>NC_138759.1:28775757-30058463 GCF_965113315.1 Podarcis vaucheri
CATATACTATTAGATAGTTCGTAGCCGAGTAAGATTGTCTTCCATGAACATGGTCTTAGCAGTGAGTCCGTAAGTGACTGTGGAGGCCAATTCTGGATCCACACGTCCTTCCACAGCGGGGACATTGGTTTCCAGGTGGGAGTTGATAACGGTGTGGATTTGCCAAACATGCCTTCCTCTTAGCTCGTTTTTCCTTTGTGCCCTGAGTTTGTGCTTCTTCAAAGTCCACGACACCTTTGGTAAAGGCTGTTCTCCAACTGGAACGCTTGCAGGCCAGTGTTTCCCAGTTATCAGTGCTTATACTACATTTTTTAAGATTTGCCTTGAGAACATTCTTAAACTGGGAATAGAGCAGTTGCTTTGGAAGATAATAATCAGGCATCCAAATAGTTAAGCAGTCATTGGAAGATATATATCCAAAAGAGAGAATAGGGATTTGGAATAAGCAGCAGATTTGGGAGCTGTGAAGCTGACATTCTTATTAAGCTATTTAAATAGTAAAAAAATAATATTGATGTTTGAAAATTAACAGTTTTGAAGAGATAAATGCATCTCTTGATAACCTTAACTTTATGAGCTAATCTACTGTAGCCAAGTTCACACAACCAGCTTAACACATTTTACCAGCTGTTTTTGCATCATATCATAGGACCAGTTCAAATTATTCAAGGATTTCCATCTACTTACATATGCGTGACTTTGTTTAGATTTCTGAAAGAATGAGCCTCCAGCATCTGCAGCACTGCATCTATGGTGATATAGCTACATGGAAGAAAAATGGGAAGGGAGGTCATACACAAAGGCAGATGGAAATCTATGAGCTGAGTTCATTGTATCTGTTCTCTGTAAGTATTCCTCTGCTCCAGGGAGAGCCAATGTTGTGCCCCCCAGATTTTGGGCTACAAGTCCCATTGTCCCTGATCATTTTGGTTGGAGCTGATGGGAGCTGGAGTCCAACCACATCGGGAGGTTAGCTGCCCCTCTTTTCTTTCATTGTTTTCAATTGGCTATGTTGGAATGGAATTCTAAGCAACAAGTTGGTGCCTTGGACTTCTGCATAATCTCCTCCTCTTTTGACACAGCTGCAAGGATTTGCTTCTACATTCAAGTAACCACAGTCTGCTGTTATCTCTGAACTGGGACAGACAGTGGCTAGTTTTAACTATAGTTTGTCTGAACAAGCCAAATGCAAACTGCACTTCTCAATCTTGGCTGGTTCAGATAAACTATCATTAAAACTAACCGCAGTGCTTTCAGTTTCAGAGAATCCAATTCCCTATGCAGAGACAGAAGTGTCTTCCCTGGTTTCCAAGAGCAGCCCTAGACTGGCTCTTGTTTCCACCATGCCAACCTCCCCACTCCCAGTAAGCAATAATAGTGACCAACCTGTCAGGAAGCTAGCATAGGAGTTCCACCCTACTTGGTGAACCACATCTGTGCAAGGCTCTTGCAAGCCTTCCTCAGCATGGAACAAATGGACCAGTAATCTGCATTAGAGTAATGATGGCAGGGGAATCACACCAAAATGTGCGATCAAAAGGTTAATTTGTACTTATGGTTTTTAAAACAGTTAGTAATGCAACATCTGGCTGCAGAGATAAATAACAGTTCTGATTGCGTCCAGAGAACTACGGTTGCAAGGCAAGCTTGTGTTGGTGGCAGGGTGTTATTTAGCAACCAGGTAGGACCACAGAATATTTGTTTGGTCTGGACATAGCAGTGATAGGGAAGCTATGGTCCTTCAGATGTTGCTGGACTCCAATTCCAATCATCCTTAAGCATTGGCTATCATGGCAGAGGCTGATGAATTACGATTCCAATAACGTGTGGAGGGCAACATCCCTGGTGTATTATTAATTTATTTCATTTTGGCACCCACACTTTGGAACTTCCTGCCTATTGACATCAGGCCTGAACCATTTTGTTCACCTCATCTGTTTGTTACTCAGTCAAGTTTGCCTGGGGTTTTTTTTTGGTTTTTTTAATTCTTGGATTCAGTCAGCTTTATTCAGCTACTTCTGCTAACAATCTGAGCTACCAAAGTTGTTTTTAATGCTTCACCCCATTTTAATATAAAAACACATTGGGGGTTGGAACTTACATCCTGGAGATGTTGGGAAGATTGGAGAATGCTTCTGTAGGAATTATTCTCAAATGGGTTTCCATAAACCTCCTGTAGAAACAAAACTCTGTTAGTTCAAGAGACTTACAGATTAAAAAACCTTTTCCCGTTTCTCAGAGCAGAGTGGAACTTATGTTGGGGGCAGAAGGAGAAATGATTACAGACACAAGGCAGGTGGAGATGAGAGAATATGATGAGAGTATATGACAGGGGTCAGCAGCGTTTGGGCCAGGGGTCACATTTTGAATTTTAAGAGAGTGCTGGGGGCGCCAGGCACAAAATGGCTGCCATTGGGGTCCGATATTGGCTGCCTTGGAGGCATGGCATAACACTAAATTAGAGTACAATCATGATGAGACTTTCCCCAGAATTTGATTTGATTTGGGATAGGGTCATGGTAAATGGGGAACACAATCTCTTCCAGTGCCACAGTTCAGATCAAAGGCAGACTTTATGTTAAGCTGCTTTAAAGTAAAAATAAAAATAGTGAACGATCCAGTTGTGCCTCTTCCATATACTATACAGTCCCTTTCCTCAAAGAGAAAAATAATTCTGGTATGGTTTTGCACATCTTTGTATCCTCTAAATCACATTTCAACAAATTTTTTTAGCATGTTTCCCTCTCTTTCCCTACTTTGTAGGACTCCTTGTTGTTTTTAACTAAATACTAAGAACATAAAAAGACACCTGCTAGATCAGGACACATAGCTTAATGGGTTCATTGCTAAATCTGTACACCATGGAACAGCTCCCCAAATGTGCCTATTCTTAAAAAAAGTTGTGTTTTTTTTTAAAAAAAGTTGTTTATTATGCCTCATATTGCAGCTGGTAGAATTTTTGTCTAATAATGTCAGTCTTCATGGCTTTACCACATCTGCACAATTAATTATACAAAATACACTCAAAACAATAGGATTAGTGGAATAGGAAGGCTTAAATCTGTGTGACAGACTGAATTCTATTATTTATTCACTTAGGAAGCAGGATGAAAAGCTATTAATATGACATCTATTAAAAACTCCCCACTCCTTACCCAAGTATCTTCCACAAATATTTTCCAAAATGTTGAAAGGAAACCCTTTAAACCAGGCACCCCCAAACTCGGCCCTCCAGATGTTTTGGGACTACAACTCTCATCATCCCCAGCTAACAGGACCAGTGATCAGTGATGATGGGAATTGTAGTCCCAAAACATCTGGAGGGCCGGGTTTGGGGATGCCTGCTTTAGACAGAACATCTAATACTTTATAAAAGAATTCCTTCCAGTAGCACCTTAAAGACCAACTAAGTTAGTTCTTGGTATGAGCTTTCATGTGCATGCACACTTCTTCAGATACACAGTGTGCATGCACATGAAAGCTCATACCAAGAACTAACCTAGTTGGTCTTTAAGGTGCTACTGGAAGGAATTCTTTTATTTTGACTATGGCAGACCAACACGGCTACCTATCTGTAACTAATACTTTATGGTTAATTTCAACAACAATCACAAAGGGCAAGGCAATGTCGATATTAAAGTAAGTATTTCAAATCTGGGCATTCCTAGTGCCAAATCCTGTTATTCACAGCCGAAATCTCTCAATGATTTACGAATAAGTTATGATAAGTTAATGAAGGCACTGTCATGCCTACAATCAATGACCATAAACCATTATTGGAGGAAGTCGTAACAATGAAACATCCAAAAGCTTGTAGAGCACTTCTGAATTAGCTAGTCTTGTTTCTAAAGTCAAAACAATGCATCAGGAATGACTAATTGTTCCATTTTTTTATTTCTGAATTTTGTACAGAGTACTTCATGCCCTTTCATTATCTCCATTCATTGTGCATTGATTAAATAGTGCAACATAAGAAGCTAAAAACATGAGAAGAGCCTGATGGATCAGATCTATAGCCCATCTAAGTCCAGCATCCTGGTCTCACAGGGACCAACTAGATACCTGTGGGAAAGCTGCAAGCAAGGCTACAGCCCAAGACCCTCTCCCCTCCTGTGGCTTGGAGCAACTGGCATTCAGAAGAACTACTGCCTCCAACTGTGCAGGCGGAATAAGGTAAAGGTAAAAAGGTAAAGGACCCCTGGATGGTTAAGTCCAATCAAAGGCGACTATGAGGTTGCAGTGCTCATCTCGCTTTACGGGCTGAGGGAGCCGGCGTTTGTCCACAGACAGCTTTCCGGGTCATGTGGCCAGCAGGACTAAACCGCTACTGGCACACGGAAGACCGTGATGAGTGCCAGAGTGCACGGAAACGGCGTTTACCTTCCTGCCGCAGTGGTACCTAGTTATCTACTTGCACTGGCGTGCTTTCAAACTGCTAGTTTGGCAGGAGCTGGGACCGAGCAACGGGAGCTCACCCTACAGCGGAGATTCGAACCGCTGATCTTCTGATCAGCAAGCCCAAGAGGCTCAGTGGTTTAGACCACAGCGCCAGAATATAACCATCATGGCTAGTAGCCATCAATAGCCCTCTCTTCCATGAAGTTTTCTTTTAAAGCTGGCTAGGTTGGTAGCCACCATCGCGTCTTCTGCTTAGTGAGTTTCATCGCCTGAGAAACGACTTTCTTTCATCTGCCCTGAATCACTTGATGTCCACGAGTTCTAGTGTTATGAAAGAGGGAGAAAACATATTTTCTGTCCACTTTCTCCATGCCATGAATAGTTTTATAAACCTCTTGTCATATCACCTCTTCCCATTTTTCTAAACTGAACAGTCACAAATGCTGTAATCTTTCTGTATAGGGGAGCAGGAGTACCAGCTTGGCCCCATGATCCGTGGGTGCCATGCAGCGTGCATGGCCCTGACACCGAAATTTGTGGGTGTCCGGCCCCTTCATGGGGAATTTGGTGGGTGCTTGGGCACCCAGGGAGTTGGCACCTATGTAGGGGAGCTGCTCCACCCCCTTGATCATTTTGGTTGTCCTTTTCTGAATCTTTTCCAACTTGTTTCTGCAGCTTGGAGACCAGAACGGTACATAATATTCCAAATGCAGCTGCACTGCAGATCTGTATAACAGCGTCAAGATATTGGATTCCGAATGACCCCAGCTTGCCGTTTGCCTTTTTCACAGCTCCTGAACAGTGGGTCAATGTCTGCATCAGGGTAATCTACTATGACTGCAAGGTCTCATTCCTGGTCAGCCACCACCAGTTCAGACCCCGTGAGCATATATGCGAAATTAAGGGGTGGGGTGGGGGGTTGCCCTGACACGAACCACTTTATGATGCATGCATGCAAAAAAGCAATTTTCAGGTAATCCTCATGTACAGCAAAGTTATTTTTTGTATATTTACTAGTGTGCATCAGTCATACAGAGGGATAGAAGAATGCAAATGAGCTGGAGGAGTTGAAACCAAATTGAACTGAATTGAAATTAATTAAAAAAATTCTTTTGTTGAAACCAGAATTCAAAAATGGGATACTGATGAGAGCAAACTGCAGAGAAGAACCAGTGAAACATTAAAGTAGTAGAACGAGTGAAATATTCTAATTCCTAGTCATAGGTAGATTAAAAAAATTATAAAGGCTGTCCCTGTAATTGCAACACTGCAGCATCAACAATACCTCTGAACATACACACACAACAAAACCTAACCCAGCAAGTATTCTCACTTGATTTATTAGGAAACCTGCCTACAAGAATATCCTCAGTATAGAAGAATGGTGATGTGAATCCACTCAAAATTCATCTTATAAAAACATAATAGTTGGTATTCGGTCATCTAAATATTGACATAATTTTGCATTTTGGGTTTCTGTTTTTAAAACCATGTATATTTTGATCTCTTCCTTAGCCGCTTCAAACTTTTTTGGAAAGACAGGGGACATAAATGTTTCAAATAAATGAATAATAATGAATAGGTTCACAATGAATAAAAATGAATAGGTTTGACATAAATGTAACTAGGCAAATTGTTTGCACATCTTTGCAGGGGAGGCTTTGCTTAAAATATTTGCTAGCCATACCTTTCTGCACTAACACAGTTCGTGAACAGAAATGCTCATTCATGAAGAATTCATGCAAATATTCCCACCCACTTGAAATATTTCCTTTCCTCCACTAACATCATTACCAGATTATCTCAATTAGAGTAGGTTCATACTGCACTGTATACAAAACTTGAGAAATGAATAGTGACTAAGAGTTGCTCAACAAGGTGACTTATTTTATGGTCTTTATTTTACTACATATTGCAATTCTTCATAAAATTTACCTAGGCTGAGTACACACGCCATACGTTTAAAGCATATTCAAAGCACACACACACACCCCGCCAAATCCTAGAAACTGTAGTTTGTTAGGAATTATAACTATGTGAGGAGCAAACTACAATTCCCATAATTCTTTTTTGGGGGGGGTATACAGTTTTTGACTGCAATCCTGCGAGTAAGCCCTTTTGAATTCAGCAGGAATATCTTGAGTCAACATGCATAGAATTAGGTTGCCTATTTTCTTATTTCAAGATAAATATTTCTTCTTTTCAAAATATATTCCCATTTGTTTTGCAAGTTCATTTATAGACAGTGCCACTTAACATTTCTGCCATCATTGTTTCGATCTGATCAGGATTCCATATTCGACTGTCCTCTGAGATACAATGAAAACAAACCAAGATTGCTGTCTACTAGTGCCCAAAGGATTTCACCTTCCTGGTGGAATTTCTGCTTAACTAGCCACCACCTGAGATTCCAACTCATCTCTAGTTTTGTGCCCTTTCTTCACTTTTTAATTAGATGATTCCATCCAATCCAAGAGAAGTTAAATAGTCTGCAATTCAGGAAACACACTTTTATATATTAAAAAGTTGTTTTCATTAATATAATTTATATGTTATTTTCGCTGTATCTTTGTGCACAATTTTTTGCTGGAAAACTGTATCACAAAATTCGGAAACGCTTAGTATATTTAGCCTGGAAAAGAGGAGACTGAGAGGAGATAAGATAGCCATCTTCAACTATATTAAGGGCTCTTGAGGGTAGGACTCGGGGCAATGGCTTCAAGTTGCAAGAAAGGAGATTCCGACTAAACATTCGGAGAAAAACTTTCTGGCATTAAGAGCTGTTCAGCAGTGGAACAGACTCCCACGAGAAGTGGTGGACTCTCCTTCCTTGGAGGTTTTTAAGCAGAGGTTGGGTGACCATCTGTCATGGATGCTATAGCTGAGATTCCTGCATTGCAGGGGCTTGGACTAGGGAACCCATGGGGCCCCTTCCAACTCTGAGATTCTATAATTCTGATTAGATGATCACATATAGAGTACACTGTTGCTTTTGCAGCAGATTCAGAAGCCTGCTGCCATCTACTGTCTAGATTCAGTAGCACAGTAAAAAGGAATCCCTACCTTCCTTCTACAGTGGTACCTTGGGTTAAGAACTTAATTCGTTCCGGAGGTCCGTTCTTAACCTGAAACTGTTCTTAACCTGAAGCACCACTTTAGCTAAAGGGGCCTCCTGCTGCTGCTATGTAGCCGCTGCACGATATCTGTTCTCATCCTGAAGCAAAGTTCTTAACCCGAGGTACTATTTCTGGGTTAGTGGAGTCTGTAACCTGAAGCGTCTGTAACCCGAGGTACCACTGTATTTCCCACCAGATCTCATTTAGTATCAGCTGTGCAATAACCTGTTCCCATTGTAATGTATGTAATTTTGTGCTGTGCTGAATCCATGACCCCAGTTGTGCAAATCTTTTCCCATCCTCAATGAAAGCAGGGGGAATTTTTTAGTTGTTTTCAGGTGTGGAAGGAAGATTTGTCATTTCGTCATTACCTGAATAAAATTACAAGGTGTGCTTAAAAACAAACAAACACGTTTTCAAGCATAGATTTATGCCACCCTCAGGCACCTCTTTGGCTTTCCTGTGCTTCCTTGAATGTCTATGGAAGAATGCCCAAAGTGGGGGCAGCCAGGGAGGCTGCCTACAGAGCACCTAAGAACTGCACGATGACTTCAAAAATAAATAAATGAAAAGGAAGGGAAAGGAGATTGTTAGCCGCCTTGAGACTCCTTAAGGTAGTGATAAAGCAGGATATCAAATCCAAACTTTTCTTCTTCTTCTGTTAACTTTTTTTTTTTAAAAAAAAGAACATTGCAATACTCTCAGGCACTCTGAAGACAGCATCTTGAGTTGCCCACAAAGTCCTACTGTGGGTATTATCTCATAGCTATGTCTACCCGCCTAGCTGCCTGGCTGATCTCATGGTATTATGGCACAGAAAACATGGCTCCCGAGGCCAGTCATAAAAGGCTGAGCAGGGTCATCTGGGAGAAGGCAGTTTCTGAGATGATCTGGTCCTTATTAGGCTTCTGAAAGATCGATGCCAGCACTTTGTTTCGAGTCCAGAAACAATTGGGCAGCCAGTGCAAACAGAGCAAGATCGGTGTTGTATTCTCTATTTCATATGGCCCCAGCATTTTATTTATTTAAACAATTTATATATTGCTTACCTACAATAATCAATAAGTGGTATACAAGAATACAGTAGAAATTGGTTAAAACTATAAAATCAGACTTTAATTAAAATGCTTGCTCGATTTTATTTTTTTAAAAAAACGGTTCTTCAGCAGGTGCTGGAAGCTCAACAGGAAGGGGCCAATCCAACCTCAATTAGAGGGGAGTTCCATAAAACACACCCCACAAAACTGAACAAATAACTTCTGGTGGATAGAAGCCACGGGGCATTGGGGCATTGGGGTCCCACTCTCTCCCTCTGAAGATGTCAGTGATTTTTCAGCTTTTGAAGTTTCTTTGAAGTTTCTTTATTTAGACAAATTCTCTCCCCCACACGCCTCTTCAACCAACAGCTTCACAGAGTGAATTACACAGGGTTAAAAAACCAACACATCCCACAAATCCAACATTCTCTTGATCCGTGACCTCTTTTTCGGCCTGTGAGAAATAAACCAAACTATATTAACCTTCTTTGCATAGCCACTCTGACTTGGCACAATTCCTCACATAATTCTGGCAAAATATTGGGGTTGCCCTCTTTTGTTGCACTTAAATCTGATTTAATGGTGTAATTTGCTGGGCTTTTATTTTTCATACACTGTTATGTTTTACAAAGGCCATTTTATGGGGGAAAAATGCAAGTTGAATGAACAAGATACAATGGAATGAATTTCAAAACGGGTCATATTTGAAAATTAGCACTGGGGGAGAATACCTGGCTACATTCCTCTGTTTCTTTTTTTAGAATCAGCATTTTTGTTTTTAGCTCACAACCAAATTGGTGAAAGATTGGACTGGCTGCTTCTTGCTCAGTTTAAATTGGCTGGCCCTGAAACCTTTAATTCATGACATCTGTTTGCAGTAAGGTTGTCACTAGGAATGCCATACGTCCAATTTTGGGGGTTTCCTAAAAAAAAGCCTCAACAATTTTGGGGTGTGTTAGTTTTTACTTTCTGAAATACTGTGGTGCCCCGCAAGACGAATGCCTCACAAGACGGAAAACTCACTAGACGAAAGAGTTTTCCGTTTTGGAGGTGCTTCGCAAAACGAATCTCCTATGGGCTTGCTTCGCAAGACGAAAATGTCTTGCGAGTTCCTGCGGGTTTCCCCCCCCCTTTTTCTAAGCTGCTAAGCCGCTAATCAGCTGATCCGATCAGCAGATAAGCCGCTAAAAGCCGCTAATAGCGCTAATCCTCTAATCTGGGCAAGTCAATGGGCTTGCTTCGCAAGACGAAAAAACCGCTAGATGAAGAGAATCATGGAACGGATTCTTTTCGCCTTGCGAGGCACCACTGTATGGCAACCTTAGTTGCCACCTCTATTTCCAACAGGGCTCCATTGCCTTTCAGCTGGTTCTCAGTGACACAGTATTTTTTCACTCTATAGCAGAAGTGGGACCAGGGCTGGCTCTAGCCTAAATAGCACCCTGGGGGAGAAGTAGCTTCAGCACCTCTCCCACTCCCACAGTGAGCTTTGCAGGACCACCCAGAGGACTTATGGGGCTTGGTGCAGGTGTGATGTTGGGGACCCGGCTGCAACGCTCTACAACAGTACTTTCCAAACTTTTCATGTTGGTGGTAGTGACCAATTGCATGCGCAGGAACTGATAATAATAATAATAATAATAATAATAATAATAATAATAATAATAATAATTTATTTGTACCCCACCCATCTGGCTGGGCTTCCCTTGCCACTCTGGGAGGCCTCCAACCAAATATTAAAATACAGTAATACATCATACAGATTCTGGAAAAAATTATACAGCCCATTTCCAAGTAATGGGTGGAGACTTTCACTACAAATACAGTGGTACCTCAGGTTACACATGCTTCAGGTTACATACGCTTCAGGTTACAGACTCCGCTAACCCAGAAATAGTGCTTCAGGTTAAGAACTTTGCTTCAGGATGAGAACAGAAATCGTGCTCTGGTGGTGCGGCGGCAGCAGGAGGCCCCATTACCTAAAGCGGTGCTTCAGGTTAAGAACAGTTTCAGGCTAAGAACGGACCTCCGGAACGAATTAAGTACTTAACCCGAGGTACCACGGTAATCCAAAAAAAGGGACACACACTTCCGGGTTTGATGTAGTTGTAATCCAAAGCGGTTGCAAACCAAGGTACCACTGTACTTTTAATTTGTGTTTTGTTTTGTAGCAGCTTTTAGCTTTGGGTATGCATTCTATATTTCAGAACGTCCATTTTTATCTTTTAAAAACAACAAAGAAAAGCTATCGATAAAACATGTATCCCGGCTGACCTCTCACAGTTTATGTGATTTATATAGTAGTGTTTATAGCAGTGGCGAAGAAAGGGGGGCAAGTGGGTGTGGTCCACCACGGGTGTCATCTAATAGGGGGTGACAAAATCCCCCCTGGGTGGGGATCGCCGCGCCAATCGCCCCCTGGGCGGCCCACCCCACCCCTGGGTGCACAGCATGTGCACTGCTCCAGGTGCCCGAGCGGCTAGCTACACCGCTGGTTTATAGTATTCAAAGTAATGTTGCCTCAAAGTAAAGCTCTGCTCCGCTGATTCTTACTTAGCATAAATGACATCAAAGCAAAAACCAAAAAAGAAACGTACTTCAAAACAAGTTGAAGATCACTTTTTTTTTGCAGTTAGTAACCAAACAACCTGCAGAACCTTGCAAAGAAAGGTTGCAGGCAACTGCTTTTAACCACCACAGCTCAATGCAGACAGTATAAACTGAAGGGGGGGGGGAGGGAACAGCCACTGAGCGCAGTCTGGCACCCTCCTCAACTTGTGGCCCCAAACTCATAAGTGAACTGAGAAGAAGATACAGAAGAAAATGGGGGAGAGCTGTATCTGTCTTTCATTCACCTCAATGAAACTCTATGAAATGAGGCCTCTATGAAACTCAAGTCCCAGCATAGATAGAACATGGGAACATAGAAAGCTTCTTCGCATTGAGTCCATCTGCCTCATGATATTATTGTCTATGCTTAATGATAGCAGCTTTCCAGAGTTTTAAACAAAGGTCTGAAGACGGGACCTTCTGCACACAAAACTCTTGTAAATACAGCCCTTCACCATGCCTTGTATCAAATCACGTACGTGTGTGTGTGTGTTTCATCAGAAAGCTCCACACAGGTGCTTACATATAACTTCTGAGAAAATATTGCAGTGTTCACAGTCTGCTGATCTCCCAAGCACCTACCACGACCTTGTGCAGAACAACAAGAGGTTTATTTTGCTCCAGTTTCTTAGTTACACATTGTGAAGTGTAACTAAGGGTGGGGGGAGAGAGACCTAGATTTAGATCCAAATAAATGAAAGTGGTGGAAATAATCATAGAATTGTAGAGTTAACCCCAAGGGTCATTGTCTGACCCCGTGCAATGCAGGAATCTCAGCTAAAACCATCCAAACTCTGCTTAAAAACCTCTAAAGAACAAGAGCCCACAACCTCCTGAGTGACTCTGTTCCACTGTCGAACAGCTCTTAGTGTCAAAAAGCTCTTCCCGATGTTTAGCCGGAATGTCCTTTCTTGTAACTTGAATCTCTTGGTTTGGGTCCTACTCTCCAGAGCAGGAGAAAAACAAGTTTCTAGAGCAGGAGAAAACAAATGTTGGTTTCAATACATTTTGGAAAGCTTACTGAAGCTGTTTGAACATCCCCCCTCACACGTTCCCCATTGTGGGAGGAAGGAGAGCAGGGATGGCATGGGCAGATCTACCAATTTTGGTTTCTCCCTATTCCTCATTTTTCCTGTCTTACATTCAGTTCTCCACATTTCCACATCTGTTTGCAAATGTGGTGTTATTATTATTATTGGTGTATGGTCCAATTATTCCATTTGAAGCTCTCAAGTTCTCATGCCTCAGCCTCATTATACCATCGGTACTGTCCTTGACATCCACATTTGAAGTCACCCATTGTAGTATGTGAGAGTTCCTCACATAGTAAATATTGCAGTCACAGATAAAATACTTGTCCATCCCATGTAAAGATACAGTGGGACACTGGTGGAAGTAACCATTTGTTGTGCTCTATTAGTCAAGCCCTCTGATCATGCAAGGGCAAAAAAGATCCCCCATTGTTGGTTCCTCTCCAGCTGGTGCAAGAGGACTCAAAAAATACAGGAAATTCCCCGTTTCTGTGGGGGTTACATTGCAGGTCAAAGCGTGTGTCAGTGGGGCACGCATAAACTCACCCTGCCCCATTATGCCCCACTCACCCTGCCCCACCCCCTCTCCTCCTTCTTCCGGGTCCAAAAGGACCTGTGTGTTGGCGGTCGTGCATCAGTTGGAACAGCCTAAAATGGTCACTGCCTGTATTCCATCTTTATCCAGCTGACACATCAATAACACTGGGCAACAATTTTTTACTTTTTGAATGTTGTCTAGATTTCTACAACTGATTTAGGGTATTTTTGCACTGCTGAATCAGGAAATGGCATCTGTTTCTCTCCATCAGGTCAGGTTTTCTGTAAACTGAATGGTGGGCATTGATAAAGGTAAGTACACGTAAATTGCATGTTGCTTCACCATTTTTCAAACTTCAGGGCTTGAACTTCTGTTTCTTGGAACTCCTGGAATGCTCAGCAGCACGGAGGTCTCTCTTCAGAGTCCAACAGTAGTCAGCCATCAGCGACCCTGATACCTGGTCTCCATCTCTTTCATGTCCTGATGGAATCTCTTCCCCTGCTCGTCACTCATTGAACCCAGGTTCTCAGGAAACCGGTCCAGATGTGAAAATAGGTAGTGCATCTTGACGCTAATGTTACAGCCCAGGTTACTGAAAGCAGTCAGCATGTTGTTGACAAGTTCTGCGTAGTTTCTGGCCTTATTGTTGCCAAGAAAGTTCTTCACTACCAGAACAAATGCCTTCCACGCTTCCAATTCCACTTCGTTCATTGAGTTTCCAAACTCTGGATCTCTGATGAGCTGACGGATCTGAGGACCGTCAAAGATGCCAGCTTTCAACTTCTCCATGGTCAATCCTGGAAAAGCCTGGCACAAGTAAATGAAGCAGTCACCATCCTTGTCCAGAGCCTTGGTGAACTGCTTGATTAAGTCGAGCTTGATGTGCAGCGGTGGGAAGAGTATTCTGTCTCTGTCCACCAGAGGGTCGTTGATGACGTTCCTTTCTCTGCAAGGCACCAATTCCTCCCGCACAGGCCAGTCCTTCTTTGTGTAATGCTGAGCACGGTCCCTACTATCCTACATGCACAGAAAACATGGGTACTTGGTGAAGGCAGACTGTTGTCCCAACAAACAGTTCACCATCTTCAGGTCAACACAAATAAACCACTTATGCTGATCATAACCAATTTTCTCCAGCACATACTTCACCGCTTCATAGTTCTCCTTCAGTGTAGTTGAGTGAGCCAGGGGTACAGAGGCAAACTGGTTGACGTTGTGTAGCAGAACACATTTCAGTGATTGCTTGCTGCTGTCAATGAACAGTCTCCAATCTTTGGGTTCGTACTGCGGCACTCCAAGCTTGAGCAGAAGCTGCACAATATCTGCACAGTACACCAAGTCCTTCTCTTCCGAGAAAAAACGGAGGTACTCTTGATGCCTGTTGCGCAAGAAGCTGATGCGAGCACTGTCAGAGAGGAGGTTTTTTTCCTTCAATCTGGATGCCAACAGTTCGGCAGAGTCCTTTGACAAGCTGAGGTCGCAAATTAGATCATTCAACTCCTTTTGGGAAAACGGATGTGGAGCATCATCTTCAAGAACCACTTCTTCTTCTTCATGTCCTTCAACACTGGAGGCATATTCGTCACTAATGTCAGGAAGTTCTCCAAAGATAGGCACTGGAATTTCATCACAATGAGCTACAGGACGACGTGCTGATTGAAGATCAGGATACTTTGTGGGGCGGCTGCCCCATTAACTTAGTTTTGATTCCCCAACTTTATGCTTTGCTGGACCAATTTATGGAAGATTTCGAGGTTTTATGACTTCAAACTGATCCCTTTTTGACATAATCACCCAGAACTATCGGACCTGAATACTTCTTGTCATTAAAATAATCATTTCCAATCAAAACAATTATTTGACAAGGCATTTTACCCCCACCAACTTCTTCTAAAATGCTCCACATAAGCGTACATGTGAACAAAAACGTAAAAAAAGACATGTGGCCATAGCTCAAAAACTTGACCTGATTGAGCAAAACCAATGTGATTTTTGGATTCAGCGCATCAGATTCATCCTAAATCAGCTGAAAAAACGCAGACAACAAATTTGTTGTTGACCAGTGTAATAGAATTGTGTTGTTTTTGGGGTGAGTTTATATTTTAATTTTTATTTGGTTCGCTTTCTTCTTTTACCTTATTTCTTACATGTTATTGAATTATGTTTCTGATTAATTAAAGAAAAACTTTTTTAAAAAGAAGGATAAAATATTAGAATTTTACTGTTGTACATTTATAGCCCACCTTTCCTTACATTTTATTCTCACAACAACCCTTTGAGATAGGCAAAGCTAGGAGATCGTTCTTAACCCAGGTTTACCCAATGAGCTTCATGGGCGAGTGGACATTTGAACCATGTCCTGGTCCAATGCTCTTAACCACTGCACCTCACTGCCTCTCTATTGCTGGACACCCAAGGCTTATAAGGTTTCAAAGTGACTCTTCTCCCACACCTGAGTTACTTGTAGAGGGGCTCACAAAACATCCCAGAGTAATCCTGCTATTTAGTTGTAAACGTTTTTCCCAGTATGTGTAGGCAAAGCTCTGGGCATTTATGATGATGATGATTAATTTCAGAAGGGGGCAAAAAAGCCTTATAAAGGCTAAGAAAAGCAAAAAAATAATTAGGATCATAACTACATGGATTTTGAGGCCACCTATGCCGTCAGCCATACAAAAGAGCACATGGCTGAGATCCAACAGTAGCTGAAAACAGTGCTTTCAAAAGTCATCCTGACCCAGCTTAAATGAAGCTCTGTGTAATTTTATGTAAGATAAGCTAAACCTAAGCTCTGTTTTCAGATGTTGAGGAAGGTATTTCTACTTCATTTGCCTCTAATTCCTCATTCAATGACTGGCTGCCAAAGAGCTTTATGGTGGCATCACTAGCGCAGATATTCATAACTACTCGGAAGTACCAATTCCAACAAATGAGACCCTTTCTGATTACATATCAGTACTTCACAGCTGCACCCCAACCTGTTTGTTTCCTGTTTGTTGCAATGGAAGCTGTAATTGCTTTAACTTTAACAAAATGAAACCCTTGATCCTGTCTGAGGACAAGGTATAAACAAGTGTACCAATTAAAATCTCAACAGAGATAAAATCAGTTTGCAAACTATTCAGCTATATCATCAGCTGGACTGAAAGGACATAGGATTTCCAGAAAAGTACATAATAGAGATTAATGCTCTTACTGGCCTTAAAAAACCAAACACAAATTCACCCATTACCATGGCTACACAATGGGCACCACTTGGCAAGTAGATGGAGCTAATGGTTGTGTTATGAAGAAGCGGCACTGAGATACAGTGCAAAGGGGGCAAAATTTATGGTCCATACAAATGTTTGGGTGGGTACAGGCTCAAACATCTATTCCTAAACTCCAAAAGGACTTGTCATGCGGAATCATTTAACAACTGTGAGATTAAACGACAGCTACCACCTATGTTGGCACTTACAATAGCAAGATAAAATGACAAACAATTTCAAACTATGTTAAGTCCCTCTTTATTTTGAAAAAAAACATCATTTCATCTAACATAAGTCAACATGGTCGGATATTTATGCAGCACAGCCAAATCATTTCTCAGCATCAAATACTAGGTGCTAAAAGTCCATGAAACAGAAGCGCAGGATAATTCAGAATTCCAGCAGGAGAAAAGCAGTTATGACGTCCTGACATTAAAGAAACTTCAAGTGCCCCATGTTGGCGGCCCCTGCCTAGACTCCATAGGTAGCAGTGAATTTGAGTTAAAGTGAACTTTCCCAGTATGCTTAACTTGTTTATCTGTAAGTAAAGCACATATCACCAAATTGTGGTAAGCCTCTGGTGATCTCATTCTAAAGAAAGCAGAACCCGTGCCCTTGGAGTTCTCATTACTTGCATAATTTGGGAAGAGTTTAATGCAAAGGCATAAGATATTTGCTAAGGCTCACACAAACATTGTGAAGTACAATGTGCAACATTAGGTTTGCAACTGACCATTTTCAACAGTAATACAAACACTATGTAAATCCAGTAGAGCAGCATATTCAGCATAAACTAGTACTAAGTGAAGCATAACAGCAGATCCACTTAAACAAGATTCAAATAAGTAACAAAGGAATTTCATATACTTAGAGCTGATGGTGCTAATCAGTGTAATGGCTAGATAATTTTGGTCTGCAATCTTGATTCAAAATGGCAGCTGGCAACCAAATGTTGACAAAGACTGTCACCTCCACCTCATGAATCCTTGTGCACAGTTTGGCAATGATATCTCAAGAAGGGGCCGAACAGGTAAAAGTCACCACAAAGTGACATTTCAGTTCACCATTGGGATTAAAAAGGGTGCCTGGCATTCAAACACTGACAACGACCACTGCCCCTACCTTGGAAGCCCTTGTACTGAGTTTGGCAATGATATCTTGAGAGGCAGCCAAAGCCACAGAGAACAGATGGACAGACAAACCACTTTCCAAAATACATAATATAAAAATAAATTTATTTTTTGCATCTCCATCCCTGCTGCACTTATGGGCAATTTGTCATCATTTTCATGATGCATTATTCAAAAATACATTGGGAGTGGAAGGCTAATCTGGAATGATTCTAAAAAACTGTAGACAAACTCTTCAACCCTTTCTGGGGCAATTATAAGCAACTTGAAAAAGAAACTAATTAGTGCTGGAGTTTTCGGCAGTAAAGTACATCTCCCTCCATTCCTGAGCTTTATTGTTGCTTAAAAAACTGCTTCACAGGCCCTGGAATCTGAGCAGACACAATAAGCAGAACTTGAATGGTCAGCTGTTTAAAATGTTTTAGAAAAGATTCATTATGGTAGAATTGAAAGACCACGGCAAAAAAAGCTAAAATAAAAAAAGCTAAGTATATCATGTAAAAGCACTATCCTGTTTCTAGTCCTGTTCATCAACATCTTCATACACTTGCTTTTAGAAAAAACAAAGCTGTGTTCCAAACTTAAAAGTAACAGAACATAAAGATACTTTTTAGTAACCATCAGCTCTTAGGTCGCTACACAGCCCAATGCAAGGAATCAATCATATTATCAATTTGAAGGTCATCATTATCAGAAACTAAAAAAAGCAGTTAGTTCTTTGGCAAAAGTTAATTAATTCTCTAGTGTAATGACAAACCATGGCTAGTTATTTCAAACAAAAACTGAAGCAAACCTCAGGCTCACATGTTCCTCCCTCCCTTTCCTCCTAGTCTGCAAACAAGGTCGGGGGGGGGGGAGATTTATTTACGGTAATTTCTAAATTGTCTTCCACATGAGTCTTACGGAGCATACCATTAAAAATCTAAAACAAATTTTTAAAAGAGCGCCAAAGTCCAACTAAATGTAAGTTGAAAAACAATGCAAAGAGCCAAGGGAGAGACCTTTGCATCTTGCAAAGAAAGATGTACAGTGATACCTCGGGTTACAAACGCTTCGGGTTACAAACACTTCAGATTACAAACTCTGCTAACCCGGAAGTAGTACCTCAGGTTGAGAACTTTGCCCCAGGATGAGAACGGAAATCGCGTGCCGGGGCCAGTCCCCATTAGCGAAAGCGTGCCTCAGGTTAAGAACGGTTTCGGGTTAAGAACATAATAATAATAATAATAATAATAATAATAATAATAATAATAATAATTTATTATTTATACCCCGCCCATCTGGCTGGGCCTCCCCAGCCACTCTGGGCGGCTTCCATAGAAACCAAAAATACACTAAAATATCACACGTTAAAAACGTCCCTGAACAGACCTCCGGAATAAATTAAGTTCATAACCTGAGGTACCATTGTATTCAGAAAGATGTATTCAAAAGAAAAATGTATTCAGTTGTTTCTGGAAGGTAGAAATAACAGGTGCCTGTCATGTATCAACACTAAAAAGTCACAGCTTTCCACAAACCGGAGCAGCCACTCTGAAAGCTTTGCTCCTAGTTACTCTGAGATTAAGAACATTACATTCATTGTGTGCAACAAGCCACAATTCCCATTTTGTTTGAATATGAGAAACTGTTTTATTTTATTTGCAAAACCGGATATAAAACCAGGGTCTAGTTTGTACAAGCTGCAGTTTCCTGTATTCAGACAAGATGACAAACTGTGCTTTGTAGCAAACCATGAATGTAAGCTTCTAACCTCTCCCACTGTGTGAAAAGAAAGGGAAGGAGGGAGCATGTGAGCCTGAGGCTGCCCGCAGGTCTTTCACGTAAATCATGGTTTCTCATTACATCCAAACTGGGTCTCTGTTTAGTGTACTGTAAAATTGTCTTAGTTTCTTATGGCAACTTAATGTAGGGGTCCCTAAGCGTTTTTTGAGAGTGCTGTCAGCAGCATCACAAAATGGCTGCCTTGATGGCATGCATGTTGACAAAATGGCTGCTGTGATGGGAGCGACCAGTCACAAAACACCCACATAGCAGAAGGTGAACTGGTGAGACCGGGATTCAAGTAGCATGCCTAAGAATATGAGGAAGGAGTGGGGTCTGAGCCCCAAAACACAAAACCACTCCTTTGAATGCCCAGCCTTCTGCTCCAGCACCAATTTCATAAAATACCATTCATCTAACACCCCCCCCCCCATTTTGTGCTTTGTCAGGCCAACCTTGAACAAAAAGTCTTAGTGCTCTTGCTCAATGGTTACTGACAAGCAAAACCCAGGGCCAGAGCAGACATCATGTTTGTAAACCCCACATTTGTTGTGATAACGGGATTTAAGGACTGTAGGACACATTCAGGGAAGGGATGGTGGGCTTGACTTCAGCTCTTCTGCACTGTGGCAAACACCCTCCTTCCGTCTCAAAACATTCATTCCCAGCCAGACTCACTTCTGGGTTTAGATCTTAACTGTTAGCGTGGCTGAGAAGACTTTTAAGATGACTTACGGAGGGATTTGCATAGGATAATAGCCAATTCTCTTCCACTCAGCAATTATCTCCAACACAGAGGGCACCACCCCATACCCTACATTAGCATCACACAGTAAATATGGCATGGGTCCCTCATAACAAATTGTTCTGGTCCCCCAAAGCCACCAGATCAGGACCACGACACGATGGAAGAGAGCTTGACCCTTTCCTTCATGCTGTTTTGCTGCACTCCACAGACCCACCCATACACACATTCAAAAAAGCTGCTGCTTCACACCTGCTATTAGGTGAGACTCAATGAATGGGTCCTGTCAGTGGAATCCCTGCATGAGAAATTCTACATGTGCAATGCGATTTCCCTTTCCTCCTCTCCCTGTGCCCCTGAAATAGACTGGGGGTTGTGGTGGGAGAGACATATATAAGTCCCATATACTCACAAAGTCTTGGTGCCCCGTGGGAGGTTGGGGATGAAATATATCTCTCTGCAGGTGACTTTGAAGCGGTCCCAATCCGAGCAGTCACAGAGGGACGAAGGGCACATTTCCGTGCCTCTACTTATCAGTCCCATTTCCAGCAAGAGCAGGAGCTGAAGGAACTCTGGTACCCACAGCATCTTCCTGAGCCTATTGTGGAAACGACTTCATTGCCCTGTACAGCTCTTCTCTGCAGAGAGAGAAGACACGACCACAGTTCCTTTCCTTGGGAACAGAGTAGAGGGAATCTGCTGTTTCTTCAGAAAACCACGTTCACCTGATGCTCCCTAAAAGGAAACAGGGTGTAATAAGCAAAAGCATAGAAAGATGTTACAGGCAGTAGACAAATCCCTTTCAACTTCCTCCATGCCAAATCTACCAGGTACTATCTCATCCTTTCCCACCCTCCCATCTCAACGGGTGATCTATTTTCTGTTCTTTCTTTTTTACTGCTATGTGGTCCCCACGCGCAGGAAAAAGTTTTCTTCCTCAAGCAGAAAGTTTGTCTGCAACAAGAAGTGGTACAGCCAGGGCTGGACTTTTGTGGCTGAAGTCCAGCGTCCCACACATAGCCTGTCCCCCTGAAATGAACACACAGACAGCAGCAGATGGGGGGGGGGGTGGCATAGCAAACAGGTCCAGTGTCAATACCTGTGCAGGGATGGGTGCACTCTGGGGCCCAGCAGGAATGACATTACCCCAACACCCCAATATAGATGTTCATTTCATTATTTTTACTTTCAAAACAGATTATCCTTTTCTACAACAAAATCTGGTTTGTTCCCTAGTCAACGTATGTACCATCAAGGCTGCAGAAGCAAACATCGTTTATTCCTGTGGGTGCGATGGTACTGGTAAAAGGTTCATCAGTCCTGAAAAATAATAATACTCTGAGCACATGCAGTTCTGCATTTTACATTTTTCAGGACTGGTAAACCTTTTGGGTTTTGGTTCTAACACACAACAGGTAAAGGTAAAGGGACCTCTGACCATTAGGTCCAGTCGTGACTGACTCTGGGGTTGCGGCGCTCATCTCGCTTTATTGGCAGAGGGAGCCGGCGTACAGCTTCCGGGTCATGTGGCCAGCATGACTAAGCTGCTTCTGGCGAACCAGAGCAGCGCACGGAAACGCCGTTTACCTTCCCGCTGAAGCAGTACCAATTTATCTACTTGCACTTTGACGTGCTTTCAAACTGCTAGGTTGGAAGGAGCAGGGACCGAGCAACGGGAGCTCACCCCGTCGCAGGGATTCAAACCGCCAACTTCTGATCAGCAAGTCCTAGGCTCTGTGGTTTAACCCACAGCGCCACCTGCGTCCCTAACACACAACAGAAACAGCTGTAAACTGGAGATAAATTTTAGCTATGTGTGCTTCACGTATGGTCATCTAAAGGGAAGAGGCATAACTTCTTTTTAAGTCCAAAGTCTAAACTTACCTAGCTGAACCATAGGCCTGGGTGTAGCCAGGGGGGAAGGGGGGGCAACAGCTCCCCCTAGATCAAGTAAAACAATAGAAATACTTAGCTAACTGACCAGCCATGATGACGCCCATGACCATTGGTAAAAGGAAGTTAACTAACCCAAAAAAATCAGCAGACAAAATGCTCTTTTACAGAATTTGCTTCTTTAAACTTTATTACACTGGATACTCTCCTCACTTTTTCACCCACAGGCAGATCCCTCTCCCTTCCCCGAACCTGATCACTCCATACCCTCTCACTGTAAGTGCCATCTTTCAATATTCTCTCACTTCTCTGCACAACTGTCTTTTCATAGAAGGGATTCTCTTTGTACAAAATAAACAAGAGGCATTTGAGAATTCTAGTATTGTGTTGTCTCAGAAAAAAGAAGTGTTAGTTCTATCATAGATTATATTATTGTGCTAGCAAATAAAGTATGCCTCGCTGTGGGCATTATATATGATCAAGCAGATAAGAACTAGCTACAAGAGCAAATGACCCATGAATTAAATTACTTGCTTTGGATGCAGAAAGGAGATTGTTCAAATTAAGTAAAATGCAAAAATTTACTATCAGATAGTTCTGAGAATCTAGGGCAAACTAGATTAATTTTAAATTCACCCAAGTTGGCTAAGCAGCTTATTATCCAATTTGCAAAAAAATCTGTGAAATTTTCAACATTTAAAAAGATGATGCGGGATCTGATTATTCTTCTATTTTTGAGATATGGAAGAATACAAAATGAGGTGTTGGACAGAGATCTAAGATGGTTTGAATGTTCGCAAGTGAGGACATGGGTAACAAACAATAGATTAAGAGGTGGAGGATTAGTTATTAATGTAACAAGACACAAACTTTCCAAAATATATAAACTGATAAAACTAAAATATGGACCGAAACAAGTATATGCACATGACTTTGAGACTTAGATATTACAGTACTTTTGAAATAATGCATATTTCTAGAAAGAAGGTCACTAATCTTGTTTATACAAATATGAGAGAAATTTATTTTAGACATTGGTGATACAATGGTGTATGCTTCTCAAGAAACTATGTAAATGAATAACAAGTATATTCCAAGCTGTTGAAAAAGTAAATCTCAAGTGGGTAGGCATATTTATTTGTGGTGGATCTATCAGAGGCAAATAATGTTGGCAAGATATTTGGAAAAGAGTGGAACAATGTCATTTGAGATTATTCTTCATCAACAAATATTAAGAATAGAAGTCCTCAACATGTGGAAATTACCGACTTCAATTATTGCTTACCGTATATGGCTATTGTAGTTTGGATATAATACACTAAGCGTTAGAAATAGGAAAGAAACACCTCAAATGATGAATAACTTCCCAAACCTTGGAACCATATGGTGATGTAAAAGTTAACGCCGATGTCATGAAAGTGAGAAAAAGGCTTAACATGCTTAGTCACATATAGTATTATTTCCCATTATCGCAGTAGGGAACTGAAAACAGATTTTTATAAACAAACTTTCTTGGCGTGTTATAAAACATATAGTGCAATGCTATGCATGCTTACTCGGAAGTAAGTGCCTCTATGTTCAATGGGATTTACTCCCATCCATGTGTGCATAGGATAGTAGACAGTGAGTTATATATGCAGATTTAGTTTAAGTGAATCACAATTTTAAATAACAAGTACGTTTGACAGGATTCCCATAACACAGGGCACAGCACAGTTATTCTCCCAAAGACTGACTTCCCCAGACAGCAAACCCTCCATCCTCTGCCTCCTCAAAAGTTGAAATCACTACAGAAAACTCCCAACGGTGTGTTTTGTTTGTATGTTTTGGCAAGGCGTCTCAGGGCACCTTTAACATCTGCATGACCAACAGAAATTCAACAGGTGGAGCTTTTCCTGCCATGGAGATGTAGTCATCTTTTCTGGGGAATCTTTCCCTGCTGAACTCATCTTTTGCACTCAGGAAGTAACACCCCCCCCCCGTTTGAATCGTCTCCTATCAGATTCACCTCCTATAGATATGAAGGAACCCCTCCCTTAAATCTTCACCTGTTGAATTCATCTTCCGTAAATCATCTCCCCGTTGTATCTTCACGTGTGTATGTGTGTTACGTATGTGTAAATTTCCCTTGGGAGAACCGTCACTTGTCTGAATTCCCCTTCGGCAGTATTTTTTTTTTTTGGGGGGGGGCGGAATCTCCGCTGCTGAATCTCTCTACCTGTTGAATGTCCCATCTTGGCCACGCTGCTGCGAAAGGCGTCCAGGAGCCTTGCCGTGGAGGTGCCATGCAATCCCCGGCGCTGCCTCCTGCGGATCTAACGGCAGGCTGCTCCCCTAAGAAGCAACCCGCGGGTGTTCCCACGAGCGCCCGGAGAACCCCCTTCCTTCCCGGGCGCCTAAGTAGCCCCAAGAGAGGGATCGCGCTCCGCCTCACCGGGACTCCAAACCTCGCGCGGACCACGGGCTCCGGCGTCCTCTCCTCCCGTCTGGGCACCGGGCGGCAAGATGCTCAGGAGATCCTTCCCAAGCCCCATCCCATCCCGGCCCCGCCAGCCACTCAAGTGCGGGACCTTTGCAAGAAGTCCGCGACTCCGCGCCGAATCAGAGCATCCCACGCTCCGGAGTTCCGACGGCTTCAGGGCCTGCCCTCGGTTGCCATCTCGTGGCGGCTGCCGGGACTACGCGAAGCAGAAAGCCCCTCTGAAAAGAAAAGCAGGGGGGAGCTCTCCTTCAGCCGCGTATAAGCTAAACAAGCTATATAGCTTAAGGTCCCACTCTCTTGGCCCCCCCCCAAAAAAAAAATTAAAAGAAAAAAATATGGGTGTACATTTCCAAAATGTAAGATTAAAAAAACAAATAAAATAAAACCTACATACAGCAACAGTGGCAAATGGCTTTAGATACCTATCAGGTCCATAAATTACCATATAGCATTTATTCAACACGGCAAGTTGTTGTTGACAAAGGACAGCTGGACATATAAAGGGCCCCATTACCTTCAGGAGCTCATCAAACCTAAATCGGGCCCTGCCTCCAAGGGTCCCTATTTTCCAGGGACAGTCCTAGATTTACAGAAGTCGTTCCAGTTTCTGATTTGATTTTGGAATGTTCCGCTTTTCCTTAGGGCATCCCCATTTTCACCAGAGAAATCTTGGAAGGTATTCTTCTCCTTCTTATTTATTGAATTTATATTCTGCCCTATACCTGGGGGTCTCAGGGTGGTTCACAGAATAAAATCAAGGTATAGATCAAAGTATGGAGTTATGCAAACCCCCCCCCCCAAGCCAATGAGAAAAGCAACTCCACAACCTTTAGAAGACATCTGAAGGCAGACCTGTATAGGGAAGTGTTTTAATGTTTAATGTTTAATTTTGTTTTTATATGTGTTGGAAGCCACCCAGAGTGGCTGGGGAAACCCAATCAGATGGGCAGGGTATAAATAATAAAATTGTTGTTGTTGAATAGATGTCACTAATTTCATTTGGAGAAATTTTGGAGGGTATGGCAGCTCCGCTGACCCGCCTAGAAGGATTGTTTTTTAATGATTGATCAGAGAGTACTTTATATCTGGCCTTTCCACATGCCAGAGTACTCATGGTGGCCAAAAACATTCAAATAACAATAAACAGGGCTGACCCATCCATTAGGCAGGCTGAAGCCACTGCCTCAGGTGGCGGAAGTCCCTAAGACAGCACTCCTGAGGGCCTTCCCGCCACTGCTCTTAGCATTGATGCTGATCGGTAGGGGCGGCAAAGCAGGCCATGGGGGCAGCAAGGCACAACTGCAATTTCCGGCAGGCAATTCCACTCAAGGGAAGGCTTCAACAGTTTTGGCCATCCATCTTGCTCTTCCCATTCAACCTCTTCAACTTTCAATGAACTTACATGAAGGATAAAGTAATTATCAAGGGAGCAGCTGGTTAAGGCCTTTAAGTGTCTTTCAGCCCTAACAGTACAGTGCATCCTCCTTCCAGCTCATCTTTGCTCTTTTTGGAAACAAAATCCATCAGAGAGAAGTGAGGCCTGGCAATAAATCTTGCAATGTAGAGATTTCTTGTCCAGTGTCTCTTCTGGGACACTCCCATTATGTTTCCCCTACCCATAGGGTAGCTGTCAAGCGTCCCTTATTTGGCGGGACAGTCCCTTATCCCAGCACCATGTCCCGCTGCTTGTCCCTTATTGATGATGTCCCTTAAATTTCCCGGGTTTCAAAGGAAGCAGCTCCTCTCCCTCCCTCCCCTGCCAGCCAGGGAGGAGGGAGGCTCCAACTGTGTTGCTTGGCTGCGTTGCTCACCCAATAAGAAGTCTAAGAACGACTGGCGGGTGGTGCTTGCATGTCTTGTGCTGATCAAATCGGCTACGTTGCCTGGGGACTCGCCTTTGCTCAGCGCTTCCCAGCGGAGAGCTGATGGTGGTTTTCCTTGAGGCTTGAGGCTTTGTTTGGCTGCTGGCTTGGCTTTCTGCCTTTAGCTCGGAGGGGCTCAGAAGTTGAACATACTTATGCCCGGAAAATCCCTTATTTTGGATGCTGATCCCTTATTTTTGAGGCTGCTGGTCCCTTATTTTCAAATCTGTAAGTTGACAGCTATGCCTCTACCACCTGGTTTTCTGCCTCCCTGTGCAGGAAGTTAAGCCTGCTGATGTCTCTCTGTTGTGAACTAGTTGGGCATAGAGCACGGGTATGGGGGCTGGATCCGGCCCAATCTCCTTCTCAATCCAGCTCGTGGATGGTCCGGGATGGTGTTTTTACATGAGTAGAATGTGTCCTTTTATTTAAAATGCACCTCTGGGTTATTTGTGGGTCATAGGAATTCGTCCCCCTCCATATAGTCCGGCCCCCCCACAAGGTCTGAGGGACAGTGGACCGGCCCCCTGCTGAAAAAGTTTGCTGACCCCTGGCATAGAGGTTAGAGTGTGAAAACTAGGAACCAGGAGACCAGAGTTCAAATCCCCACTTGGTCATGAAGCTCACTGGGCAACTTTGGGCCAGTCACTACCTCTCAGCCTGACCTCCTTCACAGGATCGTTGTGAGGATTAAATGAGGAGGTGGAGAACTGTGTATGCTACGTCGAGTTCCTTGGAGGAAAGGTGGGATACAATAAATAAAATACATGAAAGGTGCACCTGGATGTAGAGAAAATTCTTTGGCAGAGGCATTCATGCGATTGATGTCTGAAAATAATTGGGCCTTTTTGGCGCTATAGTGCATATACAGTACACTAAAATGGCTTCTAAGTGGCTTACACAACTATAAAATCAGTCCATAATTAAAATATACAACAACATTAGAATGTCCTTAACTGAAATCCGCAATAAAACAATTTTAAAGCATAACCATTAAAACACAGTTAAAACAGTAACATCACAAGTCATTCAGGGGAATGCTTGCCTACGCAGATGTGTCTTCAGGAGCAGGCGGAATGCCAACTTCACAAGAGGCCCCTTCCACTACACAGCAATGTATTTGTGTTGTTATAATGTTGCTGCACTACAGTCTTTATATTGTTGTGAGTTTGGGGGAAAGAGATTAGGCTATATGATTGCCGAGTCCCTTCTAATTCCTGGACGCAGCAAGGGTTAGAATCTAATGGCGGATCCCACTGTTGAATTAGCCAGGCAAGAGCTATAATGCATGGGTGGCTAGTATAAGAAAGGAAGTTGCTTTGTGCCAGAGGGCAAATGGGTGGGCCCCCTCCCCTGGCTGGTAGTGAGAAAGTCAAAGACCAGGGCAAGTGTGTGGTGGGGCTAGAAGCAGGCAGAGAAGCCTAAGAGTGAGAGCCATTCTAGATTTTTGCTTGAACCCAAAGCTGTGGCAATGGGAGAAGAAAGCCCTTCTGGGGTATTGGTGCTGTGAGCTCCTCCATCATAGGCTCAGGTCGTGTATATGTAATAAACCATATATCCTAAAGACTCTGCTGTCTCTGCTGTCCCTCATCCCACGAAATCAACACCCCTGGAATCTTGCACTGCTCCAGCGCTTGGGTTGGTGAGTAACAATAAAATGCTTGCTCGGAATTTGAGCGCCTGCTCCTTTAAGAAGTGGGCGCGGCCTGCCCTCGCACCGCCGCCGCCGGCGCGCGGCTACGCTGGTTTCCCTGGTCGCGGGCGTGCAGCGCTTGCGGGCCGTTCCCAGGAGAAGCTCCGGCGCGGGGCATCATGGGAAGCGTAGTCCATTCTTCCCTCCACGGCCAAGGCGGCCGGCGGCACTGCGAACTACGACCCCCATGATGCCGAGCGCCGCGGGGGCCCTGGCGCCCTGAGAGGCCGCTCTTCGCCCGGTGGCAGGGCGGCTAGTTCAAGTTGCCATAGCGGCGGGGTGGGTGGAGGAGCCGGCCGGGTGCCGGGCGGTTGGAGCTGGAGGCGTCCGAGAGCCATGCCTCGGCCCTGAGACGGGACGCAGGGCGGGAGGGCTGTTCCCAGGACCGAAGAACGGGAGCCCGGTGAGAGAGATGGGTCTGGGCGGGTGTGGGGTGCTGGGAACCCGGGGGTGGGATCTCCTTGGGCCGACGGGGAGTGGGATCCAGTGCCTGGCTGCCCATGGTGACAGTGGGGTGCAGGTCTGGGGGTGGCTGAAAAGTTCCAGGGGGGCCTCTCCTGTTAACGGCTATTGTGGCACTTTCGAAAAGTGCATGAAAAATAAGCATTGCCTGCCATTTGAGGTGGCTCAAAAGTCAACTGAAGGTCACAGCTGCGGTTAGTTAAGTTTCTAGTCCTCTGTGTCTTCCAAGCGCGGCAAGATCCTATTCTGGGCAAAAAGGAAAAAAAGATCCCTTTTCTTAGGGCAGCTGTCTACCAGCTGCATCTGGTGCCCAGGCTGAGACCCTACCTGCCCACAGACTGTCTCGCCAGAGTGGTGCATGCTCTGGTTATCTCCCGCTTGGACTATTGCAATGCGCTCTACGTGGGGCTACCTTTGTAGGTGACCCGGAAACTACAACTAATCCAGAATGCGGCAGCTAGACTGGTGACTGGGAGTGGCCGCCGAGACCGTATGTAGGTCTTTCAGGACCAAACACTGGTCCTGAAAGACCTACATTGGCTCCCAGTGCGTTTCCGAGCACAATTCAAAGTGTTGGTGCTGACCTTTAAAGCCCTAAATGGCCTTGGTCCTGTATACCTGAAGAAGCGTCTCCACCTCCATCGTTCAGCCTGGACACTAACGTCCAGCTCTGAGGGGCTGCTGGGGGTTCCCTCACTTCAAGAAGTGAGATTACAGGGAACCAGACAGAGGGCCTTCTCGGTGGTGGCACCCGCCCTGAGGAATGCCCTCCCGTCAGACATTCAGGACATAAACAAGTATCTGACTTTTAGAAGACACCTGAAGGCAACCCTGTTTAGGGAAGTTCTTAGTGTTTGATGTTTTGTCGCGTTTTTAATATTATGTTGGGAGCCACCCAGAGTATCTGGGGAACCCCAGCCAGATGGGTGGCGTATAAATAATAAATTATTGTTATTATTATATTATTAGTCATTGCAGCACAGCAGTGTGGTGCTGTTTTAACATTTTTGGCATCATTTGGTGTGAAGTCTGTTTTCTTCCTCACTCCAGGCCTTATAGCCTTGACCCATAGGCCTGATGGAATGTGAGAATGGTCCGGTCCTAACTAAGCACTTCTGAGGGGCGGGGCTGACCAGTCATCTAATTCAGTATTTTCTGCTCTGTGGTGGCTCTCCGGGATTTCAGTTTCTCCCAACCCTGTTCAGAGATGTCAGGAATTGAACCTGGGACCTTCAGCATGCAAAGCGGATACCCTACTACCACTTTCACCTACTAGTAAGCCGAGTTAAAGTCTGTTTCCAGGGAGGGCTGCAATTCTGTGTGCTCATAGTTAGGAATATGCCTGACTGAAGGCAATGGGACTTGCAGCTTGGTTCTGTGCATCTGAGGTTTAGCAACTTGAGATGACAATGGCCAATTATTTTTCTCTGGCTTGTGTTTCAAGGAGGCATAGGGATTGGGAAATAGGGATTTCAAACCTGAAGAGCAATTTAAGCAGTTTGTACAATGCACTTTCATTCAAATACACACACAAACACACACATTCAGCATGGTGTGAAATATGATGCTTGCAATATGATGTTGGGGTGATGCTGGGGTGGGATTGTGTAGTAGCTCTCTGTGGTAGTTGCTGTGCTTCCCTGTCACCTGTCTGTAGCACATCCTCTCCCCATATGGAAGTCTGTAATGTTTGTGAGGAACAGGTCTCTGCCCTTACAAGAAAGTTAAAAACATGAAGTGTGTAGATAATTGCCCTTGAATTGAGGCAAGCTTTACAGCTATGGTAAGAAGGGAAACCCCTATATTTCACATGAAGTAGAATAAAACAAGGCTTGATCAACGAAATGGCAGATTTCTGATACTGGACAATGTTTTCTGTCTGTATGAAAGGCTAAGAATAGTATTCAAGTTGTTTCATCACATCCCTTTTCAGCGGTTCCTCTGTGGCTGCATAGAAAGTTTCTATGTTGGGCTTAACATTTTTGAGCTGCTTGTAATTTAATCACAACGTAGTGCAATATGGACTACAAACGGGTTGCCATGCTGTGGTGTTGTCAAAAAATCTGATCTCTTTTTCCTTTCTCCCTATATTTTCAATGGTTCTGTTCTGTTCAACTGCATTGACTTAATTCAGAGTGGGTTAAGCAAAAGCTAAAATGTCACAATTGTCACCAAGATCTCTTTTTGACTCAGCTTCCTTTTCCTGTTAATTTCAGGGTAGAGAAGTTGTGGCTTATTCAACTGTTTCAGCACTGTTCCTCAGGCAAGAGGCTGAAAAATATGTGCCGTGTTTCTGATATAAGCCCTGCTTTCTTTATTCTGTTTATGTATGTAGCTCAGTATAGCTTGATCAGGGCAGATACTGTGTCTGCAGAATTGTGGAGCTCCTTGGAAGCTTTACCAGAGGTCCCTCAGTGAGAAGTTCAGTAATAGTATTCCCAAAACTATACCTTTCCTGCTTCAGTACTGATCTCCCCCTGAATTTACAAGCGTGAGGATGGTTGGGTGTGTTTTAGATGTTCACATGACAGTTTAAGATTGAAACAGCTAACCAAGGAAGCAACAGCGTGTGAGCAGAGTATGCCCACAGTTCTAAGGTCTTCAGCTGATCTAAGAGCCTGATCTAAGGTGGGTCACAGCAGCAGCACTACCACTATACAAATATATGTTTAACATTAAGAAAAAGGTTTCCAAGTGCATGGTTGTGCTAAAGATGGGTTCTGGAGCTGAAAGGGTTTGGTGTGCAGAGTTTCTGTGATAGATTTTCATAGCTATGTCAACGTGAAAAGTGCTTCTTAAAGAGAAAAGTTAGAAAACGGCTGATCAGAGCAACCAGTGTTCTTTTGCCTGGGAGGAACTTGTTCCTGTTTTTATGATGCTGTTTTACTTTTTTATTATACTGGGGTTTTTTAATGTTAGTTTTGTATACCACTCAGGGATTTTAAAAAATATTAAGCATCCTAGAAATTCTTTTAAATAATTACTGCATATGTGTGCGTGTTTGGGGAATGAGGCAAGCACTGTTTTAAAAAAGCCTTTCCCCCAAACTGTTCAAAACACTGTTTTTCTTAAAACAAGAGGAACAGTAAAAGAAAACTTTAAAGTGGTTGGGTTTTTACCACCACAAGTGTGTGTTTTAAGTACAACTAATGTGGAAGATTCCTAACTCCTTGCATACGATTTCTATCGCTGTGTTGTTTTATCAGTTTTTAGCAGATCTCTGAAAGGTCATTCATCTTTCAAAGATCTGCTAACTAAAATTAGCTTGTGAGCTTTTGAGGACTTTTGGAAATAGTCTATGCTAAGAATGCTAAGGATCCATGGATCTATTAGGATGCAAGAGTTGCTTTTTCCAAAAATTAAGCCATAAAAATGGTTTCCACTTAGTAACTTACTGAGGTATGTATAAGATTCATATAAATACATAGTAGAAAATTGTCTTAATTTTGGGATGAATGTATCCCATTCAGCCAACTACTTTGTCCTTCTTCTCTTTTCAATGCTGCCCTTGGCAGTGACTATTAAACAAGCCTTTCTTTTCGCTCTGTAAGAAAGTGGATTCTCTTTAGAACTGAGCTTTTGCTGTTGGGATTGCTGTACTAAAAATAGCAGTTTATAGAAGCTTGAATATATGGCGCAGCTGCAAGGTTGGTTGCACCAGTGAGAAAATACTTGGGACTGGCTGTGTGTCTGGCTGCACCATAATAATGTCACAGTACATGATCTTAAGGATGTGGCACAGACTGGTTACATGTCAGGGCAATGGTTTTAAGTTCAGCATTCATGCCAGGGCAGTTGTTTAAGTTCTGAATTTGGCAAAGCTAAAATCGAAGAAGAAGAAGCAGAAAACTGTCCCGGAGGAAAGTCTGGAAGCCGTAAGTGAGAGCTTTCCTCCTTTGCCATAAAAAATACACAATGGATAGAGATGAATCCTACATGCTACCAGAGATTTTCAGGAACAGAGCAAAGCAATCTGATCGAGTTCATATCATGACAGATCAGGAGCAGAAAATAGGATAGTACCAGAGTTCCCAACACAAATGTGTAGGGATTGATTGCTCTCTTGCTATCACCCATATGGTTACATCATTTTTATAGAGATCTACACATCTGCAGGGTGAGATAAGGAGGGGAAGGTGCTCCTTCAGATGCTCTTACCTTCAGGGCTTTGGAGAATGGTAACTGGGAAGAGATCCTTATTAGTGACGGCACAATGTCTATGGAATCTTCTTCCCAGAAAGCGTAAGGGAGGTGCCAGGGTGAAACATTTTTATCCAAAAGGGTTTTAGTGAATACTGTATGGGGTAGATGTTGACTGCTTCTTTACTGTTCTGTAAAAAGTATTCCCTATTTACAGGTGCTTATTGGTTGGGTGGAGTTCATTGTCTTATGCTGTCAATTGCTTTGAAAATTGTGAAAGTAGAAAAGTGGCATGTAAACTTAAAACATTGGAACAAAAGTATTGTAGGGGCCTCAGTGTGTGTGTGTATTATGTTTGATAGAAGGTCATACCTTACTTCTTCTCAACTCTTGTCTTCGGTTAAAGTTTATTGTTTACTTTGTTCCATAGAATTTATTGGGAGCCAATGGAAGTCAAGCCATCTCCAATCTGCTTATCCTCATCTAGGCATTTGTGGGGTTGTTGTTTTTTTTTTTTTTTTTGTATAATGCCAGAGTATGATATTTTGGGACATTTCATATGCCTGTTATTTGTTCAGTCCTCCATATTCTACAAATGGTTCTACTGTTTTATTTCTTACTTGGTTCTGAAAAGTAGCTAATAAGTAATTGAAATAAATAAATATCATGGGCTGCTGTTGCTTTGTTTTTGAAGATACCAATGGCCGATTCATCCAGCGAATCTGACAACTTCCATCGTAGAATTGGGAGGCGTGGTCCTATAAGGGCAACCAGAGTCCGAAATCACGGTGGTGCTGAAGATGTTACAGAGAAGATCCATACTTTAGCAAGCACATTACAGGTTGCTAACAGAACTACATTTTTCAAAGCATGTTTTTATGTTTCTTGTGCAAAGAAAAGAAAGGGCTTCAGATCCATCCACTGTGTCACATGTCTTGCGGTGCTGTATCTGTGAGAAATATTGCTAGACACTTTTAAAAGTTTGGAGCGTGTTTTGGAATAAACCAGAGAAATTACTGCAGTTATTTCTGTTAGCTGTTTTAATGCCATGTTGCATTGGCACAAAATCATCTGGGCTACAGCCCAGAAGCATTGTTACCTGCTAATAAGTTCCATTGACATCAGAAAAATATCTGAGAAAAAATATATGTGCATAGAATCAGCGAGTAAGGTTATTGATACTATAGCATATTTCTGCACCAGTCCTTAGCTGACCTCTGTATATTAATAATTTTGAGATGAAGTGATGCTGTACCTAATATTATACACATAGTGCCTTGTGAGCACTGTGACTTTCTCCCCCACTTTTTTAAAAATATGGGTGATTGTCAACGAAATCTTGTGCTAGTGCGACAGGCTTTCCCCGCTCCCCCTGCATGTTCCCTGCACCACCCCTAAGTCTGCTGTGGTGGGAACCCTAAAACAGATTTATGGGGCATGTGGAGGGAACAACAGTGGGGAGACCCTGTTGTGCTAGATAGCAAGGAGAAATCCTTGTGCTTATGGAAAGTTCACTTTTGTTCAGTGTTGAATACACCAGTGTTTCCCAACCGGTGTTCCACAGAACACTAGTGTGCCGCGAGACGTTGCCTGGTGTGCCGTGGGAGGGAGGCGGGTGAGGCGGGCGGCGAGAGGCGGGGGGGCGGCGGTGAGGAGAGGCCGCCCAGTGCGGGGCTCTCGCCGTCTGCCTGCCTGGCTGCCTGCGTGGCGCTGACGTCACGGGGCTGTAACGTGCCTCACATAGGCACACACGGGGCGGCGAGCTCCCTCCCTCCCACATCCCATCGCCGCTCGCTTCGGCCGGCCTACTGGGCTGTTGCAGGCGGAAGGCCTGCACATGCGCGAGGTTTTCGCGCCTTCGGGATTGCCTTCACGCCTTCCTCCTCCCGGGTCCTTGAGAGCGCGGGAAGCGGCAGCGCGAGACTGGCATTGAGCCTGGTAGGTATTGCGGTTGCCAAGGGAGTCATTTGGGAAATGAAAACTTGCAAAGCAAGCAACCAGTTCAATCTGAAGTACGTGTATGCTTAATATCCTGTATCTGAAACCTGTTCTGCCCCCTCCCCCACACTTGGTGCCATTTTCATCTACACATGCAGCAGAGTAAGTTGACCCAGAATAGTACCAATTCAGATGGCAGATGGGAGAATGACAGTGCTGAATGCTTTCCCATGTAGAACAGTCCCTGCAAATAAAAACCTAGCATATTTGGAAGAGGGATGCTAGCCTAACCATTACCTTCTATGCTGTTACTATTTTTTTATATTTTTTAACATAAGTAAAAAGTGACCTTTCCCCATCTGGCATGGTGGTGTGCCTCGAGATTTTTTTCATGAAACAAGTGTGCCTTTGCCCAAAAAAGGTTGGGAAACACTGGAATACACACACACACACCTCTTATGTATATATTGTATCATAATGCAAGCTTGTCCTTAGCCATGATTATTGGATCAGAAACCTGCTTCAGGTTTTGCATGTGCCCATTCATCTGGAGTGCACATTCCCTTCCTGTCATCTGTCACGGACCCACACAGTTGGGTTATCCACATCCATCCTCAATAAGAGCTGTCTTCATGCTGTCGCCTGTGTTCATGAAGGATATGAAACCTGTGTGCATGTTTGGATATGCAGCCTCTGTTCAGCATTTTCAAACACTGAGGTGCCTGATTTGGCATTAAGCAGAGTAGGGACATGGGTGGCGCTGTGGGTTAAACCACAGAGCCTAGGACTTGCCGATCAGAAGGTCAGCGGTTCGAATCCCCGCAATGGGGTGAGCTCCCGTTGCTCGGCCCTTGCTGCTGCCAACCTAGCAGTTCGAAAGCACATCAAAGTGCAAGTAGATACTGTAAATAGGTACCGCTCCAGCGGGAAGGTAAACGGCATTTCCGTGTGCTGCTCTGGTTCACCAGAAGCGGCTTAGTCATGCTGGCCACATGACCCAGAAGCTGAACGCCGGCTCCCTCGGCCAATAAAGCGAGATGAGCGCCACAACCCCAGTCTATGACTGGACCTAATGGTCAGGGGTCCCTTTACCTTTACCTTTTAGAGTAGGAGAAGTGGCACAGGTTTCCAGGGGGTTAGTGTTTGTGGTTGAGGTTTTTCTTTTAATGATGTTTTCTTTTCCCATGCTTTTCTTAAGGATACCAATCGGAACCTGAAACATGTGGACCAGATGCTGGGCCAGTATCGAGAATACAACAATGAACAGGCCGACGCAATTGCAAATGTGAGCTGCTGTTGGTAAAATCTAAACTCACCAGGTTATGCCCCTAAACGTTTTGCTGGATGTATCTTCCTATTTGCTCCTCAGTATCTTGTGGTGGTGGGCTGGAACTGTAGCCAACTTTGCTCTGCTTCCCTCTTTTAGGTGTGGGTGGTGGAGGAAGGCTGTGGTCTGCCAGGCCGCATGGCAGACTTGTTCTCTTTTTGCCGCCTTCCGTTCCAAGCCGGGAAATGCTATTCTTTTCATTGTTTCTGACAGCAACCTTTTCTTTCCACCTGAACCCTGCTATGCTGCAACTAGAGCATTTCTTTCATCCCCACCTTGTGTTCAGTGTGGGAAACCTCAGGCCTTGTGAGTTTCTCCAGCTAGTCCTTGGAGCTCTCCTCAGGCCGAACTGCTAACTTCCCCTGCTTCAGACCCCCAGGTGTTTTTGCCTGGCTGGAATGTGTCGTTGAACTCTGATAATGCCTCTTGCTTGTCTGCTTGGAGGAGAAAAAGGAGTGCCTGAGTGTGTGTAGAAACTAATCTCCTTTTCCCAGGGAAATTTTGAATATGTTGCTCTGCCTGCTTATTCCTCTGGACCTGCCTACTGCTGGCATGTGGCCCTCAGAAGATTGCCAAGAAGTGAATGTGGCCCTTGGGCAGAAACAGCTTCCCTATCCCTGCCATACAGGGATCCTTCCTGCCCTAATGTAATTAATTAATTAACAATTCAGTTTTTTACCTGTCCTTCACTGTAAGGTCCCAGGGCAGGTTGCAACAATTTAAAATATATCATTAAAGTATTTTTGCCTTGTTTGTTTGTATTTTGTTTCTTAGAAACTCATCTCAAAAAAATGGCCTTGGTCCACCAAATCACAAACCTACCTTTGTGTCTAGAACATTCTCTCCTAGCTAGATCTAATAAACATAAGAACTCAACACCTTGTTGCAACCGAGTTAAAAACTAACAGTGCTGCTAATGTGAGCTCATGAAAGCAGATGAAAAGTATATGAATTACATGTCTCATTCAGCATTTGGAGCAAATTCAAATATTCATGGGACATATCCTTCTCTGCACAGGGGACAACTGTCCCAGATAGGACTTGAACATTTCAGAAACACCTCTTCCATGGTGATACTCTGTTATGCTAAGAATTTCAGCCAATGTGTGTTTGTTGTCATGTGTGGCCACAACTGCATGCTTTTCTTAGAAGTCATATCTATTTCTCCCCCCAACCCCACAGGTGTCAGATAGCTATTCAGCTAGTTATTGTATTTGTTCGCATACAAAGTCTCTTGCTGTCCCCACCTAATGAATCATCATTTTAATGCAGCTTAAAGAAACACTGGAGCAGTCCATAGGTCAACTAAGAAGCCAACGGTTATTGAGAAATTCTGGAGTAAGAAGTGCATCTCTTTCAAGCTTATATCCAAGTGACCTGGATGGTGGTGCCCCAGGTATGTTTCATTTAGCTCTGGAATATCCAAACACTTGATTTTAAAAGATGCTGTTCAATAACTTAATAAGCTAGTAGGCTGAAAGGTCTGATTCTGAAGCTGAGGCTACAATACTTTGGCCACCTCATGAGAAGAGAAGACTCCCTGGAAAAGACCCTGATGTTGGGAAAGATTGAGGGCACAAGGAGAAGGGGACGACAGAGGACGAGATGGTGGGACAGTGTTCTCAAAGCTACCAGCATGAGTTTGACCAAAGTGCAGGAGGCAGTGGAAGACAGGAGTGCCTGGCGTGCTCTGGTCCATGGGGTCACGAAGAGTCGGACATGACTAAACGACTAAACAACAACAGGCTGAAAGGTGTCATGTATGCATGAGTGTGGGGGAGGTGGACTGCTTGAGTTCACTTAAAATATAGTTATGTGACTCTTCTATCACAATGTAAACTGTGTTTAGGCATATTTCTTAAGAAGGTTATGCTAATTTGCCTTTCTTTTATCTTGTGAAGAAGGTCGTCATTTCCAGCCTACCTCTCCCCTCAGAGATTATAGCGACACCCTGGGTACGCGGCGGCGGCGGTCTAGGTCTGCTGTCCGATTTGTTGACCGTGGAGATAATTCAGATCAGGTAGGTAGTCATCCTTAACAGAAGGTAATAAACACCAAGCACATTTGTGCAGTCCCAGTAAACCATAGTTTGGCTTACCATGACGTGCGAACCAGGCCGCTGTAAATATAGTTTGCACAAATGTCTCGTGTTTATGTGTGTGTGCAATGATTTTGAGGCAAAGAAACCTATCTAAATCGATGATTTTAAACTCTGTTCTTTCCTATTGCAGCTGCACTCTTTACACCAGTCACTCAGAGATCTTAGCAGTGAACAAGTTCGTTTGGGAGACGACCTCAACAGAGAGCTTTCCAGAAGAAATAGGTATGGACAGAGTGTGACTTTGCTTGACAAAATAGTGTAGAAAATAGACTTTCCACTCAGAGCACTGGGCCTCCTCCAGACTACACATTCCTAGTAGATTTTCACTGCTTGGTGAATTCACTGAGTGGTTCTTGTTGGGTAATAACTAGTTGATTTGAGAATCCAGTTCTAGGACTCCTTTGCATGAAACATTTTTATCATGTAGGAAAAAGTGTGAACACTTATCATATAGGAATTGCAGTTTAAGAACTCACTTTGCCATGATTACAAGGGGTTGGCAGCTTCTGCATGCAAAGAATGACAGGTACCCTAATGCAGACATTGTCCTTGTGGTGAGAGCCTATACAGAGTGGGGTTGTGCCCACCTTATTAACTGAAATTCACTTTTGAATAGGGGCTTACTTTCTAATTTGGAGAAATAAAATAAAATAAAATAAAATAAAATAAAATAGGGGATTAGTTCACTCTGTGTTGCCAGCTGTGAGTTTCTCCTTTCTCTTTACACAAAAAGTGGTAATCTAAAAAAACTCAACAGGCAACAAAATAGAACAGAAATCTGTTTGTTTAGGGGGGTGCATATGCTATAGTGACAGGTGTTATGCAGACGTTATGTTTTATAGGCACAGTGTGGGGAGTGGGATTTGCCAACATGCCTCATGTCCCCATGTTGGATGTCACATTCAGACTAGGCTCAGTGTAGATGGCAGGAAACCTCGGAACTGCAGATCAGATTTTGCAGATCAGAATTATGCACACTTGGCTCTATGTTCAACGGCTTCTATTCAAGCATGATGTCTGATATGAGAACATCAGGCTTGTTGGCTCACCTGTGTGCCCCGCCCTGCTCCCCCCTAGCAAATAGACTTCCCCTATTAAGGGTAATGATGTCTGCATAACATCAATAAATTTAGTTCTGCAATGTTTTGTTGACTTAAAAAAGCAACTGTCTTTTGTTTGCTGGAAAATAAGTTCATGGCTAGTAGTACTGAACAAAGCCATGCCCCGTTTCTTTGTTTATAACTTAGTTGTGTTGCGCTACTGGAAATTTGCTATGCGAGAGTTTCTTCTAGCCAGAAGGGCTGTGTCCTGAAGTAACAACACTTTAACAGTAATGTTAAAAGAATCATTCGCATGATATATTTAGAAATGGTTTTCATTTTGTTTTCATGCTTCCTTTTGCACGAAGAACTGATGCAGAAACAAAAAGGATGTTGGAAGACTTGTCTGACAAACTGAACGAATCCCAAAGACAGGATGCGGTGAGTGCCTTGAAAAATTGGCATTTTGTTGTGGGGCGGGATGGAGGTGGCTTCTTGTAGGGCTGCTTTGCAATACTCTGTGCAGTTTGTAAACCATATTGCAAATGATGGCATGTTAAAGCACCCCTAGAGCCAGGCAAAGTCTGAGCTTGTTAACTTGCTTGCCCTCTTCTCTTCTGTATATAATATTAAGACTGTTAAGTTTGGATTGTCTAAACTGGGTCAGTCAAAACATTAATCTCCTGCACAACTGGTGCTTGGCTCATGGACTGTTGAAGAAAGTGGTTAATAGTAGCAGCCCTTCACGTTGGGATAACCCTTTCCATTGTTTCAAGGGCTTCTTGTGCATTGCAAACCTTACCTTACGGTGTTGTTGTAAGTCAAGTCAGTATCATTACCCCCCCATATTGCATATTGCAGGGGGGTGGTGTTGAGCCTGAGAGGGAATGGCTTGCCTAAACCCAGCTAGTGGGTGTATAGCAAAAAAGATTCAAGCCAGGGGCTTCCTGATTCACAGCTCATCCTCTTATCCACTGGATTACACCAGCTCTCCATAAGACAAGAATGGGAAAACAGCATATAGATGTACTTAAGGACTCAAGAGACTTTGCCACTACTGCTAAATACTAGTACCAGAGATGACGTGTGATAAATGCACCCCTACAATAAAAACCCCACAATAAGAGGCTCTTGCAGTTTACAAGCTGGTGTGGAGGAGGTAGAAAATGCTGGGTGTTCCTTGGTCTTGAGGAAAGAAGGAAGAAATAGAATAATAGAATTGCAGAGTTGGAAGGGACCCAAGGGTCATCTAGTCCAACCCCCCTGCAATGGTGGGAGCAGGGCTGGGGGTGGGTGGGTTGGAGTCCGGGCAAAGAAATACAGCAAGTAACAGGCATTGGAAAAGAAGGAGCAATGGCAAATAGCCGACCAAAAGGACCACCCAGCCCTACAGCTATAAACTCATGAGAGGATACAGTGGTACCTCAGGTTACATACGCTTCAGGTTACAGACTCCGCTAACCCAGAAATAGTGCTTCAGGTTAAGAACTTTGCTTCAGGATGAGAACAGAAATCGTGCAGCGGCGGCGCAGCGGCAGCAGGAGGCCCCATTAGCTAAAGTGGTGCTTCAGGTTAAGAACAGCTTCAGGTTAAGTACGGACCTCCGGCACGAATTAAGTACTTAACCTGAAGTACCACTGTATTAGTATAGTTGGGAGGACCGTAGCTCACTAGCAGGGCATCTGCAGAAGGTTCCGGGTTCAGTCCCCGGCACCCACAGGGAGTGTCCCCTGTCTGAAACTCCTGAGAGCTCCTGTCAGGCAGTGTAGATAACTGAGCTAGGTGTACACAATGGTTTGACTCCATGTAAAGCAGCTTCCTATGTTTTGAATGATGGACTCCTTCTCTCCTGTTTATTTTGTTGCTTTCTTTCTTGGTGCGATGCCCTCTTGCTCAGAGGCCCATGTTTTCAGCAATAGCACTGGCGCTATTAGCACGAGAGCGGGAGCTCTTTCTAATGTCCCTGACGGCCTTAAGTCTTTCAGCTTTTCCTGGTCAGCCGCTCAAATTCAACAGAATGGACTTTCCCCCCTGAGGGACAAATGACATGTTTTACTGTAGCTGTATTAAACAATGCCCCGATGGATGCTCCTTGCTTGCAAAGGGCTCACAGGAGGAGAGACAGCGGATGAGCGGGGATTAAATCCTGCCACCTTGGCTGCACGATCCTGTTCCCTCCTGAGAGGAGAGCACGCAGCCAATGGCGGCTTAAACCCCAGCCTCCTACCCAAAAATAAGTCTTGGATATATTTATTTGTAGTGACCCACTGTACAACTCTCCTGCTGGTTATAAGCAATCTTACGCAGTGCTCAGATGTACCTCAGCAAAGAATGGTTTGACATGGGCAGCAATATGTAACATGCAACATTGCGACAACCCAACTAACAAGGACGGCTGTGGATTTGTCCTTGAAGAAGATAGCGATGACAACTTTTATCCTTAGTTAAAATATTTGGGAAAACATACTTCAGCTTTCCCTATTCTTGAGGATTTGTGGAGGACGTTTTGACAACAACATACCAACTTAATAAAAAGTGTTGTCATGGAATCAAAGCACTCTTTCATTTTCATCCCCTTGGCTTTTTATTGCACATAGAATCCGTTGCATCTGTCAAATTGTTTTACTCAGTTTGTTGCTCACACTTGAGTATTACATGTTTTTGCCTGTTTATCTTTAAATGCTGAAGGTGTTTTTTTTTCCCCAGAGGAAATGACTTATTACTGACAACAATCATGTCTAGAAATTTTACCACAGTCATAGGCTGTAAACAAAGACAGTGCCTAATTTAATCCTTCAAGGTGATACCTCTACCCTTTTGTAAAGATCTGGAAGGATATATGTTGACAGATTAAGTGGGGTGAATTAAGAGAGTATTTTATACAGTGGTACCTCGGTTTACGAACTTAATCCGTTCCTGAAGTCCATTCTTAAACCAAATCTGTTCTTAAACCAAGGTGTGCATTCCCTAAAGATGCCTCCCACCGCTGGTGCCCTTCCACCGTCTGGCTTCCGTTCGTAGACCGAAGTAAAGTTTGCAAACCGGAACACTACTTCTTGTTTTGCGGAGTTTGTAAACCGAATAGTTCGTAAACGGGACTTTTTGTAAACCGAGGTACCGCTGTATATGGAATGTTACCTCAATTGCTGCTCAGTGTCAGATAGGGGGGCTATATGATGAAAAATTTAGTGTGTTAAACAGAAGACAGGCTATATTTTGGCTTCTCTGGACTATTGTCCAAAAATAAAATCTCAAAATTAAATTTTTCCAGCTCATGTGACCTGCTCCTGACATCAGATGGACCGAAAGGCTATAAAAACAACCCATAACTACAACCCTAATTCATTTATTTAACCCAAATAGTAATGGCCACCCATTCTGGCCCATAGAACATTTCCGCTGTGATATCAGTATGCGCTTTTTAAAAGTATGTGGATCTATGGAATAAAGATAATCAAAATGTAATCTAAAAAAAGGAAGACATTTAAAAGCTTGCTTTTCATTGTTCAGAAGCCCTAAAATCAAAACAGATCTCAGTCAGAAAGGCTGAGTTTTTGAGAGTTGCATTGAAAGACAACCCATGGAAAGCCTCAGGGTTAAACTCAACCCCCCGCATTGCAGCACAATCTGCAAATGAGAAAACATCATGGAGTGGCATGTCTTCAGATTATTACTTGTGTAATGGGGGAACCGCTGTGTGTAAAATTAAATACTGACATCAAAACCTCACAATGTTATCATTCCCTGTTGGCTTTGCAAATAATAATAAAAGAGTTACATAAGTCAAAGGGAGCTGTGAAAATGTGTGTTTGCGTGTGATACAGGTGAGGCAGTAGTTGTTGGGGTTTTTTTAAACAAAAAAAAGTCTTTAACTGAGCAGGCCTCATCCTTATGGACGTCTGCTATTGGAGGTAGTAGGCCTCTGAATGCTGCTTGGCGGGGATCAGAAGTGGGTGAGTGCTGTGCCCGTGTCTATCTTATGAGTTTCCTTCTGAGGCATCTGGCTGGCCCTCTTACTGGTAGAGCACATCCTTTGCATACAAAATTTCCTAAGCTTCAGTCCCTGGCGTCTTCAGTTAGGGCTGGGAGAGGCCTCTGTAGGTAAGAGACAGAGACAGATGGACCAAATGGTCTCATTCTGTATCAGGCAACTTCTGTGTATCTTTTAAAAATAAGCGTCTCTGCCCCCAAACCCAGCCTCTTGCCTTCCATAGATTTCTTTTTATTAAAAAAATATCATTTGCAATAGTTTCTAACAGAAGGTTTATTCCATTTCCGAAGAAGAAATTCAGGAAGTTTCGGAAAGTGCTGAGATGAGGGACACTTGTGCCAACTGGAAGTCTTCATTATTTCTACAAATTTACAGTACAATGCAGTATGATGTTAGCATGCAGGCAAGTACTGTCAACATAGTAATTAAAACTGATCTGGAGCTGCCAAGGCAAAAAGAACAAAGAACAATTTTGTGGCACACAGCTCTGTTTGTTTGTTTGTACTTGTTACGTTACAGTGATTAATTATTCTTGATGAAGTTGGCCGATTTTGTCTACGCATGCCAGAGGATCCATGCAGAGTGGGGGAAGCATAGGCAAGCTTGTGCAGGGCGGGGGTGGGGGGGGGCAGCCCTCAGGCTTTGCAGAAGTGCATAAAAACCTTTATTTTTGTGGAAAGAAACTAAGCAGAGGGAGGACTGAAAAGAGCCCAGTGAGAATGAAACATGCTTAGCGGCTACAGGCTGCAGGCTACAGTGTTTGTTGGGAAGCTGGAGTGCGGAGAGCAAAAAACAGTGGAGGGGAGAATGGGCTGTCCAGAAAGAGGGCCTAGGTGGCTGAAATCCCAAACAGGGTCAGTCTACATGCCAACATTTTCTTCCAGGTCCCATTTCATAGAATCATAGAAATGTAGAGTTGGAAGGGATCCCGAGGGTCATGTAGTCCAACCCCCTGCAATGTAGGAATCCCAACAAACAAAACAACAACAAATAAACCTATGGTCACATAAAGCATCATCAGTAAACACACGAGACGTAACCGGCTGTGTTCTTAAATAAATAAGGTATACTAGTCATTGTATCAAGTTGTAAATTTCAACAGAAGTATCTCATAAAGTTCAACAAACGAACAAAGCAGAAGACCCAGTGGATCACATCATTCTCTAGTCAGTTCTAGTAAAATCCTTTCACAGTACAGTGGTACCTCGGGTTACATTCACTTCAAGTTACACACTCCGCTAACCCAGAAATAGTGCTTCAGGTTAAGAACTTTGCTTCAGGATGAGAACAGAAATTGTGTGGTGGCGGCGCAGCGGCAGTGAGAGGCCCCATTAGCTAAAGTGGTGATTCAGATTAAGAACAGTTTCAGGTTAAGTACAGACCTCCGGAACGAATTAAGTACTTAACCCGAGGTACCACTGTAGTAGCTGCTACTATGTCCTAAGATCCACTGTGTTGTAATATCACATCTGTTCTTTAACTACTGATGAAGCCCAGGACGGCGAAACAAGCCCAATATTCTGGAAATCCTTGTCTAGACTATGTGAAAGGAGTTTGTGGAACTGTAACAACCTTTCATGTGGATTGTTTGGACTTTATGAGCAGACAGGTGGGATAGACACCATTACATGGATGGACCTTATGCATGAACTGACTAGAGAATGGTCTGATCCACTGAGTCTTCTGCTTTGTTCGTTTTTTGAACTTTATGAGTTACTTCTGTTGACATTTACAATTTGATACAATGAATAGTATACCTTATTTATTTAAGAACACATCCAGTTACTTCTCGTGTGTTTATTGATGGAATCTCAACTAAAGCATCCATGGCAGATGGCCACCCAACCTCTCCTTCAAAAGCTTCAATGCAGGAGAGGCCACCACCTCCTGAGGGAGTCCGTTCCATTGCTGAACAGCTCTTACTGTCACAAAGTTCTTCCTAGTTGGAATCTTCTTTCTTGTAATCGGAAGCCATTGCCTCGAGTCCTACCCTCCAGAGCAGGAATAAACAAGCTTGCTCCCTCTTCCCTTGAGATATTCGAAGATGACTGTCATATCTCCTCTCAGTCTCCTCTTTTCCAGGCTAAACATCCCCAACTCCTTCAACCGTTCTCCATAAGGCTTGTTTTTCTTTTTTTCTTTACCATTGTTATTATTATTATTATAATTAGGAAAATAGGAAGCTGTTTTATAGTGAGTCTATGACCACTTGTCCGTGTATCTCTGTATTGTCTGCAATGACTAACAGTGTTTCTCTAGGGTTTTGGGTAGGGAACATTCTTAGCCTTAGCTGGAGACGCTGGGGATTGAACCTGGGACCTTCTGCAAGCCAAGCAAATGTCCTGCAGTGGATTTCTGTATCTTTTGTTGCCATGTCTATTAAAATGGCTGCCCTCCAGGGGCGTGTGGGCTTGTTGATTATGCTGCTAAGAGCCTGTGACACTTACACATTTCTTTATCAGATGCATGAAAAGGACAGTAAGGATGTTGGATATATATAGAATGTGTGATTTGCTGAGATTACTTTGTAAACCTAAAGGGGGGAGAACAGCTGTTAGCGCTGCTTCCAACTACAAATCCTGAAAACTCAATTGAATCTTATCATGCATATGTATCACCCTGAAACATGGGTGGCTTTGAAGGGTTTGCGAGAAGAAATATATGTTTCCCTGTACAAAAACCTGAGCATTTTGTTTGGAAAACTCTGGCATCTGAGGATTTGCAGTTATTAGCCCTATTTTAGTTCTTTGATCTCTGCTCTCCCTACATATGAGATTGCATTGAATTAAAGTGCCTTGAATTAAATTACATTGAATTAAAACAGTAGTAGATTAGTATTATCTGTAGTAATCTAAGAGCAACATTATTTGCACTTGAATTTCAAATCCGTTTATTTGTCTAAGGAAACTAGGAAGGATGCCCATTCCCAGCCTTGAATTTTGCGATAATTAATAAAACTTCTGCAATCAACTTACACAAACACTGTAACAATTTTGTTTTAGCAGAGAGCAGGTATGGAATTATTATTTTTTGCAGATGACGTAGTGCTATATTTAACAAATGCTCACATTAACAAAGATGAAATTGATAAAGTTGTTTGGTGACATACATAAGCTTAGACAAAGCAGCAGTTATTGGATCATATGTTAAGAAAGCATTTTGCATCAACAATAACTTTTTCTAAGTGAGTCCAGTCACACAACTAGGGATATTATTTAAGCAAAATTACGTTACAAGAATACCTTTCCAACTTGGATGTTGAAAAAATCAGAATTCTATTGTTAGGGGACAGAATTTTAGAATATCCTTTTTGAGACAAAATAAAAAAAAATCCTTCCAGTAGCACTTTAAAGACCAACTAAGTTAGTTCTTGGTATGAGCTTTCGTGTGCATGCACACTTCTTCAGATACACTTTTTGAGACAGAATTAGTGCAGCCATAATTAATATTTTTCCCGTTTAACTTCTAGTGCTGAGGAATTTTCATGTTTCATTAGGTTTTAAAGGAGCAGCAAGGAATGCAGAAAAAAGGTCTCAGTTTATTTTTCATGGCAAACAAGCAAGTTGTGAAGGGACAGATGAGGAGATTGGTGTGTAAAGGGAAGGGGGTTTGGCTAGGTGTGGGGGAAGGGCAGTTGGCAAAGGGGTTGGTGGATGAGCTGACAAGTGGAATGAGCGATGGGGCATCTGCCAGTTAATAAAATTTATGAAACCAACTTAGTAGAAAGTGGTAGTTCAAACAATGAAATTATAAATCGAAGGCTTGTGTATGATCCAGCAACGTGCCCCCATATTATGAACTGAGCTTTCCCAGAAACTATGCGTGTATTCCCTTTTGTGCAGGTGCGCTGATGGGTACATAGCAGCTTTGGAAATTTCTACAGCATTAGCTGGAGAATTGGCATCTCCACAGCCCATCCTGGTGCCAGGGATGGTTCCCACAGGTGCTTAAATGCACATGAGCAGCACCAGTTTAATAGTTGTCATTGAAGCAGTGCTGATGGGTTGGGGAAGGGGGTGGGGGCGAGATCCCTTCCCCAGACAGTCACAAGTATTGCTTAAAATAAAAAAATTCCTTCCAGTAGCACCTTAAAGACCAACTAAGTTAGTTCTTGGTATGAGCTTTCGTGTGCATGCACACTTCTTCAGATACACACAAGTATTGCTTGTTTGGGTTGGGGATGAAGGCATCTGAGAGAGTTGACTCTCACCAGCACTTTGCAGAACATGACATGCCTTTGCCTTTTGGCTTCTCTCTGGGAATCCGCTTTGGCTGCTGTGGCTGAATAATTTAACGGTGAGAATTTGGGAATGGCCATGAGGACTGTTTTGGCCTCAGCAGCCAGTCTTGGCTTCTGCTGTGTCTTTGTATAGTCCTTTGTCCAAGTGTCCTTATACTCTGCCCAGATGACTTTTGGACTGTGAAGTCTACCTGAGATTTAGGCTCCAGGCCCCTCTTGAGCTTTAAAGACCTCAAGGTTTTACAAAGGGAGACTGGGACTCCGGAGCAAAGCATCAAGAAGCAGCGTGAAGACCCCTTTCGCTGTGAGCGAAACCCATAGATGTGCAGCGCAGGCAACTGACAAATGTGCCACCATCTTCTGATCTTGTGCTGGTCTCAGTAAAGCGTGGAATTTCAGAGATTTATAGACCTGATCCTCTATTGATAAAGGGCAGGCCATGGAGCAGGGGTGGCTAACCTGTGCCTTTCCCTCTGGTTGGGCTCCCCCTCCCTTCAGCCCTTTCATGTGTGTGCAGCAGGACTCTTGACACTCTCCTCACCTCCGGCAGCATCCACTTGTGCTGCTCAACAAGCTGTTCTTGAAACTCGAGGGAGCTTTGTGAACAGAGCTGGACAAACTGTTAGGACCTGTGACCTAAATACAAATGAGGAACCCTTGGCTTGCAAATGGATGCAGTGGCGCATTCTCAAGTGGGTTTGCTGATTCTACTGCCGTGTGTTCTGCAGAAGCAAAATTCCGTCTATTGTTGGATTGCATTTGCTAGAGCAGCACAAGCCCAAAAACACCTGTCTCATGTCCGACATGTGTAGTTGTGCTCTAGCCTTGTATGCAGCCATTGCCTGCGTAAGGGGCTGGTTGTGAGTTGGGGCAACTGTCTCCCCGACACTTCTAGAATACAACCTCTGCCCCCTCCTTATTTGATGTTTCATCCTTGGAATTCCTATGTTGGAAGTTTACGTATTTTTATTCTTTTGACTGAAGTTCCTGTTGATTGCATACTGTGGATTGCAATTTCAGTTCTCTCAAGTTCTGTTCCATGGCTACAGCTGCTTAGACTTTTAACTGCCCTTGACTCTAGCGTGCTGTTTTTTAAGTACTTGTAATGATTGGTTTCTTTTGGAGCGTTGCTTGAAAACCTTCCATCTAATGTTGTTTGAAAAGTAATTTGGCTCCAATAAATCGGGAATTAACCTTCAGTAATCATGGATTAATCATCCATTCTTGATACTTTTTAAATGTCTTTCCCTAAAAGAGAAAGCAAGGAGAGTGCTTTCCATAACAGTGTAGTTCAGATTGCTTTTGCAAAGAACACAGAATGCCAATGAAATAAAGGACTAAATATATAAAACAATCTTAGGTGTTTTTAAAAACATGGGTTCGGTTCCAAAGAACCGTGAGCAGAAGGGGGGAAAGCATCACTGCTGTTTTGTCAGCTCTGTGATGCTGCACTGTAAAAAAAAGGTCTCCCATTTGCATGCGTTTAAAGTAGGAATTGCATTATAACGTGATTAGCAAGGTGAACAAGGAAGATACAGGGTGTGCAGCATATAAACTCTAGTTGCTCATTGAAAAAGGGCTTGTGCAAAGTCTTGCATAAGAGTCTGAGCATTGGCAAGGACTTTGCTGAATTTGGGGGTTATTCCTTGCACATCCTCCTTCTTCCAGGTTGTAAACTGTTCTTCCATGAGTAGGTGATGTTTTTGGCGAGCGAAAGGGCACTTTGAGACTCAAGCCAAGGAGATGACATTGGTGTGTTCAGCTAAATTATGAATTTAGGGCTGACCTTTTTGTTGCGGCAGTTCCAACCAAGTATAAATGGTAAAGAAGCAGTTTAAAGACGGTGGAAACTATAGCATAGTTTCAGTAAGTGTAGACATTTTGGAAGGAAAAACACAATCTATAGTACATCTAACCTTCATAATTGTGGACGTTGGTTATGATTGTAGTGCCAACTCCAAATATGACTTAACATTTATTGTTTGCAAATCATATGGATAAATGCTGCTGCAAAATGTACTATGACGCCATGAATACAGCTCCGCAGCATGGAAACTGCAATAAAAAGCAATAACTACCATAAAGCTATAATAAGTCCCATGTTTGCATAGAATGTTCAACTCCCTGCTCACTGCTAGAGGGCAGTGTCTGCAAATAGATGAGGAAAGGAAAGAATGAAAACCGCAATCTAGGGAAGTATTATTTTCCTGTTTTCTTTCCCTGTAGAGCAAAGAAATAATTACAGCAAATAATTCTTCTGATCATATTACTGCAGTTACTGATTCATTCAGTCATATTTTTTATTATTTTAAGGCCAGAGGCTATTCTAGTTCAGTTCTTGATTTGTCATTTAGCAAAGTTACAACAACAAAAATCCTGGCAGTGGCATATGGAATTTCAGTGTGGTTTCACAAAAATCTAATTTTCACATTATGGTAAGTTGTCTCTGATCCAATTCCACATGTGTACAACCAGTGACCCTAGATGGGGTTGCACATTTCCATCCATATCAAAAGACTCATCCTGCCATTCTAATGTGATCCAAATGTGAGTCTTGTCATCCAGATGCACATTTGCACCTGGAATACCTGCAGGCTTGTGAAACCTGCTTCCGCCTATGAATCTCTCTTTGCTCTATTAGGGTGGCAGTGTGATCATACTTGACCAAGGATTTGTCAACACACACACACTCACACACATTTTGTTTGAAGGCCCATGGCGCTGCAACCTTGTTGTAAATAAGCAGGTCAGGATCTGAATGGGAGACCACTTGGGGTCCCATTAAGCTCCACAAGATAAAAATTTGTAAGAAGTATATTGCTGGATTCTAAGACAAGCTCTGCATATTTTATTTGTCATAATTAGATTTGCTTTATTGAGTTGTGAGAAATAGCTATGCAGGGCAGTGGAGCCTCACTGGTGACCAGATTTCTAGCTCATTCCAACTCTGGCTTCTGAGGCTTCTCCAGGTTATATGCTCCAGGCTGTGATCAAATGTGCCTTCTGCTTTTTTTTTCTTTTTCCTTTTAAGAAGAAGAAAGTTGAGATTCTCTTTACCCAAATGCTGCACATGATAATGGCCTGTTCCTCTGAAGCTTTCTTTTCCTGCCTTTTGTGTTCAAATATTTTGGAGGTCCCAATTCGCAAGGTGGTTAGACTAGTCTCAACTAGGGCCAGGTCCTTTTCAGTACTGGCCCCGACTTGGTGGAACGCTCTGTCACAAGAGACTAGGGCCCTGCAGGACTTGACATCTTTCCACAGGGCCTGCAAGACAGAGCTGTTCCGCCTGGCCTTTGGTTTGGATTCAGTCTGACCCTTATGTTTCCCTCCCCTTATGGTTTTGATCTATGGGCTGCTTTTAAAATGAGGCTGCATTTTAAATTGCATTTTAACCTGTATTTTAAATTGTCCCCCCCCCATTATGTTTTTACTGTAATTTTACTGGTGTTAGCCGCCCTGAGCCCGGGGAGGGCAGGGTATAAATAAAATTTATTATTATTATTAACCTTGTAAGGTAAAGGTAAAGGTAAAGGGACCCCTGACCATTAGGTCCAGTCGTGACCGACTCTGGGGTTGCGGCGCTCATCTTGCTTTATTGGCCGAGGGAGCTGGCATACAGCTTCTGGGTCATGTGGCCAGCATGACCAAGCCGCTTCTGGTGAACCAGAGCAGCGCACGGAAACACCGTTTACCTTCCTGCTGGAGTGGTACCTATTTATCTACTTGCACTTTGACGTGCTTTCGAACTGCTAGGTTGCCAGGAGCTGGGACCAAGCAACGGGAGCTCACCCTGTTGTGGGGATTTGAACCGCCGACCTTCTGATCGGCAAGTCCTAGGCTCTGTGGTTTAACCCACAGCGCCACCCGCATACTCGCATGCAAAGCAGTACATGGTAACAAGGAGGAAAGCTCACATGTGGCAGTGGTCAACGGGTCAAAAGAACCCAGTCTGTTACCGAAGAGACTTTGGCTTTTAGCAGATGCAGATTGATTGCAATGCTTTTTAAGGTCTTCGTGGCTCAGGATACGCCCTCAAGTGAATTAAGCCGCACTCCCTGTCTCAGCTCCAAGGCCCTGAAATTAGGCAAGGGAGAGAAAGACTTATAGAATCATAGAAATGTAGAATTGGAAGGGATCCTGAGGGGTCATCTAGCCCAACCCCTTGCAATGCATGAATCCTGCCCATAACCATCCCTGGGTGGGCTTGAACCACAAACCTTCTGGTTAACAGCCAGACGCACTGACCCATTGTGTCACAGACTCCGAAGAAAATGCTGCCTTCGGCCGGGGTCCCATGTGAATCAAACCTACAATGAGACTCAGTCTCCAAGGCAGCACAAATTTGTTTGCTGCATTTATATACCGTATATACTCGAGTATAAGCCGATTTTTTCAGCACATTTTTTATGCTGAAAAAGCCCCCCTTGGCTTATACTCGAGTGAGGGTCCTTTCGGGCTGCTCCTTCCTCCTCCGCCTTTGCCGTTGTCAGTGGCGGAGGAGGAGGAACGAGCAGCCCGAAAGCAGCCCTTTCAGGCTTCTCGTTCTTCCTCCGCCACTGCCTCCACCACCAGGTTTGTGGTGTGGTGAACCAGTTTATACTTGAGTCAATAAGTTTTCCCAGTTTTTTTGTGGTAAAATTAGGTTCCTTGGCTTATATTCGAGTATATATGGTAGCATCTTTCTGCCAACGTACCTGAGGCAGTTTACATTTTTAAAAGAATAAGACAAATAAATGGCATGGAGTGCAAGGCTTGGGGAGGTGGGGACAGTCCAATTGGAGCCGGTCCGGTAGTTGTCTTTGCTTACTTGCTTTGCTTTCTTTCTCCTTCCCGTGGGACAGGTGTTTCTCTTGGCCCTGTGAAGGGAGGTGGTGTTGGAGGGCACAGACAACCTGAGTGGAGCTTGCCCCAGCGTTGTTTCTGTGCCCTCCCCCCTTTTGCTTTTCATCTTCTTTACCACAAGGCAGATAGGCATTTCATTGCTAACCAACGGAGGACTTCACAAGTGTATTTAGGCCTTTGCATTTACTTTGCTAGAAAAACGAGTGGTATTTTTTTTTTTAAACTTTCAATGCCATGCTAACGGAAGAATTTCACTTCTCCCCAACCCGCCTTTTTCATTGAAGGTGTCGGAACAGGTGGAGAGGAGGCTTCAGGAGATAGAACGAGAAATCCGCTCGGAAAGGCAGCTTGTTGAAAGACGTCAGGATCAGCTGGGACACATGTCTCTGCATCTGCAGGAGGTATGCAAAGCAGTCAAGTTTTTTTAAAATACGTACAGAACTGCATATCTATCTGGTCCTTGCTCCCTGTCTGGTTTGAGCTAATTATTTCAAGGAATGACTGCCATTTTTGCAGATGCATTTTGTTGTGCATCAAGCGAACTGTCAGACAGCCATACATGAAAGGGGTTCTCTTCCCTGAGGCAGCGAGTATTTAAAGCGTTTTTTTGGTTCTGAGCAGGCTTTGGGGTTTTTTGTGTTTCTTTTTAAACATCTTCAGTTACACCTAAGATTTAAACTGTTAAAAACGCTGTTAACAACCACCTTGTGAATACTGCTCTCTTGAAGCCTAAATATGATGTAATGAATAGCCGGTTTCCTCGTGCTGTATAATCAGCTTTGCTTGAAGCAAAATGCATCTGGCAGAGTACAAGAGTTTGTGCTGTGGAGACAAACTGAGCTATTGTTCGCTTTTTGAAAAGGCAAATTAAGGCCCTTTTGGCCCTCTCTTAGAAAAGAGTGTGTGAAATGCCTGCAAGAGTGGTAGAGAAATTACTCCACCCTAACACTTGAAAACCTCGGGGAGATAAAATGCGTACTTTGTAATTTTAGATTTAATTTAAGTGCTTGGGCGATTATTTGGATAGTCATCTCTGACTGACTTTACTCTGGTGTCTCACAGAGTCTATGAAAAGTTTAATTTCATATTTGGTTGCCTTAATACATGTGGTGACCTATGTGCTTTTTTAAAAAAAGGCAATTGCAGATTATACAGTGCAGTATAAGCCAGTGAGGATTAATTTAGATTGACACTTTCTGTTCTGAAAGAGTGACTCTCCTTTCGGAGGTCACATTAAAGAAGAAAAAGAGAGAAAGTAGCATACATTTTAATTTGGGTAAAGATTCATGTGCTCTTCTTGGGTCAAAGAGTTTTGAATTCTCTGTCTTTAAATTTCATGGAATGGTGGTAAAAGGTTGTGATCCATTAGAGTGGAGAGGAAATGAAGGTGTTTGAGTTCTGCACAGTAAATTCTCAAATGGGCTAGCAATTTATTTATTTTTTCCAGATGTTTGTTACTTTTTCAGGAGCTATGTGCATCATTTGGTACCGGCAATAGCCAATTGATTTGCAACCACGCCAGTGCGCATTGCACCGAACCCCAAAGTGACTTTAAAAATGGCAGATGTGAACCCAGAGAGGGCAAAAAAGAAAATGTGAAAACAATGTCTGGCTATCCCATGAGCCTTTGTAAATGCAATCCCAGGAGCCCTTGGACCGACTTCTGAGGCATGTGGAGAGTTATCGAGTTTGAGCAAGGAGGTTTGGAGGGAGCGATTCTGGTGTTTTCAGGCTTTGCCAATTGTGTTTCAATTATACGCAATTTAACTGATGAACGCGATGCCTTGGAATGTAACCTCTGTGTAAATTGGGAGTTGCCTATGCTGTTGTTTCCAAACCTCTGTATGCATTTTTTTAAAAAAAGAACAATAGCAGGGGTCCACTGCCAACCACTGCAGCCCCCTGGCCCAGCTTTCTACTCCTGGCTGTCATTCGCCTCTGTTGGAAGGTTGCAGAGCTGATGAACCAGGGCTTGCGTTATGTTTTTACCACTTTCCCTGAACTGTGCTTATCATGAAAAAGAATCTGAAGAAGTGTGCATGCACACGAAAGCTCATACCAAGAACTAACTTAGTTGGTCTTTAAGGTGCTACTGGAAGGAATTTTTTATTTTGACTATGGCAGACCAACACGGCTACCTATCTGTAACTGTGCTTATCATGAGGCTTTGATCGAATAAAAGAAATTTGACCAGCACTCAAAGCCAAGGGATGCCACTGTATAATAAAGAATGGTTTGCCTGGCTTTCGCCCCAGGGAGGTAACTTTGGTTACGCTAACACAGCGGTTTGACTTCGCCCTCAGAGGCGCACTCCATTGTCTCTTGCGACAGACAGAAGCCAACTAACTAACTAACTAACTAACTAACTAACTAACTAACTAACAGCTAGTCAACGCAACTATGTATTTAGGGTAAGAATTGATTTCCTGCCATTTGAATTGTTTTACATGGGATTAAATTTGCTTCTCAGAGTTTATCTTTTCAGTTGCTTTCAAATCTTTACGACGCCAATGCATTTTGAGAAAAAAAGAAGCCTGCAGAATCTCTGTGGCCACTAGGAGCCAGTGTTTTGCCATCCGTGAAGAGCAAGGGGGCTGAGCAAATCCCATTTCACAGTTTCAAACCTTGTTGGAATGTGCTGAATTTCTTTTCTCTTTTTAGTAGTGATGGCACAGAGGTGCGCATTTTATTTATACCCCCTACGGTCCAGCCGGCAGTTAAACGTGTGATTTCTTTATGCATGTTGCATTCCGGAGTGCTAATTGTTGTAAGGGCACTCTAAAATGCTTTCCAATTTCTCTTCCCACCCCCACCTCCCAATTTTGTGATTTGGACTTTTGACATTTTTATGTTTTTCTTGAACTAATGTCTAAAGAGAGGCGTTAGGGGAGGTGTGTGGAGGGGGGAGCAACTGAGCTCCTGGGTGTTGGGGTCATTTCTTGAGGAAGTGAACATAATGAGGAACTGTGTATTCTGCGCTCAGGCAAAGGGTCTAACTAGTCCAGCATTTTGTCCCCAACTGGTTCCCTGATTGGCCAACAGTAGTTATGGAGAAAATAAAGAGTCAGCTGATCACCTTCCCACAACACACTGTCTGCATCCCCTAAGACAGTAGTGGTGAATCTGTTGCCCTCCAAATTTTGATGGACTTCAGCACCAGCCAGCATGTCCTAATGGTCAGCAACGATGCAAATTGCAGTTTGGCAACAGCTGAAGGGACCCCTGTTCTCCACCCCTAATCTAAGAGGCATTCCCCAGTTCAGGACTGTAACTGGCTTGTCCCCCTGTCCATTCTTCAGATCTTCTTGCATTGCTCTTCTAGTCTCATTGGAGAGAAGTCCTCAGTCCCCTACAGCTGGTCCTAAGGGCCAAAATGGGCTGTGCTTCAGACATTGTATTTATTTATTCATTCCTTTAATTTGTCAGTCACTTTATCTTGCCTAGGGTAACCCAAAGCGACTTCCAACCAAACAAATAGACAATAAGCCCCACATAGACACGTTAAAACCAAGAAGAAGGAGAAATGCATTAAAAAGATCCCACCCACAAAGGGATGCACTGCACAAATATAATCCAGAGATGGATTAAAGTGTGATAATGTAGTGCTAGACAAATGGATGATGGATATGTTCAGTGCCCATAGCCATCATTTCTGGCCCTGCCTAGCCCTGGACGTGTCACAACCCTTCTTAATGCAGCAGGAGCCTTGACCTCCTCCAGTGGTGGAGGAGAAGAGGATGCTTCTGGTGCTGTTCTGCATAGCATCTGTTCCCTCTCAGTGTCTCCTGGGCCATGGAAGTACCCTTTCCCTTCCATGAACTTGTCAGGTGGTAAGCAGTGGGGCCTGTAGACACCTGGCTTTTTGCCTCTTGTCAGTGCTGAGTGATTTTCATCAAGGAGAAGAGTTGTGCTGGCTGGGCAGATCATTTTAAAAACTTGCCAGCCGGGCCCAGGGATGGTGGTGTTTCTGAGGATGCTCCTGACCGGCCAGTACAACTTAAATGTTTTAAGTAAGCCCCCCCCCCCCGCAGGAACTTGCATAAGATCAATGGAAAACAGACAGTCTCTGCCCACAAGTTTACAATCTAAGGGTTGCTTCCTTAGATTATCAGTTCTTATATTGATCAGCTGGAATGGAGGGAAGGAAGAGTCAAGAAGAGCTGATCTCAGCAGGGCTGATGGAGTGGTCCTGCTTCCCCCCTCTCCCTCTGCCAGGTGGCAGTTGATGGAGGAAGGAGCTCAATGGGGCTGGTCCTCCAGGCAAGCTGATGGAATGGTCCTGCAGCCCCACCTTTCCTTCTGCTATAGCTTGACAGAATGCTGCTGCTTGGTCCTCTGTAAAAGGATCTTCCTTCTCATGGACCTTTGATGCTGTCAGAAGTGTTTTTGAGAGTCCACGTTTTGAATAACAGCTAAATTGCACTTATCTGCCTGTTTGACACTCCTGAAGAAGGTTGGTGAGGCGAGTCTTCCTGCCGCAGAAATGGTGTTTATTCTTCCTTGGGAAGGATTCTCTTTCTCCTTCTTCTGTATATTTGGCATCTCTGGCTTTAATAGCACCATCCATCAATTTACTTGTGATTCATGTTTGGCTGATGGGTCTGCAATTTCCCAGGCTTAGGAGAAGAAAAGCATCTTATTACATGCATGTCTTGAGGATAACCCTATTTAACAATTACTGTGCCTGTAGTACGCACCTTCTTATTTATTCTTCCATAACTTTTAATTAGAGAAATATAGCAGCAAACACAATTGCTCTTGACACCGTATGACACTGACTTTGTAATTGCTGTAGCTCTTATCTGAACTCGATTTGTCACTCCACAGCATTATCGTAGTTTACTTAGATAGTTGGCTCTTTGGGGGAAAGTGTCTGTCATTAACATTGGGTGTGTGTGTGTTTTTTTTATAAATAGGTTTTAAGTGTTATGCTCTTTACAACACTTATGGACTGTTTTCCTCTATCCAGATGATCACATTTAAGAAATTAAATAGAAGCCCGAACAATGGGCTGATTCCCCTCCTTGGTAAATATGGGCTGGGATCCAAAGCGCCACTTTAGGCATTCCCACAAGCTTGAGCATGCCTGGTAGGGTTTTCTATCACAGGCTGCTTTTGAAAGTCTCCTTGGTTTCAAAAGCAGCTTGCTGTGTATGGTGGGTGTCTGCTGTTTTGAGAAACACAAATCCATAGCCCCTCCTTCTGATCATGCAGAACCAGTTGTGTGGGTCTTTGGAACACCCCCTTGGTCCAGTAGGGGGCTGGCAGCATGCTCCCTTGGTTATTCAGCTTTGGGAACTTCTGAATAGGCAAGGCTAGGCAGTGGCCTGTTTTGGACGTACAGATCTTGGCTTAGATCTCTGGGACCTTTGCAAGCTTTGTGCCTGCAGACTCCGACATATGCTACTGCCAGCCCTCGTAGCTCAGTGGTGGAGAATCTGCTTTGCAGGCAAAAAGTCTTTGGTTCAATCCCCAATATCTCCATGCAGGATTGGGAATGGTTTCCCGTGTGAAACCTTGGAGAGAGCTAGATGAACCAGGGGTCTAACTCGATATAAGGCGGTTTCCAATGTTTTCCTCCCTTCTCCGCACACTGCAGTTAACCCAGGAAATCTAATCAATGATTGTTTCCTGTTAAATCCAAACTGAAAACCTATGATTATTAAGTTGGGAATGAGCTAGGATCTTCAACCATAGTCTGAAGTCGGTTCTTTATTTCTGTTAGGTCACAAGTGACTGATGCGAGTATGCTATTGGCAGAGCAGTCTAGGCAAAATAGGTTTGATTTACTTCCACGTGTGGTATGTGAGAGACTCTGCATTTTCCTTGGTTCTGAAAATTTCCTTTCGTGTGTGTGTATGTGCTGTTTAGTCATATACCTGCTTTTCGTAAAACCAATACAGTTATGGACTATTTATTTTTACTGTACCTGGAAAATAAAATGGAATGGCTTATTTGAAATACCAGTGGGGTGAGAGATTGCTTTTTTATTTCATGTTATTGCTGCTTAATGGCCTAAATATCCTTCAGTGCTGCTTTGATAAGCTGAGGTTGGCATATTGATTTCCAAGACTGAGTTAAGATGTCTTAATGATAAGATGCCTAATTCCTATTCTGTGTTAGCAAAATCTTCCGCGGTTACTTATTGCTTCTAGTTTTTCTGTGCTAGTATAGCTGACATTGTGGAGCCAGTATGCAAGGCATCTCCAAGCTGCATACAATCCTCTGTGAGGTAAATTCAACAGGAAACTGCCTTAGACCAGGTACAGATTATTTGCCTACATTGCCAGAATTGTCTTCTCTATCTAGCGATAGTACTTGGAGGGCCTAAACTTCCCCATAACTGCTACTTTCCTGTTTTAAACTGTTTAAATCTAGTTAAACCTGGGTTACTTTGAACCCTTTATTCTACTACATTTTTGTGTTCACCTGTGCTGCTTAAGAATCATGCAAGGAGCTCAGTTATTGGTTTAATATTCTGAAATGTCCTTCCGATAGGCTTAAGTTGGGCTTCTTGGGTTGGAGCCAATGAGATTGCCCTACCCTGTTGTACACATAGCCATGCTGACAAGGGGACTTCCTAGATTTGTCTGCAATTATACAGCCTTCCTCTTGCCTGATGGCCCCATTACATATCACTTCCAGCAATGCTGGGTAGACATATCAAGTGGAAGTGCAATGCTTTTGTCAGATAAGGTAATGGTAAAGGTAAAGGACCCCTGGACAGTTAAGTCCAGTCAAAGACGCCTATGGGGTGCGGCACTCATCTCGCTTCAGGCCAAGGGAGCAGAGAGATTTTTGGGTCATGTGGCCAGCATGACTAAACCGTTACTGGCACAACGGGACACCATGACAAGTGCTAGAGCGCACAGAGATGCCGTTTACCTATTTATCTACTTGCACTGGTGTGCTTTCGAACTGCTTGGTTGGCAGGAACTGGAACAGAGCAATGGGAGCTCAACCCACCGGAAGGATTTAAACCGCACACGGCCGACCTTCTGATCGGCAAGCCAAAGAGGCTTATTGGTTTAGACCACAGTGCCACCTGATTGGGGGACTTCCGACTGAGTGGCAGAAGAGGGCTGTTTAACCCTTTCCATCCTAGATATCTGTATACTGAAAATTTCTTTCTCCACACACCCTACTGTTTTTCTCCCCAAGAGGTAAAAGATAGGGGATCTTATATATCTTTTGACAGTTAAAATAGGTGTGGGAGTTTATGATTTTGAACATACATCCAGCTTGGGAAAGGGTTAAACATTCTGTGTCTTGAAGGGAGAGTTGAGGCAGGCTGAGGCTCAGCTTGCTTATTGGGGTATGGAAGCTAATGGATTGCAAGGTAACAAGCTTAGTTGTGGACACTATGCATTCGATACATCTATTTATAGCTTTGCACGATATAATCTCACACACCAGTGTGTTCTGCTGTGTTTGTGCATGTGTAAATAATACAAATGTCAGCATATTTTATAAATTAAGGCTTTGATGGTTTTGCAAAAAAGAAACAAATTCCCATTTTCTTCCTTCAAGGCTTTAAAACAACAAGATGCTAAAGCTAATGAAGTGGAAACTGTCTTGAAGAATAAAGTACTGAAAATGGAGGGTGAAAAAAACAAAGTAAGTTGTGGTTTTTTTTAATGTTCATGGTGTAGTATCTTCATGTTGCAATTGATGCAGTGACTTTTGCACCCATGCTTTAAAAATATGAAGTATCTTTGCTTTAACATATAATAGCAGGTATCAGCATCAAACTCTGTGCCTTTCATAGTAAGATGTCCAGCTTCTTTTCAGAGGCACCTGCCCAGATTGTACTGCTCCTTCCAAGGTGACCTACATCAAGAATACTTAAGCCTGTAAAAACAGGAAGGCGTCATACTTGTTGAGGCCCACGCAGATAAATTTGGCCCTTAACAACAGTTAAAACACTCACTGCTATTAAAACTAGGGGGTAGGAGAAGAAACCAATAAAACAAATGCAATAGAAAAGCGAGAATTAAAATGCGGCAAAAGCTTGGTGAAATAAAAATGCCTTCACCACCTGCTGAACTAACCTCCCTTCAGAGGGATTTTCACAACTGGGGAGCCATCACTTAAAAGATCCATGAAGTGCTCCAAAATCTCTTCGTAGATGGCTGCATTGACCCTGGGCTTAATGAAGCTTAATGAAGCCCCAAATCAACACAGACTGTGGAAACTTCACATTGGACTTCAAGCATCTGGCATTGTGTGCCTCCCCATTCTTCCTCCAGACTCTGGGTCCTTGGTTTCCAAATGAGATGCAAAATCTGCTCTCATCAGAAAAGAGATTTGGGGAGCCATGTCATCAGGGTCAACACAGCCATCTACCAAGAGATTTTGGAGCACTTCGTGCTTCCTTCCGCAGACGAGCTTTATGCGGATGCTGATTTCATTTTCCAGCAGGACTTTGTCACCTGCCCACACTGCCAAAAGTACCAAAACCTGGTTCAATGGACATGGGATTACTGTGCTTGATTGGCCAGCAAACCCGCCTGACCTGAACCCCATAGAGAATCTATGGGGCATTGCCAAGAGAAAGATGAGATACATGAGACCGAGCAATGTAGTAGAGCTGAAGGCTGTTATTGATGATTCCTGGTCTTCTATAACACCTCAGCAGTGCCACAGGCTGATAGCATCCATGCCACGCCGCATTGAGGCAGTAATTGAAGCAAAAGGGGCCCAAACCAAGTACTGAGTACATATGCATGCTTCTACTTCTCAGAGGTCCAATATTGCTCTATTTGCAGTCCTTGTTTTGCTGATTTCATTTAATATTCTAATTTTCTGAGATTGTTAATTTCGGGTTTTCATCAGCTGTACGCCATAAACATCACAATTATAACAAATAAAGGCTTGACATATCTCACTTTGCATGTCATGAGTCTATCTCATATATTAGTTTCACCCTTTAAGTTGAATTCCTGAAATAAATGAACTTTTCCACAATATTCTAATTTTTCGAGTTTCACCTGTATGTAATAACCAGGATTTTTGAGTTAGGCCTGGACTCAAACCGAGTGGTGTGGTCAGGAAAGCCAAGTACCAGAAATTATTCTGGCTGCTGCATTTCGCAGCAGCTTCACTTTCCAAACCCTTTCAAGGGCTAATATAACTATAACTAAGAGGGTATTTGTTGTTCTTTCAAGAACTTGCGTTCAGTTTTGAGTTAATCACAGACATCTGCAATACCCATTCTTCATTCTGGCTTGAAATTCTGGGTGTTTCTTTTTTTTTAATGTGCCTTTGGGTTTTTACTTTTTTCCCTTCTCAACCTGGGATTTCTGGTTATTATGAGTCAAACAACCTTTCAAACTGTGTTGCCACCTTGAAAGGGGAGCCCATCTAGAGTATGAGGGAGATAACACGCGCAACTCAGTTACATAACGTAGTTTTTAGGAGAGGCAGAAATGCATGTATTTGTAAACAGATCGTTTGATCTAAGGAAGCATTGGCATAATAGGCATTTGGCGAGCTTAGCAAAGTGTTGCATAGGAAATGAGCATTCAGCAGACTTCTGGGTATATTAAATATTGTAGCTAAATAATTCATGACATTACTAGCAGTGGAATGATTTTTTTGTCACTCTTTCTAATCCGAATAAGCTTGAACAAGATTTGGAGCAGTCCCGGAGGAAACTGGATCAGTCGGAAAACAGCAGAGAGGTTCTTCTCCACCAGGTAACTACTTTCCTGTGTAAAAACCTGTCTCTGTTCACAGTAGGCAGTGCTCTTAAAACTTTCTATCAAATAGTGCGGTAGGAAGTTAGAAATAAGTATGATAAGAAAACAGCCACAAAAGTGCATACCAAGCTTTATTACAGAATGATAGTTTATTAGTCTGGTTCTCACATGGTGCTAAGCTTAGTGCAAATGTGTAGGCCTCCAGAGAGGAGCTGGTGCTTTGCTCCAGTCCAGTCATTGTGCTGCTGTGGTAAACTGTGGTTTGCCTTAGCATGTTGTCCAGACTTAAGCTCCTGGTCTAGCTCTTCCCGGAGAAACTATGAGCCGTAAACCAAAGGCAGGTCTTAGTTTCAGCTCATGATTTGTCTGCATAGAGCAGAACTGAAACGACGTGCTAAGCCAGGCTTTGCTTAGTGCAGCAGCAAAGGAGTCCAACATTTGCTCATTTGTGCTAAACCATGGTTTGACTTAGCGTAACACGCAAATGAGAGCAACATGAAGTTCTTTTGCCAAAGTCAACTTGAGAAATGTAGCAGAAGCGGATTGGCTTGCTTATCTTGTGGCATGGCGTATTAATATAACGTTTTGCCTTTTGTATCCTGCCCATTCTAGAGAAAGAACACTTAGAATGTTTGTTTGTTTGGCTTTATAGCTATTTGGGGGATCTGAACCAGGTCTGCTGGGCCCAAGTTTAGCACTCTGTCCACTGCACCACACTGGGTGGGTAGGGGAAGCTAGCACTTGAATATGTTGTATGAAAGCAGGAGGGGACAACAGGCTACATGATAGCATCAGCAGCTTGAAGGACTTACCTTATACTGTAGTTTGTCACAGCTGGAATGTGCCTAGTGTTTGCTTTCAGGGATTGCTCTGCATTTGGATCTTACTTTGTTCTAATTGACGCTCTAGAAAATTAGTTCTGCAGACTCTGTCACGCCAAATAAGACGCTCCATAGCTGTTGTTTTTAGTTTGGTTAAAAATAAATTCTCACTTACACATTCACACCTGCATACCTGTGGATATGATGAAATAGATTACATGTTATATTTATGGTTTACTTTCTTTGGGTTTAAGGGTTGTTTAATGTTGTGATAGTATAAATTATTGGGCACATTTCAATGTATTTTGAAAGAGCAGAGAAAGTAATTTACTAAAGATAGTGAAAAGAGCGATTGGATTCCTCCACCAGCAGCACCCCACCCTCCGTCCTGGAACTGCTTTACCTTGTTTTACTTTTGCACAAGCAAATTATAACTTGGCGAAAACAAATTGCCTTGAAGTGGCTAATCTCTCTGCTGGCCTCTAGCTGTATAATTTATTCAGAAGCAAAACCAGCTAGTCAAATAAACTTCTTTGTCTTTCACTGAGGCTCGGTTGGTGTGCTTGGTTTTGTAACAGCCCAGTTTTGCCCCATCTCGGTGTTGCAGTGCACAAAATTATGCAGAATGCCCTCAGAGGGCAATGTGGGATTGTTACTCCCATTCCATACATGCATAAGCTGTGAAGGAACCTGTGTGTTCTTTGGGAACCTTTTGAGTAGGCAGGGTTTCTGATTGCATGTGGAGAGGTCCCTTGCATTTCCCCCCTTGTTATTAATTCATTTAGATAACAACGTTTCTTTAATAATGGCAAAGCAGTTTACAAAAGATGAAATAAAATATAAAACAATTAAAACTAATAAAAGAACCAAGGCTGCTTAAATCCTCCAAAACAGCACATCAGTGTAGCAGCAGTGAGATAATACTCACTGGCAAAGCAGTATAGTGACTGATAAGATCAGATATCCCAGCGGCCTCTTTTCAACAACAGCATGAGGACCCAGGGGCCTGTGTGAAGAGGTATACCTTAAACAACTCCCCAAGCTGAAAAAGCCAAAGACCAAGGCAGTTTGATAAAGAGGGAGCCGGGTGGGGATATCCTCCTGAATCGGAAGCTTCCATTTAAAACAGAGAAATCTCATGCTGCTTATGCTTGGCTCATTGCTAAGTATAGTGTATGGGTAATGGTCACATTTTGCTTTAGGATCTTTTAAAGAATTGATAATGTCAGTGAAAATATGCCTCCACATTTTATTGAAATTGGTTTCTGGTTTGTTAAAAAAGCTGGCACTTGTCTGTGTATATGTGTGTGTGTGTGTGTGTGTTAGATTGAGGATCTTCGTTCCCAACTCCTTAGAGCAGAAGAGGAACGACTGAATCTTCACCATCAAATATCTCAGGTTGCCATGCATCGCCAGAGCCATCCAGCTGAGCAAAAGGATGACGGGAGGCGGCAAAGAGGTAACACTCTTTTCCCCATTACTATTCAGGACAGAAAAATAAGACCTTATAGTAACTATACCTTGAGGAAGACTCAGCGCTTGAAATGGCAAGTCTTGGTTTACTGAAAGCTGGAAATAACAGAGAACTGTGGGCAAAATCAAGTTGTGAACAAAAGCATATGTCTCAATGTCTGTTGTTCACAATCTCAGCACATTGAACCTCCTCCTCATCGTGACCGAAATAGACAAAAGTTAATTCAGAGATTTATGTGAAAGGAGTTGTGTAAATTAAATGTGAGCCATTATCGAAGCTGCAGTTTAGCAAACGCTAGGCAGTTCATATTTCATATCTTAAATTCTTGATTTAGCAAAAGCCTTGCTAATACATTTTTTTGTTAGGTAGACTGGCAACCAGCTAGGATCTGATTTCTTACAGGCTGCTGAAGGATTATGAATTGGAATTTGGGCTTGTCTTGTCCGAGCTGTAGGTCCCTGCTATCGTAACAAGCATGGTAGAAGTTGCACAAAGATAGCAGAGGCAGGCAGTAGTGTGTGAAAAATATTAGGAGCTAGATCTGGAGCATTCACTAGAAGTAATTGCATCAGTGGGGTCTGGAAGCAATCCACCGAAACCTACTGTTGGGTGCCAGCCATTCATTTTCAAAGGGCTAGTAGGGGAGCACTGTGTGGCAGTAAATGGAGGTTGCAAATCAGCTGTGCTCAGTAGAGCTCAGCTTTGGTCCCTTGTGATGCAGAACAAATCAATACAGGTTGATCTCTAAATGTGCCCTGCTGGTATGCTTAAAACAGCTATAAATAGCAGTTGCATCCTCAAGCCTCAATATCCCTCGTATATCCTTTCCACTGTATGAATGGAGATGCTTCTAGCCAGGGTCCAGTGGCAGGCTTTCCTTCTTGAAACGTGGCTATTTCTGTTACTTGGCACTGCTCTCACTCTGTCAGGGGAAACATGAGCATGGCTTACCTTCCTGACATGACAATGAATCTAATTTACCCAAGAATAATTAATAGGAAAGCCAAAGTATTTTTTTTAAAAAAAGTATTCTTCATATGCATTCAGAAAATGTCATAGAAAACCCATACACGATACTGTATTGTTTGGATACAGAATAAGTGAAATGGACCCTTTTCCAGGTAATGGAATTTGGGAAGGGCATTTCATTTAAATATTCTTGAAGGAAAACAGGACGGTGAAGATGCAGTTATCTAACAGTATGGGATGCATGAAAATTCTCACGAACTATCAGATTGAGGCTGTTTCACATAATATTTTCTGTGGGAAAGTTCAGAAGGTGTTCAAACAAATAAAGAACAGAAAATACTTTTTTGATAATTTTTAACCCAACTCCTTTTTTTAAAGCAAAATTTGAGGGCACCCTTCCATCTTCGTCAGATGACACATTTTTGTGTTTTATCTTTGTGGACCGCTGCCAGTGACTATAAGCAATGCCTGCCTAGAACCCGATGGAATCCCACTTCTTTTTGGTCAAGGTGTGAACTGCCTTATTCTTCACCCCCCCCCAGAGTAATCCACAAGGCAGTGGAGGCAATAAGCTAATTCATGGAGGCCTGTGCTTGCCATGTCAGTCTCCTCATAGAATTGAAAAGAAATTTAAAGTAATTTGGTATTTACTCTAACCGATCTTTCTGTTTATCTAACTATCGCCTTATCCTGTAGTCAAGGCCACCAATACTGCTGGTCGATAAACTTTGTTTTATGGGCTGATTTGATTTGTGAGAACAAGCATAGCTTCCTCTGAGTTCGAAGTCTTTCATCCTCATTTTGACATGGCCACAGTGAGGAGTTTTGAAGTCTTTGTTTCTATTTTTGCTTAGCTTCAGTTTGGTGTGTCATCTGAACCATACAAGCTGTGGTTTACTTGTTTCCACTAAACATCGTTAAGATTAACCATGGTTTAGGGTCTGGACAATATGTGAAACTATGGTTAATCGAAACTGGAATTGGCTGTTTCTGATTTTCCTGCAGCCATGTGTGTTTTATGTATGAGTGCATTTTTTTGTTTGTTGTAATTTTTCGTATGCTAAATCATGCCACGTTTGTTCCAGTGCTTGAGAGGTCTGATCCAGAGAAACAAGAGATGGAAAAGCAGATCTGGGAATTGAGAGCACAACTGAATCACAGTGCTGTTATGTCAGAGATAGAAGAGTTGAAGCGTTGTATAGAGCGCAAGGACAAAGAGAAAGCACAGCTTGGAATACAAATAGAGGTAAACATCTCTTTAAATGATAAGCTTAGGTTCTACTACTTTTTGAGTTGCAATTTGTGGCTGAAGTGTGGCCACACAAATAGCATGTAAGCCTCTGCATGAGCTGCAGGTGAGAGTTTACATAATGGAATTTCACCCCATGGCTTAACAAAGGAAATGATTCCTATGCATGAAAACTGAAATGTCTGGGTGAAGGATAGGCTTGATCTCTTCTCCATCACATCTTATTTCTCCAGGAACATCTCAAATGTCATCTTGAGTGTTGCAGTATGATTTGCAACTTCATCTGCCCTTTGTGAGAACTAATCTGAAGTTCTGATTTTCCTAAAGAGCTAGCAGTTGACAGCACCGCCTTTTGACTTCTCCCCCCACATGTTGGTGTGCGACGTAAATTGCCTTGCGTTGCATCAACACAAACAAAGCTGAACCTCTTATACTGCATTTTCCAATTCTGTAGTCAAACTAGTAGCCCATAATAATGCCAAATAAGAATGATTCTGTTTGTGAAAGGAACAGACGTATCGCAGTAGTCAGCAGATTTAGCTCCTCTCTTCCCGTGCATGGAAACAGCCCAGATTTACCACACCATCAATCACATGGACATCATTCTCCCATTTTGTAGTTGCTGTAAAAGAAAGTGAATCTCTGTTGGTTGGAACCATTTGGATACACGCTGGTCCAGCCACACAGTCTAATCAAGCATTGCTGGATACCCGATTCCGAATTAAATTGATGTTTCGTTTGGCATCAACCTTGCACCCATCAACCAAGCAAAATGGAGGAGAGGCGGCCACCAGCTGATAGCCGATATCAATGACTTGTGCATTTACTGAATCTTTTTTCCAGTTTTCTTCTAAACCTGCCATGTACTAGTTGCATAATGTTAGCACCAGTTGTTGCAGTAATGCTACTAAAAAGGCATTGTTGTTGTTCATGCAGCAAAGTGAGCAAGCAAACAAACAAATAAGGGGCGGGTGTTCTGGCTCAGGCATCCAACCAAGAAAAAAGACTTTGGGAATCTCCAATGTGTTTTGATTATGCATGATTTTGACTTTAGACGTGATCCACAGAACATACATCTAAAATCAGCAGGAGGATTCAAAATAGCATAGCTGTCAACTTTTCCCTTTTCTTGCGAGGAATCCTATGTGGAATAAGGGAATTTCCCTTAAAAAAGGGAAACGTTGACAGCTATGAAATAGTAGTAGTAGTAGTAATAATAATAATAATAATAATAATAATAATAATTGTTTATACCTTGTCCATCTGGCTAGGTTTTCCCAGCCACTCTGGGTGGCTTCCAGGAAACGTCAAACATAAAAAAAAATATCCCTGAGATTGCTCTGTCACTGCAAGCATTTCTTTCTTTCTTTCTTTCTTTCTTTCTTTCTTTCTTTCTATGTTTTCCATGCTTTATTAAGTTTCATACATAACAAAAACAAACATATAAACCAAAAATGATCTTCTATAAGTAATCTTATGTAAATATACAAATAAAAATTGATCTACTCTTATACAGTCTCTTTTGTTCAACGTTCTTACTAAGGTGTGATAGACTTCCCATCAATTCCTGGTGCATTTAAAATTTCTAATATTGAATGTACATATGATTGTTACCTTCATCTTTTCATATTTTCTAATACATTCTTAAAACGTATCGTACCAATTTTCCTTATTTCTTTGTTATTATTTTATACAGAGGTCATTCAAATCACTTCAAGCATTTCTGCTTGCCTGGTGGAATGCTCTCGCCTCTTTTCCTTCCTTCCTCCTTAACGGTCTAGGGGTTCTTCTGACCACCCTGAGTCAATTTGAGGGAGTTGGGGTGCATGAAGGGAGCCCAGGGGTAAGAGGGAGAGAAGCCCCATTACTTTTGACCAGGCTGCTGCTAGCGGGACAAGTTTGTTGAATTCAACCATCCATTTCAAATTCCAAAGTGTGGGCCTCAGAAGGAGAAATTTTCTTTGTTCTTATTATTTGCCCCTGGTACCTTATTTTACAAGTATATGAGTTAAGATGAAGTACCGTGCATTGATACTGTGATATTTTCTGTGATCATAAACTTGGTAAGATACTGCTGGTGATACTGTGGACCTTCTCAAAAGCTAGTTAAGTTTTCTTTTTTTCTTCTTACATTGTGATTTTAAAAATACCCTTGAGCACAGCTGTTACTCTTTGAAGATCAGAATGCATTTTAATCAACTCTGAATAGCAGAAATGGGCAGCCATTAGAGCAGCACTATTTAATTTGGCATAACAGCACGTCTGAAAGTAATCTTTAATTTCTTGTAATAATTATGTAATCAGGATTGTATTGGAAGCTGCCAGCTTGCTCCAAGGAATGTTAAGGACAAACCAGAGTTCAGCAATCCCTTTGTCAACTTTAACTCGAACAAGAACTTACGAAACAGATGGCAAAATAAGTAGGAATCCATTCTGGATGCAAAGTGCTATTTGTTGTAAATCTGGTTGATAGGTCTTTAATATTTTTTCAGAGTCATACTTTTCCTGCTTCCTATTGTAACTCAGTGGGAGAGACACTTGTTTGCGTGCAGCAGGTCCCAGGTTCAGCCATTGGGATCGCCAGGTGTAGCTGGGAATGTCCCCTGCCTGAAATCCTGGAGAGGTGCTGCCGTTCATTGTGTAGATAATACTGAGTTAGATGGATCCAGCGGTCCAGATCTGCATAAGGCAACTTTCTGTGGGTGGAACGCAGTGTCACGTTTTCCCAACGCTTCTTCTGTTTGTGTAAGGATTGCAGATTTCCAGATGATTGATGCCTCATCCGCTCCACTTCCCAGTGGGGAGGAGTTGCAGTGGACCGCGTGGCCACCCACTCCCCACCGGGGGCGGGGGACTTTGTCCCCTGTTGCCTGGGGGATCCCGGCCACGTCAGAGCCCAGCCAGCCAACCCGCTGGCTAGGGGGGCGTGGCCAGGGCTGTTTAAACGGAGGAGCGAGCCAGAGGACTTTCTCTTTGGCTCGCTTCCTCAATCACCCGCCCTCCCTCCCTATTTTGCAGGTTAGGCAATGGCCTTGCTATGGACTTCGGTTGGTCGCCTTGGTTGTCCGAGGGGCCTGGTAGGAAATTTTCCACTTGGCAAATTGGCACTGGCCACTTGGTTTTCGCCTACCTTGTAGCAATCGTCACAACTTTGTTAGGGTTGCGGTTAGGCATTGTTTGACCTTGTGTGAGGGAGGGGAGGTGTGGCCATCACCTGCCCCTCCATGCTTAAGGGTATTCCGTTAAAGAAACCCGGGGGTGTTGATCTAGTCTGAAGCCCAGCTGGGGGGCTAAGGCCTTGACACGACCCCGACGGGAACACCGGGGGAGCTTGAGTTGGTTCGTATCGACAGGGTTCCCCCTACCGGTGGCTTACCCTTACTGGACTTCCTGCACAATGGGTAGGAGTTAGATATAGTCGGGTCCAAGCAATGCCTAAGCCAATACCGCTCACATTCTGTAATTTCAATAAAGTTGTGGCCAAAATTTGCCCAATAACTTAAACCTGATATTCGTGTCCTTGTGTGAGTTATTTCCAATGAGGGAGTGGCTGTGGGGTCTTGACACGCAACTTTCCTCCCTCTGTGTGTTGTTTTTGGGGTTCTCCTGAACACCCCAAGCTAATTTGGGGAGGAGAAGGAGGGAAAGCTGAATTGCACAAGCCGAAGTCATTGCACATGACTTCTGCTGACAGCTGGTCAGGTGTACCTGCCCTATGTTTCTATGCTTAAAATGGAGTATAATATCATACTAATACTTTGTTCTCCATTTTAAAAAAATCCAACATCCCTTATTTTACCATAGTGACCTTTGGATATAACAAGAGTGCCAAATAAAGTAGTATGTGCAAGGGAAGCAAACTTTGCTTTTTAAGAATTTAATTCTGCGGCAGATCACTTCCTAGATGCCGAACAGTTTCCAGGAATCCAACTGTTCTGCTTAATAAAAAATATACATATTGATAGAACAAGGTTAAAAGAGCCTGCTTTTTGTATGTTTAAAATCTAGAGGCTTAGAGGTCTGTCTCACAAGAACAAATCGTATAATACACATTTTACTTCCTGCTGTTACCCTCTAAGGGAGGTGGCAGCAGCTGCAGGAGGTGAAAAGGAAATGGATTATTTCCCTCTTGATGCGACATTAAGCCGCAAAAGGCTGTGAACTTGAAAACTACAGTAGTAAAACAGCATTCCATCAGATCTGTTCTTTATAGTACTACTTCCAGCTGCAAATCTAATACGGGTCTGTGTTTTTTCCAGATGGTTTTGGACAGGCTTGTTTCAGAAGAGCAAAGTTGCCTTATGGTGATAGGGGAGGGAAGTAGCATCTATCTGCCTCTGAAGTGCATGAGCGATGCACTTCCTTTGATTATCGTTTTGTCATTACACAGGATGTGTAGTAGATTTAAAACCGAGATTCTCTGGATTCTGTGGGCTGAATCTTGCATGCGTGTGTGTGTGTGTGTGTGTGTGTGTGCGCGCACACACACACACACACACACACTTCTCCCAACATGCTTTCAACCACAGCCCATCATCTGCATGGAGCTTCCTGGCAGCTGCTAATGATGATTGACACTACTCTATCACTTACATGTGAGCAGCATAACCTGCCCCCGGAGGACAAGTTTATACAGAGTGTGACCCGTGTGATCAATGTCCTGTGCAGGTGCCGTTAACAAAGACTTCCTTGATAGCAATGGTTGAAAAAAAACTGCTGCGCATTGCAGGTTACAAAGGTATAGTCAATAAAATTGTGTATTTTTCTCAGACACTGGGAATAGCTGCTGGGGTCAGTCATTTTGGCATTTTCGTGTGTATATGCCTGCCTGCATGCAAAAGGTGTGTGTGTGTGTGTGTGTGTGTGTGTGTGTGTGTGTGGGAATCTCCACTTCTGAGAGGAGGTGTGCAGGCAACGGTGCTAATAGATTTAAAGGACTCTTGCACTGTTTCCATCACTGCCCTCTTAGGGTTTCCAAATAATTTCTCCCTTCCAACAACCTTCCTTTGTTTTCTAGAATCATAGAATTGTGGAGTTGAAGGGACCCTGAGGATCATCTAGTCCAACCCCCTGCAATGCAAGAACATGCAGCTGTCCCATACGGGGAGCGAACTTGCAACCTTGGTGTTACCACAGCACCATGCTCTAACCAACTGAGCTATCCAGTTTGCTTTGCTCCCATAAATTTTGCCCCACACCTATTCTGAGCTGAAATCTTTCTTATGTTCTCAGTCAGCAAATGGGGTGGATTTCTGTTCATTTTCTCATGCTGTGGAGAATGAAATCAGAAATTATTTTCAAGAGTGGTATGATAATTTTGAAAACTCAACTGCACTTTGTGTAATCCTGCACACCAATGTTCATAATCGTACATTGCTTTACGAATGCAAACGTTTAATATTTTAAAATGGCTGTTAGCATGGGAAATCTCATTATGTTCTGTAAATGATGGAACTGTTGACAAGATGGCTTCAGATCCCCCTTTCTCTTGTGGGAAAACCTTCATAATCTTAGAATAGTTTATTCTGTACAGGTTGGGTGGGGGAGACTTTCCTATTTAAGATGAGCTGGAAAAATACTGCAGTATGGAAAAGTACATATTTCATAAAGTGGTGGGCCCCCCGCCCCCTTGCCAGTGAAAAGCTAGGATTGGCTTGAGCTGAGCTTCCAGCGTAGAACAAAGGATTGTTTTCTGGCACGCTGGTGTTCCATTATGTCATCTATGGACCATATAGGGCATGGCAGAATTACTTTATTAAGTATAATACCGTAAATATTTCCGAAGGGATTTAGGTTTCTGGAAATACCTTTTCCTAAGCAAAGTTCATGGGTTGTTCCACCACACCCGCTTCCTGTGATAGAGCTAACCTTTATTTTTTGAATTCTTCAAGAACGAAAGTTCGAAGGCGAATGCTTCAAAAATGTGTGCACAGCAGAGGCATCAAGTTGAAATTCTCCACAGCTGAATACTTCCCACCCCTCTTTCAAGTTCTGTATTTGAATTCCCTTCTACTCCAGCAGAATTATAAACGTTCAGGTGCTACAGACTTTAGCCATGAGTCTCTTGTCAAGTAAATAACTGCTCCTATCAGCTTTAACACTAACAATTACTTGTTTGGGGATCACTGCCAATTCTAAAACGTCAGTTAAAATTAACCACAGCAAGTGCAGTGTTGTGGATAGACGTTTGAAGTCAGACCAGGGGGACACTATTCAAATAACCTGCTCAGCCATAAAGCATGTTGGCCCAAGGTCACCCCTTACCTCTTAAGCCTTCTACCTCACAAGGTTGTTGTGAGATAAAAATGGGATGAAGAATCTTCCCTCAGCCCCTAGATGGGAAGGTGGGATAAAAATGTAATAAATATTAAATAATGATAACCAACAGGATGAATTCCCAGACCGTATGGATTCAAAATAACCGGAATAAAATTCCAGTGCAGCAGTTATACAGAAAGGGCAGGCAGGGCAGGCATGGGGGAACCATGCACTTAGTTAAGTGTTGTATTCTTTCTCTTCAAATACAACTATTGGTGCCTTTTTGAGAGCTTCTAATTTTGCTTTATTCTATGAACTTCTATTGAACTATATATACAAAGCAACTTTGTGATACTTGTTGGCGGGAGGGGGAAGAATAGAGAGATATTTTACAATTGGCAATAAAAAAGGTAATTTAGCTTGCACTAATGTACCTTTCAAAAGTTACCTAGACCTTAAATTGGAGGACTCACTGTACATACAAAATACACTCATTCTCTTATTTTAAACCCACGATGAACCTCATTAACCTTCATAAGCTATTTGTATTCATAAGAATTCCTAGTATTCTCTCATCAGTGGTTGTTGCTGATTTAATCCGCTTCTTTCCCATCATCTTGGATTCATCTGAACAGGAAATAAGCCCGTAGTTGACTTTTGCCTAATTTGAAGAAGCTTTAGGAGTGAAATAACAAAGTGTTTAAATTAACTGAAAGAGGTAGTAATTGAAGGAGGTTGTATGACTGCTTATTACTAAAAAGTGGTAGATAGCCAAGCCTTATGGGACGTCAGAAAGTGGGGCCTGAGCACAACAGCCTTCTCCCCATCTGTGATTCCTAGCAACTGATATTTAGACACATGCTGCTTCTAATAGTAGAGATAGAACCTAGCCATTGTGACTAGGAGCCACTGATAAGCCTTATCCCACATGAATTTGTCTAATCGTCTTTTGGCGTCCTGTAGCCCATGCTGAAAAATAAATGCGGCTTGTATTGGGGGATTTTTAAATTATTTTTGTAATGTGTTCCAAAAATCCTAGAGAAGCAGAGGCAGGATTTCCCCATTTGGGCTTTTAAATTCAACCTTATGTTTTCCTGTGAATTCTTTTAAACAGAGCCGGTCGGTTGAACCATCTGTTCATGGTCTTGGTTCATTTTGTTGTCCCAGTAATGAAAGTAGGAGAAGGGAGCAAAGTGCTCCTTTCTTCCCGAGAGCCAAGATGAGCTTGAAATCTCAATGCATACTACTATAGCATGAGAAATATAGAACCAGAAGAGAGATTTCTTCTTTGCTGATGAACATTGGTGCCTCCAACATTCCATCTTGAAGAGAACATTCTGCCCACCGCTCTCCCCTTGCTGAAGACAGGGTTGCAATTATACATTCTCCTAATCTGTGCACAGGCCTGCATAGTGGGATGAAGAATCTTCCAGCTGCACTCATGGCTTTTATGCCGGACTCTCAACATGTTTTTGCCAGCCAGCACAGCTGTGTCATATTCAGCCTTTTGCTGTCTTTCAGGCACCTGGTATTAAGAGCATAATTTGAAAGCAATCAAAGAGATCAGGAATGCTGTGTGTTCACCTTTAAACCATAGTTGAGTTTAACTGTGGTTTAGAGTGATATGCGAACTCCCATTAAGTTTCAGCCATTGGGAGGCCAGCTCTGTCATGCCTAGCCAGTCATTGCAGCAGTAGTGATGGTAGTTGCTTCATTGAATCATGTCACAATAGTAGTCCCGCCGTGATTGTATGACTGTGGTTTTACCACAGTTTTCCTATCTGCGTCTCCTACACACAGATCTTGTTAATGATAATATTTAGTAAGAGGGTGATTTTGAGGATGCACCCTCCTTTCTTAACCAGTGACTAAGATGTGGGTGACAGCAGTCACGAAGTTAAAAGATGCCTGCTTCTTGGGCGAAAAGCTATGACAAACTTAGACAGCATCTTAAAAAGGAGAGACATCACCTTGCCGACATAGTTAAAGCTATGGTTTTCCCAGTAGTGATGTATGGAAGTGAGAGCTGGACCATTAAGAAGGCTGATCGCCAAAGAATTGATGCTTTTGAATTATGGTGCTGGAGGAGACTCTTGAGAGACCCATGGACTGCAAGAAGATCAAACCTATCCATTCTGAAGGAAATCAGCCCTGAGTGCTCACTGAAAGGACAGATCCTGAAGCTGAGGCTCCAATACTTTGGCCACCTCATGAGAAGAGAAGACTCCCTGGAAAAGACCCTGATGTTGAAAAAGATTGAGGGCACAAGGAGAAGGGGACGACAGAGGACGAGATGGTTGGACAGTGTTCTCAAAGCTACTAACATGAGTTTGACCAAACTGCGGGAGGCAGTGGAAGACAGGGGTGCCTGGCGTGCTCTGGTCCATGAGGTCACGAAGAGTCAGACACGACTGAATGACTAAACAACAACAAGATGTAGATGGAGTCAGAGAAGAAAGCCCTGGAGGAGTCCTATAAATTTGGCTTTGTGCAAAACACTGATAGTTATGCCTTGAATGTTAAACTATGACCGGGGAGACCCAAGTTCATATTCCTCCTCAACCATGAATCTCAGTAGGTGACCACTCAGTTTAACCAGCCTCTGCAGTGTTGTGAGAATAAAATTGTATGAAATAAATTTGTACATTGGGATCTGTGGTGAAAGCTGCTATTTGTTCAGGCACGTAGGAATGCCCGGAGGTGAGATTTTCATGCCATAATGTACTGTGCCTCATGGATTTTACTTCAGTTTGGCTATATTTTTAGCTGCAGTCTGACAAACAGCATAATAGGGAACTATATATATTTTTAATTCGGTAATGAAAGAGTAACCGTCAAAGTTCTAGTCTCTTTTCATAATTTGAAAAGCAGTTCACAGTGCAGCAACAGTCAAATATTGTAATAAAAGTTAAAATTTCATTAGGGAAATGAGGACACAATGTAACACATTTAAATTTATTGGCTGAGTAAATCTGAAATTAGAATGTCCCAAGACAGGTTGACCACTTACTGTGTGAAATACCTACAGTATAATTTAGAATGGACTTAATAGACTTCAAATGAAGTTATAGAAGGGGTTAATTTTAGTAACTGCATCCTCTGTACATACACTAGTCACTTGTCAGATGTAAGGGCTTACCTGGTTTGTGTTTTAACTTGATTTTTGATTACTTGAATGGATATTTAGGGAAAGTACAGTAAATACATTTGGTTAGATCTAGAGAAACGGGATTGTCACTTCCTATATCATCTTCCCCTACTTTGAGATATTTGGAGGAGACTCTTATTTGCAGTCCTGGACTGCCAGTCCATCATTGTGTGAGATGTATTATGGACTGACATGAGAGAGTGCCTTATTGAACGCCCCCTGCTTAGAAGTGTGGCTGCTGAATGAGGAAGGCTTTAGTAGGTGCTGAAAAGACAACAGAGGCGGCGCCTAATGTTAAAGACTAGGTGCTACCACACAAAGGCCTGGTTCCTATATTGTAAGGAAAGGGCCTTCTGATAAGATGGCATCCATATGAGGCCCTCTCCTGCAGAGTGCAGTGATCGATTGGGTGTATAAGGGGTGAGGCAATCTTTTCAGTATCCTGGTCCCAAGCTGTATAGGACTCCAGTACCAACATCTTGAACTTAGCGTGGTAGTTCAAGACTGCATCCTTAAGTGCTAAATTATTAGTAGGCCCTCCCATGACGGGAAAAGTTGCTGCACTCTTGCCCTGCCAGGAGGAAATAGGAAGGCTGCATCTTTATTGGCGAAGCATCATATCACAGTGGTAGGGCATATGCACCCCATCCTCTTTAGTTAAAGTAGACCCTTGCCTGAGACCTTAAAGAGCCCCATCAGTTGTAGAGCAGTACCAAACCAGGTGGGCAAAGGTCTGATTTAAGACCAGGTGTTCCTATGTATTACAATATCTTTCCTTCAAAGCGGTTGCACTGTTTTGTTTCGTGTCAGCTGCTTTGAGCTATTAGATAAAGCGGGAGTATAAAAAGAGAGCCCTGCTGAGTCTGCCTAAAGGCCTATTTAGTCCAACATCCTGCTTCCCACAGGGGCCAACCAGATGCTTATTGGAAGCCCACAAGCAAGACATGGAGGCAACTGTCCTTTCCTGCACTGTTGTTTTCCCAGCAAATGATATTCAGGGGTATAAATGGGATAAAAATACATTTTTAAAAACTGCTATTCAAAAAACGATTACTTTTGCCTATAAAATCTATTCCAATTATGTCAGGCTTAAGATTGTGTTGACAGTTTTGCTGTGAAAACTGCCATATATTTGTGTGGCAGCGTTGGGTTGGCATGTGAGAATCTGTTTTTCAGCCTTAAAACCTTTTCGTTTTGGAATAGAATATGAATTTTCTTAACCTTAAAATACTTTTTAACAATTTAAAACCTTTTTTGGAGTTGGAATACAAACAGCAGTAATTAGTGGATTGTGTTGCTTTTGGGGGTAACTGCAGGCACCAGATATATTTCCAACAACATTGCTGAATATTCCAGCCCTGTGGTTTGTATATTGTATGATAAGTTGTCCAGAAACACAAAACCGGACTGAATTCATTTGGAAAAAAACATCCCAGGGAAGAAAAACAAAGTATTCTAAATTTTACAGCTGGAGTTATTGGTTTCTAAATATGCATTTTATTGGTTAGTTGCCATCAAACACTTAAAATGATATTGAATAAATCAGAGATGGTGAAGTTGGCAGCAAACATGAGCATGCCAGTTACAGCAGTAGAAGTCAATTTTAGGTATAACAGACCCTTTGGGATGCATAAAGCCTAACATAGGACAGATTTCAGCACCTACAATTATTTCTACACTGGGCTCTATGGAGCAGCACACAGAGGGCTGAAAATGAATCATGGTAGGGCTGGATTTGGTTGGGGTGAAGCACCAAGGTTGATTCCATAGACATGCCTTGACAGATTTAGGAAGCAAGACGTACAGGAGAGTCGGGGTCCAAGGCAAGGAATCTGGGCAAAGGAGGCTGGCTGGAATGGGGCAAGGGCTGTCATGCGGTTCGGGATGATGGAAGGTTGAGAGGAAGCTGTTGAGCAGGAAGACCAAAGCGTAGGTAGGCTGGTTGACCATCAGATAATTAGAAAGCCATACAGCTAAGGCCAAAGGCTGGTTGTTGCCCTGGCAAAGATCCAGCATTTGTAGCTTTGTCAGGTCTGGAGGAGCCAATGGGCTACCAGGAAGGTGGAAACCTGTTGAGACCTGTGAAAACAATCCTGCTCCTTGTTCTTCATCTCTGGAGTCTTCAGGTTGTCACCACAGAGGGCACCACTGCACAAACCAGGAAACACCAGTCCTAGCTGATGCTGACATGCATTTTTTTGTTATCCAGTGTAGTTTGTAAAGTACAGTGGTACCCCGCAAGACGAATGCCTCGCTAAATGAAAAACCCGCAAGACGAAAGGGTTTTCCGATTTTTAGAGGCTTCGCAAGACGAATTTCCCTATGGGCTTGCTTCGCAAGACGAAAGCCCATAGGGAAATCTCCTGGGACAGCGGGGAAACGCAGCGCACCTTCTCCTCTGTTCCCAGACCTGTCCTGAAGGCTTGTGGTGGGAGGTCCGGGAACAGAGGAGAAGGCGCGCAGCGCTTCTCCTCTGTTCCCGGGGCTTGCGGTGGGAGGAGGGTTTTTCCTCCCCACCGCCAATATTCAGAACAGCATTCTGAATGTTGGCGGTGGGGAGGAAAGCCCTCCTCCCACCGCAAGCCTTCAGGACAGGTCCGGGAACAGAGGGGAAGGCGCGCAGCGCTTCTCCTCTGTTCCCGGACCTGTTTTGAAGATTTGCGGTGGGAGGAAGGTTTTCCTCCCCACTGCCAACATTCAGAAGGCTGTTCTGAAGGCTGGCGGTGGGAAGAAAAGCCCTTCTCCCCCGCCAGCCTTCAGAAGAGTTCCCGGAGGGCTGCCTAGGCTGCGGATAGCAGCATGCTGCCCCGCGCAAGGGGCGCTCTTAAGCAGAGCACCCCTCGTGCGGGGCAGACATTCGCAGCTTGGGGAGCCCTGCAGGACTTCCCCGCAGGGCTCTGCAAGCTGCGGATAGGCGCAGCAGGCTGCTATCCGCAGCTTGGAGAGCCCTGCGGGGAACTCCTTCTTCCCCCGCCAGCCTTCAGAAAAGGTCTGGGGACAGACTGTCCCCGGACCTGGTCTGAAGGCGGTTTCCCTAGGAACGCATTAATTGATTTTCAATGCATTCCTATGGGAAACCGTGCTTCGCAAGACGAAAAACTCGCAAGAAGAAACAACTTGCGGAACGAATTAATTTCGTCTTGCGAGGCACCACTGTATTTTATTTGTAACCCAATAGTCGCACCACACTGTGTATGTGTGTTTCATCAGTCCCCGCACTGCCTCGAAAGCTGCTCCAGAGCTTTCCTCCAAGGCCTTCACTCCAAGCTAATATCCCTGCAACAGGAGTACTACCCCGAGGGAAGACGTGCAAGCCACAACTATGCATTCAAGCCTTGTGAGATCTATGGGCTTGAGCACATTTGGTATTCTACTATGGCCCATAGCAACCAATGCTTCTGCATAGTGCCAAAAGTTAATACTGAAGAAAGGTAGTTCTTCCATGATGATAAATTGCTCTGAGTATAAGGAGGAGTATAAAGAGGGGAAGTTCTACTACTGTGCTAAAAGCCCCCAACTATAAACTTCTTACTTAATAATAAGCAAAGCAAGGAAGATTTATTTCTCCTTATTAGCTCTGTTTAGTTTCAGAATTGCAAAATATATGAGTACATGTTTTGCATATATATTTTATCAGGTCTGTCCTGCTACCAATCAGTTGTATAGTTGGTGACTAGGAATTAATTATGTACCCGTGTATTTTAAAGCAAATATTCTAATTAAAAGTTTAATCGGGGCGGGGAGTAGAAAATATTAACTGCTGATGAAATACTGTTCAGTGTTTTTTAACATGATAATTTATCTTAATATTTTCTCTGCTTTGCCTAAGCTTAGAATCTTGCTTCATTAACTACTACATGGAAACTACAGTGGTAGGTACAAGATCTTTTCTCATAGGCTTTGTGGAGAAATAATTACTTTTAATGACCCAGAAAGGCTGAAGATGCCATTATTTAGGATAGGGATTTTATCATCGGATGGGAAACAATTACAGCTGTTGTAAGGAAAATAATCTAGCACTGAAGTTTGAAGGTGAGACATTTTAACAAAATTTATGGAAGGCTAAATGTAATGATTTCAGATGGTTTTTGTCTGTATCCTCTCACACTTGTCAGGTTCAGAATTTGAATCTATAGCCCTTGGAGATTATGTTTAATTAATACAAATCTTCCATTGGAATTGAACTCATCAGAGCGTATAAAACATCACTTATTAGGTAGCTGAGCAAGAAAGGTTATCTATAACGCCTGAAGGTCTAAAAGAAAGGATATGATGCCTCCAACACATTGGAAAATGTCTATTTTTTTATATAAAAAAACCAGTTTAAACTAATGACCGTAGCGCCAACACTCTTGTTTCCATTTGTGTATAACGTTGTTCTTTAATGGCAAGGGCTGAAATTGTTCAAGTCTCTTGCCAGCTGAAAAGCTTGAATATATTTTGCGAGAAAAGGCAAAGAACAAAACTTAGCTTAAAAAATTGTTAACTATGAATAATTTGTTGGGAAGATTGGGCAGCGGTCCTGTAGCGGTGGTGTTCCAAACCGTGCTGAACCTGACAAGGGTCTTTTCGGTGGGAAGATAAATAATGTCAAAACAGTCCCCAGTGATAACTCAATATTTTGTGAGTTGGTCCTAATGAAAGGCTTTACCTGACAGTGGATTTTGAGTTTTCCCCGCTTTATGGACCAACATGGCTTGTTTTTGCTTTTTGAGTGCTTTGAGTGTTTGCCTGCCAGTGCCATGCTCTGCTTTGGAGAGTGGTGGGTGTGGTCTTGGCCATGCTTTCCATTAGCGTGGCCCGAGAAGCTTAGCCAGCAGGCCACATAAACTCTGTGTGCCTCCTAGAGCAGAGGTTCCCAAACTGTGGTCCCTGGACCACCCATAATCTTCACCATTCAGGTGGTCAGCAGCATGCCCATATTAAATATTCATGCTGATGCTTAATTGCATTTTTATTGATTCTTTTTATTTCTTATATTGCATTTTATTGTATTGCAATTTGAATTTTATGGAATGCGGTTTGTAGTGCAGTAAAATGCAATAGAAGAAGAAACAACAAGCAATAAAATACAATGGAAAAATCATACAACATCTAGCAGAGCGCATTGCCATTGCTACAACAGGCAGAAAAGTCATGAAGTGGTCTGCCAAGACCGTCAGCAATTTTCAAGTGGTCTGTGGGGTGGGGGTGGGGTTTGTAAACCACTGTCCTAGTTTGGATTTGATACCCCGCCTTTCACTCCCTTTAAGGAGTCTCAAAGCGGCTAACATTCTCCTTTCCCTTCCTCCCCCACAACAAACACTCTGTGACGTGAGTGAGGCTGAGAGACTTCAAAGAAATGTGACTGGCCCAAGGTCACCCAGCAGCTGCATGTGGAGGAGCGGAGACGCGAACCCGGTTCCCCAGATTACGAGACTCCCGCTCTTAACCACTACACCACACTGGCTCTCCACTGGATCCAGAATGGTCTGCAATATGCAGAGGGTTCTTTGGCAAAGATGTGTGTGTTCCCTGACAGTAAAATAAAAATGAATGTGGAAAGAGTGGTGATATAAAAGGATTTAAAATCTACTGTTCCATAGAACAAGGAGATATCATTTGGCAGGACATAATTTTTCACATTGGGTATATGTGTGCCTTCTGCTCTTCTTGTGTGTGTGTGCTTACTGGTCTTGTGGGACAGTGGGGACGTCTGTTTTCAAAGTTGGCTGTAAAGCTTGCTGCCATCGTTTCATGGGTGAGAACATAGGGCAGTTCAAATCCATTATTTCATTGGCAGTAGCAAGGAAGTGTCTCTTGAACAGGCACAGCTGTGGGGAGCTGGAAAATGGTTGCTGTTGCTCTCCTTGCATTTGAAGGCCTTTGATTCTGGAGCAACGACTCCCTCATGAAATTACCGAACTACAGTCCAACATGATTTTTATTTCTGTCTCCTGTGGTTTGAATTGAGGTTAAAGGGGTTTTTTTTGTACTACATATATTAATTAGCTTACCAGTGTTGGAATGTCGTCGTCGTCAAATTTAATTTCTATCTTCTCTTCCTCCCAAAGGAGCCCAGGGGCCCAAAAGTTAAAACAATACGCTTTGTATAATTTACCAACACTGTTTTGTCAATTGTCAGTATTTTTTAGGATATGTAAGACCGTTTTTAAGCAGTTTAAAATTGTGTTTTTGTATTGTTTTTGGTGATTTCTGCATTTTGAACTTTGTACCTTCTTTGTGAGGCATCTTCTCCTAAAAAGTGGGATACAAATTTATTAACTGATAATCAGTCACTGTACCTGTTTTGTTTTACAAAATGATCACTGTCTGCTCCTCTCTCTCTCTCTCTGTCTCTCTCTGCAGTTCGGGTCCTTGTAACTTCATTCCTCTCTCTGTCCCACCTCCCCAACACATACTCTCTATGTGATTCTATATGCTTGCCAACTTAGTATGACACTTTGTGCTTCTTGTGATAATTGGACTCTAGTCTGCAAAAACTTAATCTGGGAATGGGGAAGCTGTGACCTTCCCAGATGTTCCTGAACTCCAACTCCCTTCAGCCTAACCTGGCATGAGCAATGGTCAGGGTTGATATGGGGTTGTAGTCCAGCAACACCTTGAAGGCATAGATTTTCCCCACCCCTCTGGCTTGCGCCATAAAAAAATGCTAGGACCTCAAGTCTTGCTGCCACAGGCAAACATGGCTGCCCCTCTGGAAATTGTTAGATGTTCATGTATGTCTCTGTTCCCCAAGAAAAAAATGTGTTAATATATTGTGATGATTTCTAGGTTTTAACCTCCGACTTGGAAAAGAGGGAGACCCAGCAGCAAAGGATGCTGAGCCAGCTGAAGGAGATACAGAGCAGCTACAAGATCTGTGAAAATGAGTGCCGAGCTGCAGAACTCCAAGTTAGTGAGCTGGCTCAGCAACTGGAAGAGTCGACTAAGGAGGCAGAGAGGTACCTAGCTGAATTCAGACAATCTGAAGTACTCAGGCTAGAGAATGAGAAGAAGAGGGAGGAGTTAAAACTGAAAGCTCAGGAAACTATTAGACATTGGAAGCTAAAGTGTAAGAAACTGGAACATGAAAGAGAGAAGCAGACTCAACTTCACAACCAGCTGATGGAGAAGAACAATCTGGTATGGGATTTTTTTCCTTTCAGTTATTTCATTTTTTCTTGAAGCCAACCGTTCTGGGAACTACTTTCCCCCAGTGAATTTTTAGACTCTTGAAAATAAGTAGGTATAATATATCACACTGTAAGAAAAACCATATTCCGTTAGTGGTGGGCTTTATGGAGGAGGAGGGAGAAGAGATGACTTTCAGTAGGCAGATATATGTAGCTTGTAATTAATACAATGGACCTTTTGATCTGATCCATCTTACTGGGACATCGTCACAAGTGAGATGGAAATAGTGTTATCCTGTTGTGGTTGGCTTGACATCTACATTTTTAATAGAAAATTTGGTGCCTGATCAAATTTTCGACCTGTGTAATGTAAGCTTACAAATGGTCAAATCTGCTTTGATATGGTGACTTCTAGAAATGTAAGGCATAAAACAGAAATTCCAGAAATGTAAGGCAAAAGATCACCACCTGATTTTTTAAAAGAAATTTGCCCAGTTTTAGTCGTCCAAATAAAGTATTCAGTCTTTGGTCTTGGTTCCTTTAAAGCAGGGGAGGGAGGATGTTACCAGCCTTAGGGCTACATTTCATTGTGGACAGATTTCGAGGACTTGCGTCCCAGTGTTAAGTGGCACCAGAGGCAATAGAGGCATGCCCAAAGGGACATGGCCAAAGTATGTGGAGAAACAGATGTGACTTTTCCCTTTTGTACAGCAGGCTATATTCCAGCCATGTAAAAGTCAGAGGTTTCTACAACCCACCATCCAGGTTACTACAATTGAGGATATATTCCAGCCAGGCAAAAGCAACCAAAGAGGGTGTGGAGTAGAGCTGGTAAGAGGTGCAGTCTTTGGAGGAAAGCATTCGTTCCCTGGGTCTGAAGTTCCTTACCCCTGCTTGAAAGCGTTGCTCTACGACCATGCATGGCAAATAGCCAGCATGCTGCTGCAAGGTGTGGACAGATATGTATACAGGACTCAAACCATTCACACTCTCTGCTCATGTAACTTGGAAACCAAATTGGTCTTAGATCCCTAGTGTTTGGAGTTGTGTATACTCAGTTGTATCTCTGCTACATTTTGGGCCATTCCAGAATCCAGCAGGGCTCTTCTTAAAGGTCTAATAATACCATGTTTTCAACAGTGGCAAGCCCAATGCTTCCAGGAATCCCGCAAGCCCATTTGTGTATTTGCTTCAGGAAATGGTGATGTATGCACAGCAAGCACTTTGCCAGATAAAGTGTGGCACTACGCTAATAGAAGTTATTTGAACTGACAGATAAGGGTTTGCTCACTCATCTGACTAATAAGGTTTTAGAGAATAAGTTGACAGTTCTCAAAGGCTTTGATTTGCTTCTTCAAAACAGTAAGAGCACAGCTTTCACAGTGGCAAAACAGCATTTCCAGGTCTTTTTCTCCTTCTCAGAACAGTGAATTCAAATGTTATAACTGGGATTGTTTGGGAATCCCCTTTTCTTGTTTCATTGTGTTTGATTAACAGTCCAAGGTGGCTGTGCTTACAGGCTAAAAGCTCTGTGATAATACTTTTCCCTTTTGTACAGCAGACTGTATTTTATAAAAACATTTTTGGGCGTAATCTGCTGAAAAACTAGCATTTAAAATAGCAATGAGCATTTCAATTAAATGTTCTTGAATGATGTCCAGAGGCGGTAGTAAGGTCCGAAGGCTGAAAGAGGAAGTACAATTTTTGATGTGATAATACACGTGGGAGGAAAATTAGCAGTGTGAAAAATAGTAGATTAGTCCTTCCACCCTCAAGGTAAAAACATAAAAGGAGGATAGTTGTGGCAGATGGCCATTGGGAGACTGGAGATTCTAAGCAATAATTAAACATTTCACTGCAATTTGAAAATAATCAACCAACATACGGGACACAGTTTTGACAGGGAAAGGCTGTTTTGTGTCCCCAAGAGGCTCAAGCCAAGTGTGACAAGTAGGTGGACTTCATTGCATCCCTGCTTTATAATTACTCAGTCACTTCTTTTATACCCAGTCAAAGCACATTCCCTTTGCTGGGATTTAAAAGCTGCCTGTCTAAGGTAAAAGTACAGAGAAAACCTGTAACCTGAAATAACTGAGACTTCTGAGAGGGAAGGGTCTATCTAGAATAATGACAGTGATTGTAACTACAGTGGGGGGAGTCAGTTGAATTGCAGGAATGTTAAGGATTTGAGAGAAAGGCAGTGGCAGGAAAGAAGGTTGGAGAGACAGAAGTGAGCCTTTGACTTCAACCCAAGTTTAAGCAGGAGCCTGTAATGCAAAGTGTTGCGAAGGAATGGGTTCAAGGGAGGGATAAAATATTTATGCATTTAAATGTAATATTATCTGTTTGTTATAATATTAAAAGTGGTAAACAATAGTTAAAGGAATAAAATCAACCTTAAAAACCATCAGAACAGGTTGTATTTTGTTCTACTATTATTCTTCCTAGTGGATTTTATGATCATTTACTGTTCTTTACTTTGGGTGACTTCTGACAGCAAGGCACCACATAACTCTCTCAAAATCAGTAAAGTAAGCAATAATAAACAAATAAATACAATTACACAAGCAAAACACATTTTTTAAAAAAGAAAAAGAAAAGAAGCCACACCAGATATGGGTGGTTAAAAATCTGGGCAGTTGTATATATTTGCATATGTTTGTATATAAACAGGTTATCTTGAACCATAATATGAATAATGGGGAGTGGATAACAGTACAGCTTTATGTACGGTGCTTATTTTAGGGGTTTATGCCTGCCCTTCAAGTTCCAAGCATGACTTGTAAATGATATTGTATAAAAGGGGAGCCATACGCCTCTTTTCATTGCCAGCATGCCTCTTGGTTTCCATACCACTTTGTAGTGTTTCTTTTCCTTTTCATAGTTTGGTTGTGCCATGCTTCCATTAGTAAAGAGGTTTTCAGACAGCGACAAAATTCAGCTGCTGCTTAAATTTATGGGAAAGGACACTGGTGTTCTTCTCTTTGTTGTGGTGGTCTTCTTTCTCCACAGTGCTGGTCTGGGCCATTTCCCCCCTATGATATAGGGGTGGGGAGCCTCAGGCTCCAGGGCCAAATGTGGCTCCGTAGGACACTCTGTTCAGCCCTTGTGACTCTTTCCAGGCTACACCCCCTCTTCCAGGCCACACCCCTCATCAGCTCTATTCTGCCCTATAACACCATTGATGGAGAAATGTGTGGGTGTGTAGAAACCTCAGACTTGTCCATGGCTGGAATTTAGCTGTTGTACAAAGGTAAGAATCCCCTTTGTTACTCCACCTGGCCCTATTCTCCACTTACATGTGGCCCCTGCAAGGTTGCCTGTGAAGGGAATGCAGCTTTTGGGCTAGAAAAAAATTGTGTCCCTCATGCTGTAGTAGAAGTCCATGTGTCTCTCGATACTTTTTTCCAGTCCTCTACTGCTCTTTTGAATTGCAGGTCCATAAGGAAAGGGATGACTTAAAAAGTCAGCTTCTTTCAGCTATGCATCAGATGGAAAACCTTCAGAAGGAGCTGACTGATGTTCTTGAGAAGAGGGCCAAGCAAGAAGAGGAACTTCACTCCAAAGAAGTGAAGCTCAGGGAAACCAGATCGGTTCAGATGGCTCTTGAACAAGAAATCAGGGATGTCAGAGAAACTGCAGAGAGACTAGAGGGTGAGCTGCGACAGCAGGGCCTAATGCTGAGCCAGCTAAGAACTGAAAAGCAGCATTTAGAGGAAGACCTTGCCACCATTAACACGATCCATGAAAAGGACCAGGCAAAGCTGTTAGAGATGCAGGCTGTTATAAAAAACCTGAGTGCAATTCGGGCTGAACTGACCAGCCGCGTGGCGGACGACGAGAAATCCAAGAAGGAGATGCGCAAGACCCTGATGGATCTCAAGAAACAGCAGGAGTCTAGCCAGGAAGAAATGGCTACAGTCAGTCAGCAGCTGAAGTTGGAGCGAGATGTCCACCAGCAGGAGCTAGCAGAGCTTCAGTCAGAGTTGCAGCGGGTGAAAACCAAACATGACCAACGTGTCCAAGAGATTATGAAGCTGTTCAGCCAAGAAAAGGAAGAAGCAGCTGGTCACATTGAAAAATTCAAGGTACCTGTAGGCTAGTCAGCTTTGCATATCTCTCCCCACCTTTTGGATAATGTACCTGGGTTTGTGTGGAGGGTAGTGGAAGTGTGAACTGTCCAATTTAAAATTGGCCATTTGCTCCTTGAACAGGTTCTGCATTTTTGTGAAACATGTAGTCTTGAGCTTTAAAATTAAAAAAAAAGAAAGAAAGGGAAAAAAAGGGAGAGAACCTGTTCCAAATAGATGTGGTATGTTGGCCAGTATCAAAGGTTGACTTTGTTTATCCCTGGCCTTCAACAGACTTCCTACATGCACATCTTCCTTCCTACAAGGTTTTTGTGCCCAGGGGATATAAGAATTCCCATTTGCATCATTTATTATGCATTTTTAACTACTTTGCGTCATTTATTCTGGTTTGGCTAATCATGGGAAGAGACCAAGATCATTAAAGCCCTGCCCTTGACTTCTGGAAATTTTACCCAGCCACCCCTATTGCTTTTGATATTTCAGTAGGCATTGTCTCCCCTTCCTAGATGCTTGTTTTTTTAAAAATAAAAACAACAACCCCCTAACCCAAAAAACACAGATTGAAGCTGATACTCACAGAAAGCCAAACCTATGCTCAATACCATGTTCTCCTCTTGCAAAACTGTGGAATACAGATGTAGAATAGACTAGAACATGCCAGTTGCAGAACAATTTAATTTTTCCAGGTAGTGGTTATACTGCTGAGCATAGAATGACAAACATAAGTGACAGCCCACCCCACATATATCCTCTACACCATCATAACTACTTTCCATTTTCAATAACAACCAAAGTTGTAACAGTCTCTTCAGCCTGCATCTCCTTGTTCTCTGATACTTGCTTTGTTAGTTTTCTCCATTTCACTAAAATATTTCTTCTCTGTAAAATAATACTGAGTGCACTTGTTAATGGCCAGAGGATGTTGACACCATACATGCCGCCACGTGAAACACTTTCTCTTACAGGCATTTACTTGACGTCCTTAAGACTCTGGTGCATGTAATAAAATGGTAGATTGGATGCATAAATAAGTGAATGTGGCACTTGCTTACTCAGCGACCAGTGTGATTTTTAGGGGACCCGGAAGGGAGGTTATACATCGTGGGGGAAGATAAAGACAATTCCCCTTTCCCATTGTATGGACTCCTGGATCTACTTTCTCTCTTACTTCGTAATGTCACCAAAGATTGCAGTTACCTGGTTCAGGATACAAATTTGCCTTGCTGATGGTGCTGGGATGCGCTGAATGAATTGAATGCTGTTTCTCTGAGAGGTCCTCCTACCACTCGAAATGCAAAATGAGGTTCTGTGTGTGCAGAATGTGCTTTAGTTTATGTCCACCTTTTGTACAACTCCTGGATACTAATCACAGCTCCGAGTGACCACTCACAAAGAGTGATTGTTTTAAAGTTCCAGAGAATTATGGACAGGCCCAGAGAAGCTGAAGGACATTGTTGCTTTTTCTTTGGCAGTGTAGTCCTCTGGTCCCAGAGCTATTCATGCAGGGTGCACCCTCTCCACATGGTTCCCCTGCTCCCACCTGGTAGAATGCATGATGTCTTGATTTGTTTAAAGCTTTACAGGAAAAAGGTAACCATGAGGAGGGGGCAGCGCTTGAGTCTGGGGTTTGTGGCAACTGTTTTCTGCTCATGCTTTTAGCGACAAACTGTAGTTTAGCATTTTGCACGGACATGGCAAATAGCTTGTGTGATCTCATTCTAGACATTTTTTTAAAGCAGTGGCTGAGAGTGGGCATGGAGTAGGTGGCAAATACAAAATGACATTTTTGTGCAACACAAGAACTATACTGAGGAGCAGCATGTAGTCAAATCTGTTAATACCGTGCAGAACAATCTGGATCGCTTGCAGAGACTGGGAAGGATTTATCTATTGCCAGAAGTCTCTGTTATGTAGTTTGATCCTGTAAGTTGATATTTTAGAGAACAGCATGAACAGAATTAAAACACCAGTTGTCCTGGATTATGTAAACTAACTATTGGATTAATAAATATGGGATTACTAATAGAAAACGTAATTGCCTGCCATTTTATTTATCAATAATAGAATATTAGGTTATTTCAATCCTGTTTTCCAACCTGCTGGTAAGCAAGAACTTTATTTCTTATTTACCTCCTGTTTCCGTCTGACATTTCTGCATAGCTCCATCCCTTCTCCTTCATGAGAATGGACATACTTTGGGCTCTCATCGGCTTTCTTGTCAGTCTTATGTTAGTGTACAGAGTTACATAGAGGTATCAGGTTACTGTAAAGAAAAACTCTTTGGGTCCAATGTGGCAGTATGTTGGAGAGACATGGACAGCCATATTTTCAGCAGAAGGGGAAAGATAGAAGTGTCAAAGACAGAACTTAAAAGACAGAACTGTCAGCATACATGTATATTATATAGCAATAAAGCTACCTGATGATAAACAATTGCGGTGCCATTTGATATGTGACGTGGATTTTAAATAAGAGGCTTCCTTCAGATAAATCTGTATGAAACCCTCCCTCATTAAAATTGTTTCATAAAAGTTTGGCCAAGAAGTTGGGAGCTTAAATAAGCATGGTCAACTTTGTTCTTTGTTTTGCTTATTCCCAACAGGCAGAACTTGTAGAAGAAAGAAATTTGGTAAAAGCTCATCGCCGACAGGTAGAAAAGATGAAAATTGAGTGTGATAAGCTGGTGGAGGAGCTAAACCAGAAGGAAGAAGAAAATTCAAAATTTCGGCGAAAATACCAGCTGATGAAACAAGACCTGGATGAAAAGGTAGAGTTCAGCTTCTTTAGGCTAGGACCCACCTTTTAGCACCCAGTTCTCTGCTTTTTTGCTATATATGTCATCTCTCTCGTTTTCCATCTTTTCTATCTCTCTGTCTCTCTATGCCTGACATTGTTCTGATTTACTATTTCTTTCCCCATCTTTATTATTATTATTTTTTAAAAAGCTCTGTAAAAAAGATGTGCAACAAAATGGTGGGTGTGCCCCTGGCATGATATAGTTTTGGGTCCTGATATGTTTTATGATGTCAATTTGCTGATGAGGAAAACAGCAAATTAAATATATATATATATATATATATATATATGCGCGCATAAGTAATTTTAGCATGCAAAACAGACATTCCTCAAACTTCTAGCAGCCCATGCACTTTGAGAAACAGTCTGGAGGAACCAGATTATATGATTTCATTGGTAAAGCTAAGCAGGTTAAGAGGGGCCCCGAATTTAAACTAGTCCAAGTGTCGGTGCTAAGATCAGTTCCCTTATAACCAATTGCTATTTGCAGGTTAGCACTTATCATCTGGATGATGACATGCTGCATGTCACAGGCAAGGAATTTAAGATACAAATGCAAACCTCACCAAAGCAACTTGGAAAGCAAGAATAAATAAATGAAATCTACTCCTACCGCTTTGGAACACAATCCAGAAAACAGGTTGTCTGCTGTAGAACTGGAGAAGCCTCAGTAATGAACTGAATGAGATCCATTAAACTGAAGCTCAATCTGGATAATACTGAGGCACTGTCAGTAGGCGATTCCCTAGACTGGATGGATGGGAGGTTGCCTGCTCTGGATGGGGTTTCACTGCCTCTTAAGGAGCTAGTACATAACTTGGGGGTGTTTATGGATTTGTTGCTGTTGCTTGAAGCTCAGGTGCCCCTGGTAGCACAGATTGCCTTCCACCATCTTTGGCTGGTGGCCAAGCTCTGCCACTATTTGGATATGTGAATGATCAAATTTAACAAATGTATATTGTTTTCTGTCCCATCACTCCACCCCACCCTGAATGCATATGTTAGAATTTTGTTGGGAACTCTGGAGTTTTTTAATATTTTCTCCTTTAATGAATTAATTTTGGGCACAGATTGTTTGTGAACTTCTGTCATTCTTGGTGGTGATCATGCTGGTTTGTGGTGTCACATACAGTAATGACACTTTTGGGAGCATGCAATAGCAATACTTTCTCCCCCCCCATCTTTTAAAAATTATTTATAATTTTCTGATTTATACATTTCACTGATTCTACAATCATTTTGACATTTCAAAACTTGACTTCCCCCACTTTCAGCTGTTCCTTAAATTTATTTTTAATATCTTCTGCACATCCAAATTAACTTAATTTGTTCATTTATTCATCTTCTTTAAATATGTATTCTTACTAAACTGCAGGTTATTACAATAGTCCTGCCAATGTTTTTCTCTGTTTACAATTGATCTGTAAATATTCAATAAACCATTTCCATTCTTTTATAAAAAGTTTGTGATCTTGATTTCTTATTCACCATTTCTGCATATTTCACAAGTTTTTGTATCCATTCTTCCTTTGCTGAGGCTTCTTATTCTTTCCATTTTTGGGCAAGTAACATTTTTGCTGCTGCAGTCGCATACATGAATAAATTTCTATACATTTTAGGTAGTTCTGTCCCTATAGTTCCCAAGAGAAAAGTGTCTGGGTTTTTTTACGAACGTTATTTTAAATATCCTTTTCATTTCATTATATATCATTTCCCAGTAAGCCTTTACCTTACAACAAGACCAGCGCATATGATAAAAAGTACCTTCTTTCTCTTTACATTTCCAACACTTATTTCATTGAGATTTATACATTTTTGCCAGTTTACTCGGTGTTCAATACCATCAATATATCATTTTCATATCATTTTCTCTTAAACCATAACACCCTGTAAATTTTATATCCATATTCCACAGTCGTTCCCATGCTTCCATGTCTACATAACAACCAGTATCTATTGACCAATGTAACACTGAAGATTTTACTTGCTCATTCTTTGTCTCCCATTCCAATAATATTTTATACATTTTAGAAAGGACTTTTACATTACATTCTAACAGGTCTCTTTTGGGGAACACTAACACTTTCTGAGTAATTATTTGCCTCTTTCTACAATGATAGCTTCAACCTCATTTGGATATGGGGGGGATAACTGGAGTTCCCCAAGTTAACCTTGAAGTGAACAAAACCTTTGCAATCCCAATTGAATCTGATCCTATGGAGGGCAGAATATCTAAAGTTTTGCAGGAAGTACTGGAGTGATCAGAACGCCTTGAACTCTGCACACCAAACAAGCATTTAAAGAAGTCTTTCTGGCTTGCCTTTCTTTGACTTCTCTGTGCATATCAACCTTTTTCTCTGAAAGACTTCAGTTTGCTCCCTATTAAATCTGTTGTGCACTAAAAGCTTTGACACCTTCTCTGCTGTTCATTTGTTTAGTCACCAGGTTTTCGCCTGTTCCTTGTTTTCTTCCAAGCATGTTATTCCTTGTTATTTGGTGTTTTCCAAGAGAGCTGTGCTTTGCAGAAGATGTGCTTTGTCTGCTTGGAACACCAAACCTCTTTACTCTGCACCAGCACATTCTACTTTAAAACTTCTGGTCATGCTTTTGAACATGATTCCTTATTAAACATTCTGCGGGAGGTGGCAGGAATAGGTGACAGAATTTAACGGGTTCCAAGTATATTAGCAGGACGTGACAAATGAATAATGTGATGTTCCAGTTGAAAGCTTTGAACAAAAACATTCTGCCCTCTTTTAATAAAATGTAGGTTCATCCTGTAATTTGAAAGACTCAGAGATAGCACTGCAACAGAAGATGCTTATGGTTTTCTGTGTTCTCCAGGCCATTATACAACCAAAAGGTTGCTTAAAGCTTTGGCTTGGAAATAAAGTTGTGCCGGTGCATACCAACCATTTCCGTTCCCAAAGACTGACGTGGCCAAGCTGTGTTTGGATTTGCGCTTTCTGATGACAGGCATTCTGATGACTCTTCTTGCTGCATGGACGTAATTAAAGAGAGAACATGAGAGCACGGATTCCATTTTTACCAAATCAAAATATTTATTTGGGTAAAAAACAAAAAGGGGAAAAAGAGAGAGAGAGAGATGATTGGATCCTTACGGTTGTATTCTTTGGATCTGATCTGAGCAGCTGCTCAGGACTAGCTCTTTTATAATGTCAAAGAAAAATCTATTAAATGAGAAAATGTCAAACGAGTGTTCACATTCTGTTTTTCATTTTGTTTGAGAGCTGTTTAACTTTACTTATTAAATGTTGTAGGGGGAAAAGTCCCTCACAAGCAATTGGGAGAAACTGAACCATTGACCCCATCCAAAATATGCAAGCGAAAGCCTTTGGGGTTTCTCCCCACATGCATAACAGGGCTGTACTTTTCTAAAACAAACAAGTCAGTCTATAAGAGCAATTGGCAAATACGATTATATGACGTACATGAAATCCCTTTGAGGTCTTCTCTTTTTCCATCCTGCAGCAACATCCGCTTCCATTATAACATTGGGCAGATTTTAGTGTTACATCGGTGTCTAAAATGCAGGAGACGGTCAATTATCACAATCCCCATTGCATCTAGTGAATATTAAAAGTGACCATCATGATGGTCAATGATTTTATTTCTGTATTTGTGTGTGGAATTGAGCTATTCTCCTGTTTGGGGGCTTCCCAAAGGCATTGGCTTGGTCAGTATGGAAAACATGGACTGACTAGGCCTTCAGTCTAATCCAGCAGGGCTCTTCTTAGGCTACAATGATAAGTAATCACTTATTGTCTACTATCAGTGAAGTTTTGGCTCTTACTGGGACTTCTATTGGATCACAGAAAACATTGTAGGTTCTTTGGTGCTATTATTCTTTCTTCTGAAAAATCAAGTTAAAGTAGACTTTGTGTGTGTGTGAGCACACAAAGGCCAGATGTGTTTCAACATGAAGTATTCATTAGTGGCCAAAAATATGACCAGATAATATCTTAGGCTTCAGAAGGAAAAGAATTATAGAATTGGGAGAAACCTCATCCGTAGACAGGATGTTTGATTCCTTTCAACCTCTCTTTCTAGCTTATATCGTTACCATAAATATTATTTCAAGAACATTAAAAAGCCTTAGCAGGGTATACAGCTGTTGTTGTTGTTGTTTCTTTTACCTTAACTCTATCTTTCAGCAGCTTATATTCTATTAAGGAGATGCTTTAATGTTAAGTTTAATGTTAATGTCCCTTCCCCCAGTAACATAGATAGGGACACATACATGATTCTTCTTCTCCCGCCCCACCTTGTGTGAGGGGTCTGATACCAGCTGCTGGGCAGGCCTATTGTTGGGGTCAAAGCACTTTCAAAGTTGGCAACGTGCCCTGGTTGGTGCTGGTATAGACAAACCTTCCTTTCATTTAAATAGCTGAAGATATATGTGGAATCATCTTTTCCCAGACAGTGTGAGCTCCTCTGGTCTATAGTCAAATGGCTTCCCTGATCTAGAGTGCCTAATGCAATTCCTTCAGTGCAGCTGTTTGTAGACTGTCTTGTTGTAACTGCCAATTGCTTCCCTGCTTTCAAAATTGAAGCATTATTGGTGGTGATAGTGCTCTGTTTCTTTATAATGTATGGCCAGAACTGAGGCTTTTAAAATTTAATTACATTGAGGGCATTTCGCTGCAGACTATATACAGCACAGTGCTTCAGTGCTAGGATATTGTCACTGAATTAGGAACCAAATGGACTTTATCTCCTGACCATCCATTGGACTTTAATTTCTCTTGATATGTTCTGTTTGCGTGATGTGTTGGTCTATGGAATTACACTTCGTGAGAATTATATGCTGAATTGTGTTTGAAATAGAAATTACATAGTCAAAAACATCCTGTTACGTTGTGTGTGTTGTTACCATGGTATTGTCACCTGCACAGGAAACTGTCTTTCCATATTTTAGCCTCACACCATTTACAGTTTTCCTGCTGTAAACTAAAAGTGTCTGGGACGTAAAATATCCCAAGAAATCACTTGATTCCTGTACTTGCTTCCCCGTCCCTCACAGCCAATATAACCTGTTATCCACCCCCCCCCAAAAAAAAAAGTGATCAGGAAAGCAGGTTGAAATATTCATACAAAGTTTTCTTTTTGAAAGAAAGAAAAAAAAGCGCCTGGGCAACAAAATAACCCAAGAACTCTATTAATCTTTGCCATGGGGTGCTTTGTTGTTGTTGTCCCAGCTAGTGGAAAATACTGGAGTAAAAATGGCCCATGGTGTTTTTCACATGAAAAAATGATCCAAGGAAACAGACTTAGGTGCTCATCTTCAGTCACCATACACATGACTTTGTTTTGGGACACTTACTAAGCCAAGATAAGTAGCAATTTGACTTGGGATAGCAAAATGTGTAACCGAAGTGTTGTGCAACTTGGTTTGTTTAGATTCATTATTACTGGGGACTTGGGGTGGGGGTGGACCTGCTCTGCAGCAGGCCAGTCTTCTTGGTTCACTGACAGATCCTTTTGCCCTTTTCTACAGCCAAAAAAGGTTCCCGGGGTGGATTAGAAAGCACTACCGCCTCTGCTCTCCGGCCTACAATCTAAAAAGGCAATGTAAAAGAGAAAACCATTTAGGAGGGAGTCAGAAATAAGCAAACCCTGGTACAAATTCTTAGTTACAAGTTCTTCTAATGACCAACTAAGGTGGAAAAATTCAAGGATAGGAGGATCCTTGCTGTGCCAGTGGGTGGCCCTGAATCCTTTGTTTTCCTTCTCTTTGTTTCTCCTTCATTGTTGACCTTGGCTACTAATTGTCTGTGCAAAATGCTTCTTTTCTTCAAGATTCCCTATCGCTGTCCCTGATCATATATTCCTGATTCCGCGGATATGGCCGCAGGGTGGTGTTGTCCGTGTTCTTAGCTGAGGCTTATATGTTGCTGATAATATGCTGTGACTGACTGCTGAATTACTTGGAATTGTGTCGTCCTGTGTAACTTTTGAGGGCAGAGCTTTGAGCCAATAATTTGGTCGCCCCCCCCCCCTTCGTAGGCAAAATTTATTATGCAGGTGCAGAAAATGCCACTGAAGACAGACCAAAGGACAGGATTCTGAATGAGCTCCATTCCTTCCCCCATCATGTCCCAAATGGTCCTGATTATTCCCCCTTGCACTGGTGCTGCTGCTGCAGTTCTATATTTCAGGGATAGGGTTGCTTTGTTAATATTTTGCTGACGCTTTAAACTAAGCCGTCGTGTGGTTCGGGCAGTTGTCATCTCAGATGAAAGATGCCAATTGAGAGCAAACCTCAGCAATGAAGTGTAAAATTAAATCATTTTGCTTTTGGATAAATCTTCAGATGTTAGGCAGGATTTGCTCTCTAGGTTCTGCTTATTTGCTAGATGGAAGAATTTACAAAGAAGACCAACAACTGCGACTCTCCTTGCCAACTCTGAAAGAAATAAAGGCAAACCAAGCTGCTACAATAAAGGCTCCCATCCTGTTCTCCCTGCGTGCTACTGCTTCTGACTGAGGCTGCCTAAGTGATGCTGGCTCTTTTCCAACTCATTTATTCCCTGATGTTGTGTTTTCCACTTTGGCTCAACTTTCCTTAGCACTCAAATGCCAGCTTAACTCTGATCCACTAACATAATAAATACTGTACAGTGGTTGAAGTGGAAAGGTCCTGACCTCCTGGAGGAATACACCCCTCTGCCTTTGTTGTGTATGTATGTTGATGAGTGTGGGGTCTTTAATTAAATAGGCCGGAGTTTGCCAGTAGCATACTTGGCTTAAAAGTATAGGGTTCTAGGAATCTCTTTGGCTGTAGTTGCCCACAAATAATGGATTAAGGCCTTTAGCAGAGAACATGTTGATGCAGTGAAATCCTTGTTTTCATGTTTTCATCCATTTTCAGTGACCCAGATGTTGTTGTTGTTGTTATTATTATTACTTCTACTACTAGTCAGAAGGTCAGCAGTTTGAATCCATGTGATGGGGTGAGCTCCCGTTGCTCTGTCCCATCTTCTGTCAACCAGTGTACTAGTGCATGTAGATAAATAGGTACCGCTGTGGCGGGAAGGTAAACGGCATTTCTGTTCGCTCTGGCACCCGTCACGGTCCTCCGTGCGCCAATAGCGGTTTAGTCATGCTGGCCACATGACCCGGAAAGCTGTCTGTGGACAAACGCCTGCTCCCTTGGCCTGAAGCGAGATGAGCACCACACCCCATAGTTGCCTTTGACTGGACTTAACTGTCCAGGGGTCCTTTACCTTTACCATTACCTTATCCGACAAAAGCTTTTTACCTTACCTTACTCATAGTATTTATAATCTGCCCTTTTCGACCAAAGGTCCAAGGGAAGAAAATATACAGAGACAAACCAAAAATTAAATGATAAGATGCTTGAACTGTTCTTTTGATATGCAGTTTTAAATGAAATCAATCTGACAGCTCCTTGGGGTTTGACTGTAGTGTGGACGGAGCAACTCTGCTGAACATTTGACTTTGACTTGCTAATGTGGCAACTTACAAATTATTCTCCCCTGCACTTTTCTCTCACACCCCTTCTTGGTCAAGTTTTTCACTACCAAATGCAATTCTAGCAAAAGGACACATCCCATCAATTGTAGGCTATTTTGGGCACAGCATGTTCAGTTATTCCTTATGACAAGTGCACAGTATTGATTTCCCTCCACCCTCCCCAGAAGCATAGATGTGCTTGTGCGTTATGGTTTCTCACTGTTTTGGAAGTTCAGATATTAACTGACAGAAGAAGTTTTAGTTCATATGATGTTATTTTTTTGCTTTAGAATAAAAGGACATTGGGAGAAGATGATCACTTAAGAAGGATAGAAGAAGACAGATTACATCTTCATGATCAACTGAGAAGCCTGCAAAATGAACAGGAATCCATCCTCTCTATGTTAGGAAGTGAAATTGATGCAGCTTGTGAAGTCCTCGCAAGGGATTCAGTGGAGAAATTCACAGTAACTATGAGTTTTCAGTTGGCCTTAGATTTTAATCTTGTTAATTACATGGACATAACATTTTATTCATGGCTGCTTGTTAAACTTACTCTTGATGTGGATGTTTTATGAAACAGAAGATTAGGAGTTGCACTTGATAATCTTCTGCCTTAAAAAAATGCAATTGCTATTTTAGAAATATGTCTCAATAATTCATTTGTATCTAACTTGTTGGCCGATACCATCAGCTTTATTCAGCCTAGCTCATGCAAACGGTAGAGGAGGTAGTAAAATTTAAGACTGCAGGTCAAGGATTGCATGGTTGAATGAAAAAACCCTTTACATATAAAGCTGGTATATCAAAGAAAAGCTTAGGCTGACAAGAATTCTTCCTGACATCTAATTTTCTGTATACAGGAAGCTTAATGTGTAGTTGAGCATTTGCTCATGTGAACTTCTCATCTATACTATAAACCAATACAGCCCTGGAACAGTTTTACTATCTTATCTGCTGTGTGTGTAAGCCATGCCATTAAGAGAAGTGCATGTTTTAGGTTAGTAGTGGGTCGCTGTAACAAGTGGCAGCCTATTGTTCCTGACCAGTGTTGTATAACCTCTCTGACAGACTGTGGCTGTTCTTATTGCTATTGTTTCTACAAGGTCCCAGGGCATGTTACAGCAATTCAGAACACAAAATGTTTCAAAAGAATAGGGTGGGACCAAATGCACATAGAAAAACATAGTTTGCTGCTCTTACATTAGTCACCTCACTGTTTTCCTTTCTAAATGATATTTGTATATTGAAATAGGGTCCAGTAGCCCTAGTCCATTTGGGCTGTGTGTGATTTCCTTTTTGTGTCAAGCAGTTTGTGCTCTTAGGAAAGATGATGCTTACCAGCGCTAGACACACATAATGTAGCCATGCTGCTTTAGTGGATCATGAAGCGAATGCTAGTCATACTTCAGAGTACGCCCATTTAAATTAATTGATGTGAAAAATAGGTTCAATAATTTCAGTGGACTACTTTGAGTGGAACTTAATTGAGCGCAAATCATCAAATTTTATATTTAATGACTATTAAAAAACCAAAATAAGCACGCACACAAGCCAAAAGTATACCAGGTTTTTTAAAAATTCTTATTACACATTCACTGGGTACAACCCCCCCCTCCTTTCTGAAGCATGTCAGGGAAACCTCATAAAAACCTATTTATAGCAGCATGTGATTAACTTTTTCTTAACCCTTTCAGAGGTAGTTTAAAAGCTGCCCTTTCTATTTGATTTTTTTTACATAATTTGAAATATTATTCATCAGGGGAACAAAAGTGACAAATCTAATCAACAACACCAAGATGGTATCACCACCATCACAATGACAAGAATAAATTGCTACAAAGTCATGCACAAACAAACAATAAAAATAATTATATTGTTACAAACGGTTAAATCGAGGTTTCTGTTGTTATAGTTTTTGTGTAAAATAAATAAATAAATAATCTCTCTCTCTCCCCTGCCTTTCCTCAGGTTACAAAAAAAGTCTCTATTTCTGGGAGATGTCCTACTATACCCAACAATTAGGCATGCTACAGAAATAAGTTGCTCAGGCCTATTGAAGAATTACTTAGACTAAAATGGGCATTTTAATTGGCATTTTTACCTAGCCTTGTGTGTTAATTTTAATGTGTTTGTTCATTTTGTTCATTTTCAAATATGATTTAGGCAATATCACTTACACCTGGGGTACAGAATGACCCTCATCGATGGCTGGCAGAAACAAAGGTAAATACTGCTTTTTAGCAATTAGGCTAAGATTTGGCTACATTTCTTAATCCCTAATGTGTTTAGGGCGCATTGCACAGAATGCATCTTTCTTGCATGTACATTGTGTTGGCTTAAAAGACCAAACCAATGACTGGTAGCTTCTGCTATTGCTTTTCCCTTTGGTAACTTTGTAAGCAACTTTTATCATTGTATCTTTTAATCGTCTTAAATTTCGCACGAGCTGAAAGACTTTTTTTGCTGCTTCATGAGACAAGACCTATCCCCGTAGTATATTAGGGTCACAATGAGGGGAGGAAAGTTGACCGTCTGACTTGGGCGAAATTGCATTTGTTTGCTAGCAAGATTGCCTGAAGTTATTGATGGGCTAGTTTGTAATGCACATGGACCAGGAGTGAATATTGCCATAAATACTGGAGATAAGAGTTTGAATTGGAGGACAATGGCTGTAGAGGAAACCGAGTCACTATTCAGATTGTTGATGCTGAAACCCTAGGCACAAGCATCAAGAAGACCTTTCAGAGGACATGTAGTAATTGATTCATAAATCTGCCAGTTGAATTCTTTTTAGTTATTAGTAGGTGAGTCTTGAAATGAAGGGGCCTTTGGAAATAACGTTTGCACCCCAAAACCAAACAGCCTTAATAATTGGTTTGCAAGAAATATGGCTTTACTCACCTACTCTTTCATTGCCTGAGTTCCTTGCATTTACAGATGAACACTCTAAAGAGCTCAAAGGCATTGACTGCTGTGGGGTGAGCCCCACATGCACAGTACAGCTTCTGAGGCCCCCTTTACTGAAGCAGCTCCCTGTAGCCTCTTAGAAACTGCTCCTAAATCTCAAGGAAATTGGGGTGCTACCTCCCATTAAGCATGAGGAGCTGCATCTGGTTGGGGATGGGGGTTGAGCGAAACCAGTGAATTTGAGGAAGTACTTCCATATTCTTCAAAGTGTTCTTTAGATCCTGGACTTTGACATGCTCACGGCATTTTAATATTGGGAGTACGTGAATGACAAATAGAAGATGAATTAAATGGCATGGCAAACAAGTGCTAGCCCTTACTGAGGTATTTACTCTCGTATACAGACTGAAGAAATTAAGGATTTGGGGTAATTTTCATGGAATTATGATCTGTACCATCTGTATTTGTGCCATTAGTGATCTACTTGCATAGATATCCACCCAGGAAACATTTATCAGTATATTGTTCATTCTTTATGCTCAGTATAGCATAGCAGTCCTTGATCACATGCCACAATAAGCCACTGTTTGTTTTAAACCATTTCTTAATTGTTTAAATATACTGGTAAATATAAATTAGAATTATTGTGCAGTTTTAGTTTTAGAAAACCTGTGCATTAGTGGAGAAACGGGACAAAAGGACTTATGAATGAATATATATGAAACTTGGGTGCAACATAAATAGAATCAAATAGCATATTTTCTTCTAAATGTATTTTATCATGAAATACACATTTTGAGCTGATAACTGAATAATAAAAATCAGAGAAGTTCAAAGACTAACTACATTCCAGTCCACATATGTCTGGAAAGTGCAGATCATGTTAGTTTGTACAGTGGTACCTCGGGTTAAGAACTTAATTCGTTTTGGAGGTCCACTCTTAACCTGAAACTGTTCTTAACCTGGGGTACCACTTTAGCTAATGGGGCCTCCCACTGCCGCCACACAATTTCTGTTCTCATCCTGAAGCAAAGTTCTTAACCCAAGGTAATATTTCTGGGTTAGCGGAGTCTGTAACCTGAAGCGTCTGTAACCCGAGGTACCACTGTACTGGAATTTTCAGTAATTGGTTTAGTCAGAGCTGAATGTAGTGGTAACCTTTTGATGCAGTAGTGCCAAGAGCATCGCCAAATGCAGGATGTATCCATTTGCAGCATACTTCTACATACAGGAAAGAATCAAGAAAGCTGAATCTGTGTACAGATTCACCTTGATGGTTTATGGAATCTGTCAGCTTTCAGCCATTTTATTACTTTTTGAAATCTGTCCTTAGCCTCAGGACTTGACAGGAAATAGAATTTTCCGAATTTGGATAAAGCCTGTATTGGGGTTTGTAAACTGCCCTGGCAAACCTACAGAAGGGCTGTGAATCCCACCCGGTCAATGAATACATCTCACTTGAGAAGACCTGAACCAAAACTGATGAAAATTTTAATGAGGCGTGAGGGGAGGGGTGAGAGAAAAATGATGGGGTGGGAATCAGAATTATAAAGTTGGAAGGGACCACTTGCAACAGAGGAATCACAACTAAAGAACCTCTGAGAGGGCTGGCAGGACTGGAAAAGCTTATTTTAGCCTATTGCATTTTGAGTTTGGCAAAGCTTTGCCGTAGAAGTGCGGTTGAGGAAGACTGCAGTAAAGGCCCTTTCTTGTTAAGTATTATGCAAATATGTTTTCTTCTAGACAAAACTAAAGTGGTTGTGTGAAGAAGTGAAGGAGAGAGAGACCAAGGAAAAGAAACTGCGGCGTCAGCTGCTGCAGAACCGAGAGCAGTTGAAACACCTGACCTTGAGCAAGGAGTCTGAGCACCAAAACCTCATAGGCCAATTAGAAAAGCGGGAGCAGCTCCTGGATGAAGCTTACCAAGAGAGGAAAGGTGAGCTTGACAGGCCGTATTCATTAAAAACAAAACCCTTCTTAATTTCCCAGGTCAGTTCAACCCTGATTTATCTAACAGGCAGTAAACATTCCAGTTCTGCAGTCCAGAGATACAAGTTATCAGGAACATGAAGCTGAAAATGGCAGCCCCATGTCAACTTCCTCCCTTACCGTCCATGACATATAGCACCATTTCTTTCATGTTCTGATGCCCATCACTCTGCACATTTCCTCCAAACACACATACAAACAAGCACACACTTTGACAGCATCAGCCAATGATGTGGAGCAAGGGTGGGGAAATACACAATGCAGTGATGTTAGAGCAGAAGATTTTGTTGAACTGCGTGTTATGGATAGGAAGGGCTGAACTGGATTCATTGTACTATTTATTTATTTCCTCATACTTATATCCTCCCCTTTCTCCCAGTGGCAGCACAGAGCAGCCGCTCATATAGCACAACAACAATAAAAAACCCACTTACAAAACTTTAACAACAAACAAAAGGTAGTAGTGTCAGTAAGAAGGTTCGTTGAACAAAAGGTTTTTTAGTTTGTTCCTAAATGAGGCCAACCAAATATTCATTAGGGAGGGGACCACCTCCAAAAATGCTTTTCTTCATGCTGTCGCCTACCTAGCAGAAGCTTGAGCCAACAAACAGGGCATTCCTAGCAGGTCTTAATAGGGAGCTCCTGAGGACGGAGTTCTGCCTAGTACCTTGGTCCTAAGTTGTTTGGGGCTCAGAAATTCACAGACCACCACTGCAGAGATTTGAGGATCAGGGTAATTTGATCTTCCCTCACTACCCATTTTTTAAAAAATGGCATTCCGTACCAGCTGCCGTTTCCAGCTCATTTTCAAGGGCAGGCCCATGTAGAGTGCATTGCAGTAATCTGTGTTGGAGGCTATTAGTTCATGGGTAACTGAAGCCAAGCTGTCCTGGTCCAGGAATAGCTGATGGATGAGCTGGAGCTGGCCATTGCTTTGCTTCATCACTGAGTCTTCAGCGATAATCAAGAGTCATCCCCAAGTTGTGAACCTGGGTTTTATGGGAGGCACTACACAATCAAGAACACGGTGTCAGTTCCCAGATGTGGGAACTGCAGATCCACAGAACCTCTGACTTGCTGGGATTCATTTTAAGATTTTTTGGGCCTCTTTCTGCCCCAAACTGACACTAGATGCTGGTCAAGCACTTCAGTAGTCACTTGAAGTTGGGTGGTTCTGCTGTTGGAGAGCATTCTGGTTGATAATGCATTTTTTTCATTTTTGCTTTGTGATCTCTTAGCAAGTTGCAATTACTGCTTTGCAAAGAGCTGTGTCTCAGAATATTAAAATACCTGGGCAACATGGGGTTTTATAAAATAGACAAGAAGTGAAATAGCTACTTTTCCAGCTGCAATGTTGAAGGCATACTGTGACCTGGATTGAGGCAGATATCAGATGAGAGTAGAAGACGGCATTTTCAGAAGTTTGTTCCTTTTGAGTTCAGAACATGCTTATCACTTTTCCTTACTTTAAGAAGTGCTTCTCCCGCTTGAATGACACACAAAGAGTTGTTTATCTCTTTTAACCCAAAGGATATGCAGAAAACACACACACACGTAAATATGGTAAATGTCAGGAGATGGCCTGAAATCTCTTTATGATTCCTAATGATGTCTAATGATGAAATTTATCTGTGAATGATATCTGTTCTCCAAAGCAAATTAATTCCCCCTGTTCCCCCCTCCAGAAAGCAAGCTTTGTGCTAATTAAAATGAGTTGTGATCAGCTATATATAGGGTGAAGAAGGGAGCCCCAGAATTTATTTTTCAGCTACTGTTTTGCTTTTGGGGAAACAGGCATTTAGTACAGTCAATTCTTAGAACTGAAACAAAGCTAGGGATCTCGTTATCTAAATGCCCGATTACCCAGCACAATCTATTAACTCCACCATTTTGCCTTGTTTTTCTGCACACTTTTAAAATATACATATGGCTTCTCATATTCTCAGTGTTGCGCTTTCTGTATTTGCATACACATTCAACAGAAATGTCCCCATGGGATCTTGTTACTTTTCTCATTGCTAACTCTTTTGTAGTTTTGCTTATTCCACCACTTTCCCTTTTATCTTCCATAACCATATGTTTCACAAGCATACTGCTTTTCCCTGGTTTTGAAGAAGAGTGAAGTCGGGTTCTTGAACAGATTGTGCATTTTTGATGTGTCTGAAGGGTGCTTCACTCTATTGCATCTTGTCATATGTACACCAAAGAGGTTTTAAGTGAAGACACATATTCCTTACATTCACTCATTGCAGGTGAATAAGCAAATGTGCACATACACTTGGTAAATGGCCAAACTAGATGTTATGGTAAATGTGTAGCAGCTGCCCCAGACACCATGCATCTAGTATCTCCCATTCCTGGAAAGGTTTCATATTGGGGGGAGGATGAGACAAACTAGAGCTGATAAGAAAACATAGGTTGGTCACAAACCAGGACTGTCAGGATTTTCTCCCATACTAGAGCAGTAAACTTGAGTTTGCTACCGTATGTACATTCAATGGGGATCTTTAGGACCATATACGCTGTGACAGTAAACATGCAGTTGCTTCAGAAACTGGCTATTGAATCTTACTTTCTCCCTCCCCTTGCCTAAAGACTAGAATAATTTATATTGTGGTAGGTGTGACATCAATATACAGGTGTCCCCCCACTTATGCACGATCAACTCATGTCTGACCATGTACCATACATCCCTGGCTTTTTAGAGCCTGTCGACTTCCTTCCCTCTCACCTCATGGCTTTCAAAATTAACCTTTATATCATTGCATTTTGTACGTTTTCCAATTCTAATTACACACATTACAAAATAACTCAAGATTTAAATAACTATAGAAAGATAGAGAATTTCTCATTACAGATCTTCAGACAACCCTGCTATTGATGTTAATTGCTTACAGTAATCTTTCAGATATCGTATAAATTTACTCCAGTTTTTTTGGAGTTCTTGATCTTGCTGGTTTCAGATTTTTCCTGTGAGCTTCGCCAGTTCTGCAAAGTCCCACCTCTAATTATAAGGAATTCATGTATCGCCTTCCATCAAAACAACAATGGAAAAGTTATAATTCTCATCTAGAGAGGCAGTGTTTATGCTCAGCTAAGAAGAAAAGCAATTGGGAGTGTAACTCAGAAACATGAAAAGTATTTTGGAATTGGAAACAGTCACACCCACTATCATTTAAACTCCCAGAAGAATTGCAGTTCATTTTGCAACTATGCATATCAATACAGTATTGAAAAAAATACTGGGGGAAAAATAAAATCCATTGAGGATGAGATGGTGCCAAGAACAATGAGTAGATTTGTGTGCTAGCATTTTTGGATGTTTTAATTTTATTTCTCCCTTCTGAGTCACCCAAATGTATCATTTAGCTGTCTCATTCTCACAGTGGCATCAAGATGCTTGGGTGGTTATAATTTTTTTCCTGTTAACATTTTGTTACTAGAAAGAAATGGTAATCCAATCAGCAGTATTTGCACACATCTTTGTAAGTCTTTTAAGACTTTATGAGATCCAAATGTCACTGATTTTCTTACGCTGGAGACTGATAGTTTTCAGAGAGAGATGAAAAAAGACATGAAAGTGGAAAATAGGAACATGATTTAGTGAGCAACTAACTAGATCTGGAGACAGGCCTGATTTCAAAGGTTAGAATTCATGTAGTTTTGCTGAAGTGGTTGTTTTATGATTGATTTAAATCATTGATTAAATCATTGATCTAAAACATTTAAATGACTTAAATGACTTCAACCACTGAGTCAAATAAACAGTCTTCAACATTTTCAGATTCAGACATACCTTTAAGTAGGATGCAGGAGAATGTTAGCGAAAATGGTAGTGTAAATTGTCAGTGTTTGCTTATTCCCCATATCTGGTACGGAAACCAGTCCAGTGAATATGATAGGCATTCAGTCTGATTGTTGCTTTCAGTCTGCAAATGATACAAAGCTGATTACGTACCTCTCCACTTTGCATTGTGTTTCCATTGCACTGGATCATAGTGCATATGGTCTATAGAAGGGAGTGGGAACCTTCTTTCTCTTGAGGGCCACATTCCCTCAGGGGTAATGTGCCAGAGGCCGTATGCTGGCAGTGGATGGGCTGAAGCCAGTGGTAGTCACTGCCAGAATCAAAATGGGGACGGTCCGCCCATTTCCTTTCCACTCTTTTTGCCACCTTCTCCCCTCTTTAGCCCCCTGCTTACTTGGTTGCTTGGTAGGTAAAGGTAAAGGTAAAGGGACCCCTGTACATTAGGTCCAGTCGTGACCGACTCTGGGGTTGCAGCGCTCATCTTGCTTTATTGGCCGAGGGAGCCGGCATACAGCTTCCAGGTCATGTGGCCAGCATGACTAAGCCGCTTCTGGAGAACCAGAGCAGCGCACGGAAACACCGTTTACCTTCCCGCTGGAGCGGTACCTATTTTATCTACTTGCACTGGCGCACTTTCGAACTGCTAGGTTGGCAGGAGCAGGGACCGAGCAACGGGAGCTCACCCTGTCATGGGGATTCGAACCACCGACCTTCTGATCAGCAAGTCCTAGGCTCTGTGGTTTAACCCACAGCGCCACCCGCGTCCCAGTTGCTTGGTAGCCAGTTGCTATTGGCTGAGGTTTGTACTGCTCACTTGCAGAGGGCTTTCCTCCTACTCTTCTTTCCATTCCCCCATCTGTTTTGGATCCCTGGGCCCCATTTTTCCCCTCCAGCCCCCCTCCCATCAGCACTGACCTAGTCTGAAGGAGGTTCTTCACTCCTGGTCCAGAGAGGCTGGAGGTCCAACTCAGATCAAGCTTTGCAAATGATTTGATGTGTGTGGAGTGATGCAATGTTGTTGCTGTTTTAAGTGTTTTTCCTGAGTTCTAACTTAAGCCAGGGAGGAGGGCTTGTCCACCACTGTGTAGAATTATTTCCTCCTAATTTAAATGCAAAAAAATAGTTTTTAAAGCACATGAAATTTCAGATACATATATCACTACTGTTTTGACCTGCTAATTTTGCAGTCTTTATTAGTTGCCAGATTCTGTAGATAAGGCCTTTCACAATGTCACATTGTGAATACTTAGTCCTAATCTTGTACATGAGAAGTTCTGGTATTTTCCTTCTATTATAAAAGTGATTGCTACTGTCCATTATTGTAGTTCTTAGCTTCTGCTAATGTATGCAGCTGCCTCATTTAAACTTCATAATTATGGAGTATCCGAAGCATTAGATGTTATATTTTTCTATACAGCATAAGCTGATGTTCATTAAAGACAATTATTTTTGCATGGATTTTGTTCTTAGTTTTTCTAAATTGCGTAAGGGAGGAGAAATATTTGTATCATCTGAGCACACTCTTTGAATCGTTAAATCTTTCATAACTGGACTGAGCATCCTTGAAGTGTAATTGACAATTAGTTTTATATTAAACTAAAACTTTTGTTTTTTAAAGAAACCTTAAGATTAAAAGAAAGCTAATCTTCTAAATTAACCAGTGTTTAAAACCAATTCTACAAAAGGAAACATCAACGAAATGTAATAAAAACAGTAAATATTCATTTGATAAGAGCAATGAAAATCCCTTGCCCTTTGATCTCCGCTAATTCATTAATTGGATTACTGTAGACAGCCTTGCATACAAAAAGATTTCTGTGGCATAATTTTGCTCTGTTTACCTTCTCCCTCATGAATTAAAGGCGGGAACATCTTATAGATTCTTTTTATCTGTATTGCAGATAATTTGCTTTATTGTACATGTATGAATTATGCCAGTTAAAAGTTCTGTGCATCAAAATTCTCTAAAGAGGATGGATTAGAGAGGGGCAATTTTTGTCTGTCAGCCTCATCCCTGTGCAGATGTAACATTCTAGATCTCTTTAACCGTGAGCAAGAGTTTGCAAAGACCCACCCACAAGCTTCCTTCTTCCTGCTTTCTCACCAGAAAACTTCCTCTTCTCTTCATGGTTTGCTTTAAACATTCTGTAATGTTACGTTGCCATTGGTGCTAAATGTGGTTAACACTATTGGGATTCCTCATAGTCAAGGCCATAATTATAGAGCACAAATCTGGTAAGCATGCATCATGACTTTTGTTGATGCATATGATATGCTGTAGAATACAAAACCGATCCTCGCTCAACTGCACTGGCTGCCAGTTAGTTTCTGGGCCCAATTCAAAGTGCTGGTTTTGACCTATAAAGCCTTAAACGGCTAAGGATCGCAACACCTCCATGACTGCCTTTCTCTGTATGAACTGACCTGGACCCCGTGATCATCATCGGAAGCCCTTTGTGTGCCCCCTCCATTAGAGGTCTGAAGTGTGGCAACACAAGATCGAGCTCCCCACTGGTGGAATGCTCTCCCCAGGGAGGCTTGCCTGGCACCTTTGTTACATATCTTTGGGTACTGGGCAAAATATTGTCTCTTCTCACAGACTTTTGGCTAATTAAACAATTTATGGTCTTTTAAACTGTGTTTGTGGGGGTTATTGCTTGTTACTATGTTATGTGTTTTGTGTTTTCATATTGTAAACTGTCCTGTGGTCCCCAGATGAAGGGCAGAATAGAAATTCAAAAAATGAAAATAAGTACATAAACAGGATACAGTAAATTGTAGATAGCAGAATTAGTGTGAGAGGAGAGAAGGAAAGAAGCCGATAGCATGCTTCAGATCCTCTCATTTTGGGCAGCAGATCAAGAGCATCACTTCTGCACCAATTCAGATCTCACACATGCATCCTCTCTCTCTCTCTCTCTCTCTCTCTCTCTCTCTCTCTCTCTCTCTCTCTCACACACACACACACACACACACACACAGAGAGAGAGAGAGAGAGAGAGAGAGAGAGAGAGAGACTGACTTTCTGGATTGAAAAATACTGATTTATAAGTCAGTTTGTGATCCTTGAAGAAATTAATGTGAAACATTCAGATAAGCAGAAGAATTTGCCTATGCCTGGTTTAAAACACCTATCAGCTGCACCCATCATGGCTAGTGGTCAGGGGTGATGGGAGCAATGGCCAGAGTGTTCCCTGACCTTCCAAAAGAATTTCACTCTTTTGCAAAGTCACAACCTCCCTTAGAAAAATAATTGTTGTAGGTCATTGTGTGTCATTGGAATCTCTTGCAGTGGTGACTATCATGAAAAAGTACCGTATTTTCCCCTCTATAACACGCAGATTTTTTCTCCTAAAAAGGAAGGGGGAATGTCTGTGCGTGTTATTGAGCGAATATGTGGTCCCTGGAGCCGAAAAATCAGGCAAAAATCAAACCGCGCGTCTCGGAGAAGGGAAACCTGAAAAGAGGAAGTGGCTGCTTTCCTGCATTCTGCCTCAGGGTCTTACTGCCCACCCTCCTCTGTTTCGTTGCTGTGTTTGCTGAAACGGAACAAAGAGCAGGGAAAGCCCCTCCCCTCCAGGCAAGCAGAGGGGAAAGCAGAGTGTCGTTCCTTCCTCTCTGTGCTCCAGTGGTGCTGGGGGAGAGGGAGAGAGAGAGGGGGGGCGGGAGGGAGAGAGAGGGGGAGGGAGGGAGGGGGAGATGGAGAGAGAGAGAGAGAGAGAGAGAGAGAGAGAGAGATGGCTGGCTTGGGTGGGGAGAAACTTTTGCCTTTCTTTCCTCCCTCCCGTTAAATCCCTCTCCTGCATTCTTAGCCAGCTGCTTCTCTGCACACCCCTCTCATGTCCCTTCTTTGTTTTTCCTTCGCTCCCCACTTAAAACGTGGTTACAAAGCATAGATCCATATGGATCCTCAGGATCTTTGCATTGGGTCACCCCAAATTCACCATAAGATCACATAGCATGTCCATGGCTACAGCCTGCACCAAAAAAATCATGCACCCACTGTTGCCTGGGGCTGCAATGGTGCAAAAACGTGGTTACAAAGCATGGATCCACAGGAATTCTCAAGATTTTTGCATTGGGTCACCCCAAATTCACCATCAGATCACATGTCTGTGGCCACAGCATGAAGCACAAAAATGATACATCCACTGTTTCATTCAGAATGTTTTTTCCCTTGTTTTCCTCCTCTAAAAACGATGTGCGTGTTATGGTCAGGTGCGTATTATAGAGCGAAAAATACGGTAATTATTGCCAAAGCATTCACCAGGAAGTGAGTAATCTTAAACTCCCCTCTGTTGTTTTTGTGCTTTGGGCCTGTAGCAGTATGGAAGGGAGTATCTAAGAAAGTTGCTGTTCTTTAAATTTGCAATCAAAGTAGGAAAAGGAAGAGTTTTATTTGGAGTACAATGTGCATCAGTTTTGACAAGAATATTAAGTAGTTTAAGGTTAAATCCAGAGCATATCTAATTGGGGTTGCACTCAGTATTCACATATAACTTACCCAACAACACAACTCTGAGCTCTGATGAATGATGTTCACTTAAATAGCAAATAGCGAGGAATTATTCCTGCTAATTGTGCACACTGCTGTAACAAATACTATATTGCACACCCATTTGCAGGATAATGCTAAGTCACTGGTGTATACTATATGTTGCGGTATGGTACACAATTAGCAGGAATAGCTGCAGACCTGCTTGAATTATTTTTTCAGAAGAATAAAAAAATGAGAGATTAAAGAATAGAAGAGAGAATGAAATGCATATGGAAAGTAACACATGGTCACTTATCTGAAACATCCGGATATCTATGGGGAATGCAGTTTTGTTTTGTTTTTATAGTTGACAATAAAGTCATGGGTGGCTGTCTTTTAAGTAGCCTTTCCCAATCTGGTATTGCCTCATTGGTTCCTAACTGGTGAACTGTGGAGCCCAGGGGTCTGCATAACCCACCCAGGCAGTCCTTGGCACCATTCACATAACAAAAACTACCATAGAAATAGCAACGTTTTCAAAAGAAAAGGGTTCCATGGCTTGGCTTTTGAAAAACAGGAGGTCTGCAGTACTTAGCTAATTGGGAACCACAGCTTTAGATGTTTTAGTTTAAAACAGGCATAGGCAAACTCAGCTCTCCAGAGGTTTTGGGACTACAATTCCCATATTCCCTGACCACTAGTCCTGTTAGCTAGGGATCATGGGGGTTGTAGTCCCAAAACATCTGGAGGGCCAAGTTTGCCTATGCCTGTTTGAAAACACCTATCAGCTGCACCCATCATGGTCAGGGATGATGGGAGCAATGGGCAGAGTGTTCCCTGACCTTCCAGATCAAAATGAATGGATAAAAGACAATTCTGTGCATGCCCAGAGTGTTCAGTTCACTTGCTCTGTGGCTCAGTTTCCTGACGGCTCTGTGGTGCTTGGTTAATGGGAGCCAGCGTGCACTTCAATTAAGAGATTTGTGCTGTGCTTTGGTGTATTCTTCAGCGCCCTGCTGAGGCAGCCTCCTGCCTCACACGGAGTACAAAATTCTCTGCCACAGGGTGTGTTGATAGCCTGCAACATTGTTTAATTTAAAAGGGATTAGACAAATTAATGAAAGGATGAAGCTACCAGTGGCTACTGTTCATGGTAACTCTGTGCTACCTCCAGGATCTGACGCAGTATGCCTCTGAATACCAGTTACTGAGGAACTACAATGGATGAGGGTGATTGCCTTCATGTCTGGTTTGTGGGATTCCTAGAGGCCAATGGTGACTCCTAACTGGTCACTGTGGGGACTTGATAGTATTTGATTTCACCCAGCAGGGCTCTTCTTAAGCTCTTAAATGCTGCTGTGTATGCATAGTGGAGAACTGAGTTGGACTTTCTGACATATCCAGACCACGCCTGCTAACTGGGCAATAGTCAATAGTTTGGGATTCGACCTCAGATTGCCTGAGCCAGCTATTGCTTCATCTCCTCCTCCCCTTTCCCCCTACCAATTCTACAAGATCACAAGTCTGGGATGTCATTGTTTTGATGACTTTTTGGTGTACTTTCCCTTGCTTCAGAGATATTTCCAAGGTGGAAGATTTCTTTACCTTTTACTGCAGTTATCTCAAACATCTTGCCCCCCTTTTTTTTACAGATAGCGTACAATGTGTTTCTGTTATCTTATTTTTAATTGAGGGAAGTTAATTTCCAACAGTAAATGAAGGTTTGAAATTCTTACATGATCCTGATAGTTTTCCAGTGTGTATCCCTTTTCCATTCTCCTCCCCCATTGCAGTTCCTTCAGTAGATACCATTATTCCTTCAAACTGTTTTTTTGTTTTTCTAGAACAGAGAAATTCTGTAATCAAAGAACAAGCTGTTAGACAACATTTTTTTTTTGGGGGGGGTGTTGTGTGTGTGTAACTTGTGGATTTATCTTTTGACAACCCCCCCCCCCCGGGTGTGGATTAAGTATCTTTGCATATTTTTAGAGATAGAAGGATTCCCCCCCTCCCTGTTGTTTCACTGAGAATACTTAAATTATGTGTATTCTGGCAAACAATCAGCTGTGATTTGCTTCATGCAAATATATGTGTGCGTACCTTTGATGTCTGACATAACCAGAATTGGATATCTCTATCCTCAGGCTGAAGCAGCTGCACACAAAACTTATTTTTCAAAAGCTTTGTATAAATTGACCATTCTTCCCTCGTCTTTAACACCGTGTGGTGTTTTTGCTTTCACAAATATGGGGATTTTGAGATAAATCAGAACTTCTCGTCTATAGTCAGTTTTGAGAGCACTATCGTAGGCTAATGGTAGACAGGCCATAAATACCGCTTGACTCATGCTCCTTTATTAAATTGATCTTGACTCTGTCACTGGACCCCCCATTCTCCATCCCTCCATAAAAATGTCCAGCTGACTTAGCCTCTTATTTCCTGCCTTTATTGCCTTTTCAGTGAAATAAGTCTGCTTTTGAGTACCTTGCTTAATGCTGTGTCCTCACCCCCCTTATATTAAACTCTTTCTCATGTGGCCCTCAATCCCCCCCCCGCACTTTAGCAGACTATTTGGGGAAGGGCCATAGCTCAAGAATAGAGCGCATGACTCATGTCCTGCAAAATTGTAACCTGGAGTTGCATAGAAGTTGAGAGAATAGAAGAATCTTGCAGATTTTTTGGGAGAGCAAGAGTTCCTACAGAATATAGAAAAATAAAACATTGAAACAATGTGGCACAAGGTGTTATGTCTTAAGCTCTTTCATCACGGCATCTATTCCAAACATCATTAATTGTGCTGTGCTTGTTAGTACTTGGATAGCAATGAACTCCACACCTCAAGGTGACACAAAATGTATGGTAACATATGCTAGGCAGCTTCAGCAAAACCTGTATAAAAAAAGAGTGACCAACTCTCTTTCAGTTTAAATCCCCCCACAAAATTTCCTTGCACCTGGAGTTCTTACTTGGCACAGATAATGTAGCGAAGCTGCTACTGATAAGCCTGAATGAGAGGGTAATTTAGCAAAAGTGATTCAAGTGTGGGTAGAAGATTAAACTAACAGAAAAATAATGTTCTCCAGGTCCAGTTATAACCAATACTAATGTTATTTCATAACAGAATATCACAGTTTCCCATAATTTAGAGTTGTGGAGATTTTATTTCAATAGAACTGCATTTCCCCCTAAGAAATGCTTCATCTGAATCTCCTGAGCCATCTTGAGTAAATTTGATAACCATGAGGCTGAAAGCATCCTTTGGGAATATTGTACCAGGCCACTGGGATAGGCATTCATTTGTGGTGCGTCTGAGAAACAGTTTATGAGCAGATTCAGATAGGTCGCCGTGTTGGTCTGATGCAGTTGATATATATATATATATATATATATATATATATATATATATATATGCTTTCGTAGATTTTCACGGGTACAGGAATGCAGGTTTTGGTGTCTTCGGGTGTCTTCCCGTGTAAGAGTCGGGGTGTCTGTGCGACGTTTCGACGAGGTCTCACTCGTCATCTTCAGGCTGGTGCTTTCGGCTTCTTGTTACATATATATATGTATATATATATATATGTATATATATATATACATATACACACACACACATATATATATATATATATATATATATATATATATATATATATATATGTATACATATATATATGTATATATATATATGTTGTCCAGTAGCACCTTTGTTGTTGTTGTTTAGTTGTGTCCGACTCTTCGTGACCCCATGGACCAGAGCACGCTAGGCACACCTGTCTTCAACTGCCTCCTGCAGTTTGGTCAAACTCATGCTGGTAGCTTTGAGAACACTGTCCAACCATCTCGTCCTCTGTCGTCCCCTTCTCCTTGTGCCCTCAATCTTTCCCAACATCAGGGTCTTTTCCAGGGAGTCTTCTCTTCTCATGAGGTGGCCAAAGTATTGGAGCCTCAACTTCACGATCTGTCCTTCCAGTGAGCACTCAGAGACCAACTAAGTTTGTTCTTGGTATACGCTTTCGTTTATGAGCACTTAGCCAATATTCAAAGGAGAGAAACATGAAAGCACAGATGTAGAAGGCACACCCATGTAATTGGATAGAACTGTTTTTGTTGGCATCTGTCTGTCTTGGGAAACAATGGAAGAGTGCGCCTCAAACTGTTGGAGAGTTACAGTGCCTGCTGCAGCTAAAGCATTGTACTGGATGGTACAGTGCATGTTCTCGTGGAAGGACACAACCCTCTTGTGGAACTCAAGTGGGTATCGTATCTTGTTGAACAGTGTGAAGAGTCCTTTTTGGCTGATGAGGTCAAAGACCTATTGATATAAGAATTAGAGGCCTCAGGTGTATACTTTGAGTATAATATGATTTTAGATGTTTTATATGTGTTGTTTTAATTCCATTTAACCTCTTAGATTGAATGCATGAAAAGAAAAGGTCTGCTCTCTGTGTCTTTTCTAGGAGCCTGCATTTTACAGCCCCTGTGCTCTCTGTCCCATAAACAACAAGGCTAATCTATCCCTAGGAATGCTTGGGGTGGCATAAACAGATGGCTCAAATAGCCTCCAGGATATTGTTCCAGGCCTCTCGTGAATTCACACCAGGGTATTAAGGATTTCTGATTAACTGCTGCAGCCAATCAGAAGCCGTGCCCTGGCTTCGGAAATCTGTTTCGGAAATCGAACAGACTCCTGGAACGGATTAAGTTCAGGAACCAAGGTTCCACTTTATTGCAGTAGAATAAAATACTGGGTCCCTATCTGGATGCTGGGCCTGCCTCTTTATTCCTTGGTTCCATGTTTTTCTTTAATTTTCCCTCGCCTCGATATTGAATCAGAGGAGTGAGGAGCAAATTCTCATGGCACTAGGAAGGTGATGTGGAAGGGGCACCTGCAGCTGGTGCAGTGAGAAAATCATGCCACAGATAGAACAATCTACAAGTGAAGTAGACAGGGTGGGGGTGAAGAAGAAACTGAGAGCATGAAGTCAAGGGAAAGAGGTAGAGGTAGCATGCAATTGTGCTTTCTTATTTATGGGTCTTATGGAAGTGGCCATCCACTGGGACTGAAAACTCAGAACAAAGAGGTGCCAGGAGATTCAAGCTGTGGTCTATCACGGAGATAAGAAAAGCAATAAAGACAACAAGCATTGCGGCAAATGGGTTGTTGGATTCTATCATTAAAGCACACCTTACTTAGCTGATAATTAATATATCAAATCAGATATGCTGTTTGCAGGAGTGCCAACTTCTTACACAGCTGTATATGCTAGATAATGAAACATTTAAACGAGCACAACAAAAATAAAATGAATGCTGCATCCTATCTGAAAAAGGAGGGGTTTTGACTAGCAAAGGAACATCAGTGTACACATAGCTATAATTTCATACAATTTTTGTTTTCCTTGCTTATGTTTCTTGGATAGTACAGGAGTGACTTTCTCAAATTAAAAAAAAGGAGGCTGGACCATTAATGTAGTTATTTGCTAGGATAAGTCATTCTTTTCAAACCTCTGTGTTTTTGTTTCAGACTGATTAGATCCTTCAAAAGAGAGAGATCAATTTGGGCTGGGGTAGATTTTAGGGGGGGGGTGCTTGAAAGTGGAAAGTATGCTTCAACTGTCTCGAACCTCTCAAGTTTATCAGATATTCAAAACAAACAAACAACTCCTTAGAAACAGTATACCGGTACCTGTTTGTTCTCCCCTGATTCTAGAGGGACCCCAGAAAGTTTGGAAGGTGGTAGCTCCCGTTGTCCAAGATGTCCCCCCCCCCGACCTCTCTCAGGTGAGACAGGGCAAGTGTGCTCCTTCTCCTCAACAGAAAAAATTTCCAGTGCATATACAGTGGCACCTCAGGTTAAGAACTTAATTCGTTCTGGAGGTCCGTTCTTAACCTGAAACTGTTCTTAACCTGAGGTACCACTTTAGCTAATGGGGCCTACCGCTGCTGCCGCACCGCTGCCACGTGATTTCTGTTCTCATCCTGAAGCAAAGTTCTTAACCCGAGGTACTATTTCTGGGTTAGCGGAGTCTGTAACCTGAAGCGTCTGTAACCCGAGGCACCACTGTACCCCAATGTCTAAAGAAAGAGAAAAGCCCACAGTGACTGAGCATTGTTCAGTGTTAGCATTTCATGAAAAGGAAAGGTTGTGTTGCATTTGTGTCTTGAGAATCTTTCAGGCAGCCTTTTTATTTTAGTGCCATGTTCAAAACTTAATCCTTTAAATCCTTTCCTATACTGCCAGTTTTATTAATATTTGTTTCTGAAGTAGTCATATGGACAAGAAAATGAAAGCTGTTACTGCTCCGGTATCAATTAAAGCCACATATGTTTACTATCCCCAGTACAAAACTAGTTCACTCCCATTGTGATACAGTAGAATTGTCATTGTTAGGCACATAGGTAATCAAGCAGCATCTACCAGTATGCTCAATAAGTCTAGTTGGTGGGGTGGGAGAGCTGGGGCGCGGGGATGCACCTGGCAACCAATGTGCTGCTTTGGTTTCAGATAGTACATGGGTAAAGGTAAAGGGACTCCTGACCATTAGGTCCAGTCGTGACTGACTCTGGGGTTGCAGCGCTCATCTCGCTTTACTGGCCAAGGGAGCCGGCATACAGCTTCCGAGTCATGTGGCCAGCATGACTAAGCCGCTTCTGGTGAACCAGAGCAGCGCACGGAAACGCCATTTACCTTCCCTCTGGAGCGTTACCTGTTTATCTACTTGCACTTTGACATGCTTTCAAACTGCTAGGTGGGCAGGAGCTGGGACCAAGCAACGGGAGCTCACCCCGTCACAGGGATTTGAACCACCGACCTTCTGATCGGCAAGTCCTAGGCTCTGTGGTTTAACCCACAACGCCACCCCCGTTCCAGTTTCAGCACCCTCTAGCATCTATGGTTGCTCATTTGCCAGAAGTAATGTATTTAGCGTTAACTCTGGAAATGTATACTCGATTGTGAAGAAGAAGAGGAGTTTGGATTTGATATCCCGCCTTTCACTCCCTTTAAGGAGTCTCAAAGCGGCTAACAATCTCCTTTCCCTTCCTCCCCCACAACAAACACTCTGTGAGGTGAGTGGGGCTGAGAGACTTCCAAGAAGTGTGACTGGCCCAAGGTCACCCAGCAACTGCATGTGGAGGAGCGGAGACGCGAACCCGGTTCCCCAGATTATGAGACTACCGCTCTTAACCACTACACCACACTGGCTCTCATGTGACCAAACTAAGCCTCCTAGAGCAAAATCTGCATCAGTATGACCCTCCCCCCAACATCATAGAATTATAGATTCCAAGGGTCATCTAGTCCACCCCTGCAAATATCATAAAACCTTCATCCCTGCTTTAATCAATGATATGAGACTCTGTTTGTGTCCTGGGATTTTTAGACTCATCTACCCATGCACTGTCTGAAACCAAAGCGGTGCATTGGTTGCCAGATGAGAAACATCTTGGCATTTTTTCCAGCCCTCGCACCCCAGTATAGTTCCCACTACACGACAGAACAAAGTACACAGATATCTGAATGTTTTAAAAGTTACAAAAATGCCCTTTTGGATCTTCAGAATTATAAACGACTTCTTTCTTTTTTCCTTTTTACCTTTTCACTAGAAATAGGAAAATGGGAAGGACCTTAGTTTAGTGGTAGAAGAAGATTCCGGGTTCAATTGTATGTTTGTAGTGTTTCTGGAGCCATTTTGCACATTTAATTTGCAGGTGCAGGCCTGGACCTTAGTTTATTCCTGTAGCATGGCTGGATCACTCCAGAAAGATGGAGATGACAGGCTGGTATTGCTGTTGGTATGAAGCCAAGGAATTGCTCACTTGCAGAGTTTAATGTACAGTCTGGTTAGACTTTTTCAGCGCTAGGCCCCTATTGGCCCATGTTACCCAGTCCCAGCACTCCCCTTTTCCTTCAAGCCTGCAGATTCTCTGTAACATAAGATGATCTTCCTGCTATCACAACCAATTTTCCACACTCCAGCAATGGAAGATGGACTTTACATCTCCTCCAGTCACTAGATAACACTATACTATACATTTTGAATTCAATCAAATCTTTTACCTGGACGCTATCCAAACCTAAATCCTGGCTTTGCAGTATTCAAAACCCACCACATTTCTCTTCTGCTCTCTGCGTATCCCAGGAACCTATGTGTTTTGTTTAAGGTTTGAAGCCATTTTAATTTCTCAAGGGCGGGGAGGATCCATTTATTTTTCATACCAGAACATGATACTTTTAGCACCTGGGAGGAGCTTAGTCAGCCTGTAACCTCTGTCTTGGAACTGAATCTACAAGCTGACCTCATAAAGCTTGCCATACTTTCTGCACATGCTGTAGAGGCAAATGGGGCTTGTCAACCTGGGAAGGTAGCTCATCTAGATCAAGGAAAACTCTGATCCTAAACTTCTGCTGCCTTGCAGGACATCTTCGGCAGAAGAAAAGGCTAAGGAGTAAACTACACAAATCCAGAGTGGAGTCCTTAAGACAGTTGGATGGCACCTTGCACGCCTTCTTTTGGCAACTATGGCAGCCAAGCTGGTGCCCAATGTATTGCTCTGATTTCCTTTGTACCACGTTAGTGAGACCAAGAGGGGAGTCTTGCTGTCTAGGAAGCCCAGGACCCATACATACTTCCCAGGCTTGCACACCAGGGAAGTCACTTTGGTGCTGCTAACGCAGCAAAAACAATGTGGTTTGGCTTCACCCATGGAGGCGCATGCCATTGTCTCTTGAGACAGACCGATGCCAACAACTACTTTTGTAACATTTTGGTTGGTTCCAATAAAGGTATTGCCCAACTGTGGATTTTGAAGTTTTAAATATTTATTTTAGTTGGTTAGAACTCTGCTGAATTCTGAAACACGATTAATTTGTCACAGACGAAGCTGGCTGACTTAATTGCTTTTCACGGATGATCATGACGTGTGCTCATAAAGCAAACCAGATTATTTTCTGTGAAAGGAACAGCGAGAGCTCAAAGTTTGAGGGGTTCTGTTTGTTTGCTTTTGGTACAAAGAGTACATTTCAGTTCTTCTACGTTAAAATTGTGAACCTTCATTCTCCCGCAAAAGAAAATTAATGATGGACGGATATTGACCTTCGTCTCTTGAAATGCTTTACTATTCTTGCATTGCAGAAGCAGTTGCTAAAATGATCACTGATAATTTTGTCTTTACTTAGGAAAACAATTGATATCTCTTCATGTACTCCATAACTTGAATCAAAGCAGGTTTTGTTCAGAGCACTTTTTAAACATCATCTTCGTTTCTGAAAGTGTATGTAAATCTGCTGTTGGATATTTGCTGCAGGGATTATATATTAAAGACATGAGAGCTGTGTGTCCCGTTGATAGGAATTGCCTCCTGACAGAACTGTATTTACTTGTAATTTTGTGCTCAAAAAAGGAACACCACTATGTTGACCAAATAGTTCTGTATACAGTATTCTTAAATATATCTTTAAATGTATTGGTTTTCAGAAATACCGTCTTGAGCTTTGCTATCTGCTTCAATGGGAATCCTTTCTTTGCTGCTAGGAAAATGTGAAAAACCCTAGAAAAAAAGTAAGGGAAGCTGAGTTTCCAGGTGTTGGTGTAGTTAGGAGATGCAAAATGGCCTTCTCCCATGTAGGTCCAGCTCCCTGATGACACAGGGAAGAGCCACGCTTCACTGTCTTCTATATTACTAGCGTAATGTAATTACTGCCCAAAGCCCATCCAAACTAAAGTTAGGATGAGAGAATGTCTGTGACTCACATCTTCCTCTACCACTGCTAGATTCAGAGGCACATAGTGGAGCTGATGTCAGTTGTCCTATCTGCCCATCCAGCCATGCTTTATAGCTCATCTGCATCTAACTGTGTGAAAAGCTGGGAGTTTGTGTACGGCCAAACACAGCAGGGAGGAGCAGATAAATAGGGGTAGAGTATGGGTGTGGAGAAAACACTTTTTAAAATGAATTTGCTAGACAAAGGGCTTGATTTTGATACAGTGTATCAATACGGGGAACATGTAAGGGTTGTAATACAGTCGTACCTTGGTTCCCAAACGGCTTGGCTCCTGAAGAAATAGGCTCCCGAACGCCACAAACCCGGATGTAAGTGTTCTGGTTTGCAAACGTTTTTGGGAAGTCGAATGTCCGTTTCGGCTGTCAGCATTGTTTCTGGGGCCAGTCAGCCAGTCAGAAGCCACACCTTGGTTTGCGAATGTTTTGGAAGTCAAACGGACTTCCAGAACGGATTGAGTTTGGGAACCAAGGTACCACTGTACTACGTATCTGTTGGTGACTAACAGTTGGCTGGCCTGGGGAAAACTGGGTTCTTTAAATACTGAGAAAATTGTAAAATTACACTTTTGATTGGCTTGTGGGTAGGAATTATTGAGCACTCATTGGGCAGGAAAAGTGGCCTGATGTAGGGGAGAATTCTATGCCATTCAGATAAGATTTATTATTATTAGTTAAATTTATATACAGCCCTATACCAGCAGGTCTCAGGGTGGTTCAGACTGGTTGAAGGATAGGCTGGTTGGGACATAAATAGGCCTGTTCTGCTAGTGTTGAGAGAGACTGGAAGCAGAGATGAAGAAGAGGGAAAGAAGAGGGCTCAGGTGAAGAAAAAAATCTGAAGAAGACCGTGAAAGCCTGGATCTGAAGCAGAAACAGGTGGAATAAAGGCAAAGCTAAAGGTGAAGACTGGCAGTGAAGCCATTAAGGGCAAAGATTACTTTGAGAAGAATTCTGCAAGGAGTTTCTGGAGTTGATGTGAGTAAGAATAGTCTACAGACCTGGCTCAAAAGAAACCAGCCGGCATCAACTACGTAGTGATGAGATGAACTGGGGAAGGGGGGCTAAAGGTAATGGGTTTATAAGTTAAACAGAGTTAGGTTATAACTAGGTTTTACCAGCCATCTTTATGTAAATCTCTGTAACCATCAGCAACCTTACTGCAGCAAATATAAGTAAATCTTCAAGAAACAGTAACAAATGGAAGTACAGGTGAAACTCGAAAAATTAGAATATTGTGGAAAAGTTCATTTATTTCAGTAATTACTATTCTTTTGTAATTCTTTTTTTTTTTTGCGTTTTACCTGTACAGCGTGCAGTTCACCTTTTGTTGTTGTTTAGTCCTTTAGTCGTGTCTGACTCTTCGTGACCCCATGGACCAGAGCACGCCAGGCACTCCTGTCTTCCACTGCCTCCCGCAGTTTGGTCAGACTCATGTTTGTAGCTTCGAGAACAGTGTCCAACCATTTCGTCCTCTGTCATCCCCTTCTTCTTGTGCCCTCAATCTTTCCCAACATCAGGGTCTTTTCCAGGGAGTCTTCTCTTCTCATGAGGTGGCCAAAGTATTGGAGCCTCAGCTTCACGACCTGTCCTTCCAGTGAGGAAATTCACCTTATCATACCTTTATAATTTATAAAGAATATTTTGTTACTTTAATTGTAAAAGCATGTCTGGCTGGCACACCTACTGGGATATAATTAAAGGTGTTGGTAAACAATAAAGTGCAGGCATTTGGTTGTAGTAGTAGGAAGGTAAACCAGCAGTGGTGAATAAAAGCTGGTTTCCCCCCTATAAAAAACAGGTGGACCTCACTGTAATGGTTATGAAAGAAGCAGAGCAAAAAAACATACTTAAGGAAGAAAAAAGGGGGGAACAAAGGGATTACAGGGAAATAGAAGGGGAAAGGGGAAGAAGTGGGTGGAGTTTGCAGAGAGAGCATGCCATGGGGCAGAAAGCTGGGTTATAGAAGACTGTGGGTTAAAAGAAAAAATCAAGCTAAAATTGTAGCAAAATATGCTTTTTCACAGTTAATGTTATGATCCACATTTTTAATAACTCAAAACATCTATAAGTGTTTTGAGTTGTGCACCTTGGAATATATGGTATAACTGAGTATTTCTTTTAGCTTTTTTTGTAATACCTTCGCCTCTGCGGACTTTTTTAAAAAAGTTATTACAAGAAATGTGTGTTATATTTTCCTGTCTCCTGCAAACAGATGGGTGGACTGGACTAATGTCCGAACTTGATATGTAGAGTTGCGTCATGAATGTGCTTCCCAGATTTTATTGGTCTATCTTAATCTGCACAAGAGGTGTCCAATTACAAAGGATCCAACAAACAGAACATTTCAAACATGTGTTTTTTATGTTCAATCCCACATATTGCAGAAGAAAGACTTGGATCTGTTTGTAGTCTCCAAAAAAAAAATCAGACGCTAAAAAACACATTACATTCCTATTCTTTTACTCATTGCCCCCAGTCTCATTCTGTAAATGACAAAGCACTGCCTGCCATTTAAATTGTACATTTATTTCACAGTTAGCTGTTTCTGTCCACCCACACCTTGTACACAAAACTGAGTCCCTTTTAATCCTGCATTCTAGTTTGGCAGCCTTATTTTTGTAACATTCAGTTTTTTATCAAATGGTTTTATAGCATTTGCGGTGACTGTGGCTTCTGTTCCCACAAATATAGGCATAGGGTTTGTGCTAATTATTTCAAACTTGGAAGTAAAGAATTATAAACTAATTTTTTAAAACCAAGTTTTCTTATGCGCTTTGTCTGCTTTTAAACGTAATGTTCCTGACCATATTCTGCACTGTTCTATCCACACGGCTTAAGTTAACTTTTTCTTGCATAAAGGTAATAGCTTTCTTGGTTGTGCCTCTGGTTGGAAAATAATAGTAGGTGGCGAAGTAGCCACTTAGTGCGAGCTATGAGAGCTCTTTGACAGTGCAATGGACTCCCTTAGAAGTTGGTGGGCTCTCCTTCCTTGGAGGTTTTTAAGTGAAGGTTGGATGACCATACGTTGTAGATGCTTTAGCTGAGATTCCTGCATTGCAGAATGTTGGACTAGATGACCCTTGGAGACCCTTCCAACTCTACAATTCTATGAATCTATGATCTTCGGGTGTCTGCTACCAACAGAGCCCATTGCCTTTCATTTATGCAATTAGCAGCATCTGATTTTACTGTACAAGAGAGCTAGAAAAGAGGATTACAGAAATTCACGGAGGATAAAGCTATCAGTGGCTACTAGCCACAATGGCTATGTTCTGCCTCCCTTGTTAAAGGCGGTATGTCTCTGAACTCCAATTCTTGGGATTCACAAGTGGGAAAACAAACTCCTGCTATACTCAGGTCATACTTTCTGACTTCCCTTAGATATCTGGTCAGTGTTAGAAACTGAAATGCGAAAACTAAGAACTAAATGGCACCTTAAACCTTGGTTACAGGCGCAACAACGGACTGTCTAGTCACACTTTATAACAAGAATACAAAGCTAAAAATGAATGAACTGCAACTAAAATACTATGTTCATTTTTCACATGGTCTAGTCCTTCCCTGCCCACCCGCCTAATATTCTTAAGAGGGTCTCTTTTCCAGCCTTCAGAGAGTAGCTGGGAGTGGGGAGGCAGAAAAAGGTACTCCTTTCCTTTTACTCTGCAGTTTTAATCTGAAATCTTAGGTGCAGTACTGCGCCCAGTGCTCAGAAACTGCTCACTCTAATGAAATTCCCTGTTGCAAAATGCGCCTAGAACAATAGGAGTTTTGAACACTGCATCTGATGGGCCATTGTGAGAACAGTACATTGAACTGGGACCTTGCTGGTGAAATGCAAGTAATAAATTTAATAATAATAATAACAATAACTAGATGGGCTATTTGTATGTTTTACGTTCTAACCGGAGATCACAATTTGTTTCTCTCTAGCAAGCCACAATTGTTGTTGTTGTTGTTTAGTTGTTTAGTCGTGTCCGACTCTTCATGACCCCATGGAGCAGAGCACTCCAGGCACTTCTGTCTTCCACTGCCTTCCGCAGTTTGGTCAGACTCATGCTGGTAACTTTGAGAACACTGTCCAACCATCTCGCCCTCTGTCGTCCCCTTCTCCTTGTGCCCTCAATCTTTCCCAACATCAGGGTCTTTTCCAGGGAGTCTTCTCTTCTCATGAGGTGGCCAAAGTATTGGAGCCTCAGCTTCACGATCTGTCCTTCCAGTGAGCACTCAGGGCTGATTTCCTTCAGAATGGAGAGGTTTGATCTTCTTGCAGTCCATGGGACCCTCAAGAGTCTCCTCCAGCACCATAATTCAAAAGCATCAAAAACAAGCCACAATTGTTAGCCAATCTAAAACCATAGTTTGTTGTTGACTTGTTGATTGTGGCTTGTTCAGGAGCAACAAACTATGATCCCTCTGATTATGATGTAATGTGATTTGATAGCTTCCTACTTTGTTTTTCCAGCTGCTGCCAGGAAGAGAGTGAAAAAGCTGGAAAGCTGATCTTATCAGTACATGCAAATGTGGCCAATGGCAGAATGCTTTAAAGCTGGCTTTCAGTAGTGTTGACATCTGATAATGGAGGAACTGTGTAAAGTTCCTCAAGATTTCCTGCTTCTTGAATTCTGCAGTTAGTAGTCTGTTAACCTATTATATTTGGATTATCTTTTAATCCTTAACTTCTGTTATAATCAGGATACACACTGCTTAGTCATCATTCCATGTTAGCTGCTTTCCAAGAACTCATGGAATCATTACCTTGATATATCTCCTTGTTTCCCGAACAAAGAAATTCTAGTAAGTCTATTAAAAAAACAACTGTTTTATTGACTTGAGGCCATGACCTTATACATCACTCTGTCCTCTTTTGATCTGTTCCCCTCAGTTTACATTTGTGAGGCATTACTCGGGTGGTCACGTGTTTGCTATATGCAAGAACAGACTGTAACTTCAAACTCTGTGCTTGAGACGGTTTATCCAGCACACTGACAAAATGAAATTTCCTGGGGATAGCTTCCCAAAAAACGGGGAGATGAGACAACAGGAAAAGTCTTGAGAGGATTACTCAACATTTCTACAGCATATGAACATTTCTGTATTGTTAGGAAATGAATCCTGTATTGGGAAAAGCAGTTCACAGTGATACTGATGACAACTGAAATGAAACGTTGAATCTTTAGTATGCTAGCAGATAAGCTTTTGTGCAGCTGTTGTCAGCGACCATCTTCTTCAAAGTGAATGTGACTGCCTCTGAAAAATGCCCTCCAAATGTTTGAAATACTGTGTAGCAGTAAATGAGATGCCAAACATTAGAGCCTGCGTGTTTTTACATGAGTAGCATGGGTAACGGGTCCTTTTATTTAAAATGCATCTCTGGGTTATTTGTGGGGCATAGGAATTCATTCATTCCCCCCCTTCAATATATAGCCCGGCCCCCCACAAGGTCTGAGGGACAGTAGACCGGCCCCCTGCTGAAAAAGTTTGCTGACCCCTGCATTACAACCTCCAGCCGTGGAGGCAGAACATAGCCATCATGGCTAGTAGCCACTGATGGCCAACTTCTCCATGAATTTGTCTACTCTTCTTTTAAAGCCACCCAGGTTGGCGGCCTCCGCTGCCTGCCATGGGAACGAATTCCATAGTTTAATTTTGTGCTACATGAAGAAGCACTTACTTTTATTGAACCCTTTGACATTTTGCTTCATTGGGTGTCCCCGAGTTCTAGTGTCATGAAAGTTGGAGAAAAGCCTTTCTGTATCCACTTTCTCCATGTCATAAACTTCTGTCACATCACTATTTATGGCTTAAGGCCCTCGTATCTACGGGACCGCCTCTCCTGGTATGCCCTGCAGAGGACCTTAAGGTCCATGAATAACCATAGTTTAGAGGTCCTGGGCCCTAAGGAAGTCAGACTATCCTCCACCAGGGCCAGGGCCTTCTCAGTGATGGCTCCGACCCGGTGGAATGCTCTGTCCCATGAGACTAGGGCCCTTCAGGATTTAACCTCCTTCCGTTGGGCCTGTAAGACAGAGCTATTCCGCCTGGCCTTTAATTTGAATTCAGACTGATCTTTTATTTCCCTTCCCTTCTCTTCCCTCCCCCTCCCCTTTTATGAAGATCACCCGCTCTGAGACCCCACAGCTAATTCTCCCCTGACCACCTCGCTGGCCCAAGTAGGACTAATTCAGCCAGCTAGTCCTGGGGATTATTTAATTGATTTTTGAATTTTATTGTTATTCATGTTTTTATACTATATTTTATGCTGCTTTTATAATTAAGTGTTTTAAGTGTTTTTAATTGGGTGTTAGCCACCTCAAGCCCAGTTTTTGAACCAGGAAGGGCGGGGTATAAATAAATTATTATTATTATTATTATTATTATTATTATTATTATTATTATTATTATTATCATCATCATCTCTCACTTGTCTTTTCTCCAAACTAAAAAGACCTTGTCAGTTTTATGTTGAATGCAGTAATCTAGAGGATTCTTTTGAACTGCAGAATAGTAGTGTCATCTCTCTACTGCCCTGGTGAGGGAACCAGATATGATATCTTATTTATTCTTTTGATATTATCCCGGGTGTTCTGTGGTTTGTGTGTGTCTTAATTTAGGGTATGAGGATTATTTTTTTCAATAAAAGGGGCTGGGAGAATGTGTTAATTGGGCCTCTGTGAATCTGTGTCTATGCATGAAGCTCTTATGTAAGATGGCACCCATTGTTGGTTGGAGAAAACTAGCTTGAGAAAAGGCTTGAGCTGGGTAAACCAATGGCCTGCCTTGGTATAACACAGCTTTATGTGCCTACACACATTTTTAAGGAGAAGCCTCTGATGACGATGCTAAATTTCTACCAGTGTTCTGTTTATTTTAGGAAGGGGTAGTTCAGACTTAGCATTTTATCTATGCGCTTGTGTAAGAAACACTTCATAAACATCTCAAGGAAGTGTTGGAAGTTGCCATTATAGCTGAAATGTGTCTCTTAACAATTTCTTAGAAACCCCTTTGAGGTTTCTTGATTTAGTCCCAAAAGTGTTTTTGCACATCATGAAATATGCCTTTGAGCTTCTCTGGCACTATTCCTGCACATGTGTGAACACTGCTCTTGCAGAATAAAAAGCGGGAGAGAATTGATTTTTAATTGATGTGCTCGTTCTCCAGCCTGCTGGTTTTGCATTCATAGTGCATAGATGGTTGATTTGTTTTTGTTTGCATTTCCAATATTGTGTTTCACATCTGGAAATCCTTTTGACGTAGTTGGTATAATCAAATAATCAGATTTTAAGATCAGAAACGTTTCTATTGTCTAGTGCAAATGTATCATCTCATGATCTCTGTGACCACAGGGGCTGTAGAGAAGGAGGGGAAGGATTCAGACCAGCTAATCACCACTGCCAGCAAGTGGATATCATTATTCTCTGGCTGCCTCCACTAAGGAGGCCCTTTAACTTCTGGAACTTTACATGCTGATCCAGACTTCCTGTACTGGATAGTGTGGGTATTTAACTAGGCCTCCTGCAAAGGTTAAACCAAAACAATTAACTTTTACTATAAGATTGTATAGGACAGAAGTTTACTAATCGGTTTTTTATAAAGTTATTTTTTAAGATATTTATATATATATATATATATATATATATATATATATATATATATATATATGATTATATATATATATATATATATATATATATATATATATATATATATTTGCTTTCGTAGATTTTCACGGGTACAGGAATGCAGGTTTTGGTGTCTTCGGGTGTCTTCCCGTGTAAGAGTCGGGGTGTCTGGGCGACGTTTCGACGAGGTCTCACTCGTCATCTTCAGGCTGGTGCTTTCGGCTTCTTGTTACTGGAACAGAGCAGAATCTGGTGTTTGAGTTCCTATAAATACTGTTGAGGGGTGTGGTGTATAGCCTCCAAAGATGACGAGTGAGACCTCGTCGAAACGTCGCCCAGACACCCCGACTCTTACACGGGAAGACACCCGAAGACACCAAAACCTGCATATATATATATATATATATATATATATATATATATATATATATAAAATAATAATAAGGCAGTTTGAACAGTTAACCATAAAAGCAAATGAAAAATAGCAGAAAAAACCCCCACATTCATTTAAATCTAATCTAGATGTTTTCCATTTCTCCTCGTTCAGCTTTTGGATCCACTGCAGCCAGTGATGGATTTACGTATAAGCTAAACAAGCTATAGCTTAGGGCCCCACTCTCTTGGGGCCCCCAAAAAAATTTAAAGGAGGGAAAAAACTGGATGTACATTTCCAAAATATAAGATAAAAAAACAAATAAAATAAAACCTACATACAGCAACAGTATGTATTAATAATTATTTCACTATTAATGCACTTCTTCTTAATTGTAAAAAGGTAAAGGTACCCCTGCCCGTACGGGCCAGTCTTGCCAGACTCTGGGGTTTGTGCGCCCATCTCACATCTATTGGCCGGGGGCCAGCGCTGTCCGAAGACACTTCCGGGTCACGTGGCCAGCGTGACAAGCTGCATCTGGCGAGCCAGCGCAGCACACGGAACGCCGTTGTATTTCACTGTTAATATACTTCTTCTTAATTGTATTTCACTATTAATATACTTCTTCTTAATTGTATTTCCGTTCAACAATTACTTTGATAAAATACATATTTTGCTGTGTGCAAATGGCTTTAGATACGTATTAGGTCCATAAATTGCTATATAGCATATAGTCAACAACAACAACAAAAACAACCCAGCGACAAATTGTTATTGACAAAGGACAGCTGGACATATAAAGGGGCCCATTACCTTCAATAGCTTAGGGCCTCATAAAACCTAAATCCGGCCCTGAGTGCAGCCCTTACATTCTTGGCTTTCCCCCCCTTCTGATTTCAACTTGTTCTTCCTCATCTCTGACTCTAACATCTGTATTTACATGCATTATTTCTACTCCCCCTCTCAACCTCTTACCCGGTAAGAAGGGCACTAGAGTTCCGTTTCGGTTTCTGAATTCCACAAATTGGTTGTGTTTCTTCCTTCTCCCTTTTAGATCTTTGGCTTTGTTTCCCCTTTAGGCTTCAGTTTGCTGGGCTGAACGTTTAAATCTCCTGTTTGACCTTCTGAACCTCCCGGTGAGAACAGCCTCTAAAATAGAAAGCTGCAGTTCTGCAACTCCCCATAATACAAAAATGGCTGAAAACATTCCATTCCTTCACACTCTCTTAGCCACGATTGTTTTATCGGGAGCGTCTTGTAGGCTTGTGTTTTCCTTCCTCCTCACCCCTGCACAAATTGCCTCTTTAGAGTTAATTGTGATGTGGTGACATGTCTGTTCTTAGCGTAATGCCAACTAACCATGGTTAGCTTTATCTATGGTTTGTAAAGTACTGTATTTTTCGCCCTATAGGACGCACTTTTTCCCCTCCAAAAATGAAGGGGAAATCTGGGTGCGTCCTATGGGGCGAATGCAGGCTTTCGCTGAAGCTTGGAGAGCAAAAGGGGTCAGTGCGCACCGACCCCTCTCGCTCTCCAGGCTTCAGGAAGACATCTGCAGCCTAGGCAGCCCTGCGGGAGGTCCGGCAGGGATGTCTAGACTGCGGATAGCAGCCTGCTTCCCGGAGCGTCGGGCGCCCTGAAAGTAGAGCGCCTGGCACTTCGGGAACACCTCCGCAGCCTAGGCAGCCCTGCGGGAGGTCCCCCCAGGGCTCCCCATGCTGCGGATAGCAGCCTGCCGCCCGCCGCACAAGGCACCCTGAAGCATTGCGCCCCGCGCTCCGGACAGACATCCGCATTGTGGGGAGCCCTGCAGGAGTTCCCCGCAGGGCTCCCTACGCTGCGGATAGCAGCCTGCCGCCCGCCGCACAAGGCACCCTGAAGCAGAGTGCCCCGCCCGCCGGACAGACATCGGCCAGCCCCACAAGCTCAGGGGACAGCAGGAAGGTGCAGCACTGCCATCCCGCTGTTCCTCGACCTGGTTCGGTTTCCCCGACCTGCTTTTGGGGGGGGGGAAATAAAGGGGAAAAAAATCCCCTTTATTTCCCCCCCAAAAAACTAGATGCATCCTATGGGATGGAGCGTCCTATGGGACGAAAAATACGGTAGCTTTATACCCTGGTTTCAAATCACCTTAAGTCTTAAACTCTGTGGAGATGTTGCATCGCACCATGATCACGAGCCCTTTTCCTGGAATGTTATACCCAGGTAGAGTGGTACCTCGGGTTACATACGCTTCAGGTTACAGACTCTGCTAACCCAGAAATATTAAGAACTTTGCTTCAGGATGAGAACAGAAATCATGCTCCGGCGGCGCGGCGGCAACGGGAGGCCCCATTAGCTAAAGTGGTGCTTCGGGTTAAGAACAGTTTCAGGTTAAGTATGGACCTCTGGAACAAATTAAGTACTTAACCCAAGGTACCACTGTATTTAAAAGATGATACCTGTTCAATAGGTCGATTATCAATTCTGCATTTGTGTCTCATTCTTTTTTTAGAGAACACCATGACTTTGGATTTGCTATAGTTAATTGTTAATTGTTCAGCATTACAATAAACAGTGAGAGATCTTAGAAGTTTTCTTAGGCCTATGCAGGAGAAGGAAATTAGAACTGCATCATCTGCATATAAGAGAACCGGGAGGGGTGTACCAGCCAATTTAGCGGGGTGGGCATTTTCTTTCTCCACGTTTCCTACTAAGGAGTTAATATAAAAGTTGAATAAAGTGGGCGCAAGGACGCAGCCTTGTTTAACACCATGGGAGGCTTGGATTTCCTTGGATAAATGGCCCTGTCAGTCACACCTAACCCGGACCCGAGTGTGATCACAGTCAGCCCTCTCACTAAGTGAAGTGGGACTCTTGTTTCAAGTGGAATGGGGTGAGCAATGAAGCAGGGGCGGAGGAAGGGGCTGCGGTGGGGCAGGTCACCCTTGGTGTCACCACTGGGGGGGGTTACAAAATGCCGGGCAACACTGACCGCGGGGCCTGCAGCACATCCAAGTCATGCATCTCTCCTGGGAGTGACGTGGTGGCTTGGGCGCCCGCGGGCGCCGCACTGCCCCAAACGGTCCGCCTGCCACCGCCCCCTCAGCTGTAGGGCGGCTGAGTAGGAGGAGGCAGGCAGACTCTTCAGAGGCCCCGCGGAGCATCCTGCCCCGGCTGGTATGAAATGCTGGTATGAATTTTCATCTGTTGTAGTATTTTAACTTCTAGTATGTTTTGATGTAAACCACCCTGAGGTTTTATTACAATCAAGCAGTGTATAATTTGTATGAAATAAATAAAATAAATATTCTTATTACTTCTTAAATTTGTATGCTGCCCTTCATCCATAGATCTCATGGCGGTTCACAACATAAAAATTCAAAATAAGAAACACCAAATACATAATGAAAATAAGAACAAAAGGAAACCAATAATTCCCCATCCCACAACACATTTAAAAAGGAATCGGATATTAATCAGCCAAGGCCTGGTTGAAGAGGAGCATTTTTGCCAGGCACCTAAAAGTGTATAATGAAGGCGTCAGTTGAACCTCCCTGGGAATAGAATTCCTGAAACAGGGCCACTGCAGAAGAGTCCTGTTCTCATGTTGCTACCCTTTGGACCTCTTGTGGAGGAGTCTGGGCTGGGTTATATCAGTGGTGTCCAGACTTTTTTCAAAGAGGGCCAGATTTGATGAAGTGAAGGGCCTTGAGGGCCGACCAAAGTTGTTTTTAGGGTTGAAGTTGTTGAGGTTTTTAAAGGATTTTACCCCAGGAAATAAACTGCCACAGGGGCCGGATTAAACCGACCAGTGGGCCAGATTAGGCCCCCAAAATGGACTTTGGACATACCTGGTTTATATGGAGAGAGGTAGTCCTTGAGGTATTGCGATCCTGAGCCTTAGGTCATCAACCTTTCTGGACCCATGGGCTTATTTGCCAACTGGATAATCTGTTGTGGGCACCTCTCTCTCTCTCTCTCTCTCTCTCTCTCTCTCTCTCTCTCTCTGTGTGTGTGTCTGTCTTTCTCACCCCACCCTGCCAAAACCTATTTGTTGTTGTTGTTTAGTCGTTTAGTCGTGTCCGACTCTTTGTGACCCCATGGACCAGAGCACGCCAGGCACTTCTGTCTTCCACTGTCTCCCGCAGTTTGGTCAGACTCATGCTGGTAGCTTCAAGAACACTGTCCAACCATCTCGTCCTCTGTCGTCCCCTTCTCCTTGTGCCCTCCATCTTTCCCAACGTCAGGGTCTTTTCCAGGGAGTCTTCTCTTCTCATGAGGTGGCCAAAGTATTGGAGCCTCAGCTTCACGATCTGTCCTTCCAGTGAGCACTCAGGGCTGATTTCCTTCAGAATGGAGAGGTTTGATCTTCTTGCAGTCCATGGGTCTCTCAAGAGTCTCCTCCAGCACCATAATTCAAAAGCATCAATTCTTCGGCGATCAGCCTTCTTTATGGTCCAGCTCTCACTTCCAGACATCACTACTGGGAAAACCATAGCTTTAACTATACGGACCTTTGTCTTTGTCCATGGAGTTTTCTTGGAAGGGCCAAAACCTATTAAGACTGGCTAAAGTAGAATGCTTTTTTCAGCAGGGGAAGGGAGAGAGGGGAAGGGACAGCAGGCACTCTGAGGGTACTTATATGCCCACAGGAGTCATGTTGAAAACCCATGATGATCCTTGAAATGGAGATGGGATGTTATTTGCTTCACCTTAGATAGCAAGAAGTCTGTGGGGAGGCCCTGACCAAAGTTACTGATACAAAGCAGGAGAACTTGCCCAAGAGGGAGGAGTAAATGAGTGTTTAAGCCTGTGGGCTTCTTATGATTTCTTTAGCATTGTTCAGAATTCAGGAAACATTATGAACTGGTTTTGACATAACGCTAAACCATTGCTGTTTGGGAACTGCATTTAGTTTTAACTATAGTATATCTAGTATATATAGTATACCCACAGCGCGGGTGGCGCTGTGGGTAAAACCTCAGAGCCTAGGACTTGCCGATCGCATGGCCGGCGGTTCGAATCCCCGCGGCGGGGTGCGCTCCCGTCGTTCGGTCCCAGCAGTTCGAAAGCACCCTTAAGTGCAAGTAGATAAATAGGTACCGCTTTATAGCGGGAAGGTAAATGGCGTTTCTGTGTGCTGCGCTGGTGCCGGTTCGCCAGAGCAGCGATGTCACGCTGGCCACGTGACCCGGAAGTGTCTGCGGACAGCGCTGGCCCCCGGCCTCTTAAGTGAGATGAGCGCACAACCCTAGAGTCTGTCAAGACTGGCCCGTATGGGCAGGGGTACCTTTACCTTTTACCTATATCTGAACAAGCCAGGGAGATAGGAATGAAGAAGGCTAAGTTTCATTCATGTAGCACAGAAGTTACTTTGGGTCACTTTTGTGAGCAAAGTGACTAACAATTATTATTACTAGTTTCTATGCTGGGCTTTACTTTTATGTATAGTGCATAATTGTGGTTTGTCAGATCCAGACTGTTCTGCACTGCAGATAAGACGTCGGTTGTGAAGCTGAGTAAATCTGACAAGGGATGGTAATAATCACAAATATTGACATCAAGATAGGAACTTTTCTAATTATAATGATAGAGTGGGGGAAATGTTTCATGTGTTTGATGAAAAATTATATTTTGAACTTTTTTTATCTTGTTAGGATAGTTGAGCTTGCTCTTTAAATGTGTAGATGGAGATTTATTTGGGATTTTTGGCTGCTGTGTGTTGTAAACTTTGCCAAATTAAACTTGTGTCCACAAAGTACTAGTGGTGTGGAAATCAACCAAACTATTTGCAAACTTCCATTTAGTGTCTTATTGCAGTGGACAAGCAGAGATGTCAGTTCCGGGTACATTTTGCTTAATTACTTATTGTTTTCTGGGTTGTGGGGTGGGGTGCTTTTTTTTGCTACTTTGTTTAAAGGCAAGTATGAATGCTTCTTTGAAAAATTAAAGGTGAGCTGTCTGATAAATTTATTTTGATATTTTTCTTTCTTTCCCTTATATTTATGTTTAATGTTTATCTTATACACATGCCATACTAATGGTGAATGTAAATGGTTTGCCTAGTTTTTAGCTTCTTTTAGCAAAGTGCATGAATATAATCAGCATGAATGCTAACTTTCTGCTAGTAAATAAAAACACCTTGGTGAAAGCAAGAATTTGAATAACATTGACATGACTTACTGTTTTCATCCTATTTCACATTTTTGTATTTTTTACCTTGTAGGCATCATGTTTATGTATGCTGAAGTATAGAATTGTCTACCTGGGCAATGTTTTAACTGCTTGTGGAAATGTTTTCCAAAAAGGCCGGCACCCTCTCATTTTGAAGAAATAGGGAGTCAATATTGTCCTACTACATAAAGAAAATAATGGATGGTCCACTTTATGCTGTTCTCTTTTGAAATTAATCATATACATAAGATAAGAAGGTTGCATGTAATATCTAAAGGTGAATATTGTATAGTACTCTGGTTAATAAAATGCTTATTAAGTGTATTTTAATGACAATGTAGTATGTTTCATGGAAAATTAAGGCTGCAGCCTAAAACACACCTACTAGGGAGTAAACCTTGCCAAGCTCAGTGGGACTTAGAGTACCGGTAAGTGTGCTTAGGATGGCTCTGTAAGTGTAAAGCAATAGTTTCAGATCACTGACGGTGAACTGTGGCATGTTAACAAAACTGAAAAGCAAGTAATGTGCAAAATTCCCAAGTCTGCCTAAGTGGAACTAGGAGGATTAAAGATGTAAGACAAATGTAAAGGCAAGGAGAAACCCATTATATTTATATCATACTGACTTAAAAGTATAGTGCTACTGCTTCTCATTTCCTGCTAGCCAGCCATTTGTCAGACCTGTTTTGCAGTAGGGATATTTTTGTCATCTTTTGGTTATAGCTGCAAGCTTTAATACATTATCAATGGCCATGCTTTTTTATATTCTTAACATCCTTTTGTAATGGAAAAGCTTGATTAAATATTTTGCCTTACAATATGGGAACTGTAAGTTCCAATGCTTTGTCTGGTACCAATTTCCCCCCCCCTTTGCTGCCAGTGTCAATCCCGAGAAAGCATATCCTGAATGTTTTAATTATAGCTTTGGGAACATAATCCCAATTCTTAGAAAAATGGTTGAGAGCGCATTTGTTTTTCTTTATAAAGATTATTTTTTTAACAAAAGCAGCCTCAATTAATTTGGTGTGTTTTCTTTCCATTACTACAGATGCATTGGTTTAGATCTGGCAAGTAGCACAGAAACTTAATTAACATATTCAAAGTTAAATAAAGCTGTATAACTCTCCATAATTGGGAAGCTGCTATACTTCAAGGTCAGATTTTTATGTATCTCTCTTTGGATTAAATGCCTGCTGCTTTTAATTTGGACAAATGGGAATTGTGAAAACTGCCTATAAATCTCAAACACCTGCCCAGCTGGATATGTGAACAGAATTTAAGGCCTTTCTTTTAAACAATCAGTTGTGACTTGCTTGCTCTGATTTCTACTGAAATCAGAGCCAATATTCAAATTTTAATTTCTTCTGAAAAATCCTGTTTCTCTTTCATAGTCCACTCCCCATTCCAACTTTCATCCTTTCCTTCCTTCCTTCCTTCCTTCCTTCCTTCCTTCCTTCCTTCTGATAGACCAGTGATATGTTTTCCCCATTGTTTCCCTTGAATGAGGATATGTTAGACAGAAATGTGAATAAACATTTACTCTCTGTTTATGGAGTTTTGGAGGGTTTTGTTTTGTTCTCTTGGTTGCTACATGCTTGCTCTTGCATAAACCAAATTAAGTTCACAGTTACCTATGTTTTCCTGTTGTGCTCATTTGTTTCCCTGAACAAATTGTAAATCTTTAATCTTTGTAAACATCTTTGTGTATCCTCCTTCCTAGTAGAAGGAGAGAATTAGGATTCATCCTTCTACATTCCAAACTGTTTCAACTGTGTCTTCAGAGGACACAGTTCTGGGGCTCACAATTTCACCCAGTCACCCAAGCATCCATTTAAGGTGAAGATTATTTTCTTCTATTTGATTAACTAGCACCTTTGTGGGATGGAGGTGCTTTCCTGACAGGGGAGTCACTGCTGCCTACCACTTGTTGTTTTAGTGGGGGGGGGAGAGGGGGGAAGGTAGCAGAGTTGGAACACTGGATTGGTTCAGTTGCGGCTGAGTTGCCTGCAGAGAGTTTGCTGTTGTAATTTCCATTCTTCTTGGGCCTGTGGCTTTCTTCTTGTCTCTGTCTGGGGAGGATGCACACTAGGTAGAGTGATGCCATGGAGACATTCTGTTGTTGATCTGCCTTTATTGGTGCCTTGGATAATATAGGAGTTTGTTGGCTAGCGGCAACATGATGGGTGGAAGACATGCTTGATGGTTCCTGCAATCATAGTGGTATGCACTGTTACATTCTATCTTGTTTCTACTCCTATTGGTTCGCATTTGACTTTTCTGCTGGGAAAACCCTACTACAGTGTAGCATCAAAGCCATGGCACAGTGGCAACTCTGCTAGCAGGGCCAGACGACCAGGGTATAATAGAAAATGGATGGATTATAGTTCAAGTTAGTCACTTTTGCTTTTGATGCATAACTACTGTTTATGCCCCTTAATCCATTTGGAGCTGCTTTTTCTATGTGCTATAATTCCGAAGCTTTCTTTTTTTTTTAGTAGAAAATCTTGGATGGACTTTGTACTTCTGAAGGGGAAAAATATTTTTAGGAGAAAGTCTTGGACTTTTTTGCTAAGTCAAGTCCCCAAATGTTACTATATTTCTTTAGCAACCGCAAATGCAAGCATTTCCCCGCAAAATGTGCGCAAATTAAATTGAATTAAATACATGTGTTTCAGCAGCAATTGACACAAACTTATTTTTAGTTCTATAGCCACCTAAGAAATATAACCAGCATGCATTTCCTGCTCGAAGCATATTGAAATAATAATGCAACTAGCTTAAGAATATGAAAAGTTGATTTTCCTTATTTGGCCTCAGTGCAGAGCTTTTCTGAGACCAAAGGGCAAAGCCAAGACTAGGGCCACCAAAACACCAGTCCATGAGTGAAGCAGCTAGCCCACCAGCCCTTTCCCACTCCCATAGAGTCTTGGTTACCCTGCAAGATGCCAAGCAATCGTAAGTGGAGAGAGTGCTATTGTATTCAGATTCTTCATCTGGTCTTCCCATAGGCATCTGGTTGGCCCCACTGACACATTCATGGAGACCCCCTGACTTACTGCATCTGGAGCTATCCCACCGTAGAATTTAATTAAGCACTGCCAGGAAGCACTTCACTTCTTTCTCCTGCTCCTCTTGTTAGGGCTTGTTAATGAGAAGAACTTCACAATGCTGTTCCACCCTAGCACGCTCAAGGGTGGGGTACATGGTATCAAGAAAGGAAGGAGACGCCAATGGTGATACAGTCAACTGGAGGTTAGGGGAGCAGTTGTCCACTACTGGTGCATAATGAAAATGATATGCAATATACAGTGGTACCTCGGTTTACGAACTTAATCTGTTCCGGAAGTCCGTTCTTAAACCGAAACTGATCTTAAACCGAGGTGTGCCTTCCTTAATGAGCCCTCCCGCTGCTGGTACCCTTCCAAGAAGAAGAGTTTGGATTTGATATCCCACCTTTCACTCCCTTTAAGGATTCTCAAAGCGGCTAACATTCTCCTTTCCCTTCCCCCCTTCTACCCTTCAGATTCCGTTCTTAGACTGAGGTAAAGTTCTCAAACTGGGACACTACTTCCTGTTGTGTGGCGTTCGTAAACCAAATTGTTTGTAAACAGAACTGTTCTTAAACTGAGGTACCACTGTAGATGCAGGAGAATCTTTGATTTGGCTATTCATCCTCAGCAAAGAATAGTTCTTCTAACGCCAAGTGAAGAAGACAAAAGCTTTCTGATAATAAGTGTTTCAGCTCCTAATTCCTAAATTCCATATGCCGGTATATCTTGATTTCTTCAGGGCAGAGTTGCTGTCGCATGATGCAGTCACCTAATGTCAATTAATCAGTTGGATGACATTGTTTGACTGATCAACTCACCACATTTGCGGTCCTAGAGAGAATTGCTGCTATAGCTCTATCAGAATTATAGATAATAAAAGGTCATGGTAATTAGACCAAAGCAGGGCTCCTGTGTAGTACTGGGGGGCACATGCAATTCTGTGTACAAGGATCATCCTCCACCAAGCAATAATTGATGCCTCCTGGAGAGTCAGAGTAGGGCATCGAGAAAAGTGTCTTTTTCATGTAAATCTGTTTTCTTACAGGAGCTGACAGCGCCAGTTATTTGTTGTATCAAAGCAACTATCTGTTCTATATGAACACATATTCAGACTTTTAAGTAGTAACATTAGTTTTGAGAGAGAAATGGTGCCAACAAAACGATAATACTGTAATTATATGTAGCTGGAACGGACACATATATGGGAATGACATTGCAGCCCACACAAAATTATACTCTCTGTTGGGAACAAACATGAAAGAATTGCAGAAAGCAAAATCACCCACTTTTCTTTTGGTTTATCTCCTTGTTTCCTGAAAGACAGACTGTGAGGTGTTAAGACCTCATTTCTCAGGCTGGCTGTATACCTGTCTTACAAGTCCCCATGACAGGATTTAAAAGAAAATCCCAATTACAACTGCATGGAAGAGAGAAAGTGACTCTAGAATTGGCTGATACAGCAGTTCACTGCCCATAGCTCCTTTTTGCTGAAATAGTGCATCAGTCTCTCAGCTGTCTTTTACACAATTAGTGCTACAATCCCATACATTGTTTGACCCTTATGCCAGTACTCCTTAACTGCCTGTTTGTCAGAGCCTTTACTTCAATGGAAATAGTTTCTTACTACCCTTGGGGATTGGGAATCTGAAACTCTGTGTTCCATAAGAGGAGATGCTGGGTGCTAGCCTGGTAGGAATGAGAAATGTACAGTTTTGAGAAAAGGTAGGATGAGAGGGGGAATGCACGACTCTCCTCCACCTGCAAAGAGGAATGTTGTTGGGGGAAATTCAAATATATATTGTTGCACAGCAACCCAATCTCCAAGCAGTGCGAGATTCCATTCCAGGAGCTCACCCAGGGTCCAGGTTTCCTTTTGGAAATGAGGCACAGCAGAGATGTCTTTATGATATAAGGTTTATTTACACATATATGCAACCTGAGCCTACGATGGAGGGGTTCACAGCATTAATACCCCAAAAGGCTCTTCTTTCTCCCATAGCTTCAGCCTTGGATTCAAAACAGAAATCAAACATTCTGCTCTACCTCTCTGGGTTTTTCAGCCTTCAGCTTTACACACACTTTCAACTCTAAACCCTGCCTTTTGTCTTTCTCACAATCTGTAAGCTGGAGGAGGGGCCCCATCCATTTTCCGTCTGGGACAGAGCCCCCTCTCTTAATGGCTCTTCACCTTTCCTTAGTTTTCTTAATGGCCCTTCACCCAGGCAGTGACCTGAACACAGGAAACCAGCCTGGCTTCTATTTTAACACTTGCTGGGTCCAGATGTTAGAATGGGTCTGGCACCTCCAAATTCATAACAGCCTAATACATTTTAGTTAAACCTAAACTTTACTGATTTGAGAACATGACTGTGGGGAGGCTACAGAGCAGGACAGTTTCAGTATTAAAAACTTCTATCAATATGTTTTTATTCCACTCTTATTATTCCTCCTCCTCCCTACCCCCCCCCCCCGGCCTTGTGTTAGTTTGGATATTAGTTTGCAAGCTTTTAGGACAGTTTAATATAGAGTTGTTCTTCTCCCTCATGTGAGTTGTAGGGTTTTTATGTGAGTTTTACCCCCCCCCCCCAGTTTTCCAGCGCCTACTTTAATTATTCATTTTGCCTTCCGTCCTTTTGGCTCTTTTCCTGAACCCCCCTCTCTCTTGAAGGTCTTGAACAGTGCTACAAGGCTTGTGTTCCATGAGCAGTAGCACAGGTGGTCAAGAACATACAGCAACATTTTGCAGCTCCTATTTTGAAAGTGAAATAGCACCCCCCCCCAAAAAAATAGAGATATGTGGACACCCTACACACAGATAAGTCCATCTCTTTGTGAATTAAATTATGACAATTTTTTTTTTAAACTGCCTTATAGAAATCTGTGAACTTTCAGGATATTTATCCAAGATGCCCAGTCTCCCTATTTGTTAAAATCCCTTTGTTGCCTGCATTGAACTGATAGTTCATGTGGTCAGCTCTGTATACTACTTCCCTTGATATTTGCATGCTTATACAAATAAAAAGTGCCTATGAAATGCGTTCAGTACAAGTGGCGTTGCTGCAGGAGGTACTGTGGTGGTCTCCAATGGTGAAATTACTGATTTACTCTGTAGCAAACTTCCAGTGTTAGTAACGAACAAACTGTAGTCAGGTTGTTTCCTTGTATTGTAAACCTGAGTAATTTGTACTACCAAGAAGCACCCTTCTGGCTCTTAAATTTTGAGCGTGTATTTAGCAATGTGCAAAGGCAGCTGATAGAATTCTGAGAAACATTCAGCTCATGCTGAACCTTTGCTTAGGTGAAAATGGCAAATTTGAACAGAGATAAGGAAGCTGGAAAGAAACTGAAGATTACAGAGATTTTAGAAATGTTCTTTATATGTTCCCATTTCTGGTGGAAACTAATCCAACTCTTTACCAGTGTCTGTCATGTGATTGAATGTGTGATCACATATATTTGCTTGGTAAATAATAGCCTAGCTTTGGGAACATGACAGTTAAATGCAATCCCATTCCTGGAAAGTTGAGTAGTACATTTTCAGTGAAACAGCTCTGACTCAAGCTAGTACAAAACATTAGAGCAATCAGAGCGCATTGTGATTAAATTGTGAAGGTGGTAGGATGGAATGGTGATGACTGTTGCATAGTCACACACCAGCTTTGGGAATAGCTATTATCATCATTATTCAGAATTGCTCCATAGGATATACTCCCACCATAAATCAAGTGCAGCTACAACCCATCTTGTTGTGGCTCATAATGTGGTTTTTACAGTTAAAAAGTATTATTGTTCTCAAATTAAAAACATGTTTCTGCTGTGCTCAAAAGCTTTTGATGAATTACTGGAATCAGCTAATATTTAATACCTTATGCACATTGAGCAACGACTAACATATTTCATCTTCCTTTTTTTTGGTTTTGTTTTGTAAATTGGAAATGAGTATAATGCTCAAAAATAAATCAGTGCCAGTTAGTTTTAATCAGCTCTTTCTATTTCTAGAGGATTTATGTAGGAGAGAGGAAATACTTCACCGCAAGTAGCTTCCATGAAAGACATGTGCTGCCGGTATTAGATCAGAGTATTATTTTAAGAATAAGAATAGATGATTAGAATGCTTATTATTAGAATAATAATAGATTAGAAAGCATCCTAAGAAAAGAAAATATCCCATTTAGTGCTGTGCCATGTTTTTCTTCCTCTTGCATTTGTGTCTGGAACATCTGGTACAGCTCATTGCTACAGCTCATTGCTTGTGGCCTGGAGATGGGAGCATAGGGAACTGTATTATACCATGTCAGAGTTTTTCATCCATCTAAGCCCAAGACTGTCTGCTTTGACCAGCAGTGGCTGTCTGGGCTCTCAGGTAGAAGTCTTATCCATCACTGATTACCTCATACTTTTAATTGGACCTGTCACCCTTCTAGAACATGTGTTCTTCCAATAAGCTGTGGCCCGTTCATGATGTTTATTGCATGCTGAAAGATGGAAATTCATGGCTATTCATGGGATGGACAGTTGTAGAAGTAAATGGAATCTCTGATTTGCCAGATGGAGTGGGTGCCATTCTTCAAAGAGATGACTTTCCCTACTGCAGACAGGCAGGGTCTTCAAGGTCTTTTATCTTCTCCAGGGGGAGGTGTTGTCCTACCCTACAGACCAACCGTACCTGCATTCTGCTAATTTGTTTAATTCTTAAAAACATATTGACAAGAGTAGGAAAGGAAGAGCTACAAGATATAGGGTAGATGTATTGGGGTTTAATGTAAGGTTTCTATACATTTGTATAAAATACTTAAATAAAGCTTGCATTCTCTAACAATTGGCATTTGCTCTTGTTGATTGCTTACCCAAATCTAAGTTGCCATTGGAATCCACACACTCCAATTTTCTGTTGTACATGCAGCGCATTTCGAAACTCTGGCCTCTATTATGCTCCATGATTGTGCTCCGTGATTTGACTGTGACATGCAGAAATGCTCTGTTTTTCTACTGCATCTTGCACAATGAAAGTGTCAAATTTCAGATCTCTTGATAGCCTTAATCAGTTCCTCATTTTGAGGACAAATGCACAACTGTCCAATTCTTCCCAGTAACTGGGTTGTCTTGTGCTCTCTCTGTCTGTGTTAAATTTTAGCTTTCTGGTAGGCTAGAAATCTTTTAACTGATGTAAGGTACATTATGATGGTGAGAAGTGCATACGTCCTGTTTTTCTGATTTTTCTAGAAAATAGAGTGTTATGGGGTTATAAAGTCTCATACATATAAATCATATGTTCATAAATTTACAAGGCAAACACATACATAAGTATATGAACCATGCGTCTGAAATAGCACAGGAGAGCAATCCTCAAGCCATTTTGACTCTTCCAGTGACCTCAAATATTCTCTGCAGTGAGGATTGAAATGGGAAAGCCTCCCCATGGTCCCTTTGCTCAAATCCTGTCTTAAGGGCGTATTTGTGTATGAATAGGGTGAGCCTGTGACCTGGATTCCGGAACTATGTATTTAGCATCTCAAAAGGAATGGCCAGGCTGTCCAGGTGGAGCAATCAGTGACCATTGTAAGGTATCCTGACAAACAGGATTTCTGTGGTAGACCTCCCCCTGTGATGTATTTCTGTTGGAGTCCGCCTCCTTCTGTGATGTATGTATTGATGTTTTGGGGGGTGGTCTTGAGCTACAGGGTGGGAAGTTTCAAAAGTCTATATAAGGGCTTGCACACCATTGTCTGGGGTTCCTCTCCTCCCTCCCTGCGTGGGGTGAGCGGTGGACCCTCTTGCAACAGTAAACAATAAATATCAGCTGCTTTGCTTCTCAATATTCTCTGGTTGGCCTCTGTTATTTTCTCCTTCTGATAGGGAACCTACGTAAAGACTCTATACAGGCTCTTGCATACCCCATAAGGGAAAAGGAGCAGGTATTTTTCTTATAACATAGAGTAACCTTAGAGTTTCATTAAAGCCTGTTAATTCTATTTGAGCCTTTATGCTTATTACGCTCTCTAGAGAAAATGTGAACATAAAAGATATATGAGTGCAGCATATATGAAACACCACACTATGCAATTTGGTGTTTGAAAACTTGTTGTATTGGATAGTGAACTAACTGAATTCTCCCACCCAAGCAGAAATTGCAAATTAAAAATACAGGAAATAAATGTTTAAATAAGATGTTGCGATGTGTTCTAGATAACATAATGAGCTGAAATTGCATGAAATGAACTTTGGGTCTGGGATTTGACACAGCTGATCATGTTCCTTGAGGGTTGGGAGGGGTGGGGGGAGAGGGTAGGAAGCCAAGCTTCTAGGTTCTAGGTAGCTGACACTAATGGCCCAATGTTTAGTGCAGGCCTTGCAGTGTGTTTAATAAAAGGTCTCTTTCCCACAACCCTTCCTGCTGCATCATTTCATTCTAATTAAAGTTGTGGGTGACAATTTGTTTCTCAAAGTCTTTGGAGTGAAACCACTGAACCATGCTGCTTGGGCCAAGCCCTTCAAGAGCCCTGGAACTTAGCCCAGGTGTGAAGTTAGAAGAACTGGACATTTGAACATTACCAAACTTTCCCCACGTCGCAAGCAACTAGAGCCCTATGTCATCAGAGCATTCTAACTAGCCATGATAAAAAGTGGCGTTCACTTACTTAACAATAGTCACACAAGATTATTATTATTATTTGTTAAGTTTATATACCGCCGTTCTTCTGAAGATATCAGGGCGGTTCACAAAGTAAAAATACAGGGTAGTAGCACAAAATAAATATTTAAAACAAAACAAGACCTGGGCATTAATGTTCTGTTTTTAGTTAATGTAACCTGCAGATATGATTCACAAATTAAAAACAGTGCCATGTTCTTCCATTTTTACTGTAAAATTATAGGTAATTTTATCACCACAATGTTGTTTCAAAACACTGCAAAAATATAATCCTCAGTGGGGATGGCAAATGGACTGCATTCCAACAGGAAATTTTGCTTCGCTGTTGCTTCATCGCCATCCTGCATTGATGTTATTTTCGCTTCCCCTTTATAGGACTTGAGACAGATGGTGAAAACTGCATGAAGGTGTAACAGGCATTGTGATTTCCCCCTGTATTCCTCTCTCCCTTATCAAATACCTAAGCTGTCTCAACAAATATGGCAGTCAGCATTATGAGATCAAGAACTCCGTATTATCATAAAAGCTAGTCAGATATAGTTGAATCCAAATAATACCTAAAACTCCTGTTTCCGTTCTTGCTGAAGACATATTTTTGTATCAAGCTAATTTTTCCTTCTCATGAGAATATAAAAAGAGCCCCACTAGATCAGATTAAAGGCCTGTTTAGTCCAGTATCTTGTGCCCTATAGTAGCAAACTAGATGGGAAGTAGTTTTCAGAAGCAGTTGTGGGTTTCAGCAAAATGTCTTGTAAAGTGTGTGTGTCTATGTGCATGTAATTACGGCATCCTTAGATGTACTTAACATTTATTTCATTTCTATACTGCTTAAAAGTACAAAAAGAGACCAAAATATTTTTTTAAAAAAACTAGTGTAAATAAACTACATCCAAATCAACACAAACATCATAAATACAAGCATCATGAAATCTGTAAAAAACCAGCAATCATGTAAACCACATTGAATCATTGCACGAACTGCCAGGGCAAATTTTAGGAGTGATGGTTGATGTTAGGCTGTTTGCGAAGATCAGTTTGATCAGTGTCAGATTAACTTTGATTTTTTGTTGGTTAATAAATGACATATTACCCTTTGAACTATTTTTGGTTCTGGCAAAAGGTACCAAATGACCAAGCTTGAAATTTAAGTGACCTCTTAAAAACATATCTTATGAAATAGGTAGGGTATAGGTGCCAGCAGAGTTTGTGTAATGCTGTAACATGCTGACTGATTTTGTATTTAGTCTTTGAGTTTTCTGGCCCCTTCTCATTTTTAGCTTAAAGGTCATGTTTTGTAAAGAAAAGAAGGCTTGTAAGTTGGGCTTTTGGTGACTTGATGCTCTTTGCTCAGAAATCTGTAGACTGTCTTATTTGAAGCACTCAGGAATTGACAAGTCGTACTGCAAAGACCTCCCTCAGGTACGAATTCCAGTATCAACTTATTTTTTTGGAACTTAGTTGCTTATCACTCAGTCCTCCACTTCAATTTCTTCCAACTTGCCTGTCTGCTGAAGCATTCCTCTCAAGTTATAGTGGTTATTAAAATGTCTCTGGTCACTGGTTTTTAACTTGGCAACAGACTTCGAATGGTTCTAGCCAATGGCTAGCCTCTCAAAAGACAACCCCTGCGAAAACAATCAACTCCTGCACACTTTTTTGGGAGGGAGAAGATAAAATGAATTTCTGCTGTAGCCAAGAGGAAAGGTTCTGTCAGACATGCATAAATATGGATAGGCAATAAAACATGCAGACAAAACAAAACTAGGATGTTAAGACACAGAACTTACTAAAGAATGTGGCATTCAATTTCCTGTCATGTCATTTTGTATAAGTCGTACCATTATTCTTATATAGCATCCATGCCCGTAAGCAGTATCAGTATCATTTTCTGAAACCAGAAATGACAAATTACCTTTTTAATCTTGTACTAGGTGAATTAAAATAAATTAACTTTTTATTTCTCTCTGGCTTTGCTCATAGAGGATTTAAATCATTTTCTGAAATGGTAATATTGCTCCATTTGAGAGGGAACTTTTCAAAACTTGCACAAAAGACACTTTCTAGAAACTATGACATTTGACAATTCATTTAAGTTAAAACAGGCCACTCTGAGGCCTTACTTTGAAAGCATTCCTTAGAAATGTTCTTATTGACCTACTTTGCTGATTTACGCAGACATGGAACTTCATATGAATACAATTTGGTTTGTTCAAATCGGACGTGATCTTTGGCAGCGGGCAGATTGCCTACATCACTCTCATTTAATCTCTGTTGCATGAGGACTTGTCCCAATATGAGAGAAATCAAAGCCCGGTGGAGCAGAAAGGAACAAGAGTTGCGAAGCGAGAGGAAGAAAGTACTGTTCAGACTCTCTAATTGAACAAATTGTACACACATGCGAGTGGCGCTGTGGGTTAAACCACTGAGCCTAGGACTTGCCGATCAGAAGGTTGGCAGTTCGAATCCCTGCAACGGAGTGAGCTCCCGTTGCTCGGTCCCTGCTCCTGCCAACCTAGCAGTTCAAAAGCATGTCAAAGTGCAAGTAGATAAATAGGTACCACTCTGGCGGGAAGGTAAACGGCGTTTCCGTGTGCTGCTCTGGTTTGCCAGAAGCGACTTGGTCATGGTGGCCACATAACCCGGAAGCTGTACGCCGGCTCCCTCGGCCAATAAGGCGAGATGAGCGCCGCAACCCCAGAGTCGGTCACGACTGGACCTAACAGTCAGGGGTCCCTTTACCTTTACCTACCTTCTTATATATATTCACTTGCTCAAGTGCAAACACAATGGTTTTCCACATAAGTTAATAGATTTACACTTCTGATTTTTTTTTTTTTAAAAATACATATTCCAACAGTAGGAATGTAGTGTTCTAAAGGCACATTTGCTCAGGAATGTTCCTTGTTTTTCCAGTTTGATGCTCTGTCATTAAGCTGGAGAGAGAGCAGGTGAAGTCCTTGTCACACTGGAACAGCGAGGCGCAATGGGTTATCAACACAATTGCCCCTGAGCACCCTCTTTGGCGTTGTAGGACCCTCTCTGTGACTTGGTACACCAGTGAACTAAGGGCAATGAAACAAGTCAGACAATGGATGGAGCGCAAGTGGCAAAATATGTGTTATGAAGTCGACTGAGTATGATTGCAGCAGCAGAACCATGCAAACTTTGTGGCAGTTTTCTGCCTCTGTTGCTTTCTCAAGTAGCCATGGGGTGGAGCATTTTCATAACATCTACTCCAGAGAATGGATGTGGGTGGCGCTGTGGTCTAAACCACAGAGCCTAGGGCTTACCGATCAGAAGGTTGGCGGTTCGAATCCCCGCGATGGGGTGAGCTCCCGTTGCTCGGTCCCTGCTCTTGCCAACCTAGCAGTTCGAAAGCACGTCAAAGTGCAAGTAGATAAATAGGTATCGCTCCGGCGGGAAGGTAAACTGTGTTTCCGTGCGCTGCTCTGGTTCGCCAGAAGCGGCTTAGTCATGCTGGCCACATGACCCGGAAGCTGTACGCCTGCTCCCTTGGCCAGTAAAGTGAGATGAGTGCCGCAACCCCAGAGTCGTCCATGACTGGACCTAACTGTTGGCTTTTTGCAGTATAGTAACGCTGCAGAGAGCTTGCTGGGGAGATCATGCATTAAAAAGAAAGGACTCAAAAATAACTTAAAGAAGGTTTTAATAAGAAAAACAAAAACCCCATTTACACTAAATACATCAACAAACCAGACCCAACCACCAACCCATCCCCCAGGGTAATGGGAGAGCTAGGTGCTGCCCCTTATATACTACACCCAGATGCTGACACGCCTTAATCAAATACAACTCAGCAGCACCTGCTATGTTACACAGCTGTAAAGCTGGGTCTCGTTATCTTGCTCTGGCCCTTGCTCTGGCCCCTTAAAGACATACACATGGAGTGGAACAATGATGAACCTTTACATTTAAAGAAACCATTCAACACTAACGGTCAGGGGTCCCTTTACTCCAGAGAATGAAGTTTTAGACCCTTTGGAAGCCCACTATGAATGTTTTGCGAGGTACTTTGAGGGTAAAGCTGCTTGTCTTTGTAGCAATCTGAATGCCATTTGAGCCATTTCAAAATGAGTTCAGGCCTGGGAATATGACTGAATGGGCATTGGTCAGCCGGAATATCAGTCAGGCACTGTTCCTGTTGTCTTTTTGGTACCTTCCAATTTGAACAAGCCTTTAAAGTTGATAGCTTTCCTATTTTGCATCTGTATTGGAATCGTTTATTTGTTTTAAAAGAGGGCGAGCCAGAGAGCCAGTGTATTGCAGTGATTAGAGTGTTGGACTAAGACCTTGGAGACTGGAGTTCTAGTCCGCACTCAGCCATGAAACTCACTGGGTGAGTCACTTACTTTCAGCCTAACCCAGAGGTTTTCAACCTTTTTGAGTCCACGACTCCCTTAACCAGCTATATTCTTTCTGCAGCACCCCTGCTTATTCAAGTCTCCCCTACCTTGGGCATGTCAAACCCCTTTTCTGCATGTCATACTCCTTTTCTGCAGTGACTACCTGCTTATGGAATGCTCCTCCCAGGGAGGTTCAACTGGCACCTTAAATGATTTGTTTTTGTTCTTATTTTATTATGTATTTTTATATATCTGTTTTTTTATCTTCTAATTTTATGTTTCAACCGCCCTGAGACCTAAGGGTATAGGGTGGTATACAAATTTAATAAATACTAAAATAAAATCCAACCAATCCATTCATGTTGAAGGCTTTTTTCACCAAAGATACGCACCTGACCAGAAATTGAAGATGCCATTATAAACTGAACATGCCGTCTTGAACATTATGGAATGGATGTGTAGTCATTGTACTAAACAGACAATTTCATATTGTGCAATGGGCCACAAAAACTGTAACCACAGAGCTTAGTAGTCCTAGTGGCACACAGGAAACAGCGCCCTTTATTTGAGGACATGCGGCAAAGTGCAATTTGTAGTTGCCGTGATATGAGAGTTACGTGGAAACATTTTACCTTTGTTTAGGCTTTACATTGGTTCTTGGAAGTATTAAATGTAGAAGCTTGGTGACCCACAGCTGGTTTTCTGTCTTATTGTGATATGATCCTAGGAGAAGATTATTATCTTCTCCCCACCTCCATTCCTTTACTCTTACTTAGAAAATATACATAATGAAAATTATATTAAACAACGAGGTGTCTATGGTTTGCTCAGTCTTTGTTATTTTGTAATTCATTTCTCTCTCCGTGTTCTTAGAAATACATAGAGCTGCACGCGCGCGCACACACACACACACACACACACAAATATAAAGCAGAGTAACATTTTTAGTGTGAACTTTTGGGCAGATGATGGAAACCTTTTCAAAGCTTGCTAAACCTGAGAGATTAAAGAGCAAATATAGTACGTTCTGTTCCCCCAGCTTCAGTAAATTGTTTCTTTAGGGAATCAACAGTGAATACAATTCGTTCTGTCCAAAGCTTGCAAGCCTGAATTCCATTTCTCCTTTCCTCCCCACCCAACTTGCCGTGATTGTATGTGCTGCTGCTCCAGGCTAATGCAAGCAAAGGAACAAATGTTTGAGAAGTGTGGTTTGAAAGTGCAGTACCATGACAACTGGAGATAGTGACGGTATTGAAACAAGCTATGGGAGCTTCTGTTTGAGGCTTGAATGTGCAACCTGAAATGTGCAGGGCAGAAATTTAATCCACTTTTGGAGGTTTTCAGGTAGGGGAGCGGCAGAATCAGCAGTAGGTCCAGGCATCTTATTCATGCACTTGATATCATTTCTGTTCATTGGTGGGAGTGCTACTGGCAGAGGAGATAATAAAATGAACTATTTCATTCCTTACACTGATGAGCACTGGGGGGTGGGGTGGAGGAAGCTAATTAAAATCTATGAAAGAGAGCCAAAAAAACCCCCTTTAAAGATAGACAGTGCAAGGTGGGCAGTGTTAATACAACAATTTGTTAATGGAGTAGGCAGCTGCAATCAGTATTAAAAATTACTTGAGGCTTTTTATGTTTAGCAAAAGCTACTAATTAAAGAGAGCAACGACCTGTGAGATTGGCCATGAAAACCATTAGCCATCTGAATATAACTCCAAAGAAAACATTAGCTTCGGAGGTTTCTCCCAGCTGTATCTTCCAGTCACACATTGAAAATTGTTTCACTTTATTAGTTATTTTCCCTCTCTTTCAATAACAGTTGCCTAGTCTTAATTCTTAAATGTTAAAATTAAAAGTGAATTTTTAATTCTCATTAATAACAAAGGATTAAAGCCAAAGAAATAGTAATCCTCACATGTATTCATAAGCTTTATTACAGTAATGTTATGACAGCTGTTTTAAGTTGTGTGTCTGGTTCTGAGTTTGTGAGCTAACCCCACCCAAAATGTTGTGTATAGGAGATTGCTATTGGTAGCTTGCTTGTTTGTTGACACTGTGTGTCTTCAGACATTCTAAAAAGTGCTGGAACAGGAAAAAGGGAACTTGCACGTCTCTCCCTTCTGGGAAATTATTATGCTTCAAATGTATGTGTGGGCGTGTGGAGAGGCAGGGACATATGTTATGGAGGAAATACGTGAGCTCCCTTTTTGAACCTTAACAAAGATATGTGAAAAATTCATTTGAGCTTTCCTCTAAGATGCCTGTTGGGACATGGCTCTCATGGCATGATCTTGTTAGATCACTAACAAGAAAACATAATGTTTCAGTAAGGGTGAGATCTGGATTATATTGGAGTTGTATTAATACAAATAGGAATTCTATTCTATGTTATGTAATTTCATAATAGAGTGCTTGCTAAAAGTTTCACAAACCTGATCAGGAGAGCTTTAAACTGAATTCTGAGGGGGAGAAACATAATATTACAGACGACATGGGAACACCATACCAGGGATAATAGCCACATTAATGCACTAGCAACTGAGGTGGTACTACAGAAACCTGCTAAAGGGCATGAAACTGCAAGAAGGAAGCAGCTGGAGGGAAGGAATCTTGGTTTCAGTTGTCTCTATACTAATGCACAGGGTATGGGAAACAAGCAAGACAAATTGAGTTCTTAATGCAGGATAGCAAATATGACCCATTAGGCATTGTTGTAACTTGTTGGAATGAGACACATGACTGGAATGTAGAAACAGAGGGGGTATAAGTTGCTCAAAAGGAATAGATTGAACAGGAATGGGGGAGGAGTAGCACTATATTTAAAGAATGTATACACTTCTGAAGAGATCCATGACCAGGAAGGGTCCTAGAACAGATAATTAAATGGTCAGTCTGTGAGCACTTTGATGGTCTGTGTTCAAATAATGTGTGGATGGGGAGCAAACCTATTTGTACTGCCATATCCCCATTGTTCCTGCCCTCCCTGCCCCAGCATCATGCTTTCAGCATTTCAGACCATTGTGCTGAAATTGTGAAGATTGGAAGTAGATTAGAATATTTGCATCCCACTTTGTAGACCAAAGAGACTCTCACTGTGCCATCAGAAGCTTCACACATATACTCAGAAATAACATGGTGCCAGGTTTATTCAGGCAGTATGTTTTTTCCTTGTTCTTGGCCTTCTCTGGTGTCACTAGCAGCTCCCACTGAGGTAGGGGAACCAGATCTTCTGGCGGCAGCGGTAGTGTGGCATGGCCAGTGTGTATGGCCGTCCTTCATGTGCTCTCTGAATGTGAGTAGACCTAACACATTAGTAGGGCTATCAGGAAAAAGCAGTGGTAATGTCACACTTCCCTTTTACTTTGCTCAGTCCGTTTAGTGTCTGCTTACTGCCCTCAGCGTTTCCAACTCTACTTCTTCCCCTAGGCCCACTTGCAGTCTGTATTCTCTCCCACACCCCCTTTCAACACCAAAAGGAAAGAAACTTAACTTTGGAACCAACTTCCTCAGTCTTGACTTCAAGGAACTGGTTATGGTCTGTGAAGGACCAAGCTGCTCCAAAGGGATGAATAAAAATTCTGGAGTGCATTTCTTTGAGAAGGGTGGAAAACACATTGCCTCCTATCATTTTTAGCCCTGGTCTTCAAAACAGATGTTTGCTGGGCACAGATGAATCCCTTTGTCCAGGTGGCTGCAAAGAACAAAGAGCCTTTTCTAAGGCAAGGAAATTAGAGCTGTGGGAAGGGGAGTGTGTTAATTGTACAAAACTGCTGGATTGAGCTTTACGAAATCCGGACTGGGATTTGAGGGGAGAAAGTGTATGTTCTCTAGTCGTAACACACTTGCCAGAGAAAGGAACAATGTTTGATTTGCAGAAGGAGACCTTGCAGGGACTTAAGGTTTGCGGGGGAAATGCCATATTGCTTTTCTCCTTAATTCTCTGGGAGTGGTGGGCTGTACTTACGTGGTGGAAAAGGAGAGGCACTCTTCATCTGCTCAGAGAGACTATATTCCTGCTGGCTTCTAGGAATGAGTCGGGCTACTAAGCCCAAACATAATTTGTAGACCCCTGAATGTGGTTTATGTTTATCAAGGGCTCAAACATCAAAAGACAAATGAAAGAATCCCCGTCTCAGGATTTTAAAGTCACTCATAATTATATGACCTGATTTGTGACTGGGTGAACATTTGGATATTCAAGGTCTGAATACTTCCTCTGGAACTCTCACATTGTTTCTTTTGTACACCAGAGAAGCATATAATCCTAAGAATAATTTGTTCTTCCAACATGCTTGTAAAAACTTTTTGAGTTTTGCACATGTTCTAGCTAAACGGTTTAAATGCATGCCAAGTACTGTTTGGGTTAGATTTGTTTGAAGCACATCCCAACATTGTTTTGGTGCCACTGCCGATTGTATCTCTAGGTGTCACAATAGTACCAACTGTGCAGACCATCCACCAATTGTTATCCTGCAGTGTAAAACAGCACTTCCCAGAGTTCACTTGCCCTCACTACATTCTGTGTAGTTTTGCAACAGATCGATTATTCAGCCTGGAGCCCAAAACTGCAGTTAATGCAGAATGAAAATTAGTTTTCCTAACATGGTTATAGTGGAATGGCTGTGCTTATAGCACAATTAAGAATATTTTAAGCTGTGGGTGGAACCTTTTTCAGTTCACAACCCCTCTTGGATAACCTTCTAGGCTCAATGTGACGGTGGTGGGTGGGGCCAGAGACAAAAGGGGCAGAGCAACAGAAGTGACTCTTATCTTTGCACAGGAGGCTATGTTCCTGTTCCTGTTGTTGCCGCTGTTGTTGTTATTTCAATTTATATGCTGTCCTTTATCAAAAGACCCCAGGGCTGTGTGCAACAGAACACATTTTACGGAGCATAATAATAAAAAGCGTAATAACAGATAAAAGAATCATAATAACAACCCCCACACCAGCTTTAAAGGGCCATAGATTAGTTAATGGCCAAAGGCCTGGGCAAAGTTCCACACCCTTGCCTTTTTAATTCTTTTGTGGACTGTGGGCATTTCTCAACAACAACAAAAATCCTGTGCAGGAAGATATCACAGTGGGTTAATTAATCATATGTGTCTGTCTATAAGTGATGCCTATTGAGTTGCAAAGATTGCTATAAGTAGGCATAGCAAACACTGTGTATTTGTTCCAGAAGTATCTATTTCTGTGGTGACACTGTCTGCCACCTCCTTCCCTCCCCACACAAAAAAGCATTTGTAGTGACATGCACCCAGTCATAAGGTAGCAGAATAACTACATCCATTGTTACATCTACTTTCTGGCCTGGTCTTTGGCTGATTTTAAAATGATGGCAACTGCTATATTGTTTTCAGTGGCTTATGGTGCCATGTGGCAGGCTAACATCACTTATGGAAAATGTCCTGTGTTATGGAAGTATACAAAGGAAGCAATTGACATCCTTTAAAAAAACAACTTTGCTGCAGTTTTATGCCATATGTGCAATGGCTGTTTTGCAGTGTACAAAAGCTATTCAGCTTTCCCCAGAATCCACATGTTCTCGCTACATTCTGCTCTGTGAGGAGAAAGCCTTGTGACAGAATGGTTCTGTGGACTGAAGCCCAAAACTGCAGTTATGCAGAATAGTACCTCTGAGAGTCTACTTTGTCAGCTGCAACAGAAATTCTGGCAACAAATGCCCTTTTCATTTGACAGATGGAACTGTGTAGTTGGCTTGTGAATCTATAATTGCTCGATAATTGCCTTTCGGGTAATGTGTAGGTTGCATATTATAAATACATTAAAATGGATTAAGTACAAGACATATCTGCTGCCCAAAGTGTCAAATCTTGCTAAGAATAAACGATATAAAATATAACCAAAGGTAGGGGGGTTGCAGGGAGGGTTACAGTGGGATGCCTCAAAGTTATGTCAGGAGTAGAAACAGAAATGTTAGACGTTCAGGAGAGTTGCTTTATTTTGCTCGTATACTAAGTCCACTTTGAGCATTTCGGCATCTGATATAGGAAACCCACTTCGTTCTTCAAAGGAGCACACCCATTGCTGCCATTATGTCTGGTGAAAACTAACTTTGGGTCACCGTTTGGCTTTAAAGGGTCTTCTCTGTGACCTTTTCATGAGCTGTGGGCGTCAGAGTTATAACCTCATCTACACTTTCATATCCCTTTGAGTTGCCAGTTCATCAAATTGACAGACCTGAGGCGAAGGTTTGCGTAGATTGGGAAGTAGCTGTGTAGGCCAGCTTGGCATGGAGTCTCTGCTTTTGTTATGGACCTTCAGTTTTGCAGCCTTATTTTTGGATGCCCAGAAACAAGTTTGGATTTTTAGAGTTGCAGAGGTGTTGAAATTAATGTGAGTTGTCAAAGGAATGTGCATAAATGGCAACAATAAAAATTGACAGCATGAATGGGGAAATGCATACATTGCCCGGTCAATATGTAGCGTCTCCAATTTAGGATGAAGAATTGAATTTCACCTCTGGGGTTTGTACATTACTTGATCAATGTGCTTAGCTACCAAGTGCATATTGACCAGGCAGTGTACAAACTTTCTTGTTTTTATGATCAGTTTTATCGACCTTCTCTGTGCTTTCTTGTGAACTTGACAATCACTAGTGATTGTCCACATTTCTGAATTCAGTTAACATTTAATCCCCAATTTAGAAAGGGACCAATCTTGGCATACAGTGCTACACAGGCATAAATTTTCTCCTATGCAGACATAATCTCAGAGAAGAAGAACACCCACATACACATTTTTATTTTTATAAGTAAAACTAGGAAGCACAGCAGCAGCTTGACCCGTTTTCTAAATAAACATTTGTGCTGCACTTCAGAAATGTTAGTGTATATTTCCCCCCTTCTTTCCTGTTCCTTCTTTCTGTCCTTCAGTTCTCCAGCCATTCAAGTTCTATTGTCAGCATTTTAAGAACAAAAGGATGAGAGCATAAAATGTTAGCCCTGCTGGATCAAACCAAAGTCCCATCTAGTACAGCATTTTGTTCCCGCCAGTGGCCAGCCAGATGGCCATAGGTAGCCTGCAAGCAGGATATGAGCAGTACAACACTCTTCTGCTCATGTTCTCCAGCTACTGACGTTCTGAGGTGTACTGCCTCTGATGCAGCTATTATGACTACTAATCTTTGATAGCCGTAAAGGTAAAGGGACCCCTGACCATTAGGTCCAGTCGTGTCCGACTCTGGGGTTGCGGTGCTCATGTCGCTTTATTGGCCGAGGGAGCCGGCGTACAGCTTCTGAGTCATGTGGCCAGCATAACAAAGCCGCTTCTGGCGAACCAGAGCAGCACACGGAAATGCCATTTACCTTCCCGCCGGAGCGGTACCTATTTATCTACTTGCACTTTGACATGATTTCGAACTGCTAGGTTAGCAGGAGCAGGGACCGAGCGACGGGAGCTCACCCCGTCGCGGGGATTCGAACCACAAACCTTCTGATCGGCAAGTCCTAGGCTCTGTGCCTTATCTTCCATCAATTTGACTAACCGCCTTTTAAAGCTACCCAGGTTGGTGGCCGCCACTCCATCTTGTCATAGCAAATTGCATAATTTCCTATGAACTGTGCGAAGATGTACTTCCTTCTGTTTGTCCTGAATCTCCCACTGTTCAGCTTCATCGGACGACGCTTGTTTCAGAATTATAAGGGAGAAAGAAAATGTGTCCGCATCTACTTTCTTTTGGCTTTATTCAGGGCTTCTGTATGTTGATGGATAATGTTACGATATACTACACTGGGCAACAATTTTTTACTTTTTGAATGTTGTCTAGATTTCTACAACTGATTTAGGGTATTTTTGCACTGCTGAATCAGGAAATAGCATCTGTTTCTCTCCATCAGGTCAGGTTTTTTGAAAACTGAATGGTGGGCATTGATAAAGGTAAGTACATGTAAATTGCATGTTGCTTCACCATTTTTCAAACTTCAGGGCTTGAACTTCTGTTTCTTGGAACTCCTGGAATGCTCAGCAGCACGGAGGTCTCTCTTCAGAGTCCAACAGTAGTCAGCCATCATGACTGTGTCCCAGCAACCCTGATAGCTGCTCTCCATCTCTTTCATGTCCTGATGGAATCTCTCCGCCTGCTCGTCACTCATTGAACCCAGGTTCTCAGGAAACCGGTCCATATGTGAAAATAGGTAGTGCATCTTGACGCTCATGTTGCAGCCCAGGTTTCTGAAAGCAGTCAGCATGTTGTTGACAAGTTCTGCGTAGTTTCTGGCCTTATTGTTGCCAAGAAAGTTCTTCACTACCAGAACAAATGCCTTCCACGCTTCCAGTTCCACTTCGTTCATTGAGTTTCCGAACTCTGGATCTCTGATGAGCTGACGGATCTGAGGACCGTCAAAGATGCCAGCTTTCAACTTCTCCATGGTCAATCCTGGAAAAGCCTGGCACAAGTAAATGAAGCAGTCACCATCCTTGCCCAGAGCCTTGGTGAACTGCTTGATTAAGTCGAGCTTGATGTGCAGCGGTGGGAAGAGTATTCTGTCTCTGTCCACCAGAGGGTCGTTGATGACGTTCCTTTCTTTGCAAGGCACCAATTCCTCCTGCACAGGCCAGTCCTTCTTTGTGTAATGCTGAGCATGGTCCCTACTATCCCGCATGCACAGAAAACATGGGTACTTGGTGAAGCCAGACTGTTGTCCCAACAAAAAGTTCACCATCTTCAGGTCAACACAAATAAACCACTTATGCTGATCATAACCAATTTTCTCCAGCACATACTTCACCGCTTCATAGTTCTCCTTCAGTGTACTCGAGTGAGCCAGGGGTATAGAGGCAAACTGCCGTTGTGTAGCAGAACACATTTCAGTGATCACTTGCTGCTGTCAATGAACAGTCCCCAATCTTTGGGTTCATACTGTGGCACTCCAAGCTTGAGCAGAAGCTGCGCAGTATCTGCACAGTACACCAAGTCCTTCTCTTCCAAGAAAAAACGGAGGTACTCTTGATGCCTGTTGCGCAAGAAGCTGATGCGAGCACTGTCAGAGGAGGTTTTTTTCCTTCAATCTGGATGCCAACAGTTCGGCAGAGTCCTTTGACAAGCTGAGGTCGCGAACTAGATCATTCAACTCCTTTTGGGAAAATGGATGTGGAGCATCATCTTCAAGAACCACTTCTTCTTCTTCATGTCCTTCAACACTGGAGGCATCTTCGTCACTAATGTCAGGAAGTTCTCCGAAGATAGGCACTGGAATTTCATCACAATGAGCTACAGGACGACGTGCTGATTGAAGATCAGGATACTTCATGGGGCGGCTGCCCCATTAACTTAGTTTTGATCCCCCAACTTTATGCTTTGCTGGACCAATTTATGGAAGATTTCGAGGTTTTATGACTTCAAACTGATCCCTTTTTGACATAATCACCCAGAACTATCAGACCTGAATATTTCTTGTCATTAAAATAATCATTTCCAATCAAAACAATTATTTGACAAGGCATTTTACCCCACCAACTTCTTCTAAAATGCTCCACACAAGCGTACATGTGAACAAAAACGTAAAAAAAGACATGTGGCCATAGCTCAAAAACTTAACCTGATTGAGCAAAACCAATGTAATTTTTGGATTCAGCACATCAGATTCATCCTAAATCAGCTGAAAAAACACAGACAACGAATTTGTTGTTGACCAGTGCTATCTTTAAAAGTGGACATACATTTTCCCATATTGGCAGCACAGGAAGAATTGAGCAGTGCAACCATAAAATGAAAATAATTTCTTATTCATCCAGTACAAAGAGGCCTGTTTAAAACACATGCACCAGATTAACTGCTGCAAGAGGGTAGGGTAGGGACTTATCTGCTGAATTTGAGAGGGTTTGAAATACATTCCAGGTCTGTTGCCAGCTACTGCTTGCTCAGCGTCCCTTCCAAAATGAATAGGTAGGTATTTTCCATTCAGGTCCTAGGGAGCAGCTGTTCCGCATCACAAAGTACGCTATCACAATTGGCACAATTTTTAGCAGCCTCAGCAATGAGGTTTATGGATACCAAATTGAACTGCTTCTTAATCAGTTTGGATCAAAGTTACAGCATATTAATGAACAACCCATTTTCTGAAAGCACAAACTGCTCCTATCTGTGTCTCTCATACGGGGCATAAAGGATAAAGGAGTCCATTCTCTAAGTTTGCTCATCTGACTCTGTTTGTGTATAGTAGGTTCACAGAAAACCGAACTTTGGAGGGGGGGATAGAGTGGGGGGGGGATAGAGCCACTCAGTGACCTGTACAGCAGCTTCCCACATAGTCAAGACTTATGATGGGATATGAAAACCTCATTGATTTAGTATTTGGGAATTTGTCTGCCAACTGTCATGTTGTTTCAGTGTCTGAGACAAACCACAAAGGGTATCCGTTCTTCTGGAATGTTGTTTTTAATTCTACCCCACAAGTTTCCTGCCATGATTTCTGATCAGAAGGAGATTGATGCCACAGTTGGGCTAACATCTTAAGCTAGCCTGTTAGCCAATTGGTGGCAGCAGACCAAGGCAGAAGCTTAGGTGTCGTAATTATTCACAAGTTAAGTCGTAAATGAAGGGAGTCTGCTAGACAATGGCCTGTTTTGTGCATATTGTAAGATGATTTAAAATATGATCCCGTATTTTCCACACAAGAATTGGCTGTTGATTTTGGGTGAATTTGGAAAGGGGATTTTTATATATATAAAAAAATCCAGCTGAAGCACATGTGATTTGTTTTGAATAGCCTAAGCTCAAGCAAGGGATAGTGCTTTCTTTTTATGGGTATAATAAAATAGGAGAATGTGCTGACAAATGTTTTAAGATCCTGTTCAGTGGCTGTCCTTTTCAACTCCTACCAATTTGTTGCGCCTTCCTAAATATTAATCTTGTTTGGAGGATGAAGGAACTCATGCTTACGCTCAACTCTGTCTGCAGTAGATATACAGAAATATTACCTGTGTTTAATAGTTTGTGGCTGTTAGTTCTTAGCTGGGCTGTTAGGGATTTTGATATCCAGGAAAATAGTGGAGGTGTTCCATACATTTAAAGATAGTTGCAGTATGCTCATTTTGTGCTTGCAGGATGTGATGCCACTTACCCAGAGTTAACCAGCTCAAAGGAAAGAATAGCAGGCTTCTGTCGCTCAATATTTCATGATCTGTGCAGGATCTTTGATAGAGGATCCTGATATTATCTCTAACCATAGTGGTCCAATGCCAAAAGGCTAGCTTACCGTATGGACTGCAATCCCTAGTGTTCATAAATGTGTTCTATATTCTTCTCCAGTGGTAGCTCCCTGCACAGTATACTTGTATGAGCTGCCAAGCCATTTTTTCAGTAGGCTAGTTCACTTTATGATGTAGGCTAGAGGTAGAGAGCCTGTGGCCTCCCGATGTTGTTCTACTCCGACATTGCATCATCCCTGTCCATTGTTCATGCTGGCTAGAGCTGACCTGCTCTGGTCACAAGTGAAGTTTCTAAATTTCTACATTCTGACTTGCAAGCTCTAATTTAATGAATCTTTCTTCCGTTTTCTTCCCAATGAGAAAATGGTATGGATTTTAATACTTAGTTGTGGGGGGATAGAATATAAATTTGAATATTTTTGTGATTAAATGTATGCTTATACACAGCCTCTGGGATTGGTGGATTAAAATAATCTAAATAAATAAATGACAAATATGCTTTCCTCCCTCCTGGTTAGGGGGAGACACATTTGACAACCTATATTTAGCTTTCTACATATAATTCAACTACTTTTGAAGAAAATTATAACTTTTGTTTTTACCCCAGAATGAGGTGTTAACGTCAGCTGTGCAAATATTTTTGCAATGTCTGGAGGCCTTCATCTTTTACTTGCCCCTCCCCTCTTCCTCCCCTCCCCTGCTGCTTGATGTCTCTACAGGGCCCACTCTTGTGGCCTGCTCCACAGTATCTGATCAGCCAAGATAACCCTGCTTTGCTCTTTTTATCATGGAAAAGAGCATCTTGCAGTGGAACAATATCACTGTGTATTTGGCCTTAAAGGTCCATGAGAAAGAGAGCCCCAAAGCCTCCATAGAACAACACTGCTGCTCCCCCATCTTAAGAAAGAGAAGTACCGTACAGGGCTGTTACATTTGCTGAGGTGGCGTGGCAAAGATGTCCAAGAAACAGGGCACCACCCGGGCCAGGTTTCTAAAGGATTGGGACCAGTAGTTGGGAATAATAGCAGGGAAGGAAGAAGGTACAATTTCTCAATCAGCAACTTGTTCAGAATCAATTGATGAGCAAGTGAGTGGCACATCTGGCTTATAATTATAAGTACCTCTAATTTGAAACTCTGTTTACTGAATCCTAGCCTCCTGTGAGATAATGAGGCTGATTTTCTGATTTCTTTTAGTTTGGGGATGGTTCAAGTTTGGCAGCATTTATGTACCTGTTCATTTGCATCAATTCATAAGGCGCATTGTTTCCCTTTTCTTGATGTTCTTTTTTTCTTTTTTGAATATGCAGATCTACTGGAGAAGACTCTCAGGAAGGAGGAAGAAATAGGTGCTCTGCAGGTATTTTCATTTATTTGATTGCAGTAGCCTTCCAGCAGAGGAAAGGCTGCAGCTCAGTGGTATAACATACTGTCTACACATGGAAAGTGCCTGATTCAATCGCTTTAAAATGTGATGGCACAAGGATGGAGAGACCCAGCATGAGACTCTGAATAGATGGTGCCTGTCAGGAAATACAGTTCTGGGCTGAAGGACCCGTTATGTGGCAGCTTCTCATATTTTACCTTTTAACCTTTCCACATTATGTATTCATAATTACGACTATCCAAAATTGTCTCTCTCATGAACCATGCTGTGGTTTGACAATGATGGCTCAGCAGTTGGATTGTGTGGGTGCTGGTTGCTGATTGCCAGCCAATAATTAGATAATATAGCCAACCTAACCAGCTTACAGCATCTCATCCTGTGTTTTTAGAATCTGCTGTTTGTCTGATCTACACACTCTGTAGCCACAACTGAAACTCAAGCCATGTCTTCCCAAAGCCTGTGGACAGCAGATCCAGCCGATCAGCAAAAAGAGGCCTCCCCCCATACAGCCAAAGCTGTACTTAGTGTGGCTATTTTGGAAGTTCATATTTTTAAATTGGTTACTTCGTGTTGATGATACATATTCATAAGTGGAAGGTAGTAAGAACTAAACAGAGAACACTCTTCTGTAGAGAATAAGAAAAGGCAGTTTCTTTAAAGAGAAGCAGGGCTGGTGTTGCATCATGCTAGAAGGAATGTGTAAATATTTTATTGCCGAATACCCATTAGATTTATTTGGACTATGCATTGCTGGAGGAAACAGGGCATTAGCATAATGGGTATGTGTATGTTTGCAATATTTGATATTGTTGCCATTTTTTTGGTGCTCCAGTTCATGATTGTTCTGAATTTTCTGTTTCTTCTGTAATGTAATGGCATCTTTCCATTTTGCATCATCCACATTTATAGCTACTGCCCACTCCTTTATATGTACGGTGGTACCTTGGTACTTGAAGGGCTTGGCTCCCGGACACTGCAAACCTGGAAGTGTGTGTTCTGGTTTGCAAACATTTTTTGGAAGCCGAACGTCTGACGTGGCTTTTGCGGCTTCCGACTGAGTGCAGGAAGCTCCTGCAGCCAATCGGAAGCTGCGCCTTGGTTTTCAAATGGTTTCAGGAGTCGAATGGACTCCTGGAATGGATTAAGTTTGATAATTAAGGTACCGCTGTATGATGAAAATCTTGAACAATATCTTAACTTGCTTTTGTAGGTATTACTGCATGCTGGCATAAATTCACTATAAAGAAATTCCAGCAGAACTTTGTTTTTCCCTGTGCAAAAGATGTGCCTGTAGCAGTTTTCAACATTTGCTATTCTAGGAATCACATCTAACCCCAGCCTGTTACCTGGGGCCACTTTATTTTGTTTTTGCTGCCTACATCCACCTCTCTCATATCCTGGTTATAGTGTAAGGTCTAAGATATGGTATTGCAAGTTGCAAGTTCCCAAGTTGAATCATGCCACTGCCTTTAACTTGGTGATCTTACTTTTTTTGAGAATGCAATTTTGGGCTGTCAGATTTTTTTTTGCTGAAGTACAGGCATATGAATTCAATTTTAGTAAACCGGTTTTAGTCAGGCAGGATTTGTTGTCTTAAAACCATGTGTATTATAAATAATTCCATTGCCCTTGACGTTCTTTCTTCCTCCCATTTTTAATTTTCTGTAGTTTGGCCTCTTCTGTAGTTTGGCTAGTGCTTAGAAAGCATGTGCAATAGGGGATCAGGACTGTATTGGTTCGTCTCTATGGCAGGGCTCCCACCTCCCTGCCTGACATTCATGCAATTTCACATTTGCTAATCCCTTGAGACGACATCAGTTTGCCACGAGTCCTCAAATAGTAACGCCAGTGTTCATGAGACTTGCCAAGGTTGACTGAATTCATCAGTACCTGCTGGTGTGCATTAATTCAGCGTATCTACACATTTTTTTTTAAATAAACTCCCTTGTTCATAAAATCCTTTTCCATTCCATTTTTGTCAGTGTTGCTAAAGTTCTTAATATAGCTTTTCTTTTTACAAACAGAAGGAAAGTAAGGATTCAGTAACTTGTTTTTTGCAGTTATTATGCAAGTCTTTAACGTAACATTGGCATTGATCATAAATATAGGACGCTGGAGGCAGCTTTGCACCTTTGCTCAGCACTGGGCCGGTAGAGGTAGTCAGGTTGCTGCCATGCCCTGTACATCTTCACATCTACAGGCCAGGAAAAGCATCTGCTCTCCTGGCCAGCTTTGTGATAGAATGAAAAGCAAGGGAAATGTGCCGAAGTGAAGATTGTAGTTTTTGAATGAGGGGAAATAATGCTTCAGATTCCCAATTAACAGTAACGTTTTTCATGTACATTTGGGCAGTGCTCTCTCATATGCAGAGTGCACGCACACATCTCACCACACATGATTGTATGAGGCTAAAACAGCTCTTTGAGACATTGGACAGAAGGGAGGAAAGAAGGAAGGGGCAGTATACAAATGCAACAATTTAAATATGTTTGGGGGCAATAGGGAGGAATAGTTCATCTCTCTGCATAGTCATAGTTAGTGGTGGTTGCATCAACTTTGCTTGGCTAAATATTTGCCATGGTAGAACCAATTTCTGGCCACCATCACTGAGCAGCAACTGAGGGAATGGTGGACACCACATTCTTGCTTGAGCAGAGCCAAGGAAAGGAGCAGCTATCAAAAGGATTAAGCAAGTATGTGCTTCCTGATTAGCCATCACTGCCTAATGTAGGTGCAGACCAATGATGTCAGTGGCCCTTGGGAGATGCTATTGGCTAGTCAGCCAGGCTGGCCAGCACTAACCCTTCTCCTTTGCTAGCCCTTCTCCTCCTAGCCTTTGCTACCTTCTCCTTAACATAATGCTTAGGAAGGTCCCTTTTCCCAAAGTTGCTACTCAGTAGCAGTGGCTAAATTCTGCCCCCACATCACCAGCTGCTGAGAAAAAGTAAACTTGAACCAAACACCACAGAGAAAATATTTTTGTTCTAGGTCTGGAGACTCCCAAAAGATAAAGGTCCATTAATTATCATTTGAAACCAGAGCTAGACAAAAGTTATAGGGAAAGTGTTCTGTGAAAGTAACAATTTTACATTGTCTAAGAGGTTGACTGACTACCCTAATGGGTCTTTTTAATCTCTGCTTTCACTGATTGTAGACAGGATAAAATTAGCTTTGTGCTGTAATCTTTCAGCCTTGCCCTGCTGCCAAAGGGTAAGCAGGGTCTTCAGCCAATTAGGCTATCAGTTCTCAATTTACTGCCCTGTTACAATCTCAGGAGAACAGAGAAGTGAACCTAGTAAAACACAGTTTCACTAAAGTTTCAGTGATCATTAAGTTTTATCACTTTGTTTTACCAGAAATGTGCAACTTAATTTTAAACTCAAATTTATAGCAAAATAAAGCCTGCAAATAGGATGCTCTGAGAGTAATGTGTGTGTCTGCGGAAAATATTGAGGTTCGGCAACTGACTGGGTTTGAGCTCACTACATAAAACAAAAAAGAAATCTTCAGTGGTGCTTTAATTCATTGAGATAATAAGAGCAGAGTGTCTCCATGGATGAAAACAGGCCATTCTTTATATAGAAGAATTGAAGCACAGGTTTCCCATGGTTATCTCCTTTGCCTCTCTCCATGGCTCAAGATAAAGAAGCAAATGCACAGCAAAGCCGAAAGGGCAACCTCCAAGAAAGCCACGTCCTCTTCTGCAGCCTCCCCACTTCTTTCCTGCCTCAGCCAAAGGAGAAGCTGTTCTCCTGACTTTAATTATAATTTAGTTCTTTTCATATATTGTCACATTAGAGCAGATCAGTCATGCTTGGCTCATGTGCTGAGAACACACAGAACACTTGGAAGATTTGACTCAGTGGTGAAGTACATATTTCTTGTGCAGAAGTTTAACTCCCAGCATCTCCAGTTAAATGGCCATAGATTCATAAAATTGTAGAGTTCAAAGAGACCCTGAGGACCATCTAGTCCAACCTCCTGAAATGCAGGGATATGTGGCTGCCTCATACGGGGATCAAACCTGCATCCTTGGCATTATCAGCACCACGTTCTAACCAACCAGTAGGTGATGGGCTAGACTTTTTGCCAAAGGCCCTGGAGAGCTGCTACCAGCCAGAATTGACCGTACTGAGTTAGATTGCCTGTCTCGGTATAAGGCAGCTTTGTATGACCACGTCAGAAAATAGTTTGAGGCTGTTTGTAATTATCTGATACTGGCAGTCGTGGCCACTGAAGTTTGATGTTGAGTGGGAGGCCACAAAGAAACCACGGTCAGGTTACAATCCTCTTTCTAATTTCCTAGGAGTGCATCCAATTGATTTCAGTTCATTGGATAGCACTGTCACACCATTACTGAGGTTTTTCAAAGCAGTAGGCACCTTTGCCTCAGGTAAGCTAAATGACCCTGATGCATGTAGCAAGCAATTTATAATTTTCACAGAATCTGTCCAGCCCTGTGTCTGAGGTCAGTGATCAGTCTTCCACAAAATCTCAGGACTCTTCTACTTTCAGCTCAATTCTAAATGAGCTTCCTCAGAAATATGTTGCATTTGAACACATGCCATGCATAAGATTTTGGTCAAAATGGAAATGGCTTCTTTAGTAAATCCTTGGGAACAAGACTTTGAAAAGTTTCGTGACTGGGCAAGTAGGGCCTGCTCCAGCACCCAATAAAAGTAAAGACAAAACAGAGTTTAACTAGCAATTGAGCAGACCTATTATCTACATTTAAGAGTCTGGTTGAGTTCTAGTGGCCCTATTGGCTGTCAGCTCACAGTCAGAGGTAAACTGGCCTCCCCCGGGCAAACTGAGTGAGATACTTGTGACCTTCCGTCTGCGTCTCCCGGCAGGCAAGGTCGTAAACCGGCGATTCTCCTCATTAGATGTGAGGAGAACACACCCTCTGCTTCTCTCTCCTTGCTTTCCCCCCAGGGAGGGGAAATGAGACAGACAGGAGTCTATTTACATGTTTTATTCCTGTCACTCAGCAGTACAGAGAAAACGTGTCTGTACCCTCCAGACTCCAGCAGAAGAGTCACAACTCCTCCCCTGTACTTCCAGTACAGGTCAGATGACACTCTGAGCTAACATCCGGTGCTCAGTACAGAGAATAGACTCCCCCTTTTTTCCAACAGTACAGTTCGAGACAACAACATCCTGTTTTGCATTCCAGCCATCTGGAGCTGGCTTTTGCATTGCTGCTTTTATCCAACATTGGCATGGCCCATGTGCCATAATGCTGCTTATTCTCTTCTTATGGGGAATCAATAAGCATATTTTTAAAGGATATATGCCATTTTAGTTCTTTATATATTTCATAATCAATATTTTTAATTCCTGTGGAGGAACTGTTGCTTTCGACCCCTTCAGTCACTGCACATGAAAGACATAGCTGACAGTGGTGATGTGTAATGAGGGCCCTGATTTGGAATCAGCTCTGTATTTGTCAAGGTCTCTTTGCAAGCATTTGGGAAAAGCTCATTTGTTTCCCTAGAATTCTCTCCCAGTTTGTAATAATGGTTAGTCCTTTTTGCTTTACCTTAACTTTTGTTGCTCCTAAAAAGCACCTCTGCTTTTCAGGTAGTCCCATCAACATTCGCTCTAATTTTGCTAATGGCAGCTCATACAGAGGCAAAAGCCCTCAAAGGCCAAACTATTGTGGCAGTAGTTTGGAAGAAACTGCATTGTTTCTTGAAGCCTTAACAAGATACCTGGTGTGTGTGTGTGTGTGTGTGTGTGTGTGTGTGTGTGTAGCTCTGAGTTGTCATTGGTGTCTAGCTCTTCACTGGGAAGCAGATGGAATTTTAAGGGGAGTTGAAAACCATGTGCAGAATGTTACTTTACATTCTGAGCCAGGGAAGAACTAAGAGGAAAAATGATACATTTCTATTCCAACCCAGGTAATTAGCAGTAGCGACATCACTACTCGTATTGTGCATGTTCACGGTTGCCACCGCCACTAGCAACCAGGGAAGAGAAAGGTTAGGCGAGGGCAGAGGCATACCTAGGCTCCCTTACGCCCTTGGCAAAGAGCTGTATCGGTGCCTCTGAAGCTGCGAGAGACCATGGACCAGAAACTTTTGCACTCTGCTACTGACTCTCTGTATGACCTTTGGGGTTGGGCCTGCTCTGCTCACATCTCCCTACTTAGTTGGTCTCTAAGGTCCATTGGACAATTTTTTACAGTGGTACCTCCGGTTATGAACTGGATCTGTTCTGGAGGCCCAGCTGCATCCTGAAAACTTCGTAACCAGAGGCGCCCTTCAGCACATGTGTACAGTGCAATTGAGCGCTTCTGCGCATGCGCGTGAGGCAAAACTTGGAAATATACACTTCCTGGGGTACTGTGTTTGCAACCCGAGGATTACGTTACCCGAAGGTAACATAACCCAAGGGTCCACTATATTTATTTTGACCTCCCTCCTCCATTGGTTTGTCTGTCTAAGCATGTGAATGGACATGCTGCTAGCCATTCCGAGCCAGAATGGAGAGGTGTGGTTTTTGTGCCCCCTCTGGGCTAGTGGCCTTGGTATGCCCATGGGCAAGGGTGGCATTTATTCCCAGGCCAGCCTGTAGCTGCATATAGGCAATCAGTTGCTAAGCACTGCTTTTTGAGCAAATTATATTTCATATATTTTGCCACACCTAATATGAACAGAGTGAAAACTGGCTGTTTAACCTCCCTGCCTACTTTGTAGCTATTGGCTGACTTATTGTGATGTCACAGACAGGTAAAGAATTTTATTCTTATTATGGGTCTGTGAAGGTAAATGAAAGGTCAGTTTGGAGAAAACTTTCACAGCCTGAGAGAAGCTGTATGCTGGGGTTGGATCTGCCATGTAAGCTGGGAACCTGAAGGTCTAAGTTAAGGGAGAGAAGGGGACATTTTGAGACAGATGGGTGAAGAAAGGTGGAGGCAGAGTGGGAACTTTCTTTGAATCTGTGAAAAGGATAAGTAGAAGGACTAGGAACATAAGAGTTGAGAATGTTAAGAGCCAAAGAGAAATGGAAGCTGGGGGGAAAGCTTCATACAGAACACAAAAGCCCATGTGTTTGTAGGAAGAATAGAGCAGACCTGACAGAGGGCTTTGGATTTTGGAGGATTATAAGTCAGAGAATCAGAGGATCAGATTCTCAGAGAATCAGAGAATGCGAACCAGTGTGGTGTAGTGGTTAAGAGCGACAGACTCGTAATCTGGGGAACCGGGTTCGTGTCTCCGCTCCTCCACATGCAGCTGCTGGCTGACCTTGGGTTAGTCACACTTCTTGAAGTTTCTCAGCCTCACTCACCTCACAGAGTGTTTGTTGTGGGGGAGGAAGGGAAAGGAGAATGCTAGCTGTTTTGAGACTCCTTAGGGTAGTGATAAGCGGGATATCAAATCCAAACTCTTCTTCTTCAGAATCAAAGAGCTAACTAGTCACATCTTTGACCTGAAGTTTCTAGTTTGTTTTAATTAAGAATAGCGCAGGGCAGACTCACATGTTCACCTTCTGGCATGGCACCTGCTGAAGACATGGAGGCTGCTCTGTGCAGAAAGCTATTTACACAAAGCAGCTTCCCACATGGTTGCAATGATTTTAGCTATTTCTCTTTCAGGCACACGTGATGATGTGGTTGAAATTGCCACAGCCACGTGGGGAGCTGCACCACACAAATGGTCAGCCATGCTACGAAGCGTATATACAATTTAGGCTTTAATGCTGCATGTCTAGGGAGAACATCTCTTTGCTGTTCTCAGGAATATTACATATGAAACATTCAGGTCTGAAGGGGGGGGGGAAGCTGGCGAGCTTATTAGTGATGATAACATTTGCTCCAGAAAGTTCAGTCACATGCCAACTTTGGAAAAGGAAGAATGGTTGTGTTATGTCTAGTCTAGAATGTTTATATTGCGACGTGGCTTGTGAACATGTTGTATAATAAAGCTGCTGGTGTTTATCAAAAGCAAAGAAATCTGGATTTATTCTTTTGTGCTCAGCTTTTTAAGAAATATTCTTTTCATATGCTGTTGAAATTTTGTGAAATCCTGCAGAGGCCAGCAGAGGGAGCTTCAGCTCCCTTCTTGATCCTTGCTCTCCTTTTTGCATGAAGAGGGACATGGCTTTTTAAATACTTGATTATTTTAAAGTAGCTGCATCTTTTACTGCCCACTGTCCATTCTAGTCCCAGGCAAGGTGCAGTTTTAAGGCTTTGAAAAGGAGTCTCCCCGCCCCTTCTGCTATGGACATACTGTTCCACAATTAGTACATGCAAAGCTGAACAACTTGGAATGAAAACTTTCCCAATATCACCATGCCCAAAGGAAAATATACATTGAATTTGGGTCTGACAAATCCAGTTTCATCCTTTCACTCTTGTTCCCCCTGACCCCAATTAAGTTTGGGGCTCATTCAGTTTTAAGAGAATGGTTCAAAAATAGGGCCCCAGAAAATAGTATTAGCCTGAGATAGTTTAGTTCAGGCATCCCCAAACTCAGCCCTCCAGATGTTTTGGGACTACAACTCCCATTATCCCTAGCTAACAGGACCAGTGGTCGGGGATGATGGGAATTGTAGTCCCAAAACATCTGGAGGGCAGAGTTTGGGGATGCCTGGTTTAGTTGGTAGAACATGAGACTCTTAATCTCATGGTCCTCTGTTCAAGCCCCACCCAGGGCAAAAAGATTCCTACATTGCAGGGGGTTTGACTAGATGACCCTTGTGGTCCCTTCCAACTCCACAATTCTGTGATTCTATTGGTTTTTTTTTAATGACTGTGTTACACTGAATATTTTAGAATATCTTGATTTTCTTCTTCTTTCCATCAGTGTGTTTTCCATTTGGGAAATGATTTTGGCCCGGGGTAGGGTGGGGGGACTCACAGGGTAACAAATGTTTATGTTTTACTTAAATTCCAAGTGTCATTAAAGACTCTCGCTGAAAGTGAGATGTGCGGAGGCTGAGCTTTGAACTAGGTTCAGATGCCGAGAGTGCAGAGAAATCGGACTGTCGTGCTTTCAAATCAAGACTCTGTGCTGAGTATGTCATGCAACACTGAAGTTATCAGGATGTCACAAAGAATTAGTGGGTCCATTGATCTGTAGATCTGGAATGTAAGTTGGTTTGCGCAGTTCTGTATTCCCAAAATTTGTGGGAACTCACAAAAATATGTATTGTTTTAGTCAAAGGAATGGTTGTTTGTTTGTTTGTTTGCACAAATTGTTCATAAACACCCCTAAAATATCCAGACCCTTCTGGCGTTACTAGAGAGAGGCTGTCAGTTTTCCTGAGAAAGGGGGGGGGGATTCCTGACAACTTTTGGTCCTCTGGCCAGCAGCTGTGGCTGGAAGATACCCTTTCACTCCTATATGAAGTTGGTCTTTGCGCGAAGCTGTTGGTTGTAGGCAGAAGATCCTACAATATCTGTAGGGCAGAGGGGATATATATATACTTTTCAAGAGCAAAAATGTCCAAGAGGGGATACACACGTTAATCATGTGGTTCATTTTCCAGATCGCAGTGGGGTATTTTGCATGTTCATATGATCTCCTGCATAATAAAAATGTTGTGTATTAAGGTATCCAGCCCTTGAGAGATTCTAGGCTAGCCCTATCTCAGATATGTTGGTCTTGTTGTGAAGGAGGTTTTATACATGTGAAAACATGCAGGCATGTAATCCCCCACCTGAACTCTGAAGCCGCACAATCGGAATTCCAACAAGACAGTATTACTTAATTATCTTGGATGTATAAATTGGCTTTAAGGACTGCTCTTGTAGTCATTAGGCAACTAGCAGTTGTACGAGTTGCTATATAAACAGATGGGTAAGAGGCAAGTTAGTTGGCATGTTAGACAGAGTAGGTGTGATTGTTATGACTTCACCACTTAGGAACTGAAATTAACATAAAAACGATTTGCTGAAGAACATACAAGTTCCTAGCAGATCTAGAGAAAAGGAACCAAATAGCACATTGTTCTAACATAGTATATTAGCTATAGGACCTTCTTTATTCCCTGGGATAAAATCTATTCCTTTAGATTCTACCTACTTTTTGGTGTGCTGCAGATTAAAGTTAATAAAACCAGGAGCCTTGATATTATTTAGATACTGAATTGATTCAAAGCATTTTTACTTGATTTTTCCCCCACCCTGATTTTGGGCAGATGGGTTCTGTTCAGCTCCACAGGGTTTCCATGTGTGGCTGTTGTTCTTGTGCACATGTAGAGTGGGCCCATAGAAAGTTTACATGGGTATGAGAGTGGATAGATTAAATATGTGAAGTCTTCCATGCATAATCTGGGTCATCGATCTTTTTGGTATCTACCCATATTGGAATCATAGAACTGTAGAGTTGGAAGGGACCCTGAGGGTCATCTAGTCCAACCCTCTGCAGTGCAGGAATATGCAGCTGTCCCATACGGGGATCGAACCTGCAACCTTGGCATTATCAGCACCAAGCTGTAACCAACTGAGCTATCCAGGCTTATCTTCCAAAAGAAATTGGCTACACTATTGGCATAGTTACATAATGTGTGGAATGTATAATCTTTTTCCAGATGCAGATAGGTAGCCGTGTTGGTCTGCCATAGTCAAAATAAAAAACATCATTCCAGTAGCACCTTAAAGACCAACTAAGTTAGTTCTTGGTATGAGCTTTTGTGTGCATGCACACTTCTTCAGATACCAGATTATTCACTATTTCATGCAGTGGGCTTTTTGAGAATCAACCCATTTGGTTTTTCCCAAGCAACTTCATCACCACACATTTGAGGGCCAAGGATCATTTGTTTAGCCAGTTCCTCTTGCACGAAGCTTCTCTGTGCACCGTTTCCATATTGTCTTTCTGTTTCCATTCCATTTGAACAGTAGCATGTTAAATATTTCTTACAGGGTAATCCTCAGCATATTGACTCAGAAATAAGTCCCATGACTACCTAGTCAGTGTGTCTTAGGACTGCAGCTTTAGATAACCCCATATGCAAAAGTCTCCCTCCCTCTTAACAGCAGACTCACTTGGTGAGTGGCTGAACTCTAGTCAAAACAGGATTGTTGGGAAGCAAGAAAAGGGTATCCATGTGATCAGGGGGACCCCAAAGGAAAGAAATGGAAGGCATAAAGTAAGAATACTCCATATAGTCCAACGAGAACAGTAGCTATGGAATGTTTAATATGGGAATGGATTGGGGGACAAAACAGGATTGTTGGGAAGCATGAAAGAGGGTATCCATGTGATACCCTTTGGGGACCCCAAAGGAAAGAAATGGAAGGCATAAAGAAAGAATACTCCATATAGTCCAATGAGGACTGAACATGATCAGTACGGAATGTTTAATATGGGATGGGGGAATAAAATGCCGTTCTTACGCCTCTGTTTGCAAGAGTGGTTTGCTGTCTCACTGGAACTCTGAACAGGAACACTCCTGTTAAAGGGCAACATTTTGTTCCTGGTCCCACGTGCATTTATATTAAATTGAAAATGGTCTATTGATGCATGGTGACATCATTTCCTTCCCAGCTTCATTTATTGGATTGAATTGTAGGCCAAAATTTTAAAAAGTGAATGTGGTTCCAATACCTTGACACAATGCTATGAGCCCACTGGAGATTAAACAAATACACATTAATGCAGTGTTTCCCAACCTTTTTTGGGCAAAGGCACACTTGTTTCATGAAAAAAATCTGGAGGCACACCACAGCACCGTGACGTCAGCGCGCAGCGTCACGCCAGGAGGGACGCACAAAAGTGTAAGTTTCAATTTTTTCCCCTCCCCCTTGCCTTCCTTCTGTGCCAACCGCCAAAAAGCCAAGAATCGCGGGACCGCCGGCGGAGGGGGGGAGGGCGAGCGGAGGCAGCGGCGAGCCCCGTTCCTCCCCATCTGCCCCATTCCGTGCAAGGAGCGCGAACAGGTGTGAGAAGGGGGTCAAACCTGCGAGCCGGCGCCGGGGAACCTCCAAGCTTTGGGGGTGGGGGGGAGGAGGCAGCAAAGCGAGGCAGGAAGGAGAGCGCGGCTTGGCTGGGTGAGCTTTGGCAGGGGCAGGGAATGAGAGCCGCGAGGCGGGCGCTGCCCGCCGAGCTCGCAGGCAGCCAGGCAGGCAGACGGCGAAAGCCCCGCGCTGGGTGGCCTCTCCTCGCCGCCGCTGCCCCGCCTCTCGCCGCCCGACTTGCCCGCCTCCCTCCGGGGACGGCGCCCCAATCGAAAATTTGACTTTTTAAAAAAATATATATCTTTCGGATTTTTAAATTTTTCCCACGGCACACCAGGCAACATCTCGCGGCACACTAGTGTGCCGCGGAACAGTGGTTAAAAACACTGCATTAATGAATAATATCACACAACATAGTTGGCAACTGACATTCTAGCCTTTCTAATCTGCTAATTGCTTCTATTTTCCACGTGATAAAAACAGCCATTCTTATTAGGTTTCATTATGCAGTAATTGGAAATCCTAGGACTGTGCCTTCAATTCAGTGGTTTTCTTGCATGAAAAGATACAGTATTAAAGAACACATTAGTTTCTAACTGCCTTTATCTTTCCTCCAGTCCTCCAGAAAATCTCTTCCTTTCTGCACGGGACAAAATGTAGGACAGTCCTTAAGCCTCTGAAATACGGCTTCAGCTAAGGCCTGTTTCGATGATTTATTGGTTTGGTAATGAATGTATGTGGGACGCGGGTGGCACTGTGGTGTAAACCACTGAGACTTGGGCTTGCCAATCGGAAGGTCGGCGGTTCAAATCCTTGTGACCGGGTGAGCTCCCGTTGTTTGGTCCCAGCTCCTGCCAACCTAGCAGTTCAAAAGCACATCAGAGAGCAAGTAGATAAATAGGTACCGCTCTGGCGGGAAGGTAAACTGTATTTCCGTGCGCTGCTCTGGTTTCGCCAGAAGCAGCTTAGTCATGATGGCCACATGATCCGGAAAAACTGTCTGCGGACAAACGTCGGCTCCCTTGGCCAGTAAAGCAAGATGAGCGCTGCAACCCCAGAGTCGTTCGCGTCTGGACTTAACAGTCAGGGGTCCTTTTCCTTTTTTTAAATGGATGTATGTAGCTTAAAAGGAGCAGGGGGACATGACTTACTAAAATAATTGTTTAAAAAGTAAAAAAGTAATCTCAAAGCAGTTCAAAACATCGTCATTTAAAATATCAGCAGGCACCTGGTATTTTAAAAGGCAACGCCAGCAATGTACATTGAAAGAGTTGTTAAGTATACAGTGGTGCCCCACAAAACGAATGCCTCGCAAGACGAAAAACTCGCTAGATGAAAGGGTTTTGCAGTTTTTGAGCTGCTTCGCAAGACGAATTTCCCTATGGGCTTGCTTCGCAAGACGAAAACGTCTTGCAAGTTTGTTTCCTTTTTCTTAACACCGTTAATACAGTTGCGACTTGACTTCGAGGAGCAACTCATAGAACGCGTTGTGGTAGCCTTTTTTGAGGTTTTTGGTGATTTTTGAAGCTTTTCCAAAACTTTTCCGACACCATGCTTCGCAAGATGAAAAATTCGCTAGACGAAAAAACTCACGGAACGAATTAATTTCGTCTTGCGAGGCACCACTGTATTGAGTTGGTAAGTGATGGCAATTATTGCAGCTAGGCCAGAATAGTGGCTTGGAAAAAGTAAGGCTTGTCTGCCCACCCAAAAGTGAGCAGTGATGGCTCCAGAAAGGGTTCCTTCAGAAAGGAAGCAACACCAGCAAAGGTCCTGTCCCTACTCACTGCAGCACGCCACCAAGTTGAATGCAGCCCCCAAAGCCATGAATGGCAGTCTAGTAGAGGCTGAAGAAACTTCCTGTTTCTCCTGCCTGTCTGGAAGGGCAGATGTAAGGGGGTTTTCAGACACAAAGTAATGGGTGGTGAGCTGTATGCAGCTTGATAGCTCTCAAGTTGTTCAGGCCTGTACTACATAGAAGTGTCTTCCATGTAGGCATTTGTGTAAATCCCATGTGTAGAACACCTGTCATTGCTGCATCTATGCCTATGAGGAAGCCACAATTGGCCGGGCTTCCCTGCAGATGTATACTTTAATTAGAATCGTTGTTCCCCAGCTACAGACTTGTGCAATCATCCCACTTGATGATCTCTTTGCGGGATTCATTCACGTTCCTATGCAGACATTCCTTTCATAAAGGAATTTAGTCATGTGCAAAGCAGCCCAGTTCCTTGACATTTTGCGCACCAAATGGTGATGCAGCCTTTCTGTTCTTGGTTATGAGGTTTGACATGACAGTGTAAAGATAATTCCCTCTCGAAACGTGAAGGAAGAGTTTACTATCCCATTTTAAGATGACTGCTCGCTAATAGTCTGGGTGAGCAATTGATCTTTCTTCAATGGGAATTAATAGGAGATTTTTCCTCAATGGATAATCTACCATTGGGTGGGATCTGAGATCATATTGTGTGTGTACGTGGAAGCGAGGAGAAGCAGTTTTCAGTTTGAACATAGCAGCCAGAGTACTGTGATTTTTAGTAGCACTTGGTTAGAGTTTGACCATCCTTGGGGTACAGTTTCTATTTTGGGATCCAATATGGGAGAAAGTAAATCTGGTACACATTCCTGCTACTCCAAATTTAGACCACAAAACTAATTAGAGGAAATGTGTCATTTAGTGGGAAGATCACAGGTAATCATTAAGTTCCCCCATTTCTGTGACCCAAGGAAACAACCAGTATGGGGTTGTTGTTGTTTTTTTGTCTGGAAACATCTTAGAAGGCAATGTGGAAGATCTTTGATTTAATTTGCATCTGAAATGCACAATCATTCTTATTTGTTTAGCTGTACATGCCCCTCGATGCTCAGAGGCCATAGCCATAGTAAATAAAAAATATTCCTGCTTCTAAACTTGCTCAGTCTTCGCAGTTGAACTGCTGGAATTTGGAGTTAATTAACCTTTACCCTTAGTCTCCTTTGTCCTTTCATGCACGTATATGTTTCAGCTCCTTTATATGCTGAATAGTATACAAGGCAGTTATATACTATATACTTAAATACATGGATTTATCCATCTCTACAAGTATTAGGAGTGGGCAATTCACCTGGTTTTGAAGGTTCAGACTGACAGTGTGGTTTGGATCTGACCCCTTCTTTGGTTCAATTTCTGGTGACTTCTCAATTGCCTATAATGGAAGAATCAATCACCAATAACCTTTTTTTTTTTTTTTTGCAAAAGCAAATGGAATAGGCAAGCATAATACATAATCTTTCTGAATGGGTGAAGCTTACAGATCTTAGACAAATGGGTGCAGGGCTTCTTGAAATATTGAGACTTCTTTTAAAATGGTAGGGGAGAAGGAAAATCCCTTTGTTGTAGTTTTATGGGTAATGTATTATGTGTATACTACTACTACTACTACTACTACTACTACTACTACTAATTTATTATTTGTACCCCGCCCATCTGTCTGGGTTTCCTCAGCCACTCTGGGCAGCTTCCACAAAGACCAAAAATACACTAAGATACCACACATTAAAAACTTCCCTGAACATATACATTAATATATACACACATAAAATACTGCTTAGTGCAAAATATTAAACTCTACCTGTTCAGAGCACTAAAACTCTAGTATTTCAGGCCTGTGTGGGGGCTCCTTCCTTCCTTGTTTTCGGCGCCAAGAAACCACCTGAATCACCATTGCTTTACATTAAAAGGAAACAGCACAGTCGAAAAACAACCTAGATTGTCCAGAGTGATGTTATATACATCTACAAAGAAAGGCCTGGGCACTCCTGATTTGCAATTGTATCGTGATACATCACATATTAAAAAAGCTGTCCCAATATTACAAGATAATAAAGAGAGAATTTGGATAGCAAAGGAAATTCCTGGAGAACCAATGCAATATTTGAGAGGTTTTCCTTATCTAAGCAACTCCCACCCACCCATGGATTCAGTGAACAACTCTCTTTTTAAAAAAGTTTTAACAACATAGAAAAAAAATAGTCAAAGAATTATTACCTTAAATGTCATCATTAATTCCCATCTTTGGCCCAGTATACCTGAAGGAGTGTCTCCACCCCCCATCGATCTGCCCGGACCAGCTCCATGGGCCTTTTGGCGGTTCCCTCACTGTGAGAAGCCACATTACAGGGAACCAGGCAGAGGGCCTTCTCGGTAGTGGCACCCACCCTGTGGAACGCCCTCCCATCAGATGTCAAAGAAATAAACAACTATCTGACTTTTAGGAGACACCTGAAGGCAGCCCTGTTTAGGGAAGCTTTTAATGTCTAATTTTTCATTGCTTTATTATTATTATTATTATTATTATTATTATTATTATTATTAATTCTTTTGGGAGCCACCCAGAGTGGCTGGGGAAACCAGCCAGATGGGTGGGGTATAAATAAATAAATCATCATCATCATCATCACACTCTTTTAGGAGAAAAATTAATTTATAATATTAAAAAAATGGGAAAAGAACAATTTATAAATGGTTTTTATATTGGTAACAATCTAAAAACAGAAGCACAAATTAAACTGCAATTAGCACAGCATAAATATGCTTAGCTTCATAGCCTTCAGGTATTACATTTAGTAACACACACACACACACACACACACACACACACACAGCAAGAAAGCTCAGTCAGTAGAGCATGAGACTCTTAATCGTAGAGTTGCAGGTTTGAACCCCACACTGGGCAAAAAGATTCCTGCACTGCAGGGGATTTAGTTTGAAAACAAACTAAAATTAATACAAATAAATCAGTTTTGCCCAGACTAAAAGAAAATTTAATAAAAATTATTTTACACTGGTACCTTACTCCATCCGACTTTAACAGGATCATCTGGAATATATATCCAATGTACTGGCAAAATCATGGTGAAAGGTAAACATTCCTTCATATGTCAATGGTCATGTACAGAAACATCTCTATTTCGATGAGGTTATTATTGAAATTAATAAAATTACCAGTCAAAGCATACAACCAAACCCACAGTCCTTTGAAAACCTGAACTTGCATTTATATTGGTTAGCTGGTTCTCATTTAAAATATTTCTGCAATGAGCCGGCCAGCTTTCCTTTCTGTTCTTTGATATTCTTAGTTACAGGTAGGTAGCCGTGTTGATCTGCCGTTGTCGAAACATGCACATGAAAGCTCATACCAATAACAAACTTAGTTGGTCTCTAAAGTGCTACTGGAAGGATTTTTTTTTATTTTTATATTCTTTTTTCTCCTCACTTCTGGATCAGGCTAAAGGCCCATCTAGTCTAACATCCTGTTTCCACAGTGGCCAATCATATGCCTATGGGAATGCATGAGAATGTAGACTTTCATATATATATATCTGCTAAATGGTTCCACTATGCACAAACCTTTGTAGACTAGAACCCACATTATACTGCATAATAACCAACATTATCATTAATTTGTGAAGCGCTTTTCATATATATGTCCCAAGGGGATTTACAGACACCCTTAAAAGCAACTGAAATGATTTTTAAAACAGCACAAGAACAACTGAATACAGGTTTGAAAACCCACACAGGAAGGAACCCCCTAAAACAGAAACCTTTTCATCTAGCTGGGTAAAAGATACATACATAAATACTGAGGGAGAGGGGAAAGAAGTGGTAATCAATGTCCATGAAACGTAAGAGGCAGCAGTAAATCTACAGAGCCAAAATGTAGAAAACATGACATCAATACAGTTTTATGGCACATTGAAGATTTAACAGATTGAATGAAGCGATCCTGCAGTCCCACTTATCTGGGAGTAAGCCCCATTGAACTCAATGGGACTTACTTTTCAGCAGACAAATATAGGACCGCACTGTGAATCTGTTAGTCATTAAGTTGCCATAAGGCTCTCACTGGATGTAGGGGTTTTACTGAATCTCCTGCACACAAAAACAAAGAGAAACTTAATGCTTCCTTCCACAATTTTGCTTCCTTTTATTAGAAACCTCCCTGCCCAAAAGGAAATACTTGGTTAACCTCTGTGTGTTAAACTGGCTAAAATATGCATTTAGTGGATAATCAGGAAAGTGACCTTTTTAACTTCATCTCTCTAGCCTAAATGCAAAGGCCTGGAATCATTCTAAAAAAGGTATGTGACTCAGTGGCAGAATGACTGTGGCATATTGAGTTGCATATAAACGGATACCAACCCACTTGACACGTTCCATGGTGGCCCACTCTGTAGGAAGGACATTTATGACCGGTGAACAGTGTGTAAATCTGCCACCTGTTCTCTTTGCAATATGAAGCATGGCTCAGTTCAACACTTCCTGCCAAAGCATCCTGTGAAAGGAAGGCGAATCCACAGTAGACTTAAGGCTACTAATACTAGGTATAGAGACTTTCTTTTACACTTAATCTTTACTCCTTAATCTTTGCTTGATAAACAGATCTGACTTATCAAGGAACCAGGAGCATGAATTCTAAGAAAACTGATGCAAATTAAGGAGATGTTGTTGATGATGATAACAATAATCATCTTAAATAAATTTTGCCTTTTTGAGCTTTTCTATTTGTGAATTTGTTATTATTTTGTGAAACTCGCTACCTTTTTTATAACACCGTGCAATACAGGTTATGTATTAGGGTTGCCATATTTCAAAAAGTAAAAACTAGGACACCCCAAGTTTTTTTTTAGGAAACCCCCCCAAATGTTTAGTGTTTCTGTACAAAAACGCCAAAAAACAACAATTTTTTGATTGACTTGACTAAGAACCAGGACAAAGCACCGCCTTTCAGATATGCCCTCCAAGTCATCAATTTCGCCTTTGAAATCCCTGTAATGTCAGAGAAAATCTGGACGCATGGCAGCCCTAAATTGTAAATACACATATCCAAATGAAGTTTAAGATCTGTTCTTCTCCAGAGCCATTAGTCACTCAGGTCCTTCTTTCTTTCCAAGTGTGTGAGCTGCTTTGTATGTTGCCTTTTGAAGACCCACAAATTGGATTACCTTGGGACATATACCAGGCGGAAGTCCAAGGCACTTGAATCCAATTCACACCAAATGCTCTGCCAAGGATTCCTCTTTGTCTTTGGTCACGTGATGACTCTTGCAACCACAACATACAAAGAAGTTCACAGAACGTCCATAAATGAAAGCGATCTGTGAAGGAGCGTTTCTAGTTTCTCCTCTTCCTACTTTTTATGGTCATTTTTACAGTTCCAGAACAAAATTACCACGGGCCTGCTAGGCCTCCAAATGAATGTTCTGAGCTGTAGTGGGTGATTGTAAAAATGTATTAACAGAATGAATGATAAAAGGAAGATGGAGTGGAGATGTCATCCTTTCTTCACAACGGAAGTGAGTGAATTTAATGGAATGGTAGCAAACCTAAAAGGAATGAAAGAAATGTATTGCAGGGGGTTGGAGTCCCTTACGACTCTACAACTCTATGGTTCTAAGTGCTCAGGTACACTGGGCATTGAGGTCACTGATTTTGATTTGTGTGCCGGGGAAAAGAGAGAGATGAGATTTTAGTAGCAGGAGGTAAAATTCATATCAAGTATCAAAAGCCTGCTATATTTAAGAATAAATTGCCAAGCAATGTATTTTTAATAGCATCTGTTGAGATTATTTTCTTTTTTATAGCAGTATTATTAAATAGATCCCACCCTTTTTAAGCAAAGTGGTTTCTGCTTTTGGCATGCAAACATTGAACATATGCCTGTTGTTTATAACAATAACCATTCTATATCCCTATGCAGGCATAATGTTTTATAGTGCTTGTCTTTTATCTCATTAGCTAAGTGTTGCATCTAAATTCCTAAATCCTAAATCCTGAGGTTTTTCCAGCTAGATAAATGGTTCTGCCCCATGAGTGCCTATTTTATATAGTCTTGTTTTATTTTTAATGTATCTGCTTTTTTGTGTTTATAACTGTTTTTGTTGCATATCGCCTTGAGACAATTGTATAGAAGGCAATTAATAAGTGATTGTGGTTGTTGTTCTCATCGTCATCATCCTTAATGGTCAATGATTGGCCAAGCCAGGGTGGGATTTTTCTAAAATACGGGGATCAAACCTGCAACCTTGGAGTTATCAGTACCATGCTGTAACCATGCTCATCTTCCAAAGGTATTGGCTATACTATTGACACAGTTACATAACGTGTGGAATGTATAATCTTTTTCCAGATTAATCACTATTTCATGCAGTGGGCTTTTTGAGACCCAACCCATTTGGTTTTTCCCAAGCAACTTCATCACTACACATTTGAGAGCCAAGGATCTTTTGTTTAGTCATTTCCTCTTGCACGAAGCTTCTCTGTGCACCGTTTCCATATTGTCTTTCTGTTTCCATTCCATTTGAACAGTAGCATGTTAAATATTTCTTACAGGGTAATCCTCAGCATATTGACTCAGAAATAAGTCCCATGACTACCTAGTCAGTGTGTCTTAGGACTGCAGCTTTAGATAACCCCATATGCAAAAGTCTCCCTCCCTCTTAACAGCAGACTCACTTGGTGAGTGGCTGAACTCTAGTCAAAACAGGATTGTTGGGAAGCAAGAAAGAGGGTATCCATGCGATCAGGGGGACCCCAAAGGAAAGAAATGGAAGGCATAAAGTAAGAATACTCCATATAGTCCAATGAGAACAGTAGCTACGGAATGTTTAATATGGGAACGGGGTGGGGGAATAAAATGCCGTTCTTACGCCTCTTTTTGCAAGAATGCTTTGTCATCATCATCCTTAATGGTTAATGATTTGTCAAGCCGAGGTGGGATTTTTCTAAAATAACTTTAGAATGCATGATCTACATTAACTGTACACTATTCAAACCGCAATTAAAATAGCTTCCCATTTTTCTAGTTTCTCTGTAGTTGCAAGACTTGCTACACCTCTCTCTTAACATAATCCTCCAAGGTCCTGACTTATCATGGGCAGAGCTTTACTGTACATCGGGAGTTCTGTTTGGGTTAAGGCAGCAAACCATTGTTAAAAGTTATTTTCAAATATAACGCTAAACCATAGTTTAGTAAACAGAAGACCGCGGTGAGCCTTTGTCTCTCAAGCTCTTTTCTCCTCCCCTTGCATGGCTGTGTGGAGGCAAACAGAAGCATCTGTTTCTGACCATGAATTAACTGTGGTTTTTCTTTAGTCCAGCAAGCTGAGGTTAGTTTAAACTATGGTCATTTGGAACAATCCAGGATCACAAAACAGTTTGAACTTGGCTTGTTTACAAGAAACCATAATTTAAACTAGCTACAGTTTGTTGTTGTTGAACATGACAACAAACTGTGGGATCAAAAAGCATTGTAATTAAAGCAGCAAGTTAGTTTATGCTTATATTTGAGTGCTTGTAATCTCGTGACTATTCTGGAGGATGGGAGAGTATCAGAGCCTAAGGCTTTCCTGAGCTTTTTCATGTAGTACCACCATAGAATATTTACATTACAAGCAAAAACAAAGCAACAAGCACTGACTTTGCTGTACAATGTAAAGGAGAGTCCTGTAGGGCTATCAATTGTATTAACATATATACAGAGTATTTCACAGGTGTGTTTATGTATGCTCAAATTTCTTGAGATTATTTTCTTTATAATTTATTTTAATGTTTTCCTTATTTTCAGGAACGAATAACAGCGCTGGAAACAGTGAGTTCCGTCAATTCTCTTTATTACAAATCTACTGCAGTTCTCACGCAGAAATTTATACCGGGTTTTTTTTTCTTCTTCTAAGAAAATAGGTCTGGGATATTTAAAAGTAATTTTTCTAAACTATAAATCAACTCCTTAGAGGTTCTTGTTTGCCAGTTGGCTGTGATAAGCCAAATAAAATGTAAAAAGGCACAGTACATCCACATGAGGTCACTTAATATGGAAATGTGTTGGTAAAGTCAACCATATTTTATAGGTCAACTGGAAGTAAAAATTAGACAACAATTCAAATTCGTTTTTACTCGAAAATGACAAGTGTGCCTGAGTTTTAGTTTTACCAGAAATTAAATAACATTGCCACAGGGAAGCTGAAGTCATCGAGTGAATTAAAATTTTAGAGCTTGAAGACACAACTTTGTCAACAAATGTGCTATTTACTTGTTTTGCAATTCCATCCAAGGGACAAATTATGGCATTGCTCCAGTAATCCTGCAGGGCCTTTCTAACTACATGCGGAATGAAAAGGAACATGTATGTGTGTTTGTGTGTATTGTTCTGCGATTTTGCACTTCAGTTGGATGTAGTTATTTATTTCATTAGGGAACTTCATCAAAAGAAGTCCCAGGGTGGTTTACAACATTAAGCAGACAGTACAAAAAAATGTTAAAATAGAAAATCTACAAGTAAACAAACTAAATCAAAAAATAAAAAATCTGAAAGACCCTCACGACCAGTAAAACAGTATAACGGCAGCGGTTCATAAAAATTAAATTACATTCCTCAAAACGCTTGGGTAAACAAATGTGTCTTGACATAGGAGTAGAAACCCAAATACTGGAGTGGCCTCTGGGGCAAAGAATCCCATCGTCAAGGGAACATGACTGAGAAGGCCTCATCCCAGGTCAGTTGATATGGGGAGAGACACTCCATCAAGTACTTGGGTCCCGAAATATTTAGAGCTTTAAATGTCAACACTAGCTCCTTATATTGGGTCTGGTAACATACAGGCAGCCAGTGCAGATCGGATTAGTGTTTTTGTTTATAGGTTTAGAACAGTTGGCAGGTTTGTCACTGGTATGCACAGCTGTGCTTCTACCACACCTCACAGCAGCCTTTGGGAATACTCTGTGAGTTTGATTGACATTTGCAAAGACTCTTGGATCCTGCAAGCATTACTTCTTTATGCTTTTAACAAATTCCTCCCTCTAGAGAACTTGCATTCTCTATGCAATCCAACTGCTAGGTGAAGGACCAGCTATTTTTCCAGCAAAATAAATTATTGAATAAAGGTCACCCTGAAGACGAGAATCACAAGTTATGGCAAGTAGTTATCCCACTTTCCTACTAAAAGTATCTGGAGTAGTATACAAGAGAATAAAACCATATAACGTAATAAATAAAAAGTGTAAATACAACTAAAAGCAAGAACTGGAAACATGATGCAACCAGCACTTAAAAATGAAACAAAGAAACTAACAGCAGCAAGGATAAAAAGATGTTGCACCTTGAAAACTAGTAACAATAAAACTAGGCGTTACATATTAAAAGTCTTTTAAAATGAACACGTCTTCAGTTTCTTGCAAAAGGAACAACATTCAAGAGTCCCAACCCCCTTACAGAAAAGACCCTGTCTCTCATTCTCACTCCCCAAATATCCCAGGGTGGTATTGAGAGGCCTCTACCATTAATTTGGATTCCTAGGCAGCCCCTAAGCTGTTTAAAACTCTAAAGCCTAGAACCAGCTCTTTGAATTGAGCGGCAGTTACATATATTTTCCACACACTGTTTGTGATTACCAAATAAAAATATTATTAGACCACAAAATGGCAATTCACCAGTGAAGGATTATGATTGGGGGGGAGCGGTTATGAATGGCAAGAAAATCCTTACCAGAGCTTATGCTTGCTACATGACTAATGGTTCCATCTCCAGCATCCTGTGATACAATCACCTTCCTAAAGCCTTCCTTGCCTGAGTTAAAGAATGGCCAGGTGAGCCACATCATATACAGTTATCCAGTCGTATTTTCTTGTAGCAGCTTGGGTTAATGGTCTGTTTTGCTAAAACAGATGTTCCGCACTAATGGTCTAGTGGGCACCTTTTGATACTCTGTTGTGGGTGGACAGCTCAAACTAGCACTATTATTGCTTCCATCCCTTCAGATATTTCTATAGGACAAGACACTGCTCTACATAAGCATTTACTGAACTTAACCACAGGTGGATTGGGAATCTGAAGGGGGGTGGGGTGGGACGTAAAGCATTCATTCACACAGGGAAAAGAAGGCATGCTTTTAATATTCTTAAAATGTATTCTAAAGACATCTGGAGTCTAGACTGAAAAGTTCAGTTATTTTGGCATGCAGGTTTCTTCTTATATTTCAGTGCCAAAAAATGCTTGTTTTAAAATTTATGGTGATTTACCCCCAACAAAAGGTACTGTTTGTTTTATTTTCTTGATGCCAGCTAATACTGATGCACACAACCTTCTAAACAATAGCATGAAAGTTACCCAATCTACGTACCCAGTTCTTCTGGCTGGGTTATTGGTTATGTTATTAGAACCTTAGCTCCCGGCCTCTACTCATTTTTTGAGTGTTAAGATTTCACTAGCCATCTGTTGGGAAAGGGGAGCAGGGGACTGGATCCAGCCATTCCTTGCCAGATTGGCAGAATCCAAGCTGTTTCGAGAGGACTTTAAAAGCCCAACGTGATCTGCACTCTTTATTGGAACCAAGGCTATTATTTTCTCCCCTTCATTCTATCTTCTTTTCACCTCTTTCTCTCCCACCTTTGGAAGAGGGATTTCCTGTTAGCTTACATGTTATGAATGATAAAGATAATATTAGTTAATTGATCACTATCACTAAAATTTGTGAGTCCCTTTGGCCAAACAAGTAAGTTGCCCAAGTTGATGTTGGTAAAGGCAGTGCTTTTTTCTGGAGGGATGCAGTGGTATGCATACCCCTAAACATATTGTGAATCTAAGTTTGGCCTCATTGAGGGGCAGTATTTAAATATGAGTAGGAAAATGAGAGTACCCCTAAACATTTTTTTTTATAGAAAAAAGCACTGGGTAAAGGTAATGGCCATTTAAGTTTTATCTGGAAGCTGACCTGAGCAAATTTAATAAGTGAAGCGCTTGTTTTTCTCTTTGTTGCAATAATTTTCATTTTCCAGAAAAGAAGAAAATGCATGCATATATATTGTATCTGACAGATAGGAAGTTAAAAATGTATATGTTCGTAATATATTCCAATAGTTAATAAAAATATGCATAACGTATATTAAACCACAAAACATGTCTTTCTAGCAACAACTATTTACAATATATGTTCCAGTAACTAATAAACATGTTCCATTTCCTTCCTAAGTCTTGTGCTGGATATTTTCTATTGCATCTGCATATTATTATCCAGTTTCTTCATTTCTACAACATGATCTGCATACATAATTAATTAGATGCAATGAAACCCAGCTTCAATTCCATCATTTTCTTTTTCATGTCTTGCTTCAAATTTTGCAACTTCCTTACAATTTCTGTGTATTCATTCCTAAATGTTCTTTTCTTTTAGATAACATTTTCAGGCATAGTTGCCCATTCTGATGGGATTAATTTTATAAGGATAGATGCAGTGGTTTTCACACAAGGCAGCCTTTATCAGTTGGGGGGGGGGGCAATTGGCGTGAACATCCCAGTCACCAGAGAGAGGTGCTCCTGGGCAAGAAATATGCCAAATTACAAACAAATATTTGGGGAGGGGGGTGTTGTACTAGGTACCTTTAAAGTTGATTGAGGGGAGAGATAAAAGGGACTCACTTTCCTCCCAGTGGTTTTGTTTGTGACCACTGAGTTGATGGCATACTGTAAGTGCTGCAAGAAAAGTGTTTTGATTTGAGGAGTAGGCTGTTATCTGCACTTAAAACCTCTGTCTCATGAACCTATACAGTGGTACCTTGGTTCTCAAACGCCTTGGTACTCAAACAACTTGGAACCCAAACACTGCAAACCCAGAAGTAAGTGTTCTGGTTTGGGAACTGTTTTCAGAAGGCGAATGTGCTCCATTTTGAGTGTTACTCTTCTGATTTGAGTGTCACACTTCCGTCTGTTTTTGCTATTTATTTTGCATTTTTGTTTTTGTGGCTCTTTCTTGTTGTTTTTGTGACTGTGTGGAACCCAGTTCAACTACTGATTGATTAAGTGACTGATTGATTGTGTGACCGCAGTACATTGTTTATTGCTTTCATTTTATGGATCAATGGTCTCGTTAGATAGTACAATTCATGTTGAATTGCTGTTTTAGGGTGTTTTTTTAAAAGTCTGGAGCAGATTAATCTATTTTGTATTACTTTCTATGGGAAAGCGTGCCTTGGTTTTGGAATGCTTTGGTTTTGGAATGGACTTCTGAAACAGATTAAGTTTGGGAACCAAGGTACCACTGTACTTTGCCCATCCAAACCTTCCACAGCCTAAGCTGCTTCTGGGCGTTGATGGGTAGCTTCAGAGAGAGGGATACTTCATTCTGTCTGCCCTGCATGTCCCTTGGCCCTCCTCCCTTACTTCTCTGACGCTTCCCTGAACAAGAGGTACTAGTACGGACTGTGCAAATATATATCCTGAGGCTGGTGGAGGTGTGGTGCCCTGAAAACTTTCCCCTGCCCAGCCCAACTTGCACATTTCCCAGGGGCGTCTGTTTGGCAACTCTTGGAATACTGATTAGATGGATCTTCTGCATCTAACCAGGACTGGGTCCCAGTCTGTACTTGGATGGAAGAATCCAGGGGAACCCTGTGTATGACATCTTGAATTCCGTCATGGGGGAAAGGTGGGGTAGAAATGTAATTTATATAATTAGACTACTCTTCCATCTCTAGCGTTTGGGTATGAAAATAACTTTGTGAAGAAGGCTACTTTCTCTCCCTGAGGCCCAGTATATTTAGTAGATTCTGGCAGGAACTTTTAATGAATTCATTTGGGCCTGAGTGTAGACGTTTTACATATATCACACAGTTCTTGATGTATAACCTAGCAGTTGCTTCAAAAAAAAAACACAAAACCTTTTTGGGTCACCTTTAACATTACATCTTATTCAAGCTGTAAGTAACTGCCTGTTCCAGTGCATTACTGTTGCTTTAAATTATGGGCACACTTCTTATGGATTATACCCTGGGGATTTCTTAGTTGGCCTCCAAACCTTCTCTACTTTTTAAAAATACTCACAGCCTACAGATGATCACTTGTATTTAACCAGCTCAGGAGATTGGAGGCTCTTGTTTGTTGTCTGCACACTTACTATGCATTAAATATAAAACCGAGCCTTATGAACAACATAGACAAAGCCCAGCTTGTTTTATATTTGTGTTTATCAAATATCAAATATCACTGTGGTTTCAAGACTAAAAATAAAATGCAGCTTCTGACTTTGATTTAGACCTGTCCCTGGGGGACAACAGCCCAGAGCTGCCTATCACTGCAAATGCATCAATATAAGGAGGATTAACTGTTCACATGCTCTTGAAACATCAAAGTGTTTATATGAAGTCATGGAAAATGAGTAATTTGTTTTATCATTCTGTCCGAGAACATAGAACACCTCTTAGAAAGTAAATAATCTTTTATGTTAAGAAAACAAGGGAAGATTAATAGCATTCACTGCCATGATGGAGCAGGGTGCTTTTAACTAAATTACCACCAATGCTGCTTCTATTGGTACAACTGGAACCGTTGCCACTTATCAGCTTCATCAGTGTGCTGTATCAGTGCCCTTTGTTTCCTGTTAAATAATGAGCAGACAGACATGATTGCTCTCTTCAGGATTAGTTGTATGCATTATGGCACATCCTTTGCAGTTTCTGGGAAATAATTAGCGGTACTTAATTGCCCTCTGTGTCAGGTGTTCCCCCCATCCTTTTTAGCACTTTGTTCTGCATGGCTAAACCTATCTCTTTTAATAGAGAAGAGTGCTGTCATTAATGATACAAATATGTCACTTAATCCATATTAAGGAGGTTGCTGTATGTGCCACTAAATTATTGTTGCACCACTTCCGCGGGTCAGCTAAAAACATGACTTTTTCCTTCTTTTAACGTGCACCTTTGCCCTTCGGTCCTTATTTTCTTCTTCACAGCAAGCAAAACTCACTTTTTTGCAGATTTGTTTCCGGACACGGTTGTATTTGTGTCCTTCATAATGAGACAGGAATTCTACTCCTGCAGCCTCCTTCAGAAATTACCATGCTGTCTTCCAGTTACCTGCTAAGCTGAAGTTTGGACTCACATGCATGCTTTTGTCCGTAGAGAAAGACATGCCAGTGTTGTGGCTGGCGCTGTCATAGTTAATGCGAGTCTGCGCACTACATTTCAGCTGCTGGGATCGCATAGCAAAGATCACTGTTCTCGCTTTTCAGCCGGCTTAAATCCTCCTGCCACGAAAGTTCCCAATTATATATATAATGCTTTAAAAAGTTTTGAAAACCCAGGAATTGTGGACTATGTAGGGCAGTTCAAGTGTCAGGTCTGAATTTCCCCATTGACTGCAACACAAGCACAGGTTCCCACCTCAGTTGCTAAGTTTGCTTAAGTAGCCTCTTTGGGAACAGAAAATCTTAACCAGAACGTTTCGATGGATTCGGTTACTTGCCAACTTTCATAATGTAAACCCTTAATGTGTCTCTGACTAAGGGGAGAGGAACAACATTTAAGGGGGAGTGATTCTGTTCAAAGTTGGTAGCTCCTGAGTTTCTTTCATGTGGCAGAATGTCCCTGAAGCATATTGTCCCCTCCAAGATGACTGCTGAGCATTTGGGTTGGTTGTTCTGTTTCACACAGTTAACTTTCCCATCATTTAAAGCTGCAGTGAGAAGCTTGCTGAGAATCTGCTGTCTCTTTTCAGATACCCCTCAACCTTTTCGAGCCCTTACGAAGACCAGGGCTACAAATGGCTCTGGGAAGAAGTAGCAAACCATGCAACTCATCATAAATTAATGGAGTGGAAAATCAAGGCTTTGATGAACATAAGGCCACTATAAATGAAGCATGCAATATGAATGAGTGCAGCTTCTTTGTGGGAGAGGCACAGTGGTGGGCAATTTAATGAGGGAGAGACATGGACAGACACCTCCGAGCAGTTTTTTTTTTAGCTTTGGAAAGAAAAGTTAAGGAAGGGCCTTAGGAGAGAGCTCTTAGTTGATCATTGCAAGATATTCAACTAGTATATTACAAGTTGTGGCCAGATTTTTTAAAAAATTTGAATATACTTTTGATAGACCTAGAGATTCATAGTAGAACTGTAAATCTCCAAGTATGTATATTGATCAGATCAATATGTGATACTTCAGTCTTTTTATGTAGTCAACAACTACTTATTACCGCTGCTTCATTTTTGCTTGAAAAGATTGGTTGGTCTTTAAACAGGTTTTGCACAGAGTAGACCTATTGCAGTTAATGGACCTAACATAGTCTAATAACAATAACAACAACAATAATATATTTATAAGTAAAATAAAAAATATAATATAAAATGTAATTGAATGCCACTCATTATTTTTGTCAACAACAATTTCTGTGCTTGCCCTTTTCATAGTTATGTTTTACTTGGTTTGGTGGTAGGCTACACTGATAACAGGTAAAGCCAGGCTTCCTCAACCTTGGCCCTCCAGATGTTTTTGGCCTACAACTCCCATGATCCCTATTTAGCAGGACCAGTGGTCAGGGATGATGGGAATTGTAGTCTCAAAACATCTAGAGGGCCGAGGTTGAGAAAGCCTGGGTAAAGCTGTTTTGAAAGTGATAGGGTGCATGTCCGAGCCGTAGCTCTGTGACAGAGTGTGGCGTTTGCCTCCTAGGTGGGTCATAAGGTACGGGTTAAATGACTGTGAAGTGATTGGCCAGTGGAAACAGAGGGGAGGAGTTAGAGTGAGAGGCAGAGTTGTGCGGAAGTCAGTTGAGGGTTGGGAGTTGGAGAAAGAAGAGGGAGGTTAAGTCTGTGGGTTGGTTGAGTTGTGTTGCGAGAGGAACTGTTAGGTGGAGTCAGATAGTTAGTTGGGATAATCAGTTTCCAGTTGTTAGGAACGAATAGGACAGTTAAGGAACTAAGATTAAGAAACTGGCAAGAGAAATTAACTGAAACCATAAGCTTGTTGATGCCTATAAAATAAACTTGATTATTTGTTAATGTTAACAAATGACTGGACTCCGTGTGTACGCTTGAGAAATGGGTTGGTGGCAGCAAAGATTACAGTGGTGGCACAGGGTCACTAGACCGTCAAACGTCCAGGTGATCGCCACACAGAGCACCTCTGCCTTGTATGCAGAAGGTCTGCAGCATCCCCGGCTTGGGCTGGGAGAGACTCCTGCCTGAAACCCTGGAGAGCCACTGCCAGCCAGTGTAGACAGCAGTGAGCTAGATAGACCAATGGTCTGACTGTACAAAGCAGCTTCCTGTGTTCCCGTGTCTTCCCTGGAAGAACTTATCAGCTGTTTGCACTGAGTTTATTTTGGATTATCTGGTTTGTTTTTTAGGTCAATGCTTTCGCACCCCTCTTCTTGTTGGAACTTGGTTCTGTGCATCATGTTCTGTGCGTGTTCCATCCTGTGACTTAATTTGTTAATGTGGCTTCGGAAGTGGCAAGGAGCAGACATTCCTTTTTCATTGAGCTTTTTTTGGGGTGGGGAGTGGGCTGCAAGTGTTCAGATCCATCTCAGCAAACCAGATGTATAATGCCACATCCCTGCATCCAAGTCCCAGTGTTGCCCCAAGGATGACTTAGATTCAAAGGATTAACAAGTTACCCTACATGGTGGAGGGCTGGGGGTTTATGAGAAAAGCCAAAGCAAACTCTAGTTGGCTAGAGAAGAGCATGAACTGATATCCCAGCTGAGAAATGGAGGGAGTCAGAGAAAAGCAAACTGAAAAACTTTGTTTTCGGTAGCTGCACAGATCAGAAGGATTTTGTTTCCATGCACTTGCAGCAAGGGAAATCTGATGGCGTAGTAAGGGAGAAGAAAGGAAAAAACAAAGAGGCAGAGGTGTCATACAACAGAATCTCCCCCACAGCAGAAATGAGGAAAAGCACTCAAAGCAAAGGCAATGTCTTTGGGTTTTGAAAGAAAAGGTGTGTGTGTGTGTGTGTGTGTGTGTGTGTGTGTGTGTGTGTTGGTGAATGTGGAAAAAGCTTTGCAACAGAACTGATACCCACTGACCCCAATATACAGGAAGGAAATCAACAAATTGAAAGTTAAATGCAAAAAATTACTGATTGAGAAACAAAACTTTCCAGCATGGTGACTTCATAGATACCATGGAAATGTCAACATTTCAAAAGATGCAATGAGCCTCCAGAGCCAAAAACATAAACCAAAGACATAAACCAATATTTAAGTATGTTCCAGACTTAAACATATAGATCATACTGTTGTGAATAGCTCACTGTGTTTTGGAATGGTTGTAAATATTTCCACAAAAAAAGGCTGCCGTTAATGAGAAATAAATATCAAATATTGGTTTGCTGGTGATATATGCATTTCTGTTTCTTAGGTTGGGGTTTTTAAATACTATAAAATTGCAAATGATGGACATTTGTTAGGTAATGTTAGTTACGTGGGTTTGCCTTTCACAGCATACTCACTGCAACAATTTGTTTTAATTATTATGAGCAAAAAACTATTTAAGTCACAACTATCTTAGCTTGAGCAATTTGGACTGTTACAGCACCTTGGTTTGAAGTCACAAGGGCCTGAGCTTTTAATAAGGTGTTTTTGTATGGCAGGTAGAGAACTATGCTGCAGGACTTGATGCATACTGCTGAGACAGAACAATATTTTACCTGAACTGCAAACCCATCGTTCCACAACCTAACCACTGGAATTAGTGTATCTAGGGAAAGTTTTAGTTTTCAACAATCCAGCAACAATTTATCAATCAGTTGCTGAATGAAGTAGGGTAACACAGAATTCTGTAAAGCATCTTCCTTTTTGGTAATCTAGAAATGAGATACCCGCTATCAGTATTTTTAAAATTGTATTGTGCTATTTTGATTTTGTGTCTGCCACCTTGTATATGCTGAAAAAGGGTGATGATGATAGATAATCGTTTAAAACATTCACGGGATCTCAAATTCCTGCATCTTTTCATGAGTATCCGACGGCAGTCCCTCCATCTATTTTTGACACTGGCTGCTAACATGTTCACATTGTTTTGATGCCATTTCCCTTGCTGTCCTCCGTGTCCCCACTGCCATTTATTTATTTATTTATTTATATTTAAAATGATTTATAAACCAATTAATTCTTTTCTTAAAGAATCTCTTAAGCGCTGCACAGTATATAATCCTATGGCTGTTGCGACCCATGTTGATGATCATTCTCTCTGCATTTGATCTGTCTGGTATCAAAGACATTCACAGACAAAATCCTGAGGGTGGCCACAGCCAATTGTAGATCAAAGAGGGGAAAGACTGTGTGGGCAAAGGAGGAGGAGCAGGAAAACAGGGCTGAAAAGCAGCAGCAGCAGCCTAGGGAGCAAAAGAGTTGCTTGGGGAACCACAAGATGAGCAGTCTGATTTGGCTGTGTGCTGGTGGTACTTGGGGTAAGTGATTCACAGTTACTGTAAGAACAATATTTCCACGAGTGGAATAGCTAACAGTGAAGCACATGCATAGCGACTACCCAAAAATTTCCAAAGCAAGGGGCCCTTCAGCGCTAAGGATCTGCTTCCAATAGTTCTTCCTTCTTTCAGCTCTCTCCTACCTTATTTACATTCATACTTTGTGTGATCGCTCCCCATCTGCTTCCTGGACTGTTGACAACATCCAACGTCCTATGAATTTCAATGCTGGTTTATTCATATAGGTACTTCCTGGATACGGTGCTTTTGAATAATTATAAATGTAGTAAATAAATATGACCAAGTTATATAGATATATCTTTTCTTCTGTTCTTCAGAGTACTCGAGTGGCTTTGGATCATCTGGAGTCTGTTCCTGAGAAACTGAATCTTTTAGAAGATTTCAGAGATTTTGGAGTGAGAAAGTTTTACCATCTCTTTTTTGTTAGAAACTGTTCGGTATTCCCCTGCGCCAGTGGGAAATATATTGCGCTGGGGGCAAAGTCTGCTTTGACAACGGACTGTATGTGGAGCTACCCTGGTCCTGGTCTGAAAGCTCCAGCTGGTGTAAAATGCTGTAGCTTAGATGGTTGATGGGAATAGACTGCAGCCTGCTCATAACTACTGTGCTTAAAAGCTTGCATTGTATTGGTTTTCCATATACTGCAGTGCCAGGCCAAGTCAAGGTTCATAAGTTACAACTTAACAACTCTAGGATACCTTAAGGGCTGCATCCTTATGCGCCTGCTTGATCAATGAAATACTTAGGGGAGTGACTTTTAGTGGCCCTCCATGGCTCAGATGCCCAGGTCTTAACCACCAGGAGCTGTGTGTGTGATATTGTGGGCCCAATTCTGTGGAAGCTTCCCAGCTTGGTGAAGACGTCTTTATTTCAGCAGGCATTTGGGCATTTTAAATTAGTTTTTCTACTCGTATGGTTAACATTAACGGATTTTATCTGTGTTGTAACTTCATTGTACACCGCTTAGAAACCGTGCTGTTAAACAGTAGATGAATGGTTGAAATGCATCAATAAATAGTATTGCTTTTTAGCCCTTTATTTTATTGACATTTCATTAGATTTTGAAGTGTAGGTAAACCTGAATGGCTTGCTCTGTGAACCAGGGGAGGTTAACCTGTGACCCTCCAGATGTTAGACCACAGCTCTCATCATTCCTGATCATTGGTCATGTTGACTAGAGTGTCCAACAACATCCATGGGGCCAAATGTTCTCCAGCCCTGCTGTAAACAAATTCCCTTTCTGCCCCCATCACTTTATCCAAATCAAAGAAATCCTTCCCAAGTACAGTCCTCTGCCCTGGCTTGAATCCCAGTTCATAATACAGAACTACCTGATAACGGTACAGCAATTTAAAGTTTACTCAAATTAAATAGCTGAGGATTATGTCTTTTCTTTGCCAGAGTTTTTGATCTGTTCACAGTGTTTCAATAAGCTGATTTTTTTAAAAAAAATTAGTGTGGCACCAGCTCTTAGTTGTGTTAATATTTGAAAAGAGGTAGATTTTGTTTGGACATGATGGCATTCAGTCTCCAAGCACTGCTTCCCAAATGATGACACACTGGATGCTTGTGGTTTCACAGCTGGCGTTACCTATTGATAAGCCTGCAAAAACTGCAAAATCAATAGGAAAGGTGTTTGAATACTAAGCTTTGTTCATTACATTGGGTAAATACACCATTCCATGGTGGGGACAAAATTCATGCCAGATATTTAGCATGCAAAATACCAGAGCACCACTATTCCATTGTTTGCTTTTGTTAATTAGCACTGTGTTTCACACATGACATAGGTCACAAGGCTCTAAACTATCAGTGTACTTAAGCAATTCAGAAGTACCACTAGAACAAATTAGTTCACTAAATACAGATTGATTTTTTAAAATGTCATTTCAAACAGGTGCTTAATTGCTCTGCTGAAGACCGAAACATTTCAAAGAAATGCAAGGTGTGGGGAACCGTTGGCCCTGCAGATGTCACTGGAATTCAACTCCCATCATCTCTGGCCATTGGCCGTGCTTGCTGGGATTGATACTCTGCAACTTTTGGAGTTGCCAAAGGTTCCCCACATCTGCCTTAGAAAGTAGAATCAGAGGTCTTCAATGTATTACATTGCCCAAATGTTGACAAAACAAGCAGGGAATAAGAGTATTCTATGAAACTGACAGCAAATCAGAGCAGAACGGCTTTCTCTGTTTAACATTCTCTGGTGATTCCAGTGTTGGGTTGATTAAGCACAATCACCTCTGGGAGGCCAGAGCACTGGTCCATAGATAGGTAAAGGTAAAGGGACCCCTGACCAGTAGGTCCAGTCGTGCCTGACTCTGGGGTTGCGGTGCTCATCTTGCTTTATTGGCCGAGGGAGCCGGCATTCAGCTTCCGGGTCATGTGGCCAGCATGACTAAGCCGCTTCTGGCAAACCAGAGCAGCACACGGAAACGCCATTTACCTTCCCGCCAGATGTGCTTTTGACCTGCTAGGTTGGCAGGAGCAGGGATCGAGCAACGGGAACTCACCCCGTCGCGGGGATTCGAACTGCTGACCTTCTGATTGGCAAGTCCTAGGCTCTGTGGTTTAACCCACAGCGCCACCCGTGTCCACTAGTCCATAGATACTCACTGCCAACTCTCATTTTTGCCCAGAGAAAATTCCTATGGGTCAGCAATCTAGTCTGTACACCTCACCCCCTTGCATTTTGCCAGGGCATTGCCTGTGACCCAAGAACTGAAGACTGCCCCATTGCAGAACCAGAGAGCGAAAGTTCAAGATAAGAAGCAATTGTCCTTTTAAATAGTAGCAGTGTTGTGCTTGCTGCTATGCAGCATAGAAGTTTCAAGGCCAGAGGGCCATCTCTTACAAATCCTACTGAAGCCACAGGCCCTCCAGTAGAGCTGGGGTAGTCAGCATGCTGTGTGCCAGATATAATTGGACTATATCTCCCATCAACCTTGGCCATGGGCTGCGCTGGTCATTTTGTCTTTTTAAATAACAGATAACCATATTTTGCCCATATTAAAAAGTTCTCTTTTATTTCAGGATTCTTACAATCAGACAGACAATATTGAAGACCGATATAGTAAATACAAGGAAATTATGGGCTCCTTACATCAGCATCTGGAAGATTCAAAGCGCAGACTTGAAGATTTCAGAGTAAGTTTACCACCACTTTCTTTAAGCCTTCCTTTGTATGTGAAGCTACTAGAGAAATACACACTAATGACTAGAGCTCTTGATAGCCCATAATCACTTACAGCAAAGTGCCAATTCTATTCACTTGAAGAATATAAATACATACAATACGGCTTGCTAGGTCAAAGTAGTCTCCTAAACACCAGCACTCTGTCTCCATCACTCACCAAGGAAAACTCTAAAATTGGGTAAAAAAGGAGATTGTCGTCCCTCGTTTGTGGGTCCCAGGCATTCTATAACCTGATTTAGCCTGAGTATGGAGCTCCCTCCACACGTTTGTCTAAGCGTAAAAAAAGGAAATAATATGTCATGCAGCACAAATAAACTCTTGTGAAGGATATTCTTCTGAAAGTCATAAACCTACTGCCTTATGAGAAATAATATGTCCTCCATGTTGTATTATTAGTTCTTTAAATCTCTGTGATGTTGTAAACTAAAAAGCCCTTGCTGGCAGGGCAGACACTCCAGCCTCTCCCTCCACCCCATCATACTTAGAGATGGGTAAAAATAGGGCTGCCATACGTCCGGATATTCCCAGACATTACCGGGATTTCAAAGGCAATACTGACATCGGAGTGGGGGGGGTGTTTCTTGGATCTTAGGCGAGTCAAAATCACGTTTTTGGGTTTTGTCCAAAAAAAGCTCAACAATTTCGGCGGCCTCCTTAAAAAGAAAAGCTCAACAATTTTGGGGTCTTCCTAAAAAAAAGAAAAAAAGCTCAATATAGGAACCCTACTAAAAATCACTTGGTTGCTGTATAAGCTGAAGAGTTGAGAAATGAGTTTTCAAGTGTTCTTCTCCACCTTAGGATGTGCCAGTAGCAACTCAAGATCATGGGTTGCGACAATTTGGGCTACCTAGGAGCTATGTGTAAAAATGCAAGCAGTCCTGAACATTTCAGGAAGAAGGAGCCCCTGGGCAGTCTCAGAACACGGGTGCAGACAGTGCTGGCAGCAGCCATAATCTCAGGCTGCAGTAGACGAGCACAGTCCAGAAGGCCCCAGTGGTGGTTCTGCAGAGCTGCCTTGCAATCTGAGGTCATGGGTGTTGGCAGCACCTAGGATCTCAGACTGCAAATTGCAGGCATGGTCAGACTCTAATGGCCTTCTGCTCCCTGAGATCACAGGTGCTGATAGTGCTACCAACCCAGATTCTGGGGCGTGCAGGCTGCTGCCCTTTTTCAGCCAGAGATTGCGGACACTTAGATACATCACAATCTCTAGCTGGAAATGGTGGAGGTGATAACAGCCTCAGTACAAGTAGTGCCAAGTTTGAAGGAGTTTGCCCAATCAGAGTATGGTACCATCATCACTAATAATCTATTCCTTCTCTCTGTTTAGACTAAACATTATGACTTGATCTATACTGAATATTAAGAACCCAGTTCAGTGCTGAGTACAGAACAGATTTTCATTTTTGTTTAGACTTTCATGAACACAAGAGGAACTAAACCATGGTTTGGGAACCTTTGGTACTCTGGATAGTGTTGGGCTCCCAATATTTATCAACCCCAGCTAGCATGGCCAATGTTCAGGGATGATGTGAGTTGTAGTCCAGTAGGATCTGGAATGCCACAGGACCATCCACTCTTCTTGATGGTTTACTTTTCTCTCATTTGTTTGCCAATAGGACAAAATGATTCAGATGTACATGTTTATTTCACACACTTGCTTGAAATAGGGCAGAAAATAGCTTTTCATTGCTAACTTCTCTTGATCACCTTATCTGCCCTAACGCCAGAACTGAACTGAAAGGGTCTACTTTTGTATTCTTTATGTTACTGTTAAAAAAACACCCATCCTTGTATGTGTGTCTCTGTGCTTTCTAGGGCTGCCCCATTCATCACCATGTGCTGCTTTGCACGTTTAAGATCGGGGGGGGGGGGGGACGGGACGGGACGGGACGACAAGAGTGAGATTCCCGTTTATTCCACAGGTTGCAGCAAGAATGCGCAGAACTCACAGTCGCACATACAGAGGGTGACCTCTCCCAGAATTCTAAGTGTTGACAGTGACGCAGAATCTGGGAGGAAATCAGATTTAATGCTAACTACTAGATTTACATTCTGAACAGTGAAACCAGATTTTATCAGTTTAAAAGAATTCTGCCACATTATATAACCCTGGCTCTAGGCTGCTTTTAATCTTAAAGATAAAAAGGAAATACATCAAAACCAGCTCTTTCATAGCAGGAATTTCATCCCCTTTCGCAGGATAAGAAAACAATTGCTGACATTTCTGCTATACAGAGTACATCTTCCAACTGGCGAACTAACACCAGCTTTATGTCCAGCTCCATGCTTTCCAATTCAGGATGTAAGTATTGATCACTCATCAGGAATCTCCATAAGACTGTTCAGGTGACCTCTTTTAGTAGATTGGCAGATATCTCGCCTCCCCCACCCCATTTTTATTATTGGGACAATTGGAGCATTCTTTTTTCATGCACTCAATTTCTTTGTTTAGTTGGTCAGTATTTGGCTAATTAAAGGTCTTGCATAGCTATGATTTATTCTTGATTAGTATTAGTACTAAGCACAACAATCTTATTTTTGTGTGGTCTACAAATAGAATAGATGGCATTGCCTTCTCAGCTGCTGCATCTGCAAGGATTCAAGAGGGAGTCAGTGTAGCAACCTTTACATGGAATTGCACCTCTAGTCTTTCCCCGGTTCCCCAGAATGCCATGCAGTGAGGCAAAACCATCATTTTGTTTTGCAAATGTCTTTTTATTAAGCAGAAATATAGATTCTGTTCACGAGTGCCTTTCCCCGTATACAAACACACGAAACCTTTACACAGCCATAAGTACAGCCTCTCTTTTCAGAGGTAGCAAATCTGACGAGTGGATACAGAGGGTGGAAATACAACATTTGAATGCTGAGCCAGGTGGACCTTTGGTTGGATCCAGCATGGCATTGCTATTACTTTTTATTCCTGAATGGGAAAGAAAGCTTATTGCTAAACAAAGTTCAAAGTCCTGGTCAACAGTATGTGAGAGAGTAAGTGGTACAGTGGTGCCTCGCAAGACGAAAAGAATCCGTTCTGTGATTCTCTTCGTCTAGCGGTTTTTTCGTCTTGCGAAGCAAGCCCATTGACAGATTAGCGCTATTAGCAGCTTTTAGCGGCTTATCTGCTGATCGGATCAGCTGATAAGCGGCTTAGCGGCTTAGAAAAGGGGAGGGGGAGGGGGGAAAACCAGCAGGAACTCGCAAGACATTCTCTTCGTCTTTCGTCTAGCGAGTTTTCCGTCTTGCGAGGCATTCGTCTTGCGGGGCACCACTGTACATGAGCCTGACATTCCGTCAGCCTTTCTCCTGTAGTGCCAAACCATGGTTCAGTGTTGCATGTGAACACAGCCTGTAATTTGTGACTGTTTTATGCTCAAATGTATTCAAAGTTGAAATTCTCAGCTGAACTTTGATCATCTTTACCCCTGCATGCATATTGTGTTATGACTGTTCATAAAAACTTCAGGGTTAAGAATTAACCTTTCTAAAATTGCAATACAGTGCTACCTTGGTTCTCAAACTTAATATGTTCCGGAAGTCTGTTCCAAATCCAAAGCGTTCCAAAACCAAGGCATGCTTTCCCATAGAAGGTAATGCAAAACGGATTAATCCGTTCCAGACTTTTAAAAACAACCCTTAAAACAGCAATTTAACATGAATTTTACTATCTAACATGACCATTGATCCATAAAATTAAAGCAATAATCAATGTACTGTACTATAAAATAAATAAAATAGTATTGTAGATGATTAAAAATTAAAAAAAATTCTTACCTGCACTGATGATAGTAATTGTTTGGATGGGGGGCTTTTATCCATTTCCGCAGTCACACAATCAATCAATCAATCAATCAGTAGTTGAACTGGGATCTACACAGTCACAAAAACAAATTAACTGAAAAAGCCTCAAAACAAAAAACGCAAAATAAATAGCGAAAACAAAAGCACCAAATCTAAGCTCCAAATATCACCTCAGAACACTGCAGTCGGATATGGAGGGTTTGAATTACAATGGGGGGGGGACGCAAATTAGCAGTGCAACAGGAAACACAGGGGGACTCAAAACAGAGCATGTTCGGCTTCTGAAAAACAGTTCCAAAACCAAAACACCTACTTCCATGGGGGGGACACGTTTAATCTGCAGAATTTTTGCTAAAATTCATTGTTCCGTTTTAAATTAAGTTTCTATTGGCAGTGAAATGAAAACCAATTAAATTCCCCTGGTTTTTGTTTTTACTTCTTGCCTATCATTGTATGCCAGTTTTTAATCTCTATAGTTACTTGTAGTATACTTTTCTATTTTCATAACCATCTATTTAAAACGTTATTGTGGGAGCTAGTCTGACTAAACTGTTTTGTAGAAAGGAAGAGGTTTATTTGACAGCATAGTTTGGGCAAGAAGGTGCTCATTAGAGACGTACTTCATAAAGCCAGCTGTATTATCAGCTGCCACTCAACTAAGTCTTTTTTTAATTAAAAAAAAACTAATCAGCCACTGGCTGTTATCTCACCATTAATCCCAAGACACTATTTTTAAGACCACCATACTTTTCTCCAGTTTTAGATTACAAAATGATTAGCAACTGCAGATGCTTTGCATTAGTGTTGTAAATGTATCCTTTTCCTGTTTGCACAGTTTTTATCCTTTCTGTGTATTGACAAATCTTTTCCCAGAAGCCATTTTATTTCTAAAGCTTGTTGAGCCGGGACCTTCAAAATCTGCAGCCTTTTTAAAGAAAGACAAGGGCAGCAAGGCTTTCTAGTCTCCTGTTACTGATCACAGTCCTCGGTTAACCTTGGCTTTGCTGATGCACAACACATTTTGTTAGTACAGTGGTGCCTCGCAAGACGAAATTAATTCGTTCTGCAAGTCTCTTCGTCTTGCGGTTTTTTCGTCTTGCGATGCACGGTTTCCCATAGGAATGCATTGAAAATCAATTAATGCGTTCCTAGGGAAACCGCCTTCAGACCAGGTCCGGGGACAGTCTGTCCCCCGACCTCTTCTGAAGGCTGGGGGGAGGGACAAGGGCTTTTCTTCCCACCCCCAGCCTTCAGAAGGCTGTTCTGAAGGCTGGTGGTGGGAAGAAAAGCCCTTCTTCCCACCTCCCGCCCCGCAAGCTCCGGGGACAGGAGGGCTTTGCTGCCGACCGCCAGCATTTTAAAAGCCCCTGCTGTCCCGGGGCGATTTTAAAATGCTGGCGAGCGGGAGCGAAGTCTCTGCTGTCCCGGGGAGATTTTAAAATGCTGGGGGTCGGGAGCGAATGCTTCGCTGCCGACCCCCAGCATTTTAAAATCTCCCCGGGACAGAAGAGAAGTCTCTGCTGTCCCGGGGAGATTTTAAAATGCTGGCGGGCTCCTGCCATGGGCGCGTGTCACCTCTCCAGCCAGGAGAGGGTTGCAGGGGGCTGCTTTAGCCCCGCGCGCCCTCTCCCAGCTGGAGAGGTGACGAGCGCCTATGGAGGCTCCTGCCATAGGCGCGCGTCACCTCTCCAGCCTGGGGAGGGTCGCAGGGAGCTGCTTTAGCCCTGCGCGCGCTCTCCCGGCTGGAGAGGTGACACGCGGCTATAGAGGCTCCTGCCATAGGCGCGCATCACCTCTCCAGCCGGGGGAGGGTCGCAGGGGGCTGCTTTAGCCCCCCGCGCGCTCTCCCAGCTGGAGAGGTGACCCGCGCCTATGGAGGCTCCTGCCATAGGCGTGCATCACCTCTCCAGCCGGGGGAGGGTCGCAGGGGGCTGCTTCTCTGCTGTCTCCCGGGAAGGCAGGCAGGGGGGAGCAAAGACGTTCGCCCCCCGCCAGCCTTCGGAAGAGGTCCTGGACCTCTTCTGAAGGCGGGCGGGGGGCGAAAGTCTTCCCCCCCCCCGCCTGCCTTCAAAAGCCGTCGGGAACAGCGGAGAAAGGTGCTGCCTTTCTCCGCTCTCCCGGCAAGGCAGGCAGGGGGGAGCAAAGACGTTCGCCCCCCGCCAGCCTTCGGAAGAGGTCCTGGACCTCTTCTGAAGGCCGGCGGGGGGCGAAAGTCTTTGCCCCCCCCGCCTGCCTTCAAAAGCCGTCCGCGATAGCGGGAAGCGCTTCCCTGCTATGCCGGACTGCTTTTAAAATGCTGGCGGTGGGGAGCAAAGCCTTTCGGCCCCCGCCGGCCTTCCTGGACCTCTTCTGAAGGCCGGAGGGGGGGAAAGGCTTTGCTCCCCACCACCAGCATTTAAAAGAGGTCCCCGGAGATTTCCCTATGGGCTTTCGTCTTGCGAAGCAAGCCCATAGGGAAATTCGTCTTGCGAAGCGCCTCCAAAACAGAAAACCCTTTCGTCTTGCGGGTTTTCCGTCTTGCGAGGCATTCGTCTTGCGGGGTACCACTGCAGTTCAAAGTACTCTGCATGCATTGGCCATGTTTGGATGTAATGCTAAGCCAGAAATGTGGATTGTTAAGCCGTACTGTGCATGATCTCTATACTGGTACACAACACATTGGTGAGCCAGAAGACAGTCCACAAAATGGCTAGCTTAGTGTTATGTCCAAACCAAGGATCCTTAACATGACTTCCATTTGGTTAGCAATCATGGTTTGTGTAGGCAAAACAGCCCTGTTGTTCAGACACAAGTGCTAAGCCAGCCACACTTGCGAAAAGGAGGGGGGCAGAGCTGACATTGAAATCAGCCTTTGTTAAACCACCTTTCCCCATGTAAACTGACCTGGACTCTGCAATCATCATCTGAGGCCCTTCTTCTGGTGCCTATTCAAGACGTTCGCAGGGTGGCAACACAAGAACAGGCCTTTTCTGCAATGGCTTTCCAGTTGTGGGAATGCTCTCCCCAGGCACTAGGCAGAAATGTTCTTCAACCAGGCCTTTGGCTGATTAATATTCTACAGTCTTTTAAGTGTGTTTGGGTGGTGGTGGTGGTATTGTTTAGTTTTTGTTTTCGCTATCTATTTTGTGCTTTTATCCTGTATTTTTATCTTGTGAACTGCCCTGAGGTCTTCAGATGAAGCGTGGTATATTATTATTACTACTACTACTACTACTACTACTACTACTACTACTACTACTACTATCAACACCAGGAAAGCTTCTTTCTTCTTTCTCTTCAAAGGTTGTGAAAACACCTACAGAAAACTTTGTTTGAAAAACTGAGCCAGGATAAAAACTTTGGGTGAAATTCAGTGTTGCTCTCTTCTGTTTATTCTGTCTGGTGCAACCATTGTAGCATGACAGATGGGACAATCCTCCATCTCTTTACCTCCTCATCCATTTCTGGAGGTTCTTCAGAGTCCGTCCGTCCGTCCCGTCCCCCCCCGGAGCCAATTTGAGGTGGCGTATGGGAGAGGAGAAGATGGAAAGCCTGTTGGCTCAAGTGCAATTTCTTGTACAGGGCTTCTACTGACAGGGCTTGTTAGGTGACTCCTGCCATTAGGCTATATCTGACTAAGGAACAGGAAACTTGTAATTCTCCAGATGTTGTAGCACTATACCTCCCATCCTCCCCGACCACTGGCCCTGTTGGTTGGGACTGATGGCAGTTGGAGCCCCAGAACATCTGGAGGATCACAGGTTTCACACCCCTGGACTACCATATTTTTTGCCCTATAGGACACACCGTCCCATAGGATGCACCTAGTTTTTTGGGGGGGGAAACAAAGGGGAAGAAATTATTTTTCCCCCCAGCCGCGGGAGCTCCCGCGGGCTCCCCAGGCTTGCTGATAGCTTCCTGAAGCCTGGAGAGCCAGAGGGGTCGGTGCGCACCAACCCCTCTCGCTCTCCAAGCTTCAGCGAAAGCCTGCATTCGCCCCATAGGGCGCACACAGATTTCCCCTTCATTTTTGGAGGGGGAAAAGTGCGTCCTATAGGGCGAAAAATACGGTAAGTCATACTCAAGAGTAGACTCAGTGAAATCAGTTGACTTACCGTAAGTTAGGTCCATTGATTTTATTTGATCTACTCTGAGTATGACTTAGTGGGATACAACCCTTAAAGTCCATAATTTTGCATTGCTACCTGAAGCATTGTTTGTTACTACAGCAAACAAAGTTCGAAAAGCAACATTAAAAAAAATAATTGTTAGTCCCCAATTATTTCCTTAAACTCTTTTGTTTTTTTACCACACCACCTACAGGCCAAGGCAACAGATTCCGTAGGCTAATACTGCACTGCATTAAAAGGATTTCCTTTTAATATGCTTTAAGTATATTGCTTTTTGATTTTTATCATGTACCTTCTGGCTCGTGTATTACCAAAAAGGTAAACAGGATTTGCTATTCCATCTGGCCTCTTTACTATTCATAATTCTACTTGCTATCTGCTGGTAATGAAAGCTGTGCTTCATATTAGCAGCTTTTGCTCACAATCCTTTTGAACTACAACTTTCCACTTTGATAACAGGTAGCTCTAAAATTATTTTCTTTGGAAGAATAAAGAAATACAAGAGAAAGAGGAAGGGAGGGAAACCAACAGCACATAAGATTCTGAAGGCAGGGGGAATGTCTCCAGCCCCTTTGCTAGTTTATAAGGTCACTCATAGGGTGGAGAGAGCAGGGCCTCTCCACGCACAAACTACTTCCTAGTCTTTTTCCTGTGAGGCTATCTTGAGGTTGTGGTATGTGCCTGAATGCCACTGCCATGTGGGCAGAGCCAGTCACATGATCCCTCCTGCCCTGTTCTCACCCTCCTTTTCAATAGAAGTCATATATTTAATTTTAATGTAGAAAACCCAGAGTCACCATCTACTTATGGATAGCAGTCAATGGATTGCCTGACAAGACAGAAGTACTGTTTCTGAGGGGACGGGGTAGACAGGTATGGGGAACTCCCTGGTCCTGAATGGAGTAACTGTGCCCCTGAAGGACCAGGTATGCAGCCTGGGAGCCATTTTGGACTCACAGATGTCCATGGAGGTGCAGGTTAATTCTGTTGGGATACTGCCAGGGAGATAAAGTCCATCATGGCCCCCAAGCCGGCTGCCGGATGATCCATCGATCTCCCGTAGTCACGCAGTATGAGCTATTAGCGACACGAGTTTCCTGGAAATACCTTGCCACATTCCAGGGCTCATGCACACTCTTATCAGCAGATAATGCACAGCAAAAGTCGCACCCAGGAGAGCATTATTTACAAGCTTTTATTCAGCGTTGATCAGAACAAAGAAAGACATGACTGTTCTGCGTCAATGTCTTCAACAGAGAGAGAAACGAAAGCAATAGCAAACATAAACATCCTGTGAACAGGAAATACGCAGGCTGTGACACAAACATCCTGCTCCCTTTTAAGGTGGAACGGAAATATCCTAACAAATTCTCTGTCCAGGGTGACTGTCTATAGCTCCATCTGGTGCGCAGGCTGAAACCTTACCTGCCCTCATGCTGTCTAGCCCAGTGTTTCCCAACCGGTGTTCCGCGGCACACTAGTGTGCCGTGAGACACCGGCTGGTGTGCCGTGGGAGGGAGGCGGGCGAGTCGGGCGGCGAGAGGCGGCGGCGGCGAGGATCCGCGTCGAGCCGGGGGCGGCTCCGCGGTGGTGGTGCCGAGCGGCGGGGCAGCGCGCGCAAAAGGGAGGAGCGTGAGACAGCGGAGGAGGAGGAGGCCGGCATGTCCGGGCAGCAACAGCAGCAGCAGCAACTCCCGGCGACGGCTCCTCCTCCGCCCGCTATCGCCGCCACCACCACAACAGCCGCCGCCGCCTCAGCTGCCGCCGTCCCTCAGTCCCTCGCTCTGCTGCCTCCTCCCACCCCGGCAAGGGGAAGGGAAAAAACGTTCACTTTTGTGCGTCCCTCCCGGCGTGACGCTGCGCGCTGACGTCACGGGGCGGGGCTTTAATGGTGGTGTGCCGCGAGATTTTTTTCCGGTAAACAGGTGTGCCGTTGCCCAAAAACGTTTGGGAAACACTGGTCTAGCCAGAGTGGCATATGCCTTGGTTATCTCCCGCTTGGACTACTGCAATGCACTCTGTGTGGGACTACTGGCCTTCTGGCAGTTCTCTCACCGTAAGAAGTGAGATTACAGGGAACCAGGCAGAAGGCCTTCTTGGTAGTGGCGCCCGCCCTGTGGAACACCCTCCCGTCAGATGTCAAGGAGATAAGTAACTATATAACCTTTAGAAGACTTCTGAAGGCAGCCCTGTACAGGGAAGTTTTTCAATGTTTGAGTTTTTTTGTATTTTAATATTTTGGTGGAAGCTGCCCAGAGTGGCTGGGGCAACCCAGTCAGATAGCCAGCATATAAATGATAAAATTATTGTTCATTATCATCATCACCATCATCAAACAATACATTGTTTATTTCTGCATTTCATTTATGAATCACTTCCCATGAGAAATCCTCAAGGTTTTTGCAATGTAATAAAAACTTACACAAACACAGTTTAAAACAACTAAATATGTAGGGATAGTTTAAACTAACAAAAGCAAATGCATAAAATAAAATAAAATAAATTCAAATCCAATACAGATATCTAAAGATCTCTATTTAGAAGCCTTGTTGAAAGAGGGATGTCTTTAGCAGGCCCAAAAAAGGCACCTATTGAATATATAATAGGAGAGAGTTCAAAGCGATAGATGCCACAACACTAAAGGCCTGATTCCAACCTTGGCAGAATGGAGCTCCTGATAAGATGGTACGTGCAGGATGCCCTCTTTTGGGTGTGTAGGGGTAGAGGCAAGCTATGAGGATGAGAGTGAAATGTAGGGAGTGATTCTATAAAATCTCCATATGCAAACCCAGAAACAGCTTCGCAGTAAGAAAAACACATAATGGGAAGGGACCAATATAAAAATATCAACGCAATTAATTGATAATTCATTTCCAGGTGTTAGCTGGAACAGAGTGATATGTCCCAAGTGGCCACTGGCAGAGCTCTCTCTTCTGGCGGTGGAGAACTGCCTTTGCTTGCAGATCTCCTTCTAATCTAGAACAATTTACCTACCAGCTCCAATAGACTGTAGACTGTTCAGGCATTCAGTAACACTGAACTATGGTTTGGCACTATGAGTTTGAGTCATTTTGGAGCTGTTGTCTCTTCCCCTCAGGTGTGTTGATACCCTTCTTCCTATCCTACTTTAAGGTAAACTGCCATTTTACCAAAGCTGGGAACTGTGGTTTGTGCTTGCCTGGCTAAGGAAAGTTGCAACCCAGGATGAAACTAGTTAATGCTTTCTAATTCTGATCAAGTGGGCCCTTTTTTGCTGCAATAAATCTGTTAATTTTTAAAGTGTCGCAAGGAACTTGTTTTGCATGCATCAGCTTTAAAACAAACAAAAGGAAGTGCTTCACATAGTTCAGAATTAACCTGTGGAATTCATTAACATAAACAGTGTTCAGAAAGAATTAGATAAATAAGGTAGGTGTAATGAATGAGGAATCCATGCTGACAGCCATAAGTACAGTCTCCCTTTTCAGAGGTAGTAAATCTGACCGTTGCTCTTACCTTTTATTATGCATTGGGGGGGGGGACTTCAATTTTTCCCATCTGCAAAGTGAGAGTTCCCAAATCTCTCGATGCACTAGAGATCTTACATGTGCCCAGGTCAATCTATTATACCAGTTCTGCATTCTTCCTTTTGATTTTACCACAGTCCCATCACCTCTGTCATTATTTCCAATAAGACAAGCTTGTGCAGTGGTACCTCAGATGTTGAACGTATTCTGTTCTGGAAGACCGTTCAACTTCTGAAACATTTGAAAACTGAGACACAATGGGCGGTCTGCAAAGTCAATGGAGAAAATTGAAAAAAACTCAGCAGAAGCCATTCGACTTCTGAGGCGCGTTCGAAGACAGAAGCATTTATTTCTCGGTTTTGAGCATTCGAAAACTGAAACATTCGGCTTCTGAGATGCTCGACAACCAAGGTACCACTGTACTTGAAGTAGCATTGAACAGTCTCTTTAGTGGACACCCTTTTCAATGTTATTTTTCTTACCTGGCTGCTAAGACTTCACAGATTGTCAAGGCAACAGCCATAAAAATCCATGGCTCATCCACATATACAATTTAAGCAGAGATACAGCTGACTGGTTCATTACATATGTGGGAGATAAGCTTTCAGTATTTTACAGATCAGTCTAAACAATAAAAGCAAGATGAGAGAAACATCCTTATGCAGTGTATTTTATAGGATATAGTTTATTTCTGTAAAAGCCCCCCCCCCCCCGGGTTTCTTCTTCCAGACCTTGGCCCAGGGCTCAGACATCTTAACTAGCTTCTCATTTGATTAAAAAAAAAAAGGTGGCTGCAAGGTCACCTTGGCTTTTGCATTCTTCATTGCTGCTTGACAAAATGATAGCATCATATAAGTTCATGACCGTGCCTCCAAGCTCTGGCAATCAGTATGACATTGCTCTTGTTTTTATTACATTGTTTATCTACATGTTACTCTGAGACAGCCAACACCATTGCAGTAGGTCCTATTTAATTGGATAATAAGGATTCCAAAATACAGTTTAACATCTCTCTCATAGTGACAGCAAATGAAAATTTGAGAATTGGTGGAAGTTTTACCAGGATCTCTGAATTAGCATTTCTTTCTACTTTCATCAACCTGAGTTTTGAATGCGAAAGTAGGATCCTAGGAAATCCATTGTGACTATGTTTAGCAACATTTCGTAGAATCACAGAATTGTAGAGTTGGAAGGGATCCTGAGGATCATCTAGTCCAACCGACTGCAATACAGGAATAGGCAGCTGTCCCATATGGGGATCAGGCTTTTGCAACCTTGGCATTATCAGCACCACGCTCTAGCCCAGAGCTTTCCAAACTTTTCGTGTTGGTGTCACACTTTTTTAGACTTGCATCATTTCGTGACACAGTAATGTCACGTTTTAGTAGCAAACTGGAGGTTAAGATAACCCCTTTCCAGCCCCAGGAGGAGAGTGGGGAGCATTCACGTGACACACCTACACACTGCAGTCGACATACTAATATGTTGCAACACACAGTTTGAAAAGCTCTGCTCTAGCCAGCTGAGCTATCCAGAAAAAACTTTGCTTCCTATTCAGTCAGAACACAACAGTGCTTTTTGCAACTCTTGACAGATCCAAGCCCAGTTGGTCTTCAAGAATTAGTTCTTTCATACCTTACATAGCATTATGTGTGGCTTGTCCACTGTGTGTTTTCCCAGTTAACGTGATAAGAAATGAACAGGTAATACATGTCTGTGAACATGTGGCAGATTAGCACGGAAAAGCAGCTCGCCTATGAAGAAAAAAGCCAAGTAAAGGGGTGTCTATATAAGGATAGAGGAGTATAAAATTATGCTTAGTGTGGAGAAGGTAAATAGACAGAAGAGATTTCCCCCTCTCTCACGTGTAATACTGGGTCCATCCAGTGAAAGTGAATGGGAAGAGATTCCAGATAGATGAAAGGAAGTACCGTACACCAGGTTAATCTTGTGTGCACTTGGTGAAATTTGGGCCTCTCTGTAAACCTCCCGCTCCATATCGCAAGCTGCCAATGCTACTCCCCTCCACTTGGAAAGTACTGTATTTTTCGCTCCATAAGACGCACCAGACTATAAGACGCACCTAGTTTTTGGAGGAGAAAAACAAGGGGAAAAAATATTCTGAATCTCAGAAGCCAGAACAGCAAGAGGGATCGCTGCGCAGCGAAAGCAGCAATCCCTCTTGCTGTTCTGGCTTCTGGGATAGCTGCACAGCCTGCATTCGCTCCATAAGATGCACACACATTTTCCCTTACTTTTTAGGAGGGAAAAAGTGAGTCTTATAGAGCAAAAAATACGGTACTTCTTCCCACAGTTCATAGTTAGTCTGTAGAATTCTACAAGACGTAGTGGTGACCACCCAGCTGGGCGGCTTTAAAAGATGATTAGGCACACTCATCAGTGGCTACATTCTGCTTCCACTGTCAGAGATATGATACTTCTCAACACCAGCCGCTGGGAATCACAAGTGAGGAGAATGCTATTGTACTCAGTCCCTCCTTCTAGGCTTCCCACAGGCATCGGGTTGGCCGTTGTGAGAATAGGATGCTGGTTGAGATGGGCCTTTGGTCTGATCCAGCAGGGCTCTTAGCTCCTTGGGTCCTATCTGCCACATGCTGAAGCGACTTACCTGAAATGCATTGCATGAATTTTCCAGGAGACACATGGTTGACAAGTAGCAAACTTTTTTGGCTCATGGAGGGTGAATTGGATCTTATTCTCCCTTTCTGCAATAGATCAAATTGCATTTATATAGCTGGTCTCCCTCCCCGCACCCTGGCACTGAGCAGCTGATTTCCAATACCCAATCACAGCTGAAGTGGGATTCCAGCTCCTCAGGAGCAATTATCCGTCAATCTGTAGCAATTTACGCCTCATTAGGAAAGCCCAAATTAAGCCTCCTTTCACATTGTCCTACCTATATCCCATAGGAATATGAAGACCCATGCCCTATAGCTGTTCTCACTTGAGGAGAGGGAGCGGGGAGCTAGAATCACTTGGAGAGAAAAAATCAGTGAATCTGTGTGAACTAGGTGAAAACCTTCAAGGGGCTGGACTATAGGCAGCAATCTAGTGAAGGTCGATAGCTGGGAACTGGGAGCCAGGACTGGAAGAGGAATCAGTCTCAGAGGGCAGGGCAGAAAACAGAAGTGGAAAGCAAGCCAAGAGTCGGAACCAAAGAGCAAGACCAGAAATGCAAGACATACTAGCTCAGGTAGATGTTGTTGCTCAAGCAAGTCTCAGCCACAGAGAGAAGTGCTTTCTATACCTTCCTGACCAGGAAGAGCCAGCTTGGATGTGGGAAGCCAGGCCAGATCTGGAAGGTTCTTCCTTGGGAGGCTACAGTTATGGGGCTCGCCACATGGGACAGCAGTCAGCAGTTACTGACAACCAATACTGTTCAGTACTACCTTACATGTGGCTGGGCTTGCATAGCTGCAGACAAGCCAATGTGATTCCTGGTAGGACATTTTGCAGAATGTTTCCTGTGCCAGTGACCCTTTGAAGCAGCCAAGGTGGTCTAAGCCTGAAGCACTCACGTTTTCCACAGACACAGCAACACGAGTCCCCGGAAAGCTTGATGTTATAGTTAAAACTAGTGAATGTCACCACAGTTAGGGACTCTTCTTAGCTTCTCCTTGGCTCAGGCTACACCCAAGGGTAAATCATTTTGTGAAAACTGTAACCTGGCTCACTGACTCTTAACATTTAAAGAACTTCTCTGAACCACTGCTTTCCTGTGACGAGCCTTGTTCTCCAGAGCAGGAAGCAATGGCAGGAAGATGTCATTTCTTTGAGGTGCTGGTGGTAGCAGTGCCTTCATTTCTGTGTCCTTTCATCTCCCCACCCCCACCCCGGGCCACAGTCTAGAGGGCACAGAGCAGTCTAAGCAGTCACTCAGCAACACAGCCAGTTCTCCACCCGTACAATGACCACACTCCTCTGCCTTGCTTCTGCTGGGAGCAATCTAGATGCCTCTCCAACATTCTTGCTGGACATGATGACACAAGCAGGCTCACATAGATACACAAATCTGCTTAAGAGGTCTACATTTAATCCTTCAACTAAGCCAGGCCTGTACTGCTGGCTCATTAAAAATCAAATTTAAGATTTGAGTTTGCCATTAATTCTGTGGGGAGAGGATTGAATTCCAAATTGCAATATCAGTTGCTTTGTCTCCAAAGTTCTCACATGCAGAGGTCTGCTCACAGGATGATACTGCTAGTAGTAGAAGGTGTGGAGGCGATCCCTTATTTTCACTGCAGCCCCCATGCAGAAATATGCTTTGAAAGGTTGGGGAATCCTCCAGAACAGCATGGGAAGTGATGATGGATGTCAGCAAAAGTGGAAGCCTTGACAGGATTGGAGTGCCTTCCTTGTGTGGAAGGAGCCCTTCCGTTTGTGGAAGAGCAACTATCTAAAAGAGAGACAAACCATTATCTCTTAGAAAAAAAGCATTAAATCACCTGTTTTCCATCTTTGGTTCACCTGACAATCTAAACAATCTAACCACTGTATTTTGCACCAACCAAAGCTTTCAAACAGTTTTCAGAGACAGTCTCACCTACAGTGCACTGAATCATTCCAAATGGAGTGTTACCACTCTATGGGTAACTGGACAGGCCCTCTCTGTTTAGAACAGGCTGGTTTTTTCTAGATCCTCCCTCCCCCGTGTCGAGTCTTTCAGCGAATAAGTGATTGTTTCTCCCCCCCTCTTTTCTTCCACAGCACTTACCAAAAGTACATTTCCTTCAGATTCAAATGCAACTAAAAAAGGTGCTATCAGCATGACGGTCAATGGAACAAAACTGCGAACACAAGAAGAGAGGTACTAAAGCAACTTCGGAATGCGCAGATACACTGTTGGAAACTCAGCTCTGCGGCACTTTTTTCCAGTTCTGACTGCAGCTGTATTTACCAAAGCAGTGCAGATTCCATGGTCCAACAGATGCCAAATAGTGACTGAGAACAACGTCTCGATTATAGGTCTAAAATGAAGCAAGTGAAACCTGAATGTAAAATGCCAAAGAATCTTGTGGTTTGAAGTGCTGTCCCCATTGCTTTGTTTCAGTCTATCCCAAACCAGCCACCTTTGCCTTTTCGTGAGTTTTGTTACATACCTTAATATGTTTTAAGTTCAAAGATGCGATGGATTTTTGGTTGAACAATATATAGATAAAACATAAACACAATCAGGTAATGGTTAATAGAAATTGCTTGGTGTGTAAATAAGATGTTTTATAACATAATTTAGAGCTGTACAGGCATAATAGCATTTTACAACAAAGGTGCATCAATTGATGCATTATGCAATGATTACATTATTGTGCTTAATAATAGAAATCATTTATATCTGAAACAATGACCTGAATTTCCTCCACTTTGAGGAGAATTAAGATTACATGCTGCATTTCATTCTGTTTGGGACTACTATGTTTGTTGATCCAAGCTCAAGGGAGAGCGCAGCCTAACCTAAATTTCCCCAGAACTGGAGGAAATTCAGTTAACCACTTGTTATGAACCACTTCTGTAATTAAGCATAATAATAATTTTGTTTCCTAAACCTAAAATCTCCAATAATGTAATGAAATATTTTATATCCGACATGGCAGAAGAGAACCAGAGTCACAATATCTAATTTTGTGCTACAAATGTACAGTGTCCTCCTGGAATTGAATAAACAGGTTGAGAACCAACCTTTGGCAGAGGAGGTTGGTTTATATGAGTACCCAACCTTCTTTTTTTTTTTTCTTTTAATAAAAAGCAATTTCTAATAGTCACATCCTTCCCAATACCTCTTTATTAAGTTTTTTTGAAATGTCACCTTAACTCTGAAAATTACAGTGTACAATAATTTAGCCATATATTGTGTTCTCTATTGATGAAATCAGATATTCCCTTTCTTGATGTTTCTAATAAAACTTCCCCTTCCCCTTTACCTGCCTCTGTGATTCTTGGTTTATTGCCCATATCTTGGTTCTGATCTGTGAAATGCACTTGGTTTTAATGTTCAAGTCTGAGTCCTTGTAAAAGTGCCTTGAGAGTCAGCACAGTAGCCTAGCGAGAGATTGTTCTAAAGATATGGACTGTATTACAGTTGTCTCACTAATGCCAGTGTTTGCTTTAGATAAGCAGCCCACTTTTCAAGGACTTGGTTACATTACTAGCAATGATGCCAGCTTTCATTAGTGGCAATTTCTGGGTTGTTGTGTGTCAAACCAGGAGTATTACTTTTAAACTTCGCAGTATGTGGATGGTTATAATGCATGGGTGTATACCTGCTGTCGGGTGGCGCTGTGGGTTAAACCACAGAGCCTAGGGCTTGCCGATCAGAAGGTTGGCGGTTCAAATCCCCGCAACGGGGTGAGCTCCCGTTGTTCGGTCCCAGCTCCTGCCCACCTAGCAGTTCGAAAGCACGCCATTTCAAGTAGATAAATAGGTACCGCTCCGGCAGGAAGGTAAACGGTGTTTCCGTGCACTGCTCTGGTTCTCCAGAAGCGGCTTAATCATGCAGGGCCACATGACCCGGAAGCTGTACGCCAGCTCCCTCAGCCAATAAAGCGAGATGAGCACCGCAACCCCAGAGTTGGTAACGACTGGACCTAATGGTCAGGGGCTCCTTTACCTTATACCTGCTGTCATGAAAAGAGGCTCTTGCAATGACCTGTATCTCTAGGTCATAGAATTGTAGAACTCAAAGGGACCACCAGTGTCATCTAGTCCAACCCCCTGCAATGCAAGAAACTTACCCAATGTGTGTTGCGGGCAGTGGCGTAGCGTGGGTTCTCAGCACCCGGGGCAAGGCAAGTAATTTACGCCCCCTAACCCGGGGCAAGGCAAGTAATTTACGCCCCCTAACCCGTGGATTTTAGCACTCGAGTCTCTTCCGCGCCCCCCCCCCAGATGTTGCGCCAGGTGCAGCAGGCCACCCTGCACCCCCCACGCTATGCCACTGCTCCCACCACAAGTCTTCAGGACAGCCTTCCGAAGGCTGGCGCAGGGAGAAGGTCTCTCCGCCCTACCGCCAGGCTTCGGAGCAGCCTTCCGAAGGCTGGCGGCGGGAGGAGGTCTCTCCGCCAGCCTTCGGAGGACGTCCGAGGACAGTGGGGTTCCTGCTTCCTCGAGGAGGGCCGGCCAAACGCACCCCCCCAAATGTTGCGCCCGGTGCGGCCGGCACCCCTGGCACCCCCACGCTATGCCACTGGTTGCGGGGGTGGGTGGGGGGTGGCTGTAGCTCAGTAGGGCTTTGCATTCCGAAGGTCTCAGGTTCAGTCCCTGGCATCTCCAGGCAGGGCTGGGAATATCTCCTGAAACTCTGGAGAGTTGTTGCCTGTCAGTGTAGACCATACAGAGCTAGATTGACCAGTGTTCTCACTTGGTAGAACACAGCTTCCTATGTTCCCTACATTTGCTTGTAGAATAAGATTCCCATTCATCAAGCTGAGGATTAACTGGGCTTTTAAGTTTTATCTGCGAAATGCCTCTTCCTTCATTTTGCAACGGGGGTTACAAAAAGGGACCGGCTGATAAATCTAAACATCTCTTCTCCCCCCTCTCTCAACACACACACACACACACACAGAGAGAGAGAGAGAGAGAGAGAGAGAGTTTTATTCATGCACCCGTGCATGGGGATGTGTCAGTCTCCCAAGCCTTTATGTGAACAGTGTGACTGTACTGACAGAGCATTTGTGTGCGCAGCTGTGTGTGCAAAGGCTACAGGGCAGGCTACTTTATGCACCCCTGCTCCCATGTTCGGTAAGACAGGAACATGAACACCTGAAGAAGCCCATTGTCCAGAGGCGCTGATTCCTAGGGGCTGAGTATTTTTCTTGTCCTGGAACCCCTGGGCATCCTGCTCTGCTCACACACAGTAGGGAGTGTTTACTGTATTACAGCAGCTGCAAAACTACCCAGGACATTTCAAGATGGATTCATTCTTTGTCTGCCAAGCCCTGGTCTCAGAAGCCTCCTGAAATTTGGATACCAATTTCAGCTTCTGTCAAGAAGGCTGATGAATGGAGCGCATGTAGGTAAAAGTTTACCTTCAGTCACATGCAAGCCAAGAGGAATACCTCAGAGATGAGCTTTGGAGAAAGACACACACACACACCAAGCCATAAGAAGAACACAGCTACAAGCCCTGCATATTAATGCTCTCACAAGTTCTCTTTCAGCGGTACTTCATGGGTAACTTTTCCACAACCCAGCAAAAGACTCCAAATATTCTCCAACCAAGTAATATGTACAAAAATGCATATACTAGGAAAGACTTACATAACACCAGGAGATTCGCCTATCCTTTGTTAAAACACATTGCTTAGTATTACATGAGACTTAAGAACCCGCAGAATCATAGAATTGTAGCTGGAAGGGATCACGAGGGTCATCTAGTCCAACCCCTGCAATGTTGGAATCTTTTGCTCAAAAGTGAGCTGAGAATGTCCCCAACCATATAACGGAAGCAACAAAAGTGAGGAGAAAAGTAGATATGTATCTTATTAAAACAAGGAAAGGGAAGAAAAATATAAAGTTTGAGAAACATAATATGTAAACAGAATGATCACAACAAAGTGCAGTTCTGATGGAGTAAAATTCTTGTCACTTATTCAAAGATGTGGAGATGGACAGTTTTTAAATAGTAATTCGCATAGGTTTCAACAGATTGGGGGTTATGGGTTTGTTTTGTTTTTATGATGTATTTTGTGTTCTTATTTTATGTTTTTATGCTGTGAACTGCCCAGAGATCTTTGAATGAAGGGTGCTATTCAAATTATGTACACACACACATATACATACCATATTTTTCTGACTATAAGACATCCCCATGTATAAGACGCCCCCTAATTTTTGACATTATTTTTTAGGGGGAAAAACCTAGTCTTATACATGGAAAAATATGGTACCTGGATCCAAGGGTGAGGTGCATGCAGAAAGCATTTCTGCTTGCACAAGAGTTGGCCCTTCATTTTTGGAAATTGGTCCTTCTTGCGTCAGCCTCCTTCACCACATGTCTTTGCTTCCAGATGGTTCCCCACCCCCCTGGAACATTGATGGGGGTGGGGGTGGGGGGTGGAGAGGGAAGGGAAGTCAAGAAGGCCCATTTCCGTGAATGGAGGACTACTCCAAGCCAAGGTGCAGGTGCACTGGCGTCAATGACCTTCCTCTGACCACTGCCTTACTCTTCCAATGTCAGACTCACAAATTATGAAATAAATACTTGTGTAGTAAAAGCTGGCTGTGAGAATGACAAAAAGGATGCTCTGTTCAAAGTTACTTTTGTAATGCTGTTGCCGTGTCTGTGAACACATTGCTGCTTTCTAGCACTTGGTGTTTTTTTTAAGAGAATTTATTTATTTATTTATCCATAAATAGACTCATTCGCAGCATCACTTGCATACTGCCCCAGAACTTTGGAAGGGTATTGCTAGCTGCAATGATAGCGGTCATCAAAAATATATCTATCTTGCAATAAAGACCCACGTTTCAGTCTTCTTCATAGCTTTTATTATGCAGTGGTACCTCGGGTTAAGTACTTAATTCGTTCCGGAGGTCTGTTCTTAACCTGAAACTGTTCTTAACCTGAAGCACCACTTTAGCTACTGGGGCCTCCTGCTGCTGCCGCGCTGCCAGAGCACGATTTCTGTTCTCATCCTGAAGCAAAGTTCTTAACCCGAGGTACTATTTCTGGGTTAGCAGAGTCTGTAACCTGAAGCGTATGTAACCTGAAGCGTATGTAACCCGAGGTACCACTGTATTAGCACCGGAATTGCCAGCACACAGTATTTAATCCTCAAACATTCTGCTGCTGCACTCTTGTTTTCTCTTTGAAGTCCTCGGCTGATTCTGATTGGGGATGCTGTGCTTGTGAAGGTCGCAAAGAATACAGCCCCTCTGCTTTCTCTCATATGGGCAATGAGATCAGTTTCCGAGGCTGATTTGCCATGGAGCTTGTTAAAACAACCACCCAGCAATTTCTAGTCGTGTCTTTGCAAGTGGATCTTGAAACTTCTTGTTATTTCCCAAAATAAAAAGCCACATTGTCAAAAGACTTAGCATTAGATCATGTGCTGATTAATTTTGAAGATCATCCCACGGGTGGACGTTAAGTATGTTGTTTGTTCCGATCTGCTGAGTGCTACAATTGTTTCCGCAGCCTTAAGCAGACTAGAGCGGAGGGCAAATGGAGCAACAATTTGAAAATAAAGTTGTACTGAACGAGGGATTGACAGAAGGAGGGCCTCCCCATCACCACCATCCCAATAGCCCTTTTCATAAATAGCAAAATCATTTTGATGAAATACTCAAAGAATGCAGGGCTGGCTCCAGGCTTTTCCCGGGGTGGGTGGGAACATGGACAAGGTGTTCCGATCGAGTTCTCCTCCTCTCCAAGGGCTCACTGCCCACTCACTCTTCCTTTTCCTTTGTGCTCAGTCTGCACAAATGCCCAGAGAGAGAGCGTGCACGCACTAAGGAAGCAGAGGTTGCTGTTCCAACTCCTCAGGAAGAAGAGGAACTGAGCCAGGAAAATGTGCCCCTCCACCCCACTGAAGTGTGGGTCTCAGCAGGTGCCCATCCCTGACATGAGCTTGAGCTCTTGGTACAGCAAACTAAATATGACATAATAGGCATCACTGAAACCTGGTGGGATAAGTCCCACGATTGGAATGTAATAATGGGGGGATACAATCTATTTCAGAGAAACAGACCAGACAAGAAAGGAGGAGGAGTGGCGTTATATGTCAGGGATGTGTATACCTGTGAAGAGATCCAAGATTTAGAACCTCAAAGCCAAAGTGAGAGCATTTGGGTCAAAATTAAGGGAGAGAAGAATAACAGAGACCTCATTGTGGGAGTTTACTATAGATCCCCAAGCCAAACGGAGGACATAGATGATGCCTTCCTGGAACAGATGGCCAAGCATGCAAAAGGAAGGGAGATAGTAGTAATGGGGGACTTCAATTACCCGGATATTTGTTGGACGTCAAACTCAGCCAAGAGCATAAGGTCAAACAGATTCCTCACTGGCCTTGCAGACAACTTCATTGTCCAGAAAGTGGGAGAAGCAACAAGAGGAACAGCCATTTTAGATCTGGTCCTAACCAATGTTGATGACCTGGTTAGTGGGGTAGATGTGGAAGGATCATTAGGCGCGAGTGATCATGCTCTTCTGAAGTTTACTATACAGCGGAAAGGAGCAGCCAAGCATACTAGGACTCAATTTCTTGACTTTAAGAAAGCCGACTTCATAAAACTTAGGGAAGTGCTGGGTGAGATCCCATGGACAGCAATACTTAAAGGAAAGGGAGTTCATGATGGCTGGGAGTTTGTTAAGAGGGAGATAGTAAAAGCACAACGACAGGCAATACCAATGAGACGGAAACATGGAAGGTGCCTAAAGAAGCCAGGGTGGCTATCTAAAGAACTTTTAACTGAATTAAGATTAAAAAAGGATGTGTACAAAAAATGGAAAAGGGGGGAAACCACCAAAGAGGAATTCAAACAAATAGCCAGCACGTGTAGACACAAAGTCAGAAAAGCTAAAGCACAGAATGAACTCAGGCTTGCTAGAGAGGTTAAAAGCAACAAAAAAGGCTTTTATGGGTATGTTCGTAGCAAAAGGAAGAACAAAGAAACTGTGGGGTCACTCAGAGGAGAAGATGGTGAAATGCAAACAGGGGACACAGAAAGGGCTGAACTACTCAATGCCTTCTTTGCCTCAGTCTTCTCCGATAAAGAAAACAATGCCCGACCTGAAGAATTTGGAGCAGATGATTCAGCAAAGGAAACACAGCCCAGAATAACTAAGGAGATAGTACAAGAATATTTGGCTAGTTTAGATGTATTCAAGTCTCCAGGGCCAGATGAACTGCATCCAAGAGTATTAAAAGAACTGGCAGATGTGATCTCAGAACCACTGGCAGTCATCTTTGAGAATTCCTGGAGAACAGGCGAAGTCCCAGCAGACTGGAGGAGGGCAAATGTTGTCCCTATTTTCAAAAAGGGGAAAAGAGAGGACCCAAATAATTACCGCCCAGTCAGTCTGACATCAATAGCAGGGAAGATTCTGGAGCAGATCATTAAGCAAACAGTCTGTGAGCACCTAGAAAGGAATGCTGTGATCACCAATAGTCAGCATGGATTTCTGAAAAATAAGTCATGTCAGACTAACCTGATCTCGTTTTTTGACAGAATTACAAGCCTGGTAGATGAAGGGAACGCAGTGGATGTAGCCTACCTTGATTTCAGCAAGGCATTTGACAAGGTGCCCCATGATATTCTTGTAAAGAAGCTGGTAAAATGCGGTCTTGACTATGCTACCACTCAGTGGATTTGTAACTGGCTGACTGACCGAACCCAAAGGGTGCTCATCAATGGTTCCTCTTCATCCTGGAGAAGAGTGACTAGTGGGGTGCCACAGGGTTCTGTCTTGGGCCCGGTCTTATTCAACATCTTTATCAACGACTTGGATGATGGACTCAAGGGCATCCTGATCAAATTTGCAGATGACACCAAACTGGGAGGGGTGGCTAACACCCCAGAGGACAGGATCACACTTCAAAACGACCTTGACAGATTAGAGAACTGGGCAAAAACAAACAAGATGAATTTTAACAGGGAGAAATGTAAAGTATTGCACTTGGGCAAAAAAAATGAGAGGCACAAATACAAGATGGGTGACACCTGGCTTGAGAGCAGTACATGTGAAAAGGATCTAGGAGTCTTGGTTGACCACAAACTTGACATGAGCCAACAGTGTGACGCGGCAGCTAAAAAAGCCAATGCAATTCTGGGCTGCATCAATAGGAGTATAGCATCTAGATCAAGGGAAGTAATAGTGCCACTGTATTCTGCTCTGGTCAGACCACACCTGGAGTACTGTGTCCAGTTCTGGGCACCACAATTCAAGAGGGACACTGACAAACTGGAACGTGTCCAGAGGAGGGCAACCAAAATGGTCAAAGGCCTGGAAACGATGCCTTATGAGGAACGGCTAAGGGAGCTGGGCATGTTTAGCCTGCAGAAGAGGAGGTTAAGGGGTGATATGATAGCCATGTTCAAATATATAAAAGGATGTCACATAGAGGAGGGAGAAAGGTTGTTTTCTGCTGCTCCAGAGAAGCGGACACGGAGCAATGGATCCAAACTACAAGAAAGAAGATTCCACCTAAACATTAGGAAGAACTTCCTGACAGTAAGAGCTGTTCGACAGTGGAATTTGCTGCCAAGGAGTGTGGTGGAGTCTCCTACTTTGGAGGTCTTTAAGCAGAGGCTTGACAACCATATGTCAGGAGTGCTCTGATGGTGTTTCCTGCTTGGCAGGGGGTTGGACTCGATGGCCCTTGTGGTCTCTTCCAACTCTATGATTCTATGATTCTATTCTATTCTATGATTCTATGATTCTATGACATTGGCCTTGAAACAATAACCATGTGTGCATAGCCTTAGACATTTCATTATCTCCAAAAGACACATGTATGTGTAGAAATATTTCAAGCCTGTAACCTTTCACCCTGCAGGTAGGGATTCCATGTTTTGAATGCTTCCCATATCACGGGCTCCTTTGGGATGAAAACGTAATAACTAACAACAACAACAACAACAACAATTTATTATTTATACCCCGCCCATCTGGCTGGGTTTCCCCAGCCATTCTGGGCGGCTTCCAACAGAAAATAAAAATACAATAGTCTATTAAGCATTAAAAGCTTCCCTAAACAGGGCTGCCTTCAGATGTCTTCTAAAAGTCTGGTAGTTGTTTTTCTCTTTGACATCTGGTGGGAGGGCGTTCCACAGGGCGGGTGCCACTACCGAGAAGGCCCTCTGCAACTTGGCTTCTCGCAGTGAGGGAACTGCCAGAAGGCGCTCGGCGCTGGACCTCAGTGTCCGGGCAGAACGCTGGGGGTGGAGATGCTCCTTCAGGTATACTGGACCGAGGCCGTTTAGGGCTTTAAAGGTCAGCACCAACACTTTGAATTGTGCTTGGAAACGTACTGAAACTAAAGAGCATAACAAAGAAATGGCATGTGTCCAGAAGTGCTATAGGCCTACCTTGCTCCATGATGTACAGATGTTCCACCACTTACGCAGGGGTTACATTCTGGGGCCCCATGTGCATAAGCAAAAATTGTGTAAGTGAGGAGCACCTTCTAAACACACCCTTAAACCCCCACCTCTGCCGCTGTCTCTCCAGACCAAAAATACTGTATCCAAAAATATCCACAGCTAGAATTGAAGCTCTGGGGGCCACCTGGAGGCTGGGTTACACAGAAGCGCATTCAAATCTGAAATAGTTCATCCTAGGATCATGCACTCTGTGATACTGCTGAAAATGGTTCACTCTAGGATCATGCACTTTGTGATATTGCTGAAACTCTTAATTTTCTGTTCCTCACCTAGAAAGGAGTGTAGTGAACTATCTCATAGGTTAGGTGAGAGAATGAACACCTTAATAATTATCAAGCATTTTGTAAAATAAAAGCCTTCTTTATAGATCCTGAGCTGTACTGGATATAACTTTAAAAGGGACACCAGTTTTTTTCTTCCTGGAACTGAAACACTTGCAAAAGAAACTGAGTCAAACAGGCATATTTAAAGCACCAGATTTTAAAATTACTGCATTCAATCTGGCCACTCCATTTTCAAAATCCAGTACTAAACACATTTGTTCAAGAACTGCTGTAACCTGTCAAGATTTTGCAGTGGGAACGTAGTTTGACTAATATTTCTCAAGCAACGATTGTATCAGGGTGTAAAATCAAAGCATTTTTGAAGTCTTTGTTTCATTCTCCTTCCTCTCAGGATGCATTTTCAGGAACACGGCATGACCTCCTCCCACAAAGAGATTGATCCCTCCCTTAGTCTGGCTGCACAGATATTGGGGATGATTTGAACTATGTTAGTTTTGGGAAAAGATCTGTAAAACCATCAAAACATACACTATCTCTCTGTTCCAGATTCCAACACAGCTCTCTGAGGGCGACTTTGTGGAATCCATATGGCAATATAGAGGTTTTAGTTAGAAAACATAAAAAGACAGAGCCCCGGTTCTCACACTGACCCAGGACAGTGCTGTTAGCAGCGCAGTGAACGAGCCACACGTACCTCTTGCATTCCCCCATAAAAAGAGCCTATAGGATGAACAAGGCCTGCGCATGATGTTTTAAAAAGGATGTGGAATCGTTCAAACCAGGCCTGTGCACCACCAGCTGCTCAGGCAGAAACCCCAGTTCACACTGCAGTCTATCATGGTGCAGAAAAGGGGCATGCACCATTCTTCCTTTGAGACTCTTGCACAACCACCACAGCAGAATGAATGTATCAGCTGGAACACGGTGTTCCCTCACAAGTTTTGCAATTCCGTTGCTCATAAACTGCTAAGAGCTCATACCAGAAAACTTTCGCCATCATAATTTTATGGATGTAGCATACATCACATGATTCCCTCTTTTAAGTGTTTCATGTTGTCGACTGGGTAGAATGCTGGTTCCTTTGGGGGGGGGAGAGACCTATTGCGTTGCTGTTATTATTATTATTATTATTATTATTATTATTATTATTATTATTCCAGTTACAGATAGGTAGCCGTGTTGGTCTGCCATAGTCAAAATAAAAAAATTCCTTCCAGTAGCACCTTAAAGACCAACTAAGTTAGTTCTTGTTATGAGCTTTCGTGTGCATGCACACTTCTTCAGATACCATGATATATCTGAAGAAGTGTGCATGCACATGAAAGCTCATACCAAGAACTAACTTAGTTGGTCTTTAAGGTGCTACTGGAAGGAATTTATTATTATTATTATTATTATTATTATTATTATTATTATTATTATTATTATTATATAATATATATAATATTATAATATTATTAATTTTGTGGTTTTATATCTTGATTTTATTCTGTGAACCGCCCTGTGAGACCCCCAAGTATAGGGCGGTATATAAATGATGGTGATGGTGATGGATGTCCGTCCTGGGACAAACAGACTTTGACCCATTAGTTCCATAACTAGATGAGAAATGACAGTTGACTATGTCACAGAATTGTTGAGGAGAGTAACAAGATTGATTTTTAAAATGTTATCAATCAGATAAATTGGACGGACCTAATAGCTGCATTAGGGATATATAGGATGGAATTCAATGTCCTACGATTCTGACCATTCTGTCAGCACACGTGTTACTACTTGCTAAAGGGAACAATTTCCCCTCTCCCCCCCCCATTTTGTCCCCCCGCCCTGCAAATACTCCAAAGTGGATTTGGGGGAGGCACAGGGGCAAAAGATGAGGGGAAGCCCCCTTGCACTATTACGAGTCCTTGCCGTGGCTTCTGCTAGTACACCAGGTTAATCTTGTGTGCACTTGGTGAAATTTGGGCCTCTCTGTAAACCTCCCGCTCCATATCGCAAGCTGCCAATGTTACTCCCCTCCACTTGGAAAGTACCACATTTTTCACTCCATAAGACGCACCAGACTATAAGACGCACCTAGTTTTTGGAGGAGGAAAACAAGGGAAAAAAATATTCTGAATCTCAGAAGCCAGAACAGCAAGAGGGATCGCTGCACAGCGAAAGCAGCAATCCCTCTTGCTGTTCTGGCTTCTGGGATAGCTGTGAAGCCTGCATTCGCTCCATAAGATGCACACACATTTCCCCTTACTTTTTAGGAGGGAAAAAAGTGAGTCTTATAGAGCAAAAAATACGGTAGTTTACTACAGGCAACTGTTTCTGAAAAATGCAAGTAAGTCCAAAGTTCCCCTGGGCGTGTTGAGCTCGTTTTGTATTTCTTTTTGGTCCTGGCCATTATTACCGAAAGTCTAAACGCTGCTAAAGCAGTATGACCATATTTATGCATTTGCACATCTGGAGTGGTAGAATTCTTTGGATTTTAAACACTGCTAATAGAAACGTCAGGATGGTTCACGGTCAGGCGTTTACGTTCTCCATATACCGAATGGCCTGCACCCACCAGTGCTCTCAAATCAAGTTAGCTGCAATAGTGTGCAGATGGATGGAGCAGCCCAGCAAACAAATCCAATGCCTCTTCAAGTGGAAACAGCTTCACGAAAGTTATCCGTCAGACTCTGGCTTCTGATTCATAGGTAGGCGAGTGGGTGATATATTGTGATATGTCAGTTGTGCTTGTCTGCTCCTAGATGGACCTGCCACATAGGGTGGCTTTGAGAGGTTTTGAAGTTGGCTTGGAAGCAATTAGCTGACTTGCCATTAGGCAAATTGCATTTTTCTATGGCAATGGGTGGAAACCTCTCATTTTAACCACTTGGCACTTGGTGTATTGTACTCTCACGTGCCAGTTTAAATTTACCACAGCAATTTATAGTACTCCACTTGGGTAGTTCAGTCAACAGAGCATGAGACTCTTAATCTCAGAGTCCTAGAGTGGTGGGTTCGAACCCCACACTGGAGAAAAAGATTCCTGCATTGCAGGGGGTTGGACTAGATGACCCTTGCGGTCCCTTCCAACTCTATGATACCACGACTTTCTATGACTTTAATGAGGTAGGTAAACAGAAAATGGCCCACTTAGCCCAGTACAGTGGTACTCGGGTTACAGACGCTTCAGGTTACAGATGCTTCAGGTTACAGATTCCGCTAACCCAGAAATAGTACCTCAGGTTAAGAACTTTGCTTCAGATGAGAACAGAAATTGCACGGCAGCAGTGAAGTGGCAGCGGGAGGCCCCATTAGCTAAAGTGGTACCTCAGGTTAAGAACGGACTTCCAGAATGAATAAAGTTCTTAACCTGAGGTACAGTGGTGCCTCGCAAGACGAAAAGAATCCGTTCTGTGATTCTCTTCGTCTAGCGGTTTTTTCGTCTTGCGAAGCAAGCCCATTGAAGGATTAGCGGATTAGCGGCTTTTAGCAGCTTATCTGCTGATCGGATCAGCTGATAAGCGGCTTAGCAGCTTAGAAAAGGGGGGGAGGGGAAAAAACCCAGCAGGAACTCGCAAGACATTGTCGTCTTGCAAAGCAAGCCCATAGGAAATTCGTTTTGTGAAGCACCTCCAAAACGGAAAACTCTTTCGTCTAGCGAGTTTTCCGTCTTGCGAGGCATTCGTCTTGCGGAGCACCACTGTACCACTGTATTGTCTATAACCAACTGGCAGTAGCTCTCCAGAAATGGATCTTTCCCAGACCTATTCTACATACTATTAAGCCATGGCCTCTTCTGAAAACTCTCCTTAGTATTGGTTTCAGGACTGCTGCCAGGTGTGAGGGGGCTACTCATCCCACCCTGGGTATCCCACTGCTTTCTCCATCTCTCCTCACCCCCCCCCAGCCAGTCCCAATTTCCCCTCTTTCCTCGGTGGTTCCTCTGCTCTGCTCTGCTCTCCACCCCCCACAGAGGCAGACCTAGGGCAATGCAACTGGTTCCCTTGCCCTGGGCACCGAACCAAGGGGGTGTCACAGGACATCACAACTATGATATAGTGCATATGCTGAACAGAAGGCAAGAGGTGGGGGGAATGCTGAATTTTTGCCTCACACTGGTTGTCGCTGAAATTTGAAAGACCCAAGTCCTCCTTTGCTTACCAGGCAGCGGGGTGGGGGGTGGGGTCTCTTGTCACTTCCTTTCCTCATTAAAAGTACATTTTACAAGGGGTGAGCATAATTTGAAGGAAAGCACCACCAAAGATGGCTTTTGCAGCCTGCTGACATCTTCTTTTCCTCTGGTCCTCACACAGAAGCAATGTGCAGAAACGATGCACATTGTTTGTGCATCATTTGACTGTGGCTGAAACAACCTCAGTCTTCACATGTGACAATTTTTATTCTCCTCAGAAAATGGGATTTTGTGTTGGCTGGCAGCAGCCCCGATTTACATATGCTGGGGGGTGTGAGTGGCGCTGTGGTCTAAACCACCAAACCTCTTGCATTTGCCAGTTGTAAGGTTGGCAGTTTGAATCCGCGTGATGAGGTGAGCTCCCATTGCTCTGTCCCAGCTCCTACCAAACTAGCAGTTCGAAAGCATGCCAGTGCAAGTAGAGAAATAGGTACTGCTGTGGCAAGAAGGTAAACGGTGTTTCCGTGTGCTCTGGTTTCTGTCATGGTGTTCCTTTGTGCCAAAAGCAGTTTAGTCATGCTGATCACATAACCTGGAACGCTGTCTGTGGACAAACGTCAGCTCCCTCAGCCTGAAGTGAGAAGAGCACCGCACCCCATAGCCAAGTTTGACTGGACTTAACCATCTAGGGGTCCTTTTCCTTTTTCTTTACATATGCTGAGTATTAATGTCAGGCCCGTTTGCTGCTCTATCACTGCCCTTGTTACAGATGCTGCTATTATTATTATTATTATTATTATTATTATTATTATTATTATATATTCTTCTCTACAGTAAAATGGTACGTATTCCCAAGAAAATGTGTTTAACATCACAGTAACAAAAGCATATTGCCATTTTATTGCTGGAGTCGTAATGGTGCTAGGATTTCAGTAACTCTTGAAATGTGAAACTGCATATGCCCAGAGTATTTCATTTTTTAAAAATTAATCAAGATGGGCAACTGTTGTTGTTTGTGTTTTGCCGTAACATATGAGTTAGTTAGTTAGTTAGTTAGTTAGTTAGTTAGTTAGTTAGTTAATATATCCCCCTTCATCCGAAGCTCACAGGGTGGTTCACAACAAAAAAATACAAAATCAGTTGTGCAGCATGGAGTGGTGGGAAGCGAGAAGAGAAATATGTGCTTCACACATGGCCATCTAAAAGACCATTGAGTCCAGGATCTAGGCTGCATGCACACCACACATTTAAAGCACATGACTTCAACCCAAGCATCCTGGGAACTGTAGTTTGCTAAGGGTGCTGAAAATTATAGCTTTTTTGAGGGGGGAAACTACAGTTTTGGGGATTTTTTGTGGGTAATGGTGTGCTTTAATTGTGTGATGTGTACACAGCCTAACTACTTCGCTGTATCACTGGGAACAAAAACAGACTTAAAATAGCCCTTTCCACTGCTTGCTGGCTGTTTATTCACAGAGGTTTTTTTTTAGTGTACAGGAGCATTTTAAAATGTAATCACACACACACACACACACACACACACTGCAATCCAGAGTACCTCCTCTTTTTGCTACATGTGTAGACCAGGCCTATTTCTGTCTACAATCTGTTTTTTTGGTGCGGGGAGGAGGGAGGCTGTTTGCTTGCTGTGGGGCATCCTGTTCACTCAATCTCAATTTCCATGAGATTAAAAATAGTAGCTTCAAATAAAACACACTGTACATTTAAATAGAAAGTAAACAAAAGTCAGGCAACGCTGGGAAATTCTGCCTTAATTCATGCTGCTATTATGTGTTCCTGAAATAGTTTCTATCTTTAGAGGTGCCCTTAAGGAATTGTGAAGAAACCTGGCATTATTTACAGTGAATGTCACACTTTCTATTCTGTTGCTTGAGCACCACTTTAACCCCCTCCATCCTGTGTTCTCTGGCACAGCTCTTCCAAACATTTGCCTGCACGTAGCCCCATTGAAGCGAGATACTTTGTGAGGGAATGTTTTCAAGACGAAGGCCTTGTATTTGTACACGCTGAGAAAGGCAACACTCGTAGTCAGAGGGTGTTGTTACACTTCAGATCCAAAGCGTAGAACACATTAACTGATGGGACTACTCCCCCCTCCCCTTTTAACACTGTATTTGCTAATTAAAACCACTTTCTAATGAGGTTTTCTCCAGACTTATCTTGTTAAATACCATCTAGACTCGTAAGGCAAATCTAGTCTTGTTTGTCCATCAATGGCCTTGCAATGTGGTAGACTCATTGTGGAATACTTTCCCACTAGATCCAGGCTTTAAGATAAAATTCTCCTGGGCCAGGATGCAAGGAAAAAAATCGTTAATTAAATCGCCGCCCCAGACATATTAAGTTTCCCTCTGCTAATGTTCCTGACAGTTATGAGATTAAATGCAACAAATCTGATGTTGAAAAACCCTACAAGCGTTGGGCATGATCCAGCACAAAACAAGCATATTTTTTTAACTGCCCTTGGTTGGAAGGCAAGAGAGCTAAACATGTGCTTAACTCTCACTGAAAACATGAGGATCCTAAGTGATCTACTCAGTGTAGGTTTCAATGGGTTCAAAGGGATTTAGACCTGAGACTAACATTGTGTTTACATGTGCTCACCTAAGCCAGAGGAAGGAAGGAAGGAAGGAAGGAAGGAAGGAAGGAAGGAAGGAAGGAAGGAAGGAAGAATGGGTTTTCTTCACAGTGTTTAAAAATATAATATTCATGAGTATGTTTAAATTAAACATTGAATAAAGGTTTAGCTTTAACAGTATACATTAGCTAGCAGTAATACAGTCTTGTGTTCCTCTGAGAGAAAACCGTTTGCTGCTATAAATAGCAATCTTCTTTTCAACGTCTTTTTATGGCTTTATATGTATATAAAGTTTATGGCTTTATATATAAGTTTGTTTTTAATAAACAGTTACTATATTCAAATATTCAGGGAGCCACGTGGAGTCATTAATGGAATTGTTGTCATTTGACCGACTAAAACTCAGCACATTTCTCTTCCTCGATGGACTGGGAAGGGGAAATTATGGGTTTTAACTAGTGAAGTCTGCTAGCCAAGATAGCTAAATGATACTCCTGTGCAAGGGGTTCTACAGCTTCTGCCTCTGAGTCTGGACTTCCTTCTGCCACAGACTCTCCCAGCTCACTAAGCCCTGTTACCTCCTCAGCTTCCAAACCTCCTCTTCCCAGTCTGACCACACATCATTGTCCCACCACCACTCCCCGGGCTCTGAGCCTTCTTTCTTTGGTGGCTCCTCAGCTGGTTCCTCCCACCATATCTCTGCATCCAACCGGTTGATGACCTCAGCATGGGAAACCAGGTTTCAGCTGTCTTTGCTTGTTTCTTTCCCTCCTATAAATAACATGGTTAACGGACAGGGTCAATAAAGTGAGTCATTTAACTGCCTGCCTGTGACTAATCCTTTAGGATCTTGCAAGGTAAGCAAAACCATCATTATTCACTTGTTCTTGAGGAAGATGTAAGGAAACGAACAATGACAACCAAGGGGCTAAACTGACGAAAGCAGCAAGGGGTGGGTGTCTGCAGATGAGGTGCAGGTTTCCATTGCTATTATCATTTATAATTATTTTATTTTGCAGTATTCTCTTTGCTACTGCACAGAATACAGGAAAGGGAATGTAATAGAAAGAATAAAATGTTGGGTTTTTTTCTTTTTCTTTTAAAGAACATTTGACCCTCACTACAGGAGCTCATTCCTAATCCCTTCAAGAGTTTCTAAGGGATTCAACATTTTACTCATCTTTTATGGAGCATTTTACTGTCTTCCAGACAAGCTGTAACAAAAGGTCCCGGCCATCGGGTCTCCTGGCTCTGTCTTAGTAAAGTCTGGGATTTAGCCTGGAGGTCTTGGCCATCCTCCAGTTTGTGTTATTACACATATCCTGCCGCCTCTCGGCAATTCCTGAAGGATATGGGATTTTCTCCTCGTTTCCTGCCCCAAACTCTGCTTGAGTGTCTCCAGACTATTAAACAGCTCCTGTATTGGGAGGGTGGAGAGCAGATTTCTTTTCTGGGAAGAAGACACCAAGCGCAAGGGTCAAGGAGGAGATGGGAAAGCTGCCTGTCATGGGAAGCTACCAACATTGCTGTGGAGAACAGCTGCCAGCTAGAGCGCAGGACTCTGAAGCTCATTCCTCCTTGCTTTTCTGGCACTCAGACCAATGTCCATTCATAGAATCATGGAATCATAGAATTGTAGAGTTGGAAGGTACCATTAGGTCATCCAACCCACTACTATGCAGGAATCTTTTGCCCAAAATGGGGCTCAAATCTGTGACTTTGAGATTAAGAGTCTTGTGCTCTGTCAACAGAGCTATCCCCAGCTGCCAAAGAAGAGGAGCACAATGTTTCTGCTTGTTTTAAAACCAGGTAACCTTTCACTTGTGAGGTGATCATGAGGACCACAACCTCACCTCTCAGTACAGGGAACGACCATTTTGTGCATGTTCAAAGCATGTGCCATTTCCGGACCTGGAAGGGGGTGGAGTGGGGCAGACTTATCCACACTCCACTGATGTGCATGGTGACCTGGAACGCAGCCCCCCCCTCCAAATTAGGGGTTGCCTGTGTATGTCTTGTGCTTGTACTGTTTGGAATTTTCCATTCCACCTTTAGTTACAGACACAGAACTGTTACATGTCACATGTCTGTTTACATTCCAGCACTGTTTGCTGGTGTAAGCGGAACTTCCGCTGTGTTGTTTGCCGTCTCTTCCAAGAGAGAGTCAAAAGCCAAAGAGAGACAACATGTTTCTTTGTCCTGATTTATGTTTAACAAATCTGTACTATATAGTATGTCTCCACATGCCTCAAGCCTCTTTCATTGCACAGTATGCTCTGCTAAGCAAAGTGTGCCTGTATCAGCAGACTTGGATCACTGATATATGTCGCACCAGAGGTCGAGGGATCTTTGCAGTGTGTCAGCTGGAAGGAGACGATCAAGCTGGGGGCTAGCCAGCGGGCCGTTTGACCCCCGGATGCCAACATGTACAGCAGTTATGCAGAAGGAGGGTGGGGCTAAATTGGGGTGGCGCTGTGGGTTAAACCACAGAGCCTAGGACTTGCCGATCGGAAGGTCGGCGGTTCGAATCCCCACAACGGGGTGAGCTCCCGTTGCTCGGTCCCAGCTCCTGCCAACCTAGCAGTTCGAAAGCATGTCAAAGTGCAAGTAGATAAATAGGTACCACTGCGGTGCAAAGGTAAACGGCGTTTCTGTTCGCTGCTCTGGTTCGCCAGAAGCAGCTTGGTCATGCTGGCCACATGACCCGGAAGCTGTACGCCGGCTCCCTCGGCCAGAAAAGCAAGATGAGCGCCGCAACCCCAGAGTTGGCCATGACTGGACCTAATGGTCAGGGCTCCCTTTACCTTTACCTAGCCTCTGCTCATGTGAGAAGGGGGAGCATAGATTAGCACTGAGCAGCAGAGAGCCAAAATGGGCTCTCCCGGAATGACAAAGTCTGCACCTCTCTGACTCATCCATAATGCCTCCAATCCCTGGAAGCAATGGTTAATAGGAGGAAAGGCTGACTTGGAAAATGGGGGGCACCACACGTCTACATGTAATTGAAGCTGAACCAGGCACTCTCATGGGACCCTGGGGTTCAAACTATGGGTTAGGAGTTGCTTTGCCTCACTCTGCCTAAGTCCATCTATCTCAGCTGTCACCAGCTCTCTATGACCTCATGTGGAGGTCCTTGCAGAGGCGGAGCTAGCTGCTCCATTACCCAGAGCGGCCCACAGGGCGGGGCTAGGCACTCGCAGGGGTGCGCCAGCAGCAGTGTGCATCCCAGGGGGGTGCACTGCCGGCGGAGAGCGTCCCAGGGGGGACGCCACCCATGGTGATGTCAGCCCCCTCAGGGATGGCACCCAGGGCCCCACCTTTCTCCGCTTCTGGGTCCTTGCCACTTGGTTATGGTTCCTTTCTTTAAAGCAGGTCACCAAGATGGCACCTATGGGTCTCATAATGCCTTCCAGTACCTCCAATGGTGCCCATGGGAGTTTTCAAAAAGGCACAGTGCATAAGAGACTCTTTATGTTTCGTACTCGGTGACTGCATTTTCTCAGGGTCTGCTACACTGAGCATGCCCCCTTAAACATGTCCACATTTCATTGGATGTCAGAATCTCACCCCTTCCCCTCCGCTCTATTGATAGGGATGTCTGATGGCAGGGGTATGGCTGCACCATGTTGAGGTCCTGTCTCTTCTCCCTTCTCTTTCAGATGTGGAAGCCACTTGGTGTTGTCACGCACCACCTGCAGCAGCCATGTTATGACTGGCACCCACGGCCCTGTCTCATAATTCCAAAGGTGTGCCTCCTGTCTTGAGACCACAATACAAGGGAAGAGAAGGAAAGCAGCAAATAATATGCCAAGCATGAACAAAGTGCCGGAAGAGGCAACAGGACAGAAGAGCAGACCCAAAATGCAAGGCCGCAGTACTGATGAGCAAGTGACCGTGTTTTTGTTCAGAGACATACTGGAGGTCCAGGCCAATTGTATCGGTGTGAAAGCATTTCTGGAAAGCAAAACTCACAGACGAACGATGCGGCCAATTTGTCAGAAAAATAATGTGAGTGGGTGGCAAAAGGAAAGAAAGCCGAAAACTACAGGCGCCTATTAATGAGGGACTCAGACAACAAACAACACATAGGAAATGCTTGTCACCAATAAAGCACCGGGTTGGCACAGTCGCTGGGTAGGGCTTCTATTAAGGTGTGTGTCAGGGGTTCAGGAGCAGAGACGCAGAGAAGGGAGGAAGCAGAGAGCGAGGGGGAGGAATCCGAAGGGAAAATGAGTGATGATGACGACCCGAGATCTCCAAGCCTAAGCAGTGAGTCAGAGGACTCCCAAAAGGGAGCCCCAGTGAGCAGAGCAAGGGGGGGATCCGGGGGGACACCCCAGGAGGAAGGGAACAGAGGAGATTCAGAGAGCAGCAGCTGGAAGTCGGGACCCACGCTCATAACTGAGGGCGGCAGCAGCTGGAAGTCGGGACCCACGCTCAAGACTGAGAGCAGCAGGGAGGAAGGTAGCCAGGCATCGGGTTCCGGAGGCTGTCAGCAGGAGGGAGGGCACGAGTCAGGGGTGGTCACGCCCTCCTCAGAGAGCGAGGCAACGGTTAAGAGGAAAGTAGAGAGTTGGGCGCGCGCGCCAAGTTCAAATGCAGCGGAAGCTGGAGCAGTAAGCAGCCCGGAGAGTGAGCCAGGTCCTAAAGCCCGCCGCAAGGAGGCAGAAGGATCAGGGGGGTCAGCGTCAGAGGAGAGTAGAAGGGAGGAGGCCCAGGGGGGCAGAAGGACCCAGAGACGTAGGGAGAGGCGAAGGAGGTGGAGCAAGGCTAGGGTATTAAGCTGGTGTGCAAGAGGCGGGGACTCAGACGGGTCTGCGCCGACCTAGGGCAGAAGGTGTAGAGCTGCACGCTGCAGTTCGGAAATGAAACCTGTAACTTAATAAAGACTCTTATAAAGTGAACGCTGGCGGACTTGGTCCTATGTGAGCTGGGACTGGGTGGCAGCTCTGACAGTAAGACCCGTCTCTTAAAAGCTTCGGACACCTGATATCTCGCAGCGGAGAGAGAGGCAGCTGGAGGAGGGGATCGGTGTTTGGGAGCAAGCTCACGACGGTTAGCAGAGATGACGGAAGCAGAGAAAGTTGCAGCGCTGCAACAGGCAGTTACCCAATTGAACGCGGAGGTACTGGCATCCAAGAAGAGGGAGGAGGATGCGGCAGCCGCCTACAAAGATCTCCACGCCAGGTTTGAAGCATGGGTTAAACACGGGCAGCCAGGACCCAGACCGGAGGGGGTTGGGTTGGCACGGAGAGCAGGAGGGCTTGTGGCTCACTTCGATGGGAATTTACAACAGTACCCCAATTTTCGAGCAGACGTAATGTGCGCACTGCAACTGCTGGCAAAAGACTTTAGAGATGAGGAAGAGAAAGTGGGGTTCATACTATCCCATTTGCATGGGGATGCTAAAGCGTGGCTACGCAATTTGTGGAGGGATAAAGATCCGGCGCTTCAGAATGCAGATGCCTTTATCAAAGCGATGGATGCGTGTTTTTTGTCTACTATTGATGTGGATCTTGCCCGACGGGAGATTCATGGACTGAAACAAGGGAGGGCAAGCGTCCGGCAGTACCACGCCCGCTTTTTTGCGCTGGTCAGTGCCTTAGAGTGGGACCGGGATTCGCCCCCTGTCAGAGACCTGTTCTGGGAGGGTCTAAGCTCAGCGGTCAAGGATGAAATTGCAAGGGGGGAGAGGCCCCGAAGCACGCAGGAGGTGGTCCAAAGGGCGCTGACTGTGGGGGTGAGGCTGGAAGAACGTCCCTGGTGCAGAGATGAAGGACGTGGAGGGCGCGAAGCAGCGAGAAGTTTCTCTTTCGTTCCAAGAGAAGCAGCGCGTGCGCAATCCACACCTCCGCCAGGAGGGGGAGGGGAACCGATGGAGGTTGGAGGTGCAAGGGCTCAGTCAGCAGCCAGAGCCCAAGCACCGACAGCAGTGAAAGCGAAGCCTCCTAGAGGGAACAGGAAGTGTTACATCTGCGAGGATCCAGGCCATTTGGCGAAAGAGTGTCCCCGGAGGCTCCACAAGCACACTGCAGCCTCAGCAATGGTGACTGCAGCAACGCAGCAAGGAGAACCTCAGCAGGGAAACGACGATGTCTGGCTGGAGACAGAGGCACTGGGGCCCAGCCAGACGCATCAGTGAAGCAGTCCCCAGCGATCTTGCAACCCACGGACCCCCTCCCACCCAAACCAGTAGTGCAGCTCACAGCATCTCTCCAGCTACCCGATGGCGTCACTATCGAAGTACCGCTTTCTGTGGATTCTGGAAGCAACGCAGACTTTATAGCGCAGGATTTTGTGGAGCAGCACGCTATACAGCTACTGCCTGCCACTCTGCCCCTGCAAGTCGTCACAGTGGATGGCAGAGAGTTGCTAGGGGGGCAGGTGGTGAAGCAAACGCCACCGATGGTGATGCGCCTTGGCAACCACAGGGAAGTCATCAGTTTTAATGTCACCCAACTGTCGGACACGCCCATTGTGTTGGGCATGAGTTGGCTGGACAGGCACAGTCCGACACTGGCTTGGTACCAGAGACAGCTGATCTTCGGCTCCTCTTATTGCGCAGAACACTGCATCCTGCCCAGACAGGAGGGAGAGGAGGAGGAATCACAACTGCAGTTGGGAACGTTGCAAGCAGTCCCCCACAAATACGCAGACTTTCTGGAGGTCTTCTGCGAGAAAGAGGCTGACAAGCTACCACCGCACAGGCAATATGACTGCAAGATTGACCTCCTACCAGGGGCGACGCTGCCGAAAGGGAAGCTGTATTCCATGTCTGAGGACGAATTACAGGAACTCAAACAGTTCATAGATCACAATTTGCAGCGCGGTTTCATCCGGGAGTCCAGGGCAGTAGGGGGCAGTCCTGTTTTCTTCGTGAAGAAGAAGGACACGCCCCAGAAAAGACTGGTGGTGGATTTTCGCCTCTTAAACAAGATGACCAAGCCTTCTGATTTCCCCATGCCCAGGATTGACGACCTGCTAGCGACGGTGCGCAAGGGACGCGTGTTCACCAAGTTGGACCTGCGAGGTGCGTACAATCTCATCCGCATGAGGGAGGGCGATGAGTGGAAGACAGCCATGTTCACGCCTCTGGGCACCTACGAATACAGAGTGATGCCGTTTGGATTGCAAAACGGTTCTCACTGTTTCCAAGCTTTCATGCATCATGTGTTGGCGGGACTCCTTTACAAGAAGTGCGTCTGCTTTCTGGATGACATCCTGATATTCTCCGACTCGCAGCAAGCCCATGACCAAGATGTTCGGGAGGTGCTGAAGAGGCTGCAGCAGCATAGACTGTACGCCAAACTGGAGAAGTGCCAGTTCGACACGACGGAGGTGGATTTCTTGGGTTACAAGTTGTCGGACAAGGGGCTAGCCATGGACAGCGCCAAGGTTCGTGCGGTGTTGGATTGGAAGAGCCCGCGCAATCGGAAGGAGGTCCAGCGGTTTGTCGGCTTCGCCAACTTCTATCGCAAGTTTATCAAGGGGTTCGCGATGCAGACGGCGGCCATTACGGACACGCTAAGCTCCAAGAAAAAGAAATTCATCTGGACGGAGCAGGCGGAGCAGTCCTTTCAGGCACTCAAGCGTCTCTTCGCGTCGGAAGAGCAACTGCTGCATATCGACCCCAGCAAACCGATGCGGGTAGAGACAGACGCGTCCGATAGAGCAGTGGGAGCGGTCCTGCTGCAAAGGGACCCACAGGGGGTCTGGAGGCCGGGAGCGTTCTACTCCAGAAAGCTCAGCAAGTCGGAGCAGAACTACACCATCTGGGACAGGGAGTTGCTGGCCATTCATGCAGCTTTCAAGGCGTGGAGGCACTTCCTGATCGGCGCCAAGCACACGGTGCAGGTCTGCACGGATCACAAGAATCTGGAGCACTGGCGCACGGCTCAGTTCCTGAACCAGAGGCAGATACGTTGGGCGGAGTTCTTTGCTGACTTCAATTTCCGAATAGAGTACGTCCCAGGCGACACCAACGTCATGGCGGATGCACTGTCCCGCAAACCGCAATACCTCGAAGAGGCGACGCCAGCGGCAGCCATGCACATCTTCGCGCCAACAGCGTGGGCGTGCGCTTCAGCCACAGTAGACCTGGATGCGGTGCGGCGGGCGTTGCAGGACGACTCCTTCGCGCGGGCGAAGATGGCAGAGGTGCACAAGGGCACGGCGAAGGGCGACGAGTTCCAGATACGAGACGGCTTGCTCTTACGTAAAGGGGCCATCTACGTGCCGGGAGACGAACTTCGCGCCAGGGTACTGCAGCAGCTGCACGACGCACCCACGGCCGGGCACTTTGGCACGGAAAAAACGGTGGAATTAGTCGCAAGGGACTTTTGGTGGCCCAGACTGAGAGGGGAAGTCGCGGACTACGTTGCGAGGTGCGACACCTGCCAGAGGGCCAAACCGGTGCACAAACCACCGGCGGGACTGCTGGAACCGCTGCAAACGCCGTTTGAACCGTGGGAGAGAGTGGCCCTGGACTTTGTTACGGATCTACCCAGCTCGAGAGGCAAGACAGCTGTACTAGTGGTGGTGGACTTGTTCACCAAGATGGCACATTTCATTCCGTGTGCGAAGGTGGCCACGGCGGAACAAACCGCCAAACTGTTCATAGATCACGTGTTCAAAGTGCATGGTCTGCCGCGGTCTATCCTGTCCGACCGCGGGCGCCAGTTCGTCTCGAATTTCTGGCAGAAGCTGATGAGTTTTCTAAATGTCAAGGTCGATCTGGCATCAGCAAGACACCCGCAGACCAACGGGCAAGCAGAGAGGGTCAATGCCATCATGCAGCAGTACCTGAGATGCTATGCCAATCAACAACCTGCGACCTGGGTGGATTACCTGCCGCTCGCCGAGTTCGCTTACAACAACACGAAGCACGTGTCCACAGGGGTGACGCCGTTCTTCGCCAACAATGGGAGGAATCCCAGAACCTTCCCGGGACGGGAGAGAGTGGGGGACGGAGAACCACAGACGGCGGACGCGTTCGCGTCAGAGTTGCAGGCGGTACACGATCAACTCAGACGGCAGCTGGAGCTAGCTAAGCACGCCTACAAGGTGCAAGCTGACAAGCACAGGCGGGTTGGCGAAGAGATCCAAGTGGGAGACTGGGTCTGGTTGGCAGCCCACGCAGTGCCGACCAGGTCACTAGCCAAGAAGAAGTTGGGGCACAAGCAAATTGGTCCGTACCAAGTCGAAGCACAGATCAACCCGGTAGCCTTCCGACTGGCGCTGCCGGAGGGTTCCAGAATGCATCCGGTGTTCCACAGGTCGGTGCTCACTCCCTACAAGGCACCTCACAGATTCCAGGAGCCAGGGACGGCACCGAGTCCGTTCCGGGAGCGGACGGAGACGCGAGGGGTGACGCAGCAAGACCCCATCAACGAGGTCACGGAGATTTTGGACTCCAGATGGGGAGAAGAGGGAGTCGAATACCTCCTGGCCAGAGAGGGCACCCGGGCCAGCGCCAATAGCTGGGTGCCAGACTACGCTTTGGAGGAACCCCTGCTCAAGGACGAGTTTCATGCCCTTTTCCCACACAGACCCATGCCAGCGAGCTTCTTCGACGACTGGCTGTTCACGCCCACACTTTCTTCCAGCACGTTCCATGGATTCGACTCGGACGGGGAACCCGCACTGAGCACCCGTTCCCCAGAAGGATCGCCGGCGGGTTCGGCGTCAGACACCTCGTATTGGTGGGACGATCGACCGGAGGAGCAATGGCGCCGGAAGTGGCTGGAGATGCCAGGTCGAGCGACCGACGCAGAGACTGACATGGACGTGTTCGGGGAGGACCTTGGGTTCGAGCACGGCGGTACAGAGATGGAAGCGGAACAGGTCAACGTCGGCGACCGCGAGGAGGAAGACTCGGAGGTCTTCAGTTGGCGGCCAACCACGGGGAGCGAACTGTATCCGGCATTCCCTCCCGTGATGATGGAGCACCCAGCACCCACACCTGAAAGCGGGGAGGGGGGAAGGGGGGGCTTTGAGGGGGGGATGGATGTCAGGGGTTCAGGAGCAGAGACGCAGAGAAGGGAGGAAGCAGAGAGCGAGGGGGAGGAATCCGAAGGGAAAATGAGTGATGATGACGACCCGAGATCTCCAAGCCTAAGCAGTGAGTCAGAGGACTCCCAAAAGGGAGCCCCAGTGAGCAGAGCAAGGGGGGGATCCGGGGGGACACCCCAGGAGGAAGGGAACAGAGGAGATTCAGAGAGCAGCAGCTGGAAGTCGGGACCCACGCTCATAACTGAGGGCGGCAGCAGCTGGAAGTCGGGACCCACGCTCAAGACTGAGAGCAGCAGGGAGGAAGGTAGCCAGGCATCGGGTTCCGGAGGCTGTCAGCAGGAGGGAGGGCACGAGTCAGGGGTGGTCACGCCCTCCTCAGAGAGCGAGGCAACGGTTAAGAGGAAAGTAGAGAGTTGGGCGCGCGCGCCAAGTTCAAATGCAGCGGAAGCTGGAGCAGTAAGCAGCCCGGAGAGTGAGCCAGGTCCTAAAGCCCGCCGCAAGGAGGCAGAAGGATCAGGGGGGTCAGCGTCAGAGGAGAGTAGAAGGGAGGAGGCCCAGGGGGGCAGAAGGACCCAGAGACGTAGGGAGAGGCGAAGGAGGTGGAGCAAGGCTAGGGTATTAAGCTGGTGTGCAAGAGGCGGGGACTCAGACGGGTCTGCGCCGACCTAGGGCAGAAGGTGTAGAGCTGCACGCTGCAGTTCGGAAATGAAACCTGTAACTTAATAAAGACTCTTATAAAGTGAACGCTGGCGGACTTGGTCCTATGTGAGCTGGGACTGGGTGGCAGCTCTGACAGTGTGCATAAACCCTTTGGAGACTGAAGGTTCTGGGTAAATCAGAGATTATAATTATATTGCTGCAAGTCCACACATTGTACTATATTTGTGTGATATGAGAAGATAATTATGCACAGAAGTACATGGTGAACTCTTTTGTGGTGTGTGTGTGTTGTTTTTCATAAGATAAGAACCCTTCCATGATCATAGGTTTGTTGTAATGATTTTCCCCGAGGTAGGTATTCAGCGAGTTCTCTCTGAGTAGGGACATGTTTTTAAATGTCTTTTCCCCTCAAAGAAGGGGGCGGGGTGGGGGGAGAAAAGAAAAGAAAAGAAGAAAACTGAAACATCCAAGCAAGCTATCATTTTCCAAATCTTCCCATTGCCACTGAAGGTCAGATTTCAAGTACAAATCCATTTTTGTTGTGTGTGTTTTTGTTTTATATAATTTATGTTGGCTGGCATTTTAAAATTGCAGTGGAGCAGTGAAAAGTCTGAGCTCAAAGATATTATCTGCCTTTGCCAGATTTTTAAGGAGACGGGAAGAAAAATGTCAAAGTCTTTTGCAGAGGGCTGAGATGTATATATGTGGTTAAGAGCTATAGGCATTTGTCAGTTCCATAATTGCTCTTTACGTTCATCTCGTTCCCATCTCATTCTCGTCATCAACTAAAATATTTTCTCATTTCCCTCTACAATTTCCAATAAACATTGCAAATGTTTTTTTAATTGAATCGGACTGGGGTGGGGGTGGGGACAGTAAGTCCTTCTATGGCCAGTGTTTGAATCTAAATCCTGAGTTCCATTAGGAAATCTAATGACTTTACTTGATAGATAGACCTAATTTATGAGGAGATAGAAAGAAATAATTGGGAGAATATGTTATATATGGTCCTTGAGAAAAGTCACATAAAGAGTCATTAGGGGCATACAGAAGAAGCTGTTATTAGGATTCTGTATTTTTTAAAAAAATGGATAACTAATTTTTAAATGCTAAATCATGGCTAATCTTGGATTGCAACCTATTCTCAAGGGTAATTAATGATTCCAGCAGAGGCCAAATCAAATGGGGGTGGGGGGAGTCAACACACAACCCAGTCCAATTCAGGTTTTTGTTTTTTTTCTAGTCGCAAAGTGTCTAATTGCTGGCGCTAAAATTACGATGCCAACATGGAACGGCCTCCTTTGGGAGGTTGTGGACTCTCCTTCTTTGGAGGTTTTAAGGCAGAGGTTGGGTGACCATCAGTCATGGGTGCATTAGCTGAGATTCCTGCCTTTCAGGGGGTGGGAATAGAGGACCCTCTAGATCCCTTCCAACTCTATGATTCTATGATTCATCCACTAGCCACAATGCTGATTGTTCATTCAAGCATTCTGGATGGTGGGCCATAGGTCACCCTATGACAGAACATAAATAGAAAAGTGGGTGCAGGTTGTCCTTAAAGGCAAAGCGCAAGGTTAATTCTACCGTGCTTGAGCCACGGCTCAGGAGGGGGAAGAAAAACGCTTCAAAGCCATGAGTCCAGTGATTGGTCGCAGCTGTCAGGAAATATCAGCCTCATTTGCTCTCAATCTCCTTAGCTATTTCAGGGGGAAAAAATCTGAAGAATTTTAAATATTTGTTATATAAAATAATAGGGAAGTGGCGCATGCCAGGCCCTACCCTGTATCAAATACCTCGCATAATTTTGCCTCCTGGCCTGGCAGGGAGCCTCCTTGCACACCCATCATGCGAGTCTCAGACCTTCAAGGCTTTGGGATAAGTCGCCGTTGGAGCCATAACTCACTGTTCCTATTGCTTTAAACCTGATTAATGACTCGGAAGTTGGCTTGATTAGAGGCGCTTCTGGTATCAGCTGGAAATTAATTAGCGTAATGGCTTTCAAGGAACCTTGCACTGTCCTCTCCTCTCTGCAGGTGGGACGCTGGGATGGTGGAGGCAGAGTAGGGGTGGGGGTGGGAACCCCACTCCTGGATGGTGTTTGGTGTTCTGATGGCCTCTTGGAGCCAGAGGCACAGTGTGTGTAGGAGGAAAGAAGTGGAGCATGTTGAAATCTCCTACTGACACTTCATGGCAATATCAAGGCATGGATAATAGTGGCTGAGACTAGCCAAGCTGGCTTTGGTCTTCATCCTCTTTTCCAGCTGCAAGGATGTTCTCCCTCCAGAATGCTTTTCTGTTTTTCATGAAAAAGGAGAAATGGAACAGCCAGAGCCTACCCCTTTGTGACAGCAAATACCTCCCAGGGTGGGTATAGAATTGGAAGGGGCTGCAACTGCCACCTAGGCTCTGTGAATGCAGGAAATACATTGCCCCATGGTATCTGGTAGATGACCATCCAGTCTCTGCTGGAACTCCTGTTAATGAAGGAGAGTCCACCGCCATCCCAGACGGCTGGCTTCACTGTTGATCAGCTAGTAAGATCAGGGAGTTCTTCCTAATGTTTAGTATCACTTCTTTTAATTTGAACAAACCTCGGTTTTCGAATGTCTCAGCTGCCGAACGTTTTGGAAGCCAAAGGCCGAAAACCCGGAAGTGAATGCTTCCATTTTTTAACGCGCCTCGGAAGTCAAATGGCTTCCGCTGTGTGGTTTTCTTTTTTCTCCATTGACTTTGCTGACAGCCCTTTGATTTTTGATTTTTGAACGTTTCGAACGGACTTCCGGAATGGATTATGTTCAAAAACCAAGGTTCTACAGTATTACTGTAGGTCAGATGTAGGGAAGCTTTTTGGCTTCAGGGGTCAGATCCTTATCAGGATGGGATTTGTTGGCCAGAATTGACAGGTGGGTGGGGCCACCCACCTGTCAACTGTATGTCATCTTTTTGACATGGCAGTACTTGAATGACAGGTGGGTGGGATGGCAAGACTTTCCGTTCAAGCCCAATGTCTGAGGTTTTAAATGAGGAACACAGTGCAAAGGTATTTGACAGTCTGCCTTAAAGCTGCAAAGTGCCCTCTGAAGCAAACATCTCCCCAACCTTTAAAGGTGGAAGATGCTGCTTCAAAGGGCATTTTTGCCAAGCACTTTAGGAGGCGATCCACTGTCTGTGCCCCTTTCTTTCTCCCTCCCATGTCACTTGTCCAGGGAGAACTCACAGAGGCCTCTTAAGGTCTTGCTCCAGTCTTAAATGGGAGGAGAGACACACAACTCTTTGCAAGTCTCTCCCCCCTTTATCACAGGCATGAGACTGAGGATTTAGGAGACAAGGGAGAAGAGCGGCAAAGGCTTCTAAGTCCCCAAACTCATGCCAGTCTTTAATCTCTGCTCATCAACCACTGAGTGGAGATTAAAGTCTGCTGCCTAGGTTGCATGATCCTGTCCCCTGCTAGAAACAGGATTGCACAGCCAATGTAGGGTTAAACGCTGCCACTCGGCACTGACTTCACCAGTGATGTCAACTGATGGGCAGGTGAGCGTGCTTTGGCGGAAACAGCCTGGTGTCACCCTTCTCTGGACAGGCTCCAGTTTACTGATAGCCTTCTCAAACTGAGCTGGAAATAAAAAAATTCCTTCCAGTAGCACCTTAAAGACCAACTAAGTTAGTTCTTGGTATGAGCTTTCGTGTGCATGCACACTTCTTCAGATACGACTTCTTCAGATATGAGCTGGAAATGATACTCCAGGTATTGATGATGCAATCCAGAGTAGCATTAGCCCTTTTAGCTGCCACATGACACTGCTGGCCTCTGTTTAGCTTGTGGTGTGCTAAAAGCACCAAACTCATTTATATATACACCGTACATACTACTGTCAAGCCAAGTGTCACCCACCCTGTATTTATGCATCAGACTTTCCTGCTCAAATGCATAAGTTTGCATTTATATCTGTTGAAATTTGTTTTGTTAGTTTTGGCCCAGTTCTCCATGTGTCAAGATCACATGGAACCTCATTTCTGTCTTCTAAACTATTAGCTAGCCCACCTGGTTTGGTGCCATCTGTAAATTTCATAAGCACCCCCACGACTGCTTCAGCCAAGTCATGTTAAACAGCACTGGGCACAGGATAGAACCTTGCAGTATCCCAGTTGACGTTGCTCTCCAGGTTGAGAAGGAGCCATTGATAGCGCACTTGGGTTCAATCCATCAACCAGCAGCAAATAGCTTACAAAAACTAGAGCAACAGCAAAGAAAAATAACAAAGCTATTGGAATCTCAACATTTTCTATCCTTAAACTATTGTCAGCACTTCTGGTCTAATATTCTTCTCTCTTCCAAATAAAAAACAAAACAAAAGATATCCACTGCTGCAGAAGCATTTCTCCTGAATAAACTCTTTCCCATAACCATTTAAAATCTGTCAGTTTATTCATTAACATTATATGCCAGCATTTATGCAGTCAGTCTTCCAGTGTAGATAACTGTTTTGGTTTCTAACATTTCAGTAAGAGCATTCTTGCAGCAAAAAAGAATCCTCCTAAAATCAAATTTTCTTTCATTATGTTGGTTGTGAAATACCCCAAAATAAGTCTCCTCTCCTCTGCCTACAGTCCCCCCTCCCTCTTTTTTTCCTGTCACCTTCAGTGGATGATTTTCTTTCCCTCTCTTGCAACCACCTGTTTGTTATTTGCAAACAGATTTTTTTCTGGAAGCAAATAACATGAAAATGAGTGCTAAGCCTGCAGTATATTCTGCTATTATTTCCAGAAGCTGATTTTACATCCTATGAAAGCTCAAATATATTTCAGAAATTTACAGTTAGGGAAATGTTGGGGAAATGGAAAAAAAATTGCGTGTGAATGCAGTCAAAGAACACAAGTCAGGTGTGTGGGTGTGGGTGTGTGTTTGCGTGTGCAAATAGCAATGCTGGTACTTTGTAGCTGGTGTCTGAGTGCCCTGGCCCTCACTGTTAGAGATCTTGCAGGGGGTTCATAATGCGTCCGTGCTCAGAGCAAGTAGAGACAAACTCTATCCCAGGGGATCTTTGCATTATACAACGCCTCTCTCCAACCCAACATGACAGCCATTGCTCTAATCCAGGCATAGGCAAACTCGGCCCTCCAGATGTTTTGGGACTACAGCTCCCATGATCCCTAGCTAACAAGACCAATGGTCAGGGATGATGGGAATTGTAGTCCCAAAACATCTGGAGGGCCGAGTTTGCCTATGCCTGCACTAATCTAAGCTATTCTATACCGAAACCCACCTTTCAGCTTCCTCATATGAGATTTAAAAGACTCTCCTAAGTCTCATGGAACCAAAGGGTTAGAAGGAATATTTAATACTACTACATATGGGGAACATATGTTTGTGCACTGAACATTTCTAAGAACTGTTGTTTTAGCATCCCTGAGGACTTTGGTTTTTTACATCTAACAAACTAGGGCATGGAGTCAGGAAGAATTCTGCCAGCTGCCATCAGGGCTCAGAAAGCAGGTGCCTGTTGCTCCAAAAGGTAGCAGAAACCACACAAAAGAAATAAGGTGAGAACCCCCCAAAAGATGGGATTAAAATTAGCAGTAGAATACATGTGGCAAGCAGAAATGATCTTGTGTCAATCAGCTGTGGAATGGTTGCTATTAAATGAAGAACTGAGGAACATCTGCAAACTCTTTCCAGTCAGAATATATTGCCCATATATAGGCAAAGAGGGGCAGCATGTGGAACCTCCTCAACATATGGAAAGCATAAATTCTTCATCATTATATTGACTTTTATGGGGCAAACACAATATTATTTTTTGCTGGATACTGCTGGTGTATCACCAGCTGACCAACCTCAACTGAACTTCTTTAAGGACTGTTGGATCTGAAATTGGGAGAACAGAAGAAAAGCACTGCTGGATCAGTCCCAAGTCCCACTTGGTCCAGCATCTTGTTCTCACGGTGGCCAGTCAAATGCCTATGGGAAGCTCACAAGCAGGACCGGAGTGCAAGAGCACTCTCCCCACTCGTCTTCCCCACCAGCTGGGATATCATCTCTGATACTGAAGATAGTGCACAGCCATCATGGCAAGTAGCCATCAACAGCCATCCACCAGGATATGGTCTAATCCCCTTTTAAAGCCATCCAAGTTGGTGGCCATCACTACATCGTGTGGTCAAGAATTCAGTAGTTTATGCACTCTGTGAAGAATTACTTCTGTTTGTCTGTTCTGAATCTTCCAAGAGTCAGCTTCATTGAATTACCCCCGTTCTAGACTGAAAGAAGACTGAAAAACTTCTTTCTGTCTACTTTCTCCATATTGTGGATACCATGTTTACTCAAATCTAACGCTCACCTTTTTTTGGCCAAATTGTGTTGAGAAAATTAAGGTGCGCATTAGATTCGATGGCACATTTACATTCACCAGAAATACTTTTTTGGTTTCAAAGTTCTGAAAATTGAGATGCGCATTAGATTTGATGGCGCATTAGATTCAAGTAAATACAGTAGTTTTATGGCCTTCTGTCACATTTCCTGCTTACCTGCTTTTTTTCTAAATTAAAATACCCCAAATACTGTAATCGTTCCCCATAGGGAGGTTGTTCCAGCTTCCCGGTCATCATTTGCCCTTTCCTGAATCTTTTTTATCTCTACGATATCATTTTTGAGTGAAGCAACCAGGACTGTACACAGTTTTATAAGTGCTCTCACGCTATATGTTCGTATAACGGCAAATTTGACAATTTTATTTTCAATCCCTTTCCTAATGACCATTTGTCTGCCACTTCATGTTTGCATGCTTCTCAGTCTTGTCTAAAATAGACAGTTTCTCCATCTCCCACACTGAGGTTATCAGCAAGAAATAAGTCTCCTTGATTTCCACAAAACCTACTTTCAAGTGTGCTTAGGATCATTTCTCTACATCTAACTCTTTATTATTCATCCCCGCTGAAAAATGTGAATTGGTTGTGTTCACAGTCTTCTTCAGCACGCCGCAGACTCTCCTTGATCCCCCTCATTCTACACAACCCATTTCTGTACATGCTAACTAAGATGTAAATCCCATTGACTTAAATTGAGCTTATTCCCAAGCAAGTGTGTGCATAGGACTTAAGCCCTAGACTAGGATAAATTGTTAAGGTAAAGGTAAAGGTAAAGGTAAAGGGACCCCTGACCAGCCGTGACCGACTCTAGGGTTGCAGCGCTCATCTCGCTTTATTGGCTGAGGGAGCCGGCGTACAGCTTCTGGGTCATGTGGCCAGCATGACTAAGCTGCTTCTGGTGGACCAGAGCAGCACACGGAAACACCATTTACCTTCCCGCTGGAGTGGTACCTATTTATCTACTTGCACTTTGATGTGCTTTCGAACTGTCAGGTTGGCAGGAGCAGGGACTGAGCAATGGGAGCTCATCCCGTCATGGGGATTCGAACCACCGACCTTCTGATCGGCAAGCCCCAGGCTCTATGGTTTAAATTGTTAGCAGGCCTGTATTAGGGGGCCCTGCAAGGGAGTTGTATATAACCTTGTAAATAAATCAATTAAATTAGCAGTGCCTGTGTGGAGTCTGAAATTAATAGCCAAGATGCATGAAACACAATGGGGTGGGGTAGAGGACAGTCCTTCCAATGATTAAGAGACTCTAGCAACTCTATATATTTATACAACTCTGTTTTAAAGGAAGCAAAAGCTATGATTCCCCCAACCTCTGAAAAAGCCATTCTGTCATTTTTAACTAACAAAATGTCCTGAACAGAGCATCCACTTAGTGGTGGTAAATCAAGTGCAGTCAAGCCTTCCATGTTATAAAACAGGCTGTGATACTTGGATGGTTACTACTGGGGAAATTATTAGTTATGAAAGGCTATTACTTATTGCACCGTGGCTTGTAGCTCTGGAACAGAGCCTGCCTCTCCTGGCCCTTTTAAGTGGCCAGCTTATTTGTCTTTCCAACACAATTTACCTATTAGGCCAAGATAATCAAATTACATGTGGGTTCTAAAATTTAATTCTTTGACACAAGCCGACATACTAATTAGGACTTTGAAAAAATAATAATAATGACCACCCTTACCAGCCCAAAAGAAGGGCTGCTAACTTCCTTAGGAAGCAGCCAGTTAATAACATCCCCAAAAGCTATTCTGTTAATGCATTTTTTAATCAAAATCTCCATAGCCATATGTGCTGGCAAAAACAGCTGCAAGATCCATTTAGTTTAAGAAAATAACACCAAGTGCTTGAAAGTAGCTTTTGAAGTTACTTCTAGATGTGAGCCTGAGCCAGGGGACAATCATTCTTGTGATTCCAACCATAAACCCCTTTCTCTCCTTTCCATCTCCCTCTTCCTTTCAGTCACAATGCCTTGCAACCTCAGCCGGTTACCTGAGTGTTTTAGAGCTCTCATGACCAGATAACTAGCAATAGAGGAAACTCCCCCCAGTTGGCTTGGAAATTGACTCGAAAAGTTGGGTCAGGAAATACGAATTTCAGTGGCAGCACTTCATAACGTGATTGGTGTTTTATTTGGTTGTTTTCATACTACAACAGCTCCTGGCTGACCATTTCTTGGATAGGCATGTTGCTGGGCTAGAATGTCCGGCTGATGGGAATATCCTTGTATTTGAATGAGATACCTAGCAAAGCAGGGGGAAGTGAGGAGAAGGGGTGGAAATAAGCAGTATGTGTGGATGCAGCTGTTGGAGAGAGAGAGAATTGGGAGCTGGTTGAAGTTCTTGACACCCGCCAAAATTGTTCAGCTTTTATTGGGAACAAACCCAAATTGTTGAGAAACCCAATTTCTTGGAGAAATTTCTTGGAGCTGTTTCCCCTGCATTTTCCATCGCATTGCCATACATCTGGGTTTTCCCTTTTTGCTGATTCAGCAAAATCCCCCCCAGAACCCATTTTTACACCCAGAAACCAGGACATGTCAGAAATTTTTCTGACATATGGCAAGCCTGGATCCAACTCAGCTCTACTAAATCACACAGGACAGATGATCATCCAAGCAACAGTGTTTCTCTCCTGAGGATTGGATGAGACTTTGCTTGGTCGGCTCTACCACTGATCTTAAGAATGGGTGGAAATTAGAAACTGAGAAAAGCCAAAATTGATAGATTTGCCCATCCCTAGATTTGAAGTATGGTTGGATGGGGGGGGGGATATTTCTGGGATGATGGAATGTTTTGGGCAGGGAGAGAGAAGGAGAGGGTAGGTCTGTTGGACAGACCAGAACAGAAGGGAAGGCAAGTGGCCAGTTGGCAAGGGCCTATGATTTTGAGGAGGGCTAATTTGAGCCCCCCCCGGTAGATCCAAAGGGGGCTTTTTGGTAAAGATTGAAATGGGGCCTACGTTTCCCATATGGCCTGGGCCTATTACCAAAATGGGGCCTGCATTTCCCACTTGCATGGTCCTGTTGTTGGAGGGTGGAATGTGGCAATTGGGATTTGCCAGTTATAGGAAAGTAGTTCAGTTGGGTCTCAGGACCAGGATGGAGAAGGGATGTGGTTTTGTCAAAAACATTAAAGAAAAATGTATTCATTATTATCCCAGAAGCCTTTGCACTCTTGCTTAAGCATTCTTGTTGTGCATCTTTTGTGTTCCTGAATCTTGTAAGAGCCTTGCTATGTAAACAGCCTTCCTAATAATTACTTTATCACTATTGCCTATGTCTCCTATAGTTGAACATTAAACAAAGCATGATATGATGGGTTAGATTTATTCTATTCTTTGAACTTGATTCAACCTCATGATTTCTGTTGCTGCCCTTTCTGCCTTTAAGCTCAGTGATCTTTCCATCAAGTCATCACTTTAGAGTCAAACGCAAGGTCAGTATTTTTGCCCACATACTCCATGAAGCACATTCCTAAATTCGGGGAATTCAGAGGAAACCTAACGGATTAGCTAGTAAAGATAGCATCAGTATTTTCTGCTTATGATATAAATAAATGAAAATGAGACAGGATATTTTTGAGAGTTAATAGAATTCAAAGCAGTTCATGGTTAAGTTGGCCCAAAGGCAACTGAGGGTCAAAAGAAGGGAAGTCAACCATGAAACTAAAAGTCAAGTAATTTGTTTTGGAACGGAAAGGAACTCTGTTCTTTGGGAGATGTTGGGAAATAAACATTTCCCCCCAGATTGTAGCTGGAAGTGTAATTAATAGCATTTTGTTAAAAAGCGCAGAACTTAGTTCTTTTCTTTGTTAACTGTCCCATACTACCTCATTAAGATTGGTTTTAATAGCGGGAATTCATATAGTTAATGAGGTTCTCTTGCCAGAACCTCTCCGGCTCTTGGGTCAGGACAACCCTTTACTGCGGCATTTTGGTATCTTCTAGGACAGCTCAGATACATCATTTTGTGCAAGACTTTAAAGAAATGCAAACTCTTAAGACAGCTTTGAAATATTTTTTTGCTTATTAGGATGACCACTATTGTGGTTTTTGTCAATGTTCTGTGCTCTCACGCCATATCTTGTTTATTTCAAAATATCAAACAATATTTATATATAAACTAATTTTTATAAAATTTTCTGATTTAAATATGCTTTCTCAGGGTAAATCCTCAGACGTGGACAGACAGATACACTTCTTTCCTGGGAGATCTTATACTGCCTAGTAAGCCGATAACTCAGTGTTATCTAAATACTAGACTATGGGCAGAAATGACTGGCAGAATCCAAGACCAGGGAGAAGAGTCGGTGGAAGAAGATTGGAAAAAGTTTAAAGAATATTTACAGAAATATTGTAAAATTAATGCATGTTAGAACGATGTTGGATAGAAACTAAGTGGTTTTTAGCTGTAATGTTATAAGGGAATATGAAAAAATGGACTATTAATAGGTAAAAATCTAATGTTACAATACTTTAAGATTGAAGACTAGGATAAACAAAGAGGGGAGGGATTTGCTGAACTAACAAACTGAATTGGAAATAAGCAAATGAAAGATAAGTGATGGAAAGACTGAATTGTTTTTAACTATTTTTATTTTGTATTTTTATTTTGTATTTTTTTATTTTGTAATATTTTGAAAATCTTAATAAATATCTTTTTTTAAAAAACCTAAATACTAGACTATGAGGTTCTTGGTGATGTGGGTGGAAATGTTATAGGTTTGTGATAGGAATGGGTCTAGGATTTGAATTATCTTGTGTTAGAAGATTTTATATAGAAAGAAACTCTTACAAAAGTAGCTCTGCACTCCTTAATAAATATGGCTAGGCATTTACCGTTTTCTTCTGTTTCTGATGAATTGTTAATCTATGCCTGTTTTACATGAAATCCATGCTTTTAAGTGTTTGAACACCACCCCAAAGGAGGGTTTTCACATCAGGGCAAGTGCTGTAATGCCCTGTGCCCCTCTTTTAACATACCTATTTCCCGTCTTTGTAGCTGTTCTCTGAACTCATTCCAATTTGTCAATATCCTTCTTAAGGTGTGGTGCCCAGAACTGGCCTCAGTACTCTAAATGCAGTTGGACTCGTGCATAATTAAGGACGGCCCCATATGCAGTACACTGCAGTAGTCTAACCTATATCTCCCAAGGTGTAAGTGTGGGATCCCCCCCCCAAATGCCTGCTTTTGTGACTGCCAATCAACCACCCTCTCTGATGGGCATTCAAGCAAGGCTTCCATAGCTGATCTTAATACTTAACACACACACACCCTGATCATTCATCCCGAGCCCCCTAGCTGTCTGCTCTATTGGAGGACAGAACTGTGTGTTCTACACAGCCTGGTCTGCACCCCTTAAGCTAGCCTGCTGCCTCAGGTGTGGTGAAGAACTGCCTTGTTGCTTGTTGAAGTAAGGGTCAAGTTAGTTTCTGTGCGCGGAATGGAAGGGGTCACCATCTTGTCCTTTGACCACAGTTAGCAAAATGTCTTGGAGATGGCCCTGTGAGCCCTCACCTCCAGCCTACAGTGGACACATTCAGGCTTTGGTTTACTACCTCATCTGCTCTTCTATAGAACAAGACCTCAAGAAGAGCCCTGACAATGAATTTCAAGACTGAAAAATATAAGCCACAAAATATAGTTGAAGCAACAAGATGCTCTTAGTTAGCAATGCTTCACTACCTCTTCCAACTGATTAGATGAATACACATTCTAAAGGACCCCTGTCCAAATAAAGAGTTGAGGAAATCTACCTAAAGCATACAACCTGCTATGTTTCCAGTGAGAATACAGGAAAGAGAAATTCAATGGCGGCACTGTCACCTTGTCAAAGAGACCTTGTTCCCTTTTTGCTTCTGATACTGCACAAGTCGAACAATTTATTATGAGAGACAGACTTGATGTTCCTTTTCACTCAGCCATATCTTCAGCCTCAGGCATTGATCAAAACCAAGGCAGCTGTCCTTGGAACAGAATAACTGAACAATTTAAAGCAGGCAATACAAAAAGCAATTAAAAGAGCAAAATGGAATTCCATTCTCGTCTTTGGCACCGGTGCACTAAATGACCTTCGGATATTATCTCTTGAAAGCAAGTGAAGTGAGTAGCCGCTCTCCCCAGCCCTAGTGAGCCAGTGGCATCTACACTTTTCCCTCATGGCGACCATACTTACCAGAAACAGCTGGCACCCAGATGCCCTCTTCCAAGTTCCTTGCAAAATTAAGAGAATACCAGAGGGTGTGGGAAGAGATTCCTTGCTCTGCTGAGTGTGAAAGATAAAAATATTCACCTCCCCAAAGTCCTTTGGAATGTCCAGAAAATTATGGAGCAAATAATTCTTCCACTTTGAACTGGGCTTTGAAGAAGCAGCTGCAGTGAGGGGGCACTTGTGGCATTTCCCCCTCCTTTTTCAGAAAGTTCCAAGCAGATGAAAAGACCCTCTCCTCCTAGAGTCTTCTGCATAGGCAAAAGTCGTAAGGAAGCAGAGGAGGAATCAGTGGTAACAATCAATAATGACTGGCTAATAAGTGAGGCCAAAATATACAGGCTATTGGTGAGTACTGAGTGGCTTAGGCAGAGTTATGATTGAAACAATATCCAGCCAGTAGCAGAATGAGGCAGGAGTTTCAGCCAGAACTGCAATCTTTTTTTGTTTCAATAATCATTGGCCCATGTGGGGCAGCACGATTGCTTCAAGCAATGGAGTTCGGTGTATTTAATGAAAGTGGTCACCGATATGTCACAAGACTTAATTCCATGCAGTCAGATTCTAGTCCAGATTCTGCACTGGATCAAACCTGAACTGGACAGAGAGGTGCCATGGTCACAGCAAAGCAAGCCATCAGGATGGATGCCAGAAGAGGAATGCTAGAGCGTAGGTGCTAGGCAACCAGCTCAACCAAAACAAAGGTTGTGATCCATGGAGGCCTAGAGTCAACAACTAAGTACTGCTTAGACAGTGTCGACATATTATCGCCTCCCATGCAATATCACAGGGCCAGTGTCAGCACTGCAACAACAATCTAAAACACCGGCCCTCCTCTGCTTTTTTCACCAAGACGTCATAGTGCAGAGCCTCACACTACTACAGATGTGGGGAACTTCAGACCCGAATGCATCCCTTGGGACTCTCCCCAGGCCACATCTCCACTGACCCTACTCTGTGACCTCCCTGGCTACTTTTGCCTGCCTGGGAAGCGCCTGTGAACTATGACAGTGCCTCTTGGATGGAGGATGGAGAGGCATGTGTGTGTGTCAGGTATGCGTGCAGAAGCCAGGCCCTGCGACCAATAGGACTTTGCAGGACTGGGGCCTTCCTAAGTTTGTTCTGAAGAGGCAAGGCGCCTCCTCACAGGTGAGGCTGATTGGTAACTCACAGCACCTGGTGGCAAGAGCTGGGAAGGGATATAAGGTCAGCATTTCCCTTCGGGTCTTTGCCACAACAACACGCTTCCTGCATTGCTGCGTTTGGCTTCTTGCTTCCTGATCCTTGAACCTTGGTTTCTTGACTCCCTGCTTCTTGATCCTCGGACCCTTAGGACTCCTTGCTTCCTGACCCTCGGACCCTTGGCTTCTTGATTCCCGGTTCTCTGACTCTCAGACTCTTGGCTTCCTGACTCCTGGCTTCTGGACCCCCATTCCTGCTCCCACCCCGCCATCTTACCCCCGGTCCTGACATCCCCTGCCGGGACTTCGATTGCCCATGAACTGGACCATGACGGCTAGAATTGTAGAATGTAGCCTACTGTCCAAAGGTAAGAGTCGTCACATCTGTTGCTCCATCACATTTGTTCCTGATCCTGCCCACGACTTCCTCAAGAAGATGCCCCACAGAGCAATGCAGACCTTGAAGTGAAAAGGTCCCCCCCCCCGTACCACCACAATGCCAAATACCTGACCCTGGGCTCTTACTGACAAGCCAACCTGTAACAATATCAGAGGATGTCAGTACAGTAAGGGATTGACCTATAGGAAATAAATAAGATTTGCTAGGGAAATAATGTGCATCTCTGGGCATTGTCCTTTGCCATCCCTGGGAACTTTGAAGCTGGTCTTTTCCAGATGTGCTGTCAGTTCATTCAAGCTACTTTTTCCATACTGCTGTAATATAGTCCTTTTTTGTTTTTACTGTGCTCCACAATACTATGGAAAACACATTTCCCTCTCCACACAGTTTATGTCTGAACAGATATGGTGGCCTAGAGACTTTTCTAGAGATGGGTGACCTAGTTTGGGTAACAGCTGTGCTTTGGGAATTTCTTACAACATATTGCTGACGGTGTTTCAGATTAAGTATTCACAGCTGAGAGTTCATTTGCGCTACCGTAATTGTTTGTTATTGCATTCAGGCTTAGGAGTCATGTGGGGTCACGTTGTTGAGGAACACATTTGAGGACCACAGTAAACGTTAGGTTTCTCCAATGATCTTGAATCTGATACAAGAAAGGAGATGTTCCTAAACATCAGGAACAACTTTCTGATGGTATGAGCTGTTCGACAGTGGAACAGACTCCCTTGGGAGATTGTGGACTCTCCTTCCTTGGAGGTTGTTAAGCAGAGGTTGGATGGCCATCTGTCATGGATGCTTTAGTTGTGATTCCTGCATTGCAGGGGGTTGGACTAGATGACTCTTGGTTCTCTTCCAACTCCATGATTCTCTGAACCTCTGACTGAGGAACTGATTCTCCTTCTTTGGAGTCTCCTTCTTTGGAGGTCTTTAAGCAGAGGCTTGACAACCATATGTCAGGAGTGCTCTGATGGTGTTTCCTGCTTGGCAGGGGGTTGGACTCGATGGCCCTTGTGGTCTCTTCCAACTCTATGATTCTATGATTCTATGATTGACAAGCTTATCTGAATCATCTCATTACTGGCAGACATGGTGTTCCTTCTTTCTAACCAGACCCACATTAGTCCTGTCAGGGAAAAAGGCAGGGTATAAATAAATATATAATAACACACAGCTTTTGTTTTGCTCATTAGTAGTACTATGGGTCAGCCTTCAACATGAAGGGAAATGGCATTAACCATTTCCTCTCAACCCCTTACTCCATTTTCCCTGGTTTGTTGCCTAGACTGGTTATAGGCCCAGCATTAGGGTTGATCACATCTGGCATTTGCTGACAGATAGAGCTCTCAAGATGGCCCACTGCCTACCCTGCTGTTGATCCAAAATGCCAGATGAAATCACCTGGACTCGGAACTCCACCCAATACTGGAGCCCAGACGGTTGTAGCTGGCACCCACCATTTTAAGTCTTCCAAAATTATAATTTGTCAGAGGTAATATGTTTCTGAATACCAGTTGCTGGAAACTACAGGAAGCAAGAGTATTGTGGAGCTCTGGCCCTGCTTGCAGGCTTCCTGGGCTGCTTCCAACATATATAAAAACATAACAAAACATTAAGCATTCAAAAAAAAAATAAATAAACACCTTCCCTATACAGGTTTGCCTTCAGATGGTTTGGGGGTTGGATAACTCCATACCCTCCAACATTTCTCCGATGAAAATAGGAACAGCCTAAGGAAAAGAGGGACATTCTGGGATCAGATCAGAAACCAGGACGGCTTCTCTAAATCAGGGACATCCCAGGAAAATAGGGACACTTGGAGGGTCTGGAACAGCATGCTGGACAGGATAGACTCTTCCTATAATTCATTAGATCTCTTGCCTATCCTTCATCATAAGATTCCAAGGAGAATTGCAGCAATTCAAAAATACAACATTAAAATCAGTTACATGAATTGGCAATCGTAAGAGTCCTAGACTCCCTGCTTATTTAACTTATATGCAGAATTCATCATGCGAAAGGTTGGGCTGGATGAATCCCAAGCCGGAATTAAGATTGCCGGAAGAAATATCAACAACCTCAGATATGCAGATGACACAACCTTGATGGCAGAAAGTGAAGAGGAATTAAAGAACCTTTTAATGAGGGTGAAAGAGGAGAGCGCAAAATATGGTCTGAAGCTCAACATCAAAAAAACGAAGATCATAGCCACTGGTCCCATCACCTCCTGGCAAACAGAAGGGGAAGAAATGGAGGCAGTGAGAGATTTTACTTTCTTGGGCTCCATGATCAGTGCAGATGGTGACAGCAGCCACAAAATTAAAAGGCGTCTGCTTCTTGGGAGAAAAGCAATGACAAACATAGACAGCATCTTAAAAAGCAGAGACATCACCTTGCCAACAAAGGTCCGTATAGTTAAAGCTAGGGTTTTCCCAGTAGTTATGTATGGAAGTGAGAGCTGGACCATAAAGAAGGCTGATCGCCGAAGAATTGATGCTTTTGAATTATGGTGCTGGAGGAGACTCTTGAGAGTCCCATGGACTGCAAGAAGATCAAACCTCTCCATTCTTAAGGAAATCAGCCCTGAGTGCTCACTGGAAGGACAGATCGTGAAGCTGAGGCTCCAATACTTTGGCCACCTCATGAGAAGAGAAGACTCCCTGGAAAAGACCCTGATGTTGGGAAAGATTGAGGGCACAAGGAGAAGGGGACGACAGAGGATGAGATGGTTGGACAGTGTTCTCGAAGCTGCAAACATGAGCCTGACCAAACTGTGGGAGGCAGTGGAAGACAGGAGTGCCTGGCGTGCTCTGGTCCATGGGGTCACGAAGAGTCGGACACAACTAAATGACAAAACCATAGAAACAATTACGGTAACTCAGGTGTCAAAGCCCAGGGTAAAGAGGTACGTCTTCGACAGATGTCACATGCAATGAAGATGAGGCACCAATGGGCATTGCTCCAGAGTTGGCAGCAGTGCTTGCTGGCTAAACCGCGTTGCTTTAGCTGCTGCTGCCTGACACCACCAAGATAAGGAAAGGTCACCACTGCCATGGAGGAGCCCATCTGGGAGAGGGGCCCAAAGTGGCCACCAAGCCTTGTGCCTGCCCTGGTGGCTTACCTGAAGGGTGATTTTATCATCACAAGACTGTGACTAGATCAAGATCATCCACTAATTTATGATTAAAACAGGGGCTTGAAGCTAGGTCTCCCCAGTATAAGACCAACCCTCCGTCCATTATGCCATGATGACTCTCACAGAGAGGTTGACCTGAAAAGAAATAGAGATCTGCTGAACCTTCCACTGCTCCAGCTCCATGCCAGCAGGAAGTAAGAGAAGGGCCTTTTCTTCTAGTAGGAATGCAGTGATGTAGCACAGCAATGTCAGGCCCCACCGTTCCCTCTCCAATGCAAGCAGGAGCAACTCGATCTGCACAATGTTTTGAATGAGAATAATTTGCGATTGCTACTTAGTTCTGCTGTAGCACTGACTTCATGTTGCAGTGCTGCCTAACTTTCCCCTGCTGGCTATGAAATCAACTCACAGCTGCCCCAGGAAAACAGTGCCAAGAACCAACAGATACAATTCTCTCAAATCTGAATTCCATCTGAATTCTCAAGTCTGAATTCCATAGGAGGCTAGGCACCGGCAGATTACCCAGGCAAGCCCATGGGAGGTATTTTATGGCTTGGATTCACATGTGCTGCATATGTACTGGCACAGTGTTGCCACCTTTACCAGGGCTTGCAGTGGCCTGTGCTTATTTGCATGCATGCATGCATTCAAAACCACATTTTTGTTGTTGCAAAGGCTGGATTCAAATAAAGGTCAAGGTGGTGGCAATATATATCTCAATATGGCTGAGTTGCAAGCGGCCAAATAGTAAGTGTTATAAGCCCACGGTCTGAACGGGCTGGCCTCTTTATTCCCTGCGCTCAGAGCTAAGCACAGAATGGGAAAATAAATAGAAGCTGAGCCATCCCTTTACTCCTAATGTGACTCACTTTACTTGTGGATTGAAATACATTTAGCTAGCAATAAATAACAGTTTTACAATAATAAAGTTTCACTTTCATATGCTTCCATACTTTCTGAGTCCAGCCAGCAGTGGAAGCTGGAAAAGGCCAATATTCCGGGAGTGAAGATTTTCCTGACCTCTCTAGAATTAGGCAGGATGACAAGTCTCCTGGCATCCCTGTCAGTTTTGCTGGTTTGGACAAAAACCCAAGCTCTGGGATGATGGGATTGCAATGCACATCCAAAAGCCTTTCGCCTGTTGCTAACTAACCATTATGAAATCAAATGTGCACTGAAATTTATTTTATTTGAATGGTAAAGGAAATTCATCATGGTCCAAGAGCAACAGATTATAAATTTACCCACTGACCCTACCAAGACATAGATTGATCACAAAAGTTGGGTCCAGCTGTACATTCCTGCATTAAGGCACAGTGAATTAACTGTGCACTCACCTATAAACATAAGCCAGCCTCCAGCCTCCCCTTTTTTTCCTTGATGAAGAAGAGGAATGGGGGACTTGTGACCCTTCGGATGTTGTTGAACTCCAGTTCCCATTAGCCCCAGCCATGATGGCCCATGTTTAGGGATTATGGGTGTTGTAGTCCAACAATGTGGGACGCGGGCGGCATTGTGGGTTAAACCACAGAGCCTAGGACTTGCCAGTCAGAAGGTCAGTGGTTCGAATCCCCGCGACGGGGTGAGCTCCCGTTGCTCGGTCCCTGCTCCTGCCAACCTAGCAGTTCGAAAGTGCGTCAAAGTGCAAGTAGATAAATAGGTACTGCTCCGGCGGGAAGGTAAATTTCGTTTCCGTGCGCTGCTGTGGTTCGCCAGAAGTGGCTTAGTCATCCTGGCCACATGACCTGGAAGGTGCACGCCGGCTCCCTTGGCCAATAAAGAGAGATGAGCACTGCAACCCCAGAGTCGGTCACGACTGGACCTAATGGTCAGGGGTCACCTTTACCTTTAGTCCAACAACAACTGGAGGGCCACAGATTCCCCACACCTAGCCTAGAAGAAATCCCTGCTGCCAAGGAACCTTATAGAACCATGGTAATAATACCAGGACATAGGAACATAGGAAGCTGCCTTATACCAAATCAGATCATTGGTCCATCTACCTCAACATTGCCTGCACTGACTGGCAGTGGCTCTCCAGGGTTTCAGGCAGCGTTCTCTTCCTGCCATACCTGGAGATACAAGGGATTGAACCTGTGACCTTCTGCATGCAAAGGAGATGCTCTATCATGGAGCTTTGAATGGAACCTGAATTTCTGTCTCTTACCCCACCCCCATTGGAGATATTTGGTGGCATGGCCCTTACAAATTCTCAGCCCACAAACAGGGCAGAGAATTTTGAGAGGCTATTTGTGCAAGGCTCATATTATTCTGTTGAGCAAATAGATGCTCCAGAACTTGGAAACATTTATGTGAGCCAGGCCACATTCACACCACATATTTAAAGCACTTTAAACAGCCCTGGCTTCCCCCAAAGGATCCTGGGCAGGGGCGCCGACTTATAAAAAATATTGGGGGAGCCCATGAATAATAAATAATTAATAATAAATGAAAGCTCATGAATATTAAATAAGCTCATGAATATGCAAATAAAGTGGCGCCGCCTCCTCGTGAGCGAATAGGGGAGAGCGTGCTGCACCTATTAATCAGCTCCGAAGGAAATTGGGTGGAGCTTTTGCTCGGGAGGGAGGGCAGGAGGCATGCAGCCCGACCCTGTGCATTTTGGGCTGGGGGAGGGGCAGCGATGGCACTCTGCTGGAGGGGCGCTGGAGATTATTGGGGGGCGGAACCCCCCAAACGAATTTTTGAGGGGGCTCTGGCCCCCTCAGGCCCCATGGAGTCGGTGCCTATGATCCTGGGAGATGTAGTTTGTTAAGCGTGTTGAGTGTTGTTAGGAAACCCCTATTCTAGGGTTGCCATATGTCCGGAATTTCCTGGACACAGTGCAGTCAGATGTACTGCGGGCAGAAATTGGCAAAATGTCCAGGGAAATCCTGACGTATGATAACCTATGTCGGCTGTTATGTACTGAGTTGAATAGAATCCAAAATGCAGCAGTCTGATTGGTCCTAGAACAATAGGATTCAGAATGCAGCAGTCTGATTGGTCCTAGAACAATGTAGCAGTATGATTGGTCCACAGGAGCCACCCAATCCAGCTCCAGGTGGAAGTGAATCCACAACCTGATTGGCCTACAAGAGAATCCCGGAATTAGCCAATCACGTGCAGCCCATTGTGTAAATAATGTATATAAAGCAAATATTGAGGGGGAACTTACATTCCTCCTCACCACTATGAGCTGAATAAAGAGCATGAAATCCACTCTCGACTCCGTGTATATTTCATCGGCAGTGTCATTTTTGCCAATTTTTAACAATCAAGCCCCCTTCAAAGGGAATTCAGCTTTGTAGCTCCATAGTTCCATGAGGGGAATAGGAGCCTCTTAGCAACTCTTGGCACCCTTAACCCCCAGAATTCTTTGGGGGAAGCCATGACGGCTTAAAGAGGTTTCACAGCACTCTAAAAGTATGGTGTGAATGTGGCACCAGTGTAATATTATGATTAAAGTACAGAATTAGGTATAGGGACTTGTGACTTTGGGCCTGTCTCAATCTCTCATCCTGCCTGACTTACCTAAGAGGGTTGTTGTGAGGTTAAAATGGGGTGCAGATGTGAGTTCCTTAAAGGAATGGCAAGTAAGAGATGGAATAAATATTTCTTACATAAATGTCTATCCTATTTTCTGTAGCTAGTACACTCAAGACGGCTCACAAAACAGAAAGGGGCTATAAAATGGTAAAATAATAAATAAATTGCAGCAGTTGAAACATTCAATAGAAGACACAAAAGTTAATTAAAAGCATGCTGCAATAAAATATTTGTGCTGGAGAGAGGCAGTTTTGGAATGAAACGACATATCACCAACTGTTGAGTCGTTGTCAGTTAGTTAGGAACTTGATTGATGAGGTGATTTGCTTTAAACAGGGCTTGAAATACTTTATTAGGTTGCGGACCAAGAATGTTGCAGAGGTTACAAATACCGTAGTTTCATTCCAAAAAGTGTAGATGTGGAAAATCGAGAGTAGCAAGAAAAGAAGAAGAAAAGAAGAAGAAGGTAGGGTGGGAAGGTGAGAGACGGAAGAAAATGAAAAGGCCTCTGTGATCCTTAAAAAAAAATCCTAGCACAAATTTTGCAAAATGAGATTCTTGTGTCCAGGGTCTGGCTGTCACTGACATTTCCTCATGGTGCAGAAAAGGTGGTGACTAAACCTGATCCTAAACATGCTTGCTCAAAAGTCAAACCCAGTGTGATCAGGCCTGTAAAACGTGGGATTTCAGATTTAGTACTTCTCACAACCAGCTGGCAAGGGGGTAAAACTACTGTCTCAGCCTCCCATGCCCCTCCAGTGAGGGTTCCCGTGAGATGCTTACCCATAGAAAACAAGCTCATTAGCCTACAACCTTTCCCCCCGAAGTCTAAATTTCTATGTGCAGGGTGGATTTTGTACATCACCTGCAGTCTGCAGAAGTCCATACAGTACACAGGTTTACTGTTTGTCCTCATCCTTAAGGTGCCTTGGTTAAGTCTTGGTTGTTTTGGCTGCAAGGAACAGGCTCACACATTTACCCTTCTGGAATGTTGAGTATTTTAGCTTTTTCAGATGCTTTCAATGCTGCTGACCACAAGGTGGCATTGACCCATCTTAGCAGACCACTGGAAACGAAAGGGAGCTGCTTATGCAACCAGCTCTACTCCTGTCTTCATGAGCAACCCTGGAGATTTAAGTAGTGCTAAACTGACAGCTTTTGGAATAGGGATACATGACTGCTCCTTTAATGTGCATGCTAAGTGGGTGTCTTTTCTTTAGGGATGATTTTAATGGATTAACTGACTCTTGGTGGGTCTGTAGTTCACTCCCATTCCACCTTGTAGTACTTTTGGTAGCAGGTAGTACTGTCAGGTCAGAAGCTGCATGAGTGTCTGTTTATTGAGCATTCCTCCAGATTTGCTTGAGCAATGCTAATGCGCAGATTTTACTGTGTCGAGTCTTCATTGAGCATTAGTTCTGATTTGTTTTTGAGGCAGTTAAGCTGCAATGAGCATTTGCCCTGCATTTGTGCAGATCTGCTTGCAGAGTGTTTATACATCTTCCTGTTAACCATTCATGCACCCCATACTTTACATTGCTTCTTGGGTCACTTTCTCAACCTCAAAAAATTCCTTTTTTAAAAAATAAATAAGTGGATTTGCTGCAGTTGGGCATCAGAGTGCTTTAGTCCACTTTAATTGTGCAAATCTCATGTTTGAATCCCTCATGCAAAACAGCCAGACAGGAGGCACACCAGGCCTTTTTTAACAACACTGCAACCACAAAGGCATCTGTTGTGGCATCAAATGAGAGTTCCACTTATTCCAGGAAGTGGTAGGAGCATGGGAGTGATGGGTAAAGTGGAACATTGGAAGCTGCCTTATATCAAGGATTGGCTACAATGTCTGGCAGTGACTTCCTATGGCTTCAGCCAGCAGTCTTTCCAACAGTCCTAACCAGGGATATTGGGGATTGAAACTAGGATCCTTTGCATGCAGAGCCTGGGGGTCTTTCTCTGGCCAAGGCCCTTTCAGAGAGTGAAGCAAGGTAGTAAGACTGTTAGAGCTGACAGCAAGTCCTCCGGGTGGTGTGATCTGGCAGCATTATGTACAAGAAGTAGGGCAAAGGTAGAGTGAAGAAAACATGCCAAATGACAAGGGCATTTTATGCAACAGTGAATGTGCGGATGAGCGGTCACTTGACCTGAGCATGCAAAGTGCTGGCTTGCTTTTGGAGCGAGCCGTGATGATCAAGCCTGATGATCTGTGCCACTCACAAGTGTTAGGTGTGATGAATCAGTTTCCCCAAGAATCAGGTATACTCTTAAACACTTCAAATGTGATAGACAGCAGTAAATGTAGGAAGCGTCGCTATACTGAACAATTCTTACAACAAGCTTCCCTTACCTGCACATTTGATTACCTCCTTTGCGGATTGCCTGAAGTGAAAAACTCTGGAGAGAAGGTAGAATCTGCACATATGTATTGCACATCCGTAATGGTTCCTGGCATGAACTGGATCTTGTATTATTTATATATATATATTTTACCAGTACTTTTTTCTGGGGGGACGCAGAGGTATGCATACCCCCAAACATTTTGTTGAATCTAAGTTTGGCCTCATTGAGGGGCAGTATTTCAATATGAGTAGGAAAATGAGAGTACCCCTAAATATTTTTTTTTTAGAAAAAAAGCACTGTTTTATTACTCTCCATTTCCCCCCAGAAAACTGAAACTTGACAGCTCAGTTTGAATTAACCTGATGTGCTAGCAGATGTGTTTTCAAAATGTTCATGAGTTATTTTAGTGAGGGGAAGTAAAAAAAAAGGAGGAATATATATAAGCAGAAAGGCATATATACACGACTTGAAAAGTGCTAAAATATAAGTACAAGGAACTAGGAAAGACGGAGAGCTGATCTGGTGAAAAAACCTGCCATGACAAATATCATACCTGTTTCCACCTAGAATGAAGTAAGGCGATACCTGTTGCTTTAAAAAACATGAGAACATTTGGAATGAAAGAAATCTCTTCAACTCCAAGCAAGCCTCAGAAAATAGCAACACAGCACTATCATTCATTCTGTGAACTAATGATATGTGAACAGAGCCTCCTGGCTTTTTGTTACAGTTCAAAGGACATGAAGTTGTGACATGCCTCCCATTCTTCTTCTTCTCCTCCACCCCCCTCCTGCGCTCCCCCTGCAGCGGTTCCGAGTCACGCTTTATGGAAGTGACAGGTGAATGAAATTTTACAAACCCAGGGCTTTCCTCTGATAAAACTCCAAACCCTCCAGTTCTTTGAATATCCCAGAGCTGAGCGCTCTGCTCTGAATCCCAATCAGTTAATATTAAAATCTATAGTACCTAGAAACCAGTGCAAAGGTTTAGAGGAGCAACAGAGATAAGATAAAAAAAGCTTCTGCTTGTGTGGAAACCTGTTCACCTCCCTGGCACTTTGCTTATATAATGAACAGCTGGTGCAAAAGATGACTGCCTGCCACCAGTGTGGTGTGTCAAGTGAGGTTCTTTCCATTTGTTCTCCATTCTCTTTTCACGTGGTAGCCTAATGCTCTCTGGTTTTCGAGAATCCTGGTGCAGCCCTGGAAGCAATCAAAATATATCTAATCGGCAACAATCAATAGATGTGTGTGTTTGTGTGTACATGCATGGATATTTTAAAAGCAACAGCCTCCCAAACCTTTGTGAAATAGAAAGCTTGGCAGTTGTTACCCTTCTCGCTCCTGCAGCACGGTTACGTGTCAAGCTGCACCTGCCAAAAAATTCCCCTCCGCTGTCCAGTTGGTAAAGGAGCCCTTGTGTCTATTACATCCGATCACCCTTCGTCCCAGTTACATTGGCACCCTGGTCCATCACTTGATATTCAAGCGTGGTCTACACAGGCAGTAGAATAAGGTGGTAAGAAACCTGTGATGTCAGAGTGGATTGGACCACTTCAGGCTGCTGCTGGGATACCTTTATTAAAAAAACACACACACATTCCATCACTTTTTAAAAAAACAAGCACCCTGAACAACCTGAAACTAAAACACTAGCATGCAAGGTGAGAAAGGTTCTAGCATTGTCTGCTTTCTGTCTGGAAGTAAAATACCGTATTTTGCGCCCCATAGGACGCTCCGGCCCATAGGACGCACATAGTTTTTTTGGGGGGGGAAATAAAGGAAAAAAAATTATTTCCCCCCCAAGGTGCGGGGCTGGAAGAACCAGGTCGGGGAACAGTGGGAAGGCACGCTCTGCCTCCCTGCTGTCCCCCGAGCTTGTGGGGCTGGCGATGGGGAGAAGTGCGCTGATCCCGGGACTGCAGGCAGCTCTGCGCCGCCATCCGGAGCGGGGTGGGACTTCGCTCCCCGCTCCCGGTGGCCACGCAGAGCTGCACTGATCCCGGGACTGCAGGCAGCTCTGCGCCGCCATCTGGAGCGGGGCGGGACTTAGCGCCCCGCTCCTGATGGCTGCGCAGAGCTGTGCTGAGCCGGGGACTGCAGGCAGCTCTGCGCAACCCTCAGAGCCGGTCTCCCGAGGGTTGCGCAGAGCTTCCTGAAGCCTGGAGAGCGAGAGGGGTCGGTGCGCACCGACCCCTCTCGCTCTCCAGGCTTCAGCGAAAGCCTGCATTCGCCCCATAGGACGCACCCAGATTTCCCCTTCATTTTTGGAGGGGAAAAAGTGCGTCCTATAGGGCGAAAAATACGGTACCTGCTGTCTTCAGTGGTACAATCCACACTGTGCCACATTAGCATGTTGATCCAAGGGTTAATAGTCCCGTTGTATCCAGTGAGACAAGGAACTATGCTAATGACAGACCATCCAAGTGTCCCTATTTTCCAGGGACAGTCTTGGATTTTCAGAAGCCGTCTCCATTTCTGATTTGATCCCGGAAAGTCCTGCTTTTCCTTAGGACATCCCTATTTTCATTGGAGAAATCTTGGAGGGTATGTGGACCCTGAGCCAAGGAGATAAATAACTATAAACCTTTAGAAGACATCTGAAGGCAACTTTTTAAATGTTTAATGTTTTATTATGTGTGTGTGTATATATATATATATATATATATATATATATATATATATATATGTTGGAAGCCTCCCAGAGTGGCTGGGGCAACACAGTCAGATGGGTGGGGTGTAAATAATAAAATTATTATTGTGGAATAGGGCATCCGTATTTTCATTGGAGATAGGTTGGAGGGTATATAAAGATTGCTGCTTAAGTTAGGTGCACACTTGCCCAATAAATGCAATACATCTCAAACGACAACAAGGGCCAGAGTTGCCACCACAGACAGTGCTCATTGAAGACAGCGCATATTCTCGCAAGGGCTGACTAATGGCCATATATATTATAGATGCCTGTGTCATGTTTGCAATTAGTTGGGCACTTGCCTGGATCTGGAACCCTGATCCTCACAGACAGTTAGGGAAAGCTTGTCTTTCTGATAATGAGGATAGCCACTTGGTGAGAAGGCCTGCTCTGTCCATTGGGCTTGCATGAGCTTACACTCTGCACCGTCACCTGTACAAATCATGGTCAGAGTCCCAGCCAGACTCAGTACCTAAGTAACACCAGAGGAGGTGCAATCATTAGGGGCTGGGCCAGCAGGAATGGTCCCCCTCCATATGTGCAGAATATGTGTAGAGGAATAACCATTGAACAACTCTCTTGTGACCTTCTGGATTGGCCAAACCAATTGTCTATCACGATGAGAAAATGCCTATCAAGTTCCTCCTCCTTCCACAGCCAATCCAGTCAGAAAATGAATAGCCTTGTCAGGTCCCATCTTTGACTTTTCATACTTTTAAGATGACAAAATGCAAACAAGGTTAGGAAGTCTCTTCTTTTGTCTGTTGCATAGAAGCGGTAATTTTAGTAAGTGTGGTCCCAACATGCACCAGCTGCCACAGCCGGTTACGTAAGAATAATGTAAAAAGGGGGGGGGGGTGCACATGCTCAGCACATGCTGAGGGCATGCTCAGAACATTCTCTTCTTTATTGCTTTTTATTTCAAAAGTTCAAAGGCCATTTGATCCGGTGATTCTAGGTTCAAATTAAGCCTGGACGTGGTTGTCTCATAAAATATTGAGCGCAGCCAATGTGAGCTGAAATGAGAATTTGCCAACTTTTTTTTTTTTTGCAGGAGGTTCCAATGGGGAAAGAGGAGGGGGGCAGAGGGAGAGCGCGCTAATATTTAATCATGACTGTGGATGTTTGTGAAGAAAAAAGAGTTACATCACCTGCTTGCTGATTCCAGATGCTTAAAAAAGCCTTTGCCCTCACAGCTGAATGTTGTCCAAAAGTTAAAATAAGATTAACGGTGTGGCGAGTTCTAGGGGGACATGCCCTGTAGGGCAAGCACTAAATATGGCTCCCTCTGCCCTACATAGTGGCTGTGAGTTGGCCAGGGCCCTGGGCAAAGGTTACAGAGCCTGCATTCCATGGCAAACTCAGTGCTAGACCACGTGCCAAAGATTAAGCTGGGATTTGGGAGCTTGAGATGGTGTGGACCCAAAAAAACAAAAACAAAAGCTAGAACACACATTCACACAGAATTATTCAGTTTAGCACAGTTTCCTTAGCACTTCAGCACCCTGTTAACTGCTGAAGTTCATAAAGCTAGAGGTCCTCCCCTTGCTTAACAACAAACAACAACAACAACAAGAGAAACACAGAGTTTATTTCAAGATTCCAGGGCTAAGCCTCCCATAGGGACTCACATCCTACTAAATTCCAAAACACCAATGATCCTATATGATTCATCTTAATATAACATTAATTCAGTCCCTATTAAAGCATTAGGACATTAGGACAGTGACGTGGAGGTAACTGAAAACAAAATGAAGCGCTGCGTATGTTAGTTAAAAGCAGCTTCAAAAAAAAAACACACCAAAAAAACAAAACAAAAAAAAAACATTAGAGCAGCAACAGCTGGACACTATCCTGCACATGCTATGCATTTTAGTTGAAAGCATCTTGAACTAAGAAGGTCTAAGAAGGTCTCCAAGGCCCATTTAAACACTGGCATAAGGACCTCTTTAGGGAGTGAGTTCAGTAAACAAGGGGCCACCATGCAAAGGCCCTTTCTCACCATGCAATAGACCCACCAGCCTATTGCATCTAGATGGTTGGTCTACAAGTGGGGTCTCCAAGGGCAGTCTTAAGGCCCTGGGAAGGTTTGTACAGGTGGTCCCAAACCCTTCAAGACTTTCAAGGCCACCACCAGCATTTACAACTGGGTGCGGAAATGAACATGCAGCCAACATAGCTGGTGCAGTACAAGAGTTACATGTTCCGACCACTTGGCCCCCACAAGTATCTGAGCCACTGCATTCTGTGCCAGCTGAATATTCTGTGTCATCTTTAAAGGCAAGAGTACATTATAGCAGTCCAGACTGGATGCAACTGGGATGTATATACCTGGGGCAATACCTGCTTTCTCTAGGTTGAATTGAAGCTGGAGAATCAGCCCAAACTGATAAAAGATACCCCTAGCCACCAACACCTTGCATGTCTCCATAGACCTAGATTGGAGTGGGCAACCTTTCTTCTATCTAGAGCTGCATTCCCCAGAAGGTGATCTGTCATTTTCCCACTCTTAAGCTCAGTTCCCTACATTTCCTCATCAGTTTGCATTTTAAAAGTCCCAATAAAATTCATCATATTTTAATATGGATTTCCCCTCCTAATATACACATTATTTGTAAAGCAATTCCCTTAAAATAATGCATTTTTGTATGTTATACTCACTAATATACGCACTTCTTGGACAGTTTACTCCAGTATGTGCTTTCTGGTACATGTTATTTGGCTGCAGAACTGAATTGCAAAATTCAGGAAACTGCCAGTTTTGAAAGGCGGCTGACGTTTGGTTTGTGTATTGTTTCAGAAAGTTCAAATTAGATAAGTTCGGCTTTAAATATGAGCTGAATAAAATCCCCCCACTATCACATCTCCTCACCCAGCAGGCTGCCAGGGAAAAGATAGTTCTCTTGCCAGAGTGAACCGCCCTAAGACCTGTGGGTATAGGGCAGTATATAAATTCAATTAAAAAATAAAAAGGCCTCAACTGACTGGCTTGTAGAAGACCTTTAGAAGGGGACTGGAGACCACAGATTACCAATCTCTGACACAGAAGTTAAAAACTTTTTTTTTTTTAAAAAAATGGATTTAATATTAGCATTCCACCACTTTTGAAATTTGTCGTGCTTTAAGAGCATGATGCAGCAGCAAGAAAAGTGTATGCTGTTCTAGGCTGCATCAACAGAAGTCTATCATATCTCCTCTGAGTCTCCTCTTCAAATATCTCAAGGGCTGTCACATGGAAGATGGAGCAAGCTTGTTTTCTCCTGCTCTGGAGGGCAGGACCCGAACCAATGGGTTCAAATTACAAAAAGGGAGATTCTGACTAAACATCAGGAAGAACTTTCTGATGGTAAGAGCTGTGGAACAGACTCCCTTGGGAGGTTGTGGACTCTCCTTCCTTGGAGGTTTTTAAGCAGAGGTTGGATGGCCATCTGTCATGGATGCTTTAGTTGAGATTCTTGCATTGCAGGGCTCAAATGAGATGACCCTCGCGATTCCTTCCAGCTCCACAGTTCTATGATTCTGTGATTCTAATTATACTTCACACTTACCTGAATCAGTTTTATGTATTCTCACATGAGCACCATGTACACAATTTTGTACCCAGTCTGTGTCAAACAATGGACACAATCTCTTTCATTGATTTCAGTGGGCGCAATTTTAGTACGTTTCCCTTTCCTTTGAAATCTATGTGAATTAAAAGAATTAAAACTTTGGCTGGTTTGTCATGACATTTTATCTCTTTCATGCCAGGCCATCTTCAACCGCATCAGGCCTAAGAGGCAAAGAAGAAGAAGAGGAGTTTGGATTTGATATCCCGCCTTTCACTCCCTTTAAGGAGTCTCAAAGTGGCTAACACTCTCCTTTCCCTTCCTCCCCCACAACAAACACTCTGTGAGGTGAGTGGGGCTGAGAGACTTCAAAGAAGTGTGACTAGCCCAAGGTCACCCAGCAGCTGCATGTGGAGGAGCGGAGACACGAACCCCGTTCCCCAGATTACGAGTCTATCGCTCTTAATCACTACACCACACTGGCTCTCAAGCATATACATTCTTGCCATATTTCAAATCCCTCCTGACAAATCATCTTTTGTTTTTGGAAGTAAAATGGAAGTATTAAAGAATAAATTTAAATGCACTGCTGTGGAAATTGGAGTTTGCCTATAGGAGGGATTGGGAACTTTAGGTCGAATGAAGCCCACAGGTTTCTCCAAGGCCACAATTCCAGAGCACAGTTTCTTAGATATTTGGTCCTGCTGAAAGTAGCTGGTTCTTCCCCTGAGTCAGCCTATTTAAGATTTGGGTCTTAGTTGGAGAACCAGGTTTAGGAGACAGGGCACTTATTAATTGTTGCTTCTAAGTCTGCGTGACCTTTAAATGTTCATCCTCTTTGCTGTTCCTCAGTTATTTCATCTATAAAGCAGAGGTTTATGACACAGTGCTGCCTGACAACAGGGCTGGGAGTCTGGATTCATTAGTGCTTGACAAATGATTGCCGTCCTGGGACTCAGGTTGCTACAGGAGGGAAATATTCTCCTGCTCTCAAGTGGCAATTTATACAGGTTCGTCAGGCATTCAGATACTAGGCAAACAAAAGAACTTTGACAGACTGATAGGCAAACATCTCTGGCAGAGTATAGAGCCAGAGGACCACCAGGGCACTCTTCCAAAGAAGGAAAGACGATAGCTACTCATATCCCCTGGCTAATTCCACCCCGCCTTGTCTCGATAAAACACCTTTTGGTATCCAAGACTGTGCGAGCTACTGTTTAGAGGTTGTTGGCCATTACTAATTCATTTTGTAAAGTGTTTTCAGACAGCATGAAAAGAGAGAAGCCAATTTAACAGCCCAGCTATATTCTGCATTGTGTGATAAAGCAACAAAACGAGAGCCAAGAGCTCTGAAATTATACCTCTGGCTGTGCTTGCTGTGTTACAATGACATTCGGCCGTCAAGAATGGAGAAACAGCATTTTATAGAGATATTGTATTAACATCTGCTAGGAACTGGGCAGGGGAGGGAAGAAGAAAGGAGGGGGAGCTGAAGAGTCCCCGAAGAGCTTCAAAGCTACATGATTTGAAAGCAACCGCATGAGAAAGTGTGTGAAACAGAACAGAAGGCAAAGAGGAGAAGCAGGAGCAGAGAGAAGAATGTCAGAAACATCACAGCTACATGTTGCGTGATGCCAGCACCAAATGGTTCCACTGATGGGTTGCGTGTTTGTGTGTGCTTTCCCCTCCACAGATTCTGTGGGAAATTGCATTGCCTTCACGAAAACTGCATTATGCTGCACTACACCACACTGGCTCTGACATCTGATTTGATCACAGCTCCCATGGCCTACAAGATGCTGCTTCAGGACACAGAATGGCATCCACCATTGCAACAGCACAAAAAGCAGATTCTGTAATAGCTGCTTATGCTGATAGAGCATGGAATGGAACGCTGAACCATGGTATCTGGCTGTTAGAATCTTGCTATTCTAGATGTATAGCACTTTATCCTTTACAACATTGATTCTGTTGATATTAATATGTATTTCAGGGTTGCCATATTTCAAAAAGTAAAAACCAAAAACCAGGAAACCCCCAAAATTATTGAGCTTTTTAAAGGAAAATCCTGAAGTTGTTGAACTTTTCTTTCTTTCTTTCTTTCTTTCTTTCTTTCTTTCTTTCTTTCTTTCTTTCTTTCTTTCTTTCTTACAAAATCACAAAAAAATGTGCTTTGGATTGCCCAAGCGCCACATTTCATTCCCTCCAGACGTCAATTCCGTTAATGTCATGCCATGCTTGAACTTGTAGCCTTGTCCTAGCAGACGCCTGCAAATTCCATGTCTTCCATTGCCTCCCGACTTTCCCAAGGAAGTCTCTGGTACAGCAATCCTGCTTCTTTGCATAGATACACTCTTAAGGTAAGTTGCCTGCTTTTAATTTTGCAGAAGCAGCCGACTAGTCCCTGTTAGGAACAAAAAGCTGGGTTAAACAGCTTTTTTCTTTTTCTTTTTTAAACTGAGCAATTTATTACTTTGTTTACTCCTCTGTACGTTCCTGGTTTCACAAAACAAGAACAGCTTCTAGAGAGCAACCTGCTAAAGCGAATGATGGAACCCCTTTGAGCTTCTGCCTCTAATCCACCTCTTTTGGGTTCCACCTCTTGTGGAGAACTTAGACTTTCTTAAAGGGTCAACCCTCTGGCTTGAAGATGATGTCCAACCTGGTGTGCTCTTGAGCTGGAGAGGTTCTGGTTGCACAAGCTCAGTGAAAGGTGACCATGAGGTTCTTGGCTCTGGTCCTACAGACTCTGGTGCTGTGGGAACTGGTTTACTGTGGTCCTGCCTGGCAGGTTCAGTTCTCCCCTGATCACCAGCATGAGACTCCGTGCCAGGAACCCAGACTCGCTTACCTGGTAGCACTATGGCCTCTGATTCATTGTCCTGGTCACTGCTAGATTCTGGGGTTATAACACTCTCAAGCATTGCTAACTTGTTCTAAGAAGCCTGTTCCTGTTCTCTTGCATTCTCTTGCCTCCCTTTGCCCACCTAAATTCCTTTGCCTGCTTCTGCTGCTTCCTGTTCTCACCTTCCAATGATTTCCTTTGACTCATTGCCTCAATTCACCCTTGACAGTTGCTTATCCAGACCTTGTTTCTGTTCTTCAGCAAGGGTCAAATTGTTAAACTGCATTAGATGCTCAGATGTTTTCCCCAACCAACCAAATTATTGTTTTTGCAGCTGTCACTAAATCCGATGTCAAAAAATAATGTACATTTGAAACCGACTCCTTGTACAACTCCCAAAAGCTAAACTTTAGGTGTTAGAGGTGAATCATAATTTCTGACCTTTCAGATTTCATTTACAACTGTCCCTTCCTTTCCAAATGTTTCTGTAATTAAACATCAGAAAAGGAAGGAAGTGCTGATGGGAGTTTGCATCTCCAAAAATAATTCTCTGGCTAACCGATTTTGTTCGTCTTATTACAGGTGAACTAGTCAAGACATCAAAATGATTTTTCATTTACATAGAAACACAAATAGGATTTGCTGTACCTGTTACATGCAAAGTATTCCATTAAGTGTTTCCAGTAGCCTGTGGCAACTCCTTTTGGAAGAATGAAAAGCAAATAAATTGCACCAAACAACTTGACGATGAGGGTTGCTCCTTCCAAACCTTTTATGGCTTAGTAGTTGAGCCACACCTTTCATCTTCAAGCTTTATATCCCTTATACATTTCTATCCTTTCCCTAATGGGCATGGGATTCTACTTACTTTAAAATTGTCAAAATGTTCTTTTCAGGGCAGGGTTGAAATGTTTTGGCAGCCGAACGTGTAGGGAAAATTTGCACAGCAATTTCCTGTCCTGTACCTGTTCTCTGAATCAAATGAAGAATTCAATTCCCTGAGGGGTGCTGTGGAGCTGACAGCTTTCACCAACACTAAATTTCTTGCAAGCCACTCCTGGGCCCAATCACTTTTGACGATGTGCCTTTGTAGACTGTGCTGTAAGGAAGGTTATGAAATAGAACGTGGAAAAGTCTTGCTGGAATCGGCCTCTGCCCTGCCCTCTTCTTACTACATGCTTCCTATATGGTCACGGGTGGGGCTTTGGAGAGACAATCACACCCTCCAGCACTGCAGTTGAGTCAATGTTGTCTTGACATTATTGAATAATAACCTCTCTCCCAGCATTACATAAGCAGCATCTGAACGAAATACATTATGGCAGGGCTCCCCACTCCTTCCTGTTTTAAGCATGTTGGCAGGGAGAAAACTAATTATCCTATTGCAACAGAGAGACATAATTTCAAATATATGAAGCATTCATGGAAATATCCCATCCTTCCCCCAGTACACCAGCCCCACAATTCCCCCCCTTTCTTTCCTTTTTCCTTTAATTTCCTTTAATTTTATTAACATATAAAGCACATATATTCTCTTATTTTCCCAATTATGTATTAAGTTTTCCACATTTCTGCAGCAGTTTGTGCCTGTGTTTTTAAAAATAAAACTCATCAGCATTTTGGTGCGAATTTCTCTTAATAAACACAGTTTTGTGTTTGCAGTTTTGACTAATGTGCACATTTTTTGCAGGCAATTTTCCATCAACATAATGCAGTTTGCATGTTATTTGCACTATTATATTCATTTTAATGCATGTGTTTACCCTGGTATACACATTTTTGTAGTCATTACTTGGCCAGAGAAATGCACCACCAAATTTGGATAAGTTCAAATTTCGAAGGTTGGCTGTGTTTCAGTTCTCGTATTGTTTCAGAAAGTGCAGATTTGATAGATTTATCTTTGAACGTGAACTGAATCAAATCATTGTGTCCCCGTCCACTCCAAATAGCTGCAGGCCTTCATTCTTCCAGTTGTTGCAGCTGCTCTTTCATCAATGACTTCCTGACCCCAAATTCAAAGATTGTGACCAGTGGTAGGACCGGAAGTGGACAAATTATCCTCATCCCCGACAGGGGCGGAATGACCTGGGTGTCACCACTGAGGGGGGTGACAAAATGCCAGGTGGCACTCCCCATGGGACCTGCAGCACGCCCGAGCCACGCATCTCTCCGGGGAGTGACGTTGTGGCTTGGGCTCCCGCAGGCTCCATGCTGCCCCAAATGGTCCGCCCGCCGCCTCCCCCTCAGCTGTAGGGCGGCTGAGTGGGAGGAGGCAGGCAGACTCCTCGGAGGCCCCATGGAGCATCCTGCCCTGGCTTGCCCCACTCCTGTGGGTGGCTGGCCCCACCCCTGGGTGCAGGGTACGTGCGCTGCCCCAAACACCCACTCAGCTTCCTCCACCGCTGGTCTCCGAAGCTGCTTAAAGGTTGACTGCTTTCTGTATTCACTCAAATATATTTGTATTCACAGCTGAGGCTGGAAGCATGGGATGGCTTCATTTTTATTATCTGCTAGTGCTCAATTGTAGATAAAACCTTAAGATTTAGTGGACTTTCTGGCACTTTCCCCAAGGCCGCCTTTCTACTTACTTTGAATTTTATCTCTCCGTTGTAAATACCGGGTGATAGCTACCTTTGGGTAATCACATGCAAAAGGTGGCAGGCTTCTCTACCATTCAAGTTTATTTCTGGCCATGGTCACACATGCCTTTGTTAGATCAAGACTGGATTACTGCGAAACACTTTTATGTGGTGTTGCCTTCGAAGAGAGTTCAGAAACTTCAACTGAATCAACATGCGACTCCCCGACTCTTAAATGCAAACTCCCCCTCCTCCACAAACCACCTTCCTTTTAGGTTTTTCCAGACCACCATTCATTCTGATTTGTTTGCACTAAGTCTGTGGGGAGGTTATATGACATCAGCTGTCCATTGTGCTTTCCTTGTGATTAGTTTGCAGAAAGGTCAGGCAGTTGTTATCCCTCACTTTTCAATGAGTTTCCCTGCCCCTTTCATTACTGGAAGAAGAAAAAAACCAAGTGGCTTTTGTTTCTTTGAAGTAGGTTTCTGGTGCAAGTGTGCCAAATCTACTTTAATTGTGCACCTATGAATGCTCAAATGGCTTTGTCCCAGGATACCATCTTTTCCTCATGGGTCTGCCTGTCAACTACAGTCAGCAAGAGAGTCTTCTTTATATCCCCTTGCCATTGGGGGCACTGTTGGTGGGTATGAAGAAAAGGGCCTTCCCTGTGGTGGCCCCAAGAATGTGGAGTTCCCTAGCTTGCGAGATTCATTTCCTCTTTGGTAATCTTCTATTATCACATGGAGACTATTTTTGTGTAGGCAGGTCTTTGGTTTGGCCTCCCTATGATTATCTTCTGGCATTTTAGTTCACTGTACTGTTATGTCATTTTCTTTTCTCCTCCCCCACAACTGATATTATTAGGAAACAAGTATTATATAAATGTACTTATTATATTATGCATACACATTTATGAGTTTGCTCAAGGCCACTTAAATATTAAACACAAAATAAAATAAATAATCCAGATACAAACCATCAAAATAGCAAAACAACATTCATGAGAAGGAATAAACATTGTAATAAAGACATTTCAGGGGGGAAATGGACTTTCATTTATCCTAATTCTGGAACTGATAAAGGCCCAGATAATTAGCACCAATGGATATTTTGACACTGTTGCAGAATTGATTAGGTAGTATGGAAACTGCAATATTTAACTCAAATTATGTTTATGGGAATAATCTTGGTTGATATGCTTTGGTTTTATTTTCATGCAAATAAAATAACAATCCATTTTTAAAGCAATAGACATAGTTCAAAAACAACAAAAATACATGATTAACAGCAGCGGTAAAAACACTTAAAAGCTTTCACCGAAAGGAAAATGATGCAGAATCTAAAGGAATGAAGGAATGAAGTTCTGCAATGTGGGTGCCACCAGCTAAAGTCGGGGTTTTGGCAAGCACAGCTGGCCATGCAGAGATAAGAACAGCAACTGGCTAAATTCCTTCTTCCACCTGTCAATTAAAGTTAAATAATCCATGTTCTCCTTTACACCTGAAGCTCTTTGTATAGAGACCTTTTTCAGAAGACAACTGAGGGGAAATTAATGATGAGGGTGGTGTCGATCAGGATCATTTGAATGTGTGCATAGAGTCTGCTGTGCACATTCTCACAGTCTTTGATGAACGCACGGTGGGCATGAGGCGGACCTCCTTGCCACATGTTCTTGCATCCTGAGTAGTTGTCAGAAAAGTGCTTCCAAGTTGCATTCTTGGGGCTTAATTCTTAGCTCATTCAGCTAAGATGCGCCCACCTCCACAGAGAACTGCACTTTCCCCTAATATTCTTCCCCTTTCTTTCTCATTCTTTTTCAGGAAAAGATACTATTCAATATGAAAACTCTAATTATTCATGCATATGCACATCTCAGGTTAGCACATGGTCATGATAATTTCTGGGTTGTGAAATGGAATTATATGCACTCAAACTGCATGGCGTTCAAAAATACTCATTATTATCTTCTAGTAAATGGGAAAGCAGCATTCATGGAAATAAATGTTGTTCAAAAAAGAAAAGGGAAAAAAAAAAGAATTATGGAGAGGTAAAGTTTTGGGCATGCCAAATTTCTCTGGGTCTGAGAAAGGCTTACTTAATACACTTTTTGTCAGACTAAGCAGCCTGTTTAGTCTGCTTATTGTTACTATTTTTGTGTGATAGAAACATAGTGTTGCTGTGGTAGTTCTACTGATGTACATCTAGGGACAGATGTCTTGTTCTCGGAGGAGGTAGTGTTGCGACTTTGGGGGATTCCATTGTTGAAGGAGCCAGGCAAGTTTCTGGGTGAGATGATGACCCCTAAGTATGGGTTGTTAGTACAAGAAAGGAAGCTGCTCTGTGCCAGAGAGCAAATGAGTGGGCCCCTTCCTCAGCTGGCTGGGAGTGAGAAGGACAATAACGAGAAGCCAGAGATTGAGAGCCATGTGTGGTTTCTGCTTGCAGCCAAAGTTATGATTATGCAGTAGGAGAAGCAAGATCTTCTGGGGTGTTAATGCTGTGATCCCCTCCATCGTAGGCTTAGGTTGTATATATGTGTAAATAAACCTTATACCATCAATACACTGCAGTCTCCGCAGTCTCCCATTCCAAGGAAACTGAACCCTAGTTTCTGAAACTCCTGGATTCTTGCACCACTCAGATTGGGGTGGTATGATCCAGTGGAATAACAATTTCTTGTTTCAAAGGGAGGTAATTTTCTGATGGTTTGCAAACGCGCAGTATCAAAACAATGATCAATACGACCTATGTCCTTAGCTATAGGGCAGATTAATTCTTGTTATGTTACTCTGAGTGCAGCATCAAACATTGTCTATGCTAAAGTATTTGTTGTTATTGTTTAGTCGTTTAGTCGTGTCCGACTCTTTGTGACCCCATGGACCAGAGCACGCCAGGCACTCCTGTCTTCCACTGCCTCCTGCAGTTTGGTCAAACTCATATGCTAAAGTATATATCAATATATATGGCTGCTGTGGGACTCTATTCCTTTTTGGTATTCTTTTTGTCCCAGCGATCAACCTGCCCTCCCATTGCTACTAACTCCCCTTGGAGAGCCAGTGTGGTGTAGTGGTTAAGAGCGGTAGACTCGTAATCTGGTGAACTGGGTTCATGTCTCCGCTCCTCCACATGTAGCTGCTGGGTGACCTTGGGCTAGTCATACTTCTCTGAAGTCTCTCAGCCTCACTTACCTCACAGAGTGTTTGTTGTGGGGGAGGAAGGGAAAGGAGAATGTTAGCCGCTTTGAGTCTCCTTTGGGTAGTGATAAAGCAGGATATCAAATACAAACTCTTCTTCTTGGTAAGTTAATATCAATTTACGTACTTTTGCAAGTTGCTTTCAAGACTCTTTCGACGTGGAAAGTGATGAATCAATTACTATTAATAATAAGGGTGTTGATCTTTGGAAAGGGAGGTACCGTAAACAGCAAGTGGGTACACCTCGAAGGCTAGCTGACTCAATGCTCTTTCCCTTTCTCTCCTTTATAGGCTTCTGAATTGATGTAAACATTTGCGTTTTTACAGAGACGCAATGCCTGACCTGCAGAGAAACGATCCTGTCATGCCTATATGCAGAATGAGAGATTGCCCTGGTGAATTTTGGCTTTTCTTCCACTCCTTCCCTTTTATTGTCCTCTAGCCCTCTGCTGAATAGAAGAATGGAATCTAATTCTGAGCTGCTCTGAATTGTCTGGCTTAGAATATAGTAGAAGGAATTTCAAAACCACTATTGTACTTTTGGAAGTAACATGGCGTGAATACAATGTGCAAGCTGAATCCACTAACTGGGGTCACACGATGGGGCTGTAGGAACAAAGAAAATGCATCATAAGGTTAACATGGCATGCATTGCCTCTCTCCGCCACTCCCGGAAATGTTCTGATCCAAATGCCACAAAGTGAAAGGTAACAAGATGATCATTTTGTGCTACTGGTCCAGCATGGGAACAGATTTTCACAATAGCCTTCCCTTTCTGGCAGTGAATTCCTTGACATCTCCAACTATACAGAGTGCCAATTGAAATACCGTTTGGCTTGGGAAGCTGCAGAGCTGGCAACGAACTGAGTGTGCACTGAGAGCTGGTTTTGAAATAAAGGCTTCATATATTGGTATCTCCTGAGAATATTGCTGAATATTTATCCAGCAGCTCCTAATTTGACAAACTTGCTCTAACAGCTTCTACAGGCTGTGGAATGTGTCTCAGCATCTTTCTTAAAGTGGGTCTTGTGACTTTTCTTCAGTCACTTAGTCCTGGCCTATTCATGCAGCAGAATGAAGTGGTAGAATCCTGAGGTGGTATACTGTGCCACTTCAGACTGCAGGTAGGTTATCACATTTTTGAATGCTCCCCAGTGAGCAAAGTGACTAGCACACCAGAAGGAAGAAGCGCCTGGCCTTGCTGTTCCAGCTTTCTTCTGGAATAAAGGGTATTCTTAATTTTTTTTTTTTTACACAGGGGGCAATTGTGTAAAAAATAAGAAAAAAATGAATTGAGTGCATGAAATGAGGTGAGTGTCTAAATACAAAGCAGGTTCGTAGCTTCGGGACCAGGGCACCTTCTGCACAAGCCTGCCTGGCTAATGACATCTTCCATCCCTGTTTACTGCTGCCTACTGAGATGAGACAGGTGGTGTCCCATCACAGGAACTTTTCAGTCACTGGCACTGTTCAGAAACAGGCACTTTCACAAGTGCCACATAACGCACATTCTGCTTTTGCAAGGAATCATTCCTTGCAAATATCACTGGGAGAGAAAACCAGCTCTGAAAGAAAAAAGATTCTAGAAGAAGACTCTGCCCGACCACCCAGCTTTTGCCCTGGCACCATGAACCTGGGTTTGGTGTCCCAGTGCCTTGGATTCTCAGTAGGATTGCACAGCATGCAATTGTCTATGCCTCTTTCCCTATACATACCCATGCCACGTTCTCTGGGCTTTGGAATATAACCCTCTGCTTTTCATTTTGCTCGGTTCATCTTCTATTTTCTCCCCATACCCTGTCCTGTCTTCAAATGAAGCGCAAAATAACAAATGTGGAGAAGGGGGGTGGGAATAAGAAGAAAGCACAAATAAAATAAAATAAAAAAACAATTTAGACTCCCTCAAAGAGTCTTTTTAGTGGTCATGAACTGGCTGATGGAGCTCATTCTTAAACCACCACAGTGGGGAGAACGGGCCAGCTTCCATCTGAAACAGCCACAACAGGCATCTTGGGCGGTGATGACAGTTTGCTGGCCCTAGTAAATTCCCTCTCCTCCCATGCTCAGGAGAGGCTATCTCTAAATAGGGTCGCAGTGAGCTTCCACACCTCTCTTGGCCATTTTGTTGTCTGGAAAGAAATCCACATGCCTTCTTCGTTTTGTTATCATTATGAACATTCTGCATTCTAGCCATGAACTTTGGCCGTTATACTAGGCACCGAGTAACCGCATAACATACGGGATGTGGTCCCTGTCCAAAGAATTTACAGTCTCTCTAAGGCTGTGCAGTTAAAATCTCCTAAGCTGGATGAGAACTGACAAGTCAAAAGATTAAAGATGTAATAGAGGTGCTTAAGGAAACTAAAGAGTCACGAGATAAGTGTGTGTGTGTATGTGGTGGTGGTGGGGTCCTGCCAATGAGTCAGCAACAGATTTTTTTTAAAAAAATCTGCTAACCCAGGGTTAGGAAAAATGCTGAAACTTCCCAATGGAGAGGCTGGTAAAACAGTAAATTTGTTAAATTGTTTTAAGTCCTATACTGTTCAACATATATATTAATTATATGGAAATATAATTGAAACTATAGGAAGGGAGGATTGGCCCATAGGGAAAGAGAAGATTTCCAAATGGGCCATTCAAGGTGGGTCAGAGAAATATAGGAAGTTCTTTCTGCCTCAGAAGAGGCACTATGGCCCTGCTGAGAAATAAAGTTGAAGGGCCTAGGGCTTCTAACTCCCTCACCAGACACTTCCAAATGCCACAACACTGAGGTAAACCTTCAGCCTTAGCAAGGTGTTTTTTCTTTTCTTTTAAAACTCAAGCTATGCTGACAAATGGATAGGTTAAGGGCAATTCCTGTGCATTATATTCCATAGACATCATCAAATCTCCACAGAGTCCTTGGAAGTCTATAGGCACCTAACGTTTGGCAGGAAACTTTCTCAACAGGAGGCATCAGAGAAACATAGACTTGTCTCACTTGTCAGAAAGAAGATAGTGGAGCATGATATGGTGTATGCTTTCTCACATTCATATATATTTTATATGCTGGAAGGTGAAAGGGCGCCTTTGCTAAAACTGCTTTGTTGGTGAGAGAGAGTTGGTTTGTGTTGTCACCTTTGTACATATTTATACAATGCAAGTGAAAGGGCACATTTGCTATCTCGGCGCTTGGAAGAGGTTATTATGGTGTCATTGTTGATGGTTTCCCAAAGTCGGTCCACGGGAGTGTTGCAGAGGTGGAAAAGGCACAGAGAGAATGATAGGCAATATAGATAGCTACTAACAGTAGGCTGACATGTTAGAGTCATTCTTTCTCAATGTGGCGCTTCTCCTTATGCAAAAAGTCCCTTGTGCAAAGTGCACTGCATGCTATCATAGGAACATAGTTGTAGAAATGTGTTGATTTATCTCATGGAAGTTTGTTGGCCAGGCAATTTAAAACAAACTGTAAACTGCATTGCTGTTTCTGTGATTTACTAAAGGATACTCTGTCAAATTAACTTTGGAATGCCATAACACTTTGAATCTAAGTCTTAGATAGTATGGCTAAGGGCTTGGCAGTCGCAGACCCTCCAAGTGTCCCTTTTTTCCAGGGACGTCCCTGATTTAGAGAAGCTGCCCTGGTTTATTATTTGATCCCGGAATGTCCACTTTTCCTTAGAATGTCCCTATTTTCACTGGTGAAATGTTGGAGGGTATGGAGTTATCCAACCCTGAGCCATCTGAAGGCAATTCTGTACAGTCAAACCTTGGTTCCTGAATGGCTCCATTTTGGAACGTTTCGGCTCCTGAACACCAAAACCCCGGGAGTAAATGCTCTGGTTTTCTAACGTTTTTTGGAAGCCGAACATCTGACACGGCTTCCGCTTGAGTACAGGAAGCTCTTGCAACCAATCGGAAGCCGTGCCTCGGTTGTCAAACATTTGGGAAGCCAGCCGAACGGGCTTCCGGAACAGATTATGTTCAACAACCAAGGTTTGACTGTATAGGGAAGGTTTTATTTGGTGTTTTTTTAAAGTTTAATGGTTTATTATGTTTTTATATATTTTGGGACCCGCCAAGAGTGGCTGGGGCAACCCAGTAAGATGTGTGGGGAATAAGTAGTAAAATTATCATTGCCAAATTTCTTATGATGCTTTTATGCTTGGTCATCTACTTTTCCCAGGGTTCCCATATCGGAAGATCAACATGCATATGTATGGCATCATGGGTTAAGGAGATTATACCTAAAGGTGTGTGTCTGTGTGGGTTAGCTGAGATCTTTCTCTGCCCTTTTAATATTCCTGGGGGGGAAATATACAAGTGTTGTAAACAAGCAATTCTAAATAAGCCTCTACTATGCAATTTCCCCCTAAATTGGAGTAAGGCTTTTCTGTTGAATCATCAGAATTGTGAGACTGTGTGCAAAGAAAACCCAAGAGGGGCCACCATTTAATTTTTTGAACGCTAGGGACAGGGAAAGTCAAAGAAGAATGGGTAACAATACACAGTGGTTACAGATGGCAACTTGCAGTTTGGAGATGGTCCTGAAATTTTGTTAGAGATCTGTAGTCCCTCTCAGTGTTATTTTTCTCAAAAAAGAGGAGCTGGAACCAGTGTTTTTTTCTTAAAAAAATGTTTAGGGGTACTCTCATTTTCCTAACTCATATTGAAATACTGCCCTTCAATGAGGCCAAACTCAGAGTCACAAAATGTTTAGGGGTATGTGTACCCCTGTGAGTCCCAGAAAAAAAGCACTCGCCAGAATTCACCATGAACGCCTCCCTTGCTCTCTTATAATAGCAATGGTGCCCACCTGAGAGGTGCTGGAACTGAGTTCCAGTTGAAAAAAAGTCCTGGTCCCTCTCACAGAACTCTGGTTGTCAGGATACATTGGGGAGAGAAATTGTTTAAACCAAATTAAGTCAGTTATATCATAGGGATATCATAGCAAGCAAAGAACATTGCACCTAGAATGATGTTTACAGAATAGGAAAGTCAGATGCATATATTGTATGTTCCTTAAAGCAGTTTGTGTGTATATCAGGTCGGTTTAAGTCAAGTCATTTGAAAATGCCACTCAACGGTACAGAGAAATTTCTGGAAGTGTATGCTCTATCCTGAACTTGCTTGTTAGCAATTTAATACAAAGATTCACTTGATGGCAGCTGTGATAGTTTTGGAACCTCTGAGTATTTTTGTTTTGTTTATTTGGGCAACCTGTAGGAGCAACTTTTTACCAAAATCTCTTTTTCCTGTCAGAGAATATCTGGAAATTTTCAGGGAGAGGAAGGTTTATCTGCTCTGCCCCCATTCCACCAGCCTTCTAAAGCTTTTAAATTAACTTCTGGTGAATCCTAATAAATTTCACACCTTGTTTTTATAAGGGGGAAAATCTAGTTTACTGTGCCCTACGCTAACAAAATAGCTTAGAGCAGCACTATTTATCTTAACTTAACCACATGATTCAAATTTTCTTCATGACATGCAGTCCCCAAAATATTTTTAGATATCCTGCAGTGACCCCCAACCCAAAATGCAATTAAATAATAGAATTTGTTCCGTGGGAAAGCTGTGCAGGTTATTATTGAAGCTTAGCAAAGCAGTTCCAGCCATTAATTTGCTTGTGGCAAATTATTTTTGCCGTGTTGGGATTCACCTGGTAGGAAGCCATTGCTTGGTAGGTGGTCATCTGAATTCACCCTGTGTGTTAATTAGATTGCCAACGTTTTTCTTGGGACCTGCTCCCATGCCGAACAGCTTGAACTACAGGCATTAACAAGTGACAATTCAGCCTGATTCAAGAAATCTTTTGGCAATTTTTAGTGGTAGCAAGGGCTATAAGGAATTCCAAAATTCACTGCAGAGTCAATCCTACACTTCCTTGGTTGTTTTCACAAGGGAATAAGACACTTCCCCCTCCTCTACAACATCCCATCCAGGAAGCAAAGGACACAGATTTACCGGGGATGTTTTTTTGTTCTTGCCACAAACCTTACTGGAATTAATGGCAGCTTCACATTCATTTTAATGGAGCTTGTGCAGGTGGGCTGTGTTAATAATGTAAAAAAAAATCTGCTTGAAAAAAATAGTAAGAACCCATATCTATAGGCTGCCCCCAGCAGACCATGGTGCACCAACATCTAACTACATTGAGCAGCATCCTTGGCTGAGTGGTAGAGCACATGTCTTGCATACAGCCTGAATCCCAGCAGGATCTAAAAGGATCTTTGGTTGCAGGACTTTTGCTTTGGATCTTGGAGAGCTACTACCATCCAGAATAGTAGACAATATTTAAGCTAGACAATCAGATTCTCTATAAGATACATAATGTGTCATCTATTATTTCCAGACCGCATCCTAGAGGTAAACCAAGCCAGCTTTTACTACCCGCTATTGAGGGACTCGGGTGGCACTGTGGGTTAAACCACAGAGCCTAGGACTTGCCAATCAGAAGGTCGGCGGTTCGAATCCCCACAATGGGGTGTGTTCCCGTTGCTCGGTCCCTGCTCCTGCAAACCTAGCAGTTCGAAAGCATGTCAAAGTGCAAGTAGATAAATAGGTACCACTCCAGCAGGAAGGTAAACGGCATTTCCATGCGCTGCTCTGGTTTACCAGAAGCGACTTAGTCATGCTGGCCACATGACCCGGAAGCTGTACACCGGCTCCCTCGGCCAATAAAGCGAGATGAGCGCCGCAATCCCAGAGTCGGTCACGACTGGACCTAATGGTCAGGGGTCCCTTTATTGATGTGCAGCTCAAGGGTATATAAGTGGATATGGAGTTCTTTCTTTTGGTTCAGGCAAGCAACCATTTTTCTCCTTCTGGACTATGTGTGCAGTATGCCCTGTACCGTTTGAGTGTCCAGAAAGGGATAGCTTGAAAATTGGTTATGCTGGCTGGATGCCCCTTAAGGGCAATAGCTGCTCCATGATTTGTTTGGGGGCCACAAGAAACACAGGATGAGACTCAAGCAGTTAATAAAAAAAGCAAAAAAGCTTCCCTGGCTTTATGTAATCCTAATATGATAATCTTCTTCAGTAATTCGATACGTGCCCTTTGCCCTGTGAGGGCTAATGAGACAAAGTTCCACAGAAAATTAATTTTTAAAAGCCCATGCAAAGCCAAGGGCTTTTTTTGTTTTGTTTTAGAAGAAAGATGTTGGCTCTCGCTTTGTGAAAGCTCCTTTATCACGCACACAGGGGAGAAGCTTTCACAATTAAAAGTAATGTGCAAAGAAAACCAGTGGTGTTTGAGCAGCGGTTTTAGCTCTATTAGAAAAAAAACACAACTGATTGAATTTATTTAAAGCGTGGTTTGGGATTGTGGCTAGCGGGTGCTCCAGCTCTACAAATAAATGATCACGCCAGCATCACCTTGGAAAGGGAGAAGAGTGAGCGGCCTCCCTCCGCTAGCCTCTTGCCAAGTTCTAGTTAACCTAGTTACAGTAAAGCCATTGTTGTATATTTAATGGAGCAAGCCCGCAAATCCACAGAGCATTTAGGATTTGCAGCGAGCGATCGTCACATGCTCTAGCTGCAACAGCTCAGTGGCTTACATGCTATCGGAGGTGGAGGGTGTCCAGGTGGAAATTCAAGAGACTTGTCAAATTCAAAGACGGTTCTGAAATAAAGGAATGTCTGCACAGGCGTTAGGCTTGTGGATATCTGGATGCATTGAGAATGGTGTAGCCTGAATGCAGGAGCCTGTGAAGCTGTCTTATACTTAGTCAGATTGTTGATTCACCTAGCTCAGTAGGCACCCCTACAGGGGTCTTTACTTATTCTACCTGGACATGGCAAGGCTTGAAACGTGGACCTTTTACATGCAAAGGATGTGCTCTATTACTGGACCACAGTCCTCCTCCAAAGTTGAGCCAGGGTCACAGGGGTATCTTGCTCTTCATATTATCAGCATAAGCAGGGCCAGTCCTGCCATTAGGTAGAGTGAGGCACCTGCCTCATGCAAATAACTGTCAACTTTTCAGGTGTGGGGAATATTTGGTCCTCTAGATATCACCAAACTATAATTCCCATCAGCCTCAGTAAGCAGAGGTTATGGCAGTTGCAGCTCAGCAACATCTGGAATGGCAAAAATCCCCACACCTGTCCTCTATTTACCTGTGAAGTGTTGGATGGGATGGTTACCCCAGGATAGCACTGAACTCAGTTCAGCCTTTGATTTGTTTACATATTTAAGGGGTAAATCAGTGCTGAAGTGAGATGAAACAAGACTTGGCAAAATCTGTGTACCCTGAAGAAGCAGACTGAATATCAGGATTATATCTGATATGTGAAGTTCAAAAGTTCCACAGAGAAACCCAGTGACCCGTGAGTGATGCAAGACAGTCAGTAAAAGATGCTGGGTTGAAACACCTTTGGTATGCTTCATTTCTCCAGATAATAACTCCCAACTTAACTGCATAAACAGGTGCTAACAATACTACTTAAGAATGAAAATGATGTACGGTGGTGGGGAAACTGGAAGCTAAAGGAAAAGCAAATGTGAATACAAGAATTGTAAGAGCAACTTCAGCATGGTGAGACCAAAGGCCTACTATGACCAAGGCCTACTTGGCCATGGAGGAGTCTTTGCAAAGTGTGTGTGTGTGGAATGATGGAGGAAGAAGTGCAGGATCCACCCATTTGCTGCTCTATTTTGTTTTGCTGCTGGCCAGTCATGTGGAGCAGTAGGCAGGCAGCTACTTAAGTGTGTGTATGTGTGCGCGCACGTTCATTGGGGGGGGGGGATCATGGAAACTGATTTCCATGAATGGAAGCCAGTTTCTTGGTTTGCTGCTTGAGGGACATCTTGAAAAGGGGGAGTTGAGGGAAGAAATGCAGTAACTGTCCTGTTTCTGCTGTGCTTGTTTTGCTGCCTGTGGGCATCTGGAGCAGGCAGTTCCATGAGAAGTCCTCATTTGAATATGAGGGTGGGGGATAAAATATGACAACCTTTTCTTGTTTCTGCTGCATGCCATACAACAGGGATTGCTCTTAAGTTTTTTTGGGGGGGCAGTGCAGACATACTATCATCACATTTTTCTTTATTGTTCTCAAGTTTCTTTCTTGTGGGGAAGGAAGGCCAGTGCTGAGGGAGAGGGACCCAGTGCAGTGACATCATCATCATCATCATCATCATCATCATCATCATCATTTAATTAAATTTATATTCTGCCCTTTCTCCCAAAAGGAGCCCAGGGCAGTAAAAACCGAGTGATGAAACAAGAAAAACATACTTAAAACAATTTCAGGACAGATGCAGGCTGGGACAAACGTCTCCACTTAAAAAGTTTATTGGAAAAGCCAAAAAGGCAACAGAGACAGTGCCTGTCTAATATTTAAGGAGAGGAAATTCCGAAAGGCAGATGCCACAAGGCTAAAGGGCCAGATCCTATATTGTGCAGAAAGGACCTCCTGATAACATGGTATCTGCAGAAGGCCCTCGCCTCCATAACACAGTGGTTGACTGGGTATATAAGGAGTGAGACAATTTTTCAGGTTGTTGTCATTATCATCACCATTGTTTTCCTAATTGTTGCCAAGTTGTTTGGGTGCAGGGCAGTTCAAAGGCATCAACATAACTTTACCATCCTAGTTAGTATCACATTTTTCCTGGTTGTACCCAAGGGTTCCTTTTGTGTGTATGTGTGTGTGTGGGGGGGGGAGAGCACCAATTCCAGAGGCATTGTTGTTATTATTACCTTTTCCTCCTGCTTCGCCCAAACTGGATTTGGTCCCAAGTTGTTTGGGGAGTGGGTAGCATAGCGCAAAGGCAGAAACATTGCTGTTATCATAAGGTTACCAGATTTTTTCCCCAGTGAGTCCGGGGACACTTTTCAACTTCAGATGAATTCAGTGGATTTTGTAAGGGGACTGACTTGTAAATCTGGCGACTGTCCCTGGGAAACGGGGATGTCTGGTAACCTTATGTTATCATCTCATTCATCCCTAATGTTCACATAGCCATGTTTGTAGAGGTGAACAAATACAGCTCGTCCAAAAGGGCTGCACACAGGACCCCATGAGTCATACATTTGCCACTGGTTAAAGTCAAATCTTACCTCTGCCACTGTGTGGTCTTGAAAACATCACTCTCAACTTCAGCGATCCTTTTTGAAACTGAGGGTACAGATATGATGATGTTTCTCAGAGAACTGTGAGAGATAATATGAAAAAGATTGCAGCAAAGCACTTTGTAATTTATAGACAGTGTAAACAATCCATAGGTAAATGTAAAGGGACCCCCGACTGTTAGGTCCAGTCGCGAATGACTTTGGGGTTGCGGCGCTCATCTCACTTTACTGGCTGAGAGAGCCAGAGTTTGTCCGCAGACAGTTTTTCCGGGTCATGTGGCCAGCATGACTAAGCTGCTTCTGGCGAAACCAGAGCAGCGCACAGAAACACCGTTTACCTTCCTGCTGGAGTGGTACCTATTTATCTACTTGCACTTTGACGTGCTTTCGAACTGCTAGATTGGCAGGAGCAGGGACCGAACCACAGGAGCTCACCCCGTCGTGGGGATTCGAACTGCTGATCTTCTAATCGGCAAGCCCTAAGCTCTGTGGTTTAGACCACAGTGCCACCTGTGTCCATAGTAGTGACTTATTTTAATTTGATGCAGCCATGCCAGCAGTAAAAACACAAGATGGTTTTAGCTGTAGTCCTGACCCTAGTTGAGTCTGCTTGTTTGTACTTGGCTTCTAGCTTCTACAGACTGACACCCTGTTCATGTGATTTTGTTGCCAAATCTTGCTTGATTTTTTTAGGCACTCACCATCTATTAATTTGGAGAATAAGTATTTTTAAAAATGTTATCTTTGGAGCTTGGAACTATGACCTGCAGGAGGGGGGGGGATATAACTGAGCAAAACAAGCTGAGTGCATGTCTGGGTAGCAGGAATATTTGTAGTTTGAGTAGAGATAGAAGCCTTAGTACCAGTATCTCTTCCACTGACTTGGCAAACATCTTTGAATAGTCTCAGTCCTTCACTTTCCCCTCTTTCGGCAAATGAAATAAGCTCAACACAAGGATTTTGTGCAGTCTAATATTTTTGTAGAGACATGAAGGCTTGCCAGGACCACATCATGAGCAGCAGTCTGGGCTCAAACCCAGACATGGATGAACCCACCAGCTCCACTGGAGCAGTGGCATCACCGGTAACCAACCTGGGCTCCAGCACCATGACTTGGCTTGAGTCCATCAGATTGGGGGCCCTTGAGACAGGGACCCATGAATCAGGATCTCTGGAGTCCATGCTCTCTGAGCTTGCACCCTTGAGGAATTAGGCCTGGAAGCCACATCTCCCCTGTGAGCCTGGAGTCAAAGGAATCCAAAAGCTTTGAGCTGGACCTGGACCTTTGAGCCTTCAGCCAAGTCCCAGACATTGTTGGAGCAAGTTGTTCACTTGGAGCTTCCCATGGGCTTCGAGTCAAGGTCAGGACAGGACAAGGTCCTTGAATGAAATGTGCTCCTTGGGTATTGGGGGTGGGCAATGAAGGGTGGAAAAAACTTGTTCAGTGAGGACAAGGTCAGGGCAGGCTGGAGCCATGGACTTCTTCCTGTCCACATGAAGGACTAGTTGATGTCTCCATCCAGAGAAAAGAAGCTGCCAAAAGCTGCAACATTTAATCACACACTAAATGTTTTCCCAGGATGTCTGAATGCACATCCAGCCATGATATCTGTGGCTTGACCTTGCTCAGTTTTCCATGGTCTGATGAAGAGGGTGATTGTCCAAAATTTGCTCTTTTCAAATGTGTGGTTAGGCCAGTAAAAGGGATCACACCTTCAGCGTCTTGTTTTAAAATTATTTTTGTAAAATGTTTGGGAAATGATGTAACGGCAAAGGCTGAAATAAAAGGAGAGCTCTCCCTTCCCCCTTGCATTTCAGAAAGAGTATTGGATGACATTAAGGCAGTGTCAGTCCAGGGTCAGTATCAAAAGCTGCTAGAGACAGAGAGAAAAGGAGTGACGACTGGGACACTTATTTGTAAAAATAATGTACATGCTTGAGTCTAAGGTGTGGCTGAACTGTTTTAAAGACTTCATTTTTCTTCTAGTTCACAGAAAATCTTCTGTTAAGGAAGAAAAATGATTTGTTTGATTCTGGTTCTGCAGTAAGTTTTGACTTCCCCCCCACCAGCCTAGCTTGGTTCTGGGGAACAGTGATCTGTCTTCCTGGGGCAGTTTGGCATCAGCCTAGATTGCTGGCACAGCTGTAACTATCAGTGCCATTCACTAGAGTCAGATACATTTTCTGGGATTACACCTTTCTTATATTTAAGGGACTTTGTTCATAACAAGAATTATGGAGTGTGGCAGACGGCAGAGAGGGGTGGAAACGTCCAATCTTTTCTCAACCCAGTCTGCCCTAACCAGGCATAACAAAGTGACCACCCTCTTTACCTGTGTACCAGGTTTGAGCACTGGACTTGAACTGGGAAGAACCAGGCTCAAATCCTGGCTTCTGACATTCACTGGATGGTCTCAGGTCAGATGATCTTGCTCAGCCTGACCTATCTCTCATTGAGTTGTGAGGAGGATAAAGTGTGTGTGTGTGTGTGTGTGTGTGTGTGTGTGTGTAATGATGTACACCAACCTGAGTATAATGGATGAACAGCAGGATAAAAATGTAATTAAAAAACTAAATATGTCAAGGCTATCTTTTATCTTTTTCATCTCATTAAAAACAGCAACTGTTTAATAGTACCATCTTATACAAGTCTGCTCAGAAGTTAAATGGGACTTAGTCCCAGGTAACTGGGTCTAAGATTGCAGACTAAGTGCTTGGGGAGGTGGAAGCAAAACCTTCCAGCCATTTTTGTGGCTGCTTATAGGCAACCCTAATTTTCCTGAAATGAGGACTTTGTCTTACAGGAACAAAATCAACATGCGCAAGATGTGCCTGTCTAACTGCAGTGATGAAAGAAACATTCCCGGTTTAACAAAAGGCAATTAGTGTAACTTAACTTGTACAGTACTTTGAATAAAGTTTATTACAGTATTGTGCTCTTTTTGTTTTTGTCTGCCCAGTGGTGCTGGGCTTGGCCTTAAACTTTTGCTAGAGTTTGCTGGTTCAGTCAATAAACTTGAGGCCGTTCTCCACTCTTCATGCTTAATCCTTTGGTAGAACATAATTCTTTGAGCAGTATTGTGTCGAACACCCACAAGCTATTGAAATTATGCTTACCAACCACCCCTTCCCTAGTTGAATGGCCCTTGTCTAGGCAGGCTTGCTTGAACCTACCAGCAAAATAATTCTCTCTCTCGCTCTTATATATGGTTATATGCCCATGATAGCAGTTCACAATGACAATTGCAAACATCACAAAGCAGGTTTTAAAACTTCACATTTAAAATCTATGAGAGAACATTACAAAACAAGAGAAATACAAAATGCAAATAAAAAGAGAAACAAACAAACAAAAATCAGTGGAAAAATAAGATTTTAACTGACACCAACCAAAAATCTGTAAGAGTTGATGGAGACCATATCTGAAGGGAAATGTCGCTCCATGGTTGGGACACCTGTATCAAGAACATTCTGCAAAGAAAGCCTGGGTGAAATAAAATAAGTTTTTAACTGACAGGAAAAAATCATAAGAATAACCACATGTCATATCTGGAGTTTGGGCAGCCTGTATCAAGAAACCCTATCTCAGGTGACCCTTGCAAGACTGAACTCAGTAGGGGGCCTAAATCAAGTCACTGTTGCTTAACTTCATCCTGCTTATGAGTAGTTTCTTAGGTGATAAGTGAAATGTGCTGGAGCTGCTATAATTTATTCTGACCTTGGCACAGGGCTGGAGTTGGTGCCTTCTGTGTGCCAAAGTAACTCTACTGCTTACTGAGCAACTGCTGTCTCTTCTCTCATATTCATTCCTTCTCTCCCATTCTGAAACATCATCTATGTTGTTCTCAGAATTTATGCAACTACTACAAATTTCTTCTTACTGTTGATCTAAAGCAATGAGTTCTTTTCAAAGATGGAAAGAAAAAAGTGTGCGTGTGTGTGTGTGCGTGCGTGCGTGTGTGTGTGTGGAAAATATAAGAGTGTAGAAGGAGCAAACATCTCATTTTCCATTTGGCACTTCCTACCTAGTCTATTTACTTGCAATTTCTGTTCCATCTCCTGCTTGGTAAAATGTGGAGCATAGCCTCCAAACTGTAATTTTACCATTATGATTTGCATTCCATGCATTTTTCACTCATGTTTACTAGATGGGTTTTCTCATAATATGCAGCATTTACTGAGCTATACAGAACTGAATCTGAGCCCGGGCACACCTCTAGACCTTGATTTCAATGCCAGGGCTCAATTCTTGTGCAAATGGAGTCAACAGTAAAAAAGAAAGCTCCTTTGAATAAGTGCAGAACAAGTGTTGAATGCCATTCTTTTACTATAAAGTAGCAGCAACCGGCTTCCACGCGCCTGGAATGGGAAGGATATCCAGATGTGTATCATTCTCTCTCCCTCTCCCTCTCTCCTGCACACAAAACTCTGCCTAAGAGCCAGGCCTTTACACAATCAATGAGCTTGTGAATAGCATTCACAGGGGAGCCTGATCAGTTTAAGAATCACAGGGGACAAGAAGGGAGCATGTATTCCTTACAAAGGCTCCTTCCTCTGAAGCTTCTGTTTGTATCAGGAGGAAGTTCTCAATTGGCAGAAAAGAACTTTCGTTAGAAGGCCATAGAACTAATCCATGGATGGCCAGTTGATGGCTCACCTATCAGAACTGACAGACAATGGATGTTTGTGGCAGTCCTGGATGGAAGCAAAAGGGCCCATGGGCTTGGCTATGGCAGAGAATCAGGCCTACAATTGTATGTATCTCTAGTGCCCTGCCATCATTTGCTCCTCTGCTTACTAGATCAGTGGCAAAATTGCAACAAGATGCGGAGAGATACATATAGCCCCTATAATGGCTCTTGGGGCCTCATTTAATGGAACACATGCCAAATGTTTGGCCACTAGTACAGTAACTCAGATTTTCTTTGTGTCTGTAAGCAGGGACACCCATATGCTCCCCCACAAAAGCAAAATGACTGGGGGATACAGTGGCGTAGCGTGGGGGGTGCAGGGGGGCCGGCCGCACCGGGCGCAACATCTGGGGGTTAGGGTTAGGGGGCGCAAATCCACGGGTTAGGGGGCGCAAATTACTTGCCTTGCCCCGGGTGCTGACAACCCATGCTACGCCACTGGGGGGATAAGGATAACATTGTGGAGGGTGTTGGATTTAGACCAGGCAATCCCAGATTCAAATTTCCAATTAGTTGACTTAGACTAATTGCCAACTTTCAACTTAGCCTTCCTCACAAGGATACTGTAAGGATAAAACTGGGGAAGTGTGCACTCTCAGCTTCTTTAAGGAAGGAAGAAGTGAAAATGTAGCAATAACAATGTTAAAAGTAAACACTTGGCTTATATTGCATTTTAGTCTAATTCCACTTTCTCATGTTTGGCCTCATACACTCTGGAATCTGCTTACTGACCAATGAAGATGTTGACTGCTGTAGTTTACAAATCAGTTAAGCCAAAGTACATACAAGTATGTATAATTTGTATAAAGCATATGAATTATGGCCAATTTAGATAATGTGACTTGAATGAGACTATACCATTTCACATCCCATTTCATCAATTTAACTGATATTATCTCTAGGCTGTGAGAAAATTTCCTTCTGAGCCTCCTGGGCCTTCTAGTCATGAAACCTTTTACTGGTAAAAGGTCACACCATTTTCAAATAATAACTTATCATAAGAACTTGAGAACTGCACTGCTGAATTAGACTAAGGAGGATCGATTCCAGCGTTCTGTTTTCCACCATTGGAAGCCAGATGCCTCAGGAAACTCACAGGCAGGGCCAAAGAAGGCAATGGCCAATTTCTGAGCCCAGTATCAAGTTACTCACTTTGCGGTGAAGTTCCTTCAAGCTAAGCTTGGTTAAGAACTTGGGGAGCTCATAAGAGCCTGTCTCACATGAGAGAAAAGATGGCAAAGTTTCCTGATTTCTTCTTCAGCTCAGGACCAAATCCAAGCTGAAGAAGAATTCCTATCTTTGTAATTCCGCAGTACATAATTCTGCAGACCCAGAAAGGAGAGTATCTGAGAGGCCACACACCATCAGAAGATATCCCAGCAAGGATGGAGCGATTAACCTATTTCCGATCCATGTCAATTCCACATCACCCTGCATTTCCCTGTCACAAACCACATGAAAAGCTGTGGGTTTTGTACAGTCTTTTGAGCCAACTATATTGAGCCAACACACATTAGTCTAAAATCTGCATATCTACGTGCATTTTGGGGGCTAAATGCATTGCACCATTTGGGGAAGTGCAAACACTGGATAACAGTACTTAGATCTACAGTACATATTAATTTGGAAAGCACAAATCAGGATGATGTGGAGTGAATGAAATTCTTGAGCATCCCACATTCATGTCCGAGAGCCTTAGTGAAGTCTCCAAAATAAAACTTATCCAGATGTTCACATCAACCCAGAAGGGGAGGGCATTGCTTTTTAAAGGCAAGCTCCCAGAAACCTTTTAGTGTGGGAAAGGATGGGCTAATAGCTAACTTAATCTTTTCCAGCAAGGTTACTGACATGCTTCTGAAAGTAAACCAGGGCTCTAAACATATGGGGATTCATTCATTAGTCTGGGGTTTAGGGTATTGTGACTAATGGAACAAATTCTGCCCCATAAATAGCCGGTGTTCTAAGAAGGAATGCCTAACAAGATTTTTAAATGAGTAGCCTTCGTTTTGGTGCCTATCGTCTTTCATGGGAAACATTCATCTATTGACGTCTTCAATTCTTCAATGAGTAGCAGATTCCTTGTATAATTGTTGCTTCAGCCTCACTCTCCTGCACCCAAGTAATTTAACAAATTGCATTCTGTTTCCCTGTGACTGGAAACTTCCGAGATCACAGGGTTTGCACCCAATGTACATTTTGTTGACTGATGTACTTAGATAAACTCTCTTTTAACACTCTGGCAAAGCAAACCCTGAATTTCTGTGTATATACTGTGTTCTTTTTGTTGTTGGACGTATTTGTTCAAAATAAGGTAAGCTCTGCAGTTCAGGGTCAGTGGGTGTATAATACACAGGCAAATACCTTGTTCAAATGCAGTGTTCACATGGTAAAGAAAGAAGATGTCATTTACTTGTGCTCTCATAGGGTTCTTTTTTTTAAGGTAGTGGGATCCTTAAGTTTTAAATCCCGAATCTTGCCTCTTTAAGCAGCAGTTTTGGTAGATGTAGAAGCAGTTAGTTTGTGTAACTTCATCAGCAGTTTGATCTGCAGAAATGAGCAGGCGAAGCATTACTTGATCGACCACCAACTAGGAATGGGTGAATCTGTCAATTTCAGTTTCTCTTGGTTCCCTTTTCCACTCTTAAGTTCAGATCTCCACACCTCCAGAGCAGTATGTGAATTTTCTCCCTAAAGTCTTCATAACAATTCGCCAGCATTTTAATGAAAACTTCTCACAATATACACATTTTTGCATGCAATTTTGCACAGCACACACATGTTTGCAAAGCAGTTTCCCCTAACATAATGCAGTACTGCACTGTATGATTTGTACCAAGATATGCATTTTATGTGCACTCTACCCTGCACATGGCTGGAGAATTGCATTGCAAAATTCAGAGAAGTACAAATTTCGCAAGGTGCTTTGGTCTGTGTAATGCTTTCTGGAAAGTGTGAATAGGGGACATTCGCCTTAAATGTGAACTAAATGGAGACACTGACTGGTTCATACAGAGTGAGAAGCAGGGCCATGAAGAAAGTTAGCTACCTAAAGTATTCAGCTACCAATGCACCGATTAGTATGTGTTCCTTCCTCTTCTTCTTCCATGACTGAGAATTCAGGTTGGAGGGGCACACCACTAATAGGTTTGCAAAATCCTGTCCTGCATGGAACTCTTAACCTCTTTAGAGTGAGAGCAGATGAAAATGTGATGAAAAGCAGGTTTCTATCCCATTCCACAAAGCTGTTCACTGGGAGAGTGGTTAACCAATGAGGTACCTGCCAGAATTCTATGCTGCTTTTGTCAGCCTCAACCAGCATGGTGAATAGTCATGCATAGTCAGTCCACAAGCTTGAGAGATGCTCTCCCCAGGGAGGCTTGCCAGGTACCATCATTATGAATCTGTAGGTGCCAGCCAAAACATTCCTTTTTTGCCAGGGCTTCTATTTATTTATTTATTTTATTGAATTTTCAAAATAACAAGGAATAATAACCCCCATCTCCAACCTTACCCCCTTCCCTCAGCCATCCTTCAAACAAGGGTTCATTAGGCCTTTAACGTAAAATTGCTTCCATGAGTGGGTGGGATGTTTTAATTCAAGTTAGTTGTTTTTTTAAAGAAATTGTTCCTTCATTTCCCCCACTTCTATGCCAATTTCAATGTACAGTATTCATTCACTGATATATTGTATGCCACTTTGACTTATCTTTCTGGGAAAAGAGCAATAAATTATAACAACAACAACACTTTTCTCTCTCCTGAAACTGCTCTGTGAATGTTCGTGTGTAGTGGTGTTTGTTACATGCATTTGTATGTAACATTGATTCTGGCCTTTTTGTAAACTCATCCTGGGCAACGTTCCCTTTACTTTCCTCATCTTTGCCTATTTATTTTGTCCCTCGATTTCTCTGCTCATCCCTGTTATCCCTGTTATCTCACATCCTATCCTCCCAATGTCTTTCATCTATCACTTAGTTGTCCTTCTCCACTTCACATATTCCTCCCCTCCCCTTATAATCTAAGTTACCTCCGCAGAGAAGATTTTCCAGCTGCTGCAAACTTGGTTAAGGTTTGAGAGGTTATAAACAGGCTCCAAAGTCAATGAATTTGAATGTTTGAGAAGAAAACATGGTTTTAAACATGTGCCTGTTAGGAAGGTATCTGGGGGACTGCTATTTAGATGCAATCAGGAAGAAAGCTGGCTGTGAAAACATTAGCTTTGCATTGAGAATGAATATAACTAGAATATAGAATCATAGAATCATAGAATCATAGAGTTGGAAGAGACCACAAGGGCCATCGAGTCCAACCCCCTGCCAAGCAGGAAACACCATCAGTTATATATGTTTACTATATAACTATAGTAAACAAAAATAAGACAGCCAAATACAACATTGAAGCCTGTTGATAGATGATATACCTTCCTTCTCTGCTCTCCTCTCTCTCATTCAGAAACTATGCCAACACCAGTTGACCTGATGCAGGGCAAGTCCTGTATGAATCCAGGATGGGGAATTATCCGTGATCTGATGGATGCGTGCCACTCTCATGGGAAGTAGACATGTAAATGAAACTAGGGCATAGATGTGCAAATTTGTACATGTATGTTTATACATATACATTTCCGACATTGTTATTTTCACACCAAGGACCTGTGTCCCAAATCTCCACTCACAGTCATTACATATTGCTAGAATGCTAGAAGCTCTTATCTGCTTCTGATCATTTGGTTAGCCCTGTAGAAGGCTAGTAGCAAAAATAAGATACAAAAATGTACTATATTAGGGGGTTTATTATTATTTTCCAAATAAAATGTGTGTAATAGGTTGACCACACAGATTGAAATAATAGCAGCTTATTTATTAGGAGAGGGACGCGGGTGACGCTGTGGGTAAAACCTCAGTGCCTAGGACTTGCCGATCGTAAGGTCGGCGGTTCGAATCCCCGCGGCGGGGTGAGCTCCTGTGGTTCGGTCCCAGCTCCTGCCCACCTAGCAGTTCGAAAGCACCCCTAAGTGCAAGTAGATAAATAGGTACCGCTTTATAGCGGGAAGGTAAACGGCGTTTCCGTGTGCGGCGCTGGTGCTGGCTCGCCAGCTGCAGCTTCGTCACGCTGGCCACATGACCCAGAAGTGTCTTCGGACAGCACTGGCTCCCGGCCTCTTAAGCGAGATGAGCGCGCAACCCTAGAGTCGGACATGACTGGCCCGTACGGGCAGGGGTACCTTTACCTATTTATTAGGAGCAGAAAATCCTGCCTTGGTGCTAGTGGCTGGGATGTTATTTTCTCCTGTTTATGACTAGTGCTATCCTGAAAGCATGTACCATGTTCACGATGGGCCTCAGTTCCTAAAGGACTCACATTCTAAGTAAGATTCAAGCACCATAATCATCTCATGGAACTGTGTGTCGCCTCAGAATGCATGTGTAAGACTGCTTGCTGGGGGGCGGGGCGGGGATCCTGCATGGCAAAGACCAGGGTGTGAGGCAACTTTAAAACAAGCAGTCCTTCAACCTGCATTCTGATTTAGTAGAGCCCTTGAGAAAACTGCACTAGCATGGGTGAAATGAACTCTTCTAGGAGCAGGGATCATGAGAATCAGAGTGGGGGGAAAGAGAGGGAAAGAAAGCCTGCATTCATGACAGTTAAAAAAAGGCTTTTAAAAAAAATTCTGAGCATGTCAGTCATCTTCACACTTCATGCCTTTGGGGAATGTTTTCTGCATGGGAACACTCTCTGCCATTTAATCCCTGTGCCCTGGAGAGGATTTGGGGCATGCTTTAGGATCTATGCAAACTGAGTTGACACAGGGCACCAGGCAGTTCTGTTGGGCCTATCCACTGCCCCACATGAATAGAGAGTGTACCCCAGAATGGTCCCAACACCCCCCATGGCTACATGATGTAGGGAAGGTTTTCAAATGGTCTTTCTTTTAACATAAATTGATGGAGAAAGGTCGCTGGTGGGCAGCGAAGGACGTAGTCCCAAGCAAAATCCCCAGAATCTCCAGTTTTGTTTTGTTTGTTTGTTCTTTAAAAAGGATGCCAGTTTTGTTTTTCCATGTTACAGGGGTGCCAGCTCGCCCCCAGGATTGCTGCTGCAATGTGGATGTGCAATGTCACATGCACATGCCTGCTCATAGTGTGTGTGATGTCACACGCATTATGGGCAGGCATGTGCGTGTGATGTCGCATGTCCATGTTGCAGTGGTTCCTCTTCCTCCTCCTCTCCTCAGCCAGCGAGGCATCATTTTCTGCACACGCTCCTGCAGCCAATCGGAAGCTGCACCTTGGTTTTTGAATGGTTCTGTGAGTCGAACGGACTCCTGTAACGCATTCTGTTTGAGAACCAAGGTACGACTGTTTTGTTTTTTTTAAGTTCCCCATGGCAATTCATCAGCATTTTAGTGTGAATTGTTCCTAATGTAGACATTTTATATGCCACATCTTTGCATAGCATCAAATTTTTCTATGCTATTTTCACTAATATGTGTACTTCAATGCACATCTACCCTTCTTATATGCATTTTTGTGCACGTTACTTGGCTTGGGAACTGCATTGCAAAATTAGGAGAGGTGGAAATTTCAGAGGATAGTTGTGGTTCAGTCTGCATATTGTTTTAGACAGGGTGCGTTAAGTAGGTTCACCTTTAAATGCAAACTGAATCCAATTTCTCCTCCATCTCTTCTCATAGGGGGGAAAGTAGCCACATAAATATACCTTTAGAACTGATGCGATAAGTTGCTCAGTGCTTCTTTTCTATTTCTCGCATCAGCCTGAGTTTCTTCAGAATGTTCATGTGACTCACTGTAGTATAAGTATGTGTGGCCAAGAAACTGGAACGAAGGAAGATTGCTAAGTCTCTGTGTGCCTTAGAATGCTGTCGTTGCAGTTCTCTTCTCTCAGAAAGCCCAGAAAAGCTAAGTCTTGCTATTCAAGAGATTGCAAAAGGAAAACTGCTTAATGTAACAGTGGTGGTCCTGGTAATCTTAGATGTATTTTTTTATTAAACATCTGTACACCAACTATTGGCAGGGACAATATTGTATTTACAAAAACTGCTTGAGGAAGCTTTTCTAAAAATCTGAGTTGTCTGTTTTTTCTCTCTAGCAGTGGGAGATTTTAATCATTCTGCAGATTTCACACTCAACAGAAATCACAAAGCATCCAGTTTTGGCTGAGCTCATCTAGTCTTAACAGCATATAGAAAATGTATGCAGCTAAACAGGAAGACACCAGGATGATATGACATAAAAAATAATAATAATCTTGCTTCATTCTTTCAATAAGATTTAAACCAAATCTGCATAAAGGTGTGGTTCCAAAAATCATGTCAAGCTGCATAGAGTTAGGAGATCATCTGCCTTTGCTTCCCAGGCTTTCCTATAAAAGAAACAAGAGAGAGAGATTTGTTTTTCGTTTAGCACATTTTGGCTCAATTCTGTAGAGAAGATTCACCTGTTGAGAGATCTTGGTGCCATTCTACTGGTGGAGATGGAGCTGTGTTGACGTAATGACACTTCTGCCCATGGAACTCCTCTGGCATGACCTCTGCCTATCCGGATCCTAAAGGGCTTAGGTGGGGTAAAACTTGCAAAGGGTTAAAATGAACAGATTTTATTTAGCATTAAGACCCATAACTATACAAAACAATATAGAAATTGCCCACAAAGTTCTAAACGCGAAAGTAACTTAACAGACAAGCAATGCAACAGCCTCTTTTGGTGGAAAAAGCGGACTGCTGCTTGAAAACTTTGTAGTCAAATGGTCCAAACTTTGCTTTATTTAATCCACCAAGGTGGCAGATACTTCAAAGCTGCTTCTTTGCAAACAGCTTTAGTCCCATAACAAATGGCAAACCTTGCTGTTCACAGCAACTAGCCCTGCAATCATAATATAACAAATAATATCAGATACACAGGAACTGATTGCACTTCCCTTTGCTCTTTAACTATACATACACATGCATTTAGTTTACCTTATACAAGGTGATAAGAAGCCAGAAATATTATTCAGCTCTTCAAGAGAAAAAGCTTTAAGTTCGCTCTGTCCAGTTCTCCACTAAGTGATTCCACCCTACTAAACAATACCTTATAGTTACGTTCAAGTTACTAAAAAGGAGATCTAGCTATAATATTAACAAAGGTTTTAGAAAAGATCATCACTGGACATCATTTGCAGCCCCTTACTTAACAGAATTCATAAGAAAGATACTGTATCTCTCTGATAATGACCCTGGTCGATTGTACACAATGGTGTTTGGGGAAAGTGGGATTTAGCTTTCCATCCTTAATTATTATTTTTTGCCAATCATCTGAATCCTCTGTGCCTGAAGTGTGATTCCTTCCCTAATCCCTGCTTCATGCATAACTGCATACCAGATAGGACCGACCAGTTTGAGTAGCCCCATCTCTTTCAGAGGAAAGAATGCTTGTTGTGGAAAATTAGTAGCTGTTATATCTTGAGGCAAGGAAGTTTAGACTGCTTGTAAACCGTTTTTGTCTGATATTAGCGGATGCATGGCCTACAGGAAGAAAAAATCCACTTTGGCTACAACTGAGCTCGTGACTTTGTTAATTAGTGTACAACAAATCATTTATTTATGCTGGTTGCTGCTTAAAAGACTCCTAGTCTGCCCTTGGATTTACAATCTAAAAGACATGGCACAAAAGTGATTGAGCTGAGAGGGAGGAAGAAAACTGCAAATTGGGCACTAGCTCTAAGTTACAAAATAATGATCAATTATCAGAAGTTTCTATACTTGTATGTTCATACCTGCCTATATCTCTAGTACAGCAATGGATTTCCAAACAACTTTTGTGGGTCTGTGGTTTTTTAAAAAAAACACACATTGCCTTCTAGCCCACTACTGTGCGTTAGGTATAAACACAGTGCAAAACTAACACCTAATTTTCAAAGTGGAAATAATGAAAATGTAAGCCTGTCCTCTATGCCCTTCCATTGGGAACGATGAGTAACGAGGGGAACAATCTTAAGTGTGGGAAACCAGTATAAATTATGCTTAATTTACACTGGGTTGCCAGGTCATATGACTCAGTTAAATGGATTCATGATCCAGCCTAAATTTCTGCCCGCCCTGGTTCTGCCCCTCCAGCTCCCTCAAAATGTCCCTTTTCCAGGGCTTACACTGCTTTAAGATCTTCCAGCCTCAGCTTAGTCGTCTGAGCACTGTCTGAGCCAGGATGGGGAATTTAGGCTGGCATAGCTGGATTAGCTAGGAACCAGCCAGCCATATCTGGACTCGCTCGCCTTGGTGGATCCAGGGTTAGGGTTAGGCTAAATCTCTGTGCTTTTTATTAGAGAACAGAGCTTAATATTGCTGGGATCTGAACTAACATGCAAATAAAATATAGAAAAATCTGGAATCAGCAGGAATTTGGTTTGGGTACAGATTTATAAGAAAATATTCTGTGCAGGCCTACAAAAGCAGAATTCAGGATAAAGACATAATTTCCCCCGCATGTGATTATTATGATTCAGAATGTTGAGAGAGAGGGAGAGCGAGTCCAGTGTTCTCAGCCGGAATAGCAATTGCTCTATGCTGAAGGCAGTTTTAGACCTTGTCTTCAGGTAGTGTAGAATGCCTGAACTCCAGTAATAATACTGACTCTCTAGAAAGAAAGCTCTTCTTTATTACTGAGTTTTGAAAATGAGACGGCAATATTCTGGCTAAATGTTCTACCTTCCAGAGTCATCAATGGCACAAGAGGTATTATCTTTATTAATTGATGCTAAACTGAACGTGAAACATGGGAACAGGGCCAATTTTTGCTGTTTTTCACCCCTTTCTTGCATTCATTTGTTGATACAACTGACTGCAAAATATGCCACTGGCTGTGATCGTAAGCAGACATATTTGAAACTTTTATCTGAAACTTATTGAACTCAGCCAGACTTTCTTTCAAGAAAATGCATTTAGGAGCAGGGTGCTGATCTTATGCAATTTGCTAAGCGCCTGTGTTGATGATTGCCAATAGCTGCTATTCGTTACACTGCGGCTTCCCCCTACCCTCCTCCAATGCAGTGTTTGTTATTGCATCTGGTCCAAAATCATTTCAGCAACTCTATCAAATTTGATTAGGTTATATAAGGGGAGCTTCTGTGCCTTAAAATGCACTGGGGCACATCTTAGGTTCTGCTGAGCACCGCGGGGGTGGTGGTGGTGGGGAGGTTTCTTAAATGTGGTGTTATAAGCCACACTTCAGCTGTCCTTTTCACTTCTTTGCTCAATATTGCTCTTGATTTTCCCTCCTAACCTATTAGGTATCTTACAATGGAATGTGTATAGCAGAGCTTTGATGTGTGATGACAGGGAGGGAAGTGAAAGGGAGCAAACAGGGGGATGTGAAAAGGAAAATTTTGTGTGTGTGTGTGTGTGTGAGAGAGAGAGAGAGAGAGAGAGAGAGAGAGAGAGAGAGAATGCATATTAAATTCTCAGCATTGTCTCTAAATCAGAATCTGCATGCTAACTTGAACATTCCCAGATAGAAAAAATTATTGTGTGTTGGGAATATTGAGAGAGTACTTTAGAATATAAACCAAAACCTTGTTGACTTATGCAAAACTCTAGGGAATTTTGTGATACAATACTGGTTGGTGCCAGTATATGATAACTACTAGGTTAGCTAGAATAACTACTAGTTCTCTTACCCAGCACCTGAAGGAAGTTTTCTTCAACTAAGGATCAAATTTCCACCAATCCCATAATTAGCTGCAGAGATAGAGCTTCTGGGCAAGAAACAAAACTTATTTTTTTCCTGTGATAAGCCTCCTTAAATAGCTTTGGCTCTTGTATCTGATTCCTAAAGAATCAGGATAAATACTACCTATGAGAAGAGAGAGTCCATCTTCCCTTCAGGGAAACAAATCTGCTTGTCATGTGATGCTTGTGGGGCCCAAGTCCTTTCTAGGAGAGTGGAAGGCCTGAGGCACTGTCTCTTCATTTCACACCTACCATTTTTCTCAGTTACGAGTGTAAACTTTGTCAGTGTTGATGTGCCTCCCCTCCATGTGAAGCCCGAAGCCATTGGCCCCACCAACTAAAAATGAACAAAGCCAAATAGTTGATTTCCAACTATTTCTTCTAAACACTTCCATATGAAACTACCCATATGCCGAGATCTTCCTTGGAGGCTTCTGCTTTATATGTCCCCACAGTTTAGTAGCTGTCAGGCCTGTGCAGCGCCTTCTTTGGAATGGCACCAAAGCCACAAAACTCCTTCCTTGGGGATGTTTGCTTCTTTACTAGACTGGAGACGCCAGACTTAGGTGGCCTTCTTCCAGAGGGCTTCTGGATTGCTCTGCTTGGCTTTCTCTCTCATTTCTGCTCATTAATAGGATATTCAATTTTTTGGGATGTGCTTTTGATGTGACACAAGACTCTAGGCTGCCATTTATTTATTTAAAGCAGGGGTGGGCAATCTCAGGCCCAGGGGCCAAATGCTTCTGGCCCTCAGGACTCTCTTCAGACCACATCCCATCACCAGCCCTTCTCAAGTTTTGTGTTTCATTCCTGCCCTGACTGGAATATGTCTTTGAACTATGACAATGCCCCTTGCTTGATTGGATGGAGGATTGAGAGATGAGTGTGTGTGTTTTTCTATAGGGGTGGGATGTTATTTACTGTAAACGGGTAAGAGTTGCATCAGATGCTCTGCTCATTTTTGCCTCTGGCTCTTCCAATCATGGGCATGAGCCTCCAAAACATTCTCCCCTCCCCATTTAAAGCATGCTTATTCTGTTCTTCAGTTGGATAATGCTTCCAGAGTGGCTCATGAATATCAACGATAAAGGGAGAAAAGGTGGCGGGGGCAAACTCAGATACCAGTTCTTAGCTAATAGTTCTTTTAGTGACCTGAAGGAATGGAAAGATTTGGAGAGGAGTACTCTCATTTTCCTACTCATATTGAAATGCTGCCCCTCAAAGAGGCCAAACCTAGATTCACAAAATGTTTAGGGGTATGCGTACCCCTGCGCCCCCCGAAAAAAGCACTGAGGAGGAGTAACCAAAAGCTAATGAAGAGACTTCATAGTTCCATCTCTCTCTTTCCTGCAGCCTGATGGAATGGCAGTAAGAAAGAGATTTCTTCATAAGCTGGTGTGATGATAACTCCTACTATTTACTGAGGTAAGAAGAAGAAGAAGAAGAGTTTGGATTTGATATCCCGCCTTTCACTCCCTTTAAGGAGTCTCAAAGCGGCTAACATTCTCCTTTCCCTTCCTCCCCCACAACAAACACTCTGTGAGGTGAGTGGGGCTGAGAGACTTCACAGAAGTGTGACTGGCCCAAGGTCACCCAGCAGCTGCATGTGGAGGAGCGGAGACGCGAACCCGGTTTCCCAGATTACGTGACTACCGCTCTTAACCACTACACCACACTGGCTGGATGGATCCAATATAAGTCATGCTCAGTTAATTAGGACTCTCTAGCTAATTAGAACTAGAAATCCAACCCCCCCCCCGAATAATAATTGAGCTGTTGTGAAAGGGAAAAGCAGATCATTGGTGGTCCCCCTTCCACAGTTTATGAAGTTCTCTCCTGGGGCACCTAGTCTTGGGGACAGATTGCTTCTTTGATCAAACTGCTTAAAAACTTCAAGGAGTTTTTTAAAAAAATAAAACTTCTTATAATAACCACATTCAGCTCAGCCATATATGCATCTGGAGTCAATCATCAAACCCTCCTCTAATTAACCATATAATGTTAAATGAAGGGCTGGATTTAAAATACACACAACACACATATTTGGGGGAATTTCTTTGATGGAAGGCCAATGTTCTGAGGAATGGAAAGTGACAAATACGACACTTGTATTCCAGAAGTGGTCATAAGATGGGAGCACAGTTGTTCTCAGCACTGATGTAAGTTATGTGTGCAGTGGAGCTGGTTTTAATGAGGGTTGATGGGTAGCAGGGAGAAGATTTTCTGAAACACCCATAATTGGATTAAGGAAGAGAACTCCTTTAATGGATCTTCGACACAGGGGGAGGTCTTGGTTAAACTCATGAGCCAGTATTTTTTAAAAGGTCCTTGTCTTGCCTTCTACTACTAGACTGAATAGAACTGAGGCTCAGTGCTGCTTGTGCTTTGTTAGACAATCTATTGTGATGATTAATGTCATCTCAGGTTCGATTTACACAATGGTTTCCTCACTTTTGTGTCCACCTGCACTTTTACCAAAAGCTCCTCTTCCTCTCTTCTCCCAGTTAATCTCCATCTCTAGGACTCAGTGGTGGGAGGGAGCACAGAGGAAGAATCACCAGGGCCTAGCCTGTGGTATCACCAGGGACAGCCACCACATCTCAGGTTTGGGTCCTGAAATCTTGGTCTGGGGTGCTCTTGACCTGCAGCCTTATTGCCCATATTAGCTGGGAAGTGCATCACAGTTTGGGCTGGCTCAATATATTTTGCTGCCTGAGACAAAGGACAATATAATTCTTCCTCCCCAGTTCACAGACAGAAGTTGACTGGGCTGGCAGCTGAATCTTAAGCCACATCCACACTATACTTTTAAAGCTTGATGATACCACTTTAACAGCCATGGTTTCTCTCAAAGATTCCTGGGAACTGTAGTTTATTACAGATGCTGCAAGTTGTTGGGAGTCCCCCAATTTCCCTTGCAGAGCTACAATTCCCAGAGTGGTTTAGCAACCAGGCCCTCTTCCCAGGGAACTCTCAAGAATTCTTTCTCCAAATTTTTGCCAACTCATTTGTAACCGTTATTTGAAGCTTTTTGTGGGTGGAGGTGGGGGGGGTATTACTTGAAATCACATGTTTTGGCATGTATTGCCATATGACCCTTTTAAGGTTGTTTGGTTTGATTTCAATAGCTTTTGAGCCTGGAAAACCTGTGAGAGCAAGTGAGATTTCCTGGGCTTCCTGTCAAAATACCACAAGAGCATAATTTCTCCTGGTATTTTGTCACTTCTCCTTACAGACCTATGTGGAATCCAGAAGTGGAGAGGCAGCATGGAAATTAAAAAATAGTTGGAAAGCTGAAAAGTTCACCCAACATTTTGGAGCCACCAAGATGATCCAGTTACAAAATGGGTATTTTTTTAAGAAAGAAAGAAAGAAAGAAAGAAAGAACAAATGAAAGAAAGAAAGAATGTTTGGTGGTTTGTGGTTTCATTTCCAGCTGCAAAATCTGTGCAGGCTTATGCCCAAGCTTTATCAGTTTCAGCCTTCAGAAGAATACTATCCACCTGCTGTCCAAACGTAAATTGTGACCTCACCTAACAAAAATGCATAGGGTGTTGACCCAAAGAGTTTTGCACAGCTTTCCAGGACTGCCTTCCAATAATGCTTCTTGGTGCTGGGTTGGCCCAGACTAGGCAGCCAGTTTCTGGTTCCTCTTTCACTGCTACCATGTGCTTCAGGAATGTTTGTTATTGTGTTGAGGGAAAGTGGGAGATGGATGCTGCATGTTGCTCCAGTTGGGCACATGTGGCACTGCTCCACCAACCTTGTTCTGACCTCAGTCAATCCCTACCTGTTTACTTTCTTATTTACAACCAGCCAGGGGATGGCCCTGGATGTCACCTGGTTTCTTCTTAGAGCAGGAGGGTTGTGGACGGAAATACAGTGGTACCCCGCAAGACGAACGCCTCGCAAGACGGAAAACCCGCTAGACGAAAGGGTTTTCCGTTTCGGAGGCGCTTCGCAAAACGAATTTCCCTATGGGCTTGCTTCGCAAGACGACAGCCCATAGGGAAATCTCAGGGACAGCGGGGAAGCGCAGCGCGTCTTCCCCACTGTCCTCGGACCTCCTCCCGCTGCCGGCTTCGGAACGAAGCTCCGATGCCAGGCGGCGGGGGGGGGGAACGCCTCCTCCCGCCGCGCGGCACCGGAACGAAGCTCCGATGCCGGGCGGCGGCGGGGGGAACGCCTCCTCCCGCCGCGCGGCACCGGAACGAAGCTCCGATGCCGGGCGGCGGGGGGGGGACGCCTCCTCCCGCCGCGCGGCATCGGAACGAAGCTCCGATGCCGGGGGGGGGACACCTTCTCCCGCCACCCGGCATCGGATGGCTTTCCTGAAGACTTGGGGTGGGAGGAGGGTTTTCCTTCCCACCGCCAACATTCAGAATGCTGTTCTGAATGTTGGCGGTGGGGAGGAAAAACCCTCCTCCCACGCAAGCCCCGGGAACAGAGGGAAAGCGCTGCGCGCCTTCCCCTCTGTTCCCGTACCTGTCCTGAAGGCTTGCGGTGCGGAGAAAAGCCCTTCTCCGCACCGCCAGCCTGGCAAGTGGTTTCCCTAGGAACGCATTAATTGATTTTTAATGCATTCCTATGGGAAACCGTGCTTCGCAAGACGAAAAACTCGCAAGAAGAAAAAACTTGCGGAACCAATTAATTTCGTCTTGCGAGGCACCACTGTAGAATTAGTTGGCTCTTCCTGTCTTTGGCTCTGTCTCCATTGCCCTCCTTGCCTTCCACTTAGCCAATCCCAGTGGGCACTAGCCATGACTGATGCCATGTTTCTTAGCTTTCCATAACTTATCCACCATCCCTACTATTTTCCTGAGTTGTTAAGAGGCTTTATGAGAGAATGGTGATTAAGCACCTTGCACACAAATGGTGTGCCAATGATTCATGATGCTGCTGGCTGCCATTTCCCTCATTTTTTGGGTGGCGTGAGAGGGAGGGAGAAGGGGTGAGTTGCATATGATCACTAATGGTTTTTAATAGAGTGTGGTATCAAAAGCTCATTTTAAGGGCCTTGCGGGAATGGTCTTTGTTAACTGCCTCTTGGAAGACACCTTTATTTAGGGATATGTGGTATGTTCTTTACAGAACTGTAATTCAGTTTTAAGAAAGTGTGACTGGCTGCTTACAGTGCACTTTCCTCAACTCTGTTACTGAACCAGCAGAATAATATAATCTGAGATTGTGTAAGCAATGAAAATTCAGGTGATGGAATTTAGCAAGCTGACTGAGACAGGGCACAGAATCAGGGCAAAGGGATGCTAAATGGCCTTGAAACCGGATGGAAGAATGTGAGAGGACTCTGCTGGATCAGCCCACAGGTCCCTCTAATCCTGCATCCTGTTCTCACATTGGCCCATTAGACAACTGTGTGAAGCCCGTAAACAGGATGTGAGTGCAACAGCATTCTCTTGCCTTGTGAATCTAAGCAACTGGTATTTAGACATGATGGTCATGCTCTCAGGTGGCCCTCAGGGCTAAAGTGTTCAGGGCTTTGTGTACTTAGACAAGAACCTCAAATCTGGCTCAGTAGTATATGGGCAGTCAGTGCAGATGGTTTACTAGAGGAGTTATATGCTGTTGTCCATCTTCCCTCATCAGCAGTCTAGCTGGTGCTTCTAGACCAGGACCAAGGGCAGCCCCACATAGACTACATTGCAGTAATCCAGCCTTGAGGCTACAAATGCACGGGTTATAGTGGCTTCGGTTCAGGTGCTCAGCTATTAAGCTATGCTTCATCTCAACCACCATGGGTGGCTTCTGGGATCAACTGGCACAATCCAGTCAGTGTTAGGCAATTTATGTCCAAAGTATTTCAGTGGGAATATTTGAATGCATGCTTACCTCTGCCATTAAAGTTAGTAATGGGAAAAAAATTATATGGTGTGCATCTGCTTGGTTTGAAATTAAACTATTCTCACAAACAGGAAGTAATCCAATTTAATTTCAAACCAATTAAAATGTGGGAAAAGGTGTCCCTACCCTATAAGACCTCAGCTGCCTGTATTTTCTACTTATTAGGATGGAACAGTGGGGGTACTCTAGCAAGCCATGACATAGGAAGCAGATGGATGGATCTCTCTCTTTCCTCCCCTATTCAGCTGCAGTGGCACTCTGGTGGTGACCAAGTGATTGGGAATGGAAAAGGACAGAGATCTCTCCACCCCTTTCCTCTCTGAATTTATGATATGGAGCAATTCAAGCCACAAGTGTTCTCTGAGGAATGCTGCTTCTGATGCGGTAGCCCTTAGGGAAACTGCATTTCTGAGGGACTACTTGTTGGCCTTCTTCCTTTCCCTCTTCCCAATTAAAATCTGAGCCAGAGAAGAATTTGGGGAGCAGCAATGTATTGGGAGGGAAACACATGGGAGCAGTTTCAGGAATTCTCTTCTAAACAGGATCCAAGACCTCACCTGCTGTAGTGCCAGGTTAACTAGAGAGACCCTCCTTGCTGCAGCAAGTGAATGTGGTGATAAGGTTTTCCCGTTTGTGACAGTTTAGCATGGAGGAAATTGGAGAAAGAGGTTGGAAACATTTTTCCTTTTCTTTGATGAGAGTTCCTACTTCATGCTAGAAGTTTATATGGAAACACTTTTCTTGTGTGTGAGCTTGTTTGCATTTCTAATTATAAGCTAAAGGTTCCATTTCAGCTGGCTGGAGTCTTTCTGTAAAAGCTCAGTGTGGTCTACAGTTGAATTTATTCTGTAACTATCTATTCCCTGACTGTCAAGTAGTCTGAGTCAATTGAATATTATGCTACTTACTGTTGCTCTTCAGAAGATGTTTGTGTATATGGACCAACACAGCTGCTTCCATTTTTAGACTCTAAAGGAGGGTACGGTTATGGGGGCCATCATGATAAAAAATCTGCACTTTATAATTTGCCTTTTGTTGGCATTCGTCTGCCTTGAGAGATAATGAAGTGTGCCTCTCAGGGTAAAGTCAAACCACTGCATTAGCAGCACCAAAGTGACCTCCCCAGGGTGTATGGAAGTCCTGGGCTGTCCAGATGACAAGACCCCTCTCTTGGCCTCACTCTAAAGCAGTGATGGCCAGACTTGGCCCTCCAGCTGTTTTGGGACTACAATTCCCATCATCCCTGACCACTGGTCCTGCTAGCTAGTGATGATGGGAGTTGTAGTCCCAAAACAGCTGGAGGGTCAGGTTTGGCCATCACTGCTCTGAAGGAAAGCAGAGCCAAATGTCTGGCACCAGCCTAGATGCAGGAGTTGCTGGAAGAAGACGTACAAGGCACCATCCACTCCAGATTTGTGTAGGGTTTACTCCTAAGTATTTTTGTCTCTTGAAAATATCCCACAAGGCGGTGGAGGTTTATGATCAGATTTTTGCTTCTCGTAGATGGGCTACCTTCCCAGATTGACAAGCTTCATCTTCCTCTCACTTATCTCTAAAGCATGTGCAGAAGCCACCTTCTTGACTGTTGGACCCACTATTGGTCTCATTCACTCAATCTACTGGAGCCTATCTTTGCATGCTGGGGATGTCCATAACTCACCATGAGTTTGAGACCTACCAGCTACCCTCATCTGCTTTAGCTGGCCCATTGAAGCTGTTCCTGGGGTGTGGCTGCTGATACATCTTTTAGGAGCCATAGGTGAGAGCTGAGTGCAGGTTGGGGACCAAAGATGGACAAACTGACCCCAGTAGGAAAATTATGTTTCCTCCACCAAAGGTACTACCCCTCCCCTAAGACCCCATACACCCCATAGAACTTACCGCTATGTCACTATTGGTGGTCATAATTGCTGCCTTGTCTTAAGAGATGAGCATTTCAAGCACCTGAAATGAGTCGTGGAGATGTCAGCTGTACCAACATCACTAAATGAAATTAATGGGATCTAAAAGTGCTAGACGTTGGGTTTCTTTGGGCGACCTGTTGATTGAGCATTCACCCTAATCTGCATGCACAAAGCTTATGTGGTTAGACCATGCCTGGTTTTTATCGAGCATCCATTCTACTTTGTTTACGGGGTGGTTACACAACAATGGACATTCATCCTGATTTGTTTGTAGAGTGTTTACACCTCGTCTTGTTGATCATTCACACATCGCACACTTTTCAATGCATTTCTCTGTTACTTTCCTAACCACAAAAGGTCTGTTTTGTGGTTTGTTGCACTAGGGTCACACAGCGCTTTAACCCACTTTAATTGGGTTATTGGAAATTGCAGAATGTACCGTATTTTTTGCTCTATAAGATGTACCAGACCACAAGACGCACCTAGTTTTTGGAGGAGGAAAACAAGAAAAAAAATATTCTGAATCTCAGAAGCCAGAACAGCAAGAGGGATCGCTGTGCAGTGAAAGCAGCAATCCCTCTTGCTGTTCTGGCTTCTGGGATAGCTGCACAGCCTGCATTCGCTTCATAAGACGCACACACATTTCCCCTTACTTTTTAGGAGGGAAAAAGTGAGTCTTATAGAGCAAAAAATACGGTAAAAAAGTATACATTTCCTACAAAAGAGACACAAAATTTTTGATTCCTGAGAATGCTAAGGCTTTTGAATATTAAAAGTGCTGGAGAAGGCAGCAGTGTTTTTTTTAATCACGGGTATTTATGGGCATTTCCTTTCTACATGTTGTTTTCCTCCTTCAAACCTAAAGTTCTGATATGTGCTTGAATCCCTCTTGTAAATTACTGACAGTCATGGGGCACTCTTGGGGAGAATTCCAGGTTTAAGCCTGAGCAGTTCAACTGAAATTTCAGATAGTAGATTTTGATGTTCCTCTGCAGTATAGGACTGACACTAAACAACTCCTCTGAGTCCCCAACTGGAGTCTGCTGTGACACAGCACAATCCACAAGTAAAAACTAGGCCAGTTAGGAGGATGAACTCAGTCACTTCCTTGCACTACGTGACAGGAGAAGATGAATGCACAACTTTAAACTCTTTGATCTTAGTAAAGCATTTCCATTTCAGTCCATTTTATAAAAGTCTTCCTTAGAACCGAGCTGTAAAACACCTACATCAGATTCAAAGCCCTCAGATTATATCTTTCACAGGACCAATGGATCTAATTTTTATTCTAAGTGGCCTGGTTTCTTTACTGTACAGCTTTCAGAAAATGCTGGTAGTAAATCTTTTTATCCTGGCCTTTTAAACCCTATTCCTGTGACTGTAATCTGTTTTAACTGTTTTTTATTTTGGAATTTTATATTTTTGTAACTCCTCTGAGACCTGCTAATGAAGGGTGCATAATTAATGTTTATAATACATGGGTACCTCGGGCTAAGAACTTAATTCGTTCTGGAGGTCCGTTCTTAACCTGAAACTGTTCTTAACCTGAGGTACCACTTTAGCTAATGGGGCCTTCCGCTGCTGCTGCCGCACAATTTCTGTTCTCATCCTGAAGCAAAGTTCTTAACCTGAGGTACTATTTCTGGGTTAGCGGAGTCTGTAACCTGAATCGTCTGTAACCTGAATCGTCTGTAACCTGAGGTCACTATAATAATGAAAAAATTAAGATAGGTTGCTTTTTTAATTCATTGGTTAGCTTAATTTATTTGTAACATTTTAAATCAACTGAATAGGGATACTTGATTAATTGGTAACAATTTGTAATACTAATACTAATACTAATAATTTGGTTATTGCTTTATCTTGCCCAAGGCAGCCTAAAACAACTTACAAACAAGCAAACAAAACAACCCTACATAGATCTATTTTACACAAACTTATTTACACAGGGAAAGGACAGGTGATGATGATGATGATGATGATAATAATAATAATAATAATTTATTTATTTATGCCCCGCCCACTCTGGGTGGCTCCCAACCAAATATGAAAACAAGACACAGCATTAAACATTAAAAACTTCCTTAAACAGGGCTGCCTTCAGATGTCTTCTAAAAGTAAGATAGTTGCTTATTTCCTTGACATCTGATAGGAGGGCGTTCCACAGGGCAGGCACCACTAATGTGGCCATAAGTACTTATGAATGTGCATACGTTATACAGTTAACCCAAAGGACAGATGTATTAGCTTAAGGCTGAGAACTTTACTTTTTAAGAAAGTGCTATTCAGAACAAAATGTTGATTACAAAATCCACAGGTTTTTGCCTTTCCCTCTCACACAGGGGGGACTTCCTCCCCTCCCCTGTGGTGCCTGTTATGACGTATACACACTCCACCTAAAAACCCGGCATTCTTTTTTCTTCTTCAAAATAATTGTTTTAGTCATATGCAGATTTATTGAACTAGTCCATTAAAACTCATTTGATGAATCAACTAGGATTTCTTTAACTGAGTGACAGCCCTAATTCTCCCCCTCCCCATGTTAATTGTGATCACTCTGCTGACAACCCCAGTAAAAAACAACAAAAAACAACAACTCAAAACCATAGCAGACAGCGTACATTCCAGATGAACAACAAATTGTGCAATGCACCCAGGAGAATTTTGCAACATACTTGAAGAACCTGTTGCACAGATTGGAAAAATAATACAAGGCAGAACAAAAAATCCTCAATACTTATTTGATAAATTCTGTGTTATGTGGCAAAATACATTCCAGACAGTTCTCTCTGAGAGTAGGATGGCTCATCAACTGATTCAGTTGGAGCTAAGAGTGTGTTTTTTTGGTTGCATCTGTGGTTCTTAAAATGTTCTATTATCTCAACATCTGAGTTACAAATTTTGAATCAGATGATGGTTAATGTCTCATCCCAAGGGATCAGGAATAACATTCACAGAATGGATCTTATTAGTTCACACATTAACCAGAAATGAAGAAAAAAGTACAATAGACTGGTCTACAAATGCAGAAAACTGAGGGTGGAGATGGGCATATAGCACTTCCAGATTGGAGCTCCTAGCACATCATTGCTGCTGTGATGGAAGCTACAAGTGGAATTGAAATTACTTCCCACATTTCCGGGGTGGGTGTGTATTATGTTCTTTTTGTATATACCACCATGTCCTGTCCTAGTGGATATGACATAGCCATGTGGGTGGCAAAGTGTCAATTTACTAGAGCAGTTATTTAAAGTCTTTTTTTTTTAACTTTCTGCATTGGATTGCATGGGAAACCAGCCCCCCAAAAGCAGTGTTGAGGGGCAAAGCTCCCCTACCCCTGTCACAAGTGGCTTTAGCAAGGTACAGTGGTACCTTGGGTTACATACGCTTCAGGTTACACACTCCGCTAACCCAGAAATAGTGCTTCAGGTTAAGAACTTTGCTTCAGGATGAGAACAGAAATCGTGCTTCCGCGGCGCGGCGGCAGCAGGAGTCTCCATTAGCTAAAGTGGTGCTTCAGGTTAAGAACAGTTTCAGGTTAAGAACAGACCTCCGGAACGAATTAAATACTTAACCCGAGGTACCACTGTATCTGAGAAAGTCTACCCATCCTGGCTGCTTCAATCTTGTCCGTTGGAACGCTTCTTTGCATCCACTATATACGTACGTTGTTCTTCCAAGCATAACCTGTTAATTTGTGCATTAACCAAATCGTCCAAGTTTGCACTCAGTTCCTTACCTCCCTAGGTGTTTTATGCAGAGGGGACCCAAGAAACTGTTCATTGTGCTCTGTACTGTTGCTCTGTTGTTTTACTTTAAGTTCAGAGCATGAGCCGTTCAGCGCATGAGCCATGCCAGAGGGGCAAAGAGGAAATGCTCCATCCTCACTGTCCCTCTGGCATGGCCATTTTACTTAGCCAGTCAGGTCCTGTATCCACAGCAGTGACTAGAGGAGGAATGACTGCTGGGAGGAACTCAGAGAGAAAGAATGTTGTGGTGCACCTGTAGCAGCAAAACTAGATGCCTTCATCTACCCCACCTGCAATAAAACATGTCTTTCCTGTATCTGCCTTTACAGGCACAGCAAGCGCTGTATCTCTCCAACAGTTTGACGTTACCTCTGAAGGCGCACCCTTTCATTGTCTCTGGAGACAGGTGAATGCCAACAACGTAGCTGTGCTCTTAGACCTTGGGAACGTGTTTCAGCCCCAGGGTTTTAGGATTCCATCACTGCAATAGTTTCTGCCCATGGAACCTTCACACAGCTAGCTTCTGAGATTGTCATTGTTTGGTATAATTTAATTTTAATGTCCTAAATCAGGGGTCTGCAACCCGCGGCTCCGGAGCCGCATGTGGCTCTTTTACACCTTTGCCACGGCTCCGGGGCAGATACTAGCGAGGGGAGGAGGCGCATTGTGTGCCCCGACACTCCCCACTGTGGCGGGCGCTGTACTGGCTGTGACGTCGCATGGGGGCGGTGCGTGCGTTAGTCACGCACCGTCCCAATGTCACCTTTTTTTCTTCGGAAACAGGTCCAAGTGGCTCTTTTTGTCTTAAAGGTTGCAGACCCCTGTCCTAAATGAAGCAGACTGTAAATTACGAATTGTAAATTGTTGTTGAAAATCAAAACTATGCTTGCAGTTCCCATCTTTACTGTTGGCTTACTGTACCACACTGTTGGCTTAGTGTACAATGACTACACATCCACAATTTCCCCCATATTGCATCATTTTGACCTCTAAAACAAGGCCTAATTTAGTTGTGTTATGAATGTATTGTTGCACTTGGGTAAAGGTTGTCAAGCACCTTATAAAACTAATTTGAAAGCTGCAAGAAAAGAGCAAGTATACATATTGCATTCCCTGTGAATGGAAGCAGCTGTCTAAATCATATTTGGATTCAAATTTCACCATCCCATTATCAATTTCATAAATTGAAGCAAACCACCTTAAATAAACATAATCTTTCACCGTTTATTAAATGCACAGATCCACAGTTAAAGGTAAAGGGACCCCTGACCATTAGGTCCAGTCGTGACCGATTCTGGGATTGCAGTGCTCATCTCGCTTTATTGGCCGAGGGAGCCGGTGTACAGCTTCCGGGTCATGTGGCCAGCATGACTAAGCCGCTTCTGGAGAACCAGAGCAGCGCATGGAAACACCGTTTACCTTCCCGCCGGAGTGGTACCTATTTATCTACTTGCACTTTGACGTGCTTTTGAACTGCTAGGTTGGCAGGAGCAGGGACTGAGCAACGGGAGCTCACCCCGTCGTGGGGATTCGAACCACTGACCTGATCGGCAAGCCCTAGGCTCTGTGGTTTAACCCACAGCGCCTCCCGCTTCCCTAGATCCACAGTTAAGCAACTGTAATTCAAAACATTAAAAATTAAATAATTCTGTGTGTTTTACAAGTTCTGTTATTTTATTATCAGAAGCATACAAAATGGTTGAAATATCTCCTGGTCAACAAGATACTTAAAACAGCATCATCTCTCCCTGCTGAGAGGATGAGTGGCAGTTTAAGGAGCAGTTGTTAAAATATGATACCTCTCTTTAAAGTAGAAGTAGAAAGGATTGCGCACAAAAGCAGCAATGGCAAAACAACAAGAAGGCACCCCCAAGTCTCTGATACCTGTAGTTCAGTTCTAGGTATATCACAGCTGTCTGTGGCACATATTTTGAAGAGCCAGAAAGAGGACACTATGATGGCCATTCAAAGGAAATAAATGCAATTTGTCCCAAATTTTACCCCTGAAAAAGAGGATGTGTCCAGGAAAAAGAGGACACATGGCAACCCTGTCATGTGACATGACAGACAACCTAATTAACCATTTGTCAAAAGCGAAATTGTGTCTTCGGTTTTCAGCTGGGTATAATTTGAGGGAGGTAAACTTTAAAAACAGACCTAAGTTTGGGCTGCGCAGGAAATGTTCCAAATCTGTCAAGTCCTTGACATTAAAATTGTGAAAAGGTTCAATTTTGTTCACTGAACCTAGCTGTTATTAGCAAGAATAGAATTTAGGGAAAGAGTGGCAGATTGTCGAAGGTAGCTCTCAATAACATTCTATTAACCTGTTTTTCCTTTCATTGGTCTGAAGTCTTTTAGGAACACCTACTGCTGGGCCCCCTTTCAGGAGACAATATGTACATTCTTGGGATTTGCAGGAGGTGTGTGTAGACAGTTTGTGTGTACAATGACCACATGAGGTGAGTGGAAGTAGGACCACACCTTTTGGCCCTGACCATTCACTAAGGTGCTCAACATATCTTCAGGGTGGTGGTGGGGATGATCTGATAGGAGACTCTGTGAAAAGCAATGCCCTTGATTGCAGATACAATCTACAATCCTGTTTCAGGACTTATATGCATGAAGGAGGATCAGAGGGTGTAAACGCATGTTAACCTGACCCTCACTTTCCATTAGTACAGTGTGAACACCCCTGCCAGGACTGAGCCAATCCAGAAGCCCCACTGGAATACTTGCCTGGAATGTAGGAACAGGACAGGCCTAGCACACCCAAAGGCACTGACCTCAAAGTCCAACATTCCTCTGAAATGGAAGTATGTGGCTTGGCGGTGACCCACATGCTTTCATCCTGAAGGGCCTGGTCTCATGAGAGCAGCTGTACAACTATGGCAGCCTGAGGGAGAAAGGCTTATCATAACCTTCCTGTTCTCAAGCAGGGTCACCTTTTGTTTAGCCAGAGAGTTCACAGCACTTTCTGTGTCCTCTCTCAGTGTACCTCGAAAGCTCTTCCTGTCATCTTGGTGCTCCTCCACCATGTTTGTCCATCTTTTTTCATGCTTCCTCTCCCCACTCACTAAACATATTGAGCAACTGAGAGCCTAAGTACCTGTGACATTACTGTTTGATGTACCATAAAAAAACGCAAAGAGCAACCGCTAGAAGGAGGGGGCAATAATGGTCAGGATTGCAACGGGTCGGATGGGGGAGTTGGTGCCAAGGAAGGACTTTATCATAATGCAGGTAAAGGTAAAGGGACCCGTGACCATTAGGTCCAGTCGTGACCAACTCTGGGGTTGTGGCGCTCATCTCGTTTTACTGGCTGAGGGAGCCGGCATACAGCTTCCAGGTCATGTGGCCAGCATGACTAAGCCGCTTCTGGCAAACCAGAGCAGCGCACGGAAACCCCGTTTACCTTCCCGCTGGAGCACTTGCACTTTGACATGCTTTCGAACTGCTAGGTTGGCAGGAGCAGGGACTGAGCAACGGGAGCTCACCCCGTCGTGGGGATTCGAACCGCGACCTTCTGATCAGCAAGTCCTAGGCTCTGTAGTTTAACCCACAGCGCCACCCGCATCCCTCCTAATGCAGGTAGTAGCTTCAAAAGCATGGTTTTAATCAGGACTGCAGCAGGGGAGGAAAATGGTCAAATAATTATCCATCTCTCAACTTCCAATGGATACTATCTGTAGTTTTAAAAATATGCACATTAAATATAAGCACATATTTAATGGCACACTTGGTTTGTCTCTGATATGCCCAGTTTTTGTCCGAATGGAGGCAGGGCTTTCTTTCCTGTATGTTTCCCTTTCTGAAAAGCTATCTACTTTCAATAGCATTCCATCTCTAATGGCATGGCATGTCCCCCTGTGCTTTCCACTCTCTTGTTGTTCTGCATTGTATCTGCTTGTGCCCTTGAGCTCTCAACCCCCCTGAGCGAGGAATTCCATTCTCTGCCTGCCTCTATTTATTGCAAGGCACTCTGCACGTTGTTCTGGAACTCTATAAATGACAAAAATGCACATAAGAAACTCAAGAGATGGGAGGAGATCATCCCAGGAAAGATGGTGAGTAAAATAAACTCTTCCCAGGGCATTGACTTGAGGAAAGCTAAAATAAAATAAAATAAAAATATTTTTTAAAATGATGAGGTTCCCGGTAAGAGACAGGTTAATAAATCTGCCGGGAACTGTTGTTTGAATGGTGAGTAAGCAAAGTCACTTGCTGAGGCAGGTTGGGTCTGGGATTTCATAGAATTTTTCTAAGAACTAAGGGTTTGCCTGCTGGGCAACAGGCGTGCTTGCCAGTCAAAGATCAGAATGTCACGAAAGTTTAATCTGCCATGCTTTACCTCCTGCCTCCCTTCCTATTCTTTTATTACTTCTGGTTAAAAAGAAGGAAATCATGTCTATTGACTGAGGGCTCATGGAATTTCTAGAACAAAGATTAGATTAGGCTGCTGAAATTTCAATGGCCAACATTTTTTTTTAAAAAAAGAACCTGAATGACATCAGCAAAGCTTGGGGGGGGGACGACCCATAATCTGCTACCGAGAACTTCCATTGGCTGCTGCGAGGTCTGTGTTATTTGACATGACGTATCTCTTTTGGTGGCTTACCTTCCACACACTGCATCATCAGTCCCTTTCTTGGTATTGGAAATCCCTTCTTTGTGCCCAACAGCATTCCGGTTTAGCAATGCAGCAATCAGCAGTACATTTTACTCAGCTCCCAAGGGGGCAGGGACGAGGGCCAAGGGTATTCAGTGGGAGGAGAAAGAGACTGCAGCTGTTAAAGGGAGATGGAGTTGAGATGGAGGAGATTGGGGAAAAGGTGAGCAGAAAACAAGGTGGGTATATTTTCTTTTCCCAACCACTGAATAATTAACATCACCCAAAACTCAAAATGTGGGAAATCAACCCAAAGAAACAAAGCACACATTAGTGAGGTGTTTAAAACAATGTATTACTTCAGGATCCTAAAGAAATCTCCAATAAATCCAGAGAGCTGCAGTAGGGAACATAGGAAGCTGCCTTATGTCTTGCGCTACTGTCTACTAGGCCTGGGCGATATATCAATATATTGCCCAGGACCAGTATGATGGGCAGACCGTGATGGTGATTTCACTCAGCGGTATATCGCTAGCAAAACCACCACCGCTGGTAAGTCCCTCCAGTGCCCAGCACGCTGAGGGAGAAACAAGCTTCCGCCAGTCGCTGGAGGCAGAGGGACTCAGGAGCCATGGCGGTCTCACCAGCGATATACCAGCGATGGTGGAGTGAAACCACCATCATGGTCTGCCCCTCATCCCAGCGCAGAGGGAGAAGAAGAGAAGAAGAAGAAGAGTTTGGATTTGATATCCCGCCTTTCACTCCCTTTAAGGAGTCTCAAAGTGGCTAACAATCATCACCTTTCCCTTCCTCCCCCACAACAAACACTCTGTGAGGTGAGTGGGGCTGAGAGACTTCAGAGAAGTGTGACTAGCCCAAGGTCACCCAGCAGCTGCATGTGGAGGAGCGGAGACGCGAACCCGGTTCCCCAGATTACAAGACTACCTCTCTTAACCACTACACCACACTGGCTCTCAAGTTGTATACAGCTTGTTCCTCCCTCTGTTTCTTTAAACTCCTTGGCTGAGGAGCACACAGCTGCCCTCACCTCAGTCAAGCAATTTTACGGAGTCCCCGCCCCGCCATAGGCTCCATTAAACTGCTCCCGATCCCTAGCTGAGGGAGCCCCAATCCTTCTCTTGCCAGCATGCAGGCGGGAGAAGGATTCAGGCTCCCTCAGCTGGGGAGTGGGAGGTTTTTACGCTCCCCGGCTGAGGTGCACAAATAAGCCCCCATCCCTTCAGTCTGTGCGTGTGCATGCCAGTAGGATGGGGTTTTTGCTCAGTCGGGGGTTAAAGCCTTCACGCTCCCCGGCTGAGAGGTCGTGCCGGCAAAGGCAAAGGGAGAACTGCTTTCTTTTATAAGTTCTGAATCTTCCAACATTCAACCTCATTGGATGGCCATGAATTCTAGTGTTATTATGTGACAGGGAGAAAAACCTTTCTCTATCCGCTGTCTCCATGTCATGCATAATTATATAAACTTCTGCCACCTCTTATTCACCCTTTCTCTAAACTAAAAAGTCCCCAAACATTGCAACCCTTGATCATTTTGTTTGCCTTTTTCCGAACCTTTCCCAACTCCATAATACTTTCTGAGTGAGAGTTATTTCCCTTGGTCTGATCCTATGCTGCTTTGATACCATCGGCAAGAAAGGACCAAACCATGTAGCAGATAATGTGGTTCTTTCTTGCAGAAGTTCCTGGAGCACCATGAGGTCAGATGGTGGTTTAGTCTGTCTAGAGCTGCTTTCGTTGCATATGTATTGGACCTTTGTGATGTGGTACATACAGTAAATGGTCACCAAACCACAAATACAGTTTGCTTCCTTAACCTTCCTTTCTGACTCATTTCCTAGAGAAACAATTGGTTGCTGACGGAAATATATTCCCCACATAACCACTGCTCCTGTGAACTAGAGAGGGGAAGTTGGCCGGTGGTGGTAGGAAGTGCAAGGAAATAATATTTCTGTTGAGAAATGTATGGGAATTCTTGGTTGGATTGGAAGCGGGTTTGAAATCTGAGCTGTAGGCTGCTTTTTATGGGCCAAATGACACTTCAGTTGGGTGGTTTGATCTCACTATGCTTTATTTTCATTAATGAAATGCAGTCACAGTGGGCTGCCAACTGGATCAGAACTGTCATTTTTTGGGGGAGTGTTTAACCCTTTCCTCCATGGTCATTTTCCCAATCAAAATCCTCCATCACTCAAGGTGCTTTTTGACAAACTGGCGAATGAATGAAATAATTTAGGTGCCTGGGTTCCCCTGGGCAAACTAAAACATGGGGAGGGGGGTTGTTGATTATGGAAATGAAATGGCAAGGTTTTCTTTCCCTCTCTACAACTACTCTGGTCAAATGAAAAAAATTCCTTCCAGTAGCACCTTAAAGACCAACTAAGTTAGTTCTTGGTATGAGCTTTCGTGTGCATGCACACTTCTTCAGATACACCACCCAACTGAAGTGTCATTTGGCCCATAAAAAGCAGCCTACAGCTCAGATTTCAAACCCGCTTCTTCACTTCTTCAGATACACAGTGTATCTGAAGAAGTGTATCTGTGTATCTGAAGAAGTGTGCATGCACACGAAAGCTCATACCAAGAACTAACTTAGTTGGTCTTTAAGGTGCTACTGGAAGGAATTTTTTTATTTTGACTATGGCAGACCAACACGGCTACCTATCTGTATCTGGTCAAATGGTTAGCCCCAAGTCACCTCAGCTGCTGCACGGCACTTTGCAAAAAGAAAACGATGGGAAAGCCAGTGATGGATCTCTCACAGAACATATATTTTGGATCTCCATTATGATAGAAACACTGTTTACTTGCATTAACAAAAACATTGGCTCATAAAAGAGCACTTGCTTGAGGACCTGCTTTCTGGGTTGGTACCTTCCTAACCACTTCTCTTAGTTCCCTCTCTTCTTCCTCACAACTGCTTTCATCCTTTCACTTTCTGGTATCACTTGAGAGTCATGAGCAGTCAGCAGCTGGTTCTGAATTCACTAACCCCTCTGCCCCATGCAGTGGTCAGTTATTCTGCCTTCAGGCTAAGGCAGGGGGTTCTTGGCAACATGCCATTGAATGGACCACTCTCTAAGGGCATGTAGCCTGGCGCTGACTGCTCTGCCTGGCAGGGGATCCCCAGCAGGAGTGGCCCAAACTTGCCACTGCCACCCAGCCCCTTCGCCATCCCAGTACGGAAGAGTGACGCTGTTGCTGGAAAGCCAGTGGTTTATCCAGTGCAGTGCCAAGCCACCTATTGAGTTAGTGCAAGGATGTCTGCTTGCACAACAAAAAATCCCCCCTCTCCCTGCTGCTGTTGTGTGGTTTTCACAGATGATAAGTTTATTTGCACACATCTCAAGTTTTCACCACTGTCTGGCGTGAATTGAAAATTTACCATCGGACAAACCCCAGCGAGAGCCTCTGTGCATCTCCACATCTCGGTGGGGAAGTTTCTGTCAGTAAGAGACTTTGGGCAGCTTGTCAGCTGTTACTGATCTTCTGTGTAAGAAACCATTGAAAAGCTTTGAAGGAAACCCAGAGTTCCTTGAAATGTCATTTGAAAACCATACCCCAGTGATAATAGCATGTGAATGACTCAAAAGAGGGCATTTTGGGTTGGCAAAAGTTGGCTTTAGCTGCACCTATCTGGGTTCTAACATCCCAGTGACTTTCATCTAAGAGGACACTAAGCTGCCTTCCCAAGTTGTGCTCTTATGAGCAAGGCACTGTGAATACAAAATGCTTCCTTTATTTTCTGCTCAGTAGAGCTTCCTGTACAGTACAATGAGGTAGAGTTGTTTGCAATAAAGGACTGGTGTTGCATGTCGAGTCCTGTGCCCCGTTCCATTGCTGTCACACACACGTAACTTGCCACATCTCACTGCATTTCATTAACCGTGTTCCTGGAAGTTGTGGCCGCTGTGTAAACAGTTAAGCTTCGAGAATACACTCCTTGGTGATGTAATCTGCTTATTTACAACATCTGTCCAGGCATCCCTTGATAACTCAGTTAAAATGGCAATGGTAGTTACATAAGTCAGTTCTGCTCAAATACAGATTCTTGGATGATATCACAAAATGCACCAGCCTGTCTTGCAGGGCATAGAAACAGCTTGTACATTTCATAGATCTGCCTTCTCCTCCGCTTTCCCTTGAAATACTGGCTATATGGGAGACACAGAGCTCAGACATAAAAATAACTTATGGGTTTGAAGAGATATGGCAAAGGTTTTCAAGGTTACACATAATAAGGTACAGAAATGTGGAAATGATTATTTTAAGAGGCAGACCAAACAATGCCATGCTACTGCATGCAACCTTTCCCTGACATTTTATTTTATTTTAAAAGCAGAAGTTGTTTCTGAAGACTGCACAGGTCAGTGATGAGGTAGGTAGATGGTCTCAGGTTCAGTCCTTGGCCTTTCCAAAAAGGGTCTTTGCCTGAGTCCTTGGAGAATGCCTGCTAGTCTGAGATAGCAGGAGTGGTCCAGATGAACCCACTACTCAGTATATGGCTACTTGAGAAATCCTTGAAAAAGAGGACAAAGTTTTCAATGTTTTCTGGGGTTCATGGGTACTGCTTAATGTTCCAGCCACATTTTTCCTTTACAGGAAATATGCCATTATAAAATGCTGGCTTTAGCAATTAAAGTAATGTCTATAACTGAGATCCAGGCTTGTTGGAATACCTATTCTCAGTACCCACTGAGAAATGGAAATGTGTTTTCCCCCGAGGAAGGGAAGAATGGTTAACTCAAAGGTCTTTTATATTTTAGGAGAAATAAGCTGATGCGTATTGGGCAATGGAGTTCATCAGTAGAAAGCTGAAACTCATCTGATGCTATCCATGAAATGCCCCAACAATTTTCAGAGCAAAAACATCACCTGATTGCTGCCGCTGACAATGTCTCCATGTAAATGGAAACCGAAGCATCTTCAGGCTTCAATGAATTGAAATGATTTAACTAATAAACTAGAGTTAGGTTTGACAGAACAATGCTGGCAATGATCTGTGAATCAAGCAAGAGCTCCTGAGTAAGGGAGGGAGAAAATAAAAGAGTTTCATTCATTAGCTTTAAGTTATTGTCAGTACCCAAGTCCCGACTGGTAGAAATAACCTCAGCACAATAAGATGCAGTATATTCATTGGAAATAAATTCAGTGCTCTGAGAAGATGAAGTGAATAGGGAAGTTACCTATTGGGAGGAGTCTGTATGACTGATCCAAATCTGGAACTTAATGAGCACCCAGGAGATTATGGAAAAATAAAAAACCCCAAGAAACATTTGAGAAAACTAAGGTTGCAGTGATGCTTTGTATGCAGTTACTTGGTCCATCCACCTGGATGGCACTGGTCAAGTTGTCATCTGGCTTGGAGGGTGGGGAAGACTCATGATTTAAGACGCATTGCTACAATAATGCTACAATCTTCATGCATACTTCCCAGGGGTATGGAGTCACATCACATGGAAGCAGCGCCCCCACTTCTGGGTATATGTGTGTGAAGGCTCTATGTTCAAGGTGGAACATGAATCCTTGTGTGTGTGAGTTTACTGTGTTCCTGTATGGCCTATGTTAACCTTGCGAATATGTAGGGGACCTGTATCTTCCAGGTGCCTGTGGTGCCGAAATGGTACATCTGATCCCCTAAATAAGAGCAGTGTGGTTGTGAGCATGAGTCTGTGCAGATTATAAATAGCGCGGCTCACGAAACTGAAGCAAAAATAATCATTTTCTTTTAAAAAATTGCAATTATTTTTCCAGCTGGAAAAATAGAGGCACATAGAATGTGCTTGGTAAGGTTGATCAGTTTCAAATGACACCGTAAGTCAGCGAAGAACGAACAATAGAACTTCTGAGACTTGTTCTTAGTCACCGTTGTGCAATAATTACCTGCTTATTTACTGTAAGTTTAAGCTCAGAGCGTCACTTAAAGCTTTACATCTCCCTCGCTGCCAAAATACATGCATGACAGAAATAAACTAAAACATCATATCCATCCATCCCTGCAAACTAGCTTTAGCCAAACAAAGACCAAGTTGTATACGGCTTCCATGGGCACACCCAGGAGACTCAATATAGCCATTGTCGGTTTGGCGCATTCACTTCCCCGGTGTATTTCACATTCCCAGCTGGAGCGCATGCTGACACCTCTGGGTAACATCAGCCTCCAGAATGAAGGCACATGATGCAGTTTTGCTGCAGAAGAAGCTAAGAAGGTTTGTTAAATGAAGAAGAGAAGAAGAGTTTGGATTTGATATCCCGCTTTATCACTACCTGAAGGAGTCTCAAAGCGGCTAACATTCTCCTTCCCCTTCCTCCCCCACAACAAGCACTCTGTGAGGTGAGTGGGGCTGAGAGACTTCAGAGAAGTGTGACTGGCCCAAGGTCACCCAGCAGCTGCATGTGGAGGAGCGGGGAACCAAACCTGGTTCACCAGATTACGAGTCCACCGCTCTGAACCACTACACCACACTGGCTCTTGCCAGTGGTACCTCGAGTTAAGAAATGAATTCGTTCTGGAGGTCCATTCCTAACCTGAAACTGTTCTTAACCTGAGGTACCACTTTAGCTAATGGGGCCTCCTGCTGCCGCCGTGCGATTTCTGTCCTGAAGCAAAATTCTTAACCCGAGGTACTATTTCTGGGTTAGCGGAGTCTGCAACCTGAAGCATCTGTAACCTGAAGCATCTGTAACCCAAGGTAACCCTGTATATGCAAGCCACTCTGCAAGCTGAGTGTAATATTTCTTTGGTTAAAAAAAATAAAATCCTAATTTTTTGTATATGTCGTTGCATTCCAGCTCTTTGTTTATTTGTACGTCATTACCTTGGGTGTTTGTGTAACAAAAGAGGATTTTTGTGTGCTCCTTATGGGTTCATCAGCAGCTGGCGCAACAGTCACATTCCTTTCAGTATCACATCATACTTTGTTGCTGTGGATACCGTTGTGATGCTGCAAACAAAGGATTAGAAAACAACATAGTATTCCCTCTCCCTTTGACCAAAGGTTCTGCTTCCGTAACATATTAGCAAGATGAACACATGGCCACACAGAAAGAGCCTCTGGAGGCTGACCATTCCATAAGGCTTTGCTTTCTTGTAATTCTGGCTTATCTAAAAGTGCTAATGGGACATTGGAGCCCTATTTTCATCAGGTCTTTGGATTTCTGTAACACTTTGGGGGCACCCATAGAGCTATAATGCTAAAAGGAAGCGATATAACTTTATGTTTCTGGTTGCAGAAGTTAATAGGCAATTGTAAAATCAGTCCTTTCAGCAGAATCTGAATCAGAATGTTCAGGCATAAGTAAGGTCAACATATTCCTAGTAGTTTTAATCTGAACATCTAGGGCAGGGGTCGGCAAGGCTTACCGGGCATGGGCCGGATCACTCCTGCGGAGATCCAGTGCAGTGCTACACCAGAAATTGCTTCTGCGCATGCCCAGATGCCGGAAATCGCGCCTGTGCAGAAGCGATTTTCGGCGTCTGGGCATGCGCAAACGCGATTTCCGGAGCCATGGAAGAGAGTCCCCACGCCGCACTGCACCGGTTTAGCGCAGCGCATGGGGACTTGCCGAGCAGGCGGCATGGTTCACTGGTGGCTCATGGGCCGGTTAAGCCAACCTGTGATCTAGGGGAAAGAAGAACCAGTATTTGTCTGGTGCACAATGCTTGGCCTGAGAAAACCACTGGAGTAAGACCCCGAAACAAATCACACGGTCGCAAAACTGCACTTATTTTCAATCTATATAGCCACTGTTGCCAATCCAGGTGGAATGTTCAAGCAAACAGATTGAGCATGCACAAAAGAGTGCATGATGCTGCCCAGTCCATGAAAATGAACTTGCTTTATTGTGAATTAGTTTGGAATCTTCGTTTGAGCTGGATCATGCAAGGGACAAACAGATGAGCTGAATCATTCAAGGGACAAACATCCAAGTAGGGCTTTATCCACCACGATGCAATGCTACCCACCCCTAACTTGGACAGCCACTCCAGAAGCATAGCATGATCAATGGCATTGAAAGCCGCTGAGAGGTTGAGGAGAATTAACAGGGGCAACTTTCCCCTGTCTCTCTCCCGATAGAGGTCATCATACAGGGTGACGAAAGCAGTTTCTGTGCCCAAACCAAGCCTCAACCTCGATATAGAGCTTGCACCAGGCAATCTGATCTGCAAGCTTAAGGTCCCAGTATATTCTTAGAGTAGATCACTGAGCCTCTTGGGCTTGCTGATCAGAAGATCAGCGGTTCGAATTCCTGCAACAGGGTGAGCTCCCGTTGCTCTGTCCCAGCTCCTGCCAACCTAGCAGTTCAAAAGCATTCCAGTGCAAGTAGATAAATAGGTACTGCTGTGGCAGGAAGGTAAACGGCGTTTTCGTGCACTCTGGCACTCGTCACGGTCCTCTGTACGCCGGTAGTGGTTTAGTTATGCTGGCCACATGACCCGGAAAACTGTCTGTGGACAAATGCCGGCTCCCTTGGCCTAAAAGCGAGATGAGTGCCGCAACCCCATAGTTGCCTTTGACTGGACTTTACCGTCCAGGGGTCCTTTACCTTTACTTTTACCTTACCTTTAGAGTAGATCACCCAATGCGGGATCAATATACCCTAGCATTATATAAAACTGTCTAAAGTTGCAGTTGATCTTAAAATGAGAAGAGGTGCAGTATGGGCAAAGGGGAAGGTGTTAGACTGGCCAGGAGGAGGAGCCTCAGTGCTCTGCATCAGACTCTCCTCTTGGAGGTTTTTAAGCAAAGGTTACATGGTCTTCTGTCCTGGATACTTTAGTTGAGATTCCTGCATTGCAGGGGGTTGGACTAGATCATTCTTGGGGTCCCTTCCAACTCTATGATTCTATGATTCTAATGGGCTCCTGAATTGGCAAACCCTTAGCTTGTTGTTGTTTAGTCGTGTCCAGCTAGAATGCTGTAAAGGCCACCGCCATGGCAGAACTGCCTTTGCTTATTTTCCTACCGGTGTTGAACATTTGCAAAGCATTTCAGACTTTAGGGAAGAAAAATGGGGGGAAACCAACATCTATAGTTCAGGAAAGATCAAAGATTTATTTTCACAAAGGTCAGATTTTCCATGTCAGGTTCATGAACTCTACGAAATAACCTGAGCCTTTGGGATCAAAAGGAACGAAAGGATGGGAAGGTATTGAAAGAGCACACTGTCCACAAGATCAAGACCTCTCACTAGGCTCTGGTCTTCTGGCTTTGCCCTGCTGAGCAATCTGAGAATGGGCTTTTAAGCAACATTTAATCAGTTTGACTTACAGGAATGTCACAAAAGAAAGAAAGTTGTTTCTCAAAAGTTGGAGGTCTGAGAAAGGTCAGAGATCTCCTTGTCTAATTGCATGTCAAGTATTTTGGGGTGGGTGGGGAGGGGGCTTTATGCTTGGAATTTTGGAAGAAAGCACATAGCACAACAATATCACTAGAAATATTTCTTTTTAAACCCTTATTATAATCATATATCATGGAAGCACTTATGGAATAACTTGTGTAAAACACTCTTAAGGAAAAGTTCATTCATTTGAAAGCTTGGAGATATGTCACACACACACGTGTGTAACAAACTACAAGGCTAACATAAAATCAGTTTATATTCAAAGGATAAAACAAACTCAGTAATTGAGATTGGCTATGCAAAAGTATTGCTCAAAAAAGTAAGAAGTAGATTTACAATTGCCCATATATAGCTTTGCACTGTAATGTTTCCCACAATTTTCATGATCACTGCCACTCATGTGACAAATGTGGTACCCCAGCACACAGTTCTTTCCTCCTATTTGAAATTTAGTGCAACATAGTGGTAAAGGTAAAGGGGTAAAGGGGACCCCTGATCATTAGGTCCAGTCATGACCGACTCAGGGGTTGCGGTGCTCATCTCGCTTTATTGACTGAGGGAGCCGGCGTATAGCTTCCAGGTCATGTGGCCAGCATGACTAAGCCGCTTCTGGCAAACCAGAGCAGCGCACAGAAATGCCGTTTACCTTCCCGCTGGAGCAGTACCTATTTATCTACTTGCACTTAGGCGTGCTTTCGAACTGCTGGGTTGGCAGGAGCAGGGACCGAGCAACGGGAGCTCACCCCGTTGCGGGGATTCGAACCGCCGACCTTCCGATCGGCAAGTCCTAGGCTCTGTGGTTTAACCCACAGAGCCACCCATATACTACTACAGTGTAAAAGGAACATTAAAAATTGGGACAGAAGTGCTAGCATCAAAACTAATAAAGCTAACGCAATAAACCGGAATGCAGTCTTTGCATCTCAGTGACCTTTCTAATCACTAAAAGGCAGTTTAAGTATGAGAATGAGGAAAATCACCGAAGCTTCTATTTGTTATTCTTATCACACAGAGAAGTACTCTGAAATGACCCCTTTAGTGTTTGACTCTAGGCCAGCCTTCGCCATCTTAGTGCCCTCCATATTTTGGGACTACAATCCCCATCAGCATGACAGTGGACAAGGATGAAGGGAGCTATAGTCCAGCAACACCTCGAAGGCACCAGGTTGGGGACAGGTAGAATTAGAAGAAGCTGTGCTGGTTGCTTTTTAATTATTCTGAAATTTACATCCTGACAACCAGTTACTCATGGCCTCTCTAGTAGCTTAAATCTGGAGCTTTTTCTTGCAGTGTATACCGCAGACCCTGGGCACCACTTCAGATCCAGGTGAGAAGAAGCTTCCGGTAAGGAAACTAAACCAAGTCAAGGGAGAGTTTAACGCCCCCCCATTGAATTAAAAAAGAAAAATACTGCAAGGGACAACAAGCCTCAGTTAATGAGTCCTCAAATTTTCTTACAGGATAGTGCATTTATTTGTTACCCTGATCTTAGAGAAAGGTATAAAAATGGAAATCCATCCTATTCCAAATAAATCTGAGAATAAATGCTCAGTAAATCATAGTGGAAAATAGCTTTATTTTTGATAAACAATAATACTAGAAATAATGGAAATCTTTAAAAAGGATTCAGCTATTGCGCCCAAGTAAGTCTTAGATCCTTTCATTTATATGCTGATGAATTTATGCCTCACATTTTGATGGGTTATTGGGTGTCAGCAAGAAAAAAACCCTCAACAACCTTCTGTAAGACCTCGTTCAACAGGGTGATGAAGTGCATATTTCATTGTGCTTTTCGGGGGGGGGGGGGGAGGAAGCCACACTTAGCTGCAGAAATCCAGCCTTTCATGTTTGAGACACATTTTAATTTGTATGAAATAAGGCTACCATGACTAGAGGATATAAGGCAGCAGTTCTATGCCAGAAAAGAGCAAAAACAAAACAAAACACCCAAACAAATTATTGAATTATCTTATTGTACGCAAAGATAGCAAGGGGTGCTATCCTAACTGAATGTTTTCCTGCATGATGTGGCTCATTTAGGTCCTTTCTGGGGCTGTTTCTGGGGCTGAGACAGTTTTGATTGCATTGAAGGATGACCTACACTGAGAATACATCCATCTTGGTTGCTGGACATAGGAACGTGAGAGCTTCATCAGACCAAAGGCCCATCTTGTCCTGCAGCCAACCAGATGTCTTTGGGACCCCCACATGCAAGACATAAGGTGCCTTTCCCCACATTGATGAGGCAGCTGATGGAGGACACATATCTGTGCAGCTGCTGGGTGACCTTGGGCCAGTCACACTTCTTTGAAGTCTCTCAGCCCCACTCACCTCACAGAGTGTTTGTTGTGGGGGAGGAAGGGGAAGGAGAATGTTAGCCGCTTTGAGACTCCTTCGGGTAGTGATAAAGCGGGATATCAAATCCAAACTCTTCTTCTTCTTCTTCTTTTCTGCCCAGTGCATCCATTTTATGGTCAGTAAAGACACCACACTGTCCTCTTTGTGACTGGCACCCGCAGCCCTTTTTCAAAATTCCAAATGTGCTCATCTGTGCAAAAACTTTGGCAACCCTGTCTCTGATTTATATATATAATGCATTGCTATAATATTATCTGTTCAACTATGAAACCTGTTTTCACCATTGGAACAACTCTGAGTAACATTAGTCTCTATGGTCCAGCTTCAGCTATCCAAGCCATAGAAACATACCAATTTTATGCAGCAATTCTAACTTCTTGAGATACCAAACCAATGCTCAGAATTTGTAATGCATACAGTATTATTGTTACTTAAAATCTGTATGCAAATATTACTGGAAGCTGCAAACACAAGTTCTGACACAATGTGCTTCCCTTGACCGAGAAAGGAGGAAAAGAAGACTGAACTCGTGATCCATCATTTGTAAGGAATTTCTGAATGGGACTGCTTATAACTGGTGCCCTTTTTACTGAAGTGTACGTAGTTATATTCTGCCATAAATAAAAGAAACATTATGTCCCATCTGGGCACACTCTTTGCATGCTAAGTGAATATTTGGAGTAAATGATGCGTTTTTTGAAATGAATTTTCCATATTCTCCATCGTTCTGTGCAGAAATGTTCAGGACGTACAGTCATCCATCAGACTAAGCAGAGAAAGTGGAACATTATTTCATTCCTCAAATTTCTGAGTGCCCACACATCTTTGGTTCTCATGACTTCCTTATTGTTCAGTCATTTATATCAAAGATGTTTTAGGCATTCAGGAAGTGTATTATTATGCTTCACTGCAGAATGCTGGATTCTATAACATCTTTCATTCAAAATGGGTTTCAAAAGAATTTATTGAACACAAAGTTTTTGTTTTTTAAAAATATGGTGTTAGCCACAGCTGTAGTAAAAAGGGGTGGGGTTTTTTAAAAGGGTGATCTTTATTTACCATTAAGATTATTTTTAAATCATCTATGCCAGATGCCCAGATTGGACTGCGTATGCGTACCCCTGTGTCCACCCCCAGAAAAAAAACAGTGGGTCTGAGATTAAACTGGGGATTAGAGTAATGTGTACATAAGGGCAGTGCTTTTTTCTTCTTCTAAAAAAATGTTTAGGGGTACTCTCATTTTCCTACTCATATTGAAATTCTGCCTCTCAATGAGGCCAAACCTAGATTCACAAAATGTTTAGGGGTATGCGTACCCCTGCGCCCCCCCCCAAGCACTGCATAAGGGCACCAATGTAGCTCCAAAGCACAGGAACACCATGACATTTCCCTATGCAGTTCCTGGCTTGTCCCCAAGACTCTCTCTCCAAATACAACCTTTTATTTTCCCTCATCTTTGTGATTGCACCTTTTCCACCCAAACCAGCAAAAATGCTCAGAAAGAGGCGGATGAACCAACAGATTTGTGGATCTGTGGTGGAACATTATTATAAAACCATTCATAACCATATCAGGTAAAAGCAAATTTGTCCTGCTATGCTAGCTGCTGGCTTGGAAATAAGGAAAATGTTCTAAGTGGCGCTTAAAAAGAAAAAAAGAAAAAGCAAATCCGCCTATGTTCAAACCAGCCAAAATTGCTCCGGTGGCTTTTTTATTCTGGAGTTTGGCAACCATGACATGATCTTCTTGTTAGAAGACCCAAAATGACTGCAGACATCCTGCCCTGACCAGGGAGATCCGGGATACGCTGGCAGAAGTCTAGGAAAAGTGTATCCTTGCTCTACATAGCTGCGCCTTTCCGGTCAAGCCTTGGCTGTCCTGCTTGAAAGGGATTGCATTGAACAGGTACAATAATAAAGAACAGCTTTCCTTCAGTGGCTCCTCTGCAGGAATCTATGAAATGAGGCGAGCCCAACTAGAAGAGAAGAGAATCTTGTTGCTATTAGGAGCTTTCCAGCAGCCAAAGAGAATGCAGTGGCAGTACTAGCAGGAGCTTCACAGACATTGATCAAGCCTTGAAATGGTTATGGCTGTTCATTGTGAGAGGTCTAAGCCAAGCTACAACAGTGCCAAATGAACATGCAAGACATCAGGGCGCATTACACTAGGAAGGTCAATTCTGTTTGTATTGCAAGCTCAGAATAGTTCTCATGGGTTTATTTTACTTTCTCCCTGGATTTGTCAGCGTTATCTTTTGCCAAGCAAAGGCCGTCGTTTCAGAGCTGCTCCTTTGGGCCTGTCACTGACAAAACACTACAAAGACTGATGCAATCACACAGGTCCATTTCATTCTGCTATCTAGTCCCCTTCTGTTGTCTAGTAATAATGCCATTGCCTTCCATAAAAAGAGAGATAGTGACAGAAAGTATTACAACAGGCTGTGTCCATAATATCTCCTAAACAAATTTGCTCATTGGGTGGTAGGGATATACTGTACTGATTTTGTTTCTTGTTTTTCTACATTTCCACTGTGATTTTTTTAAATACAAAATTATCAGCATTTTAATGCAAATTCCTCCTACTATGCACATTCATGGATGTGGATAGCATGGGTTTCCACCTTTCTCTTCTGTCCTGGACAAGCCAGAGAAACTCGCTTATGTATGCATCTGTTAAATACAAGAGTAACAAAGTGGATGGGTATTTCTTTGCAAGCAGCCAAGACCTAGCCAGTCCTCATTCACAAGCCAGGAATGGGGCTTGCTGACACTACTCACTGTTCTACAGCACATACAGTCAATTCATAGGCTCCAACTGCCCAGCTGAAATCAAACTTGTGTTGTGCAGAAATTTATTATCTCCATCTTACAGATGGAGACACCAAGGGATTATATGATTTGCCCATATTCACAAAGTGCAGGACCTGGAGTTTAAAACCTAGATATCCTGAACTCTGCTCCCAAATGAGATAGATAATCTTACAGAAGAAGAGAGAGACTCTGTTTTCTGTCTTGTGGAGATAGGATATTTATACACTTCAGAGTTACCATCCCACAGAATTAAAAAAAAAGCGAGTGTTTTCTTGCTTGGAGACTGCCTAGTTTTACTCCAATTTAGAGCATTTGTTTCTGCAAAATAAAGAAATAAATCACACTTGAAATACAGAATAAAGCTACAATCCTTAAAGAATATTTACAGTATCCCTGTTGGTATCTGTTTCAGATTTGGGACTCAGCTACATCAGTGAAGAAAAAAACATTTTATATGAGTTATAACACTGTGATAATATGCTCTGTGGAGTCTTGTCTTTTGCCAACAGGATTTCCTTTTATGAAGTTTACAGTGTGTTTAACTGAATCACATTTTTGATGTGTCTAGATCCAGCCTCTGATTGAGCTTATGTATATGTTGTTGTTTTAAGCCTGCCTATCTATCTATCTATCTATCTATCTATCTATCTATCTATCTATCATCTATCTATCTATCATCTATCTATCTATCTATCTATCTATCTATCTATCTATCTATCTATATCTATCATCTATCATCTCTCACTCTCTATAGGTTTTTAAACATTGTTTTCATAAATGCACTTGTTTTAACTGTTTTATATATTAAATAATAATAATAATAATAATAATAATAATAATAATAATAATAATAATAAAATGCACTCACACTTATTTTATATATGTTCGGGGTTATTAGCTAAACTAATAGTGTTAGATCCAAACTTAGCCATCCTTAGAGTAGACCCATTGAAATCAAGGGAGATTCAGTCCCTTTTTATTTCAGTGGGTCTACTCCAAGCACGACTTACAGGACCATCCAAACCTTGTCTGGGCAGGTGAAGTGTGGTGGAGCAGAGAAGTCACAGTCTAATCCTCAGCTCCATCCTCAGAACACCCCAGAACATTTGGGGGCTTTCTGAAGGCCCAACTTTGGGAATTTCCACCTGCTCATTTGGAGCTCAATGCCAGCAGAGTGATGGTGTCATCTAAGGTTGCCATACATCCCAGAATTTCTGGAAATATGCCAACCCTATGCCGTCACTTCATGGGTACAGCCAGCAGAGCAGGGTGGAGGGAGATCTTGTGTTGGATTGATGATTAAGCTTGGAGCCATTCATTGACTTCATTTCAATTCAATTATCATTTTTAAAATTATTGTTGTTAATACTACTTCTTCATCTACTACTAATAGCAGCACTGATACACAAGCAAAAAAGACAGGTCCCATTTTAACTCTTCCATCAGGAGGACCTAAAAGTGCTTAAGGATGGGGTACTAGCCTCTCTTTTCATAGCAGTAGGTGCTATGGAACCCGGCAGGGCTTTCTTCTTTTAGACCTGCACTTAAGGTTTACCCCTTGTTAAAAGCACTTGAAATATACATTATCTGCCTAATTAGATAAATGATAATGAATGCTGATAAATGATAATGTGTGCTTGGTGATTCTCAAAAGGTCATTGTTAGTTTCTTCCATTTATTTGCATCTCCCTTTACCCCAATCCTGATTAATCCCTTATCTAGGTATCCACTGAGCAAATGTCAACAACGTTCAGCATGGCGCTATGCAGGTTTGTTCAAAAGTAAGCCTCTGGGGTTGGGTGACTATACCTGAATTTCAGTTTCTCATTTTCCCAACCTTGAGTTCAGTTCTTCAGAATTTCCACGTCCGTTTCTGATTCATTTAAAGTCCTCAGGAAAAAATATTCAGCATTTTAGTGCAAATTTTTGCCTAACGTAATAGACACATTTTTGCAAACCAATTTCCCCCTAACACCACACACTTTTGTGTGTTATTCTAATAGATAAAAGCATTTTTATGTACACTTTATTATGCATATTTTTGTATACACTGCTTGGCTGGAGAACACACTTGTGAACACACGGAGAAGTACAAAATTCAAGGGATGGGTGTGTTTCACCCTTTGCTTGGGGAAGGTTCACCTTTAAATGCTAACTGAATTGAATGTCTCTCCCATCCCTACAATCATCCCCACTGTCTTCAATGAAACCTATTCTCTGGTAGGTTTTTTAGGACTGCAACTTGAGGTCCACATGTTCAACACGTGTGCCAGCCTTTACTGAATTACACAGCGTAGTAAAGGTGAGAGGCACAACGGCTGGCATTTGTTTGTCTATTTTAAAGCACTTGTGGGGGCTGCCTGTCTGGGGGGAGGCAGAGTGTATATTGGCTTTGTTTCATAGACCAGCAGGGAATGCAAGCCAGTGCCATTAGAGCAGCTGCTGTCAATTTTTTTAAGTGTTAATGTAAATGGAAAATGTTTTTGTTAAACGGTCGGGTCACAGTAACATATCCTATAATGAATGTCTCTCAGGAATTAACTATCCCCAGCTGGTAATTCATACAGCTCATGTATACTCTGTACCATTTTTACAGCATGTTCGGTCTTTGCTAAGTGGTTCACAGCCTTTATTGTATTCAATCCCAAAGCAATTCCATGAGATGAGTTACTGTTGGTCCCATTTTATAGATGGGGAACTGAAGCTGGCAGATGGTGACCTGCCAAAGGACAGAGAATGGGGGACAAACTAACCATTATGTGCAAAGCTGTGAAACAAAGTCTTGGTATCTTATTTTATTGTTTGAAAGAAAAATGAAAAGCAGATCTCCCTGCTCATTGCTGAGAGTGGTGGTGGGGGATTTTGAGCAGAACAGTGCTTGGTACAGAAAGGGTTAAGCTTCACTGCCTTCCTACTGCTACATTCAAAAGAGCACCCTCCTCAGGCTGCTATTCTATATAAAAATGCAGGTCCTCATTACACACATTGAATACAGGGATGTGGGTGGCGCTGTGGTCTAAACCACTGAGCCTCTTCGGCTTGCTGATCAGAAGGTCGGCTGTTTGAATCCCCGCAATGGGGTGAGCTCCCGTTGCTCTATTCCAGCTCCTGCCAATCTAGCTGTTCAAAAGCATGCCAGTGCAAGTCTTCTTCTTCTTCTTCTTCTTCTTCTTCTTCTTCTTCTTCTTCTTCTTCTTCTGCGATCACTTGTAGCCGAGTAAGATTGTCTTCCATAAACATGGTTTTAACAGTGAGTTCGTAAGTGACTGTGGAGGCCAATTCTGGATCCACACGTCCTTCCACAGTGGGGACATTGGTTTCCGGACGGGAGTTGATCATGGTGTGGATTTGCCAAGTGTGCCTTCCTCTTAGCATGTTTCTCCTTTGCATCCTGAGTTTGTCTTCAAAGCCCATGACACGTTTGGTAAAGGCTATTCTCCAACTGGAGCACTCATAGGCCAGTGTCTCCCAGTTGTCAGTTGGAAAAAACTACATTTTTTAAGATTTGCCTTGAGACAGTCTTTAAACCTCTTTTGTTGACCACAAGCATTACGCTTTCCATTTTCAAGTCCAGTGCAAGTAGATAAATAGGCACCGCTGTGGTGGAAAGGTAAACAGTGTTTCTGTGTGCTCTGGTTTCCGTCATGGTGTTGTGTTGTGCCAGAAGCTGTTTAGCCATGCTGGCCACATGACCCGGAAAGCTGTCTGTGGACAAATGACGGCTCCCTCGGCCTGAAAAGCAGGATGAGCACTGCACCCTATAGTTGCCTTTGACTAGACTTAACCATCCAGGGGTCCTTTACCTTTTACAGGGCAGGTTTGTAACTGGGGGAGAGACCAACCCTAGAGATTTGCTGTCAGCCATTTTAGACAATTTGGAGCTAAAGGAACAGATGGTCTGACTCAGTTTAAGGTCAGCTTCCTGTTGTGCTTGGCCACTGTTAGGAGTCCATTTTCTCAAGAAAAAAACCTTTTGAAATCAGATCTTTTCTAGGAAGGGTGATTTCAGTTCACAGTTGAAGCAAGCACCTTCAACAACATGAGCCATCAGCCATTATTTTTCATGAGCAAATAATCCACCTGCCAATTCAGGCCACTCAAGTTAATCAATATAAAAATGTATAATAGATCAGAGGTATATCTTACACTTATTAACAGATAAATGAGTTGAGGCAGCTTAATGCGCACCAGCCATGAAGGTGTGGCTTAACAACATCCTATAAATGCCAACAGGTATATAAATATTATAAATAAATAACTGTAAACACAATCATAATAAATACTTCAATCGGTGTCCAGCTTTTTCATTTAATTAAAACATTTTCCTTATTTTCTTCAATATACTGTTTTTGTTTCTTAACAAATACATGCAATCAATGAGAACAGAATATATGTCATAGTCAGTTTCAAGGACTAAATTCCCCTTAATGCTAACTGACGCTGCACGGGAATTAAGGCTACATCCTTCAGACCATCTTGCATGAGCCCTATTATAATGGGTAAGATTGATTCTAAAGGAGCATTTTCAGGTTTCCAGCTCATACGTTTTCCTTTATAATTATACAGCTTATCTCTTTGTGTGCATTAGGGTTAGCCTTTAAGCAATTCTAATGGCGGCTCTTTGCAAACAGCTCAGAAAGCAACAGGGGCAGCATTTCCACTAAATTCAATGGGCCTTTTAAAACTTCAAGGCCTCTTTCTTTGCCACAGATGATTTCATATAGGTATGCCACTTCAGAGTGGAACAGTGCAACATAATTATTATTATTAAGTCCGTTGCTACTTTCTCTATTTCTCTCATAAAGTTTAATGAGGCCGAACATTTAGCCCTTCGGTGCCCAAACAATGACAAAATATCATTCTGCCTTTTTAAAATCATATTTTTTAAAAAATAAATAAATAAAATAAACCACTGCAAAGGAGTAATGGTGATGCTGGTGATATTTTATTTCTCTTTGGGCGCCGCAAGTGAGTTCACTGCTAAGCAAACTCTGCCACCGCCACTGAGATGATTCCCAGACTTAAATTTAGACATGTGGTAAAGATGCTTGCTTGCTGAATTGGGGCTATTTGTGTTGACATTACTAAACAGATCCAATTTTGTGGAGTATCTGCACCAATTTTAACTCTCTCTTTTTTGGTATAAAAATAGAGCCCCTTATAGTTGTTGGTGTGTTTTTTTTTAAAAAAAGTATAACTCTAAGGTTTTATTTTGCGTGAGTTAGTGTACTTAACTCCTGAATCATAACCAGGTGCTAAACCATTGAGTCTCATCTTGACTTACACACCTTTGTGCCTCAAAATGTATTGAAATGTTAGGCATTTTAAGGCAAACTTTAGGAAGAAGATAAGCAGAGAACAATGGGATCTCTGACCTGTAGGAAAACATCAGCTTTGAACTCAAATTATATGTTGAGTTGGCATCCGTCTGCATCGGGAGACAATGGAAGGGTGCGCCTTTGGGGGGTGAGGTCAAACTATTGGCTGGTTGCAGCACCTGCTGTGGCTATAGAGACTGATGTGGGGGAGACATGTTTCGTTGCAGCTGGGGCAGATGAAGGCATCTGGTTGTGCTGCTGCAGATGAACCATGGCATTTCTTCTCTCTGCGCTCCTCCCAGAGGTCATTCCTCCTCTGGTCACTGCTACGGATACACAACTTGACTTCCTGTTGCTGGCACTACGGTCGTCTGCAAGGGACTTCCACATGGCAAGGGTCATGTTGCCAGCCTTCATGTCATGTTTGCAGACATCTCAGGGTTACAGGTGACACCAGAATTGGGCTACTACTAGCTGTATTACTTACAGATTCTCCCCAACCTGATTAAAGAATCAATAATCCAGACTCCAAAGCTTTTTGTTTGTTTCGTAAGTGAATACAGCATTCATTCTTTCAAATGCTGTGCTTTTTTCCACCATCCTGAGATTGCATTCAGCTGATTTTAGAGAACTTTAGCAAGATGTACAGAGAAAATAATGGCTTGCTGCCTTGACAACTTAACAGTAATGCATTCTTATCATTAAACTATGTAACTGGAGTGATATTAATTAGTGAAACCCACATCATAATAATTTCATTTAAGAATATTTGCCACCACAGGTTAATGATGCTTGACATTTTGAGGGCTGTTTTTGACATTACTTGTTAATGGAGCCGGCAGCTTCTATGATTAAATGAACACTATCCACTGAAAAAAATATGACAATAATATTTGTTGCCTGTTTAGGATATTTATCTGTAATATAGACTTCTTTACGCATACAAAATCTATGGGTTTTGTGATATCCCTAGTGGAAGCCTTTTAAAAATTGTTTATAGATTTTTGTTTGAGATTTTTACAATAAAAGACCTCCTGCCTTTCTCATTTATATTTTTGGTGACATGGGAGATTTGGTAATATATACTGTATAGAAAAAGAAGAATGGTTATAAAGGAACTATAGTGGGAAGAAAAAAAAGAAAGAAAAAGAAAAGCAAAACATGGTATAGTTCATGATGGGAGGTACCAGAGGGAGATACCCATCTTTTTAGTCCACCCAGATTTCTAAGAAATTCTGCCAAATGTAATGCAATTTCTCTCACCCCTCTTTCCATGTAAAGTATTTGTTCATAAGAGCGACGCGGGTGGTGCTGTGGGTTAAACCACAGAGCCTAGGACTTGCCGATCAGAAGGTCAGCAGTTCGAATCCCCGCGACGGGATGAGCTCCCGTTGCTCGGTCCCTGCTCCTGCCAACCTAGCAGTTTGAAAGCACGTCAAAGTGCAAGTAGATAAATAGGTACCGCTCCAGCGGGAAGGTAAACGGCATTTCCGTGCGCTGCTCTGGTTTGCCAGAAGCGGCTTAGTCATGCTGGCCACATGACCCGGAAGCTGTACGCCGGCTCCCTCGGCCAGTAAAGCGAGATGAGTGCCGCAACCCCAGAGTCGTCCGTGACTGGACCTAATGGTCAGGGGTCCCTTTACCTTTACTTATTTGTTCATAAGCTGTGAGGCCTAAGAGGTTTTTTACCCATTGGTCATCATGAGGAATCTAGAGGCTTTTCTGTTTTCTCCAACTCCCATCAGCCTCATTCAGCATTGCCAATGGCCATGGGAATCCAACAGCATCTGGGGAAATCTGTGTTTGACTAGGAGGATGCTCTGTGAACCCAGGCTCTCTATTGGGTAGACATGTCCCATTTTAAAATTATGTGTTTTATAGCAGCATGGAGAAATGTAATATGATAGCATTTGTTTAAGATCATATTAATTCTTCTTGTTACTTCTTTCCAGATATATGCAATGACAACATAGTCCCAAAAGAGAAATTAGTCTGTAGTGCTCTGATTCTCCAGCAGTTAGCATTGGTTCGGATGCCTAAGTGGAAGAGTTATTCAGAGGTCTAGTCTACTCCTTGTTGGGAGAGCCTCAGATGAAGATTTAAGATGAAGGTGCCATGATCACAGCAAGCATAGAATCATAGATTCTCCCCTACAATGCAGAAAACTTGTGACATGATGGTTTAATTTTGACTTAAGCTCCGTATTCCACACACACACACACACACACACACACACACACAGGGAATGATGGTCAGCCTCCTAGAAGGACCAACGGCTGGTGCAATTCCTATTGCAAGTGGTTGTCTATGCAGTCACCCATCCCACCTACCATCCATACCAGAGATGAAGATTTCTTTTTATGCTGCCCTGGTATACACACACTGATGGGAGGCTAATAGTGCTTCATACTACGGCTTTTAATTTTTATTATTCTTGTGTAATCGTCCCTCCTTCTCTATGCAATTTCTTCTTCTTTCCTCATGTTTTCTCATAAAAAGTGTGCAGAAAGAGAAAATGATGGTAAGACAATTGGCCAGGCATGCCGTTCCACCAGGGCACAACAATTGAAAACCAAAGGAATGTACGCAAACAGTTCTCCACATGACAAAACGTGCCTTGACATGTACCACTTCAAGCTGCAAGAGTAGACAATGCACAGTCAAATTCCCAGCAACAAAGGGTGGGGGGAAATCCCTACTCATAGCAAACTAGGGTATCAGGAAGAAGGCTACAGTTGTGCACTTGACTTCTTCCTGACTTTCTGACTTTCCAAGTTTTCAATGTATGTGCAGGGAGGTCTGCTGGTTTGATTTTAATAGATGGGAGAACATTCACTACCTGCAGTCCCAAGTAGTAATGGCCAGGAATATTTTATGCTCTCTGCCTCAAGAAAGGTGTTTTGTTTTTTAGTTTAGGGCTCTCTCAAGGATTCTGTGCTGTTGGTCTCAAGCCTGCGTTTGTGGCATACCCTCCAACATTTCTCCAATGAAAATAGGGACGTCCCAGTCCATAATGATAATTTTACTATTTATACTCCACACATCTTACTGGGTTGCCCCAGTCACTCTGGACAGCTTCCAACATATTAAAAACAACAACATTAAACATTTTAAAAAACTTCCCTATGGAGGATTGCTTTCAGACAGCTTTGGAGTCAGATAACTCCATACCTTCCGACAATTATTCAATGAAAATAGGGACATCCTAAGGAAAAGTGGAACATTCCAGGATCAAATCAGAAACTGGGACGGCTTCTCTAAATCAGGGTTGTCCCTGGAAAATAGGAACACTTGGAAGGTCTGAAGCAATTGACAGACCAATTTAGAGTGGTACCTCGGGTTACATATACTTTAGGTTACATACGCTTCAGGTTACAGACTCCGCTAACCCAGAAATATTACCTCAGGTTAAGAACTTTGCTTCAGGATGAGAACAGAAATCGTGCTCCGGCAGCAGGAGGCCCCATTAGCTAAAGTGGTGCTTCAGGTTAAGAACAGTTTCAGGTTAAGAACTGACCTCCGGAACGAATTAAGTACTTAGCCTGAGGTACCACTGTATTGGATGTAAATGTAATAGTGATTTTACTTGGAAGTAACTAATAGTTAAAATAAGAAACTATATCCTAAGGCACTACAACTCCCATTCAGCCAGCACATTGCTGAGGCTGATGGGAGTTGTAGTCCAAAAATATGGAGAGCACCAAGGTTGGGAAGGCTATCCAAAGAAACCGAGACTGGGTGTCAACTTGTAGCGGAATGGAAGAGGAATCAGGTAAACTGGTAGAATAGACTACAATTTTTTAGTCTTGAAGGTGGAAGCTACCATTTTTAAAGCTCCCCAGTAAGAAAACCCTCTGCAAGTAAAAAACCAAGCCTGGGAGAGAGCAAGAGTGTGCTGGCTTTCTATTTGCAGGGGAAGAGGGTTTGTGTTTTTTTAATGTAGGGGGGTGTCTGAAGTAATGGAATCTGCTCTACTTCCTTGGCCTTCTAGCACCTCCTTCTGTGCAGACGAAGCCAAGGGACTTGGGAGCCTCAACTCTTGGCCTGCTTCTGAGTGCACCACAGAATAGCCTTCCTCATTCCATTTAAAAATAAAAATAAAAAGTAGCCAGCGACTTCCTTTACCAGAATCAAATAATAATAATTATTCCACTAAAGGGCAGAGGCTTTTATTTGAGGGAATGTGTAATACTAGCTGGGTAAGGAGATGTAAAGCAAACATGTTGGTCGGACCTCACTAGCAGAAAAGGAAAACAAACGTTCTTGAGGGTTTGCTCATTTTGATTATTGATGGGAACTGTCAAGCAGAAGCTCTCAACAAGCTGCTCATATTGTCTATACAATTATTTTACTTTGCCTGAAGGGCAGCTCATTTATTCATCCTGTGTGTGTGTATATATATATATATATATATGCAGGTTTTGGTGTCTTCGGGTGTCTTCCCGTGTAAGAGTCGGGGTGTCTGTGCGACGTTTCGACGAGGTCTCACTCGTCATCTTCAGGCTGGTGCTTTCGGCTTCTTGTTACTGGAACAGAGCAGAATCTGGTGTTTGAGTTCCTATAAATACTGTTGAGGGGTGTGGTGTATAGCCTCCAACGTTCTGGGCAGAGAGGAAGTTCCTAGATTAGTGTGCCTTTTCTTCTTTTGTTCCTTAATTACTTGAGGGATATCTTGAGTGATTTCATGAGTGATATTCTGAATACCACTGGGTGGGTCATTAAGTGTAGATTAGTTGCTAAAGCTTTCGTGTCTTGACCTCTTGAGCTTGTGAAGAGTTTTTCTGAGAAGATGGCTGTGCTGCATTTAGTTGTGCTCTGGCTTGGCTTCGTGTATAGGGGCGAGCTGTGGTTTTGTGCCTTGTGCCAGCCAGATCTGTGTAGGGATTGCAGGGGGGTGCAGCATCCGGAGGTGCCACTATAGTTTGGCTACTGGATGGAGTCTGTAATATGTCTGTGGAGAGGGTCTGGGTTTGGGTCTGGTGTGGTTGATTGGTGACGGCGTTCTGTGTGCCTCTGGTTCTGGTGTCGGTTTTTGTGGGGAGGGCTAATTTCCAGATGTCTGGCAGGCGGGACGTGTCGTCACGCTTGTTCATGTTGTGAGGGTGTTTCTCTATCTCGATGGCTTCCATGATTATTCTCTTGTGGTGATGTTCCATGTTAAAGAGCAATTTGGAATCTGCAAAATTAATTTCGTGTCCTGTTTCTTTCATGTGTTGGAAAAGAGAGGAAGTTTTTTCTTCTTTTTTGACGGCATTCTTGTGTTCTGCGATACGTGCATTTATTCGTCTGTTTGTTTGTCCAATGTACGTGGCTGGGCAGACTTTGCAGGGTATTTCATAGACCCCTTGGTTTTCCAGCTGGATTTTGTCTTTTGGGTTTCTGAGGATATTGGCTATTTTTTGGTTGGTGCAGAAGGCTGTTTTGATATTGTGTTTATGGAGGATTTTGCTGATTTTGTCTGTAGTGCCCTTGATATAAGGAAGGAGGGCCATGCCATTGTTTTCTTCTGTGTCTTGGTTTTTGGGGGGTGTTTCTTTTTGGATTAGCTTCGTAACCCTGTTTTTCTGGTATCCATTGGCGATTAACACATTTGAGAGATTCTGTAACTCAGTTGTCAAGTGGTCTTTGTCAGCCAGGCGTTTGGTTCTGGAGATGAGAGTCTTGGCTACGGAGTTTATTTGTGCAGGGTGGTGGTGTGATTGTGCATGTAAGTAGCGGTTGGTGTGTGTTTTTTTCCGGTAGATAGTGTGTCCTAGGGAGCCATCAGGTTTTTTGTAGATTAGGACGTCAAGAAAGGGGAGTTGGTTGTTGTCTTCTATTTCCATAGTGAATTGTATATTGGGGTGTAGGCTGTTGAGATGTGTGAGGAAGCTATCTAGTTTTTCTTTCCCGTGTGGCCAAATTACAAAGGTGTCGTCAACATATCTGAGCCAAAGTTTGGGTTTGTGTTCTGACTTGTCTAAAGCATTGGTTTCAAAGTGTTCCATGTACAAATTTGCGATGACCGGTGAGAGGGGTGATCCCATAGGTGCTCCTTCTATCTGTTTGTATCTTTGTCCATTGTGGATGAAGTACGTGTTGGTTAGGCAGTGGTTGGTCAGGTCCAGGATGTATTTGGGGGGGTTGTATTTGTTTTGAATGGCTGTCAAGGCTTCATTAATGGGCACTTGAGTGAAGAGAGATACAACATCGAAGCTCACAAGTAGGTCATCGGGATGTAGGTATTGCTTCTTTATTGTTTCTATGAACTGGAAGGAGTTAGTAACGTGTGAAGCGATGGATTCTGCATAGGGCTGAAGTTGCTTAGCGAGAAATTTAGCGAGATTTTGTAGAGGTGAGCCTATGGAGCTGACTATTGGTCTGAGTGGTGTTCCTTCTTTGTGTATCTTGGGGAGACCGTAGAGTTTGGGGCATCTGGATGATTTTTCTCTGGGGATGATTCTTAGCTGGATTTCTTCACTGATAGGAGAGGCTTTTATTTTGGATTTGGTGGTTTTTTCCAGATAGGTGGTGGGATCTGTTTTTATAGGTTGGTAGGTAGGGTCTTGGAGTAGATTTGATAGTTTTGCTTGGTAGTCCGATGTGTTCATCACAACAGTGGCGTTGCCTTTGTCTGCTGGGAGAATGATTATGTTGTTGTCTTTCCTCAGGTTGGTGAGTGCTTTCTGTTCTTCTTTGTGTAAATTGCTTCTGGGTGGTTTGCTGGAGCAGAGGATGTTGGTGACTTCAAGTCTGATTTTATTGGCTTCATCTGGGTCGATTTTGGTCAGGCTAGCTTCGACTCCGCATATGATGTTTTCCGTGGGGATGCGTCTCGGGGCGACTGCAAAGTTGAAACCTTTGGAGAGTACTTTGGTTTCAGTTGGGGTGAGGATCCTGTCTGATATGTTATGTACTGTTTGTTTCATGGGTTGTTGTGGAGGGTGGCTGGGTTTCTGGCGTTTCTCTAGTTTGTAGAGTTTGTTGGTGTGTCTGTCTGTCTTATGTGAGGTCTCAGTTTCAGCTCTCCAGACGGCTAGTTGTTTGCATTTGTCCCAGAGTGCAGGGTGGATTTTGTTACATAGTTTGAGGTGAAGAGTGAGCAGATCTTTGTTGGTTTGGTTTAGTAGGTATCTTTTCTTATGTATTTCGTTTCTGATTAGGGATAGTTCAGTTCGTTTCAGGATCCTTTCGGTAGCTGGGGTTTTAGAGTGGAATTTAAGTTGGAAGCATGTGGGAGTTAAGTTGTTGTCTCGGCAGTTGCGTAGGAACAGGAGATCACATAAGATGGTGGCTCTTCGGATTTCTAGTTTCTCGTAGGTTCTTGTCAGCTTTCTGCACCAACCAAAAAATAGCCAATATCCTCAGAAACCCAAAAGACAAAATCCAGCTGGAAAACCAAGGGGTCTATGAAATACCCTGCAAAGTCTGCCCAGCCACGTACATTGGACAAACAAACAGACGAATAAATGCACGTATCGCAGAACACAAGAATGCCGTCAAAAAAGAAGAAAAAACTTCCTCTCTTTTCCAACACATGAAAGAAACAGGACACGAAATTAATTTTGCAGATTCCAAATTGCTCTTTAACATGGAACATCACCACAAGAGAATAATCATGGAAGCCATCGAGATAGAGAAACACCCTCACAACATGAACAAGCGTGACGACACGTCCCGCCTGCCAGACATCTGGAAATTAGCCCTCCCCACAAAAACCGACACCAGAACCAGAGGCACACAGAACGCCGTCACCAATCAACCACACCAGACCCAAACCCAGACCCTCTCCACAGACATATTACAGACTCCATCCAGTAGCCAAACTATAGTGGCACCTCCGGATGCTGCACCCCCCTGCAATCCCTACACAGATCTGGCTGGCACAAGGCACAAAACCACAGCTCGCCCCTATACACGAAGCCAAGCCAGAGCACAACTAAATGCAGCACAGCCATCTTCTCAGAAAAACTCTTCACAAGCTCAAGAGGTCAAGACACGAAAGCTTTAGCAACTAATCTACACTTAATGACCCACCCAGTGGTATTCAGAATATCACTCATGAAATCACTCAAGATATCCCTCAAGTAATTAAGGAACAAAAGAAGAAAAGGCACACTAATCTAGGAACTTCCTCTCTGCCCAGAACGTTGGAGGCTATACACCACACCCCTCAACAGTATTTATAGGAACTCAAACACCAGATTCTGCTCTGTTCCAGTAACAAGAAGCCGAAAGCACCAGCCTGAAGATGACGAGTGAGACCTCGTCGAAACGTCGCACAGACACCCCGACTCTTACACGGGAAGACACCCGAAGACACCAAAACCTGCATTCCTGTACCCGTGAAAATCTACGAAAGCAAATATATATATATATATATATATATATATATATATATATATATATACACGCGCGCACACACACATTTTTGTTATCTGGCAAGAGACTTGTTCAACTCTAAACATTTAAACATGTTCGAGGAAAAGAAAAGCTACACAGTGAAGTAAGAATGTTTCTTCAAGGTCATGCTTGCTCACATTTAGGGCCTAACTAGATGTAAAGTAAGGTGTGCAGGAAGCTGGCATATGCCAAGTCTGACCTCCATCTAGCTCAGTACTGTCGACACGGATTGGCAGTGTCTCTCCAAGGTTTCAGGCATATCCTGAAGATGCCAGGGACTGAACCCAGAATTTCTTTTTTATTAAAACAGGCTAATATGGTTACTCTTCTTGAAAGCAGGTGAAGTAATTCCTTTCAGATTTTAACATGTATGCACGCATACATACACAAGGCAGAATTACAGTGGTACCTCGAGTTAAGTACTTAATTCGTTCCAGAGGTCCGTACTTAACCTGAAACTGTTCTTAACCTGAAGCACCACTTTAGCTAATGGGGCCTCCCGCTGCTGCCGCGCTGCTGGAGCACGATTTCTGTTCTCAACCTGAAGCAAAGTTCTTAACCTGAAGCACTATTTCTGGGTTAGCGGAGTTTGTAACCTGAAGCGTATGTAACCTGAGGTACCACTGTATATGTGTTGTTCTAAGACATCTGGGGTGTGTGCGTGGAGGCTTCTTTTATCCAAGCCATACAACTAGGAAAAATGTTTAAAAACAAAAAGGAGTGTTTTTTAAGCAACATATTTCCCATTCTAGTTCTTTTGAAATTATACAGAAAGGTGGGGTGGGGATGGTGGAAAGAGAAAGGAAGAAAGAAACAGGAACAAACGGGCTCCAGCGAAGGGAATGAAAGAATTGTGGGCTTCTCATTCTGCAAGCGGCCCTACAGCCACAGATTGCCTATCTATACTATATAGAAAACATAACCATATATATTTCAACAGTTAACATACTTTGCCTCATCTGAATGCCTGAGGGCTTTGGTAATTGAATTGAGAATTAGGTAATATTGACAAGAGTGTTGCCTTCCATTGTGATAGATGTTGTGAGCTCGGCTACCTATCGTCTCTGAGCTACCATACTCAACCTGTTCTAAGATGTAGCCAGTGCTATTCCTACTCACAGTAGACCTATTAAATATAATGGTCGTGGCTAAATTAAGTCTTTTAATTTCAATGGCTCTACTCTTGAGCATGTCTTATTTGGATACAATTCAGCGTCACAAATATTAACACTCGGAGCTCTTCAGCTTCTATGGAATGTGATTGTCTTAAATGAAGGCTGCAAGAGGCCAACAGGACACATGAGAGATAATATATTCAGCCCTCTTCCCTTCAGCATTTAGAGCACATCCAGCCAATAGGGGTTGCCTGATGAATTTTTAACCACTTCTTTCAACATATGCCTTGGATTTTGTTGCATTCTTGATTTTATCTCAGGAATGTTTCCCATCAATAATTATGAACCAACCTTCCTGTTTCTTCTTCTTTCTCTTCAGAGAAACTGCTTTTTTATATTGGGTTGGGCAGGCAAGGTGGTTAGTTTTTGTTCCAAAATCAGGTCTGACTCATCCAGGTGTGTTTCATTGCCAGGTTTGTTCAGTTGATTACTTCCCGGGAGAAACGTGGTTCTTTTGCACGTATTGCTGAGGATCATCACTGAGAGCGATGCAGGGAGCTTTGCAGCCTCTCATCCGCCACTAACACTTGCAGGTTAGTTTCTTTTGCCTTCTTGATGGGAGAACGTAGCAATCGTGGAAAGAGCTAGCACAACAGATTCATAAAACCCACTGAAGACGGACAGCAACAGTTATGAGCATGGTGCTGATAATACACCATATAACACCGGTCCTGAAAGATCTACATTGGCTCCCAGTACGTTTCCAAGCACAATTCAAAGTGTTGGTGCTGACCTTTAAAGCCCTACATGGCCCCAACCCCGTATACCTGAAGAAGCGTCTCCACCCCCATCGTTCGGCCCGGACACTGAGGTCCAGCTCTGAGGGCCTTCTGGCGGTTCCCTCACTGCAAGAAGTGAGGTTACAGGGAACCAGGCAGAGGGCCTTCTCAGTAGTGGCACCCGCCCTGTGGAATGCCCTCCCATCAGATGTCAAGGAAATAAACAACTATCTGACTTTTAGAAGACATCTGAAGGCAGCCCTGTTTAGGGAAGTTTTTAATGTTTGAAGTTTTATTGTATTTTTAATATTTTATAGGGAGCTGCCCAGAGTGGCTGGGGAAACCAAGCCAGATGGGCAGGGTATAAATAAATAAATAAATAAAGCCAAGGTTGCAGGTGCGATCCTCATATGGGACAGCTGCATATTCCTGCATTGCAGGGGGTTGGACTATATGGTCCTCAGTGTCCTTTCCAAATCTATGATTCAATGAGGTTAGGACAGCACTGAAGTACAATCGTTCTTCATATGCTCCACCCTTTCTTGCATAATAATGTGGTTTATCTGCAAAAGTGACAGCGTACAGTTTTGCAGCTAAGATTCTCCAGAATAAGATGTCACCTGAAAAAGCATCTCAACCCCACCCCTTTCCCCTTGTTCCTTCTGTACAGAGCTTTCATCAGTTGCTGTGGAACAACAGCAGGAGAGGGCTGCTGTGCTCCTCTCTTCCCTGTGGGTTCCCCCAAGGCAACTGGTTGGTCACTGTGGGGAAAAGAAGGTTGGACTAGATGGGCCTTTGGTCTGATCCAGCAGGACTCTTCTTCTGTTTTTCTAGGGTTGTTCTTTTGGCTGAATGAGCGCTAGTGCTAGAGGCTGCTTTTTCTAGCCCTGTGCCAAACACATATTTGGCAAGACGCTGCAAATCTCAAACCAGAGACTCTGGTGGAATCTACACACATGTTAAAAAAAATTGTTCAAAATGCTTTTTAAAAAATCATTTTGAAAAATGCATTGAATTTGCTATAGCTCGCAATTGTATATTGCACTTTACAACACATTCAAAACGTTTTATTTGCAGCTGTATAGCTGAGTCCCCTGGCCGAGGGATGTAGGTGCCTTACTGTTTGCACAGGTGGTCTGACAGAAAGAGAGGAGGATCTGCTGGTCTTCCTCTTCTGTGCTTCAGTTCCACTACTGTAGGTGGTCAAAGGGTGGTATTGCGGCTGCCTGCTTTGCTGGAGCTGTGCGAGAGAAAGAGCCCATTGGTTCCACTTGATGCTATATAGTCTCTGGCTGTAGCCTGGTTCCTCATTCTAAGTATTGCTCATGTCCTGAGTAGCCTTCAGGTTGCCTTTCTGCAGCAGTTGCTCCCATCCTGGCTACCAGCTTGCTTTCGTCAGGCAGGCAGCCCCTGACAGTTGTTTTCCCCATTTGTGCTGTAACATTGACCCCAAACGTTCTCAGTAGCATCCTCTTTTCCCTTATCCAGATAGCTCATTTTTTGAAGTGCACGTCTAGATGAAAAATTGTGGCCCATGCGTACCTGAAAAAAATATTCTGCAAATTTTGCAAAAACAACAAACAAACAAACAAACAACCCAGTTCAGTGCCAGGGTGTGACCTTGCAAACCTAATGATCTGCTAGGAACATGGAAACTGCTATTAAGGGGAGAAATCTTCAGAAGTATTAGAAAGGTATGTTCTGTAAGCATGGGCATGTAGCGGTGCAAAGCCATAATACAACTAGGTTTTAGATACTGGCAGGTGAGTGTCAGAGGCAAGGAAAAGGACATTGTGCCATCTTAAGTCAATGTAGGCCATGAGGCAACTTACCTGTCAAACATAATAACAAAATGCTCCAGATCTAAGCCTCTGCATGTCTGGATAGAAAACAAATCAATCCACAGAAATACCATCTAATGGATAGCATTGCTCAACAGCAGGAAGGCTCTAAATATGAGATGGTTGGGACTGGGACTCTAGAAAGCTGCCTTATACTTGGCCAGTCTATCTGCAAATCCTCAGGCCAGAATGATCTACTCCAGGGATGAGAAACCTATGGGCATCCGGCTGTTGCTGAACTACAGCTCCCAGTGTCCCAGACTATTGGTAGTTTGAGGCGATGAAAGTTGTAGTTCAAAAACCTCTGGAGGACCACAGGTTCCTGATCACTGGCTTCCTCTGGCTCTCCAGGATCTTGGACTGGTATTCGCCATCACCCATTAACTCATCCCTTTTAGTTGCAGATGCCAGGGACTGAGCCTTCTGCATGCAGCACATGTGTCATTGAAATACAGTCCTTCTAAACAGAGACGGCATGAACATGTTCCCATGATTCAGTTGCCTGAAAGGCTCCTGCTGCTCACATCTTCCTGTTATAGAACTAAAGATTCATACTTACTGTGTGTATGAAACACATGGGGAAGGTCTTTCACCTGATGATGTTGCTTATGTCCATAGAAGAGGCCCATAGAAGCAATGCTTCCTTGGCAGAATCTCACTACACTTAAAAAGTTACAGAACAACAGAAGCAGATTATTTAGGACAGGGGTGGCTAACCTTGTGTCCTCCAGGTTAGTTGTTGCTGGACTACAATTCCCATCATACTTGACCATCAGCCAGGCTGGTCGGGGCTCATGGGAATTGGAGGTTGCAACTTAAATTGTGTAACTAATGTCTCAGTGACTGGATAAGGTGACCTGCCAAAATATCTCCCTCAAACAGGCTAAGAGTCCACACGAATCAGATGTGAAAATTGTAATGCAAATCTGCCTTGCCTGGGCATTTCCTTTCAAGATAGCCGATTTCTCTACTTCTCCATCATGTCCAAGTGGAGAGGTCACATCTCCCCTCAAATAAACAAACTGAGGAAAGCTTGCCTTCTAGCTAGGAAGCTGGAGAACTTTGACAGTAGTTAACATTTTGACAGTTTCCCCTCTCCCAAAGTATTAAGCTCACTTCCCTGAAGCTTTTTCTCTTTGCAACTGGCTGACCCAGAGGCCTGTCCCTCAAAGTGATCTTCACACAAAAGATTATGGATATTGAAATGTTCCCTGTATTCCTTTGTCCCTTATCCAACTCCGAGGCAGCCAATGTTAGAGATAACCATAAGAGTAACTTTAGATTGCCTTGTGTACGGTTACAGAGGTCAACATTCTGGCCTAGTGTTTTTTTTCTTCCCTTTTTGATAGTGCCTACTCACTGTTCTCTCTCACTTTCTTTTTTTTCTTTAGCACTTCACTTAAATAGGCTGTTTAATTGTAGTTTGGGGCTGATTATCCCCCCCCCCACCTTACTTAGACCTTGTGAACTATGCTATTGCTCCAAAGTGCCTGGGAGATTAGGAGGACTGATGGGCTGAAATGACTAGGCATGATTTCAGCTAGCAATCCTCCTACTCCTAAAATCGAGTGGTGGCAAGAAGAGAGAAGTGGAATGGTTCATCCATTGATGGTGAGGTACCCTACAGGGATGCAGGTGGCGCTGTGGTCTAAACCACAGAGCCTAGGGCTTGCCGATCAGAAGGTCGGCAGTTTGAATCCCCACAACGGGGTGAGCTCCCATTGCTGAGTCCCTGCTCCTGCCAACTAGCAGTTCGAAAGCACATCAAAGTGCAAGTAGATAAATAGGTACCACTCCAGCGGGAAGGTAAACGCTGTTTCCGTGCACTGCTCTGGTTTGCCAGAAGCGGCTCAGTCATGCTGGCCACATGACCTGGAAGCTGTATGCCGGCTCCCTCGGCCAGTAAAGCGAGATGAGCGCCGGAACCCCAGAGTCGTCCGCGACTGGACCTAACCGTCAGGAGTCCCTTTACCTTTACCTTTTACCCTACAGAGCTGGTGCAGGAGTGCGGCTTTGCAGTCCATGCTATAGGTGTGTGTTCTTAATGGATACTGGCAGGCTTTTGCCTAAGCGCTAAGAAGACATCAACAGCCTGCAGCATGTGCTGAGAGTTGCTCCAGCTGAGTGTTGTTTCGGCACATGTATGTGAATTGCAGCGGAGTTGATCGATGTTTCCTTAAGGGAAAATTATGCCAAATGCTTGAGGTGAGTAATTGTCTGGGTCAATCCCAAGAAACATCAGCGGTATGCTAATGATTGGCATTAGGCAGCCTATTTGCAATTCTCTGTTCCTCGCCAAAGGTATCAAGGAAACACAGATGAACAAATTCCATTACATGATCTTTGACAATACCATAGGCACCTGTATATTTGAACTCCAGCAGTATCTTAGACTCCTGTGTGTTCACTTGTTTATTTGAGTTTTTAACCTGCACCATCCTGAAGTCTCTGGTTGGGTAGCAACGCTCAAACAACATTGCTCCAAGACCAGTAAATAAAATTCCCACGAGAGAGACTGAAGCACTAAATTGATTTGAAATGGTTGCATATCTACTTAACCCTTGCTATGAAAAGATAGTCCAAACATGACCATGCTTCCAGAAAATGTCTTCTGGGAAACAGAGTTCTTCAACTGTAGGACAGCCAACTGCTGAGGACACCTCTTGATACTTTCACAATTTGTTTGACACATTGGCCAATAAGACCTTGGCTGAGTTTAAAGATTTGAGGATGGATGTAAGGGAGGAGAAGGTTGGCTTCAAGGTTTGTCAAACTCAAGGTGGATTTTTCATCTCCTGAAACATTTCCTCCAAATAGGCAGAAATTCAACGTCTGCAGAATCTCCCCATCACTGTATCTCCTTGCTGGGGAAAAACTGGCACTGCATTTTTGCACGTCTCAAATAGAGGTAAAAGGCAGTGGAGGTGGAGGGAAATGGCAACACTAGTGTCCAATCATTTAAGGTTTTATAAATAAAAGCTATATACTAATTAAAACCAAGTAACATGATGTAATGTGCTCTTGGTGATCCACTCAGTCAGGTTAGGATTGCCATGACTGCACCCCCCACCCCGCATTAGCGTTTCTCTCATTCCTCTGAAATAACTAGATGATGAAGTCCACCCTGCTCTGCTATTGTTGCTAGTTGCTATCTTTTTAATAGCCCTGCTGCTCTGCTTTTAACAGCAGCCTGTCGCCTAGAAATTTGGTAGGGAAGCTTCACTTGCTAATTTTATTTTATTTATTTTATTGCTGTGTCATACTGTTCTTAAATGCACAGGAGCTGGGCTGACAGACACACAAATTTGGCAAGCTTATACCCTCTCCATGCAGTCAGTTTATCCACGGACTCAGAACAATTCAGTTCACCTAAGTGTCTGATTCTAAGAGTGTTGTGCATATCTATCAGGCTGTTCACAGGCACATGCAAGTTCAACCAAGACATGGCATACAAGTGAAACTGGTGACATTGTTGCAGGGGCTCCCTGGGGCCAATAAGATAAGCCAGACAATCTTCATGTTGAATGAACTGGTTTTGCAAAGGCCTCGGAGCACAACTGCAAGGTCTTGTTCAGCAAGAAGAAGATAGGAACGATGTAATAATAAGAAGGGCCCCAAAGGCTCTTGGTTGTTCCTTCCTGAGATTATCACAGGGTGAGCAAGTCCCTTTCCCAAAGGCACATGAATAATCCTCTCTGCTGGCCTCCTATTCACACCCGCTTTCAGTGTCACGTCTGACCTCTACTGGAGGGAGCATGTCACTGTTGGCCTTGGAGCTTCCAGTGTGCTGATGGTGCTTGCCACTTGTCCCATCTGCGGCTGCCCTTCTGAACGGAGTTCTGATGCAAAGTCACCCAAATGTTGCAGAGGCCAGTAGGAGTAATACGTAAGCACTATATGACAAGCAGGCAACTGAGGCCCACCACAAGGGAGGCAGAGAAAATGTCCTTAAGAAATATTTTGTAGAAATTGGTTGGGAGGTGTAAGATCAATGTGATTTCTGTTGGGATCAACTCTGTTCCAAAGATAAAAGTTTCCTTAAAAAACGAAAACCCCATCAGTATATATTTGTGTGTGTGTGTGTGTGTGTGTGTGTGTGTGTATGCCATATCATAAGCCCCATGAGGTCTCATAGCAGTGTGGTGGTTTTTTTTTTTTGTTTTTTTTTTTGCAAATGATACAATTCTAATATAAAACAAATAGTCAAGGAGAAAGAATTGGATAGAACTCCCCATTGATCCAAGCTCCTTCCAGAAAGGTTATTTAAATAATAATAATTAAGTTGCCTTCTAAAGGACAGGTTCAACAAATTCAGATGGGCTTCCACAGGAAAAGCACTTAGAGGAAGGATACAACTAGGAAAAATGCTCAGTATCTCATCACTGCCAGTGGAGCAGTTAGGTTGTTTTAGACTCTGGACTTAATAGTCTTATGGGGAACTCATCTTTAGATAGAAATGCTCCAAAATGTGGTAAAACAGCCTTGCTCTCTTTGGGACCCTCTTGCTGGGTGGGTTGCTGGACTTTTGCCCCAAACTCTCAACAACCCCACTGACTGGCACCTGCCAAACCTCTTAACAGCACTGACATACAATGCAGGGACCCCTTGACGAGCTTAAGGCATATGCCACAATGGCAGGAATCATTCTTTCCTTTAGCAAACTGCACCCTACACTTTTCCTAGAACTGAACATGGGTTCTCTGTATTTCTCAATTCTGTATTAAAGCTTTGCAGAACAACACTTAAGAGAACATGGTGTACCTGGCTGAAGGTACAGCTTGTACAACATATCTCTTCCTCAGTTGGTTTGCTGCCTCTCCCAGAGGTGGGGGAGGGGAAGGAGAGTCATTGTGTCTCTCTAAATGGACTAGACACTATTTCAGAGATCTGGATCTCTCAAGTATCTCAGATATCTCACAGGTTTTGGACTTGCTGAGGGCCTCTTCCCCTTAACAAAAGGCCTTTATGTGTTGTACAAGTGTAGATTATCATGTGTGATGGCCCTGCATAGACCTAGCATCAGCACTCAGCCTGGGCAGGCACTAGTCGAGGGCCCCAGAGGTTTTGAAGGGCTCCTCACCATTCACTGCATTTACTGCTGGGCCCCAAAATGCTTTTCAGCAGCTCTCATCCACATGGCTGCCCACCATTTTAGGTCACTCAAAAGGTAGTGCCCCAGCCCATCAATCTGTGACATTTATTGATTACATAGCTGTATGGGCCAGGGCCTGGCATTTTGGTTAACTTAACCTAGACGGTGCACATGATAAAAGTTCCAGTTCAAAAGTGCCACTTCTCATCCAGCTCTGAGAGGTGTTTGTGTGGTAGACAACAATGAGTGACACCATCTCAAAGCAACAGATGCAGTGCTGGTCCTTCTCTGGCTGGGCGGACTTTTGCAGAGCGAGGCCCCGTCATTTACACCATGCGTGCGCATAACTTGCTGTAGTTATGTACAGTTATCACACATGATGGTCTGTGTGCAGATAAATTGGTGGGCGTGCCCACACTTGGAAACCACGATGCATGGTTGGCAACTAAGTCTGCCATGTCAGTGTCTTCTGGTCTCTTGTCTTAAAAATAGGAACTATAGTGATACATTTGACAGGAATGTTGTGAGGAAAGACTATACAAATAATATGTTTCAGCCAGTTCCCAAATTCCAGCTCTTAGTTGCATTCCTCTCCGGGGGTAGGGAAAAACCTGCAACCCTTTGCAAAAGCAAAGGAAGGGGTGAAGCTATGCCGTTGATGGCGAGCTAAACGTTGTGGGCCACTATAAATGGCTGGCAAACTGGGGCATAATGGAAAGGAGGTGATCAAGTTTATTCCCTCCCCTAGCAGTCTCCCCCATAGTGCACCCGTTTGTAGTCCTATGTAAGCAAATGGCTGGCATTCACTTCTGCAGGTCCCTGAAATGCATGGGTCTCTCCACACACACATTCAGCCTATTACAATGATGCCATTGTCCCAGCTCGGTCTTTATATGTCATATACTACCATATGAATTTGGGGTGGGGCACTGCAGAACAGAAGATGCTTGCTTCTCACTGCTAACCCCCACCCTCCCATGTAGGACAAAGTTAAAGGGATGCAATTGGCAAGACTTCGGGGGAAATGGGAAACCCATTCTTTCAAGTAAAGATGGGGTAGCCAGGGGAAGATTTGGACTGCAGTTGGAGGCATCGTTAAACTGAAGTCAAACCCTGTATCCCACGCTTACACTTACACTTCAGTTGTGCCCTCTCCCCAGTATTGCTACATGCAGTCTTGTTAGTTGTTTCTTGCATGTGCCAATTCATCTATTCTCGGTTGCTCCAGAGGGAACAACTAGGAGGTATTGCTGGAGGTATTTCAACAGAGGCTCAAGGAGGTAGTAGTTACGTTTTGCACTGAGCGGGGGGAAACAGTAGATTCCCATCTCTGTGATTCCATGGTTTGTGCCCAATGTAGTGCTAAGTTACCTATTGGTATGCTTGTTGCACTGGCAGAGCATTGTTGCACAAGGAAAACCGTAAGCACTGAAGATTAAGTACTCTCAGCATCCCTAGCCATTGACTGTGCTGGTTAGAGGGCACCATATTGGCTGTGATTGCCTTCCTTGAACATGTTGGGATTCATGTTGATGGAAGACAGAAACCTCATACCAAAAGCATTAATAATTTTGCTAACTATCCCAAACAGAGGAAAAGAACTTAACACCAGAAAACATTTTGCATGCAGGGAGAGGCCCAGTTTGATCTGATAGAACACTCCTGTTCTTCTTGTCTCAGATTCCTTGGTTCTGGGGAACAGTGATCTGTCTTCCTGGGGCAGTTTGCCATCAGCCTAGATTGCTGGCACAGCTGTAACTATCAGTGCCATTCACTAGAGTCAGATACATTTTCTGTGCCTACGCCTTTCTTATATGAAAATAGGAGGCTATCTCAATCTTTCAGAGGAAATGGTTCTCCCTTTGAAGAAAAGGAATGCATTCTTTTTAATGTGTGAAATAGATCTCCATGAACAAATGCAATCCCTTGTAACTTTATAATTGGAATTTATGAGGCACTCTACTTTAAATCAGCTCCAAATTCAGTACAATACATTTTCATTGATGAACTTCAGTTTTACATAAAAGTTAAAGCCTTACTCTTCTCCCCACCTCTTTTAATTCTCTTCCACATCAGCAGATGAAGTCAGACCTGGGTGTTCCTTGTGTTTCCTTAAATACCAAGAAGAAGACAAAAGATATTTAAAATTGCACAGGCTTTTGTACTTGATGGTTGTGGGAGGGAAACATACCAAAACATGCCCTTTTCTAAGATGCATCAGCCTTTACACCTTCCTGGAAAATATAAAAGGGTATAATAATATTTTTTTTTTTTTAAAAAAAAAACCTCTAAGAAAGGGGGGGCACCCTTCTAAACAATAGAAGACCTTGTTATGGTGTCACTTTCCACGTCATATGAAAATATTTTTCCAAAGTTTGAAAGCATTTGTAAAAGAAAAAAGCACCACAAGTATCAAGAGATTTCCCCCTCTCCTTTATATATATAAAAAACAAAAACCCAACAAAGCAAAGTTCTTCCCTCCCCACTCCCTTCTCTTTCCTTAAAAGAGAGAGAGGGAAAAAAGAGTTTAGAAAATTTCACTTTTCTATTCACTGCAGTTCTGGCCAAAGTAAAGCCCTCTTTTTACATTGACGTCAAGATCTTTACTAAGATTAGGGTTTCATTTCTCTATTGCAGCAATTAGCCAGGGAATGTATAAAAGGCTTGAGGGAAGCCGGCTAGAACTCCAGAGGGAAAGCACTTTGTACCACAGGCAGATAGTGAGAGGGAGAGAGAAAGAAGAGTGTGGCAGGAGAGAGAGAGAGAGAGAGAGAGACGGAGGCAGCACACAGAGAGAGAGAGAGAGAGAGAGAGAAGAGCAGAAAGTTTGTGTACAAAGATTTCTTCCCACCCACCCCTCTTCCACCAAACGAAAAAAAGTATTGTTTCACCTGAGAGCTTTGGTGATAAAAGGAATGAGAGAGCGAGAGTGCTAGAGCTGCTCAGCGCTTTTCAATACCTCAGAGTTAGAGGAAAGTTAGCAGTTTGCTCAGCTTCAGTTTTAGAACTGCAAGCAATTGGCAGCGCAGCTGTCTCTCCCTGTAGCGGACTGAAAAGGGACTACTGGCTAAGGAGAAACAACAACACAAAGTTTGACTTAGGAGTTTCTGAAAAATTAAAAGCAGCTCAGGGTGGAAAAGATTTTCATACTGGCGTTCTGAGTTAATGTTTTTCTTCCTTCCTTCCTTTCATTAAGCCCGTGCTCTGCTGCACTGAGGCAACTCTACGAGAAGAGACAGGGCACCATGAGTTTTTAAGGAGCACTTTGTTTTTTGTTTTAATTATTATTGTTAATGAGAGCACAGGGCATGACGAGGGAACTCAAGGGAAGCCTCTGAAGAGCAGCAGCAAGCAAGATGGGTCTCTTAAGTGTGGACCTGTTGATCACCCTTCAAATCCTGCCGGTTTTTTTCTCCAACTGCCTCTTCCTTGCACTCTATGACTCGGTGGTCCTCCTAAAGCACATGGTGCTTCTTCTGAGCCGCTCCAAGGCTGCACGTTGCGAGTGGCGAAGGATGCTCACGTCGGAGGGGCTGCGCTGCGTCTGGAACAGCTTCCTACTAGATGCCTACAAACAGGTGAGTTGGCGGACACTGAGTGGAAAGCAAAATTTTCTGGTGGGGACATTTGTCTCCGCTGCGGATAGAAAGTTTACCGCAAGAGCGCAAGGAAGATTTGAGGCACATGGTCTGAGCCATTTATCACAGATAGTAAATGAGTCAGGATTTGAACTCTGATTTGAATCCTGCCTCCTGGTTTGCAGCTTAACTTATTCAAATGCGTGGTTCCATGAAGACTTTTTCGGGTGGGAGCAAAGGACAGAGGTAAGTTTTAGGCAGGGAGATCCACTCCATTCAAACTATATGGGTTTCATTACAGTGTATGAACTTGTATAATAGGAAGTGTATTTGCGATGCCCACTTCTGGACCAGCGTTGTATTAACTCTTTTAAGAGTTTTAACTGCTAATGATAGCATGTTGTTGGTTCATTTTTCACTGAAGCACAGAAAGACTCTTCCTAACGTTAAATATATACATGCAAAAAATGGTGAATTCCTACATGTCTCTCCTTTGAGTGTAATAATAGAATCTGTGTGGGTGTAAATATGTGCAGGACTGTAGACTGAATAAGCAAGCATATAATCACTATATCCCACTTTCACAGCTATCAAAATTAGCCAGGCCCCCAGCCTTATGCTTGGCACATCCTGTTGATTTCCAGTGTCTAGGCAGATTTGAAACTAAATATATCATTCTGCATGCCAAAACAATACAGGTTTCTATGTTTGCCATTTTGCAGATGGGAAAAGTGAGGTGGGCAAGGGTAATAATGTCAGCCACAGAGCTGCCATGCAAACTCCCATGTGAGAAGGACCCTCTGCATTCAGCAAAGGGATATGGCACAGTCTGCAGAACAGTTAGTAGGAGGCCTTCAGTAATACATGGGTAGTAAACTTACTGGGTGATCCACAAAGAGCTTCCTCAGCAGGAACTCCCTGTGTTGACTTCAGCAACCTCTTGTTGGGGCATGTGACAACTGGGTCAATCGACTGAGCAACATAATAGAAATGAAATTGTGCTGCTTTACTTACTCACCAGGTTTTCATTTAACAGCCTGGTGCTTCCCCAGTTATCATTCATAGGATTTCCACTAGTTATGGTACTGGGAAATGTTGTGCTTTTATTGGTGTAAGTAGCAAAAGAGAAGCATTAAGCTCAGCTCTCAGTGAAGACAGAATGAAAACTAATGAAAACAGAAGTCCCTCTCTTTACATTCTGGACATTAATAAACAAATAACATGCAAATATGCCCATCTTTCATAAGCTAAACTGAATTATCTACTGCATTGTATTACAAAGGAGCTTACACTATGAATCTTGGAAGTCCGTCCATTTTCATTACAGTATGTAAGAATATGCTTGATTTCCATTCATGTCAAGGACAGTGACGGCATCTTCCCTAGGAAAGGGCATTGTCTTGTGACAACTACCAGGAAATTGAAGGGTCGTAGCTCAGTATTAGAGCATCTGCTTTGCATGGAAAAGGTCCTAAGTTCAGCTCCTGGCATCTCTAGATAGGGGCTGGGAAAGAATCATTGCCCAAAAGGCTGGAGAGTTGCTGCTAGTCAGTGTAGACAGTATGGAGCTATGTGGACCAATGATCTAACTCAGTATAAGCCTGCTTCCTATGTTCCTAATTGGTTATTCAGGGTAATATTGCAATCTAGCCATTCTTATGGCGTGTGCATATTTCTGAGTGATGCTTTGCACCATGGAGAGCTCCCATGGTTAAATCAGGAGTAATGTGGCGGGTTAGGCACCCAGGGACAATAATATTCACATGCAATATATCCATCATGATTCTTGAATAGAAGAGTTCACGAACCACTCTGCAGATATCCCAGGGTCCTCCAGAAACACTTCTAATTGCATCTATAGAATATGCTTATAGTTGACCCAATGCTTTCAAAATACACTCCTGCTTAGAATTTAAGTGATACCTTGAAGTCTGAGCACCACAGACTAAAATTTTTGAAATTATTATTTATTAAACTGCATGCCACGAAACCTCTTTGGCGTAGTTTAAATTGTGACTATCTACTCTGGTGTGTGCTGGAGCAACACTTTGTCTGCCAGGTTGCAGCCCTGCAAAGGTGAAAACAGGTGCAAAGATTTGAAAGCGGACCAAAGCAACACAATGGCTTTAACACAGGGGTGGGAAACCTGCAGCTCCCATTATTTCTGACCATTGTCCATGCTGGCTTGGGCTGGTGGAGTCCAACAACATCTGGAGGAAATCTCTGGTGACGCTTATTATATCAACAGATGGTATGGTATGGCTCTTGTCTGAGTTTACCTTAAGGCAGTGGCAGAAAGGGGGCATACATTCTCTGGTGTCCTTTCCCCAGTCCGCCAAGTGTTCTTGCTGACACTGTGCGCAAAGGGTCTCGGTAGCTCCAGGGGGAGGGCACTGGAACAGTGATGTACATATATAGTCCTATCCAGCCTTAGAATCATAGAATCATAGAATCATAGAATCATAGAGTTGGAAGAGACCACAAGGGCCATCGAGTCCAACCCCCTGCCAAGCAGGAAACACCATCAGAGCACTCCTGACATATGGTTGTCAAGCCTCTGCTTAAAGACCTCCAAAGTAGGAGACTCCACCACACTCCTTGGCAGCAAATTCCACTGTCGAACAGCTCTTACTGTCAGGAAGTTCTTCCGAATGTTTAGGTGGAATCTTCTTTCTTGTAGTTTGGATCCATTGCTCCGTGTCCGCTTCTCTGGAGCAGCAGAAAACAACCTTTCTCCCTCCTCTGTGTGACATCCTTTTATATATTTGGACATGGCTATCATATCACCCCTTAACCTCCTCTTCTCCAGGCTAAACATGCCCAGCTCCCTTAGCCATTCCTCATAAGGCATCGTTTCCAGGCCTTTGACCATTTTGGTTGCCCTCCTCTGGACACGTTCCAGTTTGTCAGTGTCCTTCTTGAATTGTGGTGCCCAGAACTGGACACAGTAACTGGACACAGCCTTATCGCTGGGGTTAATGCCTTGCCATGTTCACAGCAGTGGTCACAGAGGAAACAGACTCCAACCCAGAGTCTACTCCCTGACTGGCTAGGAAGAGCATAGGGAGCTGTCTTATACTGAGTCAGGCCAATATTAGTCGCAGGTTTTCAGGGTTTCAGACGGGACCTTTCTCACCCTACCTGGAGATGCAAAGGATTGAACTGTGGACTGCCTGCCTGCAAAGCAGATGCTGTGGCACAGAGCTATGGTCCTCCTCATTAGCTTCCCTAAATTTTCAATCCCCCTGTGGAGCAGGGCTTCCTCAAATGAGCAGGTGCCCAGCTGCCACGGCAATCCTTCAGAGATAATGATGGCAGTGAGAGAGCAGGTGTTCCTCAGAGTCCTCTCTGTCCACCAGGTGTTCTTGCCGTTATACACTGTTAAGCACCTGTAAGTTAGTGCAGCCTTCCCCAACCTGATGCCTTCCAGATATTTTGGACTGCGACTCCTGTCAGCCTCAGCCAGCACCTCTTGTGAAGAGAGAGGATCTGCTCACCTGCAGTGGCCAAGAACTGTAAAACCCTCCCTGTAAAACACTCCAGAAACATACTTCTCATACATAACTGACTTTGATATGCAGGGACAGCATGCAGATGCTCTGTGCATTCCATCTTGAAAATGTAAATACTCCCGGATCAATAAAAAGTTAGGCCACTGCTCCTTTCCCCTGCTTTGTATCCTTTCACAGCAAGAGCGTATCTAAAGCAGACCTGGAGAATATAACTCTTGTAAGAGTTCAGAGGCAGTGGTTGTGAATGGTCCCTTGAATGTTGAAGGTCATGCAAGATTCTGTAAGATTCTTTAGGGGAGAGCAGAATGCTGAGGTCTCCACCACAAAGAATGAGAGAGGAAGTGTGCAAGGTTATAACTCCCACAGAAAGAGAGAGTATAAAAAGAGCATATTCCAGAACAGTTGATTAAGTCAGCTGCTATCTCTTCCCTGTAGCCTTGAGCAATACGTAGGAAAGAGGCTTGGATCTCATTTCCATGAATAGTGTTTCCAGGTTCCACACACTGCACTGCTAAGATGTCTGAGCAACACCCCACTGCCCCACCATATAATGTAATGTAGAATGGAACAACAACAGCAACAACAACACATTTTATAGAGGAGTTTGCAGAAGGCCAGAATGTGATGTAGGGTCACAGGGTGGCATGAGGAAAAGAAACTGTGTGGAAGGCCAGACAATTGGGTGTCGCGGGAGAAAAAAGCCCTCCCCTCCTTTTGCTAAGCTTGCTTTCAATTAACATCACATTAACTAGTACAACTTCCAGATGTGAGATGTAATTTGCGCATTTGTCTTTTCCCCCCTTTTGTAATGTACCACTGCTGGCGGCAGAAGCAGACACCTCAGTACAACTGTGTTGTTAGGAAGCTGGCTTTTAGGGCAATAACCATTAGCAACAATGCTAAATGTAAAGCTGGATGTTGAAAAGCATTATTTAATGGGCTTATTCAATATATGGGTAATTTGTTGCTAAAGCTGGCATGGGCAGATTCTGTTTCATTAGAGAGAGAGAGTTTGATGATTCTCTAATGTTTGCTTATTTTTCCCCTCTTTTGTATATTTTTTACCCAGCTTTTAGTAGGTTTCTACATACTTGGTGAACTTTGCTTTCCGATTTGAACACCTGCCAGATTCAGCATGGATTTCCCCCCTTCTTTTTGCCATACTGTTCCCTCCTTATCGTTTGAATTGCAGCCCCCAGGAGGCAAGCACACCCTGCATTGCACAGAGAGGTTCTTTATAACAAGGTTAATTATCATAATGAGGGTTAATGGAGCCAGTGTTTAAGGCTGGGTATCTTTACATTTTAGAGGAAGAGTTCAAAGACAGGGCTTGTTTTTGAGAATACCTTGTGCTTTCAACTCAAAAAAGGTTCTGTAATGTTGCTGGATGCTGCTAGGATGAAAAAGGCATCTGTATTCCATCACATATTTAGAGAGTGATGTGACTGCTGGGAAAACAGGATGATGAAAACCCCTGATTGTATACGTGCAGGATATGCACAATATTCCTACGCTATATAGGTCATCCGGATGAGTGCCAATATAGACTTTGTGGCAGGTGATGCCACCATGTTTGATCTATACACAATAACGCATATGTTCCCCCCCCCCCAGTCACAGGGGGGAAACAAAATCTTTCCCTGTAGAACAGGTCATGCTTCAGCACTGTGTGGAACCTGTTTTTATGAAACCCAGAAAAAAGGGAGAAAGAAATAACCAACAGCAAAGTAATTTTCAAGCAGCCTAAGCTGTGGAGGCTGGTGCCCATTGAGACTGGTAGGGTGGTAGGCAGAGAGACCCAGAGAGCGACAAAGCCAACTAAGTCAAGTTTCAGAATCCTAGATTCAAAGAGTTGGAAGGGTCACGATGGATCTTCTGGTTCAGACCCTTGCAATGCAGGAATATGCACCCATATGGGGATCAAACCCGTAACTGTGATCAGATCCACACTCTAAACAACCGAGCTGTTGCAGAGGTTCTTCTCCTTGCCGACTTCTGTGCGGAGGTGGAAACTAACAGGCAATCACTCCCTGGACTGATTGCAAGTGAGAAGTCCAGGTTGGCTAAGGGCAGCCTGAAATTGGTGGGGCAGTACCAACCTCCACATTACATTACATCACAGCTCAAGAAGCAGCTCAAACATAAGCACCTGAAGTTTGTGGCTCTAGATAGATAGATAGATAGATAGATAGATAGGTAAATGCAAAGGGACCCCTGACCATTAGGTCCAGTTGCGGGTGATTCTGGGGTTGTGGCGCTCATCTCGCTTTACTGGCCAAGGGAGATGGCGTACAGCTTCCGGGTCATGTAGCCAGCATGACTAAGCTGCTTCTGGAGAACCAGAGCAGCGCACAGAAACACCGTTTACCTTCCCGCTGGATCGGTACCTATTTATGTACTTGCACTTTGATGTGCTTTCAAACTGCTAGGTGGGCAGGAGCAGGGACTGAACAATGGGAGCTCATCCTATTGCGGGGATTCGAACTGCTGACCTACAGATCGGCAAGCCCTAGGCTCTGTGTTTTAGACCACAGTGCCACCCCCATCCCCACAGTGCCACCCGTGTCCCAGATATATTAGACTCCAGTGGAAACCCAGAAACCCAGTCTCTCCAGGGTGTTTACTCTGTTTTTAATCTCTGTTACTGTGCAAGGAGCCCAGAGACACATGGAGGACACAGTGGGCTTTAGTTTCACTGCCATCTCCAGACCAATGCAGGGGAATGGGCTGCATGAAGTCCTACAGACAGATCTCTTTGTTCCTCCTTGCCATGGTTTTTGGAAATGTTGATAAGAGTCTCCAAGACTGAAGTTAGGGTGGAACCATAAGAAAACAAGATCAAAGGCCAGCATCCTGTTTCCCACAGTGGCCAACCAGCCGCCTCTGTTAAGCCCACAAGCAAGACATGAGAATATCAGGTCTCCCCTGCTGTTGTTCCACTACAGCTGGTAATTCAGATTCATAGGAATTTAGGATGCTGTCTCATCCCAAGTCGGACCACTGGTTCATCTAGCTCAGTATTGGCTAAAGCAGAAATGGGGAATCTCAGGCCTGTGGACCAAATGCAGCCCTTGAGGCCTCTATGTCTGGCCCTCATGAGTCTCCCCAGGCCACAGCCCTAACCAACCCAGCCATGTTGTTTGCTTGGATTGCTATGCTACAGAAAAGTCAAGGGTTTATGTACAACTACCTCTCGATCTGCAATCCAACTCAGCAATAAACCATGGGTTTTCCTGGGGGGAAATGGCAGGGCAAACAAGGTGGGGACGAGCTCTGTGTCACTGCAACTTGTTTATTTAGCCCACGTGTATCCAGGTTAAGTGGCAGCTGCTGCACTTTTTCCATGTGTTTGCTCCCTCAAAGCAGAATGGACTTTGACAGCAGCATTCAACAAGACCTGGCTATGGACAGTGTTGTCATGGGCTAATTTTCTTGTGCAGAGATGGGGAACTTGAGAAGCAGAGATGGGGAACTTGTGGACTTCTGGATGCTGCTGAACACCAACTCCCATCAGCCCCAGCCAGTGTGACCAATAGTCAGCAATGATGGGAGCAGTAGTCCAATAACAACAGGTTAGCCATCCCTGATCGAAAGGTTTTGGTTAAGGTCTACCATCTATCTGTCCATCTATCTGTCTGTCTCAAGGTTCTGTTCTTTGCCTTTGATCTGGGAGAATTAATATCAGGACCCCAGTTTGTGCATAAGAACAACTCCTTGGTTGCACACTTGTTCCTAGAATGAAGCAGCTACAAACCTTCCCAGAATGTAATCCCAAAATGACTTCTATTAATATGAGCAGCAGTGTTGTGTAGCATCACGGCAGAGGCAATATATTTACAAAGGCAGACAAATCAGTGTGTGGAATAATGGATAGGCTTCTTTCTGACTTTTGTCTATTTGACACACCAGTGGGAGAGTAAACTATTTTGGCAGGCTTTTAGGGCAGTGGAACAAGGCCTCTTAGCCTAAGCCCATCTGCTTTCATCATCTTTGTTTACTTTGGCCTGGAGTTCAAGGAAGTGCTTTTCTTTGTATTTCATAGCAGTGAGAGTATCTTATGAAAGAAGCTCTCTATTAAAAAAACATTGTCCAATAGTTCTAGGTCTAAAATAGTCTTACTGGATGTTTATTAAGAAATAGTGAGTAGTTTTCTCCCAAGCTGACATTAAGAGTGCTCTGCTTATAGCAGCCTAGAAGGCAGATAATTGATCTCAGTAGATTATTCAGGCGCAAACATTTACAAACTATTTTTTAAAAAGCAAGACCACAAATTGTTTCCTATGTACTTAGGGAAGGATGAACTTCCTAACTCTAGGTTTAGGCCTGGGAATGTGTTCATTCCTGTGACTGCCCCCAAATCCACAGAAGTTGAAAGGAAAGGATAACATCATGCACTTGAGGGAACGAGTTCTTTTCCTGTTGAGGATATATGTACATGGCCCGAGATCTTTCACAATATTTTGAGCTTCTTTGATATTGTTCCTGACAAATGTAGCATTGTTCCCCAAGATTGTTAGGGAAGTCCTTGGCAGTGCCTGCTCTGATTCTTTTCTTGTTGGAGCCTACACATCAAGGCCTACTTCAGCTGCGAGATGAAATGAGCAGTTGACACAAGAGCTCCCAAGCATCCTCTCTGGGTTAGTGGAGCCCAAGTGTCTCCTTGGTATTGTGGGGAGCTATGGAGCAAGTTGAGTGCAAGTGATGCAAGCCTTGCTCTAAAGCTGATCTAACACGGATTTTGTGCCCATGTGGCAATGCAGGCTGTGAGGAAGGTTTGCTTTTCAGTTAGCAATGTATCTTCTAGTAGCTGGCTGGAAGTGTTATTTTGGACGGGCCAAAGGTAACTTACTCCCACTGTGGTGGAGGGACCTATGGAGCATTTGAAGACCTGCTGTGACCAACTGGCCTCACATTTTGACCACGTGCAGCAGAGTGGGTTTGACTGTTTGGGTTCAGGAGGTAATCCTTCACCATGTTAGAGGATACTCCCTTGAAAGACAAAATGGAATGGATTGGAATAAGTATTTCCCAGTTGCAAATGTCTGCTTCTTGGGGAAAGTGGTGAAGTGAGTTGTGATGGCGCAACTGTAAGCATTCTTGAATGACTTGGATTATTTGGATTAGTTCCAAGCTCAGTTCAGACCTGGCCACGGGACCTAGTTGGCCTGGTCACCTTGGCATACAACCTTCACTGAGAGTGGGGCAAGGGGAGTGCAATCTTACTCCTGCTACTTGACGTCTCTGCAGATTTCAATACCATTGACCATGGTATCCTCCTGGACCAGCTTTGTGAAATGGGAATGGGGGCACTGTGCTACAGTGATCCCAGCACATATGGGACCGAGTCCAGAAAGCAGCAATGGGAGAGTGCTTTGGGCCACCTGGCAGTTCCACTGTGGACTGCTTCAGGATACTATTTTCTTCCCAGTGCTATTTAATATCCACATGGAGCTTCAGTCATTAGTTTGGGGGCAAGGTGCTGTAAGTGCAGTGATGACACTCAGCATAATTTCACCATAATGTCTGAATCAGGAGAGGATGTGCAGGACCTGGACTGGTGGCTGGATGTAGTAGTGAGATGAGGGCAAATAAGCTGAACTTGTATCCTAGCGAGATGGAGGCACTGTGGGTTAGTGTCAGAGGAATTGCTCAATTGCCTGTCCTGGATGGGATTGCACTCTCTCAAAGGTACAATTATGCAACGGAGGTGCTTCTGGACCCAGCTCTGTTACCGGAGGCTCAGATAGCCTCAGTGGCTAGAAGCATCTTTAACCAGCTGTGATTAGTGAGACAGCTAAGGCAATTCCTGGACCAGGAGAGCTTGACCACTGGTGACTTCCAAGATTGGATTACTGCAATGCACTCTAGGTAGGGCTTCTCTTGCACTCGATTGAGAAACTGTAGCTACTGCAGAATGCTGCAACATGGTTGTGAGACCCTTTGATCAGAGATGCCTTTGATCAGAGATTTGCAGTGGTTGCCAATTTTTTACTATTGGAATATAATGCCCTTAATGGCTTGGAGCCAGTTTTCTTGCTCTATCTCATAGGTGTCCACTCAACCGCTTAAGTCTGCAGAACTGGCCCTATCACAGGTGCCACACATTTCTTGGTCCATACTTGTAAGAATTTTTTCTTTTTGTATGGCAGCATCTAAACTTTCGGAACTCTGCCTATTGACATCAGGCAGGCTCCTTCACTATTCTTTTCAGCGCCTGCTTAAATCATTTTTGTTTAGACAAGTATCCAGAGACATACATGTTGGCATGTTTTAATCTCCTTTTAGTTTTCTGCTTTGTTCAATTGTTTTTAAAATGTTTTAATTACTTGTTTTAACTGTTTTTTATTCATATTTTTAATATTTCTTGTAAACCTCTTAGAGGTTTTGTTACAATCAGGTGGTTTCTTTGTGTGTATGTGTTGTTGTTTTTTAAAAAAACTCTGCTAAGAAGCCAGCAGATATATCCAGGCCCATTGTTCTCCTTTAAGAAATATTTTGCTCATTCAGGTGAAACAGGAGAATATTAAGAAAATAGACGATTCAGGACTCTGATAGTGGGGAGATGAGGAAAGATGATAGTTGGCAACTAGTAAGCAGGTGGCACTTGTATACCCTCCAACATTTATCCGATAGAAATAGGGACATCCCATTCCATATTGATAATATTACTATTTATACCCCACACATATTAATGGGTTGCCACAGCCACTTAGCGTGGCTTCCAACATATATAAAAATATAATAAAGCATTAAGCATTTTTTTAAAAAATCTTCCCTATACAGGAATGCCTTCAGATGGCTCAGGGGTTGGATAATTCCATAACTTCCAACATTTCTCCAATAAAGATAGGGACATCCTACCATACCCTCCAATATTTCTCCAATGAAAATAGGGTCGTCCTAAGGCAAAGTGGGACATTCCGGGATCAAATCAGAAACCGGGACGGCTTCTCTAAATCAGGGATGTCCCTGGAAAATAGGGATACTTGGAGGGTCAGTACTTGGGTGAGTGGGGGAAGATTTTCCCTGGCTACTTACAGTTGCTATTTTTTAATGCGTATGACTTTACACATATGCATCTTGCATGGCCTCTGAGCAACTTACCACAACTTTGGATTCTGTAGAGGGAAAAACAATAGTAGCTTTGGAATTGTCCTCTTTCCAGTGGCTGATGACAGTTTGGATGAATCACACTATAAAATGACAGGTTCCTAAGGGCTTGGATGCCTGTGAATGGAACAAAATCAAAGAGAAGGTCTTCAAAAGTATTTGAGAGCTCAAGGGGATTCTCTCCATAGCCCTAATACATCATGTCTATGTTTAAACAGCCAGCACCACAGCCTGCTAATTATCCAACAATGTCTATCTTCTGTAAGGACTTAACTTTGCTCAGAACTCAGAAGTCTCTAATGCTGTGCTTTAAAAACATTAGTGTACAGATTCTGAAAAGCCTTATTATATTATCCCCTGAAAATAAGTGAGAAAAAGTGTCTAAATGTTCTGATGCTTTGTCCATGGGGCGTTAAATGAACAATGTTACTACAGTGGTAAGTTCTATTTCTGGTTAGCAGCTTATGAAAGGACCTCTTTTTCCCCTACCTCTTCCACCTCATTTTTCAATCTGCATGCAAGAGCAACATTAATCATGCCCTTGCTACTTGGTGCAGCTTTAAAGTGAGATCCCTTGAGTCTGGGCAGTTAGCTAAAAATGCAGATTGAACCTTATGCACAAACAGACGTTCATCTTGTCCAGTATTTTCTTTCTGCAGAAGTAGCCAGCCTGCTACTTCTGGTCTGCGGGTGCTCGGAAGCAGGACATCGTGGTCATATAGGCAAGGTTGTGCTCGTATTGTCTGACAACCCATAAAATACTTTGTGGGAAGGGCTATGGCTCAATACAATGCTTTGTATGCAGAAGGCCTGAGGTTCAATCCCCAGCAACTCCAGGGAGGGCTGGGGGAAAACGCTAAACCCTACACTGCCAGTCCATGTTGAGAGTGTTGAGTTAGATGGGCCAATGGTCTGACTTCATAGAAGGCAGTTTTCAGTATTCCTATAGTGCTGTTAAATGTGGAGGCTTCGTTTTAGCTTATACAACTCCTACAGCTATTGATATAATGCAATGGGCCTGGATAGCTCAGTTGGTTAAAGCATGGCACTGATAATGCCGAGGTTGCAGGTATGGGACAGCTGCCTATTCCAGCATTGCAGGGGGTTGGACTAGACGATTCTTATGGTCCCTTCCAACACTGCAGTTCTGTGACATCAATGAATTTGTTGTTGTTGTTTAGTCGTGTCCGACTCTTTGTGACCTCATGGACCAGAGCACGCCAGGCACTCCTGTCTTCCACTGCCTCCCGCAGTTTGGTCAAACTCATGCTGGTAGCTTCAAGAACACTGTCCAACCATCTTGTCCTCTGTCGTCCCCTTCTCCTTGTGCCCTCAATCTTTCCCAACACCAGGGTCTTTTCCAGGGAGTCTTCTCTTCTCATGAGGTGGCCAAAGTATTGGAGTCTCAGCTTCATGATCTGTCCTTCCAGTGAGCACTCAGGGTTTTTTTTCCTTCAGAATGGATAGGTTTGTTCTTCTTGCAGTCCAGGGGACTTTCAAGAGTCTCCTCCAGCACCATAATTCAAAAGCATCAATTCTTCGGCAATCAGCCTTCTTGATGGTCCAGCTCTCACTTCCATACATCACTACTGGGAAAACCATAGCTTTAACTATATGAAATGAATATAATATAGTGCAACTGACTTTCGGGGTTGGTGTGTTGTGCACAGAGTGCAATGATATTGAGTGTTTGGAGGGGAGGGAGGCTCAGTTATTTTCATTGTACACAGGTTGTACATTGACAATAAAGATATTATTAAAATATGTCTAATCTTTCTAGAAGCTGTTTGAAGCATTGTCTCACGTTGCAGCAATGTATTGCATAACAGTGTATTACATGCCCTTTTATGCAACTTGAGCCAACAGTCTGTCGATTTCGTTGGACAATCCTGTGAGAGAGGGAGGGAGGGAGGGAGGGAGGGAGGGAGGGGAGAATCATTTCACTTGCTACTTTTGAGGTCAGAAGATTAAATGCCTTGAGATAGATCAACTTCCAAGCTTCCCTGTGGAGGAGAAGTAGTTGAAGCAGAGACCCATAGCCCAGTTTCCGCATCATCCACCACTGAGGCACACAGAGTAGCTGGCTGGTGTAGCTGACAGAAGTCCATGATTATAGGAACTCTGGAGCCTGAGCTATTGCGTGTGAGTAAAATTCTCTGGGTCGGTTCCTCAGAACAGCTCCCTTGCTTGCCTTTGTTTATAATTTCAAAAGAGGTTTGGCAGAGCAATAATTTTTATTCCCCCCCCCCATTTTTATTTTATTTTGGATGACATTTCATTGTGGTGTGGTGTGGGTATCTTTCCAAGAGCTAATTCTGCACACCCCCCTCTCAATAACGAATAACAACAACAAAGAAACAAAGGAGCCCCACGAAGCGGGTGATCAGTGAGGATGTCAATCCCATTCCTGAGCCTGCTGGAATAAAGAGGCCCTTTGGGAATGTAAGAGCTTCATCAGGACCAATTAGCAGGACATGCTGCTGGTTGTGTCTGAGCATTAACTACTGGGCAGGGTTGGGGGGGTTGTTTCGGAGTGGCTTAACGCTAGCACGGAACAAGGCACCGACCTAATTACTCCTCCGCTAGAGCAGAGGAGGCCTTGTGAATGTCTGCTTGGCAAGACTTTCTCATTAAGGACCAAAATCTCCAAACAGACGCAAGGACTCCTAGTAGGGGGGAAAACATTAACACGATAGGTAACCTGTGGCCGAGAGAGTTCCTTTGTTGCTGTGGGAAATGCAGTGATGCTAGCCACACCAGAGGGTTGCTTGGGTACTTTCCAGATATGTGATGACGTGAAACCAGCTATTATTTTGCTTCCAAAGTCAACCTTCCTCCCTTTCGTTTGTAAGTTACTGCGGCTGGGAGGGAGGCACAGAGGGCACCCTTCCTTTGTTGGGACATAATTAAACCAATGCCCTTGGCAGCAAAGCGGTTTTGGTGCTTGAAAGACCAAATGATAACAACGCCCTACAGAACTAGGTCCTTCTATCTCCCCCTTCCCGCCCTCCCCGTCCCGGGTTTCAAGGATCTATTCATTTTAAGAATAGCATGAAGAGTGGAGGATTCAAAATTAAGACACTATTGCTTTCCTTTTTACTCTTTGGATAAAGCAAACATCGCGCACCCCCCCCAGCCCCTGTTCACATTACAGCTGCAGGAGAAGCTTGGTTTTTCCCCCTGCATTGGTGCAACCGACAAAAAGCGCATCATGTATGGGGCAGCAAAGGTACACATATCATGGGCTGCAATTGCTTGATGTTAGTGGGACTTGCTTCTGAACAAACATGCGTAAGACTGGGCTGTTAGGCAAATATCCTGTTCTAGCCATTCATTGAATCCATCCATTCTCTTTTATATCTATATATGTATATTCCTATATCTATATCTATATATGTATATTCCGGGACGCGGGTGGCACTGTGGGTAAAACCTCAGTGCCTAGGGCTTGCCGATCTCATGGTCGGCGGTTCAAATCCCCGCGGCGGGGCGAGCTCTCGTCTTTTGGTCCCAGCTCCTGCCCACCTAGCAGTTCGAAAGCACCCCTAAGTGGAAGTAGATAAATAGGTACCGCTTTAGAGCGGGAAGGTAAACGGTGTTTCCGTGTGCTGCGCTGGTGCTGGCTCGCCAGAGCAGCTTCATCACGCTGGCCATGTGATCCTGAAAGTGTCTCTGGACAGCACTGGCCCCCGGCCTCTTAAGTGAGATGGGCGCACAACCCTAGAGTTGGACATGACTGGCCCATACGGGCAGGGGTACCTTTACCTTTACCTATGTATATTCCAGTGATTTGATGGGATGTATGTATATCTTCACACTTCAGAAATTCTCTTTGAAATTCCATATTTTACTTTGTCACAATTGGTTGACTAAATTGCAAGGCTTCGCTTCATGAATCTTGAGGAGCATGTACAGTAATCATGCCATCAAAGGGGGATTTTATTCCAGGCTTTGTATGCAAACATTTATTGCCTTACAGCACAATCCTAACCAAGCTTCCCAGGGGCATATGGTTGGCCTCTGTAAAAATATGAGGTTGAAATTAGATGGGCCTTTCATCCAGCAAACCCAAACTTATGTTCTTATATCTACTCAGAAATAACTCCTACTAAATTCAGTGGCGCTTGCTCCCTTAGAATTGCCGCTTTAGTCATAACAGCTATGTCTGGGTCTTGAAATAAATCTCATGTAACAAAATAAAAGATTCCCATTGTTACTTAAACCCTTTAGACTACTGTATGTATTCCATGTGCTCGTAGAAATTGCAGTGCAATTTAAAGTTATGGGATCCATTTCAGACTACTTAGTGTTCGTTTTAAAACAGTTTTCTAGCCCCGTATGAACCAACCTGGACCATGTGATCATCATCTGAAGCCCTTCTTCATGTGCCTCCTCCATGAGAGGCTGGGGGCGGGGGCGGGTTAGCAACATGAGAATGGGCCTTTTCTGTCGTGGCTCCCCACTTATGAAATGCTCTCCCCAGGGAGGTTCGCATGGCACCTTCATTACGATACGATATGATATCTTTAGGCGCCAGGCCTTTGGCTAATTAAACAACCTTTGGCCGTTTAAACTGGGGGTGGGGTATTGCCTTTGTTTGTTACTGTTATGTATTTTTGTGTTTTTATATAATAATGGTAATAATAATAATAATAATAATAATAATAATAATAATAGAAGCTCAGAAACCATTGTGGGTGCACAGTTTGACTTCTAGGTAAAGGTAAAGGTACCCCTGCCCGAAACGGGCCAGTCTTGACAGACTGTGGGGTTTGTGCGCCCATCTCACATTTATTGGCCGGGGGCCAGCGCTGTCCGGGGACACTTCCGGGTCACGTGGCCAGCGTGACATCGCTGCTCTGGCGAGCCAGAGCCGCACACGGAACGCCGTTTACCTTCCCGCTGGTAAGCGGTACCTATTTATCTACTTGCACCCGGGGGTGCTTTCGAACTGCTAGGTGGGCAGGCGCTGGGACCGAACAGCGGGAGCGCACCCCGCCACGGGGATTCGAACCGCCGACCTTTCGATCGGCAAGCCCTAGGCGTTGAGGCTTTAGCCCACAGCGCCACCCGCGTCCCAGTTTGACTTCTAGTAGCTACAAATAGGCATTAATTATGGAACATTGTTCTTTGCTCCTCTCCTACGGCTATTGTGAAAGGCAGCCTTCGCTAACTTTGGAAGTTGGAACATACTGTTGGACTACAGCCGCTATTGGCTCTCACCATTGGCCTTCCTTGCATTCTCTTTTCTTCCATTTCCCCAAAGTCTGTTGAAAGTAACCATATATTTGAAGATGTGGAGCCATTGAACATAAGCAAATATCTGTAAAGTTCTTTCATTACTATCTATCATCTATCTATCTCTATCTATCTATCTATCTATCTATCTATCTATCTATCTATCATCTATCTATCATCTATCATCTATCATCTATCATCTATCATCTATCATCTATCTATCATATATCTATCTATCATCATCATCTATCTATCATCTATCTATCTACACAATGTAAGCGTGTTATTACCTGGTAGTTTTTCTGCCACAGAACTGTTAAATTATCACTACAGCAATAGAGCAAGTATATATACAATAATTCAAAACCAAAAGAGGGGGGAAATAACGGGAGATTGGGGCACATTATATCAGGAGGACCATTCCACGCAATATAGGAATTGGGTGTTTAGTGTTGTGGAGCTGAACCTTTGGAATTGCCTCTCATCAAATATTAGTCAAGGGCTGTATCTATTGTATCTTCTTCTTCTTCTTCTTCTTCTTCTTCTTCTTCTTCATTTCTTATACCCCACCCATCTGACTGGGTTCTCCCAGCCGCTCTGGGCAGCTTCCAACAAAAATACAGCACCAAACATTAAAAGCTTCCAGAAGCAGGGCTGCCTTCGGATGTCTACAAAAATTATTGCTTGTTGTTAGTTGCTCTGGATTCCTTGGGGAGGGTGGGAGATAAAATTCATCACCATCAATCATTTGGTGAAAGCAAACAGGGTTACCAGTAGCGTTTTATGTGACAAACATAATCTTATTGGAGCAGTTGGCTGCTATTGGTTGAGCAACAGGGAACACAAAAAGCAAATGGCAGCAAACAATAGTAACTTACTACCTCTTTCTTTGTTTTCAATACCAGGTGAAACTGGGCGGAGAAGCACCTAACTCCAACGTGATTCACATACCCAATGGTACCAGTGACAGCAGCAGCAGATGGAAAAGCTCTGGTGGGAAGTACGGCACCGAGTGCCACCTATTAGACTTTGCCAAATCGGAGCGCCCGCTGGTGGTCAACTTCGGCTCGGCCACCTGACCCCCCTTCACAAACCAGCTGTCGGCCTTTGGCAAGCTGGTGGAAGAGTTCTCCAGTGTGGCTGACTTCCTGTTGGTCTACATTGATGAGGCTCACCCATCAGACGGCTGGGCTGCTCCTGGTATCTCCTCCTCATTTGACGTCAAGAAACATAGGAACCAAGAAGACAGGTGTGCAGCTGCTCACCAGCTTTTGAAGCGTTTCTCCTTGCCGCCTCAGTGTCAGATAGTGGCAGACTGCATGGACAACAATGCAAACGTGGCCTACGGGGTCTCCTTTGAGCGTGTGTGTATTGTACAAAGACAAAAAATTGCCTACCTAGGGGGCAAGGGCCCCTTTTTCTACAACCTCCAAGAAGTTCGACTTTGGTTGGAGCAGAACTTCAGGAAAAGATGAAGTGTCCAGACTTACTAGAGGAAAATACGTTGCACATAGTGCCCCTTTAAAGCAATGCAAAAGGGAAAGAAATTGCACCCTGTTTTTGTTTTTGTTTTGGATAGGCTTTTTTTGTTGGCCTGTTACTGAACAGCAGGCCAAATCATATGGCCAGATCAACACAACAGACCATGAAAGCAAAATGAAACCCGAATTCCCCATCATCTTCCCAAAAGGGAGCTGAGAGAAGCGTTCTGTTTGGGACAGAAAGACTGGTGAGATGAGATTCCTGTGTCATGAGCAGGTGATCTTTGTGTTGAGGTGTTTGGTGCAGAAGGAACCAAAAGCATCGCTTCTAGAACAGTTTGTTGAAAAGGCTATACCATCATTTGAAGGGGTATCTCTTTGCCCTCCCGTGTTTGTCCTGCTGAATTCAAATGTAGCAAAATTAGAAATTTGAGGCTTGCAAGTGCCATGAAATAGAACTATTCCTTTTTGATAGAGAGGGTACGGCTTTATAGATACTGCGAGTTCCAGCATCTGCTACAAACTGGCTAGTCAGTTGACCTCTTTTTTTGCTGAAAGTATTGGTGTTCACAACTAGAAATCTCTCTTTGCAGTATTGTACAGCTGCAATTCAGAAAGCTTTTAATCTAAACAGATGATTTGATGCTAGCTGGTTTCCATGCTTTTGAAACAAAGAGATTCAGCTTATACATTCATGCATAACCCCTGCACTGTGGTCTTCAAATCTTAAGGAAACTTAAAGATTTCACAGCACCACCCAACATGAAAAACACATATGTCTATTTTAAGATCATAGGCTATATCTCAAAATCTAACTTTGTGATAATGTTGTGGCAGAGCAGTCCACATTGCGCTGGATCACTTCAGACAACCCAGTTCCACTGGATTCCCACCACTTAGAGGCAGCAATGGGATGGGGGGACAACCTGTTAGTTTGAATTCACCCCTTGGGATATTTTGCCTTGCCAAAGCCAACTTACATAATGAAAATGTACATTGTGTAAGATAAGGTGATAGTCCTACCATGCCTGAGCTTGAATGCATCCAAGATAGCTGACTCATGTCATCTTGTGTGAGAAAAATCTGCTAAGATAACTCACTTGGGTCTCAGATCATCAAAGACAAAGTGTTCTTACCATGTCAGCATAGATCTTGTATTCTCATCAGATGAAGAATTTAGAGAACAGTCACATGGCAGCATTTTTTAATATGCAGTTCCACTTGACCACACCCAGTTGGGAAATCAGAAAATGTTGCCCTCTGGGATCCCACCGATGAAAATTCTGTAGCCTCTGCTGAGTCTGCACCAGACGATTCAGCTTTGTGGACCAGCACAGGCAAAAGAACACTATCAGGGACAGCATGTGCTGATACTTTGTGTCTGATCTCATCATAAATAGCCACATAAATGTGCCCTTAGGATTGCTATGTGCTTAACATTATGCCTGCACTCAGATAATCTCTGAACAGGGAGAAGCTCATGTGCTCTGTGCTGTCAGATTACCTCCATGTAGGAAAAATATTGTGTGTGTCGTAATCTTTAAAAAAAGAGAGTGAGGGAAGAAAAGTAAGGCAGGAGTAAGGCAAGAAAGAACACACAGGCCAGGAACTTCATTGTGGGAGAGCCATTATGACATTTCAGACATTGGGACCATTTGTGAATTCCTTCACCTGGGCTTTCTTGGACTGGGTGTGTGTGTGTTCACAACCTCCTAAGGCCACATCCTAGAAGCAACCTTGGTTTAACACTAGCTTTGGATGCATGGAACTGAAACAGTTTATTAATCAGTGTACTTGCTTGCTTTTCTGAAGAGAAACAGCAGCCACGGGTGCAGCTGCAACAACAACAGTACAATTAGGATTAGAAGTTACTGTGTGTTTAGTAGATGCTCTTTTAAAAAATAATTTATTGCATTTAGAAGCCATGATGCAGATGGTGTATTTTTGTGTGCGGGTGAAAAGGAAAGGGGGTAGGGAGGGAGATACACACCACTTTACCTCATTGGTATTGAAACTTTGTCCATTAGTTAAATGTGGTTGCGTCGATATTGCCCTCCCTTCTGTTCTAGAAGTTTGCAATTAGTTTTTAATCAGATTAGTTCGGTGAAGTTAGTTCAGCATGAAAGAGGTTTCGCCCTCAGGGCTGATGAATTGCAGAGCTGCAGAGGGCCAGCTGCCTTTGCCCAGCTTCATTTTCTAAGGAGCTTCCTTGGAAAATTCATGTCAGCCGCATAGGTACTACTTTAGAAATACAATAGTTGGTATGAGTTTTTCAGGAGTGGTTTTGAAAGCGACACTGAGCACAAGCCACCTTAAAAACACACACAAAAAAAACCAGGGGACGGAAAGCAATTTACATCATTGGTGGAAACCATTCAGCAATACCCAGAAGTGTTCCTTCCCCACCTCTTCATTTATGTTGCCTCCTTATTTGTAGATTCAGCCTATCTCTATGTTTTGATGTTGGCCAGTCCAGCTCATGCACATGGCATTTTTAGAACGTGCTTCTCTCCACTGCAGGTATGCAAACTTGACAGTGTGGTATGAATGCTATTTTCCCCTCCCCATGTCCTCTTTCATTCCTTTCCTCCCTTATACAGACGCACAGCACTTGGCCACACAAATACCGAGAGAGGGTTTTGGAGAAGCTGACAGGATGAACGAAGTGTGGAAAGCTGGCAGTTGGAAGACGTAGGGAAGGGGTGTGCTCTTGGGGTCGAGGGTATTGCACAGGTGTAAGGGCTTGAGGAGGGAAGTAAAGAGGGAAAGTGTTAGGGAAGATGGGCTTCTTTAGCTCGGGGTGAAGAAGATACTGCTGCAAATAAAGGGGGCGGGATAGACACAGGAAAAATGGTCAATATGGAAGGAATGCAGGTCTTCCCCAGCCTATTGGCAGGTACATGAGACAGTGGGATTGTCCACACTTCTCATGCCCAAAATGACATGTCTGAGTGGTGTTCTGCTCAACGCATTCCTTTTTCCCAAGGAAAATCTGTCTTTAGTGCTAAATCGATGCAAACATCAATCCAGAGAAAACCCAATTTGCCATTTGCTCTGATTGAGCACTAAAGATCAGTTTTCCCCAGGGGAAAGCAGTGGTACAAGAGGAAGTATGGATGATCCCTCATTTCTTAGCTGATTCTTTTTAAAAACAACAACAACAACAAAGAACTAAATATTAGTACAAAGCCTGATTTTACCCTTGTGAAGAATAGAAGCAATTATCAGATTAACTGTATGTTCCCAACTATATTTAATCAGAAGTCCTACTGATTTCAATTGACTTACTGTCCAGTGACTGCATGTGGGATTGGCACCTAATTCATTTTATTCAGTATCCTGTTTCAAATAGTTGTCAGGTTTTATTTTAGAGGCAAATTCAAAAATCCAATTTATGGCTTTTTCCAGAACAATTTAGCAGTGACTGTTAACGCTTATCTTTTAAAACCACAATGGAGACACAGTTAAGCACTGTGTTAAAGAGGTGCTGTGCTAAACAGGTTTGCCTGGAAGTGAAAACCAATAGGTTCAAAGGGCCTGAATCGCCCAAGCCTACACATGGTAATGCCAAAGTAAGATCAAATGTGTTCAATGGGCCTCACAAGTCAATGTGCATAGGCTTGCAGCTGCACCTCTGAATATAATCAATGACTTATCAATTCAAGAAGTTCATTTAGTGGGATATACAATGCCAAATAATTTATTTGATCACATTCAAATTTGCTGTCCTGTCATTTCACAGAATGTTCCTTTTTCTCACAGTATTAAGGAAAATGAGGCATTTGGTTCCATTATTGTTTCCTTACACAACCACAACCTTGTTGCTTTATTTTTTAAGTCCCTCTATATTTTTGATCATTTTTATCCTTTTTTTTTTTTTGGGCAAATGCTCTATTTTCATGTTGGTGAACATAAAACACAAGTCACTATTCTGGATGGTGACAGAAGTTGGTTTGCATGTTTATGCTCTTTATGTTCATTCTTCAGACTTTTTTTTTTTTTAAAAAAAAAAAAACACATTTAAAAAAAATATGTCAAAAATTCAAATTCCTTTTCATTTATATGCCTTGGATAGAAAGACCAACCAAAGTGTTTTCTTGACAGTTGGAACATACCTTAAACTCAGAATAGGGATTGTGAGTGACTAAACTATAATACATTTACATATCTAAAGTCACTGCTATTTTGCATGGCTATTTTCTTCCTTTTGGTTTTCCATTATTCTGAGATTTCTTCTTATGTGTGAAATGCTTGTTATTCATAGATGTCTGTTCCTCACACAGTGTGGGGATTAGGAAACGGACATATGTAAAAGGAAAATCCACCAGCTTTCTTTCTTTCCAAACAACACAGATTTCTGACTCTGTTCATAAACTTAATTATGCCCATCAGCTCAACACAATAATCATGACAGTGTTACCTTCTTAAAAAAAACTCCACTAGAAAACAGCAGACCAAAAACCCAGAGGAAAATACACCCCCCCCAAAAAAAAAACAAGGAGAAGACTTTTGTGATTTCAGTCTTGTTAGGGATATGATTTTGCTATTGTTCTTAAAAGGAAAAAAAATAGATTTAAGGTTTTAGTTTTTGTGAGCAGCCTCTCACCATTAATGATAAAAATATTGTAGATGTTAGGCCACCCACTGAAAATACCAGCACCTACTCTTCAATCAGCAGGACTTAAAAACATAAAATTAGACTATTAGGCTTCAGGTATAATAATGAAAATGTTTCTAAAAGTATATGTTCTGATATTAATTGCCCAAATACAATACAATACCGGCTTTTGTTGGAAGCAGGATACTGATATATAGATGGATTTGTCACTTTTCAATTCATGATGCTCCCAAGTTATAAGAACCCACCAAAAGGTCTATGTGCCACTCTGTACCACCAGTAGGATGTAATTCCTGAGTATGTATTATAAATCATGTTTGTCTCTGATAGTAGTTTGCACAGCCATGTTCCAGATGGGGAATTAGGCAGAAGCAGTGAGTTGACATATTAAGGAATAAGATAACAGATGGAACCCTACCACAGAATACACTGAGCTGGATCAACGTAAACAAGCCAGTGTGGTTAACTGGTCCTAAAATTCGCAAAAGGAAGAACATAGTGTTAGATCTAACTTGCAGCATGGGAAGCCAATCCCTTTATGCCTCACATCTTGAGTTTATGTGTGGACTTGTGAAGAAAAAGGGCCTCACACAACCATCACATAATAAAAGCAGTCTCATGCTTCTCTTTTACAGATGCAAATCACATGTCAGTGAATCAAACCCAGTGCTGTTTTTCAATATATACTCTAGGGTGATTGAGAAAGCTTAAGGTGAGCTCACTTAAATGACGGGACTAAGGCTGAGTATTCGGTTGAGATCATAATTGGTATTCTTTGTGTGGCCTTTCGTGTTGCTGGATGTTGGATTTAGATCTTTACAACCTGCATTCAATAATATAACCAAAGCAATAAAAGATGTATCAGGCAGGGAATACTGGCCAGTTATATTCAACTCCACACCATGTCAGTTCAGGACTCATATTGACCAAACTTTGGCTGGACCTAAGACTTGGTTTGCAAGGATGGGAGAAGAGGGTGAAGCAGAGATGTTGGTGTCTCCATGAAGATCACTGACAAAAGAGTGTCTCACTCAGTTGGTGTTCGGATGCTTTTGCACTTGCATTTCTCTTTGCCTCTCTGTTTCTGCCTTCAGAAGTAGGGATGTATTTGATATCCATTTAATATGAGTCCTGAGTCAACATGGTGAGGAAATCACTTGTTTGTGTGTATGCATGTATCCTTGTTTAGATGTCACAAATACACTCTGTAGAAGAATCAGCAAAAACATGTTACAATATTGGTGCTGCGTGGACCATGTACTTTATAGAACTGTGTTTTCCACCTTGTATTTTAATAAAAGTGAAAGAAGAAGAAAAAGACTCATTTTTTCTGTTGTGGGTACATGACACAGGTTCTCGTAGAACTTCCGGACCCTGAAGTGGTGAAAGGCCATTTTAAACTGTCTTTGGAGAGGCTTGATCACCAGTGATTTAGGAGAACTATGAAAGTAATACATTCAATCTGTGAATGAAAGAGTAAGCAAAATAATTGGATGAGGCACAGTCAACCCAAAGTTAAACTCCAGGATTCGGGGGGGGGACGGGACTTGGGAGTTTTCGTCTTCTTCAAGACAAAATGGAATGAATTAAATGGAGGAAGAGTGTCCTTGCCATTATATTGAAGTGGCAATGACTTCTAGCTTCTGCTGTCGCCATCATGTCTGGCTGTCCAGATGCTTGGGTGAGAAGATGCATCACCCACTAGCAACTAAAACATCTGGCCCTGGTTGTGAAATAGCATGAATCTGGGGTCACCATAGGTCTTTTGAGCAGGAACTGGAATGTGCAAAGCAGCCAGAGCATTTAAGCCCGGGGAGTTGACATTTTATGCTATTAAACTCTTGAGCAGGATTGGGGAACCTGCGACCCTCCAGATGTTGGGCTTCAATCCCCATCCCCCCTGACTGTTGGCCATGCTGATTGTGGCTGAAGGAGTCCAGCAACATCTGGAGCTACCCATCTCTGCCTCAGAGCCCTTAAGGGAGTCACCACAACTGCCTTTAAATGAAATCTTATGTTTAACTTTATATTCATGTTTGCTTATTGTCAGCCAGTTTTCTGGGAAGTCAGTTACCAGGTACAAAGCTGGGCTATAAATGCTTAAAATATATAAATATAGCCTACTGCAACATTGTACAAACAAAATGACTTTTGAACCTGATTCCACAAGAGTGGAATATTTGAGAGCTGTTGCATTCAGGTCCTGCTTGCGGGTTTCCCACAGACATCTATCTGGCTGGCCACTGAGAAAACAGGATGCTAGACTAGCATACCTCCCAACACTTCTCCGATGAAAATAGGGATGTCCTATTAAATAATAATAATACTCCACCCATCTGACTCTGGGCGGCTTCCAACATATATAAAAACATAATAAACATTATACAGGGCTGCCTTCAGGTGTCTTCTAAAGATTGTATAGTTACTTATCTCCTTGGCTCAGGGGTCACATAATTCCATATCCTCCAGGGGTTCTCCAGTGAAAGTAGGGACTTTTCCCTTAGGAAAAGTGGGACATGCTGGGATCAAATCAGAAACTAGGATGACTTCTCTCAATCTGGGACTGCCGCTGGAAAATGGGGACACTTGGAGGGTCTGGTAACTAGATGGGGCGTTGGCCTGATCCAGCAGGGATTTACTTATGTTCTTAAGATTCACACAACATCAACAAAATGACAAGTGTGTGTTTTGAATGCTGAAGCTCCTATGTTTAATCCTCCACATCTCCAGGTAGGGCTCAGAAAGTCTGCAACACTGGGATTCCACTGCCAATCAGTACAGACAATGGCCTGGTTCAATATAAGCCAGTTTCCTACTTCCCAGACATGAATGGCACCAGTCATTAAAACACTTCTATAAGAAATAAATTCATCATTTGTTAACGGCTGACCAATTAGTGATAGCATAGAAATGGAAATTTACCAAATCACCTACAGACAAGGATTGGGATCTATCTCTATCTATCACCATAAATTAGGGCTCAAAATGGGAGGTGGAAATCTGATCATTTTAGGAAAGACCAGTGGGCAATAATCACATATTTGGAAATGGGAGTATCTCAAATGAACCAAATGTGTACAAAACTAAATGTTTGAATGAATTGCTTTGTTTCCACTGTATGCCAAGTGAACTAAAATAAATGTGAGCTATAAGGAGGAGAAATAAGCTAAATGTAATTGCAAGTGTACTTTTTAAAAAAAATTATTTGTAGGGAGGGAGCGGGAGTCCTGTGTTGTGTGTTTTGTGTAATTGGTTACCAAAAAAATCAATAAAACAAAGTGTTCCACAGATAAATAAATGACAAAAGTATCAAATAAATAATGGTGAGGTGGGGGAGAGAAATCTTGTCCATCTCTAATGGAAGCAAAATAGCAAATTTCAATACCCAGGTTTATGCAATGACAGGAAAAAAAACACACACACACAGTCACTCTGTTAACAAAAAAGAGCAACATTCTTAAGACATCATTAACCTTTCCCCAAGTATAACCTTTCAACAAAAGCCCTAATTGCTGGCTAAAGACCTTGATCACAGACAAGTGATCAATTTTAGCTAAAGTCAGTATCTTGTCTATGGTTCACCGCATTAATTGACTCACTACATTTTGCCCGCCTGCCCGCCTTCCTCTAAATTGCCAGTCGCGTTAATGAACCCACTGGCATACATATGTTTTAAAGAGACTAATGTGGCATGAGACATTCTGGGAATGCCAACTGTTTGTGTCAAACTCTTGGTCCTCAAACACCAACTGGGGGTGGTTGTAATATAACATCTAGTTTGAATTAAAGAAGATTTTCCCTTCCCACCCTACCCCCACTTGTACGCACTGTAAGCATTTGTGCAATAACTTTAATGACCATAATGTAGTTTCTAGACCAATGGGTTAGACCCTGAAGCAGAACTAAAATGGGGAAAGGGGCCATCATAAAACAGCATTGTTCCTATCAACTGTATCCTCCTCTGTGTTTTGTTAGCACCTAGATATTTTCTTCAACGGGGAGCCATTCACAAGCGACTTTTTTTTGTAAATTAGGGTCTAGCCTGCAATGAGAAAGGAGGCTTTGTGCAAGATGAAGCATGGAAGAGGTATAAACATTCTTTTCTTTGATCTAAGCGGTAAGAATTTAAGGTAGTTCCCCTCTCCCCTTTTAGAATTTTGTATTTTTGTATTTTAACAAAATGATTACTTAAAAAAAAATATCTAAAAGATAAATCATTGCTAACGATAAACATATTTTGCATAGTATTTACTATTACAGCAAAATTACACTATGTTTCTCCAGTTTTTAGCTTCCGCCTCTAGAAATAGGCACTGTACTGTAAAGAAATTGCCTCCGTTTGGCTTGAGCTCTGCCAACCCTCATTTGATACATGCATCTTTCCATTGCTAAATGGTCCATATAAAGCTGTTATTTTCTATGCCCCACATATGCCAAACAAACTTGCATCAGGTTTGCCGAAACATTATTTTTTTCTCCTCTCTTAAATCTACGATACCCAACACTTTTGAATATTGGGAGTGGGCATGCCACCAGAACAACTGTTTGGATGCTAGACCCTGCCACATACGAACTGTGAGCTGTGACTGTACAGAGAGAGGGAGAACTCTAATGAATTTTCCTATAGGCATATTAAAGTGAGGGACATAGCCAAGTATTACAAGCTATAACAGCCTACCCAAACCTGGTACCCTGCAGATGCTTTGGATAACAGTTCCCATCACCCAGCCAGCATGGTCAATGGGTAAGGATGAGGGAACTTGTTGACTAACAAAATCTGGAGGGCATCAGGTTTGGATTTGTTTTTGCTCATAAGCAGAAGTGTATTTCATTGCAGTTTGGCTAAGAGGAGCCCACCCCTGGAAGCATCTAGGCCAGAGGTTGCTGGAGATGTTGTCTTCAAGGCTAGTTCTAAGATTTTCAAGAAATCAATCCAAGCCAATCACAGCTTTGTGGAATATGTTTCATGGTGGTAGGTTTTTGCCTAAAGAATACTACCAACTGCAAATACCAAAGTGTCTTAGCCAGCCTCTGTAATAACCACTTTCTAAACAACCCATCCATGTGTATGGATGTGTAAGGAAGTGCAGCAGACATTGTTGCTCTGCTGATGGCTTTATGATGTGCCAAAGTTCTGTGATTCATTGTTCTGTCACAGTAGAGCTTTAAGAAACATCTTCAGGGCTTTTTAGCAAACCAGATGGTACTATCCTTGAGCTCAAAAGGGAAGAACCCCCACCCCTCTGTGAATTCATGTTTGATTAATGTATTCAAGAAGAAAAATAAATTGATTGCCTGAAAATTTATGGGAACTCAAAATAAAAGTTTGCTTCTTTCTCTTCCCTGGGAGCCAGTGTGGTGTAGTGGTTAAGAGAGGTGGACTCGTAATCTGGTGAACCGGGTTCGCGTCTCCCGCTCCTCCACATGCAGCTGCTGGGTGACCTTGGGCTAGTCACACTTCTCTGAAGTCTCTCGGCCCCACTCACCTCACAGAGTATTTGTTGTGGGGGAGGAAGAGAAAGGAGATTGTTAGCTGCTTTGAGACTCCTTCGGGTAGTGATAAAGCGGGATATCAAATCCAAACTCTTCTCTTCTCTTCTTCCCTTCCACTGTGTTGCCCATGACACTTCCTCACAAAATGTTTCTGGGCAATTGATTCTGTGTGCTCTGCACACACAAGCCATGGTGGGTGGGTGACCTTCCCTGTGATAGCTGGAAGCCCAATGACAGGAGTTTCAGCTGGATCACCATGACTTATGCAATGCAAAACAGCAACTCTACAGTACTTATGTCTCACCTTGAACTGATCCTGTTTTCTACAATATGATCTCCACACACCTTCCTGTTTAGTGCCTGGGTGCTGAGTCAGCATGGTAGAAGCATCATTGCTACAAGCTAATTGCTGTAAAGGTCTCGGAATGGAAACCAACTGCCCACATACTTTCCTCTACCATCTCAGCAACCAAAGACAACTCAGCAGCCATATTCAACTAAGTCCTCACCTGCACGATACATTCAAAGCGGTACAATACTGCTTCAAACGTATAATGCGGACGGGACCTGAACAGTTGTGCTAGTGGAAATGAGCACAATGATTCCTGCTTGTACAATGGGATTTTCCCCTTCTCCTCCTGCACCCACCCCTGCAACCCTCCCCAAATCTGCTCCAGAGGGTCAGAAGGACCCCAAGAACAGTGTGCAAGGGGGGAAGAGGGGAGCAGAAATGGAATGATCTCAGCACTACGTTGAATACAACCCAAAGTTCTTATTGCTACTAGATTCAGCAAAGCCTCATTCCATTCTTCTGCTGAGAAGGTACAGGCTCCTTTAAGCCATTCCTCATAGGACTTGTTTTCAGGGGTTCTAGTCTTTCTTAAAAAGTGGAATCCAGAACCAGACCCAGAACTGGCTTTTTCCATGCCTAGAGTGGAACTACACCCCTGTTCAAATTCCAATCCCCCCCCCTGTGAGTAGAATAACGTGGGGGAGATTCCTTGCTCCACCTTCCTGTCTCCATCCTTGTAACCTGAGTGACAGGCAAATGTCTGCAGTGAGGATCCAACAAGCCACCAGTGCAGGATGAAGGGTTACAGTGCCTGAAGGGAGCTAACAACTTTTCGTGATCCGCACACCATGCTTCTGTTAATGCAGCTTATGACTGCATCGGTTGCCAACATGTTTAAATGGAAAGTTTCTTAGCCTCAGGACACGAAATGAAGTGGCCAAATGAATGCGTAATGGAATTCAGGGGACTGGGGCTATTTAATTGTCCCAGCGTTTTCCTGGAATAAGTGGGATGTCCACAGCATGAAAACAAGGCTGGACACAAATAGATTCTCCATAAAGCAAGAGAAAGGCCATGCATGGAGAAAAGATAGCAGATGTGGGCCTCTCCCTGATGATGGGAGGCTTAGGTGACATGGCAGAGAAAGGGCTGTGGCTCAGCAATAAAGCAGAAGGTCCCCTGTTGAAGTCCAAGCATTTCCAAGTAGGCCTGAGAGACAATTCCTGTCTGAAACCCTGGAGAACCATTGCCAATCAGTGTGGGCAGAACTGCAATAGATGCACCAGTGGTCTGACGCTGGTTGGAGAGAAACACCTGCCTGAAATCTTGGAGAGCAGCTGCCTGTCATTGTGGAGAGAATTGAGCTAGTGAACCACTGGTCTAACTGTGTGCATAGGGCAGCTTCCTATGGGCCTATGAGGGATGATTGACAGCAAGCTCCTGCACTGTTTATATAGCTGCCGTCATGGAGAGCCAAAGGAAACCCATCAAGAGAGTAAGACGGAGCAGAAAGCAGCAAACAGAAGAGTATTTTTAGCTGCCTTCAGGGTGACTAGAAAACTAGGAGGATTCCAGGGTCAGGAGACTCACCCCAACATGAGATAGTGAACGCCACTTTGAAATGCAATCCAACCCAGAGCTCTTAATGTCCTTCCCTTTATCTTTGTAGCTCTTACTGGGTCCCAGGGAATACGGGGCTGATCTTTGCGTATTTGAGATCCACCTGCATTGCTCTTGTGTAATTGTTTTAGCCACACCAAGTGAAAGGCTGGGGGACTTACTGCTGAGCAGATCCCTTGGTGGGAGTGACTCCAGCCCTAGGGGTAGATTTGGCTAGGCCAAGGGAGATGAACCTTTCTCAGACATAACAACAACAACAACAACAACAACAACAACAACAACAACTATACACATATAAATAATTCTCACAAAAACAGCATAACACCAGCCCTTTCATTAAAAAGAGTCAGTTTCCATTTCCAAAAGCCGGTTAGAACAAGAAGGTATTCACCTGCTGGCAGAAGGAGAGCAAGGAGGGAGCCAGTTGAGCTTCTCTGGGGAGGGAGTTCCAGAGTCTGGGAGCAGCCATCAAAAAGGCCCTCTCCTGCATCCCCACCAAGCATGCCTGCGAGGGTGACGGGACTCAGAGAAGGGCTTTCCCCAAAGATCTCAAAACCTGGGCAGGTTTGTATGAGAGAATGTGTTCTTTCAGATAGTCTGGACCTAAGCCGAATAGGGCTTTATAGGTGACAACTAGCACTTTGACTTGCACCTGGAAACCAGACCAGAAGCCAGTGAAGCTGTTCTAGTAAGGGAGTCGTATGCTCCCTATAACCAGCCCTGGTCAGTAATCTGGCTGCAACTCTTTGAGCCTGTTGAAATTTCTCAGCCCTTTTCAAAGGCGGACCCACGTACAGTACATTACAGAAGAAGAAGAAGAAGAAGAAGAAGAAGAAGAAGAAGAAGAAGAAGAAGGGGAGGAGGAGGAGGAGGAAGAGGAGAGTTTGGATTTGATATTCTGCTTTATCACTACCCGAAGGAGTCTCAAAGCGGCTAACATTCTCCTTTCCCTTCCTCCCCCACAACAAACACTCTGTGAGGTGAGTGAGGCTGAGAGACTTCAAAGAATGTGACTAGCCCAAGGTCACCCAGCAACTGCATGTGGAGGAGCGGAGACGTGAACCCGGTTCCCCAGATTACGAGACCACCGCCCTTTAACCACTACACCACACTGGCTCTCAGTAATCCAAACAGGATGCAAAACTAAGGCATGTGTCACTGTGGCCAAATTAGACATCCTATTTAAACTCTAATCAGGGCTGCTCCCCGTGTTGCAATGAGTCAATGCATCTGGCTGTTAATCAGAAGGCTGGTGGTTCGAGCCCACCCAGGAACAGGATTACTGCATTGCAGGGAGTTGGGCTGGATGACCCAGCTCTACTATTCCACGATTCTATTATTTACACCCCCGAATCGATTTGGGGCCTGCCACTTTCCAGTGCATTTTCCTATCATTTTCCTTATTGTAAAAAGTCCAACTTGGGCAATGGATTTGCTGCGCAAGAATGCCAGATCAGTGTTAATTGGGCAGCCTGAATTTGCCGATAAAATATTATTGGTCCTGCTCATAATCTCATAGAGACCATACAATGACAGTTAAACACAGTGGCGTAACGTGGTTTGCTGGCACTCAGAGCAGGCAAGCTGCTGATGCCACTGGAGTGCTCCCCCCCACCCAAGCCCATCAGGGCTATGCTGCGCCGCCTGCATGCTTGCACAGGGGGGTGGTGTCGAGCCGGCCAACATGGCCCTTGGTGGGTGAATCCCCCAATGCCCATGGAGAGGAGCGCCAGGCCGGGCTGCACTGGGGTTGCCCCTTGCCCACCTCCCTCCCTCCATGCATGCTCACCACAGGCCAGAGATGCTTTGCCAGGGTGGGGCAGGGATCCCCATTGAAGCCAGCGCCTGCATGGGGGTGCCTGGCTGCACCCCCTCATAATTCTGTGGGGGGGCATGGCTTCCCTGGCCCCCCATGCTATGCCTCTGGTTAAACACATGCAGCCCATAATGGAAGATAAGAAAGACTCAGCTGCTTCCCAGGCCTTTCTCAGGTTCTGAGTTTCAACTGTTTTAATCTATTTCACATTTTTCTCCTGCAACAGAAGCGAATGGGCTGCTTCAGTGATTTAAACGTTTATATCTCTGGGACAACCTAATCCGACTGAACTATTTGAGCTCTCCTTTGTTGGTGTGCTTTGTTCCAGGCCAGGTAAATAGATAAGACAAGCCATTACTGAAATCATTATGGGCTGGATCATTACCCAGAATACCATCTGCTGGTATTTTATCAAGCTTCCTCCTATTAAACTGCCATTAAATTGCTTCTGATCTTCCCTTATGGGCAGAGGATAAATCAGTTTACTTGACAGATATGTGGGAAGTCAGGTAACAATTTTTTAATTGTTTCTGCTACCATCAGGTGTCAGTCATGATCTATTTAATACACAATAGAACTTTAATTAAATGTATTCTAAAGAATTGTGTCTTATCAATGGCCAGGGACACTACCAAGCTAGGGAGGGGGAGCTGGCATGGAGGCAGTGGAGGAGGAAGGATGTGTATGAGAGCAGAAATATCAATGGCAGTATATCCAATATAACTAATGAATAGTTAGACTGTTATGTCTTCATATCTGCTGTCAGGAAGAAAACAGGAGCTTCTGGTGGCAGCTACCAAGTCACAATGGTAATGTAACATATTTTTCAGTGAAATCCACAACTCTTACAGCTGTAGGACCTGTACTAAGGCTGCCCTGTCCTGTTAGTTTGCAAACTTTCAGGGAATGCTCTTTTTTTATACTTTTATTCCAAGGAATTGCTAAGCATCTGCAATGGAACTCCAGCGCATTGCGAACAATTCTGGGAAATGTCCCCAAAAGCTCACCCAGTGAGGCCTTTGGATCCCTCCATTGCCCCACATGACCTAAGCATGTGACTTCAAACACATCCATTGGTGGTTCACCTCCCCATTGCTGGGTTAAGATCAGTGGCAGCAGCCAAGCTCTCTTTCAGGGGTGCTTCTCTGCCCTATGGCCATTGTCCTTTGCCCATACCTCAGAGCGGGGTAAAACAGGACAGAAGCAAGGGTACCTTGGAGCTGGTGTGAGCTTGAGATCTTTGCTGGATCTAGGGCAAGTTAGAGCTGCCTAGGAGAGCCTGATGGTGAGCTGTTCCCTCTGCAAAGACCCAGAAGAGTCCAGGAGATTTATATCCTCTCAGAAAACTCCTCCTGCTTCCTGGGGAAGGCGTGCAACTAAGTGGAAGGGCATCTGCTTTCCATGCAGAATGTCTCAGGTTAAATCCCCAGCATTTCTAGGTAGTGCTGGGAGTATTTTTTTGTATGAAACCCTGGAGAGAAATCCAGTCAATATACTATTGATAATACTGTGTTACATTCATTTTATGAACCTTTTTTTTGGCACATCTGAGTACTTGTGACATGGTCATAACTTGGGCTAAGGAGGGTGGAGGATCCCCCCCCCCACTTACCATCATATTCAGCTGCAAGCTCATCCATAGAATGAAGTTGATTTCAACAGGATTCTGTTGACTTAACCACAAATGCTTCTGGTTAGTTATATATCTGTCCCAATGCAAAGTTTCCACCACTATATTGTGACTGGAATTATTCCCAAGAAGCAATGTATGTGGGAAATATTACACTGGAACTGAAAATCCACATGGGTTTTCCAGGAAAGATGCGTCAGCAGAATACTGAATTCTTATTGGGGCTAATATGAGGATAAGAGAGATACTATCTGGAAATATTGTGGTATTAATCTTAGCAGGACAGCTGCGGATTGCAATTTATTGTGGGGAAATCAAGGTGTCTTTGTGGTTTAACATTTGCTTCACCATTCACAAACACTTCTGTGAATGAAAAAATCACGCCAGTGGAGAACATGCTATACCCTTCTGCTGGTGTGTCATAACAGAATCCTAAGCAGATGTGCCAGTACAAGTACTTATGGATTATGCTGATAGTATTTCACTGCAGTGAAACTGTTGCAATTAAGAGCTGTTTAAGCTAAATATTCTGATGACATATATATACTGGATTTCCTGAGGGCACCTGTTTCGAAGACTCGGTCATAAATCAAGCAAGACTTCCCTACTCAATTTCCCTTAATATTTCCTGTAACCAGTTGTTCATGAGTCACTGTACAATATCAGAACCGATACCTCCTTTAGGGCACCTTATACTTTTGCAAAAAAGAGAGAATGGTTTGCTCTGTGATTAATGTTGTTGAAGGATTTGTGGGCAACATCCCCCCCCCTGTAAAACAGCAAACCTTAAATATAGCATGCTATAATAATGTAGATTTTTACAGCTACCTGTTTTGATTATTTATTGTCTGTTGGCATATATACTGTCCCTTTCAGGCTGTGGTTCCAGTGAAATGCTGTGCTCAAAGTTTACATTTAACTGAGATGAAGTAAATATTGGAGAGCAGGGAGTAATATCTGCAGTGTTAGAGGCTTGGAGAAAAAAAACACCGCACTGTTACCTTTAAACACATTTTCACACTGCCTAGAAGAGGCAAAAAGAGAGGGTCTTCTATGGGTTTTCTCAGAATACAAACATATTGGTACAAGTGAAACATGCTGAGAAGATGAAGACGCTTGGCCACACTCCCCAAAATAATTATTATTTGCATCCTTGGTCATTTTAGCAACGTTAGGGCACCCATTCACAAAACAAACAAACCACCAGTTTTTATTTTTCACCACCATATAAGGTGCAAGCCAACCAGAAGTTGAATCATAACAATGTAAGATGATCCCTGCTGGCTCACCTTGTATAGCATGCTGTTCTCACAGTGGCCAGCCAAATGCTTATCAGAAGCCTTTGTGCAGGAGCCGAGTGCAAGAGCACTGCTCTCCATGTGTGATTCCCAGCAAGTGGTATTCAGAGGCCTCCTCTGCTGAAGGAACAACATATTATCATGGCCAGCAGCCACTGAATGTCCTCCATGGATAACCTGGGGCAGTTCATAAGTGCTTCTCTTAAGGATGGGCAAGGACACGGAGACTAAAATCCAAATGCAATTAGTTCACTGGTCATTCTACCCATACCCCATCTTTCTATTGTGGGTGGGAGTTATTGAGAGGGTGGTTACTACCTAGCTTCTGAGGCAGTTGAAAGTTCTGCTGGTTTCTTTGACCTCTGTCAGTGCAACATTTGCTATGGGCATGGCACTTTGAATGCACCAAAGGTCTTGACCTCTGTTAAGGAGATCAATAAGCACCTTATCATTCTTACTCATTGTTTTGGTGGCCTTTGACAATAGCTGGCATGTCCCGCTGGCATGACTTCAGGCCATGGGTGAGTCAGGGATTCACGTAGTGAAACAAAGGGGTTCACTACATGAAATCATTAAAATGGCAGCACAAGGCAACTCCCACAATGTATGATTCAGTAGCTAAAGATATCTTGTTTGCCTTGCTTTGGCAAAAAGGATGGGCAGTTGTTACACCTTAATGTACGCTGAATGCATGTACATGTTGGAGCAGGATTGTTTGCATGTTGATGTTATATTGATTCATGCACAGTAGGAGGGGGAGTAGCTGCTCTCCTCTTAGTTCAGTCATTCTACATGCAAGTAACCTCTTCACAACAGGTTGGACAACAAGGACTAGCTGTTGTGCAACAACTGTTGCAATGCATTTCTTTGTTGCACAACCTTTAAACTCTGTCCTTCTCTAGAACAAGGTCTCTTGAACTAATGGACAGAGAACATTGGATATGGCCCAGAGAGATTTAGTCCTATGTAGAATGAGCCCATTGAAATCAATATGATTAACAAGTCTTTCTGATTTCATTGAGTCTACACATGATTTCATTGTGTCTACATGTGGATCCAGCCCACTGTTTTTTACCAAATACAATTATCAAACAGTTTAAGGGATAAAACTGTTATGGAGTACAATGCAGAAGGTCCACCTCCCTCTCCTCTTTTCTTTTATTTGTTTGCTATCACCTTCTCTTGCATTTTCTCTGGCATGTTCCTTGTACACAATCTGTTTCTGTAATGGAAAAAGGAAATAGAGGGTGATCTCACATTTCGGCAAAATGTCTTAAACTGCTTCATCTCTCTTCATTCAAACTTCACTATCCAAACATCTCATAATATGAATGCAAAAGACTACAGCCTCTTCCCACTCAGGAAAGATTAAATTGCAGAGTGATGTTGAGGAGATCGCATTACCAAAACTGCAGAGAGAAAATTAGAGAACAGCAATGTAGCGTTATGATAATAATTAAAATCTAAATGGTCTTGGCAAAGGAATGAAGAAAATGGATTTTGCAAAGTAGTTATCCTTCCTCTTTCTAATTTGCAAGTTTTGCCAACTTGATTCAAACCCATGCCACATGGTGCTGAGGAGTTAATCAGGATTATTCCCATTTTAGAAACTGTATAAGACAGAGATGGGGAATTGGTGGCCCTCCAGAGGTTGTTGTATTCCAGCTCCCCATCAGTCCCAGACAACATTGCCAGTGATCAAAGATGATGAAAGTTGTCATCCAATGACACCTGAAGGGGCACAGTTCCCATCTCTGGCATGAGGTATTTCTCAGAAGAAAAATAAAATGAGTGCCAAAAGTGAATAAATCCTGTACGTCCCTAGGAGTTGGGTCCAAACCTAGCATCTCATAGTGAAGTTTGGGCTGAAAAGAACTATCACCCGCCACCCCAAATCCAGCTGCATTTCTTAAATTATGTAGCTTTCAGCAAATGCTGAAGACACACCTTTTTACCTTGGCCTTTGACACAAAAGATATGTTTTTTTCAGGGCCTACCCTTTTCTTGTGGCTGGGTTATGTTTTAACGGTTATTAATTCTGAATTTTAAATTGTTATAAACCACCCTTGGATCTGCTGGAGAAGGGTAGGTAATAAATATAATAATACTAATGCTCCCCATTTGTGTAAATCTTATCTGTCCATTCCAGATATGATTTATCAATTTGCCCTTTAGCATATTTAGCCTAACTGAAGTCGGTGGTACTGTAACCCATATCACTTTTTCTTTACCTTGTTACCTAAGGTAGCCTTATTAATATCATTTACTGTTTATCTGTTGCTGTGCGATGCAACACATTTTCATTGAGAGCCTCCTAAAATTTGTCCAATCACCTATGTCATAGCTGAATGTGTAAAGGTATATATGCCCCATTTCCTTTTGATTAGTGACATTGCTTTATATTTTGCTTTATGTATGTTTTCCTTTCTTTTGTGGTGATTAATTCACCTTACCATTGATGGCAATCAGCCATGTATGTTTTTCTTCTTTGCAATGAAAATTTTCAATAAATAGTGTTTTTTTAATACCCAGTAGCTTTATTGGAATGATTCCTAGTCCACTAGCCTGTCTAAAGAAGATTCTTGGGGGTACGAATTGGCTTTTTGTGACACCAAATACTGAGGCAATTTGGGTTGATTCAGTGAATTTTTCCTCTCTCCTGAGTCAAAGTGTGGAGTCCATACTCCTATCCACCTGTTAAATTAGCCCCCACCTCCCAAACCATATACCACTCTCTAGTTCCTATCCTTTTCTGGGTGTTATATCAGTATCTTCCTATAGTTTTATGTTATTCTGGATCCATGGGCTTTGCAAGAAGTATAGCTGTCTCGAATGTGACAACGCCCCTAATGTAACAGTGTAAATTATGGAGGAAAGAGAATTTCTCCAGAAAAGTGTCTGGACCTATTTGTCTACAATATGGCCAAAGTTATAGCCATTCTTAGAAACTCTAGTGAATGGGGAACATATAGCTTCATTTCATACAGAGCAGCTTGGAACTTAAAACACACAGATCAAAGTGGTGAGAGCACAGAGCGATTTAGAAACAGATTCTAATTTTTTAAAAATGCACAAATACAAGGGGCCTCTGCCCACTTCTAGAAGACAAATTATGCAATGCAACTTTGCCTCATGAGTGAGACTGTGAGTAGATGCCTGCACATGGTGGGCAAAGTACATAATCCCAAGAACTACTTGACGACATTTTTGCAGAGATAAATCTGTTGGTTTCGCTGTTTGTTGCAGCATGAACTTATTAGCAGTTCTCAAAATAACAGTGGGTGGAGAGAAGAAGAGCAAGATTGAGGACTTTCCTCTGGCTCCTCAAAATGCAAATCCCTGAGAAAATAAAAACAGACAGACAAACTTGAGAGCTGCCAAGAAGCAGTAGCATCATAAAGTTATTTACAGATGTCTGGAAGCAGGATCCTCCAACTGGGCCGTTTTAACTGTGGCAACAAACAAGAAAACATCTTACGCTTTCGGAGTTAAAATGGTCCTCCAACCTTTTAATATTAGGGGCAGCAGCATCTGCTAGCAAATATCTGTGTAGTACCTGTTCTGTTTTAGCTATAATCCTGGTGGCACTCACCACCTGGGTCTGATAATAAAAGGCATGATTGAAGAAGAAGAAGAAGAGTTTGGATTTGATATCCCGCTTTATCACTACCTAAGGAGTCTCAAAGCGGCTAACATTCTCCTTTCCCTTCCTCCCCCACAACAAACACTCTGTGAGGTGAGTGGGGCTGAGAGACTTCAGAGAAGGGTGACTGGCCCAAGGTCACCCAGCAGCTGCATGTGGAGGAGCGGGGAATCGAACCCGGTTCACCAGATTACAAGCCCACTGCTCTTAACCACTACACCACACTGGCTCTATGATAAGAGTTCAAATAAGTTTAGGGGAAAGAAAAAAAGATGCATCAAGAAAGAGTGAGGGATACATTATGCAGTGGGGTGAAATCTTTTAACTTTTGAATGCTAGGGCAAATGAAGCACCACGAACTGACAAGGCCATGTCAAGTTCCCATTTTCACAGAAGACAATCCTTTTTGCCCATTGCCTTTTGCTATGTGCAAAGTGATAGCAAATGAGGAAGCTGTAAAGAAGTGAAATCCCTTTGTGATATGAATAGGGTTGATTTTTTTTTTTAAAGAAAGAAAGAAAAGAAAAATTAGCTCTATATGAAAACAACTGAATAGCTGTCTGGGAAGAGAACAAATCATTTCCACTCAACGCCAAAGTCCAGATGAAGGTCACACCATGTATTGTCTCATTCCTGAATGTTGCTATTTGGAAGCATATTTATTCTCATTTGATTTCAGTGGTGGAACTGCGCCTGAGAGGTGTTCAGCCATAAAGAATGTACCAAACCAGCTCTTTCTCTCCCACAAATAATTGGCTGTCTCTTTTCCCTCTGGCTTATTTATGGTATGTGATTCTTGCATTGGCTTTTGGGTGAGTCTTCTCTCCTTCCCTCCCTGTTCCTTTTATCCATTGCTTTTAATTAACCTCTTGGGCAGCTGCTTCTGTCTCTCCTAAGGCCCTCCTTTCATTGTGAATAGCAGCAGAGCATCCACTATAACGATTACAGAGACCGGAGCCCACTCACTTGTGGCCGGTTGTATTATACTAGGCATAAAAGTGAAAAAAACCACACAAAAATGTGACCTTGCAATTTGTAGAAATGCTCCAACTTCCTCTAAAGGACTGGAATGTATCCAAACAGGTAACCACAGTAATCTGGCTGTCGGTTATTTCTTGTCGATGGCAATTCCTGGATTCTGATGATAATAAAAACAGTGACCTTTGCAATAGAAATGCTTTGCTTATTCAGGTAATCCATGTCCCTAGAGGCAAGTTCAAGACTGCTCCTTTACAATGCCGCCTTTGGTCGCCCCCCCCTTCTTTCTCTAGTCTCCTTTTAAGTGATGAGATTTACACTTGTCCCATGGAGGTTTGCATCATAACAATAAAAGGAAGGGGGATAGAAACCCTCCAGCTATACAGCATTTTTTCTCCCTTCAAACCCATGAAAAGTTAATTTCCACCCCATCAGTATTCCTCTTGCATTGTAGTCCTATGGGCTGGCTTAAGCAGCATATAATAATTTACAGCTCTGCATGCAAACTTTAGTCTAGTGTCTGGGAAGCAGCAGCTGTTAGTACTGGCAGGGCAAGGAGGTGTGGTTTGCTCAGCAAAAGCGCCGGTGGCTGAGATGTGGTGATAGAAAAGTCATCCCACTATTCCCTTTCTGTGCTGAGAGACAGCAGTGGAGCCAGGGGGCTGCTGGAGTGAGCATCCTGCAAGCACATGACTAGGTGGTGGCCCTGGGGTGGATCTGCGGTGAACTGCCCTTCACTGGTCACCACTGCTTTGAAGCAGGGAAGAACTGGGGCGATATAAATTAATAAGATGGCACTGTTTGGCCCACACATGCAAGCAACACCTGCAGAAATTTCCTCCTTTCAGGGTAGTGACTTTCCATAGGATAGCCTTTTCTGTAGGATGGGGGATACCTGATTCCTCCTGAGGAGAAAAGCATACCCTCCAACACTGCTCAGAAGAAAATAGGGACATTCTTTTCTACCTCAGTATCACTGCTTGAACATTTCCTCCTGGTCAAGTACAAAAGTTATTAGAGGAAACTCATTTCTTTGTTTGCCCTTGCCCTCCCTTTCTTTTCACTACCCCAGTCTGCTGATTAGCAGTACACAGGGATGAAAAGCCCATGGACCTATGGGAGACATAGTCCTCCAAGGGCTTCTGCAATTCTGTGGGAGCACTGTACTTCCTACTCCTTCTGCTGCTGCCTACTACAGCCCACTGCCAGGTAGGCTCACAGGATCTGATGGGAGGCACCGCCAAATGAAGGAGACCCACCAGAGGGCATTATGCTGCTCTCCAAAACTAGTCTTGATTGCCACTCTGGAAATGGAGAAGAATGGATCCTTATTTGTTGCATTGTCCATATAATCAGGGGTGTGGGTGGCGCTGTGGTCTAAACCACTGAGTCTCTTGGGTGTGCAGATTGGGTGTGCTGGAAGATCAGAAGTTTGAATCCACTCGACAGTGGTGAGCTCCCATTGCTTTGTCCCAGCTTCTGTCAACCTAGCAGTTAGAAAGCATACCAGTGCACGTAGATAAATAGGTATCGCTGTGGCAGGAAGGTAAACAGTGTTTCTGTGCACTCTGGCTTCCATCACGGTGTTCCATTGCACCAGAAGCAGTTTAGTCATGCTGGCCACATGACCCAGAAAGCTGTCTGTGGACAAACACTGACTCCCTTGGCCTTAAACAAGATGAGTGCCATACCCCATAGTCGCCTTTGACTGGACTTAACCAACCAGTGGTCATTTGCTTTCCCTACCTAGCCATATGACCACAGTGCAGCTGCTTGACAGGTCATAGCTTACTGGTAGAGAACCTGCTGTGCATGCAAATGGTCTTAAGTTCAATCCCTGGTGTCACTAGACAGGCCTGAGAAAGACTCCTGAAATGCTACTGCCAGTCAGTGTTGACAATATTTAGTTAGTTGTACCAGTTATCTGACTTGGTATAAAGCAGCTTCCTATGTTCCTATGTCTTAAAAACAACAACCACACACTAAAAAAAAAACTTCCATATTTTAAAAACTGTTTTGTGAGCTGCATATGTTTTCTATGCAGTTCCTTCCATGTATCGGAGAACATGTTGAGATATTGCAGTGAACCAGGTTGTCTAGCAAGAATAACCAATGCGATACTCTCTAGGTGTTTCCAGACTGCAACTCCCATTCAAGGGCATACAAAGTGGGGGGCGGAGGGGGCAGGCTGCCCCAGGTGCCAAGATGGCCCCTGCCTCCCCCCAGCTGTAGAGTGGCCAAGGGCACGCACACTCCATATGGGCGCTGCCGCGCATGAGCGGCAGCCTGTACGGAGTGCGCATGTGCGGCATCCCATACGGACTGTGCATGTGTGGGATGCCACACATGCACACTCTATATGGGCTGACACACCCCGGGTGCCGGGGAGGGTTCTCCACCACTGCTCCCCTCATCTTCGACCATTGGCCATGAAGGCTGGGCTGTTGGGAGCTGGAGTTCAATAACATTTGTTGAGTACCAGATTTGATATGTCTAGTGTTGCAGCAAGGAACAGCCAGCAGCCCCCATTTCCATGGAAATTAATATTAAGGAGTCATGTCCTTCAGATAAATAGATTAAAACTCTCTATGTGCAATACAGAAAGGAGCTTAAAAGTTCCAAACTTTTTTGCAATGCCTTTCTTAGGTTGCAGTAACAGCCTTTGACATTTTGTGGCCCCTTTAGATGTGCTTGGAAATGACAGCAACACAGAAACCAGATGCTTACTTACATAGGAGTTGTGGTCGGGAAACGAGATTCAACAGCATCTCTGGTAAGCCTTGGATTATTTGTGCAGAAAACCAACTGTTTCCATAGGAACTCATGCCTTTTCCCCCCAGTGACAATGAGGTCATATTACATAAGGAGGGAAAGCTCATAGGTCAACACACGACACATTAAACTTTTTTTTAAAAAAGGCAAACTTGATAATACCTCAGGCTGTCGTTGCCCTCTCCCCTTGGCGAGGAAAAGGCAGAAGTCAGTTGCATCAGATAATGGGATCTGTCCCAGCAGGTCACAGAGTCCTTGCTGATCCTGTGGAACCTGTACAATTACCATTGAGGTGTTGGCACTTACTGTCACTTCTAGAGAAAGCAAGTTCCCAAAGTCTGTAACCTCTGCTTTCGGAAATCATTTCCAATTTAAGCAGGTCTTCCACGATGCAGACGACCCTGCTGTTGAAAATGGTGCTGTTAGCAGCGCCTGCCTTGATTGTTGTGAATGATTGGTCCTCAGGGCCTTGATAAAAGAAGGCTCCTGTTTCTTAATGGGCTCCTGAATGGATAATTTACCTGCAGGGGGCAGGAGCTGAGGTGTGTGCTTTGCAGTGGAAGGGGGGGTGTGGAGAGAGAGGGAGAGAGAAAGAAAGAAAGAAAGAAAGAAAGAGAGAAAGTAATGTTGCAGTTGAAATTGGTAGACACAGAAAGTAAGTGTAGAGGTTTTTCTACCTGGAGAGAACAGCTTTGGTGCTTCCCCCCATCCCACAGCCATAGGTGTCAACTCCTTAGGGTTGAGGTATTGCCAGCCCCTTCAATATTGTTTAGCAGGCTCAAGGAGTGGAAGAGTTTGAGTGGTGAGCGGAGTGCAGTGCAGGGCTAAGCCCAGTTTCTCCAGCTTCTTGGTGTGGGGCACAGAAGAGAGCTGCACCTTCTTCGCTATGACGCGAGCTGAGTCAAGGCTGCCGCTGCTGCCCACGCAGCCGCTGCCTCCACCTCCTTCTCCCCCCACTGAGGCCGGGGGCTTCTCGGCAGTAGCAACTGCAGTGACCACAGCTCAGGCGGCTCCTTCAGGCAGTTGCTGCTGAGAGATAACCAGCATAGGGGATGGAATTTTTTGCCACTTTGTTCAGCTTGCCAGTCACCTCAATGATTAATAATAATAATGATAAAAATTTTTATTTATACTCCACCCTCCCCCGCCAGAGCTGGGCTCAGGGCGGCTAACACCAATAAAATTACAGTAAAAACATAATAGGAGAAAACTAATTTAAAATGCAGGTTAAAACGCAATTTAAAATGCAGCCTCATTTAAAAAATAGTTCATAGATAAAAAACCATAAGGGGAGGGAAACATAAGAGTCAGACTAAACCAAAGGCTAGGTGGAACACCTCTGTCTTGCAGGCCCTGCGGAAAGATGTCAGGTCCCGCAGTGCCCTAGTCTCTTGTGACAGAGCGTTCCACCAAGTCGGGGACAGTATTGATTGTGTTTGCTTTAACATAAAGATGGCACCTCAGGGGTGCCAGAACGTCCATGTGGGCAGATGTAGCAGTTTGCAAATTCCACATATTCATTCATTCATTCATTCCATTTATAGCACAGCATTCTTTGATAATAATAATAATAATAATAATAATAATAATAATAATAATAATAATAATAATAATTTATTATTTGTACCCCGCCCATCTGGCTGGGTTTCCCCAGCCACTCTGGGCGGCTTCCAACAAAGATGAAAAATACAGAAAAATGTCACATATTAAAAACTTCCTTGAACAGGGCTGCCTTCAGATGTCTTCTGAATGTCAGGTAGTTGTTTATCGCTTTGACATCTGATGGGAGGGCATTCCACATTGCCTTCAGAACACCCAAGCACCCACTGCTCAGATGAAACTAACTGTAGTAAGAGCAAGCTATTTGATGACAGATGCACTTAACAGGGGCTGGAAATTTGCATCTGCCCTTATGGCTGTTGCCTACAGCAAGAGTTACAGTTTACATTCGAGCAATTTGCTTCTGTCCAAGCCTGCTCCCACCTTGATTAAGATTTGGAAGTCTCTTGATCTTGACATCAGACATGATGACTACTTCAGGTATTTCCCCGCTTTGCTCCCTAATGCCATCACAGTCATCTCCTAATTTTCTTATGGGCTGCAACTCGTAGCTTGTGGAGATCTTATTAAGATAAACATATGACATGCTTGCCTTCCTCATCCCTGAGGCTTATGACTTAGCTAGCAAAATGCCCGTTACTGTGATATGAAAATGCATATACTGTATTACTAGATGCCCTGGAGTTTGGGTGTCACCGCCATGGCCCCTGCATATAGAGACACTCTGCAGCTGGTCCCTCCATTGGGGAATTTGGGGAATTTGCATCAGTCAGGCCTGGAGCACCCAATTTCAAGAGGTGGTGGGCAGATTTGGGTTGATGACTTTATATTTGCAGGAGTTGGATGGCAACTATTTGCTCACAATGGAGAATGTAAAGGGATGCATTCGGAACATTAGGGTTAATGCTTTGTCTATACAATTTGAACCCACCTTCTGCATAGATGGTCAGAAGACAATTAAACCCGCTACCCTCTCCTGGTGTTTCTGGCACCAGAATAAAGAAGCCTGTTCTTGGTTGTTTTCTATTTTTATGGAAATGCAGCAAAATGTTGGGACCCAGATTTTAGACAGACAATATATAAATGGCCCTCTTTCTCTCATGACATTCTAGTGGTTTCTAATCATTTTCTCCAATTTCTGTGCAGCTATATTTCAATGTTATAAATGGTTTTTAATGGTTTTCTATATGGAATTGTTTTTACATGTTTCTTTTTTCAGGGCTTTAACTGTTTTGCCGATTGTTATAATTGCCTATTTTACTGTTGTAGCAAAGGGTGGATAAGAAACTTAATACATGAAAATTAAATGAAAAAATAAGTTGCAATTTTGAAGAGGTAGAAATTCCTGTTGTAATAAATCATATCTACCTTCTTTTCATGATTATTTCAATAACTAAACATTCCAAGTTTAAATGCAGCTAGGTCATTCTTTTTGTCAATTCTGATTGAAGCTGGGTCAAAATTATTATTATTATTATTATTATTATTATTATTATTATTATTATTATTATTACTACTACTACTACTACTACTACTACCCACCCTTCACCTGCAGTTCCCAAGGTGAGTTACAACAATTTAAAAATTCAGAAAGAAAAACAGTTAAAAACATGCAGTATAACTAGGGCTTTTTTTCAGCCGGAACTTGCTGGAACTTAGTCCTGGCACCTCTCAGGTGGGCGCCATTGCTATTATAAGAGAACGAGGAGGTGAGGCACCTTTTTTGCTAGAAAAATAGTATTGAGTATAACAATGCAGTATAAGAAATGACAGGATAGATTCAGGATAGATGTGGGTTGTGGCTAATATTGTTCCTGTTTTACCTTTAAGCCACCTTGAGTCCCTTGAGGGAAAAAGATGAGATATAAAAATTAATGATGATGATGATGATGATTATCTATCTATCATCTATCTATCTATCTATCTATATCTATCTATCTATCATCTATCTATCTATCTATCATCTATCATCTATCTATATCAATCAATCAATCATCAATCAATCAATCATCTATCTATTATCTATCTATCTGCCTGTCATCTATTTACCATCTATCTATCTATCTATCTATCTATCATCTATCTATCTATCTATCATCTATCTATCTATCTATCTATCTATCTATCTATCTATCTATATCTATCATCATCTATCTATCTATCTATCATCTCCTTCATGCGCAGTGCTTTATGGACTACAGGAAGACAGGTCTCTGCCACGAGGAACTTGCAATCTAAAATTGCAACAGAGGGAAATCATGTGTTGTAATTTAACTTCAAGTACACATATTTAGGATTACTTGCATGCAGTAAAGCATGGGAACCAGGGGTTGTGCTAATGACTTTTTGGGAAAGGTGGCTTTCAACCTGTTTTGGGAGGCAGTGTTTGAGGCAGCAAGGGAGAAAGAGCAGAGCAGTATGAAATAAAATCAATTATATTTCACATTAACAGCAGTCTGCTTTCAGCGCAGGAGCTAGAATATTGCGAAGCCCTTGCATCTTCTCAGCATCCCCATTCTTTGGGCCCATCTGTCCTCCTAAAGATTTCTTTATATTGTTTGTAAAGAATGAGCAAGTATGCTGTTTTTCCAGAAAAAGAGAATTTCTCTTTGGCTTCAAACAGCAGCCAGCTGCAGTTCGAACTTGTGGACTTGCTGCCGGCTTGCTTTTTGAGCCTTTCACCCAGAGAATTCAATTGTTCTGGGCCAAAGCAATTGCTCCCTGTGCATGGTTCAGTCACTCCTGGTTGTGCAACAGAACCCGCCCCCCCCCCACCGCACCTGGACTCTCCTCGCAACACTGCAAATCCTTAAAAAGGCAAGATTATAAACATTTTGCGCTATGCAAACAAATACCATCAGCGAAAGAGATGTGTCAGTTTCTTAACCCTCAAGACCCCACTTGTTATTACTGATGAATAAGACCCAGCAGGCCCAAACGTGTTTGCAAACCTGTAGGCTTTTCCTTTTATGGCTGGGTATTACTACTTTGTATTTAAAGGCATTAACTAATTAATCATCACATCATCTCCATGAAACAGGTATTAGAATGCATTTCCCGCTCATTGTGCTATGAGAGAACAAAAGGCAAATAAGGGGCATTATTAGGATTCCCAAGTGATCTTATGTCTAGGCCAGGACCAGCCGCAGATATGCTCAGCTTCAAGAAGGTGATAGTGGTAGTAGTAGGGGGTAGTGCGGTGCAGCAGAGTTGCAAAGCCACTGCCATCAAATTATAGAATTGTAGAGTAGGAAGGGACCCCAATGGCCATCTAGTCCAACCCCCTGCAATGCAGGAATCTCAGCTAAACCATCCATGGCATATGGCCATCCAACCTCCTTTCAAGGAAGGGGAGTCCACTGCCTTCTGAGACAGACCGTTCCACCAGCAAGCAGCTTACTGTCAGAAGGTTTTTTCCTGATGTTTTATCAGAATCTCCTTTCTTGTAATTTGAATCCATTGGTTTGGGTCCTACCCTCCAGAGCAGGAGAAAACAAGCATGTTCCCTCTTCCATGCGACAGCCCTTGAGATATTTGAAGAAGGCTATCATATCTCCTCTCACTCTCCACTTTTCCAGGCTAAGCATATCCAACTCCTTCAACCATTCCTCATAAGGCTTGGTTTCCTTGATCATCTTGGTCGCCCTCCTCTGCACACATTCCAGCTTGTCAGCATCCTTCTTAAACTGAGGCACCCAGAACTGGACATAGTATTCCAGGTGTCTTGACACTGGCACTGCTAGAGTTTATCTGGAGGGGGATGGAGTGGGGCAGGGCAGGGCAGGGCAGGGTGTCAGCAAAGTCAGGGTTGGGTAGACACATCAGGGAAGCCAATCCGGTGCCCCTGCCAGTGTGTCCAAGCCACCTCAAACTTGCTACCCCCCTGTCCTGCCCTGTCCAGATAATCTGTAGAAATGTTGATGGAAGAGAGGTTCTATGGCACTGCTCTACTAGATATTACCATGTGATTGCATCACATGCCCCCAGATTACGTAGGGAGTCAACCTACAAATCTTCCTTCATCTAACTTTCTGAAGGGAATGGGGATCTATATAGATTTGCTTTCGGCAAATCCACATATTGATAAATATGTGGGGGATGCTGAAATTTGCAATTTTATTATGACTTTCTATAAATTTTATGTTCTTCCTCTTTCAGTGTGGTCTTATGATAGTTTTAAGATGGGCTGCAAAAGGGGATTCATGGCATGACACGCTTGAGCCATATTGTTTCAGGAGAAAGCATATTTGGGGCAATGACATACACATAGGATCTGGCACTAATAATCTTTCTAAGACTCAATTTTGTATATGCAATTTTGTACACATTGTAAAATACATGTTGCAAAATTCAGAGATCCGCAAATTTTGAAGGATGGCTGTGTTTTGGTTCACATCTTGTTTCAAAAATTGCAAATTAGATAGCCTCGCCTTTAAATGGGAACTGGACCACATTTCTCTCCCATCCATAGACAAGAACAGATTCACAGTTGAGGAGGAAGTTGGTTTAGGAGAAGACAGTCCTTTAGATACTAAGCTTTCGGACTACTTAGATTGTTGCTTCTCTCTCTATATGGGAGCTTTTGCTGCTTGAAATTTCTAAGACTGCATTACGTGACAATCCCATATCACCCGTAAACCAGTTGGGTGTTCTTAAAAGTCCTATTTTGCCTGCAGAGTTTTATTTCATCTGTTCTTTTGCGAGTGCACCCCCACTGTGTATGGCCCACTTCAAGCAACAGGGCTTTACCCAAGAGTCCCCTTCCCTTTTTCTATCAAAGCAGTAATTTCTCCATTGAGCCTGGCAGCCACTTAAATGATACACATATATGCACATATCTGCTGGCTGCCTTGGAAGCTCCCTCTTCTCGGCTGCAGAAGAATGAGGACCAAGGGGGACATCACTGTCTCTCATTCCATGCAGTTATATGCATGGTTCATTATTATAAACTCTCAAAGCTTAGCATCCTGCCCACTGTTCCTGTGTGACTGTTGCACCAGCTGTCTCCTTTGTAATGATGTAGGCTCAGATTTTATGTATTATGTCTAATGGGGGCCATAGAATTTCAGAAGGTCTTGGTTAATACCAATGATGTCTGGGTGCTTTCCCGCTCGCTTTACTGGCTTCAAACAGAGAACAGAAGGTAGATCTGAGTCGCTTCCAGCTACTGTGTGCCAGCAGATTTGCTAGACATGTAATCATTTCTCCCCTCTTATTAAAGCTGGCGCTCAGGACTTGCCTATTAGTAGAATTTTATGTATTATTTCAAGTCTCTTACATATTGTCATTCATTAACAAATCCTCCATGACTGGGCAGCTGCCGCCAATAGGTTACCTTGACTGGAAAGGCCTTTCGGTGCACATTATCCAAAATTAGTTTGTGGAGCAGTTTCCGATGGGAAATCAGCAACGAGTCTTCTAAGAATCCATACACTCAGCTGTATAGTTGCAACCAAACGCTGTGGATTCAATTTCCCCCGATGCTTGGTTTGTTTGAACTTCAATGAAAGCAACTATTCCCCCCTTTTAAATAATAATAATAATAATAATAATAATAATAATAATAATAATAATAATGTTGATGTGATAGTCTGTTAGTAGTTCAACCTTGGGGAAAGTGGGTAGGAACAGGCATGTTCAAGGAACCAGCAAAGTATTCTGCTTCAAGCTAAGTGATAGCCCAGCTGGTAGAGCATGAGACTCTTAATCTCAGGGTGGTGGGTTTGAGCCCCATGTTGGATAAAAGATTCCTGCACTGCAGGGGGTTGGACTAGATGATCCTCCAACTCTACAGTTCTGTGATTCTGTGATCTGCCCATTCAAGCATTGGCAGAGAACCTGTGGTTCTCCAGATCTTGATGGATTCCAGCTCCCATCTTTCCTGACCACTGGCCACGTTGACTGGGTCTGACAGGAGTTGGAGTCCAAGAAGACCTACAAGGTTACAAGTTAACTGGATGAGAAAATGTGGAGTTCGACAGTGGAATTTGCTGCCAAGGAGTGTGGTGGAGTCTCCTTTTTTGGAGGTCTTTAAGCAGAGGCTTGACAACCATATGTCAGGAGTGCTCTGATGGTGTTTCCTGCTTGGCAGGGGGTTGGACTCGATGGCCCTTGTGATGGCCCTTGTGGTCTCTTCCAACTCTATGATTCTATGTTGCAGGAAAAGAAAATGTGTAATTAACATCAGCCCCCTGTTTCATCGTTGGTTGTAAGCAAGATGCACTTAGGCTTTTCAGCAGAGCCAAGGGAAAGCAAGAGACTGAGCAAAGGCTCCCTTTCCGATGTAGTTCTTGCTGCTCCTACATCACTCTGAGGAATATATACAAAATCCCGCCCACATGATTGGCCTTCCTTGTGTGTTTGCCTAATACTCAAAGAATGCATGCCCTCCTGGGAAGTCTATCGCTAGCGTGTAAATACGTAAGGAAGCCCGACCACACGGTGGATGTTTATATAATAGCAGGGCTCCTGTGTCTTTAAAAGCTGCATGACTGATCAAAACTGAACAGCTGCACTTTTTCCCATCAAGGCATCTCTGCCCGGTTAATAATAAGCATATTTAATTCAGTAGTTGCATTTATGCCTCTTGTGGAGCTTTTACAGGTATAGAAGCCCTGTCGTAACATAAAAATGACAATTCTTGGCCAGGCCTAGTAAAACGAGGGGTTGAGGGTTGCTGATAAGCAAGGATGGTTTCTGTCATTTTTCTGGCTCCTGATTTGTGGTGAAACAAAGTAATGGTAAATGTTTCACCAGCTTCATTCCCTCCCACCCCAAACCAGGTGTCTTTTAAAAGCAAAGAAAAGGGATCAGAAACAAGTAGCAAACCTCTGAGTAAGAAAGTCCTAGGACCCAGAAGACCTTAGGTCATCGAAGTGTGGGAGCAAGGGAGAATTCTGCCACGGGTAGCTAACAAATTCTCATTTCTATACAGCATGCACAAGCACAGAGCTTTACTGAGTATCTCAATCTGGACAGTATGAAGAGGCAGAAAGAGGCAGTGAGAAGGGTTGCTGAACGACATAAACTGAATTTTGAAACCTAGTCGACTCTACTGTGGAAGTAGCAAGGGGTGTGCCAGAATGCCGTGGAAAAATTCTTGCTAGTTTCCTTCTCTAATCTATGAGAGAAAGGTAACCAAAATAAGATGAAACAGACACATAATACTATAAATTTAAAAGAAATGCAATATGTCCAGAGGTGAATTTAGGAGAGCGCAATTTAGGAGGGACGCTGCAGGGGGTGTCACAACTATGATGTAGAATGGAAGGCAAGAGGCGGAGGGGGCACCAAATTTGGGTGTCGCACAGGGTGCCACTGAAATTTGAGACCCTAAGATGTGCCACTGATATGTCTCAACATGGTGGGGCAGACTGTGACCAGATGAACACTGTGCCTGCTCAGTCTGTTGATGGGCAACTTCAAGGCTCCAACTCTCCTTACTTAGAGCTCTTTATCTTCAGACTGGGCCTTTAAATGGAAGACAATCCTTTGTAAAGTAGGACACATGGCCACTGTTTGTGGTAGCAGCTGTCCCCTCCTGCAAGACAGGGATGGAGCATTTGTCTCACCCTCCAGATGCTGCTAGACTCCTTTCATCTCTTACCATAATCCCAAATCATTGACCAGTGTGTCTGAGGCTAAGGGAAACTGAAGTCCAACAATATTGGAAGGCCACAGAATCTCCAGTCCTGCTGTAAAATAAGGAGGAACCTTGACTCAGCGTAGGATTCACAACACATTGCATCTTATTTTGAGGCAACAGGCCATGACGGTGGACTTAGACCTCATGTTGAAGGAGAACAAAGAACTGTCTCAGACTTTGGCTGTGTTACAGTTCACTTCTTCATGTGGAACTTCAGGATTAAGATGTTGTTTTTTAAATCAACCAGTGAACAGATAAATGCAGGTTTATATGAAAAATCTCATAAAAACAGAAGGCAGGCTAAGGCCAGTTTTGTTTGGAATGGAAGGAGGAAATTTAACAAAAACCTTCTTATTCCATAGGAATGAATCCCCTGCTGCTGACCCCAGCAAACATTTGTTAGTCAGCTTGAACTCCTGGAATCTGTTCTGTGTTCCTTTACTCTGTCTGCTTTCTACACATAAAAGAATGGTAAAAATCCAGTCCAGCTGTGAAAAATGCAGAGAACAAACATCCAACATCACCAATTCCTGTAGAAAGAAATGAAATGAGGAGTGATACAATATTTACAAGAACTGGGGTCACTAGCTGCCACTTAATTAATTTCTCTTAAGAACTGGAAGCACAGTACTATACTGGGTATCCCTGGATGCCTGGAGAGAATGTTATGGATCTGTCTGTAGGATTGTATCAAACCAGATATTATTTTTATTGGTGGCAATGGGAGGGGGAGAATCCAACTTCAAATCTTACTCTCCACTGTGGGAGTTTTATGTCTGACATTGAAGAAGGAGATATTGTCTATCCTTTGGCCTTTGGATTGTCCTTCCAGGGGCTATAGGTTTGCAGTTTTTGTTTGTTTGCTTGCTTGCTTGTACAACATGCATTTTATTGTGATCCTTAGCAGGAAGTAAGTCTACCCCAGAGAGACAAATAAAATCTCTTCCTTTTTGGGGGGCTAGTCTCCGAAAGAAGATTATGGTTTCATGTTTTCTCACTTGGTCTAAACTTGCAGTAGCAACCTAATATTCTTACAAACCAGCATTGTTTTGTCCTTGTTTTGTAATGGCTTCTCAGTTCCTGTTTTATCATGTCCACATGTGTGGACTTTCCCCCCACATAACCTCTCCTACCACCCAGCTTTCCCCTTGTAAAGATCATGCTAATCATATTGTTATAGGCCAAGGCTATGGGTTAATGTTAACTTCTATTAAGGTTTCCCCCTCTGGTTCATTGCTTATGACGTGGGTACCACCACAAAAACCCCTAACAATGACAGAAAGAAGGGTACAGTGGTTCTAGTCTGCATGCCTGTTGAAGGAAAATATGGTACACATTATTAGATAAAGCCTTTTCCCCCTTAAAAAAACACAATGGGTGCATCTGGCAAGTTGTAACTATATCCTTTGTAGAGAAGAACAAATTTTGATGACATCCGTGCATGCTATTTTGGGTCTTTATTTTTCCCCATTGTTACTATTAAGAAAATAGGCATGGAAAGAATATTGTTAAAATAATGCAATTGCATGTGGTATATTAAACTTTGCAATGTGGTTGATCTGTTTTCTGGTCCATAGCTTTCCTTTCAAAATCATGCAAATGGGTTTTCATTGCTTGAACTGCAATCCACATGACATTTATTCTAGGTTTAGCAGGTCTGCTGTAGAGTAAATAGCTTGTGGACTTTAACCTTTGTCCATTTTTGACTGCTCTCTTGAAAGCTCCTTGCTAGACCTAACTTATGCACATTTATTTTTGCTTGATCTAGAATTGGTTAACAGTGTCAACCTTGATTGGGGTCCGTAGTACTTAACACTCCCTTCACTACTTTGATCTCCTTCATTATATCCTGCTTGTTACTGGCTTGTTCTACATTTCACTGGCCCTTACATGACCCTAGTGACATTTAGCCCCACTCTGGACATGGAATGTAAGAACTCAGTATATTCATTATGAATGGGGGAGAAATTTGATTAAGTTTGCATTTAAAGGTGAACTAACCTAATTAATGCTTTCTGAAGCAATATGCGAGCTAAAACAGACATCCTTTGAAATTTGCACTTCTCTGAATTTTGCAATGCAGTTCTCCAGCCCAGTGATGTGTACAAAAGTAAATGTACTACCATGAGGTGTGCATTATAAATGCATATATTAGTGACAATAACATACCTGCATTATATTTGGGGAAATTGCTTTGCAAAATATGTGTATTAGGCAAAATTGCACACAGAAAAGAGAAATTCACATTAAAATGCTGATGAGTTTTGAAGAGGACTTCTTTAAAATAATAATTGCAAACTGATGTAGAAAGATGGAGAACTGAATATTGGAAAAATGAGAATCTTCACAAACAGATCCCTATGTATATTCGCCCTGTACTTTAGCCATGCACACTCTGGTTTCCTTGTAGTTAGTGGTTTAGGATAGTTATGCATCACTTCATTTCATATACCTGATGACTTGCACTTGAATGTGTGGACTGACTCTGCTAAAAAACAACACCCTGGAGGTGTTATATAAGCTCTATCTGTGGATGGCCCTTTCACACTTGCAAGTCATCATTTGATACTGCAGTCATCAAATAATGGCACTCCCACATGTGAAGTAGCCATATAGGAACAAATCAACATGACATCTTTTCCCTTCACACACACCTAATTTTATAGTCTTGGGTGTCTTCAGTAGAACAAAAAGGGTGTGCCATGACACCGGTGACGTAGTATGGAGGCCACTTCATCAGGTGACCAGTCCACAAAACCTTATGTCATAATCAGTTTTATTAGTTTTTAATATGCCTCAAGACTCTCGGTTGTTTTTCTGCAAGATACCCTTCTGGAAATAGTTACTCTGTGGAACACTATCATATCCTTAGTGTCATTCATCATCACCATTTCCTATTTCCATCAAAACTCATGATGCAGCTGGATAGCCTCCTTGCTGCTGGGAGTGAAATTGTTACCTTTCCATATATAGCCTCTGTTCCCAATATCCTATCAGTATTTACATGGAATTTGGGTCCCGCAGTGCATTTTTCCATTTTTATCCTGTATTTGCTTCACTGCTGCTTTTTGACCTCTTGTTCCCATGTTTCTGATGCAACCACATCTGCTTTTCTTATCTTGGATGCTTCCCTCGTTTTCACACTTAATCTCCTATGAAAACCTTCCTGTACTCTTTTGTTTATTATTCATGCTCTCCATGAAGTAGGGTACCGCTTGGACAAACCCAGGGTGATTTAAAAATCGACAGCTGTATCGAAAGCATTTGGGTCCCCTGAAAACATTGGTTCAGTGCATGGTGAGAAATGTAAAGTCGTTTGGCAGTGCATAGATTGCATTTTTAACAGAGAGACAGACAGATAGAAAGACACGAGTAACTGCTGAAAATGTGGCCTTGACAACTTGGCTTTTGGCACGGACACGTTCACTTCACCCATATCTCAATATTATTCTGGATAAATGTACTTGGAATTCTCTGTAACGGTCCAGGTCAATAGACTCTGGTGTGTTCAAACAAAGCAAAGTGTTCCAGCCATGTGTGAGGCTGCCCTGTTGCCTACAGCTGCAACAGGAGATCTGCGAGTGTCCTTATTGGACAGTAATATCTCACCGTATTCGCTGGTTTTGGTTTTTTCATGGAAAGGAGCAAATCGTGTCCCACAACGGTGCGACATTTCCTTCTGCAGAGTTTCAGAGCTTCTGCAAACCTTTGCTAAGCTCTTCGTGAGACAGGTTGCTTACTGCATAGCAGTTACCCCACCATCTGGGGTTTGGAATGGAATGGAAATGCTTTTAAAGGAGCAGTCTAATCCAACACCCCAAGTTGTCCATAATAAGAAAGAAAGAAAGAAAGAAAGAAAGAAAGAAAGAGGTCCAAGACACTTTGGATCTTCAGGATTCAAAGCTCCATAGATCCCCTAAGAGGCCCAATCCTTGGTCCCAAAAACTGCCCCAGCCCAGGAGATGGCACAGCAAAAACTGTAAACAACAACCCACCAAAACACACACACACACAACCACTCCCAACTGGCAGGGCTTTGGATGTGGTGGCAGCTCTGCCACTCCATACCTTCATGGCCTCAGTAGGGAATCCTCTGCCCATTTGTATTCCCTTTTATGTGAAACTGCTATGATGTTACCTACATCAGTGGCAGATAGGAAACTAATGTTAAAAATAATGTAGACAAATGGCTTGTAGCCAGATTCTCCACATGTTTCTAAAGTGATTGACCAGGGGTGAACAAACAACTTAGAAATGATTATAAATTATGTTTAAGTGGTAATAAAATTGCCCTGCATTAACCTCATGTTTACTGTGTGGGATCTGTTTGGTTGTAAGGCCAAAACAACTGTAAAGTGGTGGACTTTAACTTAAAAGATGCTGAAAAAAATAGCATGACTTATTTACAAGACTAGCCCTGTTTTCTGTTATTATACCTGTTTCAGGCATGACAACTCTTTGTTCACCCAGAACAGACTCCTCATCCAGGAGGCAAGAAATGACTACTGCCTCTGATGAAAAAAACATATTAGGCATAATAATAAACTGAAGGGTGTGTGAATAAATTAGCCAGTGTGGTGTAGTGGTTAAGAGCGGTAGTCCCGTAATCTGGGGAACCGGGTTCGCGTCTCCGCTCCTCCGCATGCAGCTGCTGGGTGACCTTGGGCCATTCACACTTCTTTGAAGTCTCTCAGCCCCACTCACCTCACAGAGTGTTTGTTGTGGGGGAGAAAGGGAAAGGAGAATGTTAGCCACTTTGAGTCTCCTTAAAGGGAGTGAAAGGCGGGATATCAAATCCAAACTACTACTACTACTACTACTACTACTACTACTACTACTATTCTTCTTCTTCTTCATTATTTTTCTCTAGCGTCTTTAAGGGTTGCCTTCCTGTTATTTTGATCTTGAATTGCTGATATTCTTCCTCCTCCAATCCATTTTGAGTTGCAAGGTCTGTCTGTATCTTTGGCATTTCACATCATCATAAAGCAAACTTATCAGGGCCCCTTCTTCTGCAACTAACTTGTACACCACAATTCCATTGTTGATCACTGGGAAACAGTGATTATAATTGTCAAGGATGCTATGTTCTTTCAGAATGTGTAATTTCCAGGTGCATTAGGTTTCCTCCAAAACAATAGAGTTCTGACTGCAGATGCCTAGAACAGTCCCTGGAATCTCTTAAACAGATTGGATTAAATTTTCCATTGTTGTCGTGCAAAAAAAGGTGAAGCACCCGTTTCCACAATACAAGACTGCCCTGTAGCTGAGGAAAGTGGGATAACAGATCTCTTGCATGATTGAAACAGAAGTTGCCATTACGTGAAATGTAGTTCTTTAGGTACAAGCCAGAAGAAACCAGTTGTTCCAGAAAGAAACATCCTTGGATATACGTGGAAAGACTGTAATAACACAGTTAATCCAAATAAAGAATGCAAAATTTTACCAAAAACACATCAACATATTTCACAAGTGGGGGAAAATGTTTTTTGGGGGAAAGGGACTTCCCTGGTTGATTTAGATATAGGAAACTTATTTTAAGACTATTGGCACATTTAGCTTGGTGTTGTCTGTACTAAGTGGGAGTAGAAGAGTTTCAGATAAGGATCTCTCTCAGCCCTTCCAAGAGATGCCAAGGACTGAACCTGGGACCTTCTGCATCTGCTGTCTCCTTTCTAAAACACAAAGGAATCTTACATTATTAAAATGCTATGGAATAATTATATAACAAATATTCCTACCACTATCGGTAATCATGGCACACAGGCAACAGCCAGCTTTCAATGACCACCGTGTCAGGCTACACTGTGCGCATTTTCTAGACTTGTAGAGAGCAGCTATGGCAAATTGATTCTAGATTTAAGAGGGGAGTTGCACAGCTGGAAGACTTAATTGGCAACAGTTGCAAACTGAAAGAGACAGTAAACTCTTAAAAGTTATATAGAAAGAGAAGCAGCAGCGTTTGGGATTTCGGGATTTCACCTCCTCAGCAACGGCCTCACATCGCAGCCAAGAGTTCCAGAGCTTTTATCATCAATTCTAAAACTTCAAGCTTCTTTTTTCAAGCAGTAAATTTGATCATTTGGCTTTTGTCTAAGTCTCTTGTTGACTAGGGCCTGTTTTCTAATTCAAGCATACAAACAGATGTATGATTCCCCTTTTCTTAGAGGAATGGGGGTATGGGAAGCAGCAATGTGAATCAACATACCTCTCTTTATTAGAACTAACATTCAGCACTAGGAGAAAGGAGTTGATTGGTCTTATCAGCAATGGATATAGTGATGTATACTGCAAGGGGGAAAATGCAATAGCTCTTCCCTGTGTGATGGACTTAAACATAGTGCCCAGATCTTTATCCTATGTTGAAATTACAGTTCCAAAAGGCACCGGGGTAATTGTAGTGGTCTCAAATGAGCATACACAGCAGCAAGCCTCTTGCAACTTATCTTCTGCACATTCGGAGCCATATTTCATAGAATCATAGAATCTTAAAGTTGGAAGGTACTGCAAGGGTCATCTAGTCTAACCCCCTGCAATGCAGGAATCTGACCTAAGGCATCCATGGCATTTCTGTCACAAGTCGTGCAGACTGAGCAGTGTTCCTCAAGGGTGCCACCTGGGTTGATCCAGAATAAGCTACATTTTGCAAATTGGCTCAATGTCCTTAATTCAATGGCTGTTTGCAGAATCCAGCTTTGTGAGGTACAGAATTTGGTTTGTCTCAGTACAGACTTTTCTCTGGTGCACATCTGAACCCCCTCATATTGCTCAAGAATCCATGCTATGCTTGGTACAATTATTGAATTCTTGGCACTAGTTCCACCCAGCCCTATGGAGTGCAATTCTGAGCTACATTAGTCAAAAAACAATGTTTTGAATACATGATAAACATGCAACACCAGATGGCACCGGAGAGCAAAAAAAATTTATATGCGATTTTTACATAGTGTTTGTTTTCTTGAGTTATAGTGATTTAATTTCTGACTTATTTATATCATTTTTCCTGAGTGTAGATCCAGTCCCCCCAACTTTTGACTGGTTTTTCTGCCAGAATTAGCATCTGGGTTTGCAAACAATCCACGTTAAGAGTGCCCTGGCAACAATGTGTGTAGTACAGTAAGTACCGGATACAGAATTGGGCTGTTAATGATTTGTGTAAGAATTTAGGATGGTCTAAAGTGTAAGACTTTTAAAATCATTGTGGAGTATTGAGAGTCAGTGTGGTTTATTGGTTAGAGTGTCAGACTAGGACTTGGGAGACTGGAGTTCAAATTTCCACCCAGTCACGAAGCTCACTGGGGGACCATGGGCCAGTCACTGTTGCTCAACCTAACCTACCTGACAGGGCAGTTGAATCAGGTCTAAAAAGCAGCATGTAGACTTAAACCAAAACAAAACACCTGAGCAGATTTGAGAGAACAGCTGCCCTAAAGAACTATGGTGAGATCTACTGTAGGTAACTTAATGATGGGATGAATTGATGCCCAGGCCTTTAGGATAGAGTGTTGAAGGAAGGGGTGGCTAATAAGATGGAAGGGTCATATATCAGTGGCAGAGTAAATACTTTCCTTGCAAAAGACCCAAGTTCACTATTCACAGCAACTGTCCAAGATGTCAGTTTTGGGAGAGACCAAATCCAGTCTCTTCCAAGGCAGAGGGGATGATGGAAATCTGCCCCTTCGGAGGACAGGAGTGTCCTTTTGCAAATTGTCCTAGTTTACATAACTTATGCACTGTTCACAGAATTTAGTGTTTTCAGATACAGGATTTGGTTTGGTTTTGTGCAGTTATTTTTTTTTTAGCAGAGTACATAGCACACTCACATATACATCAGAACACCCCAATCTTGCTCAAAAACCCATGTTGTGCTTGGTGCAATTAGCACCTTTTAGATGCACCTGGCTTTGCCTAATGAAGGTAGATTTCCAGTGATGAATGTGTGTTCTTTGTCCTGAAGGCTTTCTTATACTAGTTTCCCCATTGCACAATAGGCTGATGATCTGGATGTGTTTGTTTCAGAGCCGATGTTGACCATGTCCAATTTTATTGGCATGAGCATCTTTGACATACTGGATGAGACAGACCCCCTCAAGACAGTGTAGGATTTCGTGGCTTTCATAATAGTGATGGATCTATTCCAAGTTATGAATAGCTTGGGGCATATATTGGGTTTATGCTTTGCATTGGCTTGGAAGCAGACACTGCAATTATTGGGGGTGTTGAGAAGATACTGGATTTGTTGTTGGGAAGTTACCTTCAGAGAATGTATTGCACTAATCTTTCCTCCTAATCACTGGGCGGGGTGCAAAATAGATTTGTTTCTCTCTAGAGATGCGTGAATTCCATAGGTTTTTAAAGGAAGATGCTAATTGACTTTCATTTCCACACTAAGAGAGCCAGTGTGGTGTAGTGGTTAAGAGCAGTAGTCTTGCAATCTGGGGAACTGGATTCGCGTCTCCGCTCCTCCACATGCAGCTGCTGGGTGACCTTGGGCTAGTCACACTTCTCTGAAGTCTCTCAGCCCCACTCACCTCACAGAGTGTTTGTTGTGGGGGAGGAAGGGAAAGGAGAATGTTAGCCGCTTTGAGACTCCTTAGGGCAGTGATAAAGCGGGATATCAAATCCAAACTCCTCCTCCTCCTCTTCTTCTTCTTCTTCTTCTTCTTCTTCTTCTTCTTCTTCTTCTTCTACTACTACTACTAACCAGGACTATTCTGTGACTTGAGTGGCAGTGGAAAAGTTGCTGGCCAGAGTGCAAGACCTGGAACATTGTGCTATGGATTTTGCTGATCTAACACTCATCTCTGTGTCTCTTTCGTCTTCCCCTGATCCTAATTACTCAAAGATACTGGTGAGTAAACTGAATCCAAACATGGCCAAGAGAATCATGGTCACCAGGCTTTGTGATCCAGGAGAAAGGAGTTCATGAATAACCGGCCAAGTTTAGTTTTGAAGGGCCAAACCAGAAGAGATGGTGGAAGATCTAGGACTGTAGATCTTCTGAAGGATTTTTAATCACTCAAAGGAGTCATATTGGAAGGGGACACTTGGAAAAGGATGTCTCACACAAGTCATGATAATGTGGGAAAAACTGAGATGGGTCAGAGGAAGAAACAAGTTCACACATGGCCAAAAGAGGTTGAAAGGCAGGTGGAGTTTTGCCACTGAGTTCATGAAAAGAGGATTAAGGCACTTAATTATGCCAGATTTCATTGGGATGAGTCATTAGAGGAAGTCAGGATGTGAGCTCTTCAGGTGGGTGAGCTCTTGCTCCAGACAAGCCATTAGGATGCAGTGTTTATGAACCTGATCTGCCCTACCAGTTCCTTTGGGATCCCTGCCAGTGGCATGTTGCTGCCCTGGATTGCGAAGCTGGCACTGTCTATTCTTAAAACCCGAGGGCAGTAGAGATTAAGTTTGGCTTAGGGAAGCTGCAGGAATGGATATATGAACGAACTTGAGTCTGATGTTGCAATCCGTGAGGCCCTCATGGTTCTCCAAGCCAAAGGCTTCCATGTGTCTTTGAAGGGATTAACCCAGCACTTTTAAAGACAGTACAACCAAGTATATTGTTAAGTGGTTCCTTTAAAAAAATCACACATAGAGAAAGGGGGGGAGTGAGAAACCATTGGATTTATATGAATCCCCTTTCCTACCTATTTTGGGAGCTTCCAGGGGAAGATGCTGGGAGGGCAGCAACCCTTAGATGGCCAGCATGGAAAATAAAGGAAAATAAAGGAAGTTCCCTTATCCTGAGTCAGACCATTGGTCCATCTACCTCAGTATTGTCTGCACTGACCAAGAGCTATTGTTCAGGATCGGGGCCTCTTTCAGTTGTACCTGGAGATGCCTTGGATTAAAACTGGGGCAGTCTACATTCAAGGTTGATGCTCTTTAAATGTAGAACCTGGGTACTGGTGCAGCAGGCAGAAGAAATGCTGCTCTCTTAGTTACTAACAGCCCAGTCCAGGAGCCCTTGCTCCCCTTCTCTTGGTGCTTGGTAAGATTGCCGCTCAAATGGCACAGGGAGAGAGAAACAGAACTTAGCACTGATGAAAACTGTATTCTCTGTATACAGCAAGTGAATGGAAGATGGCAACCCCATAGAAACAGGCTAGTGTGGAAACATTCAAAGTTATGAACTGGCACCATGGTCAATACTCACATTATGCAGGAAGTATAATTTTTCAAGGCTTATGCCAGGATAAGATTTGCCAGTCTCGACTCAGCTGGCTTAGCTGTGGCTGAGCTGGGATGAGGGAGCTACATTGGTATAGCTGGCTGTACTAGGAATTGGCCAGCTGCACCAGAAATCTGCTAGATCCTAGCAGATCTTGAGTTTGGATTGCTCCCTTAAATAATGTAGAAAGAGTCCAGAGAGAAAAGCCCCAATAACACTTTACTGAGTAAAAGTGAACAAAATAGTGCAACATTTGAGGCAAAAGGAACAGAGTGGTTTTGTTTTTCTTAGGTCAGGCCTTGTGTACATAGGAGGAAGACATTCATTCAACCATACATATATACAAAGGGGAGAAAACTACCTCAAAACTACACAGTCGATCAAAGCACATGGTACTTCAGTGAAGTTCCTGCCACTCTGCCTGGTTGCTAGGCAACACCTCTTCCACCACCCTCTTGGTTAGCTGAATTACTGATAACAAAATTAACCATTAAGTTGGAAACTGACTGATCTCTGCTGTTGCACTTTCAGCATGTCTGAGGAAAGGACACAATTTCTGGGGCCTTTCAGCTTGGAAAACGGTGAACGAGGAGAATTGATAAAGGTGTATAAAACTGAAGGAAATTTAGGGAGAAACCCAGGGTCAGCCAATGCAGGCAAATGGTGGAAAATTCAGGACAGAACTCAATGCAGTACATAGTTAAAACAGGAAGTCCACTACTGACATAGATGGCTTTAAAGGGAGATTAGACAAAGTCCTGGAGGATGTAACTACTAATCATGTTGGCAATGTATTAGCTCCTGGATCAGAGACAGCACACTTCTGAATGCAGCCACTGGGGAACAAGAGTGGGGAAGGGCTTTTGCCCTTGTGTCATGCTTGCAGTCTTCCCATAGGCACCCGCTTGGCCACTGTGGGAAAGAGGATGCTGAACAAAAGAGGACTTTAGTCTGATCTAGCACAGACTCCTCTTAAATAAGAACCTGGCATTCTTACAAGCAAACACGTTTCATAAAATCAGTTGCTTGGGATTCATGAAAGAGCTTTCTAACAACAACTAACGCGTTTCCTTTTTAAGTAGGAAATAGCTTTCTCATAATAAATAAAGAGAGATATAGAGAAAGGGACTCTGGTGGAAAATATGATCTATTGGAAGAACTTTATATGCAGTGAGGTACCTTCCTGGCTTTCCAGGAGGAACCAGAAGCTCATTAAAAGAAGGGTTTGTTTTTGTACAGTTGTGCTTTCAGATTTTATATCCCCCCTTTTTTTTTCTTAAAAGACCTTCCGTCCCAGAAAAAATCACTTTCTCCAGTTTTTTTAGGCTACAGTCCTATACCCACTTCCCAGAGAGTATGAACGATGGTGGAACTACATGGGTACAGCGCTGTCTTTAGCATATGCACCACCGGTGCAAAGATTTGCCCAGCACCCCCAAAATTAGTTTAGCCCCCAAATTAACTTTTATTATGCTTGTGTCAGACACCATGATTACGCCTTATCTCCTGTTTACGAAAGATGGTAGGAAAAAGAAACAAACTTTTTTATTTGCTCATTTATTTACAATACACTTATACTTAAGTATACACCACCACACTTAAACTTATAAGTATTGTTTAGGCACCTACTTAGGAGAAACATCAGTCGTGTCAAAGGTGCCACTGACCCCGCTTCCGCATAGCAGCTCAACACAACACTTAACATAATATTTTGATGTAAGAGTTAATTTCACGTGCATGGCGCCATTGTGAATGACAAGCGCCACAGCTGGCGTGGCGCGTCTTTGGTAAATGAGCGCACAAAGTTGAAAGTCCTTTAGTGAAACAGTAGGTATACATTTCAGTAATACCTAAAGATGACCTGAACTTGTTGTTGACAACTTATCTCCCTTGCCTTGGTTCCCTGGAGGAGACTCTCTCCAAAGAGTTAAATGCTCAACAAGGGACCTGAAGCTCTTCAGAGCTGGTATGACGTTTCACTCCATTGTGGATGTTGGATGGGAGAGTGCCTTGCATCAGGCCACTTCGCTGCATCTGTAACAGATCATCAGTCAGCTGTGCTGTCTGGATGCCAATCTGAAATGAATTCAGGCCACTGATACAATGACTACACAGCAGCCTGATCCAAAGGCCTTTGAAGTCAATGGAAAGTCTCTTTCTTGCTCCAATATCAACCCCCTAAATCAAGCACACATGAGGAGAAGAGGGAGTGCGACTCCAGCTCTTCCAGTCGCCAAACACACAGGCCTTTTGACCTTATGAACTAAAGGAGATCTTCTTTGACTCCTAACAAAATCCACACTCTATCCTCTGACAGGGCCAATCTCTTTACCTACTTAGGGCACCATCCAGCAAAAGCTAAGCCCTAAAGCCTATTGATTTATGTGACAGAGAATTAAGCATGCCCTTAACTCTTACACTGAAAAAAGTGGAACTCAAAAGGGCTGCTGTTTAGCTGGAATACGCCCTACCTTACTCAATATAGCAATATTTTAAATATGCGTCTATAGAGTTGCGTCCTTTCTTTATCTGTCTCTCTCTTTCCTTACACAGGCATGGCAGCAGACAGCTGGATCTTTTTATGGGATGGCATATGACGGGCAAAGCTTCATGTGCTAATTTAAAGGGGCTGTTAAAGGCTCAAGAGCAAGGCCAGTAGAAAGGATGGCAAGGCTGGATAAATTTTACAAAGGAGGAACAATTCCTTTACATTCCCTAGGATCATAGAATTAAAAGGGAGGTCATGTAGTCCAGAGCTGCCATCTAGTTTCCAGCTGTTTTTGGACTACAGTTTCCATCTTCCTCAACTACTGGTACTGCTAGCTAGGGATGATGGGAGTTGTAGTCCCAAAACAGCTGGAGACCCAAGTTTGGGAATCCCTGATCTAGTCCAAACGCTGTGCTTCTGCAATACAGGTTGCAGCTACAGAATCCTAGACTGATGGCTGCCCAGTCTCTGCTTTAATACCCTCTGGCAAAGGAGGACCCATGCCTGCCCAAGGCAGTCTGCTCCACTGTCAAACAAGCTTTCCCATCAGGAAGTTTCTTCTGATGACAATCCACTTCCCTGTACTTTCCACCCCTTACTTCTAGTCCTGGCCTCTGGTGCAACAGGGAACAAGTCTGCTCTGTCCTTCTTCATGGCAGCCCTTCAGATGATTGAAGAATGATATCATGCTTCCTCTTCTCCAGGATAAACATTCCCAGCCCTTTCAACTATTCCAACCCCTCGCCATCCTGAATACCGTCCATTGGACACAATCCAGTGTCTCATTGTCCTTAAAAGGTGGCACACGGACCTGGACATAATAGTCCAGATGTGGCTTGACCAGCACAGAACAAAGCAGAACTCTTACTTCCCATGGGCTTGGATACTCTGTTTCTGTCAATGCAACCTAAGACTGCATTCACTTGCTTTAGCAATCGCACTGCACTGCTGGCTCAAGTTCAGCATGTGATCCACCCAGATCCGTTTCACTTGTACTGCTGCTAAGCCAGGTCTCGCCCATCCTCTGCTTGTGTCAGGGTTGTGTGTTTTCGGTACCTAAATGAAAAGCTTTGCATTTATCTCTGCTGAATTTCATCCTGTTGGTTTTGGCTCAGTGCTGCAGGCTGTCAAGTTCACTTTGAATCTTGACTCTGTCTTCTGCAGAGTTATAGCTACCCCTCCCAGGTTTGTGTCACTGGCAGATGTGAAGAGCATTCCCTCTACCCCTTTTCCAAGTAGGAATGGGGGAGAAATTCAATTCCGCTTGCATTCAAAGGTGAACCTACCTTATTCAAATCTTCCAAAATAAAACACAAACCAAAAAGGGCCATGCTTTGAAAGTCACACTTATCCTAATTTTGCAGTGCCGTTCTCCCATCAAGATGCATAGTACTGCATAAATGCATTTGTTAGGGAAAGTAAGATATAAAGATGCACGATATCCAGGGAAATTGCTTTGCAAAAATATTTGTATTGGACAAACTTACAGAGGAGAATGTGCGTATTAGGGGAAACAAATGGAGGAATTCAACACAGAGCTAAGTTACAGTCCCTTAATGTTGCACTAGTTGTGCTAATGCTAAAGTAGGCACAGGAAGCCAGGGTTGTGCAACAGATTGCTGTAGCCCTAGTTCTTTCTGTTGTGCAAGCATTTGCACAACCTGTTGCACCACTGCTTGCCCAACAAGCTTCCGCTACTGCAAGAGTTGCACTGGGTTTCATATTGCAAAAGCATTATTTTCACACTTACGTTAGTGCAACAGTCCTTGCACTGGCAGTCAGCGAACACTGAATCCAGGCCTATCAGTCAGAAACAAGTGAGAGTTGTCTTAAGATTGGAAATGTTAGAAGCTAAGACGAGCCAAAATTTATAGAAGAAGAAGAAGAAGAGTTTGGATTTGATATCCCGCCTTTCACTCCCCTTCAGGAGTCTCAAAGCGGCTAACATTCTCCTTTCCCTTCCTCCCCCACAACAAACACTCTGTGAGGTGAGTGGGGCTGAGAGACTTCACAGAAGTGTGACTGGCCCAAGGTCACCCAGCAGCTGCAGGTGGAGGAGCGGAGACGCGAACCCGGTTTCCCAGATTACGTGACTACCGCTCTTAACCACTACACCACACTGGCTCTGGATTCATTCATCCCTGCTTCTAGGACATTTATACCATGGATAGGCAAACAAAGCACGGGGGCCGGATGCGGCCCAATTGCCTTCTAAATCTGGCCCTCGTACAGTCCGGGAATCAGCGTGTTTTTACATGAGTAGAATGTGACCTTTTATTTAAAATGCATCTCTGGGTTATTTATGGGGCATAGGTATTTTTTCATTATTTTTTTCCAAAATATAGCCCGCCCCCCCACAAGGTCTGAGGGGCAGTGGACTGGCCCCCTGCTGAAAAGTTTCCTGACTCCTGATTTATACAAATTTTGAACAGCATATGGTACCTAGGACAGAGCCCTGTAGCATACGATTCATAGCCTTCCTCCAGTTTGAGCCACTAAGTGGGCAACCGTTGCATCTGCTGTTCCTGGGATAAGAACTCTCTATCTCTCTCTTTCTCTTTTTAAAGAAGCAAGTAGTCTGGGATAGCCAATGTAGTGCTCTTCCAAATGTCATTTAACTACACCTCCCATCATTCCTGCCTATTGACTGCTTTGGCAGGACCAGATGGGAGCTGTAGTCCAGGAACTTCTGATGAGCATCACATTGCCTACCTCTGAGCTAGGGGGTCTCTCCTTACCTATCTTGCGTTGCATATCCCTCCCTATACAATTTGTTCTACTTTCCTCAGTAATTTCCTTAAGCGTGCAACCTAAGCACATTTACTGATAAGTAAGCACAGTCCTGTGCATATTTCCCTGGGGGTAAGTCCCATTAAATTCATGCTTGAGTTGCTACCTTTTACATTCTGGGTCTCTCTCTCCCTCCAATGAGGGGTGGGCAAGGGAAACAGCTATTATCCCTGTCCCAGGCCAAACTTGGGTTAATGACTTTGGGCTCAATGCTTTGAGGCAATGGGTGAATTTATAAAAGGAAAGGTTATTGGGTGCAGATATAGAGTAGCCTGTCCCCGCCACCCCAATGTTTATTGCACAGGCTGCAGATTGACTGGAGGTGATTGTGCTAAAAATTAAAATAAACTAAATTAAAAATATCCCTATCTTCTTACGCAGCACACCTGTGCCAATTTGAGCCACCTCTGATGATCTGACAAGCGGTTTGGGGCTAGGTCATTTCAGATGAAGCTAAAGAAAGCTTCACCCTTAGACAGCTTTTTGTCAATGTTCTGGGCTGAGAAGAGGAAGGAAGGAAGTTCAGAACAAGTGGAACATGCTGGAGATCCCAGGAACCAATTCTTCTCTACTGAGCCATTGGCCTTTGAAATTGTGAGCTTTGCCTGCCCTCTAGTGGGTAATAATGCATATTGCCCACTTTTTCCACCGGGATGCCATCTATGGAAACAATGGCCCAATAAAGTGAATATTCAGTGAACAAACTGAAACTTAATCCAGATAAGACAGAGGTGCTCTTGGTCAGTCGGAAGGCACAACAGGGAATAGGGATTTGGCCTGTGTTGGATGGAGTAACCCTTCCCTTAAAGACACAGGTGCACAGTTTGGGCATGCCCTGTATTCAGCCCTGAGCATAAATGTTCAGGTTCTGGTGTGTGATTTCCAGATATGCACAGGTAAGTGCCAGCTGAGCCCATTCCTTGAGATGCCTGATATGTCCACAGTGACACACGGCTTAATTACATTCTGTTTCGATAACTGTAACATGCTCTATGTCGGCCTACCTCTGAGAAGTGTTCAGAACCTTCAGCTGTCTCAAAGAGCTACAGCCAGATTGCTGACTGGGGCTGGTTATAGGGAGCATATGACTCCCTCACTAGAACAGCTTCACTGGCTACTGGTCTGCTTCCAGGCACAATTCATAGTGCTGGCTATGATCTTTAAAGCTCTTCATGACTGAGCTTCCTATTCCCTCATACAAATCTGCCTGGGTTTTGAGATCTTCAAGGGAAGTCCTTCTCTCAGGCCCACCACCGTCCCAGGCATGCTTGGTCGGGGTGCAGGGAAGGGCCTTCTCAGTGGCTGCTCCCAGACACTGGAACTCCCTCTCCAGAGAAGCTAGACTGGCTCCCACCTTGTTTTCCTTCTGCTGGCAGGTGAAGACTTCCTTGTTCCAACAGGCTTTTGGGAACTGACTGCTTTTAATGAAAGGACTGGGGTTGTGCTGTTTTTATTGTAATTGTTGGTGTGGGTTTCATAGATTTTATATCTGTACATTGTTTTTAATTGTATCAATATTTAATTTTTTTAAAAAATTATGGTTTTTCTGTGTTTTAAGTGGTTCTTATTTTTATCTGTAAGCCACATTGAGTCCTTCCAGAGAAAAAGGTGGGGCATAAACAAACAAATAAACCAACAAATAAATCCTTCAGATGAAAAATGTCAGGATGAATATTTTGTTTGATTGAAGAGCTATTTCCTCAAGGGTAGAATACATTTCCACTTTTAGGATAAAGGAAAGGTCGTCGGAGAGGTGAGACTGGCGGGCACCCATGCCTTCCGCCGTAATACATAGGATGGTTAAACCATCTAAATGATGTCTGGACCACATGCACTCCCACAAGATGTAATGATGGTCACCAACTTAGACTGCTTCAAACTCATGAAAGATACGGCAGTCACTTGCCTCTAGCCATCATGGCTATGTTCTTCTTCCTTGTTTGGAGGCTGTGTGCTTCTGAATACCAGTTGCTGGAATCACAAGGAGAGAGCATTGCTGCACAAAGGTCCTGCTTGCAGGCTTCTCCTATACATTTGGTTGGCCACTGTGAGAACAAGGTGCTGGACTATAATGGACTTTAGCTTGATCCAGCAGGGCTCTTTTTATGTGGTATAGTAAGTCGAGCACAGTGCTCCACTAACCAGCTGCATATGGTAGCCTACTGAGGACTTGATAAACTTTTTGTTTTGCCTGCCAGGGAGTGATTAAACAGGGTGAGGGGGAGTTGAGGAGCCTGCAGGTATCCTTCATGGCCAGCTGGCAGGTCATGACTTGAGCAGGTCTCATCTACAGAAGCTATTAGACAGACTTTTTTTCACTGAGCACATGAAGGAGGCTGTGGGACTCTATTCACTGATGAAGCCCCTGGTACATCTCCTGTCCCTGTCCTACCAACACTAGGGTTGCCATATTCTGAAGAGCAAAAAAGAGGACACCTGCATACCCTGCTGAATGTGTGAAAGATCACCTCCACATTCAGCTGTGCTTGTACAATGTGCAACAGGCTCATACTGCAGTGAGCTCTCTCCCCTTTGGAACCATGTGACTTCCTTTACATGAAGACTCCTCAGTTGCAGTTTTAGAGCAGTGTAGAAATACTGTGTGTCACCCTTGGCAAACAACACCAGTCACCAGAACCATCTCTGTGGGGCTGTTGGTGCCCAGGCACCCACAAAAGTTTCAATGTGGGGGCTGGGCCCCCTCAATAGTCTACAGTCAGGCAGGTTCTGTTGGGCTCTCTTCCAGCTCTGGTGGGCTCAGCCGGGCCCTGCCGCTGCAGTGGTCGGCTCCATTGGAGCCTGTTGCAGAAGCAGCAGGACCCGATGGAGCCTGTCACAGCCACAGCAGGCCCCGCCAGGCCTTTCAGAGGGCACACTGGGGCTCCTCCCAGCATGTGACATCACACTTGTGCACCAGGCACCCACAATGTTGGGCGTAATTTGGCACACCTACCACCAATGGTTCTCCACATCTTGCCATTGGAAAAAACAACAACCAGCAGAGGAGTTAAAGAGGAAGGATCCCAGAACGGAACGGTCTCTGATCTAATTTTCAATCATTCGGTCTAGAATTATCTAGTATTGTGACTCTCATGTTGTGAGATTTTTTTAAAGGCCTCAATAAAGCCTTAAGAAAGAAACTGGTGCACCTTTAAAACTTTCCACTCGATCAACTATAGCGAATGCTCATTTAATGATTGTCTTTTTGTACCAACAAGAAGTAACAACGCTTTTAGCAAAAGGAATGGAATGAGAGAGAAATTGCCTAATCAGCCCCACTCATGCAGTTCTTTGTGAGAGAGATTATTGAATTTTCAGTCTCTGCAGAATTTTAATGAAGCTCCGTCTTGCTAGAAAATCCAGCCCTTTGTCAATAGAGTTCAATAACTCGACCACCCATGTAATAAGATGTACTGGCCTGAAATCTTTCACTTGCCCAAAAGCCGCTTCTCTGCCGGAAGCTCTCCTGGAAAATAGAGGTACTTTCTGTTGGGTTGCTGACGGGAGATGAAAGACAGACAACACCCTATTCTGTTTTTCAATTCACCTTACATCCACTTGGCAACCCCCTGGATAAATGCTTTGCTAAAAGATGATCACCAAAGCCCTCCTGAAAATTCTCCTCTTCTTTTACTCCAAGCAGTTTCCACACTCAGTGATTCACTTTGCACTCTTAGGTGCGAAAATCATTGTTTTATTTTCTTGAATAGCTCAGCCTTCTGGTATTTCATGGTCTGGAAACTTACCCACAAAAGCAAATAGTGTTTTCCCTTTGTCATTTAGATCTCTGTTGTAGGAACACAGAAATCTATCAATCTGTTTGGTACTGAATCAGACCATTGGTTCACGTAGCCAGTACAGCCTATACCAGACTTCCAGAATCTGGTACCTGCCTACAACTTCCATCCACCCCAACCAGCATAGACAATTGTCAAGAATGATAGGAGCTGTAGCCCAACTATTCCTGGAGGTCTCCAGACTGCAGAAGTGGGTCTATACTGGCATGCCGGTATCTAACTCCATAAACTAATGATACAGGCTTACAGGCAGGTAAACACATGATTTCTCCCTGAACCAGACATTCACAGATTCTATTCATGTTTCTACTGTTAGCCTTTCACAGAAATGTGATATGGCACAGTGGCAGAGTGTTCCTTGCTGGTGCCTGGGGTGTGCGCACATGCACCACTGTGGGGGCAGGGTGCGATGCTGGAGTGACCCCCGCCCACTGGAGTGGAGAGCCGGCCTGGCCAATACAGCCAATGCCCCCCTGCTTTGAGAGGTGCACTCAGGGCGCCTGCGAGCCCAGTGTCACTTGGCAAGATTTGCAAAAATGCCATGGGGCTGGCAGGGTGATGTTAGGATTCTTGCTCTGTGTTTGCAGTCATGGGATTGTTGTCTATCACACGATGGTGTATGTTTTCATTCCACAGAGTGGGAAGTGACGGAGACAGGTTGTTTTATGTTACCGTGTTCCGGAATGCAGGATTATTGTCCTTTGTCCTTTTTCTCTTTGCTGTCTGATGAGAAAGAGGAAGGAGCTGAGTCAGAATGCTCCAAGTGTATTATATGTAAATAAAAGTAGATTAGCCAAAATGCTGCGCTACTGAGTTCTGTTACACAAACTGCCAATAGTCTGCAGGATCGTAAGTGTGCTGATGCCTCTTGGTATCAGTCGCTGTGATGTTTGGGCTGAAGAAAGCTTTTGAAGCTCCCAACCAACCGACCAGGAGGTAGAGAACATGCCAGTCGGGCATGTGTCTCTGCCAGGGTCCTACATGTGAGTAGGGTGATCCTAACAGGTGCATGCCTGTTGCATCTTTCTCATGGAGCCCTCCAACTGGAGGGCCGTATGAAAAGGACACAACAGTTCACAATGTCACAGGGCATCATGAGGAATGCCCCCCCAAAAAAACTGTGCCTGGGGCAACACTCCCCCCTGCTACACCATTGATATGACATAACTGGTATTACCAATAAGCACTACTAACACACACGGAGAAAACACCTGTTCTTATTGAGGGGAGCGGGGGAAGAGATAAAGATGATTATGTGCCTGTCTAACATATTGTTTTTGTTTCCATTCTTAACCACTTCACCTGAGAAAAAAAATGCAATATCTCCATTGCTGTTGGAGTTTTTCCTTTGTGTGACGTAATGCTAACTGATTCTAAGAAAGCAGGCAGAAAACTTCCTTTGTTGGTGAAGATGCTAGGAGTGGTTTCAAGTACCCTCCAAGGACTTGGGTGATCTAGTAAGTGCTGGCACTCATTAAGGGGAAAGTATTCCACATGTTTGTGCAACTTTTCTCTCTGTGCTTACAGAAAGAACAGTGACAATACTTCAGAAGATGAAAAAAGGTTACCCTTGGCATCCTGTCCTATGTCCAAGTGGCAAATTCCATGCTGTTGTTTTGAATATTCCCCTCAATGCAGAACATTCTCCATTTTGATTAGTATTGTGAATGGCAGCCCTGGAGGGGAACATGGAATGTATGCCGGTAGGTGCTGATTACAGATGTAGAGAGAGACAAGAGCAATTAATGCCAACAGCTCAGCACAGTTTGAAACTATTTTTAACAGAACTTAACCATAAGCATCATCAGACTAATGCACACCTAGGTAGCTTTTCTTGCTTCTCCCTATAGCTTTGCCTTAATATGGCTAAGGCTTCACACCTGCACACGCCTACCTGGGTAAACTCAATGTACTCTAAGTAGCCACGTACAGGAACACACTGTGAAACTACTTAATTCTCACCATGAACAACTCTGAAACGCCCTTAGAGCCCTTCCTTGTGGTTACAATGTCAATACCGCTTTTCACCTTCATTCTTCTAGATCCATCAGCTGGGCAGCAGAGAGGCACATGATGAACAGGAATCCCATCATGCATTCCCCCCCTCTAGCTGGTTGGCATGCACCTCAGCTCTTTGCAGGTCCAATCCACTAGGATGGGGAGCAGACAGGCAGGCAATGGGATCTCAGCAAGTGGTACCAGCAGCCGCCCTACCCTCAGCCCATCAGATGTTTGGCAGGCTGAGAGGAGCACAAGTGTGATAGGAAGGAATGTGTATGGGGAGAGTCATTATGCCCATGCAAATTATACTTTCTATAGCCCACCAAACAGCATCTGGGAGATACTGCCAGGGCCCCAGCAATATTGAAGGGTCCAGACCAGAGAAGATGCCTCTCTCTGCTCCCCCCCCCCCCGGACCTGGTACTCTGAGCATTCTCAAGTAGGTGGGCCTAGCCACCCTTTCAATTCCCCTCAGTGCTCCTGACCTAATGTCTCAAAGGAGTCACCCACTACTGCTTGGAACAGTGCAACACAACCAGATAGACCCACTATTCATAGCCCCTCAATTTAATCGGGACATCCTGTTTTGGGGGGCTGTGCTCTCACATGAGAGCACAGTGCCCCAAAACAGGCATTTTGGGACACTGTGCTCTCATGTGGGTCACGTGACTCGCATAGGAGCACACCCCAGAAGACAGATGCCCCAGTTTTCCACTGCAACATATTGCTATGTCTTAATTACACCAGAAGGGGCCTATCATAGGAGACTTTGCCCAGGACCTCGTCAGATGCAGAGCCAGCCTTGTTGCCTGAGCTGGAACCTCCAGATTAGCCTCAAAGTTTTGCATTAGGAGCAATTGGGTGGCAAGTCACTGGCTCCATTTCATTTTAACAAATCTCCTAAAGTATTCGAAGACATGGGAGTCTTTCTGGACCCCATCTTCAACATCTATATTGTGCTCTTTAGAAATCTTTCTCATAGTGCTAATACTAATCATCTGCTTCTCTCATATACATCAGGAATAATTTAACACATCATCAACCCTACGCCTGGCTATTATCTAAGTGCTATTCACTGTCTTCATTACAGAAGGAGCCTTCCTGCAACAATGAGGCAGCATAACCAAATGGTAATCAAAACCATCCACTTACATCTCCATGGATAACAGCTTCATATAATGGAGAGCAAGAGAAAAGGCCATTTTTCAAATGGAAAGTATATTGCAAGGGTGGGTGGGAATGAGAGCGATTACTGGTATTTGAAATAGATAGAGAATAGCTTTATGGATTCATATTCTCTTGACTGGCATCAGACCGGAAGTGAGGCATTTGGTCAAACAAAATTTTAACGGCAGAGGGAATACAAATCTGCTATCTCTCATCCTGCATTATCTTCCCAAAAGCTTTTAATTCGTACTGTCATAATGGTTTGGTCCTCCTCTTTTTCTCTTCCTACCTGGCAATTTGTTTTTCCTGGAATTCCAGTAAAAAGAAAAGAAAAGATTCACATTGAGGGATTTATATACACAAAAGCTTGCTGAGAAAATTCTACTAGATGGGTCCTTCTTTGACTTTCTTTATGTCAGTAATGTAGCTATGAAAAGGGCACATTAACAGTCCATTGTGGTGTGATATCTAAAGTATGGTAAAGATTTCTGAAAATACCTTAAGTGCCTCTTTACACAATGCCTAATTAACTTGCAGAATTCATACCAATAACAGGTGGCAATGGCTATTACTCTGCAGAGAGAGAGAGAGAGAGAGAGAGAGAGAGAGAGAGAGAGAAGTTCAGGGAGACGAGACCTATCAATGGATATTACCTGTGACAAGCCAAATGGAGGTTTCCATGATTAGAGGAAGGGTATGATGATGTCTTTGTGCACATAGTGTGAAAGAGATATGGTGGAGCTCAAAAAAAATTAACAATTCAAAGACTAACTATTTAAATACACTTTTACATCTCATAACTAACTTTTACATATAAGGGAGGAGTTTTTAGAAAACATCAAATGAAAGTTTATCCATGGTGAGAACATTTTCCTTATGCTCTTGGGGAAGTGGTGACAGTGGAAGTTTTATGCTTCCTTCTTCTGACCGAGGTGCAGTGTGCGGTTGATTCTCCTAACACCTTTTAGATAAGCAACCCCTTGAACTACTCCTAGCCTTGTCTAATTGGGAGGAATTCACTTCTAGCCAGTGGAAGAACTCTGCCAACAGATAAAAACTAGATAAAAACCCTCAAAGTCTACATCAAGGATCTCTGAAGTGTGCCAATCGTATTGCCTGGTTGTTCTGCTGTAATCAAAGACAGGATGCCTTTATTTAAGTCATGTAGCATTTCAGGAAGATGAAAGGGTCAGGGGTGGGGGTGGGGGTGAAAATATATCCCAGAGTACACATGGTTTATAGCAGGCCCCAATTCACTGTGATTGTTTACCTACTTATCCTTCCTTTTTCCTAAGTTGGGATTCAAGGTGGCTTACGTCATTTAGAAACAGTAATAAAAATACATCATAACACATTTTGAACACAGCAACTCAGTGATCAGCACTGTCTGTGCCTTAATTTTCAAAGGTCTGTCTGACTAGGAAGGTCTTAGCTTGTCAGTGGAAGGATAACACAGAGGTTCTGGTGCTAAGTGGCATCTTCACTCTATTATCTTGTCTATTAGTCTCAGATTCTTTCACTTTCAGAGCCATGTCTCACTTTATGGGTGTGCATCTGATTCATTTGAATCCTGAATCAAGAACCAAAGTGGACCAAGTCTGAAGCTCTGCCTGTCCCCACCTTCCCTAGCCTTTCACCCATGCTTCTGAAATGTTGCAGGCTAAGGGCACCTCTGCAACGCATACCATTTTCATAATAAAATCATTTCCCTCAAAACCATAAGGAGGAAAAGAAATTCCTTTGAAATTCCCGCTGTTCCTAAATCAAGTCTAATGGACCTTACCACAAAATCCCCTCAACCTATTTGCCTGTAATTTGGCAGGTTTCTTAGCTAGGACCACCGCTCGTGTACTCTATTTGCATACAAATTGTCCACAAAATAGAGGTTAGGTGAATCCTTTTTTAAAACAAAACAGAACACCCCCAAACTGTAAAGCCTGCTCTTGCAGGAAAACCACTGCAACTTTCCTTTTGAAGTTTGGCAAGTTTCAGTCCCTCAAAACGGGCTAAGAAGCCTGCAAATTTCATCTAATCGTGCAAAAAGAGAGAGAGAGAGCTATAGATGCTTCCTTTCTCTTCTTTTAAAAAATCAGATTTTAAATGTACCCAGTGCTAAAACTCCTGGACCCATTTGTCTGTAGTTTAGCAAGCTTCATCTACTTAGTATGGAACACTGAAAATTTCATCCAGTTTTGCCTAATTTATAACTGCTTTTTATTTTCTTGTTATAGCGGAAGGGGGAGACATTTTTCTGAATCAGTATTCAGATCTCAACTAAACTGCACAGCCTGTGAAGTGTTTTGGACCAAATTGGTCTATTTTCTGAAGAACTGAATTAGGGTGTGGACTAAATCTTGTGGCCCACGCACACCCATAGCTTATATTACACCTAGGTGAGAAAAAGGCTGAAACGTATTATTATCAGGAAGCCCCAGTAGTGACAACAGCAGGTGATAATCTGGAATCACATCTAGTGTGATGGCCTGGGAATCCGATTCAGAGGATGAACCGGAGGAATCCCAGCCTGCACAGGAGTCCCCACCTCCAGGCCGGCTGAACTGGGGCAGGGCCTTGATTCTGAGGCGCCTACACCTGTGCCGGATCCTCAGGAGCAGGCACCAGGTGAATCCATTCTGGCTCCAGAGGTGGTTGAGGACTCAGTGCCTACAGGTGAGTCTCCCCCTGGGCCCAGTAACCCTTCAGCCTCTCCTGAACTGCAGAGGCTCAGGGCAGAGAGGCGAAGGGAACTGGTTTCTCCCAGGAGGAGTGCTCGCCTTAAGGCCAGGAGAGGCGGGTCTCCTGGGGGCTGGGACCGCCCCTGGCCTCAGAGAAGATAAAGGCCAGTCAGCCCGGTCCCAGGTTGTGGAAGCAACGTCGTCGTTGAGTACCTGCTCCTACCCGGACCCAGACCTGACCTTCCAGTGTTCCTGTCCCCGCCCGGCTTCCTGCTTCGGACCTCGCCTTGCTCCTTGTGAACTGTTTCCAGGCTAGTGACTCAGGACTGGACTTTGACTACAACAACGGTAACCTTCCCCCCGGGACTAGCACATCTAGTCTGATACTATGATGGGGCGTGTGTGTGTGTGTGTGTGTGTGTGTGTGTGTCGCTAACCATGTTGTTAGTGTCATATGTAGTTAGGCCATTATGGTGGGATGAAGGAACATGATAAAACCCTTCCACAAGGATGGAGAGCAGGCTAGCTCAACTGCAAATGAAGCAATTGTCTTTGTTGTTCAACATTCCAAGCATGCCTGGATAAAGCTGCCACATCATGTTTGCAATATATCCACTTCCTACCCATCCCTATTGCATACCTCCAATTGTTCAAAGGGGGCTTCCAGGAATGTGCACATAGAACTATAGCCAGAGGGAAGTCAATCTGCATTAAGAATGATGTTCAGGAATCTGGGATTGGGGGAATGTATTTATTCCAGAATAAGTAAAATGGAACACAATAACGTGTGCTGATAAATTTTAAAAATGGATAAAATTACAGTTTTAAAAGGGACTATCACAGCCAACCATGGCCCAAACCTATACATGTCTACTCAGAAGTAAATTCTATTGCGTTTGATGGGACCTACTCCTAGGTAAGTGTGCATAGGATTTCAGCTTGAATGAGTTATTATGTTGCTTGGTCTATAATAAGACCCAAATGTGCATACTGGGGGAGGCATCGCAAAATTTTAATATGCCTGGCGAAGCGAAAACAAAAGAAAACAAAACAACTTGGAATGGCCCTAATGGAGAGTCTCTCAAAGCTTCTGATGCAGAATGGGGAGTATCAGTAATGACTGGATTCTGTTTCTAAAAGGCAGCGGCAAGGAGAGCAATTGTTGCCTTGAAATGAGATAAATCATCTTTAGATTGAAAGGGTTAAAGGTCCCTTGCGACTTAAAAAGCGCAGCAGCACCAGAGAGATTGTCCTTTCCTCTTCATTAATCATACTGGCACCGATATTATGAGGCTTAATTATTTGCCAAGATTGGAAGATGCAGAAATTCTTTATCGTCCTCTGTATGCTGCAGCGGACATTCTCTCTCTCTCTCTCTCTCTCTCTCTCTCTCCTATGTAGATAATCTCGGCCTCTTCTTCTAGGTCTTTAAAAAAAATAATAAATAAAAGTAATAAAAAGTCAATTCTACTTTAGCGTGCCTACACACATGCAACCATGTTTGTTTTCCCCATATTGAATGTATGGAATTATTGGATGTCATTTAAAGTGACACAACTGTTCCGTTTATGGTGTTAGACCTGCAATGGTCCATTCCACATCCTCATCAGAAATTGTTATGCCTTAAACTTACGCCTGAAATTGTTGTGGCCTCACATAGTAACACAGGAAGCAGCTCTCCAGGGTATTTATAGCATCCATGCTTTGCACTGACTTAGAAACAGTCATTACAACCATTTGGCAAGGGGTGCTTAAAAATTCACATAATTTGGAATCTGCCTTTGGAGAGGGCATACCCCTAGATCCTTTTCCTAGTCACTGTCATAGGGAAGAAGCTACCTTATATACTAGGTCAGTTTGTGTGTGTATGCTTGTATCCATCTATCCTCTATCTATCTATCTATTGTCATATCCACACCATACAAAGAATCATGGGAACCACAGTTTGTTAAGGGTGCTTAGAGCTGCTCAGAGACCTGTGATCCTCTCAAAAAGTCATAATACTCAAAATGGTTTAACAATCAATTCCTCTTCCCAGGAAACTCAGGAAATTGTAGCTGTGCAATAGGAATGAGGGTATCCTAACAATTCTCAGCTCCCTTAACAAACTAGTTCCCCAGATTCTTTGGGAGAAATCTATGACAGTGGCATAATACTGCTTTAAATGTATGGTGCAGCCATTGCATCTATCTGTCTATCTGTCTGTCTGTCTGTCTCAGTTTGGGATTGAGTAGAATGTGCATGGCATGCTTAATAAGCAACAAGTACCTTTGTTCCCAGAGCCATAGCAGGATGTGCAACAAGGAGGCAGTTTTGATGTGACTGAATGAATGTAAAATCCATTTGTCAACCACTCAATAAAGTGAATGCTGGAGATATTTAACAATTTGCTTTGATAGTGGTGTGCATTTTCTAATTTATTGGATGCTTGCTTCTTTCATAGAAGTAAATTATGTATCATTAATCTTCCTAGGAGGTTGATGTCCTGGAGTTAATTTACTGATTATTTTCTAAGATAATATACCTGCTTGGAAAGTACTGCTTAATCAATATAGGAAAGTCATCTAGGCCATGAATGAACTTAAAACATATGCACCCCCTTGCTTCATCCCTGCTCTCAAAGGCATTCAATGATATTTTGAGGTAGCACTTGTTATTTCACAACGCTCAGGGTGAAATGTGATGTGCAAGGAGGCGAGAACACAGTGGGCTCACTGGTTTAGAAAGCGGTACCTTTAAGAAACTTAGTGACAAGTTTCTGGGTCTAAGAACAGGCAGCAAGAATGAGGAATAGTTTGATATCAAGAGTTTTATTCAGAAGATCCTCTAAGTGTCTCTGTCAAATCTGAAACTAAAAGCCCACAGAGCTGCCCAGGTCATGTGACTCCAGAGCAAGTCCTCAAATTGCCAAGTCCTTAGCACTAAGGGTGTGTCAACAAATTGTGAGTGCTATCATTACAGTTAGTAACTGATTTGACATTGTGTTCCAGGAGATGTCCAAAGGAAGGGTGGGGTTGAGGAAAAAATGATGCTCTTCAGCAGAACAGAACAGAACACACACACACACACACACACACACACACTTAAGAACAAAAACTTTGCTGGATCAAACTAAGCATCCATTTGGTCTAGGGAAGGGAAACTGGTTGCCCTCCATAAGTTGCTGAGCTACAATTCCCATCATCCATGACCACTGGCCATACTGGCTGAGGCTGATAGAATCCAACAGCATCTGCAGAGCCACAGGCTCCCTGATCTCATTCAGCACCCTGTTTCTTGCGGTCCATCAGATGCCCCCAGGGCACTTACAAGCTGGACATGAAGGCAGTAACTCTTGTCCTTAACAGTGGCGTAGCGTGGGTTGTCAGCACCCGGGCAAGGCAAGTAATTTGCGCCCCCTAACCCGTGGATTTGCGCCCCCTAACCCTAACCCCCAGATGTTGCGCCCGGTGCGGCCGCCCCCCCTGCACCCCCCACGCTACGCCACTGGTCCTTAATATCTGATATTCAAAGATATAGTGCCTTAGGGGTTCTATTTAGCTAATAAGGCCAGTACTTGTTGCTGACAGACGTATCTTTTGCTAATTCACTATTTAAATAATCCAACCTCCATACCTGCGACAATAAATTCCATGTATATGGTATGAAGTTCTGCTTCCTTTGGTATGTTCTGAACCTACTGCCAGTCAGCTTCATTGGGTGGTGTCAAGTTCTAATACTATGGGAGAGGGAGAAGAACGTATCTCCAACACATGCAAACAAATCTTTGACTATTAACCTCGAGTTTGCCCCTCTTTATTTTCTTTTGCTGCTACTGACTGTATGCAAGAGATTGGGTTGTCCAAGTAATTAAGGGTTTTGGATCTATTTCCTATCAGGCAGCTTCTACAAATGCTCATACATTCCTTCAAGCTGGAGATGTCAGAGATGGTTGAATACAATACCAGCCAATTGTCACTTTTGCTTAACTACAGGGGATGTTTTCGTCAAAGACTGCAAGCCTTGGAATGGATTTTGACTCTTCACTCTTTTGACACTGGCTCTGGAGTAAATGTCAAGGTTTTCTGTTTTATCTCAATGGGAGCAACTCGGCTTCGTGCATATCACTTGGTCTGCCCAGATCTCCTGCTTGCATTGAAACTGGGGCAGCCAAAAGACAGAGAAGCTCCTTCTATACAATAGACTGCATGCATGATCAATTTCACCATGTGGTCAGAATCAAAATGAACAAGCTTGTCTGAAGGCATTCAACATTCTGTGGTCAAATAGCAAAATTTGGGAGGAATGCTAGCTTTCTCGTTGAATCCTTTCAGGCAATCTGTGCAGGAAAAGTGACACATCAAGCCAAATCCAGACCAGCACAACAGACCTGCCAAGCCAAATGCTACCTATCATCCATGTGTTGTCACCTGCTAGGTGTTTGACAATCATGCCATCTTTGTAATCCTACAACAAAGAAAATCCCCGGTGTTGCAAAACAGAACACTCTAAGCAACAACGAGCAACATGCTGGCTAATAATATACAGTAATGACAATAATCTTATCATAATACTGTTTCAAAATTCATAAACAGAAGATATGCAATATGTGCAAACTAATAAACATCAAATAAATGTTCCATGAACAGGAATGGTAAGAGTGGTAAGTCACTGTTAAGGACCACCCATCATTTTACATTTGCAGGATGTTTACTTTGGAAAGGCATTCTGCCTCCATTTCAGTGGTCCTTAACAGTGACTTGCCACTCTTACCATTCCTGTTCATGAATCTTTGTAATCCTAGGCAGGTAAACATATCAACCTATTCCTAGACTGCCAATCATGTGTGATAGGCTGTGTTCAGCTTGGCAGGTGTCAGATGATGTGTAAGCAATACTTCATTCTACTTAATTGTCATCATGTGCTGATGGCAAAAGTCAATGTGCATTGGTGATCTGACTCATCAGAATTTTTGGGTTAGATTTCACATTTTAGCATGTGAGACAGACTCCTCTAGACCATCAGGTACCCATGGATAAATCTTTCTATCTGTGGTCCATGTGAGATCCGCAGGTGCTCATTCAAAAGTGCATTCTATTTTGTTCCAATATCAATCTGCAATTATAATTATTACTGTCAGGGTTACTTCCAGATCCTAGCTCACAGAGGATCACGCTAGCCAGCGGTTGTTGATTAAAAGTCTTTATTGAGTTACAGTCTCCATTCTTGAGCTGCTGCGTGCAACCCTACGCCTTATGCTTAGGTCGGCGAAGCTCCTTCTGAGTCTCCGCCCCTTGCGCACCAACTTAATATCCTAGCCCTGCTCCACCTTTTCCGCCTGACAGTTCTCCTCTGGGTCCCTCTGCCCCCCTGGGTCTCTCCCTTCCGGGATTCTTCTGACGCTGACCCCCCTGACTCCCCTGTCTCCTTGCGCCGGGCTTTAGGACCTGGCTCTCTTTCCGGGCTGCCTACTGCGCCACCTTCCTGTGCATTTGAACTTGGCGCGCGCGCCCAACCTTCCACTTTCCGTCTAACCGTCACTTCGCTCCCCGATGAAGGTGTGGCCACTCCTGACTCGTGCCCTCCCTCCTGTTGTGAGCTGCCAGCGCTAGTTCCCAGGCGCTCTTCCTCTTCCCTACTCTCTGGCGGTGACGTAGGTCCCGATCTCCAACTGCTCCCCTCTGAGTCCCCTCTGGCTCTTTCTTCCTGGGGTGTCCCCCTAGTCTCCCCCCTTGCCCTTGCCACTGGTGCTCCTCTTTGTGAATATTCTGATTCACTGGACAGACTCGGAGATCTCGGGTCGTCGTCGTCACTCATCCTTTCTTCTGCCTCCTCCCCCTCGCTCTCTGTTTCCTCCCTTGCCCTCGCTTCTGCTCCTGAACCCCTGACATCCATCCCCCCCTCAAAGCCCCCCCTTCCCCCCTCCCCTCCCTCCGGTGCGGGAACTGGGTGCTGCAGTGTCAAAGGGACGAATGTCGGGTACAGTTCGCTTCCCGTGGCCGGCCTCCATCCGCAGACTCCCGGTTCTTCCTCCCTGCTCTCGTCAACGACGGTCACCTCTGCTTCCATCTCCGTGCCGCCGTGCTCGAGACCCTGGTGGTCCCTGAAAAAGTCCATGTCGGTCTCTCCCTCGCTTCCTCCTGTAGGCGTAGCTCGTCCTGGACCCTCCAGCCACTTCCTGCGCCACTGCTCCTCTGGTCGATCATCCCACCAATACGAGGGTTCTGAGGCAGATCCCGAGGGTGACCCCTCCGGGGAACGGGCGTCTCGTGTCGGTTCCTCATCCGAGTCGAACCCCCGGAACGTGCTGGCTGAAAGCGTGGGCGTGAAAAGCCAGTCGTCGAAAAAGTCCGCCGGCATTGGCCTATGGGGAAAGAGGGCATGAAACTCTTCCTTGAGCAGAGGTTCATCTAGAGCGTAGCCCGGCACCCAGCTGTTGGCATTGGCCGGGGTGCCCTCCTTAGCGAGAAGGTATTCTACCCCCTCTTCCCCCCATCTGGAGTCCAAAATCTCCGTGACTTCGTTGAGGCGCACCTCCTGTGCCACTCCCCGTTGCCTGGTTCCCTCTCGGAGCGGACTCGGCGCCGTGCCGGGTTCCTGAAACCTGTGCGGTGCCTTGTAGGGAGTGAGCACCGATCTGTGGAACACCGGATGCATTCTGGAACCCTCCGGAAGCGCCAGCCTGAAAGCCACCGGGTTGACCTGCTCTTCGACTTGGTAGGGCCCCAGTTGCTTATGCCCTAGTTTCTTCTTGGCCAACGACCTGGCCGGCACTGCGTGGGCTGCTAACCAGACCCAGTCTCCCACCTGGATCTCTTCGCCAACCCTTCTGTGTTTGTCTGCCTGCACCTTGTATGCGTGTTTGGCCAGCTCCAGGTGCCGCCGCAGCTGATCGTGAACCTCTTGCAACTCTGACGCGAACGCATCTGCTGTCTGCGGCTCCCCCTCCACCAGTCTTTCCAGTCCCGGGAAGGTTCTGGGGTGCCTCCCGTTGTTGGCGAAGAACGGCGTGACCCCCGTGGACACGTGCTTCGCGTTGTTGTAGGCGAACTCGGCGAGCGGCAGGTAATCCACCCACGTCGCAGGCTGTTGATTCGCATAGCATCTCAGGTACTGCTGCATGATGGCATTGACCCGCTCCGCTTGCCCGTTGGTCTGCGGGTGTCTCGCCGACGCCAGGTTGATCTTGACGTTTAGGAAGCCCATCAGCTTCTGCCAGAAGTTCGAGATGAACTGCCGCCCGCGGTCGGACAGAATAGACCGTGGCAGACCGTGAACCTTGAACACGTGGTCTATGAACAGTTTGGCGGTTTGTTCCGCCGTGGCCACCTTCGCACACGGGATGAAATGCGCCATCTTGGAGAACAAGTCCACCACCACCAGCACGGCCGTCTTGCCCCTCGAGCTGGGCAGATCCGTGACGAAGTCCAGGGCGACTCTCTCCCATGGCTCGACCGGAGTTTGCAGCGGTTCCAACAGTCCGGCCGGCGGTCTGTGCACTGGTTTGGCCCTCTGGCAGGTGTCGCACCTCGCCACGTAGTCCGCGACCTCCCCTCTCATTCCGGGCCACCAGAAATCCCTGGCGACTAATTCCACCGTCTTCTCCTTGCCAAAGTGCCCGGCAGTGGGCGCGTCGTGCAGCTGATGCAGTACCTTGGCGCGAAGTTCGTCTCCCGGCACGTAGATGGCCCCTTTGCGGATGAGCAATCCATCTCTCAGCTGGAACCCGTTGGTCGCTGCCGTGCCCCTTCGCATCTCAGCCATCTTTGCTTGCGCGAAAGAGTCATTCTGCAACGCTTGTCGCACCGCCTCCAGGTCCACTGTCGCCGCAGCGCACGCCCACACTGTTGGCGCGAAGATGTGCATGGCGGCCGCTGGCGTGGCGTCCTCCAGATACTGTGGCTTACGGGATAGCGCGTCCGCCATGATGTTGGTGTCCCCCGGGACATACTCTATTCGGAAGTCGAAATTCGCAAAGAACTCAGCCCAACGTATCTGCCTCTGGTTCAGGAACTGTGCCGTGCGCCAGTGCTCCAGATTCTTGTGGTCCGTGCAGACCTGCACCGTGTGCTTGGCTCCAATCAGGAAGTGCCTCCATGCTTTGAACGCTGCATGAATAGCCAGCAACTCCCTGTCCCAGATGGTGTAATTCTGTTCGGACTTGCTGAGCTTCCTGGAGTAAAACGCTCCGGGCCTCCAAACCCCCTGCGGGTCCTTCTGCAGCAGGACTGCTCCGACGGCCCTGTCCGAGGCGTCTGTTTCAACTCTCATCGGCCTGCTAGGATCGACATGAAGCAGCTGTTCCTCCGAGGCGAAAAGACGCTTGAGTGCCTGAAAGGACTGCTCCGCCTGCGCTGTCCAGATGAACTTCTTTTTCTTGGAACTGAGCGTGTCTGTAATGGCTGCAGTCTGCATAGCGAAGCCTTTGATGAACTTGCGATAGAAGTTCGCGAAGCCGACAAATCGTTGGACCTCCTTCCGGTTGCGTGGGCTTTTCCAATCCAACACCGCTCGAACCTTGGCGCTGTCCATGGCGAGCCCCTTGTCAGACAACCTGTATCCCAGGAAATCCACCTCCGTCACGTCGAATTGGCACTTCTCCAGCTTGGCGTAAAGCCTATGTTGCTGGAGCCTGCTCAGCACTTCCCTGACGTGTCTGTCATGCTCCTGCTGCGATTCCGAAAAGATCAGGATGTCATCCAAGAAACAGACGCACGTCTTGTAGAGGAGCCCCGCCAACACGTGATGCATGAAAGCTTGAAAAACGTGGGAGCCATTTTGCAATCCAAAAGGCATAACTCTATATTCGTAGGTGCCCAGGGGTGTGAACATGGCTGTCTTCCACTCATCTCCTTCCCGCATGCGAATCAGGTTGTACGCCCCTCGCAGGTCCAACTTGGTGAACACGCTGCCCTTGCGTACTTTCGCGAGGAGGTCGTCGATTCGGGGCATGGGGAAGTCCGACGGCTTGGTGACACTGTTCAAAATGCGGTAGTCCACCACGAGCCTTTTCTGGGGCGTGTCTCGCTTCTTCACAAAGAATACAGGACTGCCCCCCGCTGCCTGGGACTCTCGGATGAAACCGCGTTTCAAATTATGATCAATGAACTCCTTGAGTTCCTGCAGTTCGTCTTCAGACATGGAATACAGCTTCCCTTTGGGCAGCGCCGCCCCCGGCAGCAGGTCAATCTTGCAGTCATATGGTCTGTGGGGGGGTAGCTTGTCTGCCTCCTTCTCGCAGAAAACCTCCAAAAATTCTGCGTACTTGTGGGGAATCGCTTGCAGCGTGCCGAGCAGCAGCTGTGACTCCTCTTGCTCCCCTTCTTGCTGGGGCATGATGCAGTGTTCAGCACAAAAGGAAGAACCGAAGGTCAGCTGCCTCTGGTACCAAGCCAGCGTCGGGCTGTGCCTGTCCAGCCAACTCATGCCCAATACGATAGGCGTGTCTGAGAGTTGAGTGACGTTGAAGCTGATAATCTCCTTGTGATTTCCAAGCCGCAGCACCATAGGTGGCGTCTGCTTCACCACTTGCCCCCCTAACAGCTCCCTGCCATCCACCGTGACAACCTGCAGTGGCAGCGCGGCAGGCAGCAACTGTATAGCGTGCCGGTCGACAAAGTCCTGCCCTATGAAGTCTGCATTGCTTCCCGAGTCGACGGTGATTGGCACGTCCATGGTGATTCCATTGGGTAGCTGGAGCGATGCGGTGAGCCTCACTACTGGCTTGGGCGGGAGGGGGTCCATGGGCGGTAAAATCTCTGGGGACTGCTTCACTGACACGTCTGGCTGGGCCCCAGTGCCTCCTCTTCCAGCCAGACATCGTCGTTTCCCTGCTGTGGTTCTCCTTGCTGCGTTGCTGCAGTCACCATTGCTGAGGCTGCAGTGTGCTTGTGGAGCCTCCGGGGACACTCTTTCGCCAAATGGCCTGGATCCTCGCAGATGTAACACTTCCTGTTCCCTCTAGGAGGCTTCGCTTTCACTGCTGCCGGTGCTAGGGCTCTGGCTGCTGACTGAGCCCTTGCACTCCCAACCTCCATCGGTTCCACCCCTCCCCCTGTTGGGGGCGTGGATTGCGCACGCGCTGCTTCTCTGGGAAGGAAGGAGGAGCCCCTGGCTGGTTCGCGCCCGCTGCGCCCTTCGTCCCTGCTCCACGGACGTTCTTCCAGCCGCACTCCCACCGCCAGCGCCCTCTGAACGATCTCCTGCGTGGTCCGGGGTCTCTCCCCCCTCGCAATCTCATCTTTCACCGAGCTGTTCAAGCCCTCCCAAAAAAGGTCTCTGGCGGGAGCCGAATCTCTGTCCCATTCCAGGGCACTGACCAAAGCGAAAAAGTGGGCATGATATTGCCGTACGCTGGCTCTCCCTTGTCTTAGTCCGTGCACCTCCCTTCGGGCAAGATCCACGTCAATGCTTGATAAAAAACAGCCATCCATCGCTTTAATAAAGGCGTCCGCATTTTGGAGCGCAGGATCCTTATCCCTCCACAAATTGCGCAGCCATGCTTTAGCGTCTCCATGCAAATGGGACATGATGAACCCCACTTTCTCTTGTTCATCTCTAAAGTCTTTTTGCAGTAGTTGTAGTGCACACATTACGTCTGCTCTAAAATTGGGGTACTGTTGCAAATTCCCATCGAAGTGCGAGACCAGACTGCCTGTGCGTCTCCCCAACCCAATCCCCTCTGATTTGGGTGTCTGTTGCCCCTGCTTCGTAAGCACGTCCAACCTGACCTGGAGATCCCTGTAGGCGGCCGCTGCGTCCTCCTCTCTCTTCCTGGACGCCACCGCCTCGGCAGTCAGTCGTGAAACCGCGTCTCTGAGTTCCGTTATTTGCTGTTCGGCCGTCATATTGTCTACCGTTCGTGAGCTTTCTTGTAGGCACCCGCTTTCCCTCCTCTCCGCGAGGTCGTGGATGTCCACAATTTGATGAGAAGGAGCTTACTGTCAGGGTTACTTCCAGATCCTAGCTCACAGAGGATCACGCTAGCCAGCGGTTGTTGATTAAAAGTCTTTATTGAGTTACAGTCTCCATTCTTGAGCTGCTGCGTGCAACCCTACGCCTTATGCTTAGGTCGGCGAAGCTCCTTCTGAGTCTCCGCCCCTTGCGCACCAACTTAATATCCTAGCCCTGCTCCACCTTTTCCGCCTGACAGTTCTCCTCTGGGTCCCTCTGCCCCCCTGGGTCTCTCCCTTCCGGGATTCTTCTGACGCTGACCCCCCTGACTCCCCTGTCTCCTTGCGCCGGGCTTTAGGACCTGGCTCTCTTTCCGGGCTGCCTACTGCGCCACCTTCCTGTGCATTTGAACTTGGTGCGCGCGCCCAACCTTCCACTTTCCGTCTAACCGTCACTTCGCTCCCCGATGAAGGTGTGGCCACTCCTGACTCGTGCCCTCCCTCCTGTTGTGAGCTGCCAGCGCTAGTTCCCAGGCGCTCTTCCTCTTCCCTACTCTCTGGCGGTGACGTAGGTCCCGATCTCCAACTGCTCCCCTCTGAGTCCCCTCTGGCTCTTTCTTCCTGGGGTGTCCCCCTAGTCTCCCCCCTTGCCCTTGCCACTGGTGCTCCTCTTTGTGAATCTTCTGATTCACTGGACAGACTCGGAGATCTCGGGTCGTCGTCGTCACTCATCCTTTCTTCTGCCTCCTCCCCCTCGCTCTCTGTTTCCTCCCTTGCCCTCGCTTCTGCTCCTGAACCCCTGACAATTACCATCATCATCATTTAAAAAAACTTGTATGAAAATACACATTATTTTAAAATGTAGTTTTCACTGATTTTTTGTATACATTTTAAAACTAAAATATGCATGTTATTACATTTTTGAGCTGTGTTGCAGAATTCGGAAAAATGTGAAGCCTCGAGGATAACTGTGTTCTAATCCAAGTATTAATTTAGCTTGCTTAAAAATGCAGACTGAAAAAAATCCTTGAGCATCCTTACCATCAGGTTCTGGTCCTGGGTGGGGGGTGTTGGAGGGCGGCTGCCCATTCAAGTAGGCCAAGGAGCATATCTGATATGGTGGAAGGCAGAGTCCAGGAGTGGTAAAGGACCAGAGGTATATACGTGGTCAAAGTCAGGAAGAGATCAATCTCAAAAGCAGGATTAGGGGATCAGTAAGGCCAGGAGCAGATTCTTAGCCATAGGTATGCAGAGGTTATCACTCAAGAGCATAATCAGGAAAAGAAAGGAAAGCCAGCTTGAGAATTCAGTTTTATGTCAACACTTCTTAAAAAAAAAAAAATCCCTCTTCAGAGATGATCCAGGTTCTATATCACATGAGGTGTCTCAATGTGTAGAAGTGCAGAAATAGCAGCTGAACTCACAAGGAGTCAACATGGACAGCACAACCAATAAGGTTCCTCCACCCCTTTAATTCTATTGCTTCTGATGCACAGAACAGAATTGTCTCTTGCAGTGCTGCCTAAAGGATTTTTGTTTAGTTTATTGCAAAATGTCAGGCCTTCCCCACCTACGCACAGAATAACTTGTTTCCAAGGTCCTGCACACTTAATTGAGTTTACATCACCGAAGCATCTTCAAACATGCCCTGTGTCCAGTTAATCGGGAAGCTTTAGGAACTGAGATGCACCACAGTGCTTTAGTGGCAATAGGAGACCATTTTTAGCTCTCATCGCAGAATTATCATCACTCAGCTTATGGTCTGTTTACAGGCAACGTTCCTCCCCACCCCACAGCAATGATCATTCCCAAGAACTGCAGAAATGCCCTTGGTAACAGCTGTTTGGGGTGTTTAGTTAAAATGTTTAGAGTTCCCATGTAAGCTGACGAATAAAAACACTTTGCCATTCAGCCAGAGACATGTACAGCAGCTAACAAGTTAGGAAGGAAGCATTTCCTCCTCTCTCTTTTTGAAGTTGCCAGGCCACTTTGCTGTGGAGAAAAAAAGAGTGGGAGATCAGATTCGAGCCATTAGACATGTAGTTCTGCTAGTGTGCCTTTCGCTCAATTGACAGTTGCATTGAAAACAAATGTACAGTGCGTTTGTAATTTCATCACTAGGCACGCGTAGGGCTTGAACACAAACTTTATCCCATTAAGTCAATTCCTGGCATTTAGTAAAGGACCATTTCCTTCACTATCAATTAATGGCAACAGGCAGCAAGTGCCCTCTGCTTTTCATAATACATGACATGAATTCCTCCTTGTCTAACGTCTTCCAACAAATGGAAGCTTCAGCTGTCTCAGTAGCAGCCAATTTGAGTGAATTCACATGGAACCTAAAGGTGTCGTTTTAATAGTAATGGTGAATAGTTATTTTACAGTAATTAATCATACTAGTCATGTGCGTAATTAAATGCACTAATTAATGGCACTTCTGCAGCATGATCACATGCATGTTTACTTGGAAAAAAGCACTGGTTCAGGTCAATCAGACTCATTCCCAAGTCAAATGATAGGCTGCTGATAAAACACAGTGGTGAAGAAGCCAAGGTATGAGTCAGGAAGCCTCCAGTCTAATTATGTTTCTGCCATGAACTCACTGGCAGGTCTCTCTCCCTCAGTCTCCCCATCTAAAATATGAAAATAACAATGCTGAATTATCTTGCCATATGGCTGCTTTTTCCAGGACACGTCCTCTTTTTCATGGGTATGTAAAACAAGAGTCGTCAAAGCGATCCATAGTTTAAAGCAGAAGTCAGCAAATGTGTCCTCTTTTTTGCGCTTCAAAAAATGGCAACCCTACTATAGTGCTGTAAGGATTATGTCTAGATAAAGGATGAGAAGCACCTTGAATACCTGAAATCACAATACAAATGCAAAGTTCTATTAAGTGGTAAAAAAAAATGCACCCCTAGAGTGTTTTCCATCTACATTACTGTTTGCACTCACAAGTGGACCACAGTGCACTATAAACAGAAATGAGGTGCAGTCCAAATAGGTGTTTGCCCAGCTAACAGTTAACTGACAATAATATTTATATTTTAATAGCACCGTTAGAGCATTCAAAATGCTTCATGCATACAATTTCTAGTCAAATGCTACAGTGAAAATGTGGGAACAGTGGGGTGGGGTCATTTGAAATGTCATGCCTCCCAGACTCCATGCATTCAGCTGAACAGCTCCATAAATCTCATGCATGTGCAGTTATTTTGCATGCCTATCCCTCTGCAAGACTAGAAACTCTAAGTTCCCAATTGTCCAGAGAAAACTCTGTGTAGAGCTTCAGTTTAATGTCTAAATGGACATGGAGGTTAGGAATTAAGAGTAGAGTCCTGCAGTCCTGATCCCACATGTATTCATCAAAAAGTTTTCATAAAAATGTGTGAGTCCAGGATTGTTGTCACAGTAATCCTTATAATCCAGTAATGCTGACAGGTCTTTTTTCCAGGTTTTTCTGGAGGCAATGAACTGGGTAAGGTGCTCCGTCTGACCTCATAAGGCCCCCTGAAAGGGCCTGGCTTTTGCCACTTGCAAGGTGATGCACAGGCTATAGTGGCAGCACCAAGTGAAACTCTGGGACTGTATGATGCCCCTTTCCCTCACCAGTGCCACTGGTATAATGAAGCCAGCCTCACACACACAAACGCACACACCAGCAGCATGTATACTTGCTGGTGTACATGAGCTCACCACCAAAACCTCAGGAACAGCTGTGGCAAAGGGAGTCATCCTGCTACACATCATTCGCTGGATGGCTCATCTCTTCAGTCTCTGCCCAACTGAGCCAAAGCAGTGGTGGTACCCCCTGACTGGGACTTGCCTCAATCTTCTACACACTGGTGCTAAACCTGAAGTATAGCATGGTTTTCTTATGTTGCAGATATGGGGCTGAGAGGATGTTGGCAGACCTAAGGCCAACTGATGAGTTTATGATTGAAGTAAGATTTGAACCTGGCTCTGATCTACCATCTTATTTACTATGCTGTTCACATATTAGATAGTTCTAATATTCAACATATTCTTTGACCACAGGGTGAACCATATGTTTTATGTTGCCAGAGCTGCACCACAGTCCGTAATACAGTTCTAAGATGTACATTAGCAAACCCAACTCCTTTTTGCAAAGGTAGGCTGATAAACAACTAACCAAACCAAATGGCAAAACATTTCACGGTCACTGGCCAATCTGACCTCACCGGCAGATGCGCCGCACGGAGCCCCTGGCTCCTCTATCCTGATTAGATAAGGACCAAATCAAAGCTTTGAGTTCAGCATCATCACCAACCCTTTGGTACCTTTGAAATCAAGAGCAGAGTACTGCTGCTTGAGCATTTTAGCTCAAAAATTCCTTGCACCTCTTTGGCCTTTTAATCTTCAGTAGACTTGACTACAGACACAGTCTGCTTATTGCAGGCTACAAAGCTGCAGGGGAAGAAAACGTTTCTTAGGCAATTGCTGGGAAAGAGTGTTAACTTTTCTCTTCTAGAGCATGAAGCACAGCTATATCAGCGTCTGCAAGACTGGGCGGTAAATTTCCACAAGGCAAAATTGCAGTGAGGTAGCAGCCGCTCAGCCAAGTGTCTGTTATTCCCCCCCCCCAATAGAGCAATCACATCTGCCAGTGGGTCTGGCAACAGCAACAGCCTTAAGTGTTGGTGCCTGCAAACATTTTTTTAAGCCTGTGGCTCATTTCCAGAAGTTGAGTTTGTGCCCAGTAAATATTGTGTGGCCCTTGAAGCTTCAATTATGGCAAAGGAGCCACCCCACCCCCACCTTGCTGCCCCAGATAATATTCTCAGTCCTTGTTTTTTATTTGTTTTTTGCATCCTTTGCTCCGAGTGCTCCAATTGCAGGGTGGTATGAAGAACATAGGAAGCAGCCTTATCCTGCGTTAGAGCCAATGATGCGTCTAGCTTGCTGGCTCAGCATGTGCTCTCCAGGCAGTTTTCAGGCAAAAGTGTCTCCTGGAGTCACCAGGAATTGAATGTGGCACCTTCTGCATGCAAGACAGACACACTTCCACTAAGCTATGGCCCTCCAAAGCAGGGGAGAGAGGAGTCTCAAGGTTACTTACCACTGCACTTAGAGGGCTATGGAGGAGGGAGTCATTAAGGATTCCCATACCTTCTCTTCCTCCTGCCCCAATTCAATCACTGCCATCTTCATTTTTTCTGTGTTGATGTGCCTCTAGCTGTGAGCTTCCATTTCTCGTAGTCCAAGCACCTCCCGTCAGTGGCGAAGCTGCATGCTCCACTGCCGGGGCTGGAGAGAAGGTGGGGACATGGCTGGTGCCCCAGGGGCATGGCGCACATCCAGGGGGCATGGTATGCCGCCTGCGAGGGCGTGGCGCGTGTTTTGGGGGTGTGGTGTGCCGCTTGTGGGGCCGTGACTCCCGGCGCACGCGCAGGGGTGCATGGCATGTGTTGGGTGGGTGCCGCAGTGGCACCCTACGGGAATAGTGGTGCCGGGGGTGGTCCGCTCCCTTTGCACTCCTGTTCCTCTGCCAGTGCCTACCATGCCCCAGTTTCCTGCCTTCACCATCTTGGTCACAGGGCTCACCCTGATACTTAGCATTTTCTATTGTTAGAGCTGCACCATAGTCATCTGCTAACCCCAGTTAGGCTGTACTAACGATCCAATTTTCCTCTTGTTAAGCAGTGGTGGCAGCAACAGGAGATGCATTCCTTTGAGGCTGGATCTGTTGCTCCTGTGGATGCTGCCACCCAAGGCAATCGCCTCACCTTGCCTCATAGGTGGGCCGGCCCTGGTTTGTATTGCCTGCTACTGGTGTTTTCCAGCAATAGGGATTCAGAAACATACTGCCTCTGGCAGTGGAGACAGAATATAGACATTGGGGCTTCTAGCCACTGAATACTCACAGAAGAGAGGGCTGTGCAACAGAAGAGGAGTAGGAAAAGGAATGCTTAGCTGCTTCTCCTTCAGGTGGTGGCAAACAGTCAATCCTGCCACAACTCTTGTATCTTGTAAGGCCACCTGAAAGGGAAGGCTCCTAAACAGTTATTTGCAATGGAGAAGGGGTGAACGAACTAATGTTACACATGGCTTGTGTGGTTGTTTCTTTTTTAAATGTCCTGCCTTTCAGACTTGCAAGAAGATTCCCAAGCTGACCTGAGCATATTCACAGCCAAATACCCTACAAAAGGAAAACTTGATCTCAGAATTAAAGCTTTATGTGCAAGAAAGGGGAAATTTCTTTGTGGTAACTAGTGAAGATGTACCTATGACTCCTTCTTTCTTCTTTCTTTATATTTCAAAGTAATATGTGTAGCAGAACTGCTTTGTGAGAAAGATTCCGGAGAGATTTTTCTTGGGCTTGGAATAAACAGACCAGGTCTGGGTTAATGTCTTCATTTCATAGGTGATATATTTCAATGCTCCTCCATAATGCCATAGGCATTGGTGTGCTGCAGCAGAGCACAGTGATCCCTCAGGCTCAGTAATATGTTCCCCTCAAGGACAATGTTCAGAATGAGGCACAAAATGTCCATAATGTGCATAATTGTCTGACACCAAGTCCTGAAGGGAATCTTTTGGGCAGATAACCAAAAAAGACGAGCCTTTTAAATTTCGCCCTAGCAAGTTGTTACACAAGGCTGGGCCTACTTTTAGGCAAAGTGTCGCAGGTGTTTTGGGAGCAGTAACCCTTCACCATTCCGCAGTAGCTTGTTCTGTACCCTCTAAGCTACCCTGATGTCCTCAGGTATGGTGCAGAAATTCAGTAAAATTCAGATGTCATTCCAGCTGGAGTCTACCTGGAACAGAGGGGCACCAGTTTGTCTTTCACCTCAGGTAGGGAAACATCTTAACCTAGCCCTGCCATTGCATATTCTCTTTTTAGATAGCCAGTGAACTTCCTCCTCAAGCAGATTTCTCAACAGTTCCTGCATACCTCAATGACTTAAGAACTGAGGCTAGTTCCCACATTACACCAAACACATGTTCAAGCTGTCTCTATGCAAGGGCATGTGAGTGTACACTAGATTTGAATAGCTCAGCTACTGTATACACAGACATTCAAACTGTGTACTCCTTGAACTTTACATGTACAGTCCAACTATTTGTGTTCACACATTGTACACTAGTTGAATGTAACATATGAACATTGCTATCCTGATTCCCCAAGCCTCTCTTTAGAAAATGTGCAGTTGTAAAGTATGAAGGTGTTGGGCTCCGGTTCCATAGGCATTGGTATAACAATCTTGGCTAGATAAGCCATGGTGTCTTGCTGGTGTGGACACATTTGAGGATTGTGGGGTCTTCCAGCTAGAAGTAGACATGCACTTAGAATTAGAGTCTAGAATTTATTTTAACTTGGGACTTTTGGATGGAAAGTGGGTGCTCTGCTGTTGACCTGCAGTCTTTCCCTGTAGGGTGAGCCCTCGACTGACTGAGCCTATGACTAACATGGGTGGGGAAGTGGTTCAGACAATGGGTCTCATCCCCCCCCCCAGTTTCTTTCCTCCATAGGGTCCTTTCCTGTTCTTACTGATGGCTCCCATCATGGGCAGGAACTTGCTCTTGTAGTTTCCCAAAATTTTCATGATCTCCACATTGGAGGACACCTACTCCAAAGGCCTCTTCGCACCTGCAAGCTGGCTGATCTGTATTACTATCAAAATGCTGGACAATTACCTCTTGAAATCATCACTTTAATGGTCTGCAAAATCATCACAGCATCCACAGCTCCCTGTGTCTTGCAGCTTGATCCCTAATTACTCATTGCTAATTGCTTTATTACTTATTGCTAACTATATTGACAATATCCCTCCCAGTTCTGATAGCAATTTTGCTTGAGTGAGACCCTTCAGATAAGGTAAAAGTCTAAACAACATTGTTAAGAAACAAACAAATAGCTGATCTTGTTTTAAAGATGGAAATTAATTATGTCCCAGATGTTTTGACAGGAGTAAGCAAACACTTCAACTTCTTACACTCCAGGAACTCTTTCCACATTAATTTGATTGCCATGGAGAGGGTTCTTGGGAATGTTCTGGGGTGCATGTTATTGGATCTCACCATCATGCTGCTTGCATGTAGTCAATGCTCTCCTGCAACTACAGAAGGCAAAGCTGATATGCCAGAACTAATTTCACTGAAGGCCCTCTTGATGAGCTTCAAGGAACAGCTGGTTTCCCTGAAACATAATTTTAAAATTGCTGTCCTAAAACAATGGAGCATATTATTGGACCTTTGCTCTCCCAAAAGTAGTTAGATGTGAAATAATCAGTGTAGTCACAGCAGTGCTTTTTCTAAAAAATGTTTAGGGGTACTCTCATTTTCCTACTCATATTGAAACACTGCCTCTCAATGAGGCCAAACTTAGATTCACAAAATGTTTAGGGGTATGCACCCCCCCAAAGCACTGGGTCACAGTACGCAATGAAAACCACTGCTTCTTGAATTATGGACCACAATCCCTCAAATGTGAACCTTTTCTTGAGCCTGCTCAGATATTGGTTAGCTATAGAGGGTCTTACCTCACCTTAGATGAAGAAAAGGGGAACAAAATAGATGATATCAGCTAATATTTGATGTATTATGGAAAGGCACTAGCCATAAAGTTATTTTGGGAACATTGTAGCACATGGGAAGCAAATGAAACTACCTGTAATGGAATTAACTTCAGAGTGCACATGTTAACTTGTGATGGAGTGGTCACACAATAAAAGAGCACCAGGGCTATGTCAATGGTGCTGTCAACCTATGGCTAGCTATGTCATAGGTTGTCAATGGCTATGTCAACCTATGTCCCAAGGTTGCATAGTTTCCTTTGCCCTGCCATACACACATTAGGAATGGACATCTGCAGGGAGAAAATCAATACGTGCAGATCTCCTTGAACTGCATTTCCTTGGGACCTCAACACATCTGTGTTTTGAATCCTGGGTCCCAGAGAAGCCTACGCAACAGAGGTCCACACACATAGGCTTTCCCCTTGCAGACATCCATGCTTAATGAGTGAATTACACTGGGAGAAGCCATGCAGATGTGGCCAACAGCACATCACTTCTTGATTGGATAACACATGAGTTCTCCTCTCATTCTTTAAGCTTTTGGTTTCTCATTATTCGATTAGTATACATATCACAAATGGAGTCCCATGAAGCTCATATCTGTGTTGATAAAGCCATCATGGCACAGTTATACACGTATGATGCTGCAGACAATGAGAAATATTTAAGTATAAACAGGCCAAAGGGGTCCTCTCTAAATGCAGAACTCTCAGAACTGTAAATAGCTTGATCATAGTTAGAGTCCAAGTACCAGAGATGAAACAGACTGGACCCTAAAACTGCCCATGGAATGCTCTCCACCTGGCACCAAACTGGTCATCATTTCAGCTCCAGACATATTGTTGTTTTCCATTTGTAACATGCTGTTGTTGATATTATTATTATATTTCTTAAAAAGATGGTTGTAAATTGCTTTGTGACTTTTTATCGGGAAGCAATATATACATGTACTAAACCTAACCTAACCTACAAAGTATCAAGCTGAAGATATATATAGCAAGAATTTTGTGTAATTCTTCTTCTTCCTCTTTTCTATAAACCCTGATCCTTGACAATTTATGGATTCATTTCCTATGATTGGTTAGTACAATGAGTAGACTGTGCGCATTGCTGTTCAGGAAAACACAGGGATTGTTTCATTAGCCTACACTGACATACCGACCAAGTTAAAGGGGGGGGACCTATTGACTAGCATTGAGACTAATTTTGGAGGGGTAGATAGGAAGGATGCAGCCAACCTGATGAAGCACTTTAAAATGACCCAAGCCTGATGGGTTATATTTAACAAATATCTAAGTGGTTATTAACACAGTTTAAAGCATCTTAAATAAAAAAAAAAATACCCCAAATACCTGATAGTTTCCACATCTACGAAACACAACAACTAAATAGCATCAAAATAAACATTGTACATAAAAATCAGCTAGAAAATTCAAGGAAAATTCCACATTCTAAAACACAGCAAACAGCTAAGCAAATGTTAGTATTTGCAGATGCAGATGCTTTTTTTGGAGGCATGGCTGCTCTTTCATTTCATCCCCGATCAGATGTGCCTCTCTCTTCCTCCTTTTTGCCACTTTAAACAGACCCGCTTTATCTGCTGGTAAATGAGAAAGAGCTGCTGACCTCAAGGCTGAACACTTTAGCAAACCCCCCCCCCCACACACACACCTGCTTTTGCTTTCACTGCCTATCTGAGTGTTGCCAGAGACACCAATGAATAGAGGAGAGAAGCACATTTTAACAATAACACCAATTAACCTTTGCAAGCCTTTTTCTTCTAGTGTCTCATCTTGGGTAAACGGGTCAATAAGGAGACTGGCAACTTCATTTCCAAGCGTTCATATAATGGTAGCCAGGGAGGAAAAGAAGCAGCAGCAATAGCAGCACCAAAGCAGTTTCTTCACAGGGGTTTCGCCACCTGAATTCAGCACCCTTTGCCTCGTGACTGCTGAGTTCAAGGATTATATGAGAAAAAGAAGCCAGGAATCTTTCCTACGAATGATGATCCTAATCAATGGGGAGACAGGATTCTGCACTAGAGAAGCTGGTGAAATGTGTGTTTCTGGGACTTCGGTATGGCTTGTGAAGGTTTGCAATGTTTGCCTCAAAGAGGCAACTGTTAGGAGCCTTCAATTCTTTTCTGACTCAGATTAAAATCCAAGTCGGTTCATTCCCATCCGAGATTATTTCTACCCTGCAACCCTGATCCCTCAAAATCCCCCCCCCCTTCCTGTCTTGTCTGGCTGTCATGAATGAAGGTGGCCTAGCTGGAGAAGAGTTTTCAGGATTGTAATGCCACATAGTTGAGATCAGTGGTGTGGCGTGGGTTGCCAGGGCCCAAGCCACAGGGAGGGGATAAGTGGGAGGCAAACAAACAGAATACACCTGTGCATTCAACTGCCTAATGGCGTCCACATCACCCAGGAGATTGCAGCCACAGAGATAATAAAAGAAGAGTTGTTCCGTTGTCTGGAGAGGTCACTTATTGGTTCGCATGAAGAAGCCGTTTTCAACGGAGCCCAGGGATGGAAGTGCACAGCTGTATTGAGGCAACACTAGGTGTTGGAATTTTGTGCCCCTAACAATTTTGCACCCAAAGCAACCATCCCTTTGTTCCCCACCCTCTGATACACCACTGGCTGAGAGGAATACTATGAACCACCTAAGACTCCATTTCTGAGACATTTACATTGTGGAATACATGCTTCCCTTCCTCCCCATTTCTCTGCTCACAACAACCTTGTGAGGTATGGTACGCTGAGAGTCAATGTTTGGCCCAATATCACCCAGGGAGCTTCATGGCTGAGTGAAGATTTGAATCCTGGTTTCCCCGCATTCAGCACTCTAATTGCTACACTGCAGTGTGCAGCTTCTGTGGCATCACTAGTTTCGACTCTAGTGTATATACTTGCAAATGAATGCAAAATACCTGCACCCTTCCAACCCCCTGCAACTTCCTAGTAAGAGAGTAAATACGGCTGAAGAAGCTTGAGCTGCTGCTAGCCTATGAATGCTCCATGAGCATCTTTCTTAATCATTTGAATTTTGCATAGAAATGGCACAGGTTATATACCGTAACTCCTGCATTTCAAAGCCTTTCAGCAGTACTGCTGACAAACAGCCTTCCCCCGCCACACACCTTAATATCTGCGCCTGACAACGCTTCATGCATCCAATGAAGTAGGCTGCAATCCACAAAAGCTCATATGTGCCACAGTCAGACTTTAAGGTGCCACGAAGCTGCCTTGTTTTAGCTGTTCTCTAAACAAATATAATCAAATTTATTGTGAGATAAAACTTTCTATTAAACATCCTTAGACTTGAAAAAAGAAAACTCTGCACTGCTTTAAAGGGAGGGGCCAGGGCTCAGTGGTAGAGCAAGTGCCTGGCATGCAGAAGGTCCCAGTTTTCGTCCCTGGCATCTCCAGGTAGGCCTGGGAAACACTTCCGCCTGAGACCCTGGAGAGCTTCCCACGAGTCAGGATAGAGTCTACTATACTATAGACCAGGGGTCAGCATACTTTTTCAGCAGGGGGCTGGTCCACTGTCCCTCAGACCTTGTGGGGGGCCAGACTATATTTTGAAGGGAAAAAATAATGAACAAATTCCTATGCCCCACAAATAACCCAGAGATGCATTTTAAATAAAAGCACACATTCTACCCATGTAAAAACACCAGGCAGGCCCCACAAATAACCCAGAGATGCATTTTAAATAAAAGGACACATTCTACTCATGTAAAAACACGCTGATTCCCAGACCATCCGCGGGGTGGATTTAGAAGGTGATTAGGCCAGACCCGGCCCCCGGGCCTTAGTTTGCCTACCCATGCTATAGACAATACTGAGCTAGATGGCCCCATAATCTGGTTCAGTATAAAGCAGTACTACCGCCTGAGGGCTGTCGGGTGTGTGTGTGTGTGTGTGTGTGTGTGTGCTGGAAGTGTCAATGACTGTCGGACTTTGAAAAGCTGGCATCACTAGATCAGGTTTGTCAGTTTGGTTGAATGAAAGTTTTAAACGGATTTTGAATAAATGTGCAATTAATTGTTACTGTTTTGGATGCTACTGTGTCATTACGTTTTTAAGCATGTCATAGAATCCTAGCATTAAGATAAATTCAACAGTGTAAACAAGTTTTGATGGAAGGAATAATGAAATACTGAATGGTATAGTTTTTGTAAAATATGCAGGGATTTATGATATGTAACATAAAGCCTGGAAAGAGAAGAATGGAAGTCATTGATATCTTAAGGATGTAAAATGAGTATTTTAAATTGCAAAACAGAAAACTTAATAAAAATTATATACAAAAATAATTAAATAGAATCATAGAACTGTAGAACTGGAAGGGACCACAAGGGTCATCAAGTCCAATGCGGGAATCTGTTGCCCAACACGGGACTCAAACTCACAACTCTGAGTTTAAGAGTCTCATGCTCTACCGACTGAGCTATCCTAGCCTGTGCAAACTGCTATTCTGAATCATGTGTTTTATGGGGTAGGGTAGGGAGCACTGGGACTGAGCTTATGGAACCAAGCAGGTTGTGGCCCCCAAAAGTTTGGGAACTGCTGGCATAAGGCATTCGGTTTCCTAAGATCATAGGAAGCATGCATACTGACAAACTCACCATTCTTTGCCTTCAAGGTCCTTCTTTCACTCCTCCCCCTGCCCCCCTGGGCTATGCCTGAATGCAACATTGCTAGTCGCGCAGCACTTCACATGCAAATGGAAAGGCATAACGTTTGAGGCATGCACCAATATGCACACACTGGCGCGGTGTTCCTAGTGTAACAGCCCGTGTTGTTCTTATTAAATGTATAACAGTGCCAAGAATTGTGACGAGGCTGCGGAGTACAAACTAATTATCTCTAACAATTCCGCCTGCTTATTTCTCGCATGGATAGCTAGCATCTTCGGCGGGCTTGGTTACATAGCCAAGCTCAGGCTTAAGGGCCTTTGATTGGCTCCAAGATATTTCGCTGTTGTCCATAAAGATAAAGAGTAAAAATATGGACAGCTTTGCATTTTATAATGCTGCGCCTGCATTTCCAGAGTAATTACCTAGTAAATATACTTCTGAAATATCTTCTAGGTGAAGTGGCTGGAAAGTACAATAAGAGACAGAGCGAGCCGGGGACACTTTGGAGGAAAACATGTGTTGATGATTTGGAAATATACGCCCACCACAGTCTTTTCTGCTAGTATTGCCAGGAAGCCAACCAGAGTGAGGAAGATGCTCTTACAGACTGCTGGGGAAACAGGTACCTGGGAGCTACTGGGACACCTGGAACTATAAAACACACAGCAGTGGCAGCAAAAATAGTGAGCTAGGACACTGGGTTGCTGAAACGTCTCTCCACCCCATTTTAGTTGAAATGATTCCACTGAGAACTTTCTGCTCAGAACCTCTTAGGTGGTCCACATCTTTGCACAAAATGACTTTTAAGGAAAAATCTTATTTGAGTCCAAAGAGTCTAGGGTGATTGGGTGTTCTATATTCCGGGAGACCATACTCTGCGGAGCTGATTGCTTGCTACAAATAGTTGAAGATGATCAGTTGAACTTCCTTCGATGGAGCTAATGGTTCAGAGATGTTATTCCTGAATGGGCAATCTACCTGCAGGGGGTGATGTCTGAGAATGATGTTCTGCAGAGATGTGTGTCAGCAGTTTGAGTTAGAGAGAGAGAGAGAGAGAGAGAGAGAGAGAGAGAGAGCGCCAGCCATCCAGCCAGACCTTGGAAATGGCTGATAGTGCAAGGTGGGTTAAACCACAGAGCCTAGGGCTTGCTGGTCAGAAGGTCGGCGGTTCGAATCCCCGTGATGGGGTGAGCTCCCATTGCTCGGTCCCTGCTGTTGCCAACCTAGCAGTTCGAAAGCACATCAAAGTGCAAGTAGATAAACAGGTAACGCTCCAGAGGGAAGGTAAATGGCGTTTCCGTGTGCTGCTCTGGTTCACCAGAACCGGCTTAGTCATGCTGGCCACATGACGCGGAAGCTGTACGCCGGCTCCCTGGGCCAATAAAGCGAGATGAGTGCTGCAACCCCAGAGTCAGCCACGACTGGACCTAATGGTCAGGGGTCCTTTTACCTTTACCTTTGTGGGCTAGCAGCTGTACAAGCTGCTTATATTTGTTTGTCCCCATAAGAACATAAGAAGAACTGCTGGATAAGACCAATGACCCATCTTAGGACATCATCCTGTTCTCACAGTAGCCAAACAGATGCCTGTACAATTCACATTCTTGCACTGAAGTTACACCAAGCTCAACTCAAGACTCTCATATTTGTGCTTAAAGCCCTAAATAACTTTGCTGAAATAGCATCTCCATCCCCACCAACGCTCTTGGGTGTTAGGGCCAGGACATTGCCAAGTTGTGGCTGTACCTGTCAGAAGCAGTGTGCTTTGGAATGCCAGTTGCATCTGGTTGGCCATTGTAAGATTAGGATGCTGAAATAGCTGGGTCTGATTCAGGAGGGCTCTTTTTCGTTTCTTACCACCCCACCCAGTCCCTCACTATCTGAGTTTTAAAAGGAGACTAAACGGACATTAAAAATAATTAATAAATAAATAATATTTTTTTGGCCTGGAAATTATTTTCAGCTCTCTGACCAGGGAGACGGATGGAGGGACGCTGGGAAAATCATAGCTTGTGTAGAGCGACTGACATGTTTGTCAGAAGAGAAAGTCTCTGCGGTTTCCCTCTTTGTTCTTTTTCTCCCTGACCTCTAAAGCATTAGCTCCCTCACAATCCCTTTCCCTCCTGGTATTCCATCATCGCAACTCCTCCAGCTAGGAGGCCAAGGAGGCCCATCTATCAATGCCACTCACTGAATCAACAACAGGAGGGGTCATTTCGGGAGGGGAAACAAGCAGGAGGATTTTGGGTTTTTTAAATTTTTGCTCAAGAAACACTCCCAAGAGATATGCCAAAATGTGAGAAGGACCACAAAAGGGAAGTAGACTGCAGAAAATGGGCTGAGAGTGCATTGGCACTCCTCCAGTAATGGTCGCCAAATGCTCAGACTGACCCAGAATCCCAGATATTGTGGTTCATGGAAATCTAATGTATTTTGTTTAAAATTGGATGGTATTCAATTAAGGTTTACTCAGAGCAGGTCCACTGAAAGGAATGCACCTCATTAATTCCAGTGGGCCTACCTCTGGGTAAAACTTGGTTGAATCCATTGTGTGTAATCCTGGATACCAATTACATGCATTCAGGGCTCCTCCATACATAATTTTTATTAAACTTTCATGGTGATTTGTGCTCTTGATGCTACTGGGGCAGTCACATGCAACCCTGCTTTCAATACCATTTGTGCCTGCAGAAGCTTCAGGGTGGTCACATTGCTTCGCTTCCCATCAGTGCATGCCCCGTGACTTATACCCTCATATCACAAATGTTGTGGTTTATCTTTCTCCTGCTTTTATTGTGCTATAGCCCCTCTGGACAGCAGTAACGTGGTAGAATTGGAGAAACATTGCAGAACAAACCAAAGCAGAATAAATGTGCCACCGCTATTACTGGGCTAAGAGCATGTTGCTGAATACACCCACAATAAAACACCTGTCTGCAGGGGCTCTTAAGTCCATTGGGTGTTATCCAACTCAGAGTAGACCCACTAAATTCAATGGATTTAAGTTGGAGTGCTATTCAGGCATTACAGTTCTTCTTCACAATTTCCAATGATCTCCACTGTTGTGTCTCATCACACCTACTGGTGTGGATGAAATTAAGTGTCACATGTGGTATATCACTCAAAAAGTCATATAATGCTATGTAAAAAGAGCATTAGAAACCAGAACAGAAGTGCTAGCGTTATACCCAGGAAATCTAAGACAATGATCCTCATGTCTGAATGCACTCTGGGTCACTTATGCTACTGCACCTAATTGTATGCTTGGATAGGAAGAAATGTCTAAAGAGAACCCTATACTGCCGATAAGTTTTGTTTGGTGCCTCTGGAGCAAAATGTGTGCCCAATGAATAAGGCTAATGGAACCAAGGTTAAGTGATGTCCAGAAACTACCAAAAGAAAATAAAAGGCTGTTTATGTATGCAAAGATAGCAGCAAGGATGCTTCTTGCCCAGAGATGGAAAGAAGAAGAAGCACCAACCAGAGAAGAGTGGCAGACCAAGCAGATGGAATATGCAGAAATGGCTAGACTGATGGGAAAGATCAGAAATCAGGAAGACCAAGTATGCTTAAAAGACTGGAATAATTTTCTAACATATTTGAGAGACCATGTGAACAGTTGAAATCATTGGAAGGAATATAATGATACTTGTAAAGTAACATGGATTTTGAATATTATTTTTATATAATAGATAGATTACAGTAAAAGATGCAGGGGATTTTTATTTTTTTTAGAATTGGAACCCATGGAGAGAGGGAAGGTGGTATCAAGGTTTGAAAGAACCACTTTTATTAAGGTTTGAAAATATTATGTTTATGGTGTACAACTTTTATACAAAACTAATAAAATTTTTTTTAAAAAAAATATGTCCCACACAATTCTGCATTGGCTTTGTAAGGCTCACATCAAGAAGCCAACGAAGATTGCAGATGATCCGCAGCCACCATTTGTTCCTGTTCACCTGTTCTCCCTAACTCCCCCGAGTCCCTCCAACAGCTAACTAAACAGAATTAGCTTACAAAGAAGACTACAGTTTGCCACTTCTGCTTACAAACAAATTCAGGATCACCTGGAGCTCACAGAGGGACCAGAATGGCAATCTTTCTACAACCACCTGCATATGCTCATCATGGATCTTTACCAGCTACGGAACTGTCTTGTGTTTTGTTCACAAGCCCTGAGTAAAGTGCTTCACTTTGGCACAGCACCATTTTTGCTGGGGTCTAAGGGTCTCCACCACACACACACACACTGCTGACGTCAAGCTACCCAGCCTTCAGTGGCAAGGGATGAGGATAATTGCACTATTTCTGGATGCATTATGGTTTGATTCATAATCTCCTCAGGGTCCAGAACATCCCTGGGTCTAGATGGACCAGTGACCCAGGAGCAATTTTCAATTAAGTTGCACTTCCCACCCCAAGTTTTTTCTCTGTTGAGCTGGTAATAATAATATAGAGTTGCATTTTGGGGCAAAGTCAGGTGTACGCTGCTCTTGTCACATATATACAATGATCTTTTTGCTTCCTGCCATCGTGACTAAACCTTTGTTTATTAAATCCTCTTTGACCTAGACAGAATGGTAGTCATCTCCATCTGGTCTGGTATGCCTTTCTTTGCGAGCACATAAATCAATGCCTCTTGTAGCAGTAGAGTGGATTTTCTGTCAATGCTGATGTTGAACAATTCAACTAACAGTTCACCTGGCACACTTTTTTGTGATCAAAGGGAAACTGTTCTGTGGCCAAGCACAACATGTGCATCTGAATTCACTTTCAAAATATTGGAAGAAAAAAGGAACTCTGAGAGGAATACACAAGTGAAGAAAGAGGTTAGGACTTCTTCCTTCTGACTCTATATGCTGCTCTCCAGGTCAACATCTTTTCAATTCATCTCATTTCTGTGTACATGGAGAATCATACTGAGGATAGCAATGACCAACCAGGTACGACCTCTTCCCTTGAATCTTTTGCCACTCTGTGTTTTTTTTATTTAATATAGTCCTCCACAAAATTTATGCTCTGTCTAGTGATATTACATTTTTTTCCAGCTTCTCCATTTACAACCCATCTTATGCAGTTTATAGATAAAATAATGAACAGTTTTACAGGGGATTAATTTCATTCTCCCAAGAGGGCCATTCAAGATGTATTGATACAAATAAGCCAGCCATGTTGTGGAAACAATTTATTGACAGAATGGCAGCAGGAAGAGATGACAGCAAGCAGCTGGCCAGCAACAGCATGCAGAAGACAAGCAACAAAATGAAAACATTGTCTGATATCCATAGATTGCAAGTACTATATGTAGCATGATTGGTAGTTCACTGAATGTTCTGCCACCTATGGGTACTCCATTAGCGTACTATGTTGCACACTGACAGCATTTTGCAGAAGGAATTCCGGCACATACCAGAAATTTAGGTTTGTGCAACTAAAGTGAGTGAAAGAACTTTGGTGCCCTGATATAACAAATCCACTTGAAAAGCAACAATGGTTGTTTTGTGGTTAGGAAAGTGACAGGTAAATGCATTGAAAAGTGTGGGAGGAATGAATGATAAAACAGAGAATATTGGCTGTACTTTACAGGCAGCTGGAAACCCCATTGTATGAACTTTTCTCCTTGGCTCATTTCTAGCCAAAGTAAAATTAAGTGTGTCTCTCAGCCTGCTGCCTTTAGCCATACTCTCCGCCATTATCTTCTACTGGTATCCCATGTGTCCTATCACTCACTAAGCTCCAATCTTTAATCCATTCCAGAAGCTTTCCCCTGCTGTCATGCTCACTGACTTTGCTGATCCATCTTCTTCTTTCTGCATCCCCCCCCCTTTCTTTGTCATGCCCTGGGAAAGTTAGATAAGTATCTCGCACAACTTCTCCATTGTCTCCTAATTCAGTAAGGCATTTAAAGGATCTCAAGCGGATGTGTCAGGCTTTTATGAATCTCTGTTGCCTGCTGCTTGAGATAAGTCACATCTGAAGGAAGATTTGTCTGGCATTTCTGAGAAAGGAGCTGGGAAATCACACACACCCAAACTGCCTGCCTCTGCCATGAACCTGCTGCATGACCTCAAGTGGTGAGTCAGCGGAACTCTTGCTTTCTCTTTCTAAACGTAAAAAAGAAGAAGAAGAAAAAGGCAGAACACTCCAAATGAAATTGTCTGCAGCACAATCCCAAACATATTTACTCAGAATGAAGATCCATTGAGGTCAATGAGATTACAGCCTTCACAGTATGTTTGACTTAGACATGAACTCTACATGGAGTAGAACTGGAGCAAGGAACTTGTGACCCTCCTGATCCTGGAGTCTTCCTGGCTTCAGTTGGAGCCCATCAAGGGATATGGGAGTTATAGTCCAACGGGATCTGGAGGGACATAAGTTCCATGCCCCATAGTACATAGGAATGTAGGAATTTGCCTTATATTGAGTTAATCCATTGGTCCACCTAGCTCAGTATTGTCTACAATGACCACAGTGTGGTTCAAGAGATGTTTATCTCCTTGTCATAATACTAGAACCTGGGGCCAGCCAATGAAGCTGAATATGGGAAGATTCAGGACAGACAAAAGACAGTGTGTCCTCACGCAATGCACCTCACACGAGGTAGTAATGGACACCACCTTGGGTGGCTTTAAAAGGGGATTGGACAAATTCGTGGAGATTATGGCTACCAGTGGCTGCTAGCCACTTTGCTATTTCTCCACTGTTAGAGGTGGCATGCCTCTGAATACCAGTTAGTGGAAATCACATAGAAGGAGAGCACTGTTACACTCAGGTCCTTGGCTGCAGGTTTCCCAAAGGCATTGGTTGGCCACTGTGAGAATAGGATACTATGCTAGATGGACCTTTGGCCTGATCCAACCGTGCTCTTCTTAAGAGGATGAGAAAGGGGCTGAATGAGGAAGATATGTATCAGCAAACTTTACCAAGAGTTTAGGAAGTGGTAAGACTGCTGTCACAAGGAAGAAGATTAAGTAGTCGATCACACTTGAGGGTGCTTAGGCAAATTTATTTCCCTATATTTACGCATCTCCTTAATACATCAAGGTCAGGGCAACTGATACGCATGCCACTATATCCATGCCACTACATGTGGGTATAAATACAAAGAAGGTAGCCAGAAACTAAAAGAAACTCAGCCCGTTAGTTTTTCATCATAGAAAAGGGATGGTGGGGAGAGGTATGTTGGAGAAGTTTTTTTTTTTTTTTTACTGTTTCACAAATGGCAGTTTTAACTGAAACTCTTGAGATTTTTATGTGAAGAGTGGGCTAAATATTTAATAAATTAATAATAAATTGGCAAATGTGTACAAATTAGCTCAGATACATTATATCTGAAGTCCAATATTTGCATCGATCACCCTGTTTCTGTCCTGTGCCACACTACAGTGGTACCTCTGGTTATGTGCTTAATACATACCAGAGGTCCGTTCTTAACCTGAAACTGTTCTTAACCTGAAGCACCAATTTAGCTAATGGGGCATCCCACTGCTGCCGCGCCACCACCGCACGATTTCTGTTCTCATCCTGAAGCAAAGTTCTTAACCCAAGGTACTATTTCTGGGTTAGCGGAGTCTGTAACCTGAAGCGTATGTAACCCGAGGTACCACCGTACATTCCATTTCTTGGCACGATGCTTAGGTAGGATGAAACCTATTGAACTACCTTCTGTCTCTATATTAGACAATTAAGTTGGTAATTGTAAAATGGGAAAATATAGAAGCACATAAATGCTAACCTGAGAGCACAAAGTTCAGAACGCTCAACATGGGATGTTACAGTTAAGGAACCAAGAGCGTGCCGTACATTATCAGGTAAGGCATATATAAAGTTCAAATCACAGGTCAGGTTAAATCTCAGAATATCCACTTGGGACTCCTTCCTGCTTTTGTTGGAGGTTTATTGCCTTCATTTATGAGCTTGGGTTTGTTTGGAGTTCTATAGGCTGGGATACGTCTGTCCCTGTGCACAGTTCCATTTTGGATGCACATGTTAGATTAGAATGTTAAAAGAGTGGACAGCAGGGTGCCTGTAGAAAGAAGAAGCAATCTTTAAGATGCCCTAGCACAGTTCTCTTATGGAGTAGCACTTAGCTGCCTTGACATCTGGGATTTCGCTAACAAGATGATGATTTCTTTTATTTCATATTTAGTATAAGTGTTTTCATACTGACATTAAGTTATAATCATAGGACAGTTTACAAAAATAAAAGTGGTTAAAATGTAAATGCAAAATATTTGTGTAATAAGCTAAAAGCCACACAATCATAGAAGCAGCATAAAACAGCCAGCAGGAGGTGATGCCTGAATCATTTAGCTATATATGGGGGTGTGGAGACTGCGGTGTGATTAACAGAAGAGTTTATGGAACATTAGCTCATGGGATATAAATAACATGATCTCATTGGTAGGGCCAATGACACAATGTAATAGACCCCTCAACTAGATGATATCACAGACACTGATCATACTCAAATGCTCTGCAGGAGACCAGGAAGAATTTATTGGTTGATTCTTTGGCTAGTTAGGATCTGAGTCATGGCATAGTTACACCAGGATGAGATCAATTGCATCGGTTTCAGCTTGACCAGATACAGTCATTGAGAAGGTAATCACTCCTTTGCTTGATTTGGAATTGCAGTACGTCTGCTACTGAGAAGAGCCAACTGATCCTAGCATGAGCTCAGCCATAAAAGCATCACTTAATAAGTACAGTACACTGCAGATCTGAACACAACAGCAGGTGGACAAACTTCAAAAGCGAATTAAGGAAATTTGCAATCAGTGTATCCCTTTCCCAGGAGAAACTGGCTGTTTAGAATGCTGATTGGGTGGCTTGTGTGAGTGTGACAAGGCTGCGCAGAGCACTGATTGCGTGGCAAGTCCCCTCCCCCATGTGAAATGAAGACACTGGACACAGTATTTAAGGTTAATGGGCATAAAAAGGCCACAACTTTATTGATTACGGAATTGGAAGGTATTGGCCTTAGGTATTGGCTCCTATCGACTACCCAGCATGGGGACCGGGAAGGGTTATCCACAAGCCGTGGGAGTCCTGTTGAAGTACGCCAACTAGGATCCCACGGGTGTCACCGCTCGGGGGTGTGCCGGAGGCCCTTACCTCCCTAGGTTTCAGACAAAGCAACGCCCCCCGGAGTCCTCTACCGGACTACCCTTTCCTTTTGGGGAAGGTGATGGCGCTTCCTTCCCCCCTTCATTCGCATAACAATTGACCCCTGCCAATGCCTAACCGCCAATACCACGTAAGTTGTGACGTTTGCTACGAGGTAGGCGAAAAAACCAAAAGGCTTGAAGTGCACCAAATTGGAAAAATTCCTACCAGGCCCCTTGTGGCGACCAACCAAAGTCCATAGCAAGGTCAAAGCTAGCTAAACCTAAAGGGTGGGTGGGATGGGAAAAAACCGCTCGGCTGGAAAGGGGCAAAGAGGGCAGTCCCTGGGCGTGTCTGGCCTTAAATAGGCTAGGCCGCGCCTCCCCGGCCCGCTGATTGGCGGGCCGGGTCGCCGACACGCCCGGGGATTCCCTGTTCACGCGGGGGCAAGGGCCAGCCCCCGCGTGTGTGTGGGAGGGATTCTGCCCGCAACCCCCTCTCCTCCCAGGTCGGAAATGGCTTTGGCTTAAAGCCACTTCCCTCTTGCCCAGAGCAAAGTCTCATATAAAGTCAATGCTTTTTAAGACACCAAATGGGTTTAAAAGTTCATCTACGTGAAGATTTTTTTCAGTGCAGTATCAGTCCTTCTAATGCTTTAATTACCTTTGTAATGTTTTATTGCATCTTTTTGGAAACTGCTTAGAAGTTTTACGGCAATCAAAGTGATATATAAATTTTGTTAAATAAAATAAATAAAAATCCTCCTTTGACTTTCAAGAGTAGTCAGGACTCTTGTGGGAAGCACAAGCACCAGTGTTACTCAAAGGAAGTTCAACCACATTTGGGGCATTCCTAGGAAACTAAGGTAGAATTGAACTTTGGGTTGAGGTTTCTCCATGAAGGCTTGCCTACCTTTGGTCACCCCAACATAGCCTGGACTTGTTGGGTATCCTTTCATTTTATAGACCTTCCATTTCCTTTGGGGGATTGCACCCAACAACCCCCTGGAATCAGTTGTGACAGTATACTCTTAAGTCAGGGTAAAAACCCAAGAAACTGCTTCTCATTGCTCCTCCCCCAATATCACGTTCTTTCATATTAAACAGATCTCACTCACATCAATCATCCACATGTCTTTACATGTGAAACTTCCCTCTTTCTGGGTTGGTTCAGCCTTCTCTTAGTTTTACTTAGTTCTAAATGTCCACTTCATAACTCCATGAAGTAACCAGCTCTTAGCCTCTTCTCTAGTATCTTTGTACACGTTTAGCTTTTTCGTCTTAGGAAAGTGAATTGGGGTGACCTAATGTTTCACCTTGCATTGAACTTACTACCTCTTCCCAATCTGTAACACTGTGTACTGGTGCTTCATCCCCATTTTACTTAATGCCTGCTATTTTGTGTAAATAAATACTCCTATTATCATAAATTGTGTGGCTCTTGCTAATTCTGTTAAGCAACAAGATAATATTGGCACTGATTGGTTTGGGCTAATTCACCCAAAATAAGCAAAGATATATGGTATTTGCAGAGTAATTGTTTACACCGCAATAAACTCTGTGGTGCACAATTTCTCTAGTAAATATTACCAAAGTAAAAGTTTCATGAATACATGTGTGAGATATAGGTTCACGCGAATGTGTATACACACAAGTAGAAACTGTGTCAGCCTCCAAGCGTTCACGGTAAGTGGCATTCAAAACTTCCATCAAGCACACAAGAGCCTCTCTCATTCTCTCTGTCTTTGTCTCCTGTAAAGCAGAACACGACACATTCTCAAGATGTAGGGGGAGGAAACAGCTGCTGTCGCCTGCGGTTCCTGCGCAATGTTTGCCATCTTGCCAAAGGTTGCAGGCAGCTTTACCTGCAGCAATTGCATGTTGATTGCCCTCTTAAAAGACAAAGTCCAGCAACTGGAGGAACGTGTAGCTACGCTCCAAAGAATTAGAGAGCTGGAGCTCTTCTTGGAAGCAACAGACCACACCGTCTCCATCAAGGAGGAGACAGGGGACTCCCCTGAGAAGGAGGCTAGTTCACCAACACAGGAGCCAGATATATGGAGAAACGTGACTCAAAGAAGTAGGAGGCCCAGGGTTCGTTCTGATTGTTTAGAATTACACAATCGCTTTGAGGTCCTCTCCCCTAGCATGGAAGACGAAGAGCAGACTCCATTTGAGGATCTCTCCCTCATTTCAGTCGATCAGGTAAATGAAGACGAGCAGCAAAGTCAGTCCTCAGGGAATGTGCAGGCGACCTTGGAATCGACAGCTCATGGAAGAACCCCGACCAAACCTAAGAGGAGGCGTGTAGTGGTGATAGGGGATTCCCTACTGAGGGGAACAGAAGCAGTGATTTGTGGGCCTGACAAGATGTCTCGGGAAGTGTGCTGTCTCCCCGGGGCTAAGATCCAAGATGTAACTGAATGACTGCAAGGAATCATAAAACCCACTGACAAATACCCCTTCCTCTTGGTTCATGTGGGAACCAATGACACTGCAAGCAATAGCCTCCAGAAGATCAAAAGAGACTACGAGGCTCTCGGCAGGAAATTGAAGCAACTAAATGCACAAATTGTCATCTCATCTGTCCTCCCAGTTGAACGACGTGGCCCAGGGAGAGAGGGAAAAATAGTGGAAGTGAACAGCTGGCTTCGCAGATGGTGTAAACAGGAACGGTTTGGATTCTTAGATCACGGACTGCAGTTTCTTGAAGATGGACTTCTGGCAAGCGATGGGCTGCACCTCACAACGGTTGGGAGAAATGTTTTTGCCAAAAATCTCAGAAACCTCATCAGGAGGGCTTTAAACTGACTAATGTGGGGGAGGGAGACAGTGCTCCTGAAGGTAGGAGTCTATCAATTGATGAAGATGATCATCCAAATGTCATAGACCAAATGGAGCAAACAGCACGCAGACCTAGTGGTGGGAGGAAAAAATCCTTAAATAAGAGACACGGGGGAATGATTAATGGACTTCAATGTCTATACACTAATGCGCAAAGCATGGGAAATAAACAAGATGAGCTTGAGTTCTTGGTACAGCAAACTAAATATGACATAATAGGCATCACTGAAACCTGGTGGGATAAGTCCCACGATTGGAATGTAATAATGGGGGGATACAATCTATTTCAGAGAAACAGACCAGACAAGAAAGGAGGAGGAGTGGCGTTATATGTCAGGGATGTGTATACCTGTGAAGAGATCCAAGATTTAGAACCTCAAAGCCAAAGTGAGAGCATTTGGGTCAAAATTAAGGGAGAGAAGAATAACAGGGACCTCATTGTAGGAGTTTACTATAGATCCCCAAGCCAAACGGAGGACATAGATGATGCCTTTCTGGAACAGATGGCCAAGCATGCAAAAGGAAGGGAGATAGTAGTAATGGGGGACTTCAATTACCTGGATATTTGTTGGATGTCAAACTCAGCCAAGAGCATAAGGTCAAACAGATTCCTCACTGGCCTTGCAGACAACTTCATTGTCCAGAAAGTGGGAGAAGCAACAAGAGGAACAGCCATTTTAGATCTGGTCCTAACCAATGTTGATGATCTGGTTAGTGGGGTAGAAGTGGAAGGATCATTAGGCGCGAGTGATCATGCTCTTCTGAAGTTTACTATACAGCGGAAAGGAGCAGCCAAGCATACTAGGACTCAATTTCTTGACTTTAAGAAAGCCGACTTCATAAAACTTAGGGAAGTGCTGGGTGAGATCCCATGGACAGTAATATTTAAAGGAAAGGGAGTTCATGATGGCTGGGAGTTTGTTAAGAGGGAGATACTAAAAGCACAACGTCAGGCAATACCAATGAGACGGAAACATGGAAGGTGCCTAAAGAAGCCAGGGTGGCTATCTAAAGAACTTTTAACTGAATTAAGATTTAAAAAGGATGTGTACAAAAAATGGAAAAGGGGGGAAACCACCAAAGAGGAATTCAAACAAATAGCCAGCACGTGTAGACACAAAGTCAGAAAAGCTAAAGCACAGAATGAACTCAGGCTTGCTAGAGAGGTTAAAAGCAACAAAAAAGGCTTTTATGGGTATGTTCGTAGCAAAAGGAAGAACAAAGAAACAGTGGGGTCACTCAGAGGAGAAGATGGTGAAATGCAAACGGGACACAGAAAGGGCTGAACTCCTCAATGCCTTCTTTGCCTCAGTCTTCTCCGATAAAGAAAACAATGCCCGACCTGAAGAATTTGGAGCAAATGATTCAGCAAAGGAAACACAGCCCAGAATAAGTAAGGAGATAGTACAAGAATACTTGGCCAGTTTAGATGTATTCAAGTCTCCAGGGCCAGATGAACTGCATCCAAGAGTATTAAAAGAACTGGCAGATGTGATCTCAGAACCACTGGCAGTCATCTTTGAGAATTCCTGGAGAACAGGCGAAGTCCCGGCAGACTGGAGGAGGGCAAATGTTGTCCCTATTTTCAAAAAGGGGGAAAGAGAGGACCCAAATAATTACCGCCCAGTCAGTCTGACATCAATACCAGGGAAGATTCTGGAGCAGATCATTAAGCAAACAGTCTGTGCGCACCTAGAAAGGAATGCTGTGAACACCAATAGTCAGCATGGATTTCTGAAAAATAAGTCATGTCAGACTAACCTGATCTCGTTTTTTGACAGAATTACAAGCCTGGTAGATGAAGGGAACGCAGTGGATGTAGCCTACCTTGATTTCAGCAAGGCATTTGACAAGGTGCCCCATGATATTCTTGTAAAGAAACTAGTAAAATGCGGTCTTGACTATGCTACCACTCAGTGGATTTGTAACTGGCTGACTGACCGAACCCAAAGAGTGCTCATAAATGGTTCCTCTTCATCCTGGAGAAGAGTGACTAGTGGGGTACCACAGGGTTCTGTCTTGGGCCCGGTCTTATTCAACATCTTTATCAACGACTTGGATGATGGACTCAAGGGCATCCTGATCAAATTTGCAGATGACACCAAACTGGGAGGGGTGGCTAACACCCCAGAGGACAGGATCACACTTCAAAATGACCTTGACAGATTAGAGAACTGGGCCAAAACAAACAAGATGAATTTTAACAGGGAGAAATGTAAAGTATTGCACTTGGGCAAAAAAAATGAGAGGCACAAATACAAGATGGGGGACACCTGGCTTGAGAGCAGTACATGTGAAAAGGATCTAGGAGTCTTGGTTGACCACAAACTTGACATGAGCCAACAGTGTGACGCGGCAGCTAAAAAAGCCAATGCAATTCTGGGCTGCATCAATAGGAGTATAGCATCTAGATCAAGGGAAGTAATAGTGCCACTGTATTCTGCTCTGGTCATACCTCACCTGGAGTACTGTGTCCAGTTCTGGGCACCACAATTCAAGAAGGACACTGACAAACTGGAACGTGTCCAGAGGAGGGCAACCAAAATGGTCAAAGGCCTGGAAACGATGCCTTATGAGGAACGGTTAAGGGAGCTGGGCATGTTTAGCCTGGAGAAGAGGAGGTTAAGGGGTGATATGATAGCCATGTTCAAATATATAAAAGGATGTCACATAGAGGAGGGAGAAAGGTTGTTTTCTGCTGCTCCAGAGAAGCGGACACGGAGCAATGGATCCAAACTACAAGAAAGAAGATTCCACCTAAACATTAGGAAGAACTTCCTGACAGTAAGAGCTGTTCGACAGTGGAATTTGCTGCCAAGGAGTGTGGTGGAGTCTCCTACTTTGGAGGTCTTTAAGCAGAGGCTTGACAAACATATGCCAGGAGTGCTCTGATGGTGTTTCCTGCTTGGCAGGGGGTTGGACTCGATGGCACTTGTGGTCTCTTCCAACTCTATGATTCTGTGATTCTGTGAGAACAGTCTCCTTCAGGTCCTTAAAACCAAAAATATCTAAGACTGGAAAAGATACAAGTCTTTATTAAATACATTTCCTAGTCCCAAAGAGGTAGATGCTGCCAGGCACACAAAACGAGAATGGGCAGGTCTTCTCAATGTTTATTTGACATCATATGAACTCCCTGATTACAGTTTTGAACTTTAGAAGCTGAACAAATAAAATGTTTTCATAAAAGCAGTTGAGTTCCAAGACCCGAGTTTACATGTTTTAAGACCGCAAGTGAATTAAAGGACACACACACACATAAATCCTATCATGTTTCGTGTTTCCAGAAATATAAACAACGAAACCTTGCATGCTGAGCTTCCTGGAGAGATGGTCTATGGGCATTCACTCTGCCTTTTCAGGCCTCTCAGGGAATTTGGTTTGGTGCAGTGTGTGTGAAAGGGTTAGTTAGGTCACAGTTGGATGAGGAGAGCCATCACAGATAATCTCATCATAGGTTCACTTAACTTTGCCTCTGAGGGCCTGTGGGGAAGAACAGAGCCTGCAGCATAAACTGCTGAAGGGCTTGTACAAACAATATCTTGTTACTTCTGCAAAACAGCTCATGTCTTTGCCTTCCAGTTGGCAGTACACACACATGCGTATTTTCCTTTGTATTTTGTTCATGCTATTTATTTATTTATTTATTTATTTATTTATTTATTTATTTATGCACGCACTTACATTATTCTCAACCCATACCAACTTCCCATAGGGGCTAACAGAGAAGAAACTTTTCTTTTTAAAAAACTACCATTTAAAACAACAAGCATAAAGCATACAGCAAATTAAAACAAGAAACTAAAACAGCAACTGTCCACTTTAAATAATAGGTGGCAAACTTGCCCTTAAGTTAAAGAATGCCAACATTAGCAGTTCTTAAAATTATGGGAAAACAGAAATGTCTTTGCTTGGTGCTTAAATGATAGAAATGAGGTCTCCGGTGATTGGGTCTCTCTTCAGTCACCATCTACTGCACATATGCCAGTCTGGTGGTTATGCCAGTTTTGCTTCAAGTCAACCCATTCTTTGAAAAAGCCCGGTCCGCCTCCCCAGAGATCACTGTTACCAAACACTATAACAGTATGCAACCTTATTGTGCAACTGTCTGCTGGATAATGCTTATGACATTACAGCTGGTGGTGAGTAATGCATGTCACTCCCCCACTCCAATTCATGCCCATCTATAGTATAGAGTGAGCATGTATCTATTGTACCACATAAGCACTCATGCAGACTCCCTTGGAACAAAACCCTGCTCTTTAAAGGTTACCAGTCTACTGCTGTTGTTGTTTAGTCGTTTAGTCGTGTCCGACTCTTCGTGGCCCCATGGACCAGAGCACGCCAGGCACTCCTGTCTCCCACTGCCTCCCGCAGTTTGGTCAAACTCATATTGGTAGCTTCAAGAACACTGTCCAGCCATCTCGTCCTCTGTCATCCCCTTCTCCTTGTGTCATCCCCTTCCCAACATCAGGATCTTTTCCAGGGAGTCTTCTCTGACGTACAGCGTAAATTAATAATGCAGAGTTTTAAAGAATAAAAGCTTTACTGAGTTAAAATAAACTTCTTCATAAACAACATGGTTCCAAACAGTTTGACTGAGATTACATACTGACTCTGTTCACAACTGAAACAGACTGACTCTGCTGAAATCTTACAGAGAGCACAAAAGAGAAAATGGCTGCTAAGTCACACGTCAGAGTGACTCAACAGTTAATAATAATAATAATAATACCGTATTTTTCGCCCCATAAGACGCACTTTTTCCCCTCCAAAAATGAAGGGGAAATCGGGGTGCGTCTTATGGGGCGAATGCCTGCAAGCCTCGCGCGCCCGGCAGGAGGTCCCACCGGGTGCGCGAGGCTTGGGGCGGCAGCCTGTCGCCCGAAGCATGGGGAGCCCTCGGGAGGGCTCCCCCTGCTTCGGGCGAGTGTCTGCAAGCCTCGCGCACCCGGCAGGAGGTCCCACCGGGTGCGCAAGGCTTGGGGCGGCAGCCTGTCGCCCGAAGCAGGGGGAGCCCTCGGGAGGGCTCCCCCTGCTTCGGGCGAGTGTCTGCAAGACTCGCGCACCCGGCAGGTGGTCCCACCGGATGCGCGAGGCTTGGGGCGGCAGCGGACTGCTTGCGCGCCTGCCGGGACCTCCTGCCGGGTGGGACCTCCTGCCGGGTGCGCGAGGCTTGGGGCGGCAGCGGACTGTTCGCGCGCACCTAGAAGCTTGGGGCGTGCTGAGCTCAGCGTGCCCCAAGCTTCTAGGTGCGCACAAGCAGTCCGCTGCCGCCCCAAGCCTCGTGCACCCGGTGGGACCTCCTGCCGGGTGTGCGAGGCTTGGGGTGGCAGCGGACTGCTTGCGCGCACCTAGAAGCTTGGGGCGCGCTGAGCTCAGCACGCTCCAAGCTCCTGGTGTAGCGCAGCGATCCGCTAGCCCTGGGAGAGCCCCGCGGCTCTCCCAGGGCTAGCGGACTGCTTGCTGGCACGCAGAAGCTTGGGGCGCGCTGACCTCAGCTCGCCCCAAGCTTCTGGATTAGCGCAGGGGTCCGCTAGCCCTGGGAGAGGCGCCCGGCTCTCCCACGCTAGCGGAGACCTTGCCGGCACGCAGAAGCTTGGGGCGCGCTGAGCTCCGCACGCCCCAAGCTCCTGGTGTAGCGCAGCGCACCTGGGGGGGGAAATAAATTTTTTTCCCTTTATTTTCCCCCAAAAAATCTAGGTGCGTCTTATGGGCCGGTGCGTCTTATGGGGCGAAAAATACGGTAACAACAACAACAACAACAACAACAACAACTTTAGTAGGCCCAAATGATTGTGCAGTCCCAGCACTTCCCAGCACTTGTTTTGCTGCTTCTGCTCTGAGGTGGCCAAAGTATTGGAGCCTCAGCTGCAGGATCTGTCCTTCCAGTGAGCACTCAGGGCTGATTTCCTTAAGAATGGATAGGTTTGATCTTTTTGCAGTCCATGGGACTCTCAATCTGCTGCTAGGGGACCAAAATTCATGCCAGCTAGAGGCTAACACGCAAAGTGGAATTAAGTAGTATTTGCAGGCTTCCCATGGGCATCTGGTTGGCCAATGAGAGAACAGGATGCAGTGCTACATGGGCCTTTCATTTGATCCAGCATGTTTCTTCTTATGTTCTTATGCAGTGCTTTTTTTCTGGGAGTACACATTCCCTGAAACATTTTTTGAATTTTTGTATTTTTGTCCATTTACTGTATTCATTTTTCCTAATTTGAACTATAAAATGGTGATTTTCTTGAGTCAAAATGAGAGTACCCCTAAACATTTTTTTAAGAAAAAAAGCACTGTTCTTATGAATTCAAAGTGTGTCCCTATTAAAACATGTGGTGGAATTTCAGTAGGAGCCCATCCGAATTCCTCAGCTGTGAATGCTTCCCCACTGCTTCAAAGAAATTATGACCTGGGACACAGGCAACAGTGTGATTATTGTGATTAATTAATTAATATGCTGCTAATTAATTAATTAATATGCTGCTGCTAGGGATGCGGGTGGCGCTGTGGGTTAAACCACAGAGCCTAGGACTTGCCGATCAGAAGGTCGGCGGTTTGAATCCCCACGACGGGGTGAGCTCCCGTTGCTTGGTCCCTGCTCCTGCCAACCTAGCAGTTCGAAAGCACGTCAAAGTGCAAGTAGATAAATAGGTACCACTCCGGCGGTAAGGTAAACGCCGTTTCTGTGCGCTGCTCTGGTTCGCCAGAAGCAGCTTAGTCATGCTGGCCACATGACCCGGAAGCTGTACGCCGGTTCCCTCGGCCAATAAAGCGAGATGAGTGCCGCAACCCCAGAGTCAGTCACGACTGGACCTAATGATCAGTGGTCCCTTTACCTTTAGCTTTAACTTTTCAAAATGGCTTCTAAGCAGTAACAATCTTCTTGTTTTTATGGTAGGCTTCCCTGTGGCTTATGCGAAGGGTGGGATACAAATCACGTAAAAATAAATAAATCATGTAAATAAATCATTCTAAGTTCTTTGAATAAAGGCTATGAACCATGTCCTCAGTACCAGATTATCACAGGCTGTTTTCCTCAAATACACACGATGAAAGAATGAGCCCCTTGCTGAGAGGTTCAGGCATTGAGGGCCATGAAGAAACTTTGAAAACTACTGTCCACCTTTTAGGAAGAAGCTGTTGGATCAGGCTATGGCCCAGCCTCCTGTTCTCACAGTGACCAGATACCCATGGGAAGCCTGCAAGCAAGACTTGAATTCTCCCATCTAGCAGTTTCCAGCAACTGTTTCTCAGAAGCACATTTCCTCTGACCGTGGATACCTCTTGCTGTAAACTGAGCACAAAACAGCTGAGCTGGTCTCAGTCCCTGCACAGCACTTTGTTTTTATCTGTCAAGTGGGAGGGTTAATTTTTCAGCATGAACCAGCATGGTTGCCCCCCCCCCCACTTACTAGCACCACAGCTTTGAAGACAACATATTAAATGAAGATTGCATTCATCCCTTACATGTGAAGTGAGAGCTCATTTGGACATTGTGATATATTCTAATTTATTTCCAAGATGCACACTCTTTCCTGTGGTTGATTTTATCCCTTTTTCTCATTTATAAATGGGCATTGCAGAGTAGCTGTCTCTGCATTCACTCTGTGCAGACCTGGCTTACCCTCTCCTGCCACAAGTTTCCTTCCCTCAGCAAGATTTTCTCTCTCCTTTTTTTTTTTTTTATTCCCCCATAGCAAAGCATTTTAATAAATAAACCAGCAGATAAAGTGTTGCTCCTAATTGGAATGGATGTTAATATTTTCTGATGCAAATTACCACTTCTGGACGTCTCCATGCAAGTCGCTCCGACCCACCATCAAATTGGGCTGTTGAGAATGCTGTTGCTTAGCAACAATGCTAAGCCATACTATGGAGACAAATACTCTGCCTTGGACCGGTCTTACTTTAAAGCAAGCATGTAAACTCACTGGTGTTTGTTCTTTGAATCTCTGTGAGGCATGGACGTGGATCCAATGGGGATGATTGGGCTATTTCAGTGAAGATGCATAATTGGAGAAACTCTTCCTTTTGTAGCAGGTCTCTTTATTTAAGCTATAATTCCTTTTGGTGTTTGCAGTAGGTAGTGACACCTGAATCATTTTACCCGGTGAAATCACCACAACAGGGGCTTGCCTCCCATCCCACAAGTTTTCAAAGGATAAGCATCAGAAACACAGTACTTGCTTAGCTGGAAAGTATTACGTGTGCCTTATATAAGAGAATGCTAGTGCTTCATCAAGCGTTACCCCACAGACTGCTCAGTTTGAAACAATCAGCTTAGCAAGTAAGTAGGAGGTGCAATGCTGCAAAAAGAATGTGCCCAGGTGAGGTGCTAAACTGAGGCAGGAACTGCAAATTACAGAGCAGACCCAGCTACAGCAGAAGGCAGCAATCCTACGCCTGCTTTTATTTCCCTCTCTGCTGTAGTTCAACAAGCCAAGCACGGAATGTGTCCCTTCCTTTATTATTCCATTTCCATTGTGGAGACAAGGGAACGCTATGGTCACATCTGCACTACACATTTCAAGCGGTATCATGCTACCTTAGAGAGTCATGGCCTCCCCAAAGAATCCTGGGAAGTGTAGATCAGGGTGCTGAGAGTTGCCAGGAGACCCCCTCACAGCCCTACAGTTCCCAGAGCTCCCTGGGAAGAGGGTTTGACTGAGAATTGGAGCTCTACAAGGGGAATAGGGGGTCTCCCGACAATTCTCATCATGCCACTCTTTGAGGGAAGCCATGACTGTTTGAAGCAGTGTGATGCTGCTTGAACAGTATTGTGCAGGTGGGGCCTTAGGAAGAAGGTGTCAAGTCACTTGATTAGTTGCATTAAGTGTTATGGCGGAGGAGACGTAGATAAGAAGCTACTGCTTTGGGAGGGGATAAGACCCTTTCTCCACAATGTGTGGAGGCAAGCTCATGTTTAGAGGGTTACAGGGTCTGTACCCGTGACATAAAAGCTGCACAAATCACCCCCATGGTGGAAACATTATAGTTCAATTACTATTACATGGGTTTTATTTTGGCTGCTTAGTTTTTTGTGGGGTATTTAGTGTGGACAGATAAAACTGGCACCTGTCAGATCACATGTCCGCAGCTTCTCTTTATGGAAATATGCAATTTGCTTCCCATTGTACCAGCTTGGGTGATGGAGCTGGTGTTAGGTGCTTTGGCCGCTAGCAGCAGATGGATTTTTCCACCTGCCTGTGCAGGTTATACCAGCCCACACTTGATAGCTGTGATTGCCACAAGCTCCTCCTTGTCATGTTTTAATAAATGCAACGTTTTTAACCATTCCTGTCTGTCCACATCTTCATTCCAGGTGTGGGACAAGGATTTATGCTCGTGTGGATTTGCTGATTGGCATAGAGAGACATGCCTCAGATTGCTGACTCTACCTGTTCTACCTATGGCATAGAAGAACCTGCGGATACTGATCTCTACCCCCACTGTCAGAGTGACCATTAAGAATTCAGTCCCCAGACGACGAAGGCTGAGAGAGAAAATGTTCTGAGGAGAAGGAGAGAGAATGCATGCATGTGAGAGATAGTGCATATTCTGAAAGAATGGCTGAGTGTAAAGAGAGAGTGGGATGCACACACAGAGAAATAAGACTGGCTCAGTATTTTAATGCGAATGGGTAAACAGTCAGCGCTATAATAAATCTCCAAGGCATTTGATCCCTATAAACCATCTTAATCCTTAGGGCTATTCTGGCAATGAGAGATAACTGCTCTGAAGCAGAAATGTTCTTAGCATAAACCCGCACTATGTTTACTCTGCATGTGTCAATTTTCCTCCTCTCTTAAAAAATTAATAAATAGAGGGTTTTAAACGCCCACTCTCCCCTACCCCAGAGGCCACTCTTGAGAGCTTTGTCTGTTGGGTCTGCCAGCCCCTCACTTCACTAATGAGAACTTTTTAATTTATGGTTTATGATTGCCAGTGAAGGCTCCGGCAAAATGGTAGTAAATAATGTCCTGACTGCGAATTGCAGAATAACTAAAGGAATGAGACAAGGCTGCCTGTTGTTACCCTTGTTGTTTATATTAGTTTTAGAAGTACTGGTGCAAAGAATAAGATGTAATCAAGAAATTAAAGGTATAAGAGTGGGATAGAGACAATATAAATAAAAGCATTTGCAGATGATGTGGTGATATCTGTAGAAGAACCAATAGAGTCAGTCCCAAAAGCATTATAAGAGATTCATTTTTTTTGGGGGGGGGAGATGTAGCAGGTCTTAAGATTAATAAAGACAAAATCAAACTCATGGTGAAAAAATATGAATGTTGAGAGTAAAAATAAATTACAAGATGTGTCAGGTCTAAAGACTGAAAGAAAGCTTAAGTATCTAGGTGTATGGTTAACAGTAAATAATATAAATCTGTATAAAGATTATTATTTAAAAAGCTGGAAAGATATTAAAATAATTTTGCAAATTTGGGACAGAAAGAAACTTTCACTGTTAGGTAAAGTGTTTCAGTGTGTGGCAAAAATAAATTTCTAAATATATCTGGCAAGGGAAAAAACTGAGAATAAAATATAAAATATTGATAGATGCAAAAGAGAGTGAAGGTTTCTCCCTGCCAGATATGAGATTATACTATGTAGCATCTTGTCTTTGTTGGTTGAAGGAATGGATGACATTGGAGAATCCACATATCTTAGATTTAGAAGGTCATGATAATATTTTTGGTTGGCACACCTATTTGTGGTATGAAAAGGTGAAAGTATACAAAATCATATAATTAGAAAAAAATTGTACAGAGTATGGGATAAATATAAAAAATTATTGGAGACAAAAACACCACTTTGGCTCTCACCGCTGGAAGTCATAATGATAAAGAAAAAGAAAATGATAGAAGGTTGGACAACTTATAGAAATTTATTAAAACAGGAGGGAGAAGAGTTTAAATTAAAAGAATTTAAGGATTTATCAGGAAAGTTAACAACATGGATACAATATCATCATTTGAATGAATTATTTAAGAAAGATAGGAAATGAGGTTTTGGGGAACAAATATCACAACTGGAGAGAGATCTGTTGGAGTGTAATGTTAAAGTGTTGTCTAAAATGTGTAAGATATTATTGGATTGGGAGACAAAGGATGAGCAAGTAAACTCTGTAAACAGCCCATGTAGCTGTTTGCACGAATGCTTTCATGGGATTGGGACTCCTGATTGTGTGGAATCCTGGTAACTCACAGGCTTCTTTTCTACAGACAGGTCACAGAGCGGGGCTAGCATTACCCTGCTCTTTGCAATAAAGTGAAAGGGTCCATTGTCAGGTAAGCACTTGGACAAGCCTCGAGAACACAGGCCAAATACCGAGTTTTGCTGGGATGAAGCGGCAAAAGGGGGAAAGGGGAGGGGAGGGGGGAGGGGTGATGCACATCCCAGGATGCTCACAGCACAAGAGTGAAATAAAAGGAGGAAAGTCAGAGGGACAAGTGGTGCTACCCAAGCATACCAGGACCCCAATGTCTTCTGGAATGCTTCTCCCAATATGAACTTACCTAGACCCACAGAGCCGGATTCAGCTAACAAGTCTGTGCAAGGACTTCTACTAGTGCAATGGGGCTTCCTTCCTTCTGTGTGACCCCAGATTGGCTCAGTGGCAATGGGAGAACCCCCAGAGCAACACATAAAGGGAGGACAGGTGGGATGGTTCCATCTGGCAAGCTGAAATCTTGTTCTGACAGAATTATTGCTATAGTCCTACATTGAATTCCTCCCATAGATCTTCATATGAGGCTCTTCACCAGACCCCTTCTTGGAAGGAGTCTCCTAGGGTAATGGCAAGGGAAAGGATCTTTTCAATTCTGTGAAATGTTTGTCTCTCCCAGTGAGGTCCGCCTGACACCTTTGCTGTCATCTGTGGAAAAACATACCTTTCCCCCAGGTTTTTGATGGTCTGTGATAATGTTTTGCTGTTAGTGTGCTGTCAAATCTTCCTGCTGCTTTTATGGGTGGAGAGTTGTTGTGTGTATTTGTGCCTCTCTGTGTGTACTTTTTATGAATTGCAAGTGTTTTTTTGTGACTGTGTTAACGTTATAATGTCACACTTACGTATGCTTATGTTTCTGAATATGCTGTAAAATGCTTGGAGACCTTTGTGCAACAAGTGAATAATAATAATAATAATAATAATAATAATAATAATAATAATAATAATAAAAAACCACTTAACCAATTTTCTTACATTCAGTGCTGCATCCTCACCAATATAATGTTTCATGGTCACCCTGGAGAAGGCAAATTACTCCAGATTTAAGCAAGAAGCAATTAGCTTGGGTGGAAAACTAATTATAATTGAAAGGTGAGATTAAAGTACCTCCTGATTATTTTTACCTCATCATATTGTCTGTGGTAAATGCACTAAAGAGAGGCAATGGCTACCCTTCCTTTCCCCTATTTTATGACCATTTATAGATGCTTATGATGGGAGGGAGAAAGTTATAAGTGAGCATGCTCTTTACCACACATGCTAGCCACAACTGAGCTGTATTTCCAGGTCTTCATCTGAAGTTCGAAGTCCCCAGCAGTAAATCATCATAATTACTGGGAGATCTGAAAACCATATCACTTTCTTCTCCAGTCTGCATTTCTGCTTTGTCCAAGTTTTTGAAGAGACTATGTGATTACTGCTGGGGGTGTCTTCATAAAGCAAATATTTCTTTTGTAGTTGGTTGCCTCTTATGCCTTCCAGGATTTTGTTTTGTGGAACAATGCTGCCAACAAACTCTTGACACCTGTGTTGATCAAATGCGCTACTGTATAACCAATTGGCCATAGTTACCAAATATATCTCTCATTTAAGAGGCAAAACATGCTTCAGTACTTTGCACTCCACATTGTACATCAGTAGCATTGATACTGAATGAAGTAGCTTGCGTCTTCAGACCGATGAACTACAATAAAGCAATGCCCTTGCATTAGAACAATAGGCTTTCCACTTCTGGAGACTTCCCAGGTATGGATTCTGTCAATGCATTATTAAATACAGGACCCTACAGCTTGCCCTAATTCCAGCCTGATGACTTATTTATAACAAAGAAAATTGTGGTACCTCAACAGATTCATCGGGACTCAAGTTTTCATGCATGAGATCCCATTCCAGCAAATGTGTTCTATTCAAATAAAATGCACACACACAAATAGGGGTTTTTATTTTTTTAACAGTCGGCTCCAAAGGCCATGCACTACAACAGGTAGCGGCAGGTCTCTGACATTTTCATGTAGGTTCCAAATACATACAAGATAAAAGCAGATTCACAACAGCAAGCACCAGGCATTTAACAAGTCATTGGTTGGTACTTACTTGATTAAAAACTTTTAATTGAGAAAAAAGTGATCCCAGTTAGCCAGAGATTTTAAAAAGAAATGATGATGGTCATAATCAATACAAGTACTTATAAAGCATTACTATTAATACAAGTACTTACAATAAAGTGGCATATTGAGAGAGGCGTTCTCTTACACACAGAGGAGATGCCTCTTCTAAGATGACACATATACGCACATTCTAAAAGCAAGGTATGCTTCCTGGTTTAGAAATATTGTTTTCACCTTTTTGCAAATATAATTGATCAGTTGACTAAAACTGCAGTATGTGGAACAGCTTCCCCTCAGGAATCAGGCATGCACTGACCTTATTGGGTTGTCAGCATTTCTGAAGACCTATCTGTTTCTCTGACTCTTCTCCAACTGGTAATATTGGTCTGGCATATGACAATCAGCAGTATGGGCATATTATTATTATTATTATTATTATTATTATTATTATTATTAATGGTTTTCATTAAAATGCTCTTTAACAGGTTCACAGCTCTTGCAAGCACAGTGATAATAATGTATATCTATCGTATGTCTTTTTTATATTAAAAAAAACTATTAGAATGTAAATTCAGAGTCCCAATTGTCTGAATTAAACAGAACTGGCTTACGAATTCTAGTTCAGCAATTGCATCCCAGAGCTTCCATTTTGAAGTCTTTATTTCAGAGTATGAGGACTTAGATTTGTTCTACACCTGCAGCAGAATGGGCCGGTATACTTCTGAGGTGGGCAAAATGGACTGTGTCACTTTAGATTTCAGGTGGAGCTCAGATTTTTTCATTGGCCCCCTACATTTTTTTAAAGCCCTCTGGAAACAGAAAATTAGCAGAATATGGAAAGAGCAGGCCAGGACGTCTAACCTTGATGAGCATTTTTTCATTGAAGAGACTTGTTTCCTACTTGCCATCTGAAATAGTACTGTTCACATGAAGAGTCTTGCTACCACCTTCTACTGAATAAGCAGATTGGGCCCTAAATACTGGATTGTTCTGCCATCGATATCTGATTATTGGAAAATCTGAGACTGGACTTGTATCCATCTATTCCCATACACAGAAACTACTGTTCTATTGAGAGAGCCGGCAATCACTGTCAACATATAGCAGGTGTCAATATGGCTGAAGTCAGGGGTATGTGAGAAGCTGTGGGGACAGAGGTGGCATCTGGATTTGCTTCAGGATTGACAGAACAATTCAAGCCAAACAATCTGCCATGCTGGAGTGGGTCTGGAGAGGGAGAAGGTAACTCTCTGCCCAGCCATGCCTAGCTCTACTGGGTTTCACTGACAGGGAAGCTCCACCTTCAATGAGGGAGCCCCGCCAGCTAGGAGCACCCTATGCACCTGTCAAAACAGTGGGTGGGTGGAAACTACCACTGGAAGTATTCCTGCTAATGACAGCTAGCTGAAATCCCCCCAAATGGGGTGTTTTAAGAGCAGAGTAGCAGAATTGGGCCAGAACAGGGTCGACTGGATCCTGATCCAGCCCTGCTGGCATTATGTGGCAGTAACAGGCCTGGGAGTTGGTGCGGCAAAGAAGCATGCTTCCTCCTCCCACCTTCAGTCCTGGCCAATATGAGTGGGATCGTAGTTAATGGTGGCCATGCCACTCCATCAAGCCCTGCCACTGCCAGCCAGTCAGAGGTTTGGACTGCAACCTTAGGCTGCAATCCTATACCAATTTACCCAGGATTAAGCCCAACTGAACTCTGAACTAAATGTCTTCCAAGCAAAGATTTATAGGATTGCACTGTTAGTCCTTGAGTCTGTGTGTATGCTAGATGGTCAATCCAACTGTTGGTCTAGGATGAGTTGTAGGTCACTGAGAATACATTGCAACAGTTTTATCTGTAGAAGCCAGTTTGCGTATGTTCTGTCACTATTATGCAGAAGACAACTTCTGATAATGCTCTCACTTTCACCAGTTGGGTTGGTATTGCAGCGTTAAGTATACCTGCTGCAAATTTTTCAGGTGTGATTCTTTGACCAAATGCACTGGAACAAGTGTGGTTATATTATACAGCTTGACTGTGGGTTGTGTGGTGTGTTGTGGGTGGTAGTTGGACGTTTGAGGTTGTTTGCAGCAGGCATGAGATTTCCCATAAGGCAGTGTTTATATATCCATCTCATAGTGCCCAGAAGGCAAACCTGTCATGTGGATTCCAGCTAGACTCAGGCTGAAGGTGGAATGGATGTTGTTGAAATCCTGGTGGAATTTCTCAGAAGCCTCCTTCCTGTGGTGAGGAGCTTGAGAAGCATTGCTCTGGCAAACTACAGAGCTGCCTGGCAGTGCCATAGCGGTGCCAGCTAAGATATAAGCCAATTCCCAAATTTGAAATCATGGTGGGTAAGGATAAAATAGTGAAGATGGATGGCCAGAAGTGCTGTGGCAACAGCAGAGATAACATTCCTGGTAGCTTGTAGACTGTTTGTATAGGGGATGATGGTGGGCAGAGCAACTGTGAACTCATTCACACTTACCTATGCTCCAGGAACAGGTCTGGGCTTCCCAGGTCCATGTCTGAGCATTTTTTAGTTTTTGTTTTGTTCTGGTGCTTTTCCTGCAAAAACATCTCTTTAGTGCTGAAAACAATTTTGCAGAAAACCCAGGAAAGCATGGAGCACAAGGTCAGTGTGGATGGTAAGCCATGTCAACAGCTTGCTAGGGTTGTGTTTTCTGGAAAATAGTGGGTTGTAGTTTCCTTTCAAAGAGAATGGCTTTCTGAGTCTGAGCCAAAGTGCATTTACCACTTCCCTCATGCCATTAGCAGGGAGCAAAATGGGGGTTATTTCAGGGGAGGGGATATGGTAAGTGAAATTGCGGTTGGGGGCAAAATTGATCCACAGCGGTTTCACCTTTGGGTGAAAAACTGCTTAGGTGCTGCCTTTCTTTAAAAAATGCCAAACCTTTATCAGAGCAATGCTACATAATCCCACTGTTTTGCTGCACCCCAATTTTCACCATTCTACCCTCCCCCTAAACCTGATGGCCGTTTCAGAAATGCTTTATTGACAAACAGTGAAATATCTGTTCTGATACTTTTTGTCTTAGCCCTAATATCTGTCTCTATTTCTAATATGTTAACTGCGAAAAGAGCATGTGAGGCATCTGATAAAGTTGCCTCTAATTCACAAAGTTGTTATGCCATAGTCAATATATTAGTCTTTTAAGATGTCACAAAACTCCACTTTTTAGACTTTTTAGTCTAATATTTATGGTGTTTCTATGTAGGGTATGTATGTATGTAATATATATGTATTGTATGTATTGTATATATTGAAGTGTGTTGTTTAAGTTTTATGTAAATTGATGTATAATAAAGACTTTACATGTTTTAAAATAAATAAATAAATAAATACAACGGTAAACGAGATTTAGAAAAAGAACAACTCCACTTTTGTCTTCTACAAAATAATATGGCTCTCTCGTGTGATTAATCAGTTATACTGCGATCCTGTACTCACTTACTGGGGATACGGGCGTTTGCAGGAATCTTTCTGAGTGTGGGGGCAAAGTAAAGCACTGAAAGAGAGGAGCAGACTAGTTTCTCTCAAAATAATAATATTGCTTTCTCAGATTATACAAATACTAGGAACATACAGGGCAATCCTAACTATAGGAAGGTGGCATAACTGATGTTGGCATATGTCACTCCAACCCAAATTCTGTTCAGGAGCCTCTTGGATGGGCAAATGTTGGCTAAGTGTGGGACCAATTTTCAAGGATTTGGCCCTAGGTCAGATGACTGAGATCAATAGGGCATCCCTCCTTGCCCTGTCCATTCCCCATAGTGTCTGCTTTGGAGGTCATATGCAAATCACTGGCTCAGACAGAGTGAAGGAATTATGCTGGCCTAGTCCTGACAAAAGTCTAAGACCCACTGAATCCAAACTCTTTAGCAGATCTTGGGTTTAAATTGCATTGATACTTCTTTTTAAAAGAAAGCTGGGAATTTGTGTAGTATGGCTCATGTGGGGGTGGCAATTGGCCCCACTTGGACACTCATGCCTGGGAGTAAATTCACTTGAACGCTGTGTGACTCACACCTGAATAAACATGGGTAGGATTGAAGCTACACTGTAAATCTATGCCTATCTACTTCGGAGCAATCCCCAGTGGACACAGCGCGTGCCAAGGACTGTGCTGTGAATTATTTACTAGCTGCTTTAGATTTTTAAAATGTATTTTTTCCAACAATTTTTTTAAAGACACGAGCCATTGCTTTGCCTCCCTCCTTTTTCTAGAATAATGGAGGATGCCTTTCATGAGGACCTGTGGCTGAGGAGTGGGCCCCTCTTTTGCTGGGAAATATACAGAACTTCTGAGAGAAAACTGCTTTCGCTGGCACTCCTGAAGGGAATGGGGGTAGCAGGGTGCTCTTTACATGTTCAGACTCCTTTATTTAAGCATTTGTTTATTGTCCAATTTGTCTTTTTTAACAAAAACTTCAGAAATGAAAACGTACCTTAGAAGAAGTTGAAAACAGCACATTTCCCTTCAATTTGCGTAAACACCAGCATTTCTCAAGCCTCAGAAGGTAAGGAAGGTGAGCACCAACTTCTTGGAGTGGACAAAGCAATGATCTAAGATTGGCTGTAGGCCACAAATAAATCAAGAACGGACCTACCCCAAGACAGGAAAAATATTTTTTCAAGCCTCACCTCACACTTACTTAAGGCAGAGCTTCCAGGCTTGAGGTGGCCGAGTCATCACACAAGCAAAAAATGAACACACTAGGGAAAGGGAAGGGGTCAAGTGATCAAAAAACCAAAATGGGGAAGGATAGAAGGGTTCTCATTTTGCCCATGCCACTTTCAGTAGGTCCGCCACATTATTGAGAACGGCTCAGAATGTAGGGTTGGGGACGGGCAAGTGAAATACCACTCCTCTCGTAAAATTTGCAACATACCGTACTTCATTCCAGTCGTTCCACCCCACTCCCACCTCACAGCTAAAGGCTCTTTCTCATGTCAACTTTAGCTGCATGAGACTAATTTCTGTCCTGCTTGGTAACATGGTGAGAAAGCTGTTGTCATGCGAGGGTGCCAATTTGCAGCAACATTCAACTAGTTTTCCAGCAGGGCAGTGCCACCATGGGGTGAATCCACTGAATATATTTTACCCACTTGACCGCTGGATACAGCTATCACTGAGGATTGTGGGAAGGAACCATGTTGCAGTGGCTTCAGCGCCACTTGGGGTACTAAGAGAGCTTAGCCTGTGGGTCTTTTTATGCTTATTCAATCATTTTAATACTTTTTTTTAAAAGCTGGCACAAAGGACAATACCCTCAAGCATAGTTTCTTGCTATTTTACAGGAATACCAGAAGCTGCCATATAACAAATATATTTGTCCAATTAACTCAATATTGTCTGCTCTGATGGGCAGCAGGTTTCTATGAGCCCAGGCAAATTTGTCCATTTTGGATTCTCTGTTTCTCATTTTTCAAGACTGAAGTTCATCTCTTGACATTTCCACAGTTCACAATTTTTTAAAAAGAGAAATGTCCTCATGAACATTTGTCAGCAATTGGTGCGAATTTCTCCTATTATGCATTGTTTTGTATGCATTTTACCTAAGATACATATTTTTGCAAAGCAGCATTTCCTAATATAATGCATTTTGGTGTGTTGTTTTCACCAATATGTGCATTCTTATGCATACTTCACCCTAGTGTGCATTTTTTTTTTTTTACACACATTACTTGGCTAGAGAAGCGCATTGCAAAATTTGGAGAAGTGTGAATTTTGAAGGACGGCTGTCCTTGGTTCACATACTGTATTGTTTCGGAAGGTTCAGCTTTAAATGAGAACTGGCTCTACCTTTACCCCCCCAGTCACTACCTGATGCTACCAGATACTACCTTTTAACTGGGGGTCCTGGGGATCGATCCTGGGACAGCCTGCATGCACGCAAAGCTTGTTCTCTGCAGGTAAATAGAAAGCTCAGTTGGTTTTTATTCTGTCAACTAATTCATTTCCCCCCCCCCACCCCCGATTTTTAAATTGGCATTCTAGAAGCTAACTCTTATCCCCTTAACTCATATTTACTCATTAACTATATAATGCTAAACATGGGCTAGTTGCTTCATAAGCAGAAGATTATGAGGGAAAGTGTTCTGTATTGGTTACAGCCAAAATGGTGTAGCCAAAATGGCAGCAGTCTGCCAATGTTGTGGTGGGTACAACTCTCATCATTCTCAAACAGCACAGCCTATGGGCAGGGATGATGGGAGTTGGGAGTTGAACAATGTCTGCAGGTCATCATATTCACATTTACCTTTTAGATGTTGGAGCAATAGGTCCAAAATCCATCAGGAATGGCCACTGGCAGAGGAAGCGGAGTGCGGGGGGAGTGCACCGCCTACAGCAGCACAATCCCAGTGGAGTACCATCGCTGCTGCCCCCCCGTCTGTGCTGGGTGCCACGCCCCCGGGATGTGCACCAGCCCCGCCCCCACCTGCTCTCCGCCCCCCGGTGCTGGAGCATGAAGCTCCGCCGCTGGGAATGGCATTACCTCTCAGCCTCATCTGCTGCAAAGGGTTGGTGTGAGCATAAAAATGAAAATATCTTATTTTTTATTTTTATAGCTTTCCCAGAATAATGAGTTTACTCAAGGGCAATATCTGATTACTTTCTTTAAAAGAACTGTTCTATCTGTTTTAACTTCTTGAATTTTTATCGTTTCATTGATTATTTTCCTATGTTTAGCAGCTTAAAACGATAAATAAATAATCCCATGCAAGCTGCCCTGGGGTTCCTTGGAAAACTAACCGGGTAAATAAAATGGAATTTTCCTATAACAAGATTTTCCATGACAAAGGAATATCCCTTGCCTTTGGACAGAAAGTAACAGCAACGACGACGGCTTTGGGAAGAACATTTTATTGCTAAGCATATCCTTGAACGAAAAGGCAATTATGAAAAGAAAAGAACAGGCGAAAAAAGAAGGGACGGCAGGAAGGAGAGGAAAAAGATGAAGAAGCAATAACGGCACAATAAGATTAAATAAAAAAATTCAAGGTTCTGTCCATAAAACAATAGGGATATGGTAGAAGCCCACATACAGAAATGCACATGTTCCCAAAAAACTGTCCAATAGAAACAGACACCAACAAAAAAAGGAAAAGAAAGGTTGGGTTTTCCTAATTTTTCTTTTTAAAAAAAGATAAAGAAAGAAAGCAGAAAATCATTTCACAAGACTCCAAGACTCCAAGAACAGCAGCAATCTTTTACAGACATCAAGATATAATCAACTCCATGTATGTTCGGCCAGTTAGGTTGCCTAAATTCGTGCTTTTTATACCTTTTTAAAACCTGTCTTTATATATATTTTTTCTCTGTTGTAGTGTAAAAAAATAATTAAAAATAAAAAAACAAACAAACCTCACACACACTGAAAAGATTTGTTAGCCAGGTAAGCCACTTCTCAAACCAGATGAGAAGGCTGCCTTGTTTTTTTATTTCGTTCCCATGTGCGTGTGGGCATTCGATAACACTTCTTCAAAGTCAAAGGTTCATGCGACTTATAAACACCAGCAAGAGTAGATTTCTAAACCTAAACAGCTGATTAGATTTCATCTGTACACAGAAAAATTGTACATTTTAATATGCCAGAGTCCTCTATAGAATTTTTGTGGTCTCCTTGTCTCTCTCATTCTTTCTTTCTGTCTGTCTCTCTTTTTTTGCTTAATTTTTTAAATGTTTTTTTTGCACATGATATTTATGGCCAAAAAACCCCCAGTTGGTTATTTGTTTTCCCTGTACAGCAAGTTGCTCTCTTAATGGAAGGAAAAATAATAAAAAACAACAATTGAAATTAAGTACATTGAATATAAACAACAACCCAATGAAATCTCAGAGCATATGTACAACAGGGTACCCATCTAGAAATTACACCAGTCAAAAAGAAAACTGTAGTAAAATATGTAAACAAAATCTTTTTTTCTTCTTAAAATCTTTTTGACACAGATAACTGTGACAAAGTTAAAATGCACACACTCTTCATATTTTTAAAGTTTAGCTTTTTGTTGTTTTGTAAAAACATTTTTTTTCTTTACAACATTCTCATTTCATCTTAAGACTTTAACAGCATTTCTGTTCCAGTCGTCCCATCAAACATACCATGATAAATATATCTGTATATATATATATTTATATATATTATACTATTAATAAGCTCCTTTAGTTTTTTTATTTATTTCTGTGTGTCATAGAGACTTCTTAAATTTATCTTCTTTCATATAAAAGATAAAGGAAAGGGAAAATCGGGGAAATGGAAGGACAGCGAATCAGAAATGTCAAATCTACAAAATTAAATTGTTACATATGAAACACACCTTCATGGTTTTCTTTATTTTCTTTATTTTTAAAAAAGCACCCACCCCTATTTTTGTACTCGTTCATGACATGTTTTTGGCTCGTGCGACATTTTGTAGATCTTGTCACAAGTTGAACTCAGTATACTCTTTCTAAACATTCAATTCAACTGATTTACTATTGTTTGCATTCATGCATTACCATCAGCCAAGGAGCCAGAACCCAGAAAATGGCTCCTTTATTTTTGCTTGGTCTGTTCGATTCAGAATGGCTCAGTATTTTGTTTTGTTTTGCTTGGTTTGGTTTGGTTTCTCAGTCCCTTTTATTCCCCCGTAGCTCGGCTATACTAATGTATACTAAGCAGTAGTCAAATACAGACAATGGGGGCCCCTAATCAAAGAAGAAACCATGTTATCTCCTCATGACTTCAGTCATAAATATGAGAGCCAGATGATGGCTGGGGGGCGTGGAGGGGTGTGCAATTCTCCATTACTGTCATTCTCAGCATCGCCACCATCACTGCCACCCCATCAACTGTCCTTTGTTTGTTTGTTTGTTTTTACGTTAACAACTTACTGCAGACAACAAATTCAAGAGACAACACAACCTGATATGTAGAGCAAACACCGTCAGTAGAACTTGAGTTCATATATGGCAACAGTCTCTCTTTATTACTATTTCTTTAAAAAAAAATATTTCCCCAAGGTTTCTTCTTGACTTATGTCCTGGCTCATTCTCCCAAAAACCCTCACAGAAAATGAAAAGAACTCAGACAAAAAACATAATGAAAACCCCACACCATTTATTAATTTTTTTCTCCCCTCCCCATTCACAACTTGGAAAAAAAAAGAGAGAGATAAGCTGGTCAGGGCCAGATCGGTGGTTGCTGTTGTTGTTGTTGTGTGTGTGTGTTTTTATAACATTTGTCATTTTTTTTCTTTTTCTTTTTTTGTTTGTCATTTTTTTTTCAAAATAATTGAAACTAAACAAAAACAACAAAAAAATTAGTGTACAGTCAAAGATCATGAACATCATTAAAGACTCACTTGGAGATACGAAACAAGTAAGCCATGAAGTCTTCTGCCTTTTGCAGAAAAGTTCAGCTGAGGAGGAGGCCTGAAGGCTGTCCAAGTCCGCCAACATGGTAAATGCTGCATATGCCTTCTTCGGAACGCTAAGTGTGCTTTATAATACAGTAGGGTACAGAGTTTGGGGACTCCCGAGTGGTGACTGAAAACTTAGCACGTCAACAGCCGAAATGTTTATTCTCAAGATTTGGTTTTTTTTTTAATTAAAAAAAAACCACAAACTGCAGCTCCCAATCTCGTTAGCTGTAACAATTTTTTTTTTTTAAGATTCAGTTCTATCTCATTAAATATTTATATATTTATATATATAAATAAGTATTTTTTATAATTTTTTTCATTTTATTTTCATTTATTTTTATTTTTTTACACGTAATATTCTTTGTCCTTGTTTTTCTGTTTCTTGTGGCCGCTCTTTGCGCTCTGCTGCTTCTCCTTCATGAGCGTGCCGTTGCTCTGGGCCGAGTTGCTGATGTAGTTCCGCGTCTCATCCACCTGATAGGACCCCTCGTCCCTGTTCCTGTACTTGTACATGGCATACAGGAGGATCAGGATGCAGAGGGCGGCGGCAGCCACAATGCCGACGACCATCCCCGTCGTGCTGCTCGACTCTCGGACCACCTCTGAGGCCCCCGGAACCCGTCTGATGCCTGGCTCCGTGGGGTTTGCTGTGGGCACATTACGGAACATGGGGGAAGTTATTAGCGGGCTCTTCAGCTTTGTGCTGTCTAGCTCATAGGCAGTGGGCAACGGAAGCAAGACTATGTCAGGCTGGGGTTTGAGGTCACGGTTATTCATGTTGCCAGCTGGCAATTTGGGCACCATCCCAGTCGAGGACGAAGCTGTGGAGCGGATCAGCTCAGGGGACAAAGCTGTGGTAGTAGTAGTCCTACCAGTTTCGGAGACTTTGTTAGGTCTAAAGTCCTTGGCTTCCCATTTGGGTGCGTGTGCTTTGTAGCCACCTTCGAAGATGGAAGTGGAAAGGCTCTTATCTGTTACCAAGGAGAAGGTGGTGTAAAAATCTTCATCATCAGTAGGGGGTAGGTTAGAGTCAAAGGTTTCCCCTGAGCCATACCCAGATATCACCAAGCCATCATCATCACAACCATCGCTGCCTTGGTCCGACAAGCAAGGTAACCCCGCCTCAGAGGTCATGGACAGGGAATCTTTGGTGGTCTCAATAATGGTGAGGAGGGGGCGGAAGGTAGTAGGGAGTGTAATGAAAGGTGCACGAGTAGCAATAGGAGGGATATCTAAAGGGTCTTCTACAAGAAGAGGGATAACTAATTCACCTCCTGGACAGAAAAGAAAAAAAAAAAGAAAACAGTTAGTACGTCTTGAATACAGTGCTGCATGGGATGTTCAGCCCGCCCAACTCAAAAGGTGTGTGTGGGTGTGTGTAGTGCACGTGGGGGCCTTAAAAGTGTTGATCTAGCAGGTTTTCCATTCTTATTTCTCCCAATGGGCACAACCTTTCAAGGGATCCCTTCAGCCTTTTCACCCACCTCACTTAGATGCAAATCCATCCTCTTTTAAGCTTGGCCAAAGCAGGGCGTCCGCGATTTGGCTTTCGAAGATACTCTCAAAGTAACTTGCAGAACTCAACAATGACACGCTTCTTTTATTGCGTTAAATACTTGAAGCTCTTTGGGAAACTGTCTAGTTAAATGGTGGCTTGCCTCATGGGGAGACAGCACTTTCTTTTTCAGGTGTTGCACTTTTCTTTCTCATTGTTCCCCCTCCCCCCGTTATACATATGCACTTAAGTTTCCTCAAATGGTGCACAGCAGGAGGAGCTTGGATGATGCGCAACTCTAATTCCATAATTTGCCATTTGCCGCTGGAAGTAGGAATTTCAATCAATGTAAAGTGACTGGTTTAAAATGTTTTTTGGAGAGCCCGTGAGCAGAGAATTCTTACAACATTTCATTTTGCACCGAAACCTTATTTAACGGAACAGGAGCTGCATTTGGTAGATGGTACCTAACTTCTGGGAAAGTTTGATGGGTCTGGGTTCTACTGAATTAGGAAGAACAGTCTGCTACTGCTGATCTGTGCTGTGTGCATGTGCTATTACTTGCATAACCTGCATTTGCTTCACACACACAGTGTCATGCAGCTTGCAAAGGTGTTTTTTGTGGGGGAGGGGTGACATCACACACACAACGTTGCTACGTCCTGACATAACATGCATGAGTGTGAGCATCACACTTCCTTCCCTAAACTGGGCATAAGCTTTAATATTTTAATACTCTAATTTACCAGGAACATTTAGGGGACTAGCCTGGTTCCCCTAGTCCACTCACTCCACTCCACTGCGCACACAACATTGGGTATTCCTAAAAAGTTGGCATATTAACAAAAACATAAGAGCATATTTTCAAGAAAATTAACTCTGTCCTAAGCATTGCTGGCAGAATATTGGTTGATCTTTTTTAAAAAAACAAAAACACACACATCGATTTAAATGATATATATTTGGGCAGAAGGCGTTTTTAACCATCCTTTGTGAGGTGGAAGGCAAAAAGGTAATTTCAGAGCCTTAACAACATACATATCTTCAGCTTAATCATTTAAGTTTGGATACAGACCTTGGGCTGTAGTTATTCAGTAGGTTTCAACAGGGGTCAAATGCTGGAAAATGGGGAGTCAATGGAAGTGTTTGTATTGTGCTAGGAAGAAATTAACCTCACACAAGCAGAAAGCACCCTTCTGCTCTTGATTCAAGAGTATCAAGCACTCAGGAGCTGAGAACACTCCTGATACACTCATCAAAGAAGACTGGTTCTAACGAAGGAGATGAGCAAAGCTTTTTGCCATAAGCCATTTAGTAATGCCAGTTTTAGTATAGAACAATGGAGTACAAGGGTGAATGGTCAACTGCTCACTTTAAATGTGCAGCTCACAAGGAGGCTGAAAAATGACCATGTTTGTTTATATAGTATTTTGTAGATGCTCTTCACCTGCTTTCTGACCCTGTGAAGTCAGCAGGCACAAAAGATTGCCTTTATTTTCTCTCTCTGGTCTGGTGGCTCTCAAATGCGACACTATTTTTAAAAGGCAAAACTCCATATAGAGGTCTGTGCATCAAATGGCTTGATTGCCATGACGTTTCTCCCATTTGTTTGTTTGTTTGTTTGTTTGTGTGTGTGTGTGTGTGTGTGTGTGTAGAGCAATCACTCAAATCAGGAGGATGCTGACTGTACAAGAAAGCCTTAGTCTGAAGTACCTGCCTCAAACATTATATTACGCTCTCAATCAGTATTGGTAGTCATCAGGAATAAGGGCTACTCCAGACATCCTTTTGGCGCTGCAATTCTAGACACCGGTCCACACTTTAAAGTGCTATTTATATATAAGTGGGCTTGGTGCACTGCTGATCTGCCACCTACCCAAGGTCTATATGAAAGGAAACTTCTCTCCCCAGGGAAAATAATCATGGCTATTTTGCAATTAACTGCTTGGATGTGGTCGTAGAAACATAGAAAACCTTCTGTTCCAAAAAGAATCACTTTCATTGTATGGGTTACTTGTATTTAAGGATGATTTTTCTTTTGCATTGACATGTTCTCAGCCGGGGCTTCAACGGATGGGAAGGATGAGTAGATGTCACGTTAATGGAGGGTTTGCCACTTGCTTTGTTCTCAAGGGGGAATCTCAGAAAATGTCTATAGATACCTCTCACCAAGTGCGTGGGGACAGGAGGCTCGGTATAATTTTGACAATGAAGGGAAGTGGCAGGTAACAGAGCCTTTCAGGAAGGTGAGGCCAGGAGACAGTAAAGATTAGGGTCCAGGATCCAAAGACAAGTTCCATGCATGTATACTTGCTTGCCACCCTTTGGGTGCTTCTAGATGTGGGTGATTGCCAATCTGCCATAAGGCAAAAGTGAGATAGAAGCTCTGCTTCCAGACTTCTAACATTCTGTAGCCAAGTGAGAATTCCTCCTTTCCCCAGCCATATTTTTTGGGGTGGGGGGTGGGGGTGAAGGACTTTTATTGAGTCCCCACCACCACCACATTCCCAATCCTGATTAACCCCCTGCTACAGTTTAGGGGGGGGATATGACTATAGAGTCAATACTATTAGGAAAGTGATCGATCAGAGCAGGGGGTGGATCACAGGATCTAGCCAGTGGGCAATGCCATTCCCCACAGGTCCCTTTGCCAGGTGGCTGGGACCATCTACCAGTAATTCACCTGATGCTAGATGACTCTACAACAGCTTCATCTTTCAGAAGGAATGAATAAGGCCTTCTCAGTGATGTTACTACTGGCTGTGGATATCCTTTCACAGCACAAGTTTGTCTTTAGGATCTATATAGCTGCCTCTTGTCTAACTCCTAATGATTATCAGATCATCTAATGTAATGCTTTCCTGTTAGGACTCTATGGACATGAGTTTCTTTCCTCCCCATCTTCCAGGCACCAGCTGCCACTTTGGGAGAACAGAATATATGAGAGGGATTCAACTAATGAGTCCTGCATAAGGACCTCCCCCCTGCCCCTGCCACCAAAATTATTTTTTTGGGGGAGGGGTCTGGTGAACCCCTGGAACAGCACACAGGGGGCGGATAGGGGGTTGTTCCATCTGGCAGGCCAAACGTCTTGTCCTGACAGAACAACTACCTTATACATATAAGTTTCTCAAGATCCAAAGAACAGAGATTTTCCAGGTTTTGTTCTAACTATAAACTTAAAGTTAACCTATTCCCTTTCCCTGCCTGGCTTGTATTCCCAGCAGAAGGTCACACATTTATTGAAATGATTTGTGCTGACAACAGACTGCTTCGGGATGAAATAGAAAGGAACATATAAAATGGCTTCTTCTTCTGCATTAGTGATGCCAAATCAGCTTCTATTTGGCCAGATAAAAATGCAATAGATATAATGACCAATCCATTTGGAGAGGGTTGAGTTCTTCTTGGTTAAAACAAAACAAAAGAGTAGTCTGGTGGAGTGGCGGGGGGGGGGGGAGAAAGACACCACATGTAATATATATTGCGAGATTTTGTTCTTTCTGTTCTTCTTGGGATAAGCATTCCATACTCCTTAAAAGTTAGCATTTTAAAATATGGGATCTATACCTGCTTGATAGCATCGTGCTTTCCTTTAAATTAGCAGTATCACTGGGGACATATAAAGTCTACCGTTAGCCTTGACGTCTGCCCTGCATTTTGCTTTATGAGTGTATTTATAGATACATAATTCATACCTCTGGGGCTGATCTCCAGTAAGGGCCCTTCTGACACTAGAATGGATGGAGTGTTCAGAATTTAATAAGAACCTTGCTGAACTGTGTGAATGTTGCGGGCAGAGCATGAAGGCACGGTGCATGAAGTAGCCAAAGTTGAATGTGTGTCTATGTGGAAAAAAGCAAGCTGCCTCCACTCCATTTTGCTCATTTTTTGTGACCAAGTCAGTTTCCCTAGGTTTCCAGTCACAGAAGAGAAGTGGGACCAAAAAACAAAATGAAACACAAAAACACACCGTATATAAAAAATAATAATCCTAAAAGGGTCCCCTTCAAAGTCTCATGATGAGGAATACAAAGAGGCATGCTATGCTTTTTCTCTCTCTCTTCCAGATGTGGCAAAAAGGCTTTTAAATGCTTGCCAAGAAGCCCAGTACAGTGTATCCACATCCTCAGGTATTTGAATTCCAACATCTAAAGGCTCTCATTTGCATTTTATGCTTATTCCTTTGCACTGAAACTCAGGTGCACTTGTGGGGAGGGAATATTTCTGCTTTGGGAAAGAACTACAAACATTTGCTTTCTTTTCTTCTGAGAGACACAAGTTTGTACTCACAGTCTTTTCTCTCCCTACTTTTCACAAAAGGAAAGAGGGAAATGGCATTGTGTTTTTTAAAGTCCTCCTTCTTTATGGCAGCTTGCTATGGGCAGAGAGGGGAGTATTCAAGCCGTGGTCCTTGAGCTGCTGAAAACCTGATGTTAATATGAAGCTGCCTTAGCAGCTGAGTGTTTTTAATATTCTCCCACCTCTGTCCTAGCTCATTTAATTGAATCAGACAGGCAATACTACAAGGAAGAGACCTCCCTCTTCCATCACAGGAAACCTTACCTTACTGCTTGATAGATATTACATCCCTTGACTATCTCTCAGGAAGACGTTTGTGCCCACATAAACCCTACAAGATCACATTCACTTCAAATGAAAGACCTGGCATCAAAGAGTCCTCCTCTAGAGAGCTGTTAGAAGTATGGAAGGTGCGAGCAAAGGATGTTTTAGTAGTGTAGCCTGCTTCACTGGCCAAAGCTATAAAATTTCCATCCTAAATTTGTAACCAAAAGAAAAGTGAACATTTACCAGTAAGGGACATTTGTACATCTGCAGCCTAGGGATTTGGGAAAGCTATTCTCCCCACCCCACTTTGAGTTCTCAGCTTTCCTGCTCGATGTTCTTGGATAGTATTGCTTTTAGGAACTGCAGGTGCAAATCAGACATGCAGCTGAATCCACAACCAAACTGCAGAGTCTTCATTGCTTTCAGTAGACGAACAGTCAGATGTATGCTTCCAAGCCCAATTCAAAGTGCTGCTTTTGACCTATAAAGCTCTTTATGGCTCAGGACCCCAGTATCCTCTGCAATGAACCTGATACGAACCTACCCAGACCCTTAGATCTCCATTCAATGCCCTTCTCTTGGTCCCCACTCTGAGGAGGACAAGGAAAAAGGCTCTCCATTTATGGAATCTTTTTTTTTGTGGCTCTCCATTTATGGAATCTTCTTTCCAATGAGGTCTGCCTGGCACTGAAATCTTTTTGGCACCAGGTAAAAACTTACCTCTTTTCCCAGGCTTTTGATGGAATAGGATGCTGTTGTTTGGTCTTAGTTGTGCTGCTGAAGCATTTTGTTCCTGTATGGACGGTTCCTTTGTGGATTTTTATATCTTGTATGTTTTTATTGAAAGGCTGGGGTTTTGTTACCCATGCTTATGCTCTTTAAAATGTGGGAAGTAGCTTAGGAGACCTTGGGGTGTGTGTAACAGGTGACTAACTAGTTTAAAATGATAAGAAGAATGATAATGTGCATCTCCATTTTTTTAAAACTCCCAACTATCTTGCTCAAGACTTTACACATTTAGATAGATGCTAGATAGATAGATGCTAGATAGATAGATAGATGCTAGAGAGATAGATAGATAGATAGATAGATAGATAGATAGATAGAGATAGATGAGCGAGAGAGAGATGTCTAACAGAATGTAAATCAGTTAGGATGATACAGTGTTTACACCAGTAGGACTACAATGTATCAGAAACGAAACCTATTTATTAAGGAATGTATTAGTGCCTACTTGGAGGTTCTTTGTGATATAAACAATGGCTGTTCATTATCTTGTAGTTATGCTAACAAACAATTTATTAGGCTGTTATGCTATTTGGTTAGTGTTGGGATAGGTTGGAGAGATGACTCTCAACTTGAGGTTGAGGAGCAAAAGCAGCTTGCTGAAATTCATAAAACGTGACTAGCTATAACTAGGATTCTGCTAGTTTCATAAGGTTCAAAGGAAGCTCTTTACCTGAGTTTGGGTGAGTGGATGGAGGTTTTGGAAATTGTTTTATCTTGCTTGATTTTATGCACCTAGGTAGAAGGGTAGAAGGAGATGTTCTGCCACAGGCATCCCAGCAATGCAGTTGAGTGCAACAACTAGGTGTGCTCTGTGAAAAAGCTAGATTATACAGGCCTGAGTTCTTGCCATAAAACAATGTGGTCTTGGATCTTCTCTTCTTTCGCAGAATAAGTTTTTCTTGTATGCCATTATTATTTCTTTTACAACTTACTACCCCATGTGAATTACCTCAAGTAGTATTACTTTTTCTGCATGCTATTTGACTGCATGCTATTTATTCCGACCCTTTAAAAATTCTACCTGTTCTGACCAAAGGATGTTATTATTTTTCTTTTTCTTGACAGAAATCCATGCAGGAATGAAGAATCTCCATGGGACAGGGGTCCTGACTAAGATATTTTTAAACATGTTATACAGGTGAAAGATATCATGATTCGATCTTCTACCACGGCAACTGCAGAATGCGACGCTAAAGAAGTACATTTGAGAGTATCTTCTTGAGCAAAATTGAAGGAAAAGGTTCAACAATGAAATTTAGAAAATTGGATAGATCCTTTTGCTGGAATGAAATGGCGGTACATTTAGGTCATGGGGGCCGTTTTGCAAAGCATGCTGGGTATTTCCTTTGTTTGTTTGTGTAGAATCTCCCCACCATACTACATAGACATATAGGTTGAAAAGGAAGGACTCTACTTGAGAGGGGCTGGTCGCAAATGGAAAGCTACCACTGGTTCTGTTACCCCTCCTACAAAAGTGCAACAATACATATTGAATGCAGATTTAAAAAGTAAACATAAAAACAAGTATCTTGCAAAAATTAAATGAAGGGATACATCTATAGAAGCAAATGATAATAATCATATACTGAAAAAGTAATAAAAACCACAGCAAAGGTTAAAACTCTGAACTAAAAGCAACAACAATAACAAGTCATTCGCTTTACTACAAAAAAGAGAGAAGACTGAAAATAACTGGAAACACAAGAAAAGAACCCCAAAAGCATCTTTAACAAAATAATTATAATAATAAAACTAAATGCACATATACAAATAATCAGAAGAAAGCATACCACATCGATTTCATATTGTCAACTTACATCAACAAATTGCCCGCATGTTTTTTGGCATGAAAGAAAAATTTATAAAAGAAAGTTGTGTAAGAATGCTCTTGGATAAGCAAAATTGCCACATTTGAGAAACTTTTGCTTTTTTTTATTTTGCTGTTGTTTTTTCCTTTTTTTTAAAAAACTTTTTTTATCAAAATGTGTATTATTTTCATTGTTTGTAAATATAATAATTATTTACGACAAAGGGTGATACAGGGAGGCAACAACACATACATCCACACCACATAACGTGAAAAATAATAAAGAATAAAAAATAAATCCTGCACTGCAACAAATCAGAACTTTTTTCCTACTGCGTTTTGTTCATCTTGCAAATTCCGAATTTTGTTTTTTTCCTAACAATAGTTAATGGATTGTGATTTATATATATATATAAAATAAAAGCCTGGGGGTGGGGAAAACCTGTACACCTTATTGTCACAGAATTTGTGTTTTGATTGTTTTCATCTCCATATATCAGAAGTGCAATTCCCCAAGCACAGCTCAGATGCAACCTCAACCATCTATGGAACTTGCACAAAAGCAGTGTTCAGCGGATCACACCCTCAGTGGTGTTTGAGAATCAATTTATTTGCCTTTTCTTTCTTTCTTTCTTTCTTTCTTTCTTTCTTTCTTTCTTTCTTTTAATTGATTGGAGATATAGATATATTTTTTAAAAAACAAAACAAAACAAAACAGTTTCTTTTCTTTGTCCTAAAATTTGGAGTGTGTGTGTTTTAAGGAATGGATGACTGCACATAAATTTTTAAATGATGCTAAAGAAAGGGTGGGTGGGAAAGTGAGGGGAGAGACTTAATGGGAAGATAAGATGCCTCAGGTGGATGGAGTGGGGTTGTACGGTCTATGAGTGTACTACACAAATGAAGATGATGGGAGTGAACGTGTAAGTCAGTTGCCATGTCCATGTAAGTGCAGAACGGAGTGATCTAGCGGCATTAGAGCTTCTGGCTGTAAGGAAGGGATGGGCAATATACAAAAACAAATGAGCATATTCATGCCCATCAACAAAAAGAAAGAACAGAACTCTAACATTGACAATCTCACAAACCCTAAGCTGCAACTTCTTCAACATGCAAATTACAAAAAATTACTAAGAAATATAATAATAATAATAATAATAATAATAATAATAATAATAATAATTACAGTTTCATTAAAATTTCTCAAATGTTAAGAACAGTTCAGACTTTTTCCCTATTTAAAAAGCAGTAAAATATACAAACTAATAATAATAATAATAATATTAAAAAAGAAAAAAACAAGGAAACTATATTTTATGCATAGGAGTTGGAACAACTTCAACTGCAGCTCTGCTCAGCTTCATCGTCGTATCATAATCCTGATCATAATCTCTTCCAGTGTCTATTAAGTCTTTAATATCCAAGTATTAATTTAGTTTTGAGACATGAGAGGTTCCAACGCATGCAGCCATGATTGCTCAAAAGGAGTGGGCTTTCTGTAGTGCTTTCACGATCCTTCTCCCCATCTCAAATTTAATGGATGTTAAAATTATGCTTTAAATAATGCTTTAAAATCAGGCCATTTTTTCCTTTTTCCTTTTTTTTTTTTTAGAAGGAAGGCTGTAGGATTCTGCAGTTGAGGTAGTCCCTTATTTAAAGAGGGAGATAGAGGGGAAAATTTCAGAAATCAACTCAATAATGTTTATGTTGTTAGATTGGAACAAACCAAATCTAAGATAGAAATACAACATTTGAAAAGAAAAGACATCAAAATAGGCATACTTTTTTATTTTAAAAAATGAAAAAAAGGAAAGGAAAAAAAGAGCACTTTATTCCTAGCAAGAAGGGAGAAGGGAACAACTGTTTGGGTTTTACTTTTTTTTTGTAATTACTTGGAAAGGAAAAAAAAAGATATTTCACACACTTTCAAAGATGAACAAACCAGATGCACACACTGAAAAGGAACAGACAAAGCAGTCTAGGGACACTTTTATCATTTCAAATTCTTTCCCATTAAAAAAAAAGGATTTAAGTCCCCCCCTTTTTTAAGTCAAAACATTTGGCAGAAAAAAGGCCACTAAAAACCCTCACCCTCCCTTTTACATTTGCTTTTTAATTTTTTTTAAAAAAGCTATTAATTAATTTTTGAAAGAAAAATAAAGAAATAAATAAATATGAGGGGAAAACGTGCAGTCTGGATGTACGTCATAAATAGACATAGGAAAATATAATATATATATATATATATAAGAAATTGGCTGAAATTGACAAATGGGGTTATAAAAATTGCTTAGTTTTACTATAGGATGTTAATAATAATAATGCATGCTTAAAGTAAGTTGCATTTAGGGAAAGTAGAAGAAACAGAACAGCAAGCTAGGAAGGGAGGATGGGAGGAAGGGGAGGCAGGTTAGCAAAGGAGGCAATTCAAGGAAGCTTTTGGTATGTCATTCCACAACTGTCCACTAGGGGCAAAGCGCATTCCAGAGGGCGCCTGTGCAAGCTATGGGAGGTAGAAGGGCAAACAGGTAGGATAGAAATCGAAAACAGCACTAGTAAATCTATTTGCAAACGCTGTAACTGGAGATCAGGGTGATATGACTCAACCTTACAGTCCTCAGTTACTGAGCCTATCAACAAGCAACAACACTGAATGGATTATTCCTATAGGAATTATTTGTAGGGTCATTAATACCGTTTTAAGGTCTTCCATACCTCATGACTGAAGAGGCTCAAGTATAGCTCAATCCTATGTTTGTTACTGAGATATCATGTATAGGATTGCAACCTCCGTAGAACGGATGGCTGATATTCACTCCTTCAAATGCAGGAGAATTTTAGTAATGTGTGTAAGGTAAAGATGGAATAAAAAATATCTTCCACTGGGACAGCACCAAGTAGTAAATAGCTCGAAACTCCACTGGATCACTAATTAGACCTGGCAAACAAATAATAATAATAATAATAATAATAATAATAATAATAATAATAGTTGTATAAATATTATTATTAATAATAATATTATTATTAATATTTATTTTTATACCCCGCCCATCTGGCTGAGTTTCCTTTGTCGGGCAACTAACTAACTAACTAACTAACTAACAACAACAACCCGGAACTGGTAGTATATGCAGATTCTATTCACAAATCCACATGCAGGCAACGCTGCAAGTACGGACTGCAAAGTTGAGTCATCCATGAGCTGCTATTAATCTGCGAGCTTTTAATAAACCACTGGGTTTAGAAGCCAATTGGATTAGAAGCCAATGGAAGGCAGTAGGCTTGTGCACAAGATATAAAATAAAGAATTCAAAGAGCTCTGCTTACTGGGTACTTTTCATAGCGTAGCCAGCTGTACTTTCAGACCCCACTGAGATAGCAGTGGCAATTGCCGAGGGCATGAATTTAACATTCACAATATGGAAATAACAGAACCGATCCTCCCACAAATTATTTGATGCCTTACTGAAAAAAGTGTCCCAGGCTGGTTGAGACTGAGGAGGGAATGGGAGCAGATGAGAACTGCCCCACCTCCACGAAAATACACAAGGTGTGAGGCCAAACTGGCATTTAGGAGGCCAATCATAGGAAAGACCACCTATAGCTCTAGTGGAGATGTGCACTGGAACTCTATACTGCCCCCCTTTGGGGAATGGGTTACATAAAAGGGATGTTCAACCAGAAAGACAAAGAAACCTGGTTGGGTTAGCTTCAGGGACAGTATAATCAAAATACTTTGCTTGTGGAACCAAGCCCAGCTTATTAATTGTTGCAATGCCCTTTGAAGAATGCTTGTAGAATATGGAATAGAGAGGACATTGGTCTGTAGATAATGTGATGGGGCTCTTTATCAAAACTTCAAAAGATAAAGTCCCTGGGTGCTATTCCCTAGCAGGATTCTTAGCCTCTGGCCCAATGCGGTCTCATGAAATTTCACAAAAGGGCACTTAATTATGCCCTGACTTGATTTCCAAACTGGAGATTTGTGTCCCTCCTTTGTTTCATTAAGGCCTCAATTCTGTAGCTACCTACCCATGGAACACAATGGGGCTTGCTTCTAGGTAGACACCTAAAAAATTGTGCTGTAAAACTCAACCATCTCTGCCACCAGGCCATTCCAGCCATTTACAACTTTTTTAAACTCAAGAACCTATGGCACTTATCACTATGTCGGAATGCTACCACTTTCTATCAAACCCCTAGTTTTAATTGCTCTTGCCTACAAGCTTCAGGCAATACACTTTGGAGGGAACCATGACTATAAAAGTGGCTTGAATGTGCTTTGGATGTTAAGGTATGCTGTGGGTCTTTCCATACTGACTTTTCGTTACATTTTCAAAATAATTATCTTCAGGCTGTGCAACAAGTTAAATCTCTCTCTCTCTCTCTCTCTCTCTCTCTCTCTCTCTCTCTCTCTCACACACACACACACACAGATTGTCATGGTAGGAAACCTCCTAGCAGGAAGATCTTTCAGCAGCAGAGCAGATGGCCTTCACATCCGTCTTTGAACAAGGGGTGTGACTAGATTACCCCCCACCCCACACACAAGGTCCCTTCCGACATTAAAATGCTATGATTCTAAAGGTTACTATGTTCTTGGTAGGACACTTTTCCCCTTCAGTTTTTCCTTCACCTTCAATTGGAGACTATGTTGCTTTCTGTCTCTGCTTTTCAGCAAGTATCGTTGGCTTGCAGAATTTCCTTCTAGCCCCACACCTGTCTTTTTATGCATGCAAACATCTGGTCACAGGGAGACCGTTGTTCCCTTCTTTCCCATTTTTATATCCCTCTAAAACCTAGGACAGAAAGTGCTCCCCCCTCACCCTGACACTTCTAGCCTAGTTGGAAAAAGGGTCCTTCAGATTTTTAAGAAACATATTCCTGCTGCAAAGCCCAAGGTACCTAACCTATATGCCCTTTGTGTTATCATACAGATGATTTTAAGATCATTTAGGTGTATTTCCCATGTCAAGGCAGGACACAGAGACAATTCACAACACTTCTTAAGCAGCTGATTCCATCGTAAAAGGCTACAGTGGACGCTCGGGTTGCGAACGTGATCTGTGCCAAAGGCATGTTTGCAACCCGCAGCACCACATCTGTGCATGCACGGGTTGTGATTTGGTGCTTCTGCACATGCAGAAAGCGCGATTTAGTGCTTCTGCACATGCGCGAGCACCAGTGGCGTAGCGTGGGGGTGCAGGGGGGGCCAGCCGCACCGGGCGCAACATCTGGGGGTTAGGGTTGGGGGCGCAAATCCACGGGTTGGGGGTGCAAATTACCTGCCTTGCCCCGGGTGCTGACAACCCATGCTACGCCACTGGCGAGCACCGAAACCCGGAAGTAACCCGTTCCAGTGCTTCCGGGTTTTGGCACGTCTGTAACCTGAAAACGAACAACCTGAAGCGTCTGTAACCCGAGGTATGACTGTACTAAGAGTCACAAATACACTCAAATGTCTATTCCCATGTAAGCAGGTTAGCTACAAAATGGTATGAGGAGGAAGAAAAGGCATCCTTTAATCTATATATGTATCTGCTTTGAGTTTCTTACAAAATCTTCAGCAGTCTTGCTTCAGCTTGGACCTCTGCACTTCTGTTTGTGCTGCTGCTATCCCCCAGTATAAGCTGCAGTCCCCCCATTATTATTATCATATTGCCTGGAATCAATCCAGGGCACTTGGATCAAGTCTCTCTCTCTTTCCCCTCCACACCTGCTGAGTTTAAACAATGCCACTATCAGCGTAAAAATGCTTTGCTTTTATGGCTTCAACTGAATGGCTTGCTTGTGAAGCACAGAATTGTAGGGTTGGAAGGGCCCTTAAGAGTCATCTAGTCCAACCCCCTGCAATGCAGGAATCACAGCTACAACATGCTGCACTGAGGGTACATATCAGGGGGAGAGCAGCCTTTGCCAACACTGTTTGGGACCGCAAATCCACCAGCCCTTGCCAGCTCATCCATGCTACCTGATGGGAGTTGGAGTCCAAAACATCAGGAAGGCCCAGGTTGCCAAACGCTGGCGAAGTCCCTCTCTGAGTTTCTCACATTGGTGCAAAGGATGGTAGGTTTGTGCAAGAATTGTGTCCAGAGTTCCCTTTGCCAAGGTGAATTGCTGACACAAGCTAACAGGAACTAGGGTGCATCAGAAAAGCTGCAGTTCAGCGCTGAATTGGAATAAACAGCAATCAGGCTTCCCACAAATTGACATTTGCTCCAATTCAGCGCTAAACCACAGGTTTTCCCAGGGGAAGCAGAGAGGCAAAGGCAAAGCCACTCTGACCATGCCTAGAAAGCAGTGGACAAGCAGGTGTGTGGATGAGCCTGTATACAACCCTTCTATCTTCAAAGGGGCTTGGCCTCAGCTAGTAGTAAATCCAATCTGAGTCACATGCATAGGACTGGGCTACATCACTGTACTCCTAAACATGCTTACTTGGGAATTAGCCCCATTAAACTCAGTGGGATATACTGGTACTTCCAAGTAAACATGCATAGGAATCCACTGCAGAGATTCAATGGAGCACCACTGCATCATTCAGTTGGGGATGGATGGATGGATGGATGGATTGGTCATGATCAGCTTCGTGTCCTCAGGAGATTAGTAGACTGGAAAGTCCATTCTGTTGAAATGTCCATGCGGATTTTTAGGTGAAATCCTATTGCGTGTGTTTGAGGGTGCATTCTGGCTCTTTTTAAAATGGTGTCTTACAGGGACATTGTATGGAACAAAAGATGACTGCCCTATAAGTACATGGGAGCAGCTATATTTTCTCTGTGCAATTACTCAGGAAGTGGTGGCATGCCAGGACATACTGCTGCTTCCAAGGCCCTTTGCTCAAAACATGTCACTGAGTGCAGAATGCTTTGAACATCCTAGTTGCTTCAAGCAGATACAAAAGTCGTTTTTAATAGAAAGAAAAAAGCACTTGGACCACTCTATTAAAAAAAAAAAAGTAAGTAGGAGTGAACATGCAGACTTTGCTCCAAATTGTGGAACATACTGAAATCCCCCCTCATCCCTAAGCTCAATATAATATGGACAATAAATAATATTTAGCCATCCCTGTTGTCTGATTCTCAAACATTCCAGCAGTAACGCTTTGTGCCACATTCTCCCACCCCAAAACATTTTTGGTGTTGTTGTGACACCATACTACTGCGGAGAACAAGTGCATTTCTTCCACAGATTGGCTCAACCCCGTCACAAGGAACTTCCCATGTCATTCTTATTTTTCCTTAGGGAACAGTAGCATTGGCGTGGGAACTTTTGCTGTGATGGTGGAAACAGTAATTCACATCTCTCCACAGAGTATCTTCCTATAAGTTTAAAAAATATAGGTGTGTGTTTGTGTGTGCGTGTGTGCACACACAAACTCGGCACCTGCTTGTTCTCTCCCCTACTCAATAGCTGCTGCCTGAGGGAGCCATGTTCTTTCTCTGACAGCTTACATTGCAGGCAGGAGGAAGGGAACCCCCCCCCCCAAGTCATTAATAAAACAAATGCCACATAGCTTGGGGCCAGGCACAGTAAAATACATGCCTTTTGTAAATAACCCTTAGCAGGGCTACAGCTTTTCATCTTCAAAGCACTCTGGAGGCACTGAATATTTAAGGCCTGATGCATCTTTGCAAGACACACAGGAATGTCTCCATTTAGCTGAAGTGCAGAGGGGGTGCAGGCTTGATTGAGGTTATTAAAGGGATCAGTGTCAGAGCAAGGGTGTAAGAAATAAGGTCTCAGCGTCAGACTGGAGCTAAAAATACTAAATCAGGCATTGCTCAAGCTTTAAAATATTTTACTTTGGAGCAAAGTAGGAGAACAATGGAATCCAACCTTTTTAAAGCTCAAGGATAGAGCTCTTTGAAAGGGGAGCACTTTCCTGTCCTCTCACTCCAGTTCCCAGATTTATGGTGACGTAGGCTTTCATGGACTAGAGTCCACTTTATCTAACTTGTAGTGGAGGCACTAACAGTGCGATCCTGCTCAGAGGTTATGTCCCACTGTGTTCAGTGACACTTACTTCCAGGTAAATGTGTCTGGAATATATCCATGCTTCACCAGCAATTCAAAAGTGTGACGATGGCACAGAACGTTAGCAAGAGTTGGCTAGTAGGTACATATGGAATTTCGAGGAAGTGCAGTGGATACTGGACTCAAAATGCCTGCTGTGGGTCTGTGTGGCATAACACAAAATGGCTTCCATATCTAAAAGAGCAGAAAAAAAGAGGCAGGGCCACAAAATGGTGTGGGTATGCCCTCTAGCAATGGGGATAAGATACCCACACCAGCCACTACCACACCCGTTCACAAATAGAAGCTCTTTGCTCCTCTGTTCAGAATGGATGAGAGGGTAGGTGTCCAATCCTGGCATCCAATGAAATGTAGGCATATTTAAGGGGGCATGTTCAGAGTAGAAGAAGCTGAGTCAGTGTAAATGGAAACTGAGCAGTTGTTGTACTATTAGATTTTCAAGGGGATACCCACGGAGACCTTTTGCAGGTGCCCTAGGAGGTACCGGCAGTTACACATGGGAAACGTTAGGCAACATTAGTTTGGTTGTTTTTCCTAATAATTTTGAATGTCCCATCATTTACAGTTTATCCCCCCATGGAGTGTTCACTCAGAAACCAGGTATATTGTATCATAAATATGAGGTTTCTCTTATTGGTTTTCACTGACAAATGGCTTTTATCAGACGCTATAACATCTGTGCCAGGTTGAGGAAATAGCATCAACCTTGTCTGTCCAGACTATACATAATATCATAACCAGAGCCTCTAGCATGCCATGCAGTGGCCTCTGGGAATGCATGGGGCCGCCACATGTTCTTCTGCATGCAGGTACCAGGTTCAATCCTTGGATGTGTGGTTGGGAAATGACTCCTTCTGAAAACCCGAAGAGCTGCTGCCAATCAGTGTAGACAGTACTGAGCCTGGTGGGCCAGTGGCCTGACTCAGAAAAAAAGGAAACTGCTCTAGACTATCTAGTAGTTCATGTCTCAGACAGAATCATGGGAAGACACCAATTGTATGAAGCAGTAGGGTTAGGGCCGGCCCACCCATGAGGAAAGTGAGGTGACTGCCTTGGGTGGCAGGTTCCACAGGGCAGCAGATCCCGATGGAGATCTTTATTCCTCTTTTGTTCCTGATGCAGATCTTCACTCACCCCTTCTTCCCTGGCAGAAAGGGGGCCCAATTTCGTGGTTCACCTTGGGTGCCAAAATGTCTTGGGCCAGCCCTGATGTGCGCACTATGGTTTGCATTGTTGTATCAGCCCTTCTTTTTGAGCTGATGCAATCACGTAAATTGCAGCAACTACATGCCTGGTTGCCAATCTATGTTGAAAAGCATTTGCATGGAATGGGAGACACCTCTTTGGGGGATGTGTTTGAGTGTGTTTTATTGGTGTCATTAAAACTACTCCAAACCTTGTGTGATCTGATTCAAACTATTGGCTCCTAATGTGGCAACCACAATGCCATTGTAAAGGCTGAAGAGGGCCAGATCATTACAGATGCAACAGTAGGTTAAGTACCTCTCAAAATTTCTTCTGATCCCAGACTACAGTCTGGCATGACCACTAAACCCTAACATCTAGCAAGATAAAAGAGTGGTCTGCAAGGGAGAGGATCCTTTAAAAACAAAAAATCAATAGCATGAAGAAACAGAAACCTGTTTCTTTTTGATTGCTGCAGAAGAAGACTTTTAACCCCACAAGTGTAGTCTTGGGCAAGGGATCTTATGGGCTGTTGGCTTCCATTTATCTAAGAGCCTGAGATACTATTTCCATTTGATTATAGTAAGGTTTAGATGTATTAGGGCTCCCTTAAGACTTCAGATGTAAGTATCTGGAGACTAAATTGCAACGAATGGGTTATCAATCTGTACTTTGAACTCAATTCCGGTGGTAGACAAGTCATTGTGTAACTGCAATGAAAACACAACAGGAGTTGCATGATGTATAATACAACTGGGTTCTCTGAATCTCTGCAGGGGTGCTCTGTTTTCGAAGGAGCTCTCAGTTTGCTGCCTGCCATTTACAAGATGTTAGGGCAGAAAGTGTGTTGGCTGCAATTTGCTCTTTGAGGGTGGAAGGATGGAAGTGGTGTTTATGAAATGGAATATGGATTTTGTTGCTGTTGTTGAAACACTGGTCAGCATTACAGTGCTAAGCAAGGGCCTGCCTGAGGGAGAGTAAAGGGGCTGACAAGATTCTGTCTTTAATTTGATCAGTTTATCAAAGATGGCCTTTCAGAAAACAAATTGCTAGCATGAAAACCTGCACATACAACAGACTAATATAAAGAGGAAAGGGCAGGCTGACAATGATAACTTTACTAACATGGTGATTCATTTTTTATTTTTTCACTTAACTTATTGTTTTATCCTACTTTGTCTGGCTGATTTTAGAATGGCAAAATTATATCTCACTTTGACTTATGTGAAAAGTTGACTGGTGAATTTTATAAATGAACGCATTAGAATAAATATTATGAATGAATACATAACTATTTGAACAGATGTCTTGTTTACCTACCCAGCAGGGATTGCAGTCTGAGGTGGCAGAGAAATGGGTGTTCCTAAAATAAATGGACAATCCCTAAATGGTGCTTAAAACTTTTATAGTTTGGTTCTTCGATGTTCAAAATGAGCTTGTGAAATAGCAGCTAATTTTGTCCATGTGGCTTTGTATTTTAGAGGTATGTGAACAATTAAACTCATCTCTTTTCCTCCCATTTTACTATAGCCAGCAATCTCAGCAGTTCTTGGGTGGAAAGCAGCTATAGGGTGACTTTTGGGTTGCTAATAATGATTACATTTAGAGCTTCCTGAGTGATTATTAATACACAGTAGCATAATAATCACCAACAAAATGAAACTTAACAGTGAAGCAAATCTAATGGGATAGAATGTTAATTAACAGGAGCAGAAAACTCATCACTTTAGACTTCTTTCTATTACAGAGTAAGATGTTATATGGCTGCATTTTAATAGAAAAGGCTATTAGTTTCTCATAGACACTAATTTCCTTTATCTCTATTACTTCAGAATTGCAACTTTCTTTCATAGTGATGTGTTCATTATTCCTGTTCATGGTCCTTAGCTTGGGAACCTGAAGGTGAAATTCAGAAAAAAGGTTTTGCTAGTAAGAATAAACAATTTATCCATATAATCCAGGTGCTGGCACAACCTGCATCTCTAAACTACATTGGTTTTCAGACTCAGAGCAGAATGGCCTCTGTGCACATTATGGCAGCATATGAGTGCTTTACTATAAGAGAGTTGCACTTCCAGCCAATTTGTTAAAAATGGTGGGAAACTGTTTGAATGCTTCTCTATGTCAAAAAGTCCTTGCATGTGTAAGAGCAGAATGTTTTGCAGAAGCTGGGCTAGAATCTTTACCCTTGCTGTCCCTGAATATTCAAAGGTGTGATAACTGAAAAGCATTCTTCAGTTGTACAGCCATAGCATAATTGCATGAAGGGGATGACCACAGAATTGTATTCCTAGACTCATCTAGGTCATGCCCCTCACCTAGAAGGAAGAAAGTTAAGTTTCCTCCTTTGTTCATTCTCTTTTCACCATATGAACTCACTGAGATAAGATGTGCCTGAGCTTGCTTGCTACAGGCTACACTAACTCGCTTAGAGCTATTTCACTATATTTTGTATCCCAAGATTTCTGCCTGTGTTTACTTTCTTATGCACAGAATAATCCATGAATATCACCTTTAGTGTTTGTAAGTACTGTAAAGCATTTAAACTTACTAATGGTGTGTACTGTTCATTGTGAGAGGGGTAGAGAGAGGAAGGGCTGTAAGTGCCTAGAACAGGATACTTAAAAGGTCTAACTACTTATTATTCCCACACTTTGCTGTGCTGCATGATTCTGTGTTTTAAAACTCTGCTATGTGCTCTCGCTTGCTAGAGAATTGTGTTTAACCCCGTGCTTTGAATCTAGGCCAATTATTTTATTAATCACTCCAGAAGGATGATGTATATATCTATTTTCCACCCTACAGGAACCACAGTCAAATTTGGGACTATTTTAATTTGTTTTTAAAAGTGTGTGTGTGTGTGTGTGTGTGTGTGTGTGTGTGTGTGTGTGTGTTAACCATATTGACTGCTGAATGGTGTAGAGGCAGTCTATGAACAGAATGGCCCTATTGCAGAGGGAGCAGACCGGATGACTTGCAGCATATTTTTCAAATGTCAGTAAGCCCCATCCAAAACCATTTCCAGTTAAATGAGAATATGCAGGAAAGAAATACAGCAACCGTGCTTGGAGAAGTTTGGGGGGTGAGGTGGAGAGAGTAACTGCCTGAATTTGGAAAACCCTCAAGCGTGTCTTATCCACTCAGCGCTTGTGGACTGGAGCAGAACATTGTAATGAAATACAGTAAGTAATGGGCAGGATATACACCTTAATCAAAACGAGCTAGGGGATTCACTGAGGAAGGAGAGCTGGATACTGGGATGCTCCTGCCTTAGCCTGCCAGCTCCACTGCAACAAATAAAAACTCACCAGCTTGTCTGTTTCAACTGAAAGCATTAGACACAGCTAATTTACAATGCGCTTCCTCTCACATTTTCTTGTTCTTAGCAGTACTACCATGAGTTCTAACAAAGTAATTGGCAAAGCAATTTCCACATTCTCTGATTCCGGCAGGGGCCAACAATATTTGACAATCTGAAGAGGAAGGAATCGCTCCCCGCTCTTTTTCCCCTGGAATCTGCTTGAATTTGTCCTCCAGTTCCTGATACATACTGGACTCCACCTGCCTCCACCATATGAAAGCATCTTGCTCCTGCAAAATACTCTCCCTGCCCCGGCATCACATATGTTTAGAACTGCTCTCTCACCCCACAGAACATTTATGTTCCTCTTTTACTTCCTTCAAATCCAATCTCAAAACCCACATCTTCTCTGCAGCTTTTAGTTGCAGGAACAGGGAACTCGTGCGCCTTCACATGTTGCTGCAGCACAACTCACAGCATCCCATTGGCCATGCAGGCCAGGGGTGATGGAATCTGCAAACATCAGGAGGGCCACAGGATACCCGTTACCACAGCCTCTAATGAAGGAAAAGCCAGCAATCAAGACTAAGCATCCTTAACTGAAAGACAAATCAATCACACATTCCTTCCCCAGTTAATTCCCACACCCTATTTGTTGATTTCCCTGTGTTAAAGTTCAGATCAGTATTTCCCAAACTTGGGCCTCCAGCTGTTTTTGAACTACAACTCCCACCATCCCTAGATAGCAGAACCAGTGGTCAGGGATTATGGGAACTGTAGTCCAAAAACATCTGGCGACCCAAGTTTGGGAAACACTGGTTAAATTAAAGGACCTGGATGATTAAATCCAGTCAAATTTGACTATGGGGTGCGGCACTCATCTCCACTTTCAGGGCTAACACAGTAGGGTGGGAAGGGGGAGGCTAGCTAAATTCAAGATCAGTTGAACTGAAGAAATTCTCTAGCAAGATGTATTTCAAGGCTTAAGGGCTGCATAGCTCTTGCAAAAACTAAGCTAGGTCAGTTTAGGTTAGGGGAATGCTCCCTTTTGAAAGAGAGAGCAGTATGTTAAGAGATGGGGGACAAATTTAGTTTAGTTCACGTTTTATTGTTAAACTACCTAATCTGTACCTCTGGAAACAATATGAGAACCCAAACACAGCTATCTTTAGAAATTGAGAGGAGCGCACAACCCTAGAGTCGGACACGACTGGCCCGTACAGGCAGGGGTACCTTTACCTACCTTTACCTAAATTTTGTTATGAAAGGCATAGGAGTGTACGTAAAAGTGAACACATTAGTGAAAAGAGCATACAAAAATGCATTACTCCATTTGTGCTCTCTCCAGGGAAGCTTGTCTGTTGCCTTCATTACGTATATTTAGGCACCAGGCAAAACCATTCCTCTTTCACTAATTAAACAATATATGGCCTTTTAAACTTTATTGTTTTTGTTACTATAGTTTGTATTTCTTGTTTTTATATTGTAAACTGCCCTGTGATCCTTGGATGAAAGGCGATAAAGAAATGTTAATAATAATAATAATAATAATAGGTAAAAATATGAAAGTGACTATATTAGGAGAACTTCATTCTAAAATGCTGATGAATTCTCATGAGGATTAAAAAAAAAAGCAAAGGGAAATGTGGAGAACTGAAGTTAAGACTGGAAAAAATGAGACACTGAAATTGACATATTGGTCCATCCCTATGTATGCTCCTTTAAAGACTCACAGGGGACAGTGAAGCTTTTCAGTCTACAGCTGTGGAGCTTTTGCAGGCTTGTCTTTTTAGGGTTTTTAGCTCTTTCAATCACAGCTTCTGAATTTCTCTGAGCATGTCCCACATCTGGGAACTTCACAGCGCCAAAGCTGGAAACTGTTCCCTTGAAACTACCTTCAAAAGACACTCAATTTTCACACAGGTTGCCTACTTTTTAGATGAAAAGTTCTACTTTGTCAAAAGGGCAGATTCTGTTACAAAAATAGAATCTGGAAGGCATTTAACTCAGCCCTAGAAAGAACTCAATGACCCGGTTCACCACAATCAAATCCTGGTATGTGCTGCACCCTCACTGAGCTGTGACAATGCCCCAGCTAAGAAACCCAAGTAGGATATAAAAAAAAATCTGTAAAAATATATCTGTACACTCACAATATTTTCATTTCCCCAAAGACAGCAGATACCTCAAGGATCCAGTTCTTTAGATCCAATTCAAGGCAACTGCTTTGGTATCTATTATTACTGGTTTTGGATGAGGAAGTGCTGTTTTATCATGCACGTATTCTGAATATTTTGATTGACTGACTGGAAACATTTATGAACCTGACTGTATACCTAGGTGGTGACTAAAATATAGAGATCAATCTGTTAGCCACTGCTGCTGAGCGATGCCTGTATTTATTGGTGATGATGGCCAATAATCAAAATTCACTTAAATTTACAACCCAATCCTAGGTTTACTAGTGTGTCTAAGATTGCAGCCTTAATGGAAGTTGTATAAGACCACCAGAAGACCTTTTAATTTTGACAGGCCTTTGACCTGTTGAGCTGATCTGTTTTATCTTCTTCTGTCATTTTTAACTGGCTGTTTTCCTGGTCTGTAGTTTTACTGGCTTGCTTTTATTTTCTAGGATTGGTTTGTGTTGTATTTGAACCTATTTGAAGTTAGCCATCTAGGGAACAATATGTAGAAAGTGGGACATCATTGTAAATAATAAGCAATGAGAAGAATCAGAGTAAGGGTCCATCAAGTCCAACATCTTATTTCAGGGCCCGGTCCTACCATTAGGCAGAATGAGACAACTCTTCAGGTAACAAATACAGGGGGAGAGGGAAGCTGTTCTTCCTGAGCCCCAGCCATTCCCCTCTGTTGCCACATAGTACCTCCTGGGACTCCTGGTACAGTGGGGAATGCTAACCTGCCACTAATGTTGAGGTCAGATTCAACCACCCATCCAGTCAGCTTCTGTATCTAGAATGGAAAGGAGGCACCATTTTGTATTTTGCTTCAGGTAGCAAAATGTATTGTTCTGACCCTGGCTGTTTCTCACAGTAGCCAACCATCAGGTGCCTCTGGGGACCCCACAAGGTGGGAATGAAGCCAATAAACTTCCTGATTCAGGTAGGTAGCCATGTTGGTCTGACACAGTCTAAATAAATATAAAAATATAAAAAATTGTTCAGTAGCACCTTAGAGACCAACTAAGTTTGTTCTTGGTATAAGCTTTCGTGTGCATGCACATGAAAGCTTATACCAAGAACAGACTTAGTTGGTCTCTAAGGTGCTACTGGACAATATAATAAACTTCCTGTGATGCTAATTTCAGGAACTGGTATTTGGTGTCAGTGTGCTTCTGAATAAGTTCTACTTTGCTATCATGCTTAACACACCACCCTTCTCTGCATATTTTAAATCTGTGTAAGTCAGTAGCTAAAATAACATGTGGTGGTGACGACACAGTGTGGATTGATTTGGTTGGCATCCATCTGTCTCAGGAGATAATGGAGGAGTGTGCCTTTGGAGGTTAAGTCAAACTGTTGGAAGGTTGCAGTGCCTGCTGTGGCTGTGGAGACTGATACAAGAGAGACATATCTTGTTGCAGCTGGGGCAGATGAAGGTGTCTGGTTGTGCTGCTGCAGATGTACCATGACTTTCCTTCTCTCTGTGGTCCCATGGTTTTAATTGTGGAGAAAGCACAGTGGGCCATCTACTGAAGCTCTCCCGGAGACCTACAGATATTACATTTTTGTTGTGATGTGTGCATTTCCTGGTAATAGATGGCGCTAAACACAATGTTCTTTTACTGCTGTAGGGTGCCTGTATTTCTCCTGGTCTCCACATATGCACATATCTGTTAATATATTCTCCCTTGTACAGAAACCCCATTTCGATTACCTTTCCTACTGTTGTAGTCATTACTGCAGAGCTGTAATTTCCAGATTTTATAAAGAGAAGCTACATTTCTTACCCTTTAATCCCCTGATATGACAAACCTTTTTCCACCTCCTGTGCTTGTTCCATATCCATATTAAACTTTCCTATCCACTGCTGCTGCTTTCAAATCTTGGGCTGGATATTCAGAGCTGCCACATGAAGTGGAAAACAGCCCCACTCTGTATTGCTGTGGAACTGGCACATCTGAAAAGATGGGCTTGCTTTTCAAGAGTGCCATTCCCAGGAGCATGATAGAAAATTGAAACTGGTTCAAGTGAAAAGCAGGAATCCATATTATCAGCCTTATCTGCAGAATTATTTCCTTGCAGAACGACTTCAGTGTATGGGGTTTTGCCAAAATGTATGAAGACGGGGAGAGAATGTGTTGTACATGCCATGTGCAAATGTCACGGCTCTAAAGTGTGCATGACTAACCGCTAATAGGGTAATTCCCTTGGGGTATATGGATGACAAACAGCTCTGAATTTTTACACCCATACTAATGCCTGTATCCCTCCTCATTCCACTTGCCAGCCCCCTACAGCTTCCCATCACATGCAAATACAAATTTCTGTTTTCAATTTCCCAACTCCATTTTGGAAGCCACTTCTCTCTTCTAGGCTTCATCCCCCCCCATGCACCCATTTCCTTCCCCCCATATCCATGTATTCTTCTTCCCTCCTTTTGGCAACCCTGCCTTGCTCACTTCCATGGTGATCTCCTACATCTTTCTCCTCCCACAAATTGCAACTACTCAGCACCTTCTGCCCAATCATGAAGCCACAATCCCCTTGTATTCTGCATCCCCACTTTCATTTTCACCCCTATTCCCATGCCTTCCACTCCCTCCTTTTTGCACCCTTTTCCCTTCTCCTTCCTTTTCTCAAATCTGCCTTGAACAAAGACCACCCTCATTTCCATTCCCCAGTCTCCAATTCTGCAGCCCCGCCTTCCGTATACCTCTCCTGGTGTCGATATACATTACCATTTCTTTAAGATGAATAGGCTCTTAAGGGCAATTAGCTAGAGAAAGTTCAGTTCTGTTGAATCTGAAACTTCATGTCAAAGGAACCACATGGCACCAGGAGTGTAATATACTGTAAGAAGCATCTCTTCCCCACTATTTTAAACCTTCCCTTTCTCCCTCTCAGTGTCTTTTCCTTCCCACTCTCATGCGACGGCTACTGCTGTGAAGGAAGGAAGGAAGGAAGGGACGGGACATTTCTGAGAAACAGCTCCTCCATGACGTGGGCCTATTTTAGCCATACCAGAAAACAAGCCCCAAATGGTTTTTGTTGACATGGTTTAAAGCACCCCAAACTATGTAGGAGTCACTTCATGCAAAAGGCTTCCCATGTAAACAGGCAGCAGTGCAGTTCAGCTTCTTGGTGGCAACAGCATCATTAGGAAAGCAGGCAACAATAACAAGACTGTACTTATTTATGCTCTCTGTTTCATGTTTGCTCTGAACGTGCATGATTCTCTAGGGAAGGGTTCAAATAATGGCTGATGGGCAATGCAAACTGAAAGTTCCCACCAGGATTCTCTGCTCTTCCTTTGTGCATGTGAGAATTACTACTGATGCTGCAAAAGTAGAAGCACCAGTGGCTGTTTTTATCTTTAAACAACCCTGTTAGAATAGATGTGCTCCAGGGATAACATTTACAGCAGTTTGTTTTACCAGCTGTTTCTAAAAATACCTCTACATTTCTGACTCCTTCATTTTGAATTATTTTATTTTTAGGGGTGTTTCATGCTAGGACGAGAGAGGGAGGGGGGGGGACTCCAACCCTGATAGATATGGAAAACAGCAGCTGTTGGGAAGATCACACGGCTTCAGGGATGGACTTTTAGTCTCGCATTTACTGTTCAAAAGTAATAATGAAAAGCTATGAATGAAACAACTGAAAATGCCACTGCATCCCTGCTTCCCTTCTCACTTTTTACAAAGCTAATCAAAGACTTTCTTTTGCTAATACATCCATTGTGCAGTTTTGTGACAGATGTTCCTGTGAGGTAGAAAAAGCTCCACTAATCTGCAGATGGGTTTAATTTTCCGGATGTCATGTCAAGGGAAAAATAAAAATGGAAGCAAAAAAAGAAGGGAAAGAAACAATGATAATTAAAATAAATTAATTGATGGTGGCAACTGCGACTCAGAGAGTCAGACCCTTATGGAGAAGCAAAACATGTTATACTGGTTTGTATCTCCCCCCACCCCTTTCAAAAAGAAGACAAGCTGTGCAGAATTATTTTCCAGGAGCCCTTCTCTGAAGCCTTTTTTTTTAAAAAAGAAGAAGTTATTTTTAAAAGCAAAACAAAACAATGCTAGTACATGATTCTCTTACAGATTTTCTGCAACAAAAATCATGCTAATAGCCTTCAAACAACATCCACTTCCCATTAAATGATTACAGTGTCAGTTTCCCCTCTCATAACAAACACAGAAGGCCATCATCCTATCGTTTCTATGACCCAAAGTTTACCCAATCCATCTGAAACTTTTTGTGCTAAGGGCTTACTGATGATGGGTTCTTCCACGGTCAAAAGAGTTGAGAAGAAACTCCCATCCTCTAAAACAGAGCTTGTGGAATGAAGGCAGTCATCAGCCTTCTTGAATCCATTCCCTGACACTTCCCATGCCACAAAGACCAGTCCCTGAATGCTATGGTTTGTCTCTCAAGAATAACCACAGCAGCTGGAGCAGGAAAAAACCTGAGTGGGCTGTAGGATGCAAGGAGGCAGTGATTTCCATCCTGTCCTGTGTCTGTCACAATCAGCACTGTTTCTTTTCTACTACATTTCAGCTTCCACTAAAACCTATGTTGTTTAGCTTGCTATCCACTATGGCTGAAACTAAACATAATTAATAACGTAATCGATTTCAGTGCATTTCAATGGGAGGGAAAATGTCAGAAACAGTGCAGAAATACATAGGTAAAGGTACCCCTGCCCGTACGGGCCAGTCTTGCCAGACTCTAGGGTTGTGTGCTCATCTCGCTCTATAGGCCGGGAGCCAGCGCTGTCCGCAGACACTTCCGGGTCACGTGGCCAGCGTGACAAGCTGCATCTGGCGAGCCAGCACAGCACACGGAACGCCGTTTACCTACCTTTATCTACTTGCACCCAGGGGTGCTTTCGAACTGCTAGGTTGGCAGGTGCTGGGACCGAACGACAGGAGCACACCCCGCCGCGGGGATTCGAACCGCCGACCATGCGATCGGCAAGTCCTAGGCGCTGAGGTTTTACCCACAGCGCCACCCGCGTCCCTATACAGAAATACATACTGAAATACAATTATGTTGAATACTGCTCATACTTGCTTGTGTGATTCCTATTCCTGACTTTGGATAAACATGCAGATTGTAGCAATTTATGCTACCATTTCCATTTCTTATGGAATGATCTGACGTCGCTATAGTCCAGTCTCTCTTCCAAATGCATTTCCTGTCCTTATTTTCAAATACTCAGGACAGGAATACTCAAATATTCAGATATGCCCTCTTCCATACCTGAGTAGGGGGGGGAGGGTCCTTTTGAAAGTAGCCAGATCTTTCTTTTCAAAAGATTTCTCTCACACACTTTCATGCCAAGCAAATCTGCACACCTCAGGCCATTCCATGTCCTGATGAGCACAGGCCTACCCTTGCTTCTCCAGAGAGAATATTCCAGCTCCCCCCTCAATCTGTTTCCGATACAGATACTGTACTCTCCTACCTTCACATACTTTTATATTCATGATGTCTTCTGATCCTGACAATGTTAGCAATAAATACAAAATGCACGCAAACATCATACCCAAAATCAAACCAAAGAAAAAAAGAAAAGCTTCCAGATCTCTCTTTCAGAACCCATTATCCATGGATGCTAGACTTGATTTTCTTTTAGTGACACGGGTGGCAAGATATGACTTTTATTTCCTTTGAAAACAATTCAAACAAGCTTTCTGCCTTCCTGTTTCCTATATGGTAGTTCGTTGCCTTCTATACATAAAGGTAAAGAGACCCCTGACCATTAGGTTCAGTCGTGACTGACTCTGGGGTTGCGGCGCTCCTTCTATACATATGTAATGCTTTATCAGTGGGGTGGGGGGTTGTTTTTAACAGACGCAGTGGCAGAGCTTCATGCTCCAGCACCAGGGGGCGGAGAGCAGGTGGGGGTGGGGCGCACCGCCTGCAGGGGGTGGGGCACCCAGCGCGGGGGGGGGGGCCCAGCCGCGATGGCACCCTGCCAGGATCACGCTGCCAGGGGCGGTGCGCTCCCCCCCCACTCCTGTTCCTCTGCCAGTGAACATACGTGCCACTCTTATTTTCTTCCTGGCTTTCTTCACACCATGTGTTACATAGTATTTCCCACCCCACCCTCAGTTCCTTCCATGTACTGGGTGAAGCTTGGAATCAAAGTTAAAAAGCTGTTCATGGTCTGTCCAGATTCGTCCAAACTTCCACTTTTCCTGCCACTTTCCCCTGGGAAAACCCACTGTCTACTGCTGAATTGGAAGGAAGACCAATTGATTTTCCTGCAGATTCAACAGGTGTGGACGAGCCCTAGCTTTATATAAAAAGTAATAACTGGCAATAAGACTTTATAACACCGTCAGTGCTCACGACGGTGCAGAGAGGGGTTAGGGTTGGTAGTGCACACAGACTGGAGTTCATGGGGAACAAACCTCTGTTTGCCTGTGCCGCCAGTTAATTCTGCGTGGCAAATTAATTATGTGATTTTCCTGTATTGCTCTCATTTTTATTGTTATTACCGTATTTTTCGCCCTATAGAACGCACTTTTTCCCCTCCAAAAAGGAAGGGGAAATGTGTGTGCATCCTATGGGGCGAATGCAGGCTTTCGCTGAAGCCTGGAGAGTGAGAGGGGTCAGTGCGCACCAACCCCTCTCGCTCTCCAGGCTTCAGGAGAGCCCCACCACCAGCCCCACAAGCTCGGGGGACAGTGGGAAGGCGCAGCGCACCATCCCGCTGTCTCCCGACGTGGTTTGGAGACTGGAGGTGGGGAGAAGCCTGCTTCTCCCCGCCGCCAGCCCCACAAGCTCGGGGGACAGTGGGGAGGCGCAGCGCGCCATCCCGCTGTCTCCCGACCTGGTTGGGAGGCAGGCGGCGGGCTTCCCCCTCCCTCAGCCCCGCAAGCTCCCAGAGCGGGCTTTGTGCAGCTCTCCGCAAGCTGTGGGAGCCCGGTGCGACTTCGCACTGGGCTCCCACGGCTTGCAGAGAGCTGCATGTTCTGGTGGCTGGGGTCGGGGGAAGCTCGGGCTTCCCCTGCCCCAGCCCTGCGCCTGGGGGGGGGGTTAAAATAATTTTCCCCCCTTTATCCCCCCCCCCCCAATTCTAGGTGCGTCCTATGGGCCGGTGCATCCTATAGGGCGAAAAATACGGTATTTTAAATTGTATACTGCCCTGGGAGCCATATACCAAAGGCTGGTGAGTTTTTTATGTTCAAAAATACATAAAAAGTAATAACAATATCAGCAGCCATTTCCCTTTTTAAAAATGTACAGTACAATTAACTGAAGAGCTGCGATTATAAATCTCCTTGTGCCAGGAGTTTTAAAACTTCTGCTTATCTGTAAACACACTGTACATAGATGGAGCTACATAGAAATAATGGGTCCACTCCTCAGGTATATAGTCCCACCAGCCTCAGCCCTTGCATTGCAGTTCCTTGTCAGATCTTCCACCCATCCTCCCTGTATGTTGGCTTTATATGCTTGACCTTGCTATGGACTTGGTTGGTCACCATATTTGAGGCTGGAGAGGAATTTCTCTGATTAACGGCCTCTGTCTGTTGGTTTTGCCTTCCTCATTGTCACCACCTTTGCAGTTTAAGCATTGGGCAAGCCTTAGTCTTTGTTGGAGGGGAGGCTGTAGCCTCTGCCTGCCCCTCTAGACTTTGGGGGTATCCCATTGAATGAATCTGGTGGGAGTTGCTTCTGTCCGGACACCCAGCTGGTGGCTAGGGCCATAGCGCTCCTTAAGGAGGCAATCCCTTTGTGGGGGTTCCTACTTAATGTAGGTCATAGGACCTTTTTGGATTGACCCCTATAAGGGATACATCCAGTAGAGAGGCTGGTTGTCAATGGTTATACCCAGTGCCTATGCCAGTGATGGCCAAACTTGGCCCTCCCACTGTTTTGGGACTACAACTCCCATCATCCCTAGCTAACAGGACAAGTGGTCAGGGATGATGGGAACTGTAGTCCCAAAACAGTGGGAGGGCCAGGTTTGGCCATCACTGGCCTATGCAAAAACTTTTACATCTGTAATCAATGAAGATATTTCCTGATTTGATCCAAAGTAATGTGTCCTGTCTGTTTATATGGGAGTCAGATATTGAGGGGTAACAGTGCGTTGCCCAGGCAAAGATCTTAAGAATTGCAAGAGGCTTATTCCTTCCCACTAGAGCCCTTCAAAAACACTGAAAAGCTGCCCCTCTAGAATAGCATTCTATGGTCTGGTTTAGCATAAACCATGGTGTAGCATGAACATGCGTGCATGTGGGCTTGTGGGGGAGGTGACTGCAGCTGCTTTCTTCCTTCCTGGGCCATTTTGCTGCTGTGCTGTAATAACCTAACCCATAATATGGGTTACGGCTTGTGGTTAGTCTGAAGAGACCTAAACCACAAGCCTGGGGTCAGAAGACATGCTAAGCCAAACTATGGCTTAGCTCGGTGCAGGGCAAGAGCAAAACAACAGGGGAGGAGGGAAGTGCTGCAATTTCTCTGGGAACCTGCAAGCTCACATATCCAGATTGAACTGTGGTTTGAGTTAGTGTGACTTGCAAACCAAGCCAATGTGGCACAGGAGGAAATCAGAGATCCTGCTCTACCTTGTGAGACAGAGGTGCTGTGTATGATGAGAAGAGCTCCATCCAATCCTAATCAATATAAAGATACTGATGACTGTAACCATCAGTATTATACTAATACAAGTGGGACCTTTTATTAGTACAAAAACCATGTAATATGGAGTGTTTCTCTTGAGGATGCCAGCCAGCCAGCCATGCCCCTTCGCAAAAACTCTGTTCAACACACACACACACACACACACACATTTCCTACTCTCCATCCACACTCAGCATTCTGTGCCTGCTCAGTCCCTATTGGGATGTTTTTTGGTCCCTCCTCTTTTTATGGTTCCCCCTATTTAGGGGGGGTAAGCCTGCTAATAGGCACTTGAAAAATGATGGAAAAACCCACAAAAAAATTTATTAGCACCTTACTCTCAAAGAAACACTCCATTAACCTTGTTGAGAAAGACAGCATTGGACAACTGTAAGCCTCAGTGGCTTGACATGAGATCTACTTTATACAGTGGAAGGACTAACTGCATTCTGACATGTATTCGTGTTTATTTATAATATATCTAATACCCTTTAATACATCAAACCCCTAACAAATGCAATTCTAAAAATGTTTTGCACTTCCCTTTGAGCAACAATACAATTTGCAAAAGATACTAATTTCAAGCCAAATAAACTCTTAAACTCTTAAATCAACAGCAGACATAGCATTAAAGCTTGTTAAAGTACTAGAAGATTGTTATTCCATTTTTGCAACAGGAAAACCCCCCACAAACACTGCAATCCCATACATGCCTACTTAGAAGTAAGCCCCACTGAACTCTAGAACTTACTCTAAAGTAGACATGTGTATGATTGCATGCATGGGTTTTACCCAGCTGAGTCATACACCCTTCAAAACTAGTGGACTTAAGCTAGCTGTGACTAACTTAAATCCATTGATTTAAAGGGGTCTACTCTGAGTATAACTTACTTGAATACAACCCCAAAAAGTTACTATGACTTCGGACTAACAACTTGGGGAGCCTTTCACTGTTTTCTGCCTTAAAGACAAACCAAAGGACACAGTCTCCTTTATCTAAACTAAGCACCAACTGTGTAAAGACCCTGATTATCCGAATTTTCCTGGCTGCCCTTCATCTACCCACATGGTATTCACCTTATATAAATAACAATCTCCTGTCATGTCTACCTGAATTTCTGATTACAAGAATAAACTGAGTTGAAGTTAAAACAAGAAGTTGTAGCTATCCTGTGGGTTGCACTTAAAACGCAAGTCCATTGCTTGCAGCGCTTCTAGAGGGAAAGGTTTAGAGTTTTGTTTGAAACAGAAACAATATAGCCACAGAGCTGGGGCTCTTGCTAAGGATGGCTGGCATTGGACAATGTTATTTTACTCTTTTCCTTGGACAGTAGTTGCCTTGTCATTACGAAGTTAATACAGTTCATATGCCATTTGAGGGAGAGGAAGGCGCTTCTCTCCAATTTCTCTTTCCTTCTGCAGCCCTCTGCATCAACTTCTAAGATGCTCTGGAAAGTCTACCAATAACATGGAACAGATTTTGGGGAGGGGAGCACAGAGGCCTGCAACAGGAGTCAGGAAAAAATACCTGTCCTCCTCTCATATTAACATACAAGTCCACTAGATCAAAAGCTGCTATGTGAGCAGACAAGCTGCATTTGATTCCACCCAAATTTATGTTTAGAAAGCATTTGCAAATTTGTCTCTGGTATAAAATTTCTCAATATAAGCCTTCTCCAACCCATGCCCTCCCCCCAGATTTTTGGACTACAACTCGCAGCAGCCCAAGCCAACATGGCCAATGGTCAGGAATGACGGGAGTTGTGGCTCACAGTATCTGGCGAGCACTAAGTTGGGAAAAGCTGCTCTATAGTTTGGAGATTCCTAATGCAATTAGTGTCGAGAGCTATTGCTAGATGTTTTTGCCCCTTTGTGGAATTTCCTCTAGGAAAGATTGACAGGGGAAAAGGAGGTGGGAGGAGAGAGGAAGTGAGAGAGTACAAGGAATTAGAACATCTTACGAACAGAGAACAGAATCACACGACACTAGAACCATGGATTCCAAGACACAGTAACATGACAGATGGACACAGACAAGACAGAAGATTGCTACCCAAGGAGACTGGGGAGGGAATGAGGGAAGCAAAAAGACTTAACAAATCAACATAAAAAATAATAATATAAACACTGGGCTGCTAAAGTAGCCAATGGTATTTGAAGAAATTATCCAATAAGAAAGTCAACTATGTAAGAAATTAAATGGTTTAAGAACTTAAACAGCTATCCTCCCGGCTCCCCAAAAGGTACGCTATAGAATTGCTGGGTTAGCCTGAATGCGTCACTCTGATGAAACAAGATGGTTGTCACTATAGCCCATGCATTAGTCAATGGAGGTCATAAATGGTTAGTTATGTCAGCTAATAACTACTGCATGCCACAAATATGTGCTTGCACGGACCCCAAAAGAAATAAATTCAATGCAACAGATATTCTGCACTTGCAATAAAATTCTTTTTATGCCATCAGCTGTTTGTATGTGAGGAATGGGTTGGAGTCTGGAGGAGGGTTTTTAGAGGGACTTCCCCCCTATAGTTACATTTCTTACTTTGGAAAAAAAAAGCAAAATATGTCTACCAAGAAGGAGAGAATAAGACACTCCACAGAAGCAGAGGGGCAGGGGAGAAAGAAGGGGGATAAGGCAGAATAAAATAAGGGAAGGTGGAGCAAGAATCTTCATTCTTTTGTACACAACTTTCTTGGGTGAATTTTTTTTTCAATATGGAAAATTTGGAACATTTAGGATGGCAAGAAAAGATTTTGTTGCCTTTGTTTGATTGCAGATCTATATCTTTCTTGAGTGGACCAAATTCTTATTGCACAGGACATTTTCCAGAAATAAAACATAAAACTTCAGCAATGAATTTCAAATTAAAGAAAAAAATGGCAGCATGGTGCCACCATGACTGAAATAATAATAATAATAAATAATAATAATAATAATAATAATAATAATAATAATAATAATAATAATAAATAAATTAAAAGCAACGGTCAACCACCAAAAATTCATGCGGCACAAGATGAGGTGAAACGACAGAAAATGTTCTTCAAATATATACAGTGTGTATATCTACCAATATAAGCACAGAGTTAACCATGACTATATTGATAGATATACCTATATATTTTTTTCTCCCTGCCCCAGCCCTCCCCAAGGATAACTTGTGGATGAAATTATTATTAAAAATACTTAACATAAATTAAAGGGGGGAGGATGCTCTAAAAGAAACCTTGACATGCTTTGTACACTAATTAATAACAATATCATGCATCTCTCCACATTAGTGGATGACAGGATTAGATGAGGGCATGAATTTCTGTGTAAACATGTGACTGGATGATGAGGACTATCGCTAAAATTGGTTTTTCATTATTCTATAACACACATATATATATATGTACACACACACACACACATATATATATATCGTACATAGTGTACATATAGATATCAAATCCTTGAGGGGGCTTTTGGGGCTTAGAAAGGAGAAGGGTCAGTACATTAAAATCAAACCATAAAAAACCATACAAATTAAAATAAGAGGGACCTTATAAGGCATCTGCATGAACAATCAGTAAAACTTGCTCTTTCTTTTGTGTGTGTGTGGCATAAGGAAAAAAATGCATGTAACTAGGAAGTTCCATCCAGGGACGGCCCTATCGTTAGGCCGAGTGAAGCGACTTCTTCAGGTGGCAAAACCAGGGGGAAGAACCAGCTGACCCATGGCTGTTCCTCCTGAGCCTCAAGGCTTGCACCTTTGTGTATATAGAGCTGCACCCTGTCCAGCACCCCATAACTAGCCAACAGAGTCGTACCTTGGATCCCAAATGCCTTGGTACTCGGACGTTTTGGCTCCCGAACGCTGCAAATCTGGAAGTGAGTGCTCCGGTTTGCAAATGTTCTTTGGAACCTGAACGTCCTATAGGGCTTCAGTGGCTTCTGATTGGCTGCAGGAGCTTCCTGCAGCCAATCAGAAGCAGCACTTTGGTTTCTGAATGTTTTGGAAGTCAAACGGACTTCCAAAATGGATTTCGTTCGACTTCCGAGGTACGACTGTGCTGAAATTAGATTCACCTGCCAGTCCAATCCACAAGGAATGGCAGTTGGGGGCACTATCTTGTCCTTTGCTGCAGAAAGAAAATGGTTTGGGGCTGGCCCTGGTCCCATCAAGCAGTCTTTGTTGCAAGGCAGCCCTTGTCTTTACAGTTCTGGCCCTCAGCTCAGGCTTATGTACATTGTTGGAGTTTGAGCAGAGACAACTGGCCATAGATGGAAGAAGCTCACTGCTTATGCGGCCTCCAAATTCTTAAAAGGGCAAATCTGTATGCGCAGCTTGCAGATGTACCTAGCATTCCTCTGATTTCACACATGTTTCGCCTGGCACTCGCACTATTGCTGGCATGTTTTAGTGCAATACACTTTGGACCTTCTTATTTCTGTGGAGCTTTGCTCTGTGCAGACGCTTGTTAGGAAAAGCCTGCTGGCTTTATTCAGTGGTGTGTCAGCTTCACCTTATCAAGCTTCTCGGAAGAATAAAATATACTGACATTTTTGTTCTGCAACAAACAAACAAAATGCAGGCAGGGATTGCTGTCAGGATGATAAAACTAAAGTCAGCATACATGAGCTGCGTAAACACTGGGGGCAAAAAGAAGGCTTAAAACCATAGCTAAGGAGTAATGTTATACTAGATTTTGTTTCTGTCTTCTCGTTTTGGTGAATACCGTAAGGACACCAGGCTGCAGTTTTATTCCGTTTTTTCGCTTCTCCGTGTTAATCTGAAAATTACCAAATAACTCATCCACAATTACCTTTTGCCCCACGCTTTCTAGGCACGACACCATGTTTTAAAACTCTGCATCTGAGCACTTTTTTTTTTTTTTTGCCTATCCATTTTCCCCAGCGAAACCTGCTCTTTAACACTGAATAGGAACAAATAGCAATTTGGGTTTTCTGTGGATTGCCATTTGCTCTGATTCAGTGGTAAAACGTGGGGTGGGGGTGGGGATGGACTGACACTCAGACACAGTGTTTTAAAATTCAGACCTGTGCTTTGGAATGTGGCACAAAAGGAAGCCTAGATGAGTCCAAAGAGGCTCTGGATGCACATGGTGCTTAAGAACATCAGGAAAGCCTGTTGGGTCAGGTCAAGGGCCCTTCTAGTCCAGCCTCCTGTTCTGACAGTGGCCCACCAGATGCCTATAGGAAGCCCTCAAGAGCACTCTCTCCTCCTGTGTTCTCCAGCAACTGGTATTCAGAAGCCTTACTGCGTCTCACTGCTACCATTCCACTGCACTATTTGCTCCCCAAATCACTCCACATCCAATGGAAGGCCTTCCTCCTTGCACTGAAATGAATGGGAGAGCCTGGGCATGCAGGAAAGTTTGCACATCACAGTGAGTAGGTTTTGGAGCAGGCCAACGGTCTGTACAAACGTATCCTTGGGTGAATTGAAACACAGTCAATTAGTACTTCTATATTTAAGGCTGCATTCTGATGCACACTTACATGAGACATGAGCTCTACTGAACACTGTGAGACTTACTTCTGAGTAAACATGCATAGGATTATGCAGTCAATTTCTGTCTGTGTACTGGGAGAGGAAATGAAAAAAAGTCCCTCCATTTATGTAATACTCAGCCCAACACAAAAGCCTCTCACATTGCATTTTAGCTCTGCTTTGATCTCAGAAATGTAACACAGGGCTTAGCTGGGAGCCACCCAGAGGTAACAAGTCCACCTGGATTGCATAGTGTTGCCAGCCACCAGCTACCTGTGATCAAGCAGATGTCTAGCACAGTGGGGATTAAGCCGAAACAGCTAGGTAGGGCCATTTCTCATTTTGGTATTAAAAGAGATGATATAATGATTTTTGGATGCAGATAAAATGAATTCGGAAACTCAAGGATCATTCTAAAAGCTCGTGGGCAGCTGTCACAAGGATTTTTTCCTCCCTCAGACAATGAAATTTCATAATTGGGTGAATTTTCTGCTTATTTTTTGAAGACAGCAAAGTGGACTAGGACCACAGGACTTCTCTACACTACATTGCATTTTTAACCCATTGGTTTTTGCCTCAAGAAGTAACTGCTGTCCCTTAAGTCATCCATGGATAACGGATAAGAAAAGCTGAACGATAAAGGAAGAGGGTGCCTTCTATGTTAAATGCAAATTTACTAACAACCTGGGAAGTGGCTGGGAGCTCCTGAGCTACCTGGGAAAGAGGCTTTGCTGCCCAAACTCCTACAGCGGTAAGGGCAACATCAGATGCGGTCCTAACACCTGCAATTCTATGCACATCAATTCAACAGTGTTCACTATAAAACTTACTGTGAGGTAAGTGTGCATGGGAAGGCAGCTAAATTATGTTTCTCCTTTTGGGGTTTTCAGTGTAATATGCAATGGGGAAACTAACCAATCTCCCCCATATCTCTTGAGCTGTTTCACACTTAGAACTCATGGGTCTCAAAGCAGATTTATAGCATTTAAGACAGAAAAAGAGTGAAAGGAGACACTTCACCAGCTTGGGAGTAGTTGAGCAAAGCAAAACACACATTGGCGGTGTGATGTTCCTTTCAGTTCTGTGGTTCTATGGCACGACCCCTATGTTTCCAAACGGCATCTTTATGGATGAAGAGGCATTTTTCATTTTGTAGCAGCCTGCTTCATTCACTGATGCCACATCTCAAGGTTCTGTGCCACTGCAATTCATCACCATGGAAGTGGCTGTGATATTGCCTTCACAACAACTCTGCAGGCGATGGATAAGAGGAGCAGATTGATAAAGGGGAAGAAAGGCTTCTGTTTTAAATGCAAATTTCTTGGCAATCAGCAAAAAGGCAGTGGGTAGGAGAGTTTAATGAGGTCCTAAAAGATTAGCAGAGGAATTTGAATCAATGATTCCTAACTGCTATTTAGAATACCAACTCTGGTGCTTTTAGCCCTTTCTAAATGAAATAGATTGCTTATCACCAACTTGGTGTGGTTGTGGCGGATCAGGGCCTCTTCCCAGCTCTGGTGTGACTGGAGGAAGAGCGTCACTTCCTCCTTCTCCTGTTGCACTGAATGCTTGAGCTTGCCTACAGTTGGAACCATTAAGAAAAGCCAGAGTCATGGCCTGATCTTTATGTGGTGGGGCTGTCCAAGGTTGAGTGGGTAACCCCAGCAGAGGACCTTGCTATGGAAGGATTTGGCTGCCCTATTTGGGGCCAGGGAGGATTTTGCTTCCAGATAATTAGGCCCATTTGGGGTTTTTGCCTACCTCGTAGTGACTGTCACAACTTGATGGCAGATAAGGCATTGGGCCGGATCCTTAGTCTAAATGGATGGGGGTGGGTACCCTCCTCCACTCCAAAGGATCAGGGTACCCCCTTAAAGGGTGCATCTGTCCTGTCACCCCAGATGTGGTACAGATGGGCCATGGCACCCCCTAAATGGTGATCCTGATGGGGGGATCACTCTGATTTGATGTGCATCATATGGTGACCCTTAACCTTGATCAACCCTGCCAAAATAACCAAGCAGCAAATGGGCCGGTTGATTCAGGATGCACACCCAATGCCTTTACCAAAACCTACTGGCATCTGTAACCAATAAAGTTGTGGCCTGTTTAATTCCCAGCTGGGTTTTCTGTGGTTATCGCAAGCTTATCGTGCCTTGGCTCCATTATCTGTGGCTCTACCGCTACAACCTTGTAGTAACTGCTTTGCGTTTGTAAACACAGCACAAAGTCTGGGTTAGGTGGTTTTGAACAGCCATCCTTGCCTCCTTCCCATCTGCTGACTCTGCAACATGTTTGTGGACTGAATATGACTACAATGGGAGGATTAGAAAAGGTTGGGGGGAAGAGTCATGGGGTGGGAGAAGGAAATAGTCAATAGATGTTCTTTTGTACTTGCCCCATGACAATGGCTTGATTTGCATCTTGTTAACCCAAAGTATGGCTTAGTGGGACTCCATGAATGTGCTGGTTCCCAGAAAGGAGTTCACAAATGTTTTGCCCCCTTCTGGGCCTTTTAGTTCAGCACTGGGTGGTAGCTAAGCCTAGGCTGGGCCTAGCATGCCATCCAAACCCAGGAGTGTGGTTGTTGTTGTTGATGATGATGATAAAAAACAAATGCATAGATCACTTCACAGCATAAAGTCATTGAAGCAGTTAATGTATCTCCTTTGTAACCATGGACAAATCTTGGCTACAGAACACCACTGAGGCGGAAAGACTTTAACCACTATCCTGGGCTAAGCCCAACCACACCGTGCTGAGCTAGACAGCCTGGGAAAGTGCAATTTCCTCCTCAGCAGCCAACATGTTCACTTGTTCATGTTAAGCCATAGTTTGGCTTGGTGTCAAGTGCGAATGCAGCCATCGAACGGATATATTTTGATAATATATTATCAATCAGCAGTGGCTGCTGCAAGAATGTTTATGTTGATATCAGTAGTTAAGCAGGCCAAAACCTTTGGCTTAAAGAGCTTCAATGACATTTGATGGAAGAAAGCAACTCTGCCATTTTCTTAGACTGAACTGTGTATCAACTTATTCTTCAATTCATAATGTTATGTTCCTCTAAGTTTATCATGGAACTTCCCAGGTACATGCAAAGCCACAGTGGTTCTCATTACTGCCAGAGCAAGTCCTACCCCTAAAATGCAAGCAGAATATGAGGGGTGGAAGAGAAATGTGAAAGCACTAGCCTTGGGTGCCTTTTATTATTATTATTGTATTAATCTGAAACACTTCAGGGTACTATGAACATAACCATCTGATGCTTGGATTTTAGAATTTTTTTAATAAAAAAATTAGCCTCTTCAAAATAATAAAATCACCCCCTTTTTAAAAGGAAATGAAACAAAAATAAAACAAAAGTAATAAGCTTGTCTACGTGTTTCACTTTTAGGACAGATTCTCATAAAAATCAATTTTGTACACAGAAATTCAATGAAATTCTGTTCTCTATTATAGAAATGCTTAACTCATGGCAAGCTTTGAAATAAAATAAAAATAAATACTTGGAAGAATTCGTTAAAAATAAAATAGACTGCAGTTGCCTGCTGGATATTAATACTGTCATATCTATCCCACCAGAAGAAAAGCCATCAAACCATCAAAATGTATCTAGGGTCGAAGGGAGAAACCGAGTTGGTTTCAAATTGCCACCCTAAGTTTTGACCGTTCAGTGGATACATTTTGAAGCATCGCTGCTGCAGGTAACATGGCACAGCTTAGTATTTTGGAATGACTATGCTTTAGTCCTCAAATTGTTTGGGTAAATAGAGTGGGTACACCGCCATGTTAGCCACATTCAAAATCCCATGGGCACATGGAACTTTCACGGCATATTTTCACATCCATCAAGAAGAATTCAATGACAGATATGACAATAGCTGCATGCTGGGTTTTCTTCTTCTTTTTAGTCAGTAGTCCAAACTTTTAACATGCCAGAATAAATGCCACTTTCCTTCTCCCCACCAGGGCCTGTTCAAAAAACCCCACTACAAATATGTAGCACAATGGTTGGTGACCAACTGAGCAGGTACTGGTTCCAGAACGTTTGTTTTCCTTCGAAGATGGCTTCTCCAAATGATGACATATTTGTGTCTTGCTCCTGCCAACTCCATGGGATTGGATGCTTGGCTTTATGCATTTATATCGGATATACAGTTCTACACATATATACATATATCACATATACATATATAGGCGTACATATATATGTATACATTCACACACATATATATATGTAGGCATTGTTAACTGCAAAATGAAATAAGAAAGCAGGCGGAATATAAGACTGACCTGGCTTACCTACACTCTGCTCACATTCAATGAGGTCTTCATCATCATTAGAACATTCCGCTGAATGGTCTGAGGAAATGAGGTCATCTGTTGTCTGACAAGTGAAACAAGCACAAGGAGACAAAAAGAAAGAACCGGTGATCAGACAAAAAGAATGACACTCCCAAGTAGATGAATCTGCAAACAGGAATACAATTGAACATAACTACTAAGCATAGGTAAAAAAGGTAAAGGACCCCTGGACGGTTAAGTCCAGTCAAAGGTGACTACGGGGTTGCAGCACTCATCTTGCTTTCAGGCCAAGGGAGCTGGCGTTTGTCCATAGAAAGCTTTCCACGTCATGTCGCCAGCATGACTAAACCACTACTGGCGCAATGGAACACTGTGATGGAAACCAGAGTGCACGAAAACATCGTTTACCTTCCCGCTGCAGTGATACCTATTTATCTACTTGCTCTGGCATGCTTTCGAACTGCTAGGTTGGCAGGAGCTGGGAGAGAGCAACAGGAGATCACCCTGTCGCAGGGAATCGAACTGCCGACCTTCCAATCAGCAAGCCCAAGAGGCCCAGTGGTTTAGATGACAGAGCCACCCACATCCCCCCCCCCCACTAAGCATAACCATAAGCAACAGAGAAGGTGCACCATCAACAGCAAGTATTGAGCTATGGAGAATTATTGCCAACTCAACTTGGCTTTGGCACAGATGTTTTGTCATGGCATATGCCTGGCTTCATATGCCTTTTAATTTTTGTCATTATTTACCTTAACATACATATGCACATCCTACCAGTTTTTTTAAAAAAATTATGTGGTGCCACACAATGTCTCCCATTTAAATTTATAATATTTAATGCTCCTGAAGTGCTTCTGGAGCATTCAAAGTATTTCAGAAACCACTGTGACAACCCTTTAAGTTTGGTCAGTATTAGTATCCCCATATTACAGAATTTCAGTGACATCAGCAACACTGCTTGGGGAAATGGTAGGAATGGTTGCAGGTTTTTTGTTGACAAATGAAAGTTTGGCCCTGTATACACAACACTTATGTTCTGTAGAACTGCAATATGTACTATGCTATTAGGACATAAATTTCTGTTACTAGGTACATTTAGGTAAAATTTGGTTGCAAGTAGTATAGATACGGTATAATCCTATTATCAAGAGACTGCCAGAATGAATCTTTTGCGCAGCTAATCCTTCTGGTCTGATAAAAATGTTGACTGTGGGCCAAACTACATGCATGTTAATCATGTGGTTTGCCTATGAGTACATGATCTTTTTTTCTAAAATAGCCAGTCTGCCCCAGACCCCAGACCTGGACACTTGGGGCTGCAGATTGGAGCAAACTGCAGGTTGAGGACAGGCGTGATTTGAATAGGAACCATAGCGGAGGGCAAAGGTTCCCTGCTCCCATGTTGGGCAAGGGCTGTAGCTCAGTGGTAGAACATCTGGTTTGCATGCAGAAGGTCCCCGGTTCAATCTTTGGTATCTCCCAATAAGACTGAAATCCTGGAGAGCTGCTGCCAGCCTGTGTCGGCATCACTGAACTAGATGGACAATAGCCTGACTTTGCACAAGGCAGATTCCCATGTTTCTATAGTTTGGCCATGTGCAGTTAAGCTTCTGTTAATAATAATAATAATAATAAATTTCTTATATCCCACCCACCCCAGCCTCTCTGGGTGGCTTCCAACAAAATGCAGCATCAAACATCAAAAACTTCCCAAAACAGGGCTGCCTTTAGATGTCTACAATAAATTGTATAGTTGTTTAACTTTCTGACATCTGGCAGGAGGACATTCCACAGGATGGGTGCAACTACTGCAAAGCCCTTCTGCCTGGTTCTCTGTAATTTCACTTCTCACAGTGAGAGAACCACCAGAAGGCATTCAGCGCTGGACCTCAGTATCCGGGCTAAACAATGCAGGTGGAGATGCTCCTTCAGGTATATAGGCCCAAAGTCATGAAGGGCTTTAAAGGACAATACCAACGTTTTGAATTGTGCTAGGAAACGTACTGGGAGCCAATGCAGATCTTTTAGGACCAGTGTTATGTGGTCCCGGCAGCTGCTCCCAGCCACCAGTCAGGCAGCTGCATTTGGGATTAATTGGTGGCCCCACGTAGAGTGCAGTGCAGCAGTCCAAGTGGGAGATGACCAGAGCATGTACCCCTCTGGAGAGACGGTGGCTAGGGAGGAAGGTTCCAGATAGAGTTGGTAGACAGCTGCCCTGGCCATGGAGTGTACACTGAACAGGGCAGGTGTGCCACCATGTTAAATAGGCCAGGCAGAAAATTGCCTTCCAGATACATCCACATAAAGCCAAACACTCAGCCCAGCTAAATTCACAAGAATGGATTCCTGTGCAATGTTAACAAAATGGTCAGAGCACAGCAGGTAGGGTCAAAGATCTGGCTCAGAAAAGCTGAAGCCACATCAAGAGCATCTGTGGCCCCAGTGAATTGCAGCACATGTTCCTTACACTTTCCAGCTGATAATCCTTTTTTTCTTTCTTTTTTTTGCGGCTGCTCTAATTAACGAGCAGCATGTACCACAGTGTGTTAAGGAGAAGTGTAATGGCATCTCTCCCCAGCAGCAACTCCTTCATGTAATTGCTGCAATTAGTAGAATTACTAATGGAGACCATTAGGGAGATTCTGTGGAAGCCTCTGGACACAGGCTATATGGCTCTTGCACAAGGCTACCAAATTACCCTGCCCTCAGCAACACGAACTCAGAGCTCGCACATGGAATTCTTTCCTCTTTCCTCTTTCGCTCCTGCAGGCATCAAAGGTGTGTGGTCTCTGTAATAAGAATTCCTGAACTGGAAGAAACCAATACACTGGAAAGAACCAATTTTGAAGTGGCCAGCTTGAGATACCATGCTTGCTCTTTTCAGAACAGTTTTCAGAATCTGCAAATATGGATCATGCAGGAAGAAAGATGAAGGCTAGCTGCAGTGATCTCCATCGTCTGTGTTTTTAATTATGCATACAGAATTATGTGTGTCTGTCTATCTAGCTACCATCTATCTATCTATCTATCTATCTATCTATCTATCTATCTATCTATGCAGGTTTTGGTGTCTTCGGGTGTCTTCCCGTGTAAGAGTCGGGGTGTCTGTGCGACGTTTCGACGAGGTCTCACTCGTCATCTTCAGGCTGGTGCTTTCGGCTTCTTGTTACTGGAACAGAGCCAGTAACAAGAAGCCGAAAGCACCAGCCTGAAGATGACGAGTGAGACCTCGTCGAAACGTCGCACAGACACCCCGACTCTTACACGGGAAGACACCCGAAGACACCAAAACCTGCATTCCTGTACCCGTGAAAATCTACGAAAGCAACTATCTATCTATCTATCTATCTATCTATCTATCTATCTATCTATCTATATCTCTCTGTCCCCTATAATCATTCTGTGTTCTCACCAGCTAAATTACAACCTACGAGGTAAAGCATATATTGTATTTTATCTAATCACCGGGAAAATCAAGTGGACTCGGAATTATAGAGACATCAAATTGGGAGACTAGAACAGATGCATAGCTAAAAGAATTTAACAGCCTAAGTGGTAGAATGGCTTGGCACATGAAGAATGTTGGGGCAAGGTTTTAAAACAGTGTTCATGAATGAAGGGTTTTGATAGGGGCAATCTGACCAATGCCTAAATGAGGAGCCTATGGGTTGGAATGGAATACTCTGTTAGGGAACCAAATTTGCTTAGCTGTCAGGAGGAGCAAAGCAAGAAATATGGTGAAAGGTTGTCATCAAGGGGAAAACAGAGGGTGGATCTGGGGGGGAAAAACACTATAAATAAGTCATAAATTAAATCTTTTTAAACAAAAGAAAAAACCCTTATGTAAAACAGCTTAGAAAAGTTTTGTGCTCTACAGTGCCATCTGGTATTGCGTATTTATAACACATTTAAAATGCTAGTGGTTTTTTTTTTTACTAATGTAGGTGAGTCTAGAGGCTCTGGGAAGCCAGTGAGAGACACACAGGCTCTGGTAGAGGATAGGGAAAGGGGGATAAAAGGACAAAGGCTAAGATCAGATGGATATAGAAAAATAGGAGAAACTAGGGGAAGGCCATAGCTCAGTGGTAGAACATCTGCTTTGCTTGCCTAAGGTTCCTAGAGCAATCCCTGTTGGGCTGGGAATGTCCTCTGTCTGAAGCTCTAGAGAGCCACAGTGTAGACAATAATGAGCTAGATGGACCAATGTTCTGACTCCATATAAGGCAGCTTCCTATGTGCCTAGAAGAAGAAGGAACTATGTAGGTGTGGGAGACAAGTGAATAGAGAAGTGGACCTGGGGTCAGACCAATATATGAGGTAGCTAATCCAGGCTTGCAAGCTAAAAGATCATTATTCGTAAGAACCAATAACTTCATTTCTTTTTTGTTTTATATGTCTACATACATAGCAGGTTGAGTATGGTTTGACAATGCATCCAATTCTGAAATATTTATATTCCATTTTTCTTTAAATCTCAGTGCTGGAATTACTCAGTCCTGTATTAATGGTTGTAAAACTAAAGGCAGGTATTATAGTAAATGCCAATAAAATATTCCCCTAGACAAAACACTTTTCATTTGTCCTCTAAAAGAGCTTTTGCCACATTTATAATATTATTTTTATTCTCCCTCTGCTTTGCCATTGTGTTTATTGAAATTGACTTGGTATCAAACTAGAGCAGGAGGAAGCTGAAATGTCTGCATCTAACCTTGAGGATTTATGGACATATTTACCTTCAAATTCCCTCAGTTTCACAGAACTGCCTCTAATGAATTATTGTTTCTGTAATCACCACCTTCTAATTATTCACTCGAAGGGTTTCATCAATCTTGCTTTTGGTGAGGGTCCTGCATCTGTGTTCATTACTATACATCATGGGCATGGCAAGGAAATTCTGAATAGCATGGCGAGATGTGGTCAGGACAATTACATACCCTCTTCCCTTTTCTGACAGCCCAAAGTTGGAATTTATGCTCCAAATCCATATCCTTTGACCCTCTGTTCCACATAAAATGGCTGTCTCTGAAATCTTCCACAGAGAACAGTCCCTTTTTGACTACCCCACTCACTCGCTGTGCCATGATTTGATGGGCATTAAGCACAAGATAAAATAAACCCTGCCACAGAACAGCTTTATGAAATTATAAATAACACATCCAGTGAATGATGGAGTTCTCATTTTTAGTGTGAATGGAAAAGAGAAAGGCCTATAAATATTGCCCTCCCTCAGTCAGAGAAACTGTGCCACAATATGTTCCTGATGGCTGCCTCACATTCTTTTAAAAAAATGGGGTTTACATTCTCTTAGAAAAGGTTCTCTAAACCCCTCATTCCTGCCCTGATTTGCCTTTGAATTTGGATTTTTACCATGCTTTGGAATGAAAATAGCATAGGTTCCACACCGCCAAGTGTCCCGGTTTAAGTGGGTCATCCCGAATTGGCAGAAGCAACCCCATTTTGGCTCCTTTGCTCCGGCCACACCAGAGCGTGGGAACCAAAGGCGGGCGCAAAACCTACCTTGCCCCTTCGTGTTGCTACTCTTCCTCCTCCTCCCATCACAGCAATTCCAGAAGCTGTTTTCCGGAAATATGTCTGCTGAGGTGGAGGAGGCAGAGGTGGAAGCTGAAGGTAGGAGGTGAGGAGAACAGGTGGGTGGGGTAAGCAAAGGAGTGCAGAGATGGGGTGAGCAGGGAGCGCTACAATCAGGTAGGTAGGTGGGTGAAGGAAGGATTGCCGAGAACAGGCATGCGGGAGGAGAAGGGGTGTCCCCCTTTCCCCTTCCAGAATATTGGGACATATTTGGTTGCAGTTCTACTAAGTCTAGTCCTACTAAGCATTCACATGTTACATTTAACGTTACTTAGAAACTGGGCCCAAATATTTCCTTGGTTGTGCCATGCCACCTGAGCATTTCATTCCATCATGCATATCCTATAAACACCATGCGTATCTGGATACGGATCTTAATGTTCATTTCTCTGAAACCGAAGTAGGTAATTGAGACAGGGCATCTTAGATGTATTTCTCTAGGCAATGTTTGATGAAAATGTGGGGATGAGAAAGCAAACACACACCGCCACACCCCCAACCTTAGGAATTCTGTATTGTGCTGTTAGTTGTAGACGCACAAGGGCCAGTCGGTGGCAATGTGCAGAGAGGTTGCAAGTAGGAAATGACCTGTTCCAACATGGTGTCCTGGCTCTCTCCTAATCCTACACATCCCTCATATTGACTTTGTTTTCCTTTTCCTTCCCCCGTAAGTTTTACCTGAACAAGAAACTCCAAAACTCCCCTTTAGAACACGGCACTTGGTGGAAATTCTGCTCCCCTCCACTACCAAACTACACTGCTGATTTTAGTTTTGACTTCATTGCAGCTTCTTCCTGCCTTTCTTTCTGTGCTGCAGCCCATGCATCATTTTAAAAGCAAGTAACATCAATGAGCTTATGCTCCTCATCCATCTGACAGCAAGTCTATTCAGAATGTGATGAAATGCTGCTTTTCAATGGAAGGAAGATTCGTGGGAGTTGTTGTACAAAGGCTGGCTCCCCCTTTATGTCACTTAAAAAAACCAACCATTGAAAAATGGCAACAAATAAGTGATGCCACTGATATGTTAGCAGGCTAATGTGATTTTTGGCTACATTAATGGAAAGAGTTTCCAAGTCATGCCGTGTAATAGTTTATTCTGCACTAGTCAGGCTTCATCTGAAGTAGTGCATTTAGTTCTGGTCACCAAACTTAACAAAGGACAAAGACAAACTTCAAGGAGGGGAGAGAAGATCACAGTGGTACATGATGAAAATTTGAAAGAATTGTCTAGCTTAGAGAAGAGTAGACTCAGAGGGGATGTGAAAATGCCCTTCAAACACCTGAGCAAACACCCAGAGGAAAAGGACTAGATTTAACAGCCTTAAGTTACAGGAGGGTAGATTTTGGCTGAGCTTCTTAAGCAAAAGAGCAATTTGTCAATGGAACTGGGTACCAGAAACAGTAATTCTGGGCTCTCATAAGAACCTAATAAGAGCCTGCTAGATCAGGCCAATGGCCCATCTAGTCCAGCATTCTGTTCTCGCAGTGGCCAACCAGATTCCTCTGGGAAACCCTCATGGAGGATTCAAGCATAAGAACACTCTCTCCTCCTGTGGTTTCCAACAACTGGTATTCAGAAACATTTCTGCCTCTAATTGTGGAGAAAGGGTATAGCCATCACGACTAGTAGCCATCAATAGCTCTCTCCTCCATGAATTTGTTCAATTGGCTTTTAAAGCCATCCAGATTGGTAGTCCATGGAGAAGGCTGATCGCCGAAGAATTGATGCTTTTGAATTATGGTGCTGAAGGAAACTCTTGAGAGTCCCATGGATTGCAAGAAGATCAAACCTCTCCATTCTTAAGGAAATCAGCCCTGAGTGCTCACTGGAAGGACAGATCCTGAAGCTGAGGCTCCAACACTTTGGCCACCTCATGAGAAGAGAAGACTCCCTGGAAAAGAGGGATGTTGGGAAAGATGGAGGGCACAAGGAGAAGGGGACGACAGAGGACGAGATGGTTGGATAGTGTTCTTGAAGCTACCAGCATGGGTTTGACCAAACTGCGGGAGGCAGTGGAAGACAGGAGTGCCTGGCGTGCTCTGGTCCATGGGGTCACGAAGAGTCAGACACGACTAAACAACAACAACAAGATTGCTGGTCATCACTGCCTCTTGTGGAGTGAGTTCTATAGTTTAACTATGCCCTTCAAGCACAAGCTGTGAGCTATTTGTTGGGATGATCTAATCCTGCATTAAACTACAGGTCCTCTCCAACTTGATAGTTCTGTGATTTAGCCCCTTTTACCTAAAGATGTACAGTAGTTTTAGATTTTATCTTGAGCATCCTTTGCTGTTGATAATTTAGCCATGTTAAATTATCTACATCCAGGAATATCAGTGTTCCTTCCATGCATTAATTTTCTACTCTAGTAAATTAAGAGACTAGATTTTGCTTATCATAATGGTATAATTACTAATAACAATGACATGATTTTAATTTTTTGATTATAAGGAGAATGGAGCATCTGGAATGCTCAGGTGGCATGACAAAACTGGGAAAATATTTGGGACCCATTTCAAATTAAAATTTAACTTAACATGTTAGTAGGACAAGAACTGGAACCTAAGCTATTGTCATCCCAAAGCTCTGTAGACATACAAATTACATGGTAAGTTGAAGCAGGAGTCCATATTGAATGTTTCCTAATATATCTAAGCACTTTTCTCTAAGAGAGGTGTGTGTGTGTGTGTGTGTGTGCAAGTAATTTCCCCAATGAAATGCATTTTTTTAAATATTATTTAGTCATAACACTTTCCCCTTAATGTATGCTTTTTTGGCACATTTTTGGGTGGGGGAACTAAACTGCAAAATTTGAAGAAGTGCAAATTCCAAAGGAGAGATGCATTTGCATTCATGCACTGGTTCAGAAAGTATGACTTCTGTAGGCTCACGTTAAAATGCAAACCAAAGGAATTTTTCCCCATCCTCAAGTCCGGTGTCCTGTTTCCCACAGTGCCCCAAAGGATCCTTCTGCAAAGCCGGACATAAGTGCAGAAGCTCTCTCCCACTGGTATCCCACTGGCATTCAGAGATATTGTGGCTCTGATCCAATTTAAAATCACAAGGACTATTGGTAGTTTTATCTCTAGGAATTTGTCCAACTGAGCTTTACTAAGTTAATGTCACTGTCTGACAAAGTACTTCCGCTAATAGCTAAAATGAACCTCCATGTTGGGAGGCAGTAAACCCCTGAACACTAGGTCTGTTACCTTCATGCCTTGCTTGTAAGTAGTCCAAAGGCATCTGGATTGGGGGCAACATGGTGAATTAGAGAGACCCTTGCTCTGACCCAGCAGAGCCCTTCTTCTGGGAGAAAAAAACAATCAAACCATTCCCCATTTCTCCAGCCCCTCAACAGAGCAGCCAAGAGAAATACCAAGGGCAGAATTCCTGTCATTCACATTTCTCTTTAAGGAAGGCAGTCACTGCAAGAGGTCTCATCATGGGAACAAATTATCTCTTATAAGCCCAGGATCCTGATTAACTGGAAGCCAGTCATTAACCAGCATGCCCTTCATTCACCACATCAACCTGAGTTAACAACAACAAAGGAACTATCACTCCATCCTCTGAAAAACTCCCACCCCTTACATTTCCTGCGTATGTGATCCCTGCTGGACGTAAAAATGGAAACCACACTTGCTGCCAAATTATATCATTAAGTAGGGTTCACAATGGGGCTACCTACTGTAACAAAATCAGCCACTCAATCATTACCACAGCAGACAAGAGATTAAATAACTAGCCACACAAGTTAAAAACGGGGAAGTAAATCAGCCTTCGTTTCTGCACTCCATCTGTGCATCAAGCAAGTCTTGTATCAAGTGTTGTTTTAAAAGAGAGGGGGGGAGGGGTGCACCGCAAGCTGGAATTAGCCTTTGGGCACTACAATTGCAGAACAGATTCAGTAGTTCATTACTGCTGGAAAAGAAAAGCCACCCGCTTCTGGATCACATTGCGTGTCAAGTATTGGATAATTTTTCATTCTGAGCCCTAAGCATTCAGAAGACAATGGAAAGTGGGGGAGGGGATGTCTGGCTTTCTGGTGTCCGAAAGGTCCTCTTTTCTGTTTAGAGCAAGGAAGACAAGGAAATCTAAATAAGAAGGGACTGCAAAAAAAAAAAGGAGGAAGAAAAAGAAGGGGAGGATTAATCTGTCTGTTGTTCAAGGCACCCTGACAGAGGAAAGAGGAGTATTGAACCACAGCAGCTTAAACCAAACTTCAATGTACCTTCCCAAAAGCAGGAGGGATGTAATGCTATGTGGTGTTCCGCTGATAAGCAAATCCCTCTAAATCCTTTCAATTTATTTCTTGGCCTGAAGAAATTACATATTATTTAGGGGCTAAATAAATAAATAAAACATACATCTCTGGGAATCTAGATTGCTTGTTTATTGATTACACACATTCGCTCTGCCTCTAACACACACAAGAAGATATATGCACACACACACACACACACACACACACACACACACGGCTGAATCCAAACCGACATCAAGCTTCTTTCTTTTCTTCTTTAGACATAGCTTAGCAGCTCCTGATGCGATTTAGAGCTGGATCATGTTCCACCTACAAGCTGGATCATGTTCCACCTACAAAACATGTGGCTCACTCCCTGCCCCTTTGACCACTGTAATGGTTGAATTTAGACCTTATGGATAGCATCTGTAGTGAGATCTGCAGAGACCTAGACAGCTTCTGGGACCTCAGGGCAGTTGATAGCCACATACTGAATGATGCACTTCACTGGCAGAAAGGAGAAAAGAAGATGTGCCACCAAGTTATTCATGCTACTGCTATAACTACTTCTAGGTAATGCTACATAAACCTGCTCAATGTGAGCCAGTATGATGTTGGAGGTGGGAACTGGATTTTGATCATGGAGTCATAGGGAGAAGTGGCTTCAAAAGCTGGGTTGCAATAGCTTCATACTTTATGGAGCACATATAGCAGTTTAGCATGACTGAGTCAGGGTTTTCCAATGCAAGTCCTGCTTTAAACTTTGTGTTTTCTACAGGATGCCACTGGAAAGTCAATATCTTTATAGTTTAAAAAACATACACACACAAAATCTTGCTTTACTACAAAATCTAGGCTTCCAACTTGGCTTTCAGCCTGAGAATCACACGGGTAGGTGGGGAGAATTCTTATACTGAGATTCCAGGAAAAAGTGGATAGGAAAGCAAAAGAGATGCTTCAAGTGTGACCCAGGCACGTTTATGATCACTAGTGCAACGTTGTGCAGCTGAACACAACAGAGAAGTACTCTCTGGCTAGAAGGGGATTGCAGGGTTGCTGGCCCTGTGACCCCAAGGTTGCTGCTGATCCACGGATCACTGAAAGCTGAAAACATGAGAAAGCCAAAGTCCCAGGACTTGAGCCTTACTCGCTTAGCACAGGGCGGTGTGGATTTCTGAAAGCCAGAGGCTCATCTAGCCTAAGAACCAGCATCAGCTGTCCTTTCAGTACTCAGCCTCCAGTGGGAGAAATCAGCCTCCCTGCTTGTTGTGTCAGCCCTGTGCTTAATAACTGTGTCAGAAGAATATTTTTCATTTACAATCTCCTTCTTTGCTGGAAATCAATATGTCGTTTTGCTGGCATGTTTTGCCCCAGTCTCCTGGACATCTTTATTTAGCTTGTCTTTTCTCTCTTCAAGAGGAGGGAACCGTGTTTGATTTTGTTCTCTTATTGATTAGATCGTTCAGAGAGAGAAATAAATAACTAAGTACAGTGCAGTGGCTTTAATGGCATCTTTTAAGGCTCGGGAGCTCTGTGACGCATTGGCTCTTTTTCTAACGGCTGAATTAAAAGGCACCGAAATCTATAAATTTAGGTCACTGTGCATTAGAAAGACATAGGCAGTCATATATGCAGTCTGAACCAGTGTGTACCCTCCCCATGTCTTCATTAATATATATTGGGCCTATATTTTTAAATAACAGAATTTTCTACCATCTACAACCACTCCCCTTCTTCCAGCTGAGCTGTGATTATAGTGCCAAACACACAATGTGCCCTGTCTTAGTAATGGCATTAGAAAGGTCCCTGGGGAAGACAGGCAGTGGTTCTGTTCAGATGATCATATGTTGTCTTAATAAGCTGAGGCATAAATGAACCTTGTGCCAGTTCACAGAACTATTTTCCTCCCATCCTCTCAGTACCCCTGAATCCTAGCTGTTAATGTTTCCCTTTTTTAAAGGGAAATTTCCTTATTCCGAACAGGATTTCCCTTTAAAAAAGGGAAAAGTTGACAGCTATCCCTTAATACACTTAAACATAGTTTCCCATTTCATCTGAGCCTGAAAACTATGGTTGTCAGCTCTGGAGTAAGGTTGAATCTTGCAGCAACTTGGCGGAAATGACTGGCAGAATCCGAGACCAGGGAGAAGAGTCGGTGAAAGAAGATTGGAAAAAAATTAAAGTTTATTTACAGAAATATTGTAAAATTAATGAATGTTAGAAGGATGCTGGAATGAAGTTATATGGCTTTAGCAGAAATGTTATAAAGAATTAAGCAAAGATAGATTGTTAATGGGTCAAAGTGGAAATTTAAGGTTAGATTGTGTTGAGATAAATTATAGAACAAAAATTAAGAAAGATGGAAAGGATTTGCTGAAATAGCTAATTGAACAAAAATACAAAAAAGGGGGGTGTGAGGAGGTCGATGATACAAGTAAATGAAAGGTAGAGATTTAGAGATATTGGATGTGTTTTTAAAATGTTTTTGCTTTTCTTGTTGTTTTGCTGCATTTTTTTCTTTTTCTTTTTGATGTATTGTGAACTTTTTATTGTTTCTTTTTTCTTTTTTCTGTAACTATTAAACTTTTAATAAATATCTTTTTTAAAAAAAGAATCTTGCAGCAACTTCTAACCATGGTTTATGATATTGGCATGCTCCAATGCTGGCAACCACAGTTTCCTGGTTCAGATGAAATGGGAAACCATGGTTAACAGAATGCTTGCAGTTTGCATATTCAAGCATGCCAAGAAGGGAGGAGAGAAATGGTTGCATGCCTGAGCAAAAGGCTTTTCATTTTACACCAGAAACTGAGCATTCAAACCAGGCCAGGAAATATACTCCCTCAAGTTTCAACTGTAGCTTTGCTTGCCATCTGAAAAACAAATATGAGCCCAACGCTGCACTGTGCATGCAAAGCTTGCCATATGGGCTTCTAGATTAGAGATGTACAGCTCCATCAACGTGCAGATTGGAATGGCGTTCTCCAAATTACACATTTCTCAAATGTCCAGAATCAGACACAGTTCTCAGCTCAAATGACATATGAAAATGTGTTTAAAATGCATAATTTGAGGGAGGAAATAGGTATAGGATTGGGTATGTTCAAATATGTATTTACTGGTTGCGTTTTGTGCGTGTGTGTTTAAATCACATGAAAGGAGCACAGATCAGAAACAGACTGATTTGTCCATTCCTAAACCTAAACAGATGAGCACAGAACTGCAGCTTTATTCTGCAAAGTGCCATGATTTGGTTTTGAGTCTGAATTTGAGCACCCAAAGGGGGCTTATGTTCACACAGTTATCCCACTCCAGCGCAATTTAGTGAGGCCATTGTCCCATTTAAATTAATGAGGCGTAAGTTAGTCAAAACTAAACTGTCACAATTCAGCACATCTAAGCATAATTAAATTTCCCTGTTTTGGGGCCAGTGCAGAAGATCTTCTAAAATCGTGTCCCTGTATTATTTAATCATATGTATTTTATTTATACCCTTCCCTATCTTATTGGCCCAGGAGGGCTTCCAGCAATATACCGTAATCATTCCAATGTATCATAGTCCCCCCTCCCCCCGGAAGGAATCATTATCCAAAGGCCTTAAAGCTAAAACCGTTCAAAACATCATGAAGCCATACAACATCAGACAATAATATAATAAAATAAACTCCACTCTGAAACTCAAATTACACAAACATCCAGAGGACTTGGTTGATGATCAGTATTAAAATAAACAAACAAACAAACCCCATAACCAGTTTCATCAAAAGCCCCCTAGAATTGAGGAGGGGGAAATCATAGAATTGTAGAGTTGAAAGGGACCGTGAAGATCATCTAATCTAACCCCCTGCAATGCCTGAATCTTTTGCCCAGTGTAGGACTCAGACCCATAACCCTGAGGTTAAGAGTCTCATGCTCTGCCAACTGAGATAGCCAAAAAGTTGGTAGGCAGGCAGGCAGGCAGGCAGGTAGGTAGAGTTAATGATGACCTTCTTTGAGCAGACAGTTCCAGTACCCTGAAAATAACCCTGCTTCTTTGTTACTACCAACCTTGCATTGGAAATGTTGAGTTGTTCCTTGCAGTAATGAAGAAAGATGGAAGCTGTTGTAAGCTAACAACAAATGTTTTATTTACTTTTCACATAGAATAGGGTTGCCATATTTTAAGAAGTAAAAAACCAGGACACACCGGAAATAGTTGAGCTTTTTTGTAGGAAGACCCCAAAATTGTTGACCTGTTTTTCAGACAAACCCCAAAGTTGTTGAGCTTTTTACTTCAAAAAAAGAGGCGATTTTTCGATTGACTTGCCTAAGATCCAGGACAAAGTGCTACCTTTCAGAAATTCCCCCAGATGTCAATTCCGCCACTGAAATCCAGGTAATATCCGGGAAAATCCAGAAGTATGGCAGCCCTACATAAAAGACTTTCCTCTTGAGCCACCTCCTCCTGTTTCCCTCTCTGCTTTGGCCACACCCCTTCACTCTGTTCCTTCCGGACCCGCTCTTAAAGGAGCCTTACTTCTACAAATGCTTCCAGGCATAAGAATTTCCAAAGAGGACTCAACTCCAGGTAATGTCTAAGACAAGTGCATCTGGTGAGTGCCACAAGAAGTATGGTAGTTACCTCTTTAGGCCACCCATCCCCAGTGTGATGCTCTCCAGATGTGCCTTTGAAAAGTGCTCAGAAACTTCAACTGGCTCAAAGCTGCAGCAAGATTGCTGAGCAAGGCTAGTTATAGGGAGCGCACGACTCCCTTATTAGAACAGCTCCCCACCAGGATTTGGGCCTGAAGGTCCAATGGAAAGTGTGAGTGCACAGAGTGCCATTTGTAAGCAAACACATTTTTTGATAGTGCACAACATCATGGCTGAGCATGGGGCACATCTGTTAAGGCATCAGTGTTGGCTTCTAGTTCTGCTGCTTTGTAGAGCTTGAGCCTATATAAGGTAGTCTTAACTCAGATCTTCATAGAATCATAGAATCATAGAACTGTAGAGTTGGAAGGGACCCCCAAGGATCATCTAGTCCAACTCCCTGCAACACAGGAATATGCAGCTGGTCCATACAGGGATTGAACCTGCAACCTTGGTGTTCTCTTAAACTGGCAGGTTTTTAAAAAGCACTGAAGATATGTTTCAAAGTTTAAAGTTTTAAACCGAGTTTTGCTTTGTTAGCATATATGCAACGTATCCAACTTAGTTTTTAAAAAGTGGTTTATATACCCCAACACTAATGACTACTATCAAATATATGGCATAAGAATTATCAGGTGTTGCTGTGTGGAACTTTTCATCCTGGTATAATTGGGGAAGAAATATCCTATGTGGAAAATAGTTCCCAGTGCCAAGACTGCTTTATTTAAAGTTTGTGTGGTAAAGAATTTTATTCATAAAACAATGTAAGTACAACAGCTTTTAATAAATGTGCTTTAAAATGCCCCTTTTAATTCTAGTGTTTCAAAGTTCCTCAGAGTCCAATAAGATAAACATCTACCTTTGAATATTTACCATAATGCACAGGCAGGCTGCTTCTTCCCCAGACTTAAATCTTAAACAGAACAACGTGCTGCCAGCTCAGTTTATCATTCCTTGCACTTCATTCACTTGCTCTGTACACATTAACACACTCCTGGGACACAGTGTTTAAATACCTTCACTCTGAGGACAGACACATTAGCATCCAGGGTGAGTCTCCAAACACCTTTAAATGCAGAATAAATCCTTCCTAACTATCTTTGCAGTCGGGAGGCAAATTAACATATGAAACTATTTCCTGAAAATACCTTTACAGATTATACCCCTCATCAACATATAAAACTCACACTTTGAAAGAAGGCTTCATAGGTAGCCCAGCCACTCATGAGCTGAATGGCAGCTCTGTGATCTCAAATGTATAGTTGTGCCCTTCAGTGCAGTGTGGGGTTTATGTGTGTCATAAATTACCAGTACGAATAAGCTGATCCCAATCAGGACTCCAGGATGGGGCACAGAGACCTCAGTGTGGCCCCAGTCTTATACCTGAACCCATTCATTTCATGTTAAAGTTCCCCACCACCAGGGTCCTTATTTGTAGAGAGGGCACTTATCTGTAGAGGAGAAAACAACCCTTCACTGAAGCACAGAACTATACAGCTACGGTCACATGTTGTTTGGCCCACACTTGAACCTTAAGAAGAACATGTTCTTGCTTTATTTAGAGATCTACTAAGGACAAGCAGTGACCATCCCCAAGGCCAGAGAAACTCAGGATTTCTGAAATGCAATAAAATGCTAGAACTAAGATGAAATTTACCAGGTGAGAACTTTCTGTGGATTATCTTTTCGCCACTCTGAAAAATAGTCCTATTTTGCCAAACATGTTCTACCAATTCTGCCATTCTCTCCAACAACAAAAACCTGGAATGACGCAACCTTTCAGTCATTATGAGGTCTGAAAAGTAATGGCAGGACTGCCATCACAAGAAGTCCTTTGCTTGCACCTGCAGCAAAACCAAAACCACACTCACGGCCAGCGGTGTTATTAGACGTGTGAGTGAAGTGGAAGCAGAGCTCGGAGGGAAGAAAGATGTAGAGAGCAAGTGAGGATGAATTGCAGGAGGATGGAAAAGGAAGGAAAGGAGGCAGGAAGGCAGGCAGGTGGACAGATGGACCAGAGGAGGAGGAGGAGGAGGAGGAGGGGAGGAGATTCAACCTCATGGAGGAAGTCACTGGGAGAGTGCAAAAGGAGACAAAAAGCAAACTTTTGGATTTTGGGGCCCATGGTCTCTCCTGGCTTCGGGAGATACATCTCCTTGCCAAGGTCACAAGGGCCCAACAATACAGCACCTTGCAAAATGCTGAATACCTGCCTATAAGAACCTCACTCCTTCTGGGGGGATCTTGGTTTTTGATTGCGCTGTACACAAACATCCTATTTGTGCATTGCTGAAGAGAGAGAAAAAGGTGGTGCTGGGGGACACGACAACTTCAAATTCCACTTCCTTGGCGGCTGAATGAGTAAAGAATTTTATGGCATAGTAGTAATATATATATATATATATATATATATGCAGGTTTTGGTGTCTTCGGGTGTCTTCCCGTGTAAGAGTCGGGGTGTCTGTGCGACGTTTCGACGAGGTCTCACTCGTCATCTTCAGGCTGGTGCTTTCGGCTTCTTGTTACTGGAACAGAGCAGAGTCTGGTGTTTGAGTTCCTATAAATACTGTTGAGGGGTGTGGTGTATAGCCTCCAACGTTCTGGGCAAAGAGGAAGTTCCTAGATTAGTGTGCCTTTTCTTCTTTTGTTCCTTAATTACTTGAGGGATATCTTGGGTGATTTCATGAGTGATATTCAGAATATCACTGGGTGGGTCATTAAGTGTAGATTAGTTGCTAAAGCTTTCGTGTCTTGACCTCTTGAGCTTGTGAAGAGTTTTTCTGAGAAGATGGCTGTGCTGCATTTAGTTGTGCTCTGGCTTGGCTTCGTGTATAGGGGCGAGCTATGGTTTTGTGCCTTGTGCCAGCCAGATCTGTGTAGGGATTGCAGGGGGGTGCAGCATCCGGAGGTGCCACTATAGTTTGGCTACTGGATGGAGTCTGTAATATGTCTGTGGAGAGGGTCTGGGTTTGGGTCTGGTGTGGTTGATTGGTGACGGCGTTCTGTGTGCCTCTGGTTCTGGTGTCGGTTTTTGTGGGGAGGGCTAATTTCCAGATGTCTGGCAGGCGGGACGTGTCGTCACGCTTGTTCATGTTGTGAGGGTGTTTCTCTATCTCGATGGCTTCCATGATTATTCTCTTGTGGTGATGTTCCATGTTAAAGAGCAATTTGGAATCTGCAAAATTAATTTCATGTCCTGTTTCTTTCATGTGTTGGAAAAGAGAGGAAGTTTTTTCTTCTTTTTTGACGGCATTCTTGTGTTCTGCGATACGTGCATTTATTCGTCTGTTTGTTTGTCCAATGTACGTGGCTGGGCAGACTTTGCAGGGTATTTCATAGACCCCTTGGTTTTCCAGCTGGATTTTGTCTTTTGGGTTTCTGAGGATATTGGCTATTTTTTGGTTGGTGCAGAAGGCTGTTTTGATATTGTGTTTATGGAGGATTTTGCTGATTTTGTCTGTAGTGCCCTTGATATAAGGAAGGAGGGCCATGCCATTGTTTTCTTCTGTGTCTTGGTTTTTGGGGGGTGTTTCTTTTTGGATTAGCTTCGTAACCCTGTTTTTCTGGTATCCATTGGCGATTAACACATTTGAGAGATTCTGTAACTCAGTTGTCAAGTGGTCTTTGTCAGCCAGGCGTTTGGTTCTGGAGATGAGAGTCTTGGCTACGGAGTTTATTTGTGCAGGGTGGTGGTGTGATTGTGCATGTAAGTAGCGGTTGGTGTGTGTTTTTTTCCGCCTGGCTGACAAAGACCACTTGACAACTGAGTTACAGAATCTCTCAAATGTGTTAATCGCCAATGGATACCAGAAAAACAGGGTTACGAAGCTAATCCAAAAAGAAACACCCCCCAAAAACCAAGACACAGAAGAAAACAATGGCATGGCCCTCCTTCCTTATATCAAGGGCACTACAGACAAAATCAGCAAAATCCTCCATAAACACAATATCAAAACAGCCTTCTGCACCAACCAAAAAATAGCCAATATCCTCAGAAACCCAAAAGACAAAATCCAGCTGGAAAACCAAGGGGTCTATGAAATACCCTGCAAAGTCTGCCCAGCCACGTACATTGGACAAACAAACAGACGAATAAATGCACGTATCGCAGAACACAAGAATGCCGTCAAAAAAGAAGAAAAAACTTCCTCTCTTTTCCAACACATGAAAGAAACAGGACATGAAATTAATTTTGCAGATTCCAAATTGCTCTTTAACATGGAACATCACCACAAGAGAATAATCATGGAAGCCATCGAGATAGAGAAACACCCTCACAACATGAACAAGCGTGACGACACGTCCCGCCTGCCAGACATCTGGAAATTAGCCCTCCCCACAAAAACCGACACCAGAACCAGAGGCACACAGAACGCCGTCACCAATCAACCACACCAGACCCAAACCCAGACCCTCTCCACAGACATATTACAGACTCCATCCAGTAGCCAAACTATAGTGGCACCTCCGGATGCTGCACCCCCCTGCAATCCCTACACAGATCTGGCTGGCACAAGGCACAAAACCATAGCTCGCCCCTATACACGAAGCCAAGCCAGAGCACAACTAAATGCAGCACAGCCATCTTCTCAGAAAAACTCTTCACAAGCTCAAGAGGTCAAGACACGAAAGCTTTAGCAACTAATCTACACTTAATGACCCACCCAGTGATATTCTGAATATCACTCATGAAATCACCCAAGATATCCCTCAAGTAATTAAGGAACAAAAGAAGAAAAGGCACACTAATCTAGGAACTTCCTCTTTGCCCAGAACGTTGGAGGCTATACACCACACCCCTCAACAGTATTTATAGGAACTCAAACACCAGACTCTGCTCTGTTCCAGTAACAAGAAGCCGAAAGCACCAGCCTGAAGATGACGAGTGAGACCTCGTCGAAACGTCGCACAGACACCCCGACTCTTACACGGGAAGACACCCGAAGACACCAAAACCTGCATATATATATATATATATATAATCTTCCAGCATAAAGCACACCCAGTGATCTAAGTAGCCTGTGACAAACAGGAATCAAACTTTGCCACTGAGTAAGCAAATGTTCTGCGCATAGCAGGCCAGGTGAACATTTATTCCATGGGGCTCCTCTGCAGCCCCTACTTAATCAGAACATGTGCCCCCTGTGATGGTTAACAAGGCTATTTTCCGTGCTTACTTATTTAGTTCCTCATTGGATTTTATTAGGTGTAGTAAAGACAAATCAGTTCTTTTTTGTGTGCACACATTAAAACAAGGGGGAGGGACCGTAAAAGAAACAAAATTGATTTTAACAGCCCAATAGACACTCAGCTGGAATGCACCTTTCAAAGAGAGTGTTAGACCAAAGAACATAAGTGGCCTTAACCACCATCTGGAACATGCTGAGTTCATCTGAGTCTTTTTTTTAAAAAACCATTTAAAAAGCTCAAAATACAACCCAAGTGAAGAGACCTGTGAGTTCTTTGCAGCCTGCTTCCTTGTGACAGATTTTGCAAAAGTTTGTTTTACTGGAAAAGAATACTTTACAAATGCTGAGGTTTCTTAAGAATGAAAAACAGGGTATGCAGCGAGTTAATTTTACACTGTGAGCAGAACAAGATTATCACTGCCATACCATTGCCATGTTAAGCTAAATTGGAAAACACAATATAAGGAACAACTGTGTAATGTCCAGGTGTGATAGATTTGCTAGCTTCCAACAGTGCTTTTCTTTTGCAAAGTGAACAGAACAGAGTGAAGTGCTTGTGTAGAACTATAAGCAATTCTGATCATAATTTGTTAGCCATGAAAGCTGAAGCCAGCATCTTCTGTCTGCCAAAGGAAAACAATACCAATGTCATTATAAAATCGAGGTGCTTGAATGTCAAAGGAGAATGGAGATAAGAAAGAAATAGCTGACAAGTCATGGTGGATTCCTAGCCGTTGTCCATATAGACCCTACAGGTTTGGTTGGATCATACGATGCGCAGCATTTGGCAGAGAATAAACTCCGCAGTTTGAATGTACCAGGATGACTTCACGTCTCAGCAGTTGCAGGGAGAACTGAACAAATTGGATTGCGGGCCCCAGCCTCTCTGCTCTACCTAAGTTTTCTACTTACGTACAATGTGCAAATGAGTGAAACAAACGCTAATATCTGACACTGCGGAGTTGTCGACAGATGTCAGCTCATTAAGTTCCACTTGCTGGCTCCCTGCCACCTTGCAGACGTATAACATAAATTGCTTTTTATCCGGCATTCTTTTCCTGTGCCTCAAAGGAGCTTGGGTAGTGTAGCTATATTTTTATCCCCTCCCCCTGTAATTCGGCTCCCTCTGCAAGTTGCCAACCCTTTCAACAAGATGCAGGATGTGGCTTCGTTAGCTGCCTGCAACTGGAGATGAAGATCTGAGAGAAAAGAAACATGCCCTCTGTTCAGAACCAAAGAAGAAAACGGTGGTGATGGAGGGTGTGGGGTGTGGGGTGTGCAATACCTGCATTCTATAAATTCGTTCAGAGGCACCAAATAGAAGGGGAACCTGGATATTATTATTTAATATATTTTAACCTGCTTTTCATTGCAGTATGATATCAGCGAAGGGTACAAGGTGGTGCAGAATTATATGACAGTAAACCTCTAAATCCAATTTACTATAGCAACTGATCGTCAATCTAGTCCTTTAAGTTGCTGATCTAGGCCTTAAACCATGACTAAAAGGGATAGTGTAAAGTAAAGTTAAATATTTAGGTTTACACGGTTTCTCCTTCCCCCACATTACTGTTTTCCAACCGGGCAACAAAATCAGAACTGAATTGTTCAGGATGAACACCATGTTCTGATGCATGCGAGGCACATTTTACTGCAAAAAATACACCTCTTGATATAGATTATACAATTGAGAACTAAGCTACCCCAGAGAAAGAACTCTGGGCTCTATATATGTGGAGCCTACTTCCCTGAAAATTTTTTACTATTCTTATTGAAATTATTTTGAATCTTCCATATAAATTCCTACAAACGTTTAATCAACTGACACACATTTTTCTTAAGGCAAAATTCAGTGACTGCAGTTGGTGGTGTGTGAAAGTCCCCCTGAGCTTCCTTCACAGTTTCTTCAGCTGCATATGCCTGAGCATAAATTCACCTTGAATTTTGATTTAGTCAACTCTAGCTTGTGCAGAATAATAAAATAATAATAATATTTTTATATATATATATATCCTGCCCTCCCCAGCTGAAGCTGGGCTCATAGTGACTAACAACAATAAAAGTAACACAGCATTCTAAAATCAATTCATTCTAAAATCAATTCAAAATCAAATTAATGGCAACCATTGGGCTAGAGTTCTGTGAGGATTACCAAAAGAGGGGGTCAGATTGTGCCTTGGCCAAAGGTCTGGTGGAACAGCTGTCTTGCAGGCCCTGCAGAAAGATGTCAAGTCCTGCAGGGCCCTAGTCTCTTGTGACAGAGCGTTTCAGCAGATCGAATAGAGTTTAGTCAACTCTAGCCAGTGTCACCTATGGATCAGGGTATCAAATGTATAAAAAGAGCAGTGAAGTTGCAGGTTCCCATGGGTCAAATTCATCTGGGGTTCACTGGTTTTAGTCATTGAAAGCTGGCATTCTGAGCAGCTGAAATTAAGAAGCATGGCTTAATGGGATTTGACTCCTAACACCCCTCCATTTGTAAATTTTAAAAGGACAAAGGACAAGTTTGCTGATTTTCCTGATGCATGTCTAGGGCTACTCTGATTAATAGGGTTGCCATATTTCAAGAAGTAAAAATCTGGACAGAAAAAGTTTTTGGGCTTTTGGGGAAAAAGTTGTATTGCTTCCTTCAGGAAGGTTGCTGAGCTTTTTGGGGGGAGAAGTTTCAAAAACCTGGACATTTTGCTGATTTCCCAAAATCCCCCCTGGACACTATTTCCATAATTAGAATCCTGGACACATCCAGGAAAATCCAGACATATAGAAACTCTAATGTAGAGGTTCACTATCATCTTCTACTCTTGCTCTCATGACCTCTTTTTTGTGCACTTACTCTGAGTGCACAAAATTACAGAGCAGAAAGGAAGGCTTCTGCTTCCCTGTGGCCACCTCTTAGACTAGCTATCCCATAGGATACCCTTCCAGGTCCTCGGTCACCCATTCTCTATGATCACCCATCATGATCCACCAATTGGGAACCACTGCTCCAGAGTATATGGATTCTGAACTGGAGCATAGATATATTTTGGTATTTAAAACCAACTGAGGAAGGCCATTAATGTGAGCGCTAACAAAAGTGTGCTTGAAGATAGTATCCATCTATAATGTAGTCTATATTGATTTTATGTGTGCAGAACTAGGTATAGACATTGTCAGAGCTGCCACCCAGTCCCAGCTCACATAGGACCAAGTCCGCCAGCGTTCACTTTATAAGAGTCTTTATTAAGTTACAGGTTTCATTTCCGAACTGCAGCGTGCAGCTCTACACCTTCTGCCCTAGGTCGGCGCAGACCCGTCTGAGTCCCCGCCTCTTGCACACCAGCTTAATACCCTAGCCTTGCTCCACCTCCTTCGCCTCTCCCTACGTCTCTGGGTCCTTCTGCCCCCCTGGGCCTCCTCCCTTCTACTCTCCTCTGACGCTGACCCCCCTGATCCTTCTGCCTCCTTGCGGCGGGCTTTAGGACCTGGCTCACTCTCCGGGCTGCTTACTGCTCCAGCTTCCGCTGCATTTGAACTTGGCGCGCGCGCCCAACTCTCTACTTTCCTCTTAACCGTTGCCTCGCTCTCTGAGGAGGGCGTGACCACCCCTGACTCGTGCCCTCCCTCCTGCTGACAGCCTCCGGAACCCGATGCCTGGCTACCTTCCTCCCTGCTGCTCTCAGTCTTGAGCGTGGGTCCCGACTTCCAGCTGCTGCCGCCCTCAGTTATGAGCGTGGGTCCCGACTTCCAGCTGCTGCTCTCTGAATCTCCTCTGTTCCCTTCCTCCTGGGGTGTCCCCCCGGATCCCCCCCTTGCTCTGCTCACTGGGGCTCCCTTTTGGGAGTCCTCTGACTCACTGCTTAGGCTTGGAGATCTCGGGTCGTCATCATCACTCATTTTCCCTTCGGATTCCTCCCCCTCGCTCTCTGCTTCCTCCCTTCTCTGCGTCTCTGCTCCTGAACCCCTGACATCCATCCCCCCCTCGAAGCCCCCCCTTCCCCCCTCCCCGCTTTCAGGTGTGGGTGCTGGGTGCTCCATCATCACGGGAGGGAATGCCGGATACAGTTCGCTCCCCGTGGGTGGCCGCCAACTGAAGACCTCCGAGTCTTCCTCCTCGCGGTCGCCGACGTTGACCTGTTCCGCTTCCATCTCTGTACCGCCGTGCTCGAACCCAAGGTCCTCCCCGAACACGTCCATGTCAGTCTCTGCGTCGGTCGCTCGACCTGGCATCTCCAGCCACTTCCGGCGCCATTGCTCCTCCGGTCGATCGTCCCACCAATACGAGGTGTCTGACGCCGAACCCGCCGGCGATCCTTCTGGGGAACGGGTGCTCAGTGCGGGTTCCCCGTCCGAGTCGAATCCATGGAACGTGCTGGAAGAAAGTGTGGGCGTGAACAGCCAGTCGTCGAAGAAGCTTGCTGGCATGGGTCTGTGTGGGAAAAGGGCATGAAACTCGTCCTTGAGCAGGGGTTCCTCCAAAGCGTAGTCTGGCACCCAGCTATTGGCGCTGGCCCGGGTGCCCTCTCTGGCTAGGAGGTATTCGACTCCCTCTTCTCCCCATCTGGAGTCCAAAATCTCCGTGACCTCGTTGATGGGGTCTTGCTGCGTCACCCCTCGCGTCTCCGTCCGCTCCCGGAACGGACTCGGTGCCGTCCCTGGCTCCTGGAATCTGTGAGGTGCCTTGTAGGGAGTGAGCACCGACCTGTGGAACACCGGATGCATTCTGGAACCCTCCGGCAGCGCCAGTCGGAAGGCTACCGGGTTGATCTGTGCTTCGACTTGGTACGGACCAATTTGCTTGTGCCCCAACTTCTTCTTGGCTAGTGACCTGGTCGGCACTGCGTGGGCTGCCAACCAGACCCAGTCTCCCACTTGGATCTCTTCGCCAACCCGCCTGTGCTTGTCAGCTTGCACCTTGTAGGCGTGCTTAGCTAGCTCCAGCTGCCGTCTGAGTTGATCGTGTACCGCCTGCAACTCTGACGCGAACGCGTCCGCCGTCTGTGGTTCTCCGTCCCCCACTCTCTCCCGTCCCGGGAAGGTTCTGGGATTCCTCCCATTGTTGGCGAAGAACGGCGTCACCCCTGTGGACACGTGCTTCGTGTTGTTGTAAGCGAACTCGGCGAGCGGCAGGTAATCCACCCAGGTCGCAGGTTGTTGATTGGCATAGCATCTCAGGTACTGCTGCATGATGGCATTGACCCTCTCTGCTTGCCCGTTGGTCTGCGGGTGTCTTGCTGATGCCAGATCGACCTTGACATTTAGAAAACTCATCAGCTTCTGCCAGAAATTCGAGACGAACTGGCGCCCGCGGTCGGACAGGATAGACCGCGGCAGACCATGCACTTTGAACACGTGATCTATGAACAGTTTGGCGGTTTGTTCCGCCGTGGCCACCTTCGCACACGGAATGAAATGTGCCATCTTGGTGAACAAGTCCACCACCACTAGTACAGCTGTCTTGCCTCTCGAGCTGGGTAGATCCGTAACAAAGTCCAGGGCCACCCTCTCCCACGGTTCAAACGGCGTTTGCAGCGGTTCCAGCAGTCCCGCCGGTGGTTTGTGCACCGGTTTGGCCCTCTGGCAGGTGTCGCACCTCGCAACGTAGTCCGCGACTTCCCCTCTCAGTCTGGGCCACCAAAAGTCCCTTGCGACTAATTCCACCGTTTTTTCCGTGCCAAAGTGCCCGGCCGTGGGTGCGTCGTGCAGCTGCTGCAGTACCCTGGCGCGAAGTTCGTCTCCCGGCACGTAGATGGCCCCTTTACGTAAGAGCAAGCCGTCTCGTATCTGGAACTCGTCGCCCTTCGCCGTGCCCTTGTGCACCTCTGCCATCTTCGCCTGCACGAAGGAGTCGTCCTGCAACGCCCGCCGCACCGCATCCAGGTCTACTGTGGCTGAAGCGCACGCCCACGCTGTTGGCGCGAAGATGTGCATGGCTGCCGCTGGCGTCGCCTCTTCGAGGTATTGCGGTTTGCGGGACAGTGCATCCGCCATGACGTTGGTGTCGCCTGGGACGTACTCTATTCGGAAATTGAAGTCAGCAAAGAACTCCGCCCAACGTATCTGCCTCTGGTTCAGGAACTGAGCCGTGCGCCAGTGCTCCAGATTCTTGTGATCCGTGCAGACCTGCACCGTGTGCTTGGCGCCGATCAGGAAGTGCCTCCACGCCTTGAAAGCTGCATGAATGGCCAGCAACTCCCTGTCCCAGATGGTGTAGTTCTGCTCCGACTTGCTGAGCTTTCTGGAGTAGAACGCTCCCGGCCTCCAGACCCCCTGTGGGTCCCTTTGCAGCAGGACAGCTCCCACTGCTCTATCGGACGCGTCTGTCTCTACCCGCATCGGTCTGCTGGGGTCGATATGCAGCAGTTGCTCTTCCGACGCGAAGAGACGCTTGAGTGCTTGAAAGGACTGCTCCGCCTGCTCCGTCCAGATGAATTTCTTTTTCTTGGAGCTTAGCGTGTCCGTAATGGCCGCCGTCTGCATCGCGAACCCCTTGATAAACTTGCGATAGAAGTTGGCGAAGCCGACAAACCGCTGGACCTCCTTCCGGTTGCGCGGGCTCTTCCAATCCAACACCGCACGAACCTTGGCGCTGTCCATGGCTAGCCCCTTGTCCGACAACTTGTAACCCAAGAAATCCACCTCCGTCGTGTCGAACTGGCACTTCTCCAGTTTGGCGTACAGTCTATGCTGCTGCAGCCTCTTCAGCACCTCCCGAACATCTTGGTCATGGGCTTGCTGCGATTCGGAGAATATCAGGATGTCATCCAGAAAGCAGACGCACTTCTTGTAAAGGAGTCCCGCCAACACATGATGCATGAAAGCTTGGAAACAGTGAGAACCGTTTTGCAATCCAAACGGCATCACTCTGTATTCGTAGGTGCCCAGAGGCGTGAACATGGCTGTCTTCCACTCATCGCCCTCCCTCATGCGGATGAGATTGTACGCACCTCGCAGGTCCAACTTGGTGAACACGCGTCCCTTGCGCACCGTCGCTAGTAGGTCGTCAATCCTGGGCATGGGGAAATCAGAAGGCTTGGTCATCTTGTTTAAGAGGCGAAAATCCACCACCAGTCTTTTTTGGGGCGTGTCTTTCTTCTTCACGAAGAAAACAGGACTGCCCCCTACTGCCCTGGACTCCCGGATGAAACCGCGCTGCAAATTGTGATCTATGAACTGTTTGAGTTCCTGTAATTCGTCCTCAGACATGGAATACAGCTTCCCTTTCGGCAGCGTCGCCCCTGGTAGGAGGTCAATCTTGCAGTCATATTGCCTGTGCGGTGGTAGCTTGTCAGCCTCTTTCTCGCAGAAGACCTCCAGAAAGTCTGCGTATTTGTGGGGGACTGCTTGCAACGTTCCCAACTGCAGTTGTGATTCCTCCTCCTCTCCCTCCTGTCTGGGCAGGATGCAGTGTTCTGCGCAATAAGAGGAGCCGAAGATCAGCTGTCTCTGGTACCAAGCCAGTGTCGGACTGTGCCTGTCCAGCCAACTCATGCCCAACACAATGGGCGTGTCCGACAGTTGGGTGACATTCAAACTGATGACTTCCCTGTGGTTGCCAAGGCGCATCACCATCGGTGGCGTTTGCTTCACCACCTGCCCCCCTAGCAACTCTCTGCCATCCACTGTGACGACTTGCAGGGGCAGAGTGGCAGGCAGTAGCTGTATAGCGTGCTGCTCCACAAAATCCTGCGCTATAAAGTCTGCGTTGCTTCCAGAATCCACAGAAAGCGGCACTTCGATAGTGACGCCATCGGGTAGCTGGAGAGATGCTGTGAGCTGCACTACTGGTTTGGGTGGGAGGGGGTCCGTGGGTTGCAAGATCGCTGGGGACTGCTTCACTGATGCGTCTGGCTGGGCCCCAGTGCCTCTGTCTCCAGCCAGACATCGTCGTTTCCCTGCTGTGGTTCTCCTTGCTGCGTTGCTGCAGTCACCATTGCTGAGGCTGCAGTGTGCTTGTGGAGCCTCCGGGGACACTCTTTCGCCAAATGGCCTGGATCCTCGCAGATGTAACACTTCCTGTTCCCTCTAGGAGGCTTCGCTTTCACTGCTGTCGGTGCTTGGGCTCTGGCTGCTGACTGAGCCCTTGCACCTCCAACCTCCATCGGTTCCCCTCCCCCTCCAGGCGGAGGTGTGGATTGCGCACGCGCTGCTTCTCTTGGAATGAAAGAGAAACTTCTCGCTGCTTCGCGCCCTCCACGTCCTTCATCTCTGCACCATGGACGTTCTTCCAGCCTCACCCCCACAGTCAGCGCCCTTTGGACCACCTCCTGCGTGCTTCGGGGCCTCTCCCCCCTTGCAATCTCATCCTTGACCGCAGAGCTTAGACCCTCCCAGAACAGGTCTCTGACAGGGGGCGAATCCCGGTCCCACTCTAAGGCACTGACCAGCGCAAAAAAGCGGGCGTGGTACTGCCGGACGCTTGCCCTCCCTTGTTTCAGTCCATGAATCTCCCGTCGGGCAAGATCCACATCAATAGTAGACAAAAAACACGCATCCATCGCTTTGATAAAGGCATCTGCATTCTGAAGCGCCGGATCTTTATCCCTCCACAAATTGCGTAGCCACGCTTTAGCATCCCCATGCAAATGGGATAGTATGAACCCCACTTTCTCTTCCTCATCTCTAAAGTCTTTTGCCAGCAGTTGCAGTGCGCACATTACGTCTGCTCGAAAATTGGGGTACTGTTGTAAATTCCCATCGAAGTGAGCCACAAGCCCTCCTGCTCTCCGTGCCAACCCAACCCCCTCCGGTCTGGGTCCTGGCTGCCCGTGTTTAACCCATGCTTCAAACCTGGCGTGGAGATCTCTGTAGGCGGCTGCCGCATCCTCCTCCCTCTTCTTGGATGCCAGTACCTCCGCGTTCAATTGGGTAACTGCCTGTTGCAGCGCTGCAACTGTCTCTGCTTCCGTCATCTCTGCTAACCGTCGTGAGCTTGCTCCCAAACACCGATCCCCTCCTCCAGCTGCCTCTCTCTCCGCTGCGAGATATCAGGTGTCCGAAGCTTTTGAGAGACGGGTCTTACTGTCTGAGCTGCCACCCAGTCCCAGCTCACATAGGACCAAGTCCGCCAGCGTTCACTTTATAAGAGTCTTTATTAAGTTACAGGTTTCATTTCCGAACTGCAGCGTGCAGCTCTACACCTTCTGCCCTAGGTCGGCGCAGACCCGTCTGAGTCCCCGCCTCTTGCACACCAGCTTAATACCCTAGCCTTGCTCCACCTCCTTCGCCTCTCCCTACGTCTCTGGGTCCTTCTGCCCCCCTGGGCCTCCTCCCTTCTACTCTCCTCTGACGCTGACCCCCCTGATCCTTCTGCCTCCTTGCGGCGGGCTTTAGGACCTGGCTCACTCTCCGGGCTGCTTACTGCTCCAGCTTCCGCTGCATTTGAACTTGGCGCGCGCGCCCAACTCTCTACTTTCCTCTTAACCGTTGCCTCGCTCTCTGAGGAGGGCGTGACCACCCCTGACTCGTGCCCTCCCTCCTGCTGACAGCCTCCGGAACCCGATGCCTGGCTACCTTCCTCCCTGCTGCTCTCAGTCTTGAGCGTGGGTCCCGACTTCCAGCTGCTGCCGCCCTCAGTTATGAGCGTGGGTCCCGACTTCCAGCTGCTGCTCTCTGAATCTCCTCTGTTCCCTTCCTCCTGGGGTGTCCCCCCGGATCCCCCCCTTGCTCTGCTCACTGGGGCTCCCTTTTGGGAGTCCTCTGACTCACTGCTTAGGCTTGGAGATCTCGGGTCGTCATCATCACTCATTTTCCCTTCGGATTCCTCCCCCTCGCTCTCTGCTTCCTCCCTTCTCTGCGTCTCTGCTCCTGAACCCCTGACAGACATGATTAAATATTGGGTGTGGGCTAGCACTATAAAATTCTGGTTGCGTTGTCATTTTCATTGCCAACCCTCGAGTTTGCTCTCTGACTTACTTAAGGACTCTTAGAAATCCAGATGGTTCCAACTCTTACATAGCAAAATCAGATCTATTGGTATTGACTTAGAACTCTTGTATAATTCAAGTGAGCAATATATTTATCGCAATATTCAACCCAGATTAAGGGACATTGAAAACAAAACATTGAGCCAGCTGCAAATAAAATTTACATATTCTTTTCTACTCTCCATTGTACAACCAGCTACAGAAACATGTACGATCCTCTTTTTTTGATAGTCTAACATCACGGCACAATGAAAATATCAGATTCTATCTGTCTGACATTAACCCGGAAGTAACTGCAAGGGTGGCTGAGTTTTTGTCAATAGGATATCTCAGAGTGGTGAATGGCACTATTTAGCGGGAAGAAACTCTAATGAAAATCCTCATTATTCTACATTTTACGTGGCTGTTTATTTGCATATACGGTATTTTAAAATTTTATATATGAATGTTTTATGATGGCCTCCACACTGCAATCCCCTGGACTATCTGTCATACTGCTTCTAATGGCTCCTGCAACCTTCTGGAGCAAATATTCAATGGCTCCTAGGGGCTATAGCAAGCAGGGTTAGCTCACCCAAGAAGCAAGGTGAGGGTGGAAGGATCCAGAGGGGCAGCACATCCCGCTTCCAAGGAATGCATTGCCCACCACTGCCGTGGTGGCAACAATGGCTGTGGCGCACTCCTATGAGGTCAAATCTGCCACCTCCACAGCATCCTCTAAATGAATAGGAAGCTATTGGTCTCCTCCCACGCCTAGGGAGGAAATGGCAGAGGCTGCCTGCTGGGGTCTCCTGGGCTCTGCACCCACCCAGTTGATTTGATTTCATCCCATTGTTTATCTTTATTCTCCTTCTCTTGTTCCTGTTGCAGATTCACTCTCTCCTTATTCCAGATGTGGATCTTCGCTCCCCCTTTCTTCCCTGACAGGGAAGGGAGCACCGCTTGGTTTGCCTCTGGTATCAAAATGTATTGGGCCAGCCCTGGTAGTGGGGATGGGTGAAAGCCATCTTGCTTAGTCCATCAGTGAGAGTATCCCATAAACTCATGGAATATTCCCACCAGTAGACACCTACTTCACCAACCAACCAACGAACCATCACCTTCACTTGCGAGCTTTGCATGATATGTTGAAAAGTGGCTTGTACCCTATCATGCAAAGCTCACATATGATGGAGATGGAGAGTTGATGAAAGACCCTGTGTGAGAGGCAGGGAAGCGAAAATCTCCCATGGTGGGGTGGTGGGAGGCTGGGAGAAGAAAGGAAAGCGCCCAGGTGAGAGCTGGGAGGTTCCACATTTTTCTGTGTGGGATAAAAGTTATGATCTACCTGTGAGAAAGGACTTTGCATTGTTCTTTTTCACTTTCTTCTTTTTGTTCAGATTAGTTCATTTGTTATTATAGTATTATGAAAAGCCTTAATAAAATCTTATTTTTAAAAAAATCATGCAAAGCTGGTGTCTAGAAGTGCCATATATGACATAAACTACTATAACAACCGGCACATACATCCCAAAAGTTTTTTTAAATAACACAGCAGTATATGTCCTCAAACACTACACATGTGTGTCCCCCCCTCCCATAACGTGGTAATGCTACTAGGATTCTAAACAGAGAAATAAACATCCAAATTAAGGAAGTTTGTGTAGTGCCAGCCTACCATAGTTAAGATCGCAGCTGAATAATTTATAGAACAACAGTGCCTAAGAGAAAGAGAAAAAAATCACATGCTCTGATGCTTGCCCAAGCTTCCAGCAAGAACAACCTCAGGATAGAGAGAGAGAGATTGTGAAAGAGAAAGAAGAGGGAGAGGGGGAGACAGAGAGAACAAAAATGTAATTGCCTGCCTATCAGCTCCACTATCATAATTACTTTCAAACTCTGACACGGGTTGAATCAGATGAACAACCAAATCAATTTTTGTAGTTGGCAATCAGTGCATTCTTAGCTCATAAATTAAAATGTCACCGCTAGAGTGAGAACAAAGTGATGCCTGCTTGGCAGTTTTCAAGTACAGAGCTACAGAGCAAACAACTCCCTTTTGCTTTGCTTCCCTTCCCTGTCCCTTATTTGGTCTTCTTGGTGCAGAGACGGAATTGCCAACTGCAGGATGTGAGAGACCAGAAACTACTTAAGTGCCTGGCATCTCCAGGCCATCTCTGGACCAGTACTATTGTTTTTAAAAGGGATACACAGGAAAGGAAGGTGGGGGTTGCTGGAAAGGAATTACAGAACTGTACAATGTTGTCATCTTCTTATATGGGACACAATGGGGAAAAGCACTGCAAGTCCACCCACAGAAATCTCGCAAATGAAACTCAACAAATAAAATAGGCAAGGCTTGCCTCTCCTTATCACCCGCGATAATATTTGTGAAGTAATTATTGCTCTTGATGATTAAAATGTTCCCCCTTCGCAAGTCACGGGTTCTCCTTTTGAAGTCAGCATCACCCTAAAGGAAAACATCCATCTCTCAGCAGAATTCTCCCACCCACCCCACCCCCCGCTTTCTGGCTCACTGGTAAAGGGGATTAAAACTGCTGCCAAATACAACAGAGGTAAGAACACGAAAAATATTAGTGTCTGCATGAGGGAGAAATAAAAGTTGGAATGGCATTAAAAATATATTTAAAAATGAATAAAAAGCAAGTACAGTCGTACCTTGGTTGTCGAACTTAATCTGTTCTGGGAGTCCGTTCGATTCCCGAAATGGTTTGAAAACCAAGGCATGGCTTCTGATTGGCTGCAGGAGCTTCCTGCACTCAATCAGAAGCTGCGGAAGTTGGATGTTTGGCTTCTGAAAAACATTCACAAACTGGAACACTCACTTCCGGGTTTGCAGCGTTTGGGAGCCAAAACGTCCGAGTACCAAGGCGTTCGAGAACCAAGGTGCTCAAAACATACATCAGCTCCTCAACTATCTCTCTCTCAGTGGGAAACAACAACCCCTTTAACTGTCCTGGAAGCTTGCCTTCAAAGGTGGTAACTAATCGCCCACCAATGGATTGGTAGTTACAGAAATCCCCTTTGAACTCACATGGACCATGGACACTAAATCCAGTTGCTCACTCCTGCTGCAACTTTTCAAACAGTTAACTCATCTGAACCCCACTTCAAAAGTTTCTAAGCCAACATCTGCTCTCTTCCTGTGCTGATGTTCTAGATGAGCAGATCCTCCTCTAGCAACCTCACAAGGTAGTATGTGATATAAGTGCTCCACATGGAAACATATACAATGGTACCTTGGGTTAAGTACTTAATTCGTTCCAGAGGTCCGTTCTTAACCTGAAACTGTTCTTAACCTGAAGCACCACTTAGCTAATGGGGCCTCCTGCTGCCACCGTGCCGCCGAAGCACGATTTCTGTTCTCATTCTGAAGCAAAGTTCTTAATCCGAGTTAATATTTCTGGGTTAGCGGAGTCTGTAACCTGTAGTGTATGTAACCTGAAGCGTATGTAACCCAAGGTACCACTGTATGCACAGGGGGCGGAATGGCATATTGCCCACCTTCATTTTGTGACAACAGAGTTGAGTGATCCAGGCCTCTGCTCATATGAGTGTGTGTTTTGGAGAACCCATATCACACGTTATATTACATTTGATTGAGAAGGAGCATTTCCTGCCACACCTGTGGCTCAACCACTGAAACAGGATGTTCAGGCCAGGTAGGTGTCTGAGGCTGAAATCCTGTATGTGGTTACCTGGGAGTAATCCCACTGAACTCAATGGGACTCACCTCTGTGTAGATATGCACAAGAGTAAGCTAAGTAAAGGTGATCTTGAGTATGTGTCTCTTTAAGAACTAGGCATTACCTTTAGGATCAGAGGACCCCTGAAAATCTGTTCTGTTGCCTCAACAGATTCTCGTAGCACAGAATCAAAGCTCATGAGCTGCTATGATGGTTTCTCATAACCTTTTCCTCCTCAAAAGTAGTTCAAATACACAAGCTCATAGGGAAATTTTCACTGATATGAAGACAATTCTCAGCCTTGTTCTAATTTAATATATCTATTCTTCTAACAGTACGTCTCAAAAGAGGGGGAAAGGCTTCACTGACTTTCACTGCAGCCTACACTTCTATTTTTACATCAAGGAAACATGATTGCTTCCTGGGATAAGGGTATAAAGGAAAAGTAGGCAACCTGTGGCCCCTGGCCTTGTTTTACATGGCTCTTGATGCCTCCTGAAGCTGCCCCACTCTTTCACCAGAGTTCCTTCCTTCCTGTTTAGAAGTCATTCCCCTTTCTCGCCCCTCTAGCTACACCTATCAGCTGTGCTTTGGGTACACCCACACCACCCATTTAAAGCGCATCAAATGCACATTTAATGCAATGGTTTCCCCCCAAATAATACTGAGAGCTGCAGTTTGTAAAATGTGCCAAGAACTGTAGCTCTGTGAGGGTGCTTGAAAGCTTTACACAAAATATTGCCAGACTTATTGCTTTATTTCTTTTTCTCCACTAGTAGATATTTAAGGGGAGAGGTGGGAGCCAAAGTGTTCTTGGACCCTTTGCTGGGACTTTGTGTATCATCAGCAGGTTTCCTCACCTTCTGCTATTTAAAACAAAGACGTTGCGTTTGAAGTTAATAAAAGGAGAGGGTTGTTTTTTTCTCCTCCACACGGCGGTAGACAATTTGCATAATTATAAAGAGGGTTCATGGAATGAAGTCAATCAGATAATTCCCCTATGCAAATTAATGATCTTTCAATTAACATGGCAGGTTGTGTGTGAGAACCATGCTAATGTGGCAAAAATATTCCCGATATTCATGTCCCCATCGTTCGCCATTCCTTTGCTGGTGCTTTTCAACTGAATAAGGTGAATTGGTGGAGATGATGGAAGGGAATTATACTAAAACAATTAACTACTGGGCCTGCTTTTAGGGATGGGAGCCCACCAATATTCATCTTCTCATTGAGTAAATCCCTGGTCTGCTTCTGAGAATCCCCACAGATATTCCACAAAACTCGCTTTGAAAAACCAGTGATCTACACAGTTGAGGTTCACCCTTTCCTTCGTCTGTATATAATAGTTCAGTTTTTTGAAGCTTCGGGTTTATGTGCTCATTCCCATCTTGCTTGCCTCTTGTTTTCTCTCGGTTTTTATGTTTGTGGGGATGGACTGATCAGGGCCAGATTCTAAATCTGTACTATTATTTACAGACAAAGGGAAGGGTTTTTGTCGAAGAGCGATGTAACTTCTGAGGCATGTAGATTTGGGGAAACAAAGCTAGTACCTGCAACCATGATATCTGAAGACCCATTGGAAAGCATCCCCCAGGGGCATATGCAGTCCTGGGCTGGAGCTAGACATATCAAGGACGTCTTTCGGTTCAACAAGTTGTAAACTTCACAAAGGGAAATTACATTGACAATAGGCGGGACTCCACAGCGCCATCTGATGCCACAGTGTTATAACACACATAAAGCGAGTTTTTTTTCCTTTATCAGTGTAGCTGAGTCCCTGGAGCTGGTACTGCCTAAAAGAACTACTAACCCTGCCATGCAAAATGCACAGTCCTCCTGACTTGGGAAACTCAGACAATACCCAAAGACAAATCTGATTTCAAAATGAGTACATAGGAAGCTGCCATTGTTAAACACTTGGGGAAACCTTGGCTTTGTGCTCATAGCTCATTGATGCATATTAAATTGTATTCAAACCATATCTAATTTTGGTCTGAGCCCCATACACCAACTGCTGATCAAACAGAACAAAACATATGTTGTGTTATAATATATATACCCTAGACACATTTTTCATTCTTATTTTAACAACTTGTAACAGATTTAGGGCTGGCCCAACATATATATATATATAGAGAGAGAGAGAAAGAGAGAGAGAGAGAGAGAGAGAGTCTATTTCTAACAATAAAAACTGCCTCAAGCTATTTGTATGTGTGTGAGAGAGGTTGGGTTTTTTTGTATATAAATATAAGCAGTACAAATGCAGCAGTGTGTTCTCTATGTACTATTAGTTTTGTAATTATTATTAATTCCAGACAGAGGCGTTATTATAAAGCGTTAAGGCAAAGCAAATTTCCCTTCCGACTTCCTCAGCACATTTTAGTTTTAACCGAGTAATTACATGAGTCAAAATCATTTATCAGTTTAAGCAACTCGTTGCAAGAAATTTATCTGAAACTTCTTATTCTTCCTCTCTTTTTAAATAGATGCACATAATAAACCCATTGTTGAATCAGTAATCAATGTGTCATTCAGAAAGCAATTATTTCATCTGAAACAAGTTCCAAGACTCTTCTTGCCATTTCTTCTTCTTTTCATAGGTATGTAACCATAGCTATAATATGCTATTGTTGCACGCCACCCCTAATCTCTCAGTGGTGTGAGATTCCAGGGGGTTCCAGGCACTTAACCCAGGGTTCATGTTTCCTTTCGGGAATGAGGCAAAGCGGAGACTGGGGCGTCCTTAGGCTATATGGTTTATTTACACATATATACAATCTGAGCCTACGACAGAGGGGCTCACACCAAAGGGTCTTGTTTCCTCCATAAGTGCAGCCCAGAAGCCAAGGAGAGATTCAACACTCTGCCTGCTACTTTGAGTCTCACTCTACACCTAGGTGATGTTTTGCATTCAAGTGTCAAGCACTCCAAATGAGGTGCACTTAGAAATCTCATTGCACTCTCTCCCCAACCACCTGCCAAAGAATAACACTCTATGCAGGAAACTTCCGTTTCCTGCGAAATCTCAGCAATTGCAGCCTCGGGGTGATCCCTAAAACAGAGAAACATTAGTTCAAGATTCTGGCTGGGAAATAGATGCATTCTGAATCCTTACGTCCTGCAAGAAATCATGATATCAACGAGCAACAGGGGCAGCCACTGACCCCCAACTGTCTGGCTCTCTTATTCAGACAGCTAGGGCAGCCAAGATGAGCATGGAAGGGCACCAGATCCAAACTGGGTGTTTATTTATGTGTATGCTATTCTTTTTGGATTGTTTACTTCCAGCTTTAATGCAGATGCAGTTAATTTGAAGTCAATAAATAGCTCTTGGAAGAAAACTAATTTGTGCGCAGCTGCAGTTAATCAGAGTGCCGAGGAGCACTCACCAGACCTGAACACCCTGCTGGAATAGATGGTGTGGCTGTTGCGGCTGTTCACGCCAGTCTTCCTGTGAAGGTTAAGCTGGAGTATCAAACCGGGGGGGGGGGTTGGGGGGTTGGGTTTTTTTAGCTCGCACACATTCTGTGTATTGGACTCAGGAGGTGAGAGCTCAGCAGGGTTTTTTTCGTCACCTGAAGTCTTCCTAGGCCTACAACATCTACACAAGATCTGCTTTAATAGGCACCAGAAAGAAAACAAACAAACCCCTGCTTGGCAGGGGGTTGGACTCGATGGCCCTTGTGGTCTATTCCAACTCTATGATTCTATGATTCTGTGATTGTTTAAAATTTTAAACACCAAGGATGACTCCTTCATTTAGCATAGTTTTATACAGTGGTGCCCCGCAAGACGAATGCCTCGCAAGACGGAAAACTCGCTAGACGAAAGAGTTTTCCGTTTTGGAGGTGCTTCGCTAGACGAATTTCCTAAGGGCTTGCTTCGCAAGACGACAATGTCTTGCGAGTTCCTGCGGGTTCCCCCCCTTTTTCTAAGCCACTAAGCCGCTTATCAGCTGATCTGATCAGCAGATAAGCCGCTAAAAGCCGCTAATAGCGCTAATCCGCTAATCTATCAATGGGCTTGCTTCGCAAGACGAAAAAACCGCTAGACGAAGAGAATCACAGAACGGATTCTTTTCGTCTTGCGAGGCACCACTGTAATCATCATTCAGCTTTGAAAGGAGCTTCAAATTTATAATAATAATAATAATAATAATAATAATAATAATAATAATTTATTTATACCCCACCCATCTGGCTGGGTTTCCCCAGCCACTCTGGGCAGCTCCCAACAGAATAATAATAATAATAATAATAATAATAATAATAATAATAATAAAGCGACAAAACATCAAACATTAAAAACTTCCCTAAACAGGGCTGCCTTCAGATGTCTTCTAAAAGTCAGGTAGTTGTTTATTTCCTTGACATCTGATTGGAGGACATTCGACAGGGTGGGCGCCACTACTGAAAAGGCCTTCTGCCTGGTACCTTGCCCAACTGCCTTCAATGGGATGGGATGCACTAACCCAATGTTGTTCCCTAAAGATGGTCAGAGGAGATTGTGTGGCTAAAGCTCAAACAGTGCACTGTGTAAAGGCAATAAACCTCTGCAAGCCCCTGGCTTCTTTTGACAGTTTTCTTGCCAAGAAAGTAGGTCTGTCTTTATCCAAACATGATTGAGATAAAAACACACCCCATGATCCCTGGTGGAAAAACGATTCTTCTAGAATCATCTACAGCAAATGAGAAGTTTGACTGACCACATTTATTTAGCCAGCAGCTGTGGAAGAAGCCCTCTGTTGATGGTTGTCATGTTTTAAGCCTCTTAATGTGAGTCACCACCACCCCTCTTGGGTGTTAGAGAGAATCAGTCCTTCAAAAATTCTTTATTTATTGTTTTAACAGGACACTTGAAGGGCCAGAATTATTTCTGGGATAAACATTGGTCCTGTTTCTTGAGCACTATGTTTGACATACACAGAGACACAGACTTATGGTCCACAGAGAACCAAGCTGCCGAGTTAGTTCATGACATCTGAGGTCACAACAGGTGGACTAGGTGCCATGTTTGTTGCCATAGAAGCCCCTCCTGTTTCAAAAAAATTGGATGCTAACTCAACTCACATGCACACCATACATTTAAAGCAGTCATGGCTTCCCTCAAAGAATCCTGGGAACTGTAGTCCATTAAGAGTGCTGAGAGTTGCTAGGAGATCACCTGTTCCCTCACAGAGATACAATTCCCAGAATTCCCTGGAAACAAGGATTGCTGGTCAAACCATTCACTGTAGCTCCAGGAGGGTGTCCTAACAATTTTTTGTTGCTGCAATATATTTTTACTGGCTTTTTGGTGATTTTATTGTTGTAGTTGTACTTTATTGTATTTAACTTAATGATAATATTGTATTTAACTTTAATTTACTAACGCTAGAACTTGGGGGCATCAAATGAAGCTGAGTGTTTGAAGATTCAGGAAAGACGAAAGAATGTCCCTGTGGGTAGTTCAGTTATTAGAGCATGAGACTCTTAATCTGAGGGTCATGGGTTTGAGCCCCAGGTTGGGTACAATTTCTTATGTGCTGTAAGCCACCCAGAGTGGCTGGGGAAACCCAGCCAGATGGGTGGGGTATAAATAATAAAATTATTATTATTATTATTATTATTATTATTATTATTATTATTATTATTATTATTATTATCAAAGATTACTGCATTGCATGGGGTTGGACTAGATGTCCCTCGTGATCCCTTCCAACACTACAATTCTATGATTCTATTCATATAGCACATATTTAAACTATGGGATTTGCTTCCCCAAGCAGTGATTAAACCAAGTTACAGGGAACCAGGCAGAGGGCCTTCTCGGTAGTGGCACCCACCCTGTGGAACGCCGTCCCACCAGATGTCAAAGAGAAGAATAACTACCAGACTTTTAGAAGACATCTGAAGGCAGCCCTGTTTAGGGAAGCTTTTAACGTTTAACAGACCAGTGTATTTTAATACAGTGGTACCTCAGGTTAAGTACTTAATTCGTTCCATGGGTCGGTTCTTAACCTGAAGCACCACTATAGCTAATGGGGCCTCCTGCTGCCGCCGCACCGCCAAAGCACGATTTCTGTTCTCATCCTGAAGCAAAGTTCTTAACCTGAAGCACTATTTCTGGGTTAGCGGAGTCTGTAACCTGAAGAGTATGTAACCTGAAGCATATGTAACCTGAGGTACCACTGTACTTTGTTGGAAGCCGCCCAGAGTGGCTGGGGAAACCCAGCCAGATGGGTGGGGTATAAATAAATTATTATTATTATTATTATTATTATTATTATTATTATTATTACCACCAATTTGGAAGTTTTAAAAAGAAGATTAGGCAGATTCATGGACAATAAGGCTATCAATGGATACTAACCACAACGGCTATGTTATGCCTCCAATGAATGCCGGTTTCTGGGAATCAGAAGTGGAGAGAGCACTGTTGTGCTCAGATTTTCTTGTGTTCTTCCCATTGGTATCTGATTGGCCAATGAGAGAACAGGATGCTGGACTAAATGGGCCATTGGCCTGATGCCTCAGGCTCCTTTTATGTTTCTATGTTCTGAATTGTACATTGCCTTGAGAGAAATATCGCTTTTAAATCAAAACAATATTTAGAACAGAATTGTTGCCTTATGAGGAGGCTCTTGCTTGCCCATGACAAGTAGACCCGATGGCCTTTAACCATTTGAGGTGTTTTACAAAGTATAGCGGAAAACAACATTCCTTCTGCAGCACACATAACCATTTTAGAAAACAAGAGCAACAGCTGGAGAGTGTAGGAGTGGGGAACATATAAAACTGGAAAGCTTCTTTCAACCATGCATATTCATTAATCCCACCTGACCCCTTCCCCAGTTGTTATTAGATGACTAATGTCTGGTGGGTGTCATTGCTGGAGTGAATCTTGAGTGAACTAGGGCAGGGACTACACAAATGGCACAGTCATTATGGGCTGCTAATTTCTGCTGCAGGAATAATGGCCCCTTCTCGTAAGTGCAGTGTTATTAAAACTGATAGCTCATAGTAAGAGCATATCCGAGACAGACAACCATCCAAGCACCAAATTTATTATTTGTTGTAACTTCAGAGATGTGAAAAGATGGGGTGTTCCCTTCAGATACATATGGTTCAGTTCAGCAATCAGCACTGTCACCTCCAGAAACTGTCCCACTCCCTCAGCTCTTGACTGTTCAATGAAGACAAGTGTTCATTAACCCACAGGCAAGCGATGAAGAACGCAGAGGAGACATTTTCACATCCTCCTTTCTGAAAAATGTTCACATTGCAGCAGATGCTTGGGGTGAGGTTGGGAATCTGGCAATACGGATCATATGCTGTTCATGTGTAGGGTCTGGAAAATATCCACCGTAAAAGGGGCCCTGCCCTCCTAACAACACATAAAGACCGAGTGGGGTGTCAACTGCAAAATAAGGAGCAGCCCTCGGAGCAGGAGACCCACATGGTAGCAGAGAAGCACTTTTAAGTCTTGACGTTGCAGGCTGAGAGATGACTGCGTAAATCAATAACACTTGACAGGGTGGGGAGATACTTGTCTTCTGTTATTAGACTCACTGGAGCACAAGGCTACAGGTCAAATGTTATCTGGCAGCTATAGCAAGAGGATGGAAGTCAGGACTCGGGGGTTGTATTCCTTGCTCCATCATTGATTTGCTTGGGAAGGAACAACCTCTCCACCAGAAACCACAGGTGGCCAGTAAAATTTAATCTGTAAAGCCTTCAGTGTTGAAAGATGCTATGAAAAGGAAGGATGCGTCTATAATCCTCAGCCACTAGAACACTTCCTTCTCTCGGGTGAAATATGACAGCATCTCTGCAATAGCATGACTTTCAAGATGTGTGATCCTTTAAATTTATTTTTTGTGTATATTTTCCATTTTCCTAGTCCCTAGCACAGCATCCTTGGGACACTTCACCAGTGGCTATGTGATTTTCATAATTATGGTGTGACCGCACTCTTAAGATTGATAGTTGTACATAAGATTCACAGTCTGCTTTGTTGCACATCCTGTTCCTCCTTCAAAACCACAGACTTCTACTTAGCAGAATATAGATCTGAATCGTTGCTGTGCATCACATGCACAATTGATCTAATTTCACAGCACTCCGCATTCAAAACATAAACAAGTTAATGTAAATTTAATTTCATTTTTTTTAAAAAAGTATTTCTAAAATTTTATACCCTGCTGGGTTCTTGCAGCAAATGCAACAGAATTAATGTACACACAGAAATAATTAAAACATCTCTCATGTGAGCTTGAATCCGTTTAACCAACAGAAACACACTGTTGCACATTGCAGTTGACTTAATTGTACAACAGCTTGAACAATTAAACTACTGAGATTTTTTCACATGAAAAAAAATCACAACCTTGTGGTCTGTTTGGGAGACTTATCCACAATACTGAAACAATACTGAGAGTGGGAAATTATCTTTGGCAGATTTAATTATATCTGGATATTGCACTTCAGTCCCTTTGTATGACTATCTAACCAGTCTCAATGGTGTTCAGTCTCCTCTGTTCTTTCCTTAGATCCCAGGTTATGACGCTGAACTTTCAGTGACTTCTCGGAATGGTGATTGTGGGAATACATAGCCAAGGTTGGCAAGTCTTGGCAATAAAACTGCCCTCAAAATTTCATTTTATTGCCGTTTTCCCTTACTCCCATGATGGTAATTGTGTTTCATTAAATTAAGTGTAAGTTAAGGTTGGCTGTGGAGGAGAGGCAATGGAGAAGGTATCACAAAGGGGACTCAGGTTGCTTTCTGTGTCAAGCAAATCATGAGAAATGTTCCTGTTTCCCCAATACTCAGAAGCACCTAAACGGCCCAGTACCGCTATCACAGTGACCACATCTCTAATGATGTGGTTCTCCATCCTCACAAGTTTTTCTGTGGGAGCAAAATCAATACTTTGATATCTGAGGTAGCTGCCTATGACATCATGCAGACATTACTAGCCAGCTTGGGATAATGCGCTGCATTCAGCTAAGTCCTACTCAGAGTTGGCTCATTAAAATTAGTAAATCTAAGACATGTCTCTTTACTTCAGTGGGTCTGTTGTCAATAGGACTAAAAATCTCTGGGGCATAACCTGGAAAAAGCAGTTCTCCATGACAAGAACTCAAAGGCATGAAACACTTTTTGTTTGATTGCTACACCAACTGCTGTCTTCCCCAGACTGAAATAGCTTGGGTCATTGTTATCTATGCCTTGGTAACACATTGATTCTTAGGTAGTCTTGCTCTACCCTGCCTTTGTGTTAGTTTTGATGAAGGCATAGTTTTCAACCTTTTAAAATGCATAATAATAAAATAAAAGCTACACAGAGCAATGTTATATATGGCACTGCCTTTGAAAATCACTTGGAAGCTACAATTGGTTCCAAATTTAGCAGTTAGATTGCTGACAAGACTAGTCAAACAAATCTTGCTAGTTTTTGAACAACTTCTTGCCAGCTTTAAAACAACTCCACTGTCTTTCTGTTTTAAAGGAACAATTCGGTGTATTGGCATTAGCCCCTAAAGCCCTATACGAACTGAGACCTGGGTTACTTAAACACCACCTGTTCCCATATGAACTTGCAAGTTCGTTAACAAGCTAACTATTACACCCCTATCTTTTTGTGGAACACACCTTCAGAAGTTAAGCAAGTGGTGATCAAGGAAAGGGTCTTCTCTGTGAGAGCAATCCAGATTTGGAATATTCTCCCCATGATTGCTCTTTCTAATGGATTTTATGTGTCTTGCTACTTGTTACTTGGGTATATTGACCCCGCTGATTTTAGGGTGTGTGTGTTTTTTTACAGTTTAACTTATTTTTGGTTGTTTTATGAAAGGCCTTTTGAAACTGTTACTTGTTTGTTGCTTTCTTGAAATGTTGTAAGTCATCTTGCATGTTTTTAATGATAAAGTTGGGACAGATTCTTTCAAGAACGAATGAATGTGTGGTTTCACTGGAATGACGCGAGACAATATTCCAGTAAGATAAATGTGGTATCTGAAAACTGCCTTTATGTGATGTGTGGAAACACAAAGTTTAGGACCACTTGGGACAAAACTTTGGCAACCGTGGAAGCAGATGAAAGCCCATAATTCACAATCTAGCCTACACTAGTGAATGCAGCTCGGAGTACGGTTGCTTAGTTTTGTAAATGAGAAGCAATGACCTGACAGCCTCAAGAGTGATTGCAACTTGAACACATTCCCTGCGCTTCTAACAAGTCCCCCTTTCTGTAGTTTGCATCAGTCAAAAGCAGCTGCTCATACTGTAGCAGACACCAGTTTTCCCAGGTGAGTTAAAGGGAAAATTCCCTCTGGCAAAACCAGCAGGAGCTGTACTCACCCTGCCTGCACTGGAAAGCTGGAAGGCACTTTAACAATAACAAGAGTGGACTGCTGCTACCAGACCTTTCAACAGTTCTGGTGAACTAGCACGTGGCATCCCATCCCAGTAGAATGAACTAGCTCGTTAAGAGCGTTTTCCATTAAAGCAATCATCACCTTCTGACTGCAATTTACATGAGTGCTTCCCATCTACATCAGAGCTGAAAAGGAAATACTGTAAGGGGGGAAATGCCCTTAAATGAGATAGCATCTACGCATGAAATCCTATATGGTATTCAAGAGGCTGCTACTACATCACAATTCATGAACTCCCATTGTCTCTCCATCTCAGAAACCACTTGTTAGGGAGTAATGAGCCTTTCACGTCCCTCTGTAAGCGACAGTGTGAGGATGTGCGTAGGTGATATCTCTGTATTCGTTCGTAAATGAGAAAGAAAGGGAGAAGGAAACAGACATATAAGATGTGATGTGTTCTGCATGTACAATTGGGGTTTGAATGCATGTGTGGGCAAGCTGATGGCTCTGTGCTTCCAGTGGGGTACATTTCGGAGGGTACGGTACTATTAGGCTTGCAAAATTGGTCAATAGCTGCTCCTATGAACAATACACATCATATGGGAATGTGAAAGTGCCTTTATACTCTTGCACTGTGAGATGTGATAGGGTGGCAGCTATACATATTCATACTGTTTTTGAGAACATTCTGTGTTGCTGTTGGAATAGCAGACTGGAACAAGGGTAGATTCTGTGGCAAAAGGGGGCAACTGTCACAAACACACAGAAACTAATTTGCTTTGCTATAAAGTAAGAAGCTTTTAACAGGTAAATGATTTTGTTTGTTTGGTTTAAATACCATTTGCGATTCTTGAGTTGAAATAACATCTAACTATTTAGAGCACAGGTAGGGAAGTTTTGGCCTTCCAGATTTTGCTGAGCTTATCAGTCTCAGCAAGCATGGCCATTGGCCAGAGATTGTGGGCGCTGCAGTTCAGCAACATCTGAAGAAATAAAGGGTCCTCACACCTGATTTAGAAAGTGCATTTTCTGACCCAGAACTCACTTCTAATTAGTAAAATTCATGACAGACAAAAGGAAGTCCTCCTTCAAACAGTGAATAGTTAAGCTATAGAATTCACTTCCACATTACGTGGCGGTGACCACAAATAGCTTTAAAGAAGATCTAGACAAAATTGTGGAGGATGAGGCTATCAGACCTGAGTATGAGAATTACGGTATAAAAGCACAGAACTGCGGAAGGAATTGCAAGGATCATCTAGTCCAGTCCCCAACAATGTAGGAATCACAGCTAAAGAACAGCCATTCAAGCTTTGCTTTAAAACTTCCAATGGCTGGTATATACACTAGTCAAATCAGAGGCAGTATGCCTTTGAATCCCAGTAACTGAGGAACATTAATGGGATGATGCTATTGCCCTCATGTCCTGCATTTGGACTTCCCAGAGTCATCTGCCTGGTCACTGTGGGAAACAGAATACAGTGGTACCTCGGGTTACATACGCTTCAGTTTACAGACGCTTCAGGTTACAGACTCTGCTAACTCAGAAATATTACCTCGGGTTAAGAACTTTGCTTCAGGATGAGAACAGAAATTGTGCAGTGGTGGCACAGCAGCAGCTGAAGGCCCCTTTAGCTAAAGTGGTGCTTCAGGTTAAGAACAGTTTCAGGTTAAGAATGGACCTCTGGAACAAATTAAGTTCTTAACCCAAGGTACCACTGTACTGGACTAGAGAGGGCTTTAGTTTGATCCTAAAGTGGTGCTTCAGGTTAAGAACAGTTTCTGGAACAAATTAAGTTCTTAACCCGAGGTACCACTGTACTGGACTAGAGAGGGCTTTGGTCTGATCCATCAGGACTGTACACTTCTGACCACTGGGATGTGGAGAGGGGCCTCCTTTTTCTCCCATGCAGAGGCTATGTGCAACCAAAGAGACCACACATTAATGTTATAATAATAATAATAATATAATAATAATTTATTATTTATACCCCGCTCATCTGGCTGGGCTTCCCCAGCCACTCTGGGCGGCTTCCAAAAAAATATTAAAATACTGTAATACATAATGTAATACTGTAATGTTACTCTTTCTTAAGTTCCCCAAACAGCAAAATATACTGTAACAAGCACCACAACACAGCTAGTTGTCTCTTGAAATTGTCCATCCCCAACTGTACCTGAAAATTGACCTTTAGCTACTTATATGTGCAGGGGATGGAGGAAAGGTGAGGCCCAGATGTATTTCCCAGTAGACAGAAGGGCAGCACACATGTGGCAAAATGGGGGGGGGGCACACACCCCATAAACTGTTTGGAACTGTGCAACAAGGAAACCTCATAAGTCTTCATTAGTAATGCTGCAGAATGGCCAGTCTCCCGCCCAAGTTAATATTGCTTCAGCTACAATTCATTTCATTTGGAAGGAGGAGGCAAATGAAGCATGTACTTAACCCTCCCATTCAAATAAATAGGACTTAAATGCTTGACTTTGGCAGGATCGCACACATAATTAACTTCTTACAGCAAGGAGACTCTAAAATGCAGATTTGGGCAGGAGGTATCCATTTTATCTAGTTAGCTGGATTGGGAAGAAGGAGGGGAAGAGCTGCTGGTTGCTTCTGGGGTAAGAGCCAAGAATGCTGGAATCTGCATGCTGCTGCCCCTGGCGGTGAGCCACCAAAAGTGTGGTTTGTTTCCTGGACTCCGCCCTCCTAGGTTACCCATTGGTTCCCTCTGACCTGGAAGAACCAGAGGCTTTTGGATCAGGCAGAAACTTTGCCTGGGCAGCAATGGTTAGGTTGTCATATGTCCAGAATTTCCTAAACACTGCTGGAATTCTGCAGTCGGAAATAGTGTCCAGGCAAAAATGACTTTAATGTCTGGGAAAATCTGGACCATGCCAACCCATGTCAGAAGTGTAGATTTTGGCAGATTTCCTTTAAAATAGCTCAAAAACATCATACATTTTTTTTGGAGATCTTGCAAAAAAAAAAAAAAAAAGTTCATCAGCTTTGGCCAAATAAACAACTCATTTTTTGAAATATGGCAACCCTAACAATGGTAAATCCACTTGCCTGATTCCTTGGCTCTTCCTCCATGGCTGCTTTTGGCCCAGGAATGTAAGTCATTGTTAACCCGGATATTAGCATTTTAAACATTATTTTGTGAGCTTTACCTACATTTGACCTTTAAATGAGAAATCCCACTGGTTCTACTTTTTTCACATGGCTTAGCCAAAGTTTGAAGAAACACCTTAATCTCTGAAAACAAAAGCTCTTGTGCATGTAAATCTATCCCTGCTCCCCAAATCATTCCAGTCGGCACCGGTTGCGGGGGTGGGGGAGGAGATGAGCGGCACCCTTGAATCTCCTGTGCTGCTGGAATTTATTAGACATTTACAAATCAGACAAGGCAAAAAGAGACTAAAGTGGAAAGAAGCCATTTTCAGAAGGGAGTCGAGCACAACAAGGAAATAAAAAGATGAATAAACCTGTCACTGGCCTTTTCTTTATGGAGCTCTGGCATAGTTATTAGGTGCCCGGGAAGAAGGCACACTAGATATATGGCTCCTAATACATCGTCCATAATACCACACTGTGCAGAAGGCATGCAACTTTTCAAACAGTTGTCAGCATTGGAAATAAATACAGTGTTTTATTGAGAAAAAAATGACCAGAAGGCTATCAAATGAGCATTTTGGGTGGCACGTGGAAGGAACCTGCAAGTGCCTTTCTCTTTCCCGATTCTCAACTTGTGAAAAATTGAGAAATTATTAAGTGTTTATTATTTCCCTCCTAATAAGTTGGGTGATTTTTTTTTACAGCTCATAAAAAGTGATTGAGTGTCCTGGCTGGAGTGAATAGCTCACAGAACGTTGCCAGGCACTTTTGCCTCCAGTGTGATCCTCCCCCCTCTTCACCCCTGACCTCATACAGCAGACCTTTCTTGCAGCCCATTCCCCACCATCTTCTAGATATAGGTGCCCCCAGGCCTTGGAGACCTGCCATGCAATCCTGCCCAATGCATCTTAATTATAGACTCCACACTTCCCTTCATCTCTATCCAGATACCCCAAAAAGATTTACTATTACTGTCACTAGTTATTTCTGCTATTAAAGAACATGTATTTAGTAGGAAAGAGTGTTAGATAGAAGTTCAATGCCAAGGTGGTGGGTGGTGGTCCTTCCCAATGGGTCTACAATCTGAAACCCATAATTAAGAGACATTCATTGTGTGAATTGCACACACACATATGCCATGGACTGAGTGGGACTGGGACCACAGCTGGGAAGGAGAGTTTAATCCTCCACCCCACCCCATCAGCTGCAGTTCCACTGTAGCCACAAAAGTCATTTTTCACTGGAAGGGAAATTCCTACAGGATTTCCATGTGATACAAATAGCTGTTGGAGTGGGTGGATGATGTGTGTCAGGAGCAATGCAGAGGGAAAGGGTCAAACTTCTCAAAAGAGAAGAGGTTAGTGAGCAGTATGGAAGAGGAAGAAAGCAAGTATCAGGAATAGGCATGTGATTGACCAGGACCTTAGGCAGTGGTGAAGAACCTCTCACCCATGAGCCAATCTTGAAAGCCCTTTGAAAGCATCATCTGCACATGGGACTTCCTTTCTTTTGCAAAGGGCTTTCAGGCATTCCCACCTCCCTCCTATATGAATCCGAAGGTCATATAGAATGGGGGATGTTTGCAAAAGGTCCCATTGGCAAAAATCGGCTACTCTGGTGCAGGTAGGAAGGTGATGCTTTCAAAAGACAGCTAATTTTCTCTTCTCCCTTTGGGGAGAGAAGCAGAGGGAATTTGCCCTTTGAAAGCATTGCCTGCATGCTGGACTTCTCCCTTTTGTGCAAAGGGGCTTTCAAACAGCCCCTCTCTCCTCTCTGAGCCTCTGGGGGCTGAAACAATAGCATGGGTTTGTCTTATTTTTTAAAGCCCTTTGCAAACAGCAAAAGGGTTTTCAAACCTTGATGTACTGGCTTTGAAGTCCCGAGAACCTGGACATGATGCTAGTGGATTGACAGGTCTTGCCTACCTGTCAAATTTGGCCCATCGGGGAGTGTGAGGATAAGGAACTGGTCTGCCAGGCAGAAAAGATTCCCCACCTCTACTTTAAAGAAACAGAAGCAGTAGGGTTACAAAGAGACTGAGTGTGTTCATATTGCCACCTTGTAGTAGCAGTTCAGCATAGTTGTAGCTCAGTGAAGTCCCCCCCCCACTTACTGCATTTCACTGGTATTCTCCCCCAGCTGTTCACATCAGCACAGCTTCATTAGTGTCAGATTTATTTCTGTTTCTGTACACATCAGGGGTTGTTTATGGGACAGAGGTAACTTATGCAAAAGTGTTCATACCTTGGCTAGGGATGAATTAGAAATGGCCTAAAGGTGTGAACAGAGTGAAGCTGGTTTGAGAAACAGTGCATCCCACAGTACCATCTTATAAGAAGGTACACAATATATGCACATTTTGGGTGGAAGAGAAGACCTCTGGAATGGAGAGAATGGCAAGAAAGGGAGAACGGGGGGGGGGCTGATCCTAAATGAAGGCGTTCTATAGATGTGTAATCCTGGAACAAGGAGCCCAGCCATTGCTACCAGCGACTCCTCTGATGTCACAAGAAGGTTATACAAGGGCATTCTTGACTTCGTGGATTATGGAATATTTGGAAACGGTCAAATAACAGAGGGTCAACTGAGCAATATTTAACTCATCGATCCAATCCATAAAGGAAACTGATAAAAATATTCTGTGCATTTCTGGAAATAACAAATAACTAAATCTGAGCAGTGGTCAGAACGGGGTCTTCAGTGTGCACAGAGGGGCCTGCTCTGGTTCTCAATCCTCCCCACTGCCTTCATTCCCTTCGCATCACCTTGAATCTACCATGCCCTGCCTTTGAATTAAGGCCGGCTGTCGTTTCCTCGCTCCAATGGCCTACCTGTATGACTTCACTGCCACCATGCTGGGCAACATATAAATCTGCAATTCAGGCAGGTGGAAAAGGCCAGGGCGTCATGGCAGTGATTTGTCCTTTCAATAAGGGTGAGTTACGTCCTCATTTAATTAAGCCTTCTATTCACTCTGCTGTTAAGCTTGGATTGCCTCATTTTTTTTTCATGCTACATAAACAAGTTTTATGGATCATTACATGGAAAGGTGTGCAGAATCAGATACACCGTGCAGAAAAGAAAAGAAATGAAAATGAAAAGGGACTTCTGTGATAAGCGAAAATTCAAATGGCAAATTCATTTGGCTCAGACATCTCGAGAACACTTGTTAAGTTATGCAGTATATTCAACACACACACACACACACACACACACACACACACGCATTTTCAAGTTGATGTAGATCCCCATCTGTCTCCTGTCCTTGAATTTGCAATGGGAGCCTGATCAAACATTCAGGGGAGGAAAAGGACAGAGGACTCTACCATTTCAGAAGGCAAGGGGGGGGGGAGGTTGCGTGCCTGAATGTGGTGTCCTTCTCATGACAGAGGAGCCACATGGAGGCAACTTGACAACTATATGAATGTATTGAGCACTCAATGTGGTGAGCTATAAGCACGAATGGGGTTGTGGTGTGGGTCAGTCACTGTCCTACTGTTATGGCTGCAGACAACCATTCCTTTTTTGCCTAATAGTCCAAGATAGTTGCCTGATGTTTCATCAATGCAATTTAAGGGTAGGGAGATTATATCCTGATAGCTGGGGATCATCCATCAGGTGTTAGAGAATGAGTGAGATGCCCATCAGTTCGGAGAGGGTGGCCTTCAGATAAGGGGAAGGAGGAAAGAAGCAGAAGGGGGGAAAAGTAAGCTGACAGTTTTGAATGAGGCAGAGAGAGCATACTGCGAGTTGGCAAAGAGTGGCTCCACTGCCAGAGGCAGTAACGCATTTCTGAATATAAGTTGTTGGAAATTGCAGGGGGGAGGGGGCTGTTGTGCACAGGTGCAACTTGTGGGCTTCCCCTGGTTGACCACTATGTTGGACTACACAGCCACTGACCTGATCCAACAGGCTCTTTGTGCGTTCTTTTGTTCTCAGTGAAACACCTTGGCATGCAGGATCTTTCTCTGATGATGTGACATGGAGCTGCAGGCTTGTTAACTCGCAGAAGTGTCTGTTTGCTGTTATTTGTGCCGTGATTGAATACAATGCTCCAGTGCTCTCTCCTTCTAAAGAAAGGAACCTGGTAGCACTTCCCCTGGAATTTTTCCCTGTTCAAAGTGAAGTGATGTGTGACGTGCAGGAAAAATATGGTTCCTCTGGACACCAGCAAAACCCATCGCCAGGTGCGTTTGCAAGCAGCGGGGAGACAAACTATACCGGGTAGTAGCATAGTGTTGCAACAAAAAAGAAAAGAAAACGTCTATTAAACATGTGACGTTGCCAGTATATGGAGCTGCTTTCAAGCAGCCTCTGAATGGCTGCCATATAATACCCAGTGGCCTTCATTTTCAGCCAAGTATTTGGCATGTTAGAGCAATGCATAGCTATAAGCAGTCATAGCTGTGTTGTTCTGTTTCAACAAAAACAACTCATATGGCACCTCGAAGACTAAAGACAGTATCCAACTAACTTATTTTGTCAGTGAAATCATTTTCATTTGTGCAGTTGAATTCCACAATTGAACCTCCTCCTGGATGTCCTCTAAATCTGCTCTGAACTTTCCCCCAGTCCCCTGGAGCAGATTTGGGGAGGGTGTGAGGTGTATAGGGAGAGAAGAAGAGGAAATGTTCCATTGCACAAGCAGAAATCCTCGCTCCAATAGAATGAGTTACTTCAATATTGTGGCATGAGATTTCATGGGCAAATGTGGTGTACACACCTTACATTTAAAGCATGTTTGAAGCATATTATTTCCTCCAAGAATCCCGGGAACTGTAGTTTTCTCCTCACAGAGCTGCATTTCCCAGTACTCTTAAGAAACTACCGTTTCCAGGATTCTTGAGGCGGGGGAGCCACGTGCTTTAAATGTATGGTGCGCACACGGTCAAAGGCTACTTCATCACATGCATGAAGTGAACAGTGAAATTTAAAACAGTACCAGTGAACACATACTGAAAGCAAAGATGTGTGTCAATCAATGGAAACAAACAAGTTTCGATCATAAGGGGGCGAATGAGTCCATAGAAGGGTTGAGGCCTGCTCAACATCCAATAATTTGGGCAGCGACTCTGTTTTCATGACACCAAACATTCCATACAATTATTGTTTGTAATGAGACAACCAATTTATGGTAAGTCATAATTAAGGCCTACTGAAATTGTTCCACTGCACAAAAGAACTTCAGTTCTGCAGCCTCTCACTCTTTCCTCCATTATAAAACACTCTCTCTCCCCTACTTGAAGTTAGAAATGGAACGTGCTGGTTATTTTCATGCAGAACATTAAATGGGGTATCAGTGATGCAACTCACATGGAAGACCTTCAATTAGTCTGACTATTGTTTCTGATTCAGAACTGTAACCAGTGCTTCACACTCTACTGGGAAAGAAATCAGCACAACTTCACATCCCTTATCTGTCTGACTCAGTGTACTTACACAATACTACACAGCTACTGCAGAGAAAATGTGATCCAGTCACATATGCACACTTTCTGTTATAAGGTACACGACAGCAAGCAATTATAGTACCTTTCACCAAGCATGAATAGAAGTAATCACACACCAATCATACTTTCGCCCCATTAGCAGCAAAAATACAGATTCTCGCAAAGGTATAAACTGGCTTTTGCATCTGAAGAAAATTACTGTGATTCCTATTAGCATTACCTAATAGTATAAATGATTAAGTAAATTAAGCTTTGTGAAGCTATTGTTTTATCACGCAATGACTTGTTTTAATAGCAGCATGATGCAGTAATTATAAGCTCTGGGTTTTAAAGTATTCTAATACCTGGAGCCTTCATAATACTGTAATATACATTCTTTTAAAATTTCACAGGTGTGTGATCATACACATCTGTGCATATCAGTCTAGAACTCAGTTCTGATGGACATCAAAAGCTGGAATCAAAATGAGCTGCAAGGTGACATTCACTTAGCCTCATGCATGCTTCAGCATGGCAAACACCTCTCCAAGCTGGCTTCCAGTCTCTCCTGCTACATCCATGAGACTACACAAATTTCTGAGAGGTTGTCATGGGGCCTAACGTAGATTGCAGAAAATGGTCCCCCAATTTGCAAGAGGGTGAGCTGTCATGTGAGGCTGTGGAGCAAGTTTGGGTACAGAGCTAGAATAACCTGTTTCCTTATACAGTGGTACCTCTACTTAAGAATGTAATTCATTCCAGAGGTCCGTTCTTAACCTGAAACTGTTCTTAACTAGAGGCGTGCTTTCGCTAATGAGGCCTCTTGCTGCCGCTGCACCGCCAGCACACAATTTCCGTTCCCATCCTGGGGCAAAGTTCTCAACTCAAGGTAACTCTTCCAGGTTAGCGGAGTTTGTAACCTGAAGTGTTTATAACCTGAGGCGTTTGTAACTCGAGGTACCACTGTATAGGAATGTAGCACAAGTATGGTAGAGGAGGCAAACATATCAAGGGATACCATATTTACTTGAGTCTATTGCATGATGGAATCTAATGTGCAGCTCAATTTTCAGAACCTTGAAACAAAAAAAATATATTTGCTGGCAAATGTAAATGTGCCATTGAACCTAATGTGCACCTTAATTTTTGCAATGTAATTTGGCCAAAAGTGGTGAGTATTAGATTCAAGTAAATAATTTAGATAACTACTGCCTCAATAAGACATCTGAAGGACAAAATGTTCTTACCTTCCCAGAGAAAGATCCAAGACTTTTGCTCTAGTTAGTAAAAACTTTCTTATTACATTTATACTCCGCCTTTCCTCCAAAGAGCTCGAGGTAGCATACAGTGGTGCCTCGCAAGACGAAAAGAATCCGTTCTGTGATTCTCTTCATCTAGCGGTTTTTTTGTCTTGCGAAGCAAGCCCATTGACGGATTAGCGGATTAGCGCTATTAGCGGCTTTTAGCGGCTTATCTGCTGATCAGATCAGCTGATAAGCGGCTTAGCGGCTTAGAAAAAAAGGGGGGAGGGGAAAAAACCAGCAGGAACTCGCAAGACATTGTCGTCTTGCGAAGCAAGCCCATAGGAGATTCGTTTTGTGAAGCACCTCCAAAACGGACAACTCTTTCGTCTAGCGAGTTTTCCGTCTTGCGAGGCATTCGTCTTGCGGGGCACCACTGAACATGGTTCTTCCCTGCTAAGAACCTAAGAATATCCAACCAATGACCCGTCTGGTCCAGCATCCTCTTCTCACAGTGGCCGATCATATGCCTGAGAGCAAGAACACTCTCCCCGCCCCATGGTTCCCATCAACTGGCATTCAGAAGCATCATTGCCTCTGACTGTCCCTCTCCCTTTTACTTTCAGAACAACTCTGTGAGGTAGCTTAGACTGAGAGTGACCAGACCATGGTCACCCAGTGAACACCATGGGTGAGCAGGGATTTGAGTTCTGCACTCCCAAGCCCAACAACTCTAACCACTATGACACACTGGCTCTCACATACAAAAAAGTACTTGTCCCTTAGTGTATGTCGAATAAATGCCAATCTTCAATCCTCTCCAGTTTCATAGTGTAGGGACCACACTTTATCAAGAATACACATGTAAGAAATAAAAATATCTGAAGAAGTGTGCATGCACATGAAAGCTCATACCAATAACAAACTTAGTTGGTCTCTAAGTTGCTACTGGAAGGATTTTTATTTTTATTTTGTTTCGACTACCAACACAGCAGACCAACACTGCTACCTACATGTAAGAAAGGATGTGCGTACCATACTTATATACTCCGTGAGGGAGCCTTCCCAGACCCACTGAAAGAGGCGGTTATTGAACCGCTTCTTAAAAAACCATCTTTAGATGCGGCCACGATAGCCAACTATCGCCCAGTCTCAAATCTTCCATTCTTGGGCAAGGTGATTGAGCGTGTGGTTGCTGAACAACTCCAGGCACGCCTGGAGGATGCGGACCATTTGGATCCCTTCCAGTCGGGATTCAGGCCTCATCATGGGACTGAAATTGCCTTGGTCACACTGGTTGATGATCTCCGGCAGGCTAGGGACAAAGGTGAGAGCTGTTTCCTAGTTCTGCTGGATCTCTCAGCGGCGTTTGATACCATCGACCATAACATCCTTCTGGACCATCTTGAGGGGCTGGGAGCTGGGGGCACTGTCATACAGTGGTTCCGCTCCTTCCTCCTGGGCCGTGTTCAGAAAGTGGTGGTGGGGGATGAGTGTTCAGACACCTGGGCCCTCACTTGTGGGGTGCCCCAGGGTTCTGTCCTCTCCCCCATGCTTTTCAACATCTACATGAAGCCGCTGGGAGAGATCATCAGGGGATTTGGGCTGGGTGTTCATCAGTATGTGGATATACCCAGCTCTACCTCTCTTTCAAATCAGAACCAGTGAAGGCAGAGAAGGTCCTGTGTGAGTGCCTGGAGGCGGTTGGAGGTTGGATGGTGGCTAACAGATTGAGGTTGAATCCTGACAAGACAGAAGTACTGTTTTTGGGGGACAGGAGGCGGGCAGGTGTGGAGAATTCCCTGGTCCTGAATGGGGTAACTGTGCCCCTGAAGGACCAGGTGCGCAGCCTGGGAGTCATTTTGGACTCACAGCTGTCCATGGAGGCACAGGTCAAATCTGTGTCCAGGGCAGCTGTTTACCAGCTCCATCTGGTACGCAGGCTGAGACCCTATCTGCCTGCGGACTGCCTCGCCAGAGTGGTGCATGCTCTGGTTATCTCCCGCTTGGATTACTGCAATGCGCTCTACGTGGGGCTACCTTTGAAGGTGACCCGGAAACTACAACTAATCCAGAACGCGGCAGCTAGATTGGTGACTGGGAGCGGCCGCAGAGACCACATAACACCGGTCTTGAAAGACCTACATTGGCACCCAGTACGTTCCTGAGCACAATTCAAAGTGTTGGTGCTGACCTTTAAAGCCCTAAACGGCCTTGGTCCAGTATATCTGAAGGAGCGTCTCCACCCCCATCGTTCTACCCGGACACTGAGGTCCAGCACCGAGGGCCTTCTGGCGGTTCCCTCACTGCGAGAAGCCAAGTTACAGGGAACCAGGCAGAGGGCCTTCTCGGTAGTGGTGCCTTCCCTGTGGAACACCCTCCCACCAGATGTCAAAGAGAACAACAACTACCAGGCTTTTAGAACACATCTGAAGGCAGCTCTGTTTCGGGAAGCTTTTAATGTTTGATGTATTATAGTATTTTAATATTCTTTTGGAAGCCGCTCAGAGTGGCTGGGGAAGCCCAGCCAGATGGGCAGGGTATAAATAATAAATTATTATTATTATTATTGTTGTTGTTGTTGTTGTTGTTGTTGTTGTTGTTGTTGTTGTTGTTGTTGTTGCCAGGAGCAGCAATAGCCTTCCAGTGGTGGTGTTGCTACTGCTTACAGGGAGGAACAAGGTGGTGGTGAGGTCAGCTGTGTGTTCCAATCTGTGTGAACACTAGATTGTCTCCATCTGTGCAGCCTCAACTTTACTGCCCCATGCCCTTCACTGCCCCCAGCACCAGCACTGGGAAATGACTGCTGTGGCTCTGCTCCACCTGCTGAGTCCTATTTATATCCTACCATTCTTCCATGATGGAGCTCAAGGCAGTGCACATGGGGTTTCAAAGTTATATATCATCCAGGCACTGACCAAGCCCATACCCACTTAGTTCCACTAAGCTTGCTGAATCACATGCCTTCAGGAGGACATTTCAAAGTTGTGTGAAACTTGTGGTAGAAGTAGGAGCAGGCAATGTGCAACCCCGTAGCCTCGCTGCATGCTCAATACACACATTTGCCAAACATCTGCATGAGTTTCCAGTTAGCACTCAAGACAAAGCAGACTATCAAAGGAATGAATACATCTGAAGTCACAATCTGCACTGTGCGGAAGCACTGTTGGATGGATTGCATTGTGAGACATATTTTTCCTAGGTTTAATTAGGGGCTAATGATGGCAATTTTGCTGGCATATCTGGGTTCGTATATGATGGAAGAAGTCTAGGATTTCAAAAGAAAAACCCTCCTAGTTGTTCCTGACAGTGAGATTGGGGATTTGCTCGTGTTCTAACACTGCATGTTCAATTAGTAGAACATCAAGTTGCTCAAGCAAGCATGTATCCTTGCACAAACACAAACCCCCTAGTGGTACTTGTTTGGATTCTCTTCGGGGGGATGACAACAACCTTTCTCAACAGAAGGTGTGCAAGGTATACAACAGATGATACAGGAATTTGGAGCCTGTAATGAAATTACAGAATGATGAATTCCCCCCCCCAAAAAAAAACAACCAACAACAACCCTCTGCTATATGAAGCTTAATATTAGATAAGCCCTACATGAGCCCATAATTTTCTTTCTTTCTTTCTTTCTTTCTTTCTTTCTTTCTTTCTTTCTTTCTTCATGAAAACCAAGCTGGCGTTTTAGGGCTGCAGATGTGTGGCATCAGGTTGGTTGGTTTGTTTCATTAAAAAAAAAATGAAACTGTGATTAGGAAACAGTTGAAAGGAAACTGTCTCCTTTCCCTTCCAGCCATGTAATTCTGACAAAAATAGAAGAAGAAGCTGAACTGGTTTGTTTGGGCCTGGGACAGCTAATGCCACCGGCGTTGGGAACTGAACGGCTGGCTGCTGCTGGAATTGACTTGGCTGGAATGAAACTCCCTCCTCTCCTCTTAGTAAACAAATATCTATGAGAATTTCTCCCTGGCTCATCTTCTTTAGATTTTCTGCTCTGCTTAAAAGGAACACACAGAATATGTGTATGTGTATGTGAACTGTGTGACCTTCTCCTCTCCTGTTATCTCACCACCAAATCAGAGGAGCAAGTGCTTTTGTCTTCTTGGTTCCTGAGCTTTCCAGTCAATTTTGCCATTTTGACATAGTCCAACAGTTTAATTTGCCATTCTTCTCTGGTGGGGATTTTATCTTCTATCCATCTCAAAGACTACTAAGTAAATTTAGCGAACATAAGGATGGATTATTTTATAGACTGGCAACTGGTTAAAGAACAGAAAGTAAAGAGTTCTCACCACAAATAAGGGGGTTCCCCAGTGTTCTGTATAAGGACTAGTGTTGCGGTTTTTAAATGTTTACACATGATCTGGAGTTAGGGGTAACTAATGGGATGGCCAGGTTTGCAGGGAACACCACAATATTCAGGCTGGAGAGAACTTCAAATGGATCTCTTCACAATGAGTGAAGAGGCAAAGAAATGACAAGAGTGGTTCAATGTACATATTGAGGAGGAGGATTCCTAACACTAACAGAGTCTGAACTGGCAGTGACTAACCTAAAAAGAGATATTGGAGTAATGTTGTATAGCTCAACCCAATGCACAGCCACTTTGAAAAGGCCAAAATCCATGTAAAGGCTTACTAGGAAAGAGATCAAAAATAAAAAACTGCCAGTATCATAATGCCATTATGCAAATCTTATGGTACACTCATACTTGGAACACCATGTACAGTTCTGGTCACCTCATCTTAAAAGGGATAACGTAAAGCTTCAGAAGACATGGGGAAGTGATCTGGAGATTGGAATAACTTCTCTGTGAGAAAAGACTATGATACCTTGGGGAGGGGGTTAGTTTAGAAAAAAGCCAACTAAGGGGAACGCACACACACCTGACAGAAGTTTATAAAATTATGCAATTTGTGGAGAAAGAGGGTCCTTTCACATGAAACTAAAATTTAGGGTCATCAAAAGAAAGCAAATAACAGCAGATTCAGGGCAGGCAAAAGAAAATACTGCTTCACAAAGTACACAATCAATTTATGGAATTCTCTGTCATAAAATGTGATGTGCACTAGCTATAGGTAAAGGTAAAGTGGACCCCTGACCATTAGGTCCAGTCGTGGCCAGGTTTGGGGTTGCACTAGCTATAGCACAACTCTAAACCTGTGTGCTGAGAAGTAAGTCCTATTAAATTCAATGGCATTTGCTCCCAGATAAGTAGAGTTAGGATTACAGATGGCTATGAAAAAGGAGATTAGGCATGAAGGATATGTCTATAAATGATGGCTGTATGTAACCTACAGATTTTGAAACAATTTGCCAGTGGCTGGGGACCAATGATGGGGAAAGGATGTTGCCCTCATGTCATGGAGGCATCCACTTGGCCATTTTGGGAAACAGGATGCTAGACTAGATAGACTGTTGTTCTGATCCAATTGGGCTTTTCTTATGTTTATTTATAGAGATTTCTGTTCCACCTTTCCTGTCTGGAATGGGACAAAGGAGAGACAGATGTTTAACCTGAGCATAGGGTAGGCAACTACCCACACATTAACTAGGTGACAACACTGTCTTTACGTACTAATTCAGCCAAGTGCTTTCAAGGCATAAAAAAATTACATCAAAATGCAAGTCAAGATCAACCAGTTCTGTTTGTACAAAGCTGCCATTGTTCCAGAGCATCGGAGGAACAGACACTTAATTTGAATAATCAATAGATGCATACAACTGAGGTTTAGATAAAGGACCTTCATATGTATTCCTACACAACCGTAATAGGCATAAAAAAGGAAGAAAAGAATGATCACCAGGATGAAGATGATGGATCCTTGTGAAGCTAAAGATGGAAATGGCTGGGGAAAGGAGGAGCAGAATAAAGACACCCATGGACAAGAGAGCTATGTCTGCGGGGAAGTGAAAAAGCTAATAGGGTGCTCTGCAAATTGCAGGAAAATGAGTGTTTAAATGCCTTACTTCTCTTTTGTGCATCAGACACTTAAACATTTAAACTGCTGTGATTATATTTTCTTTGTAGATTTCTTCAAATTAATCATAATGGTAGTTATGTTTTTTCTTTTTAAAAAGTCCTACTGCTAAAAATATATAGGAAATGTTCCATCAGTGATAGCTATCTGTGAACTCAGCAACTTTGGCTGGGTAGACAAATGGATTTCAATCCCACACCCTTTTTGGAGAGATAAAGAATTGCCACAGTTTGAGGCTGAAATGGACTCACTTCATTATCACACGCAATAAAGGTTTTAGATTCACATTTCTGCAGCTCTGCCTGAAGGAAAAAATGATACCCCTGATAACTGAAGAGCATTATTATAGCTAGTTTCCAAGGAGTTTAATGATAACTAAATTATTTCTCCTTAAGAAAACCACACTGTTGGGCCTGTTATATACAGTGTGCTTGATGTAGCAAGTCCTTCCATTGCTGGCTATTAAATAGGACATTGATTTGATTTTCTTTATGAAGCAGTACATTGGATTAGTTCACTGGAGGATTCTTTCTAGAGTCCGGAAAGGTAAAAAATTGAGGTTTACCTACTTTTTTCTTCCTTCTTTTTCGAAGTTTGTAAGGCTTTCTCTCTCATCATTATGGGAAGACATCTGGATTTAATTATTCATCTGCTGTGTATTTCACAGTTTGATCACATTAGTGATTTCATGACAGGCAGCAGCAGCTTAATTGCACCACAGATAGCGGCTCCTTATCTTTGGTATATATTTTTCAGACAAACTTGCTGCTATGAATGCCATTAACTTTGTGTCTTATTTCTGCAACCAGTGAGAACTTGCTAACAATTCTTTCTGGGATTAAAATAGTTCCTCAGCATTGGAGAGAGTAGAAAAACTTTGCATGGTGGTGGTAAATCTTTATGAGGAGATGCTTATGAATAAATAGCTATTCTTATACTTTAACAACACTCCCTGCCCCCCACAAATGGTAATTTGTAGTTGGACAGGCTATGATATCAGAGTAAAGGGATCAGGGCCAAACTGCGAGGCAAGAGCCCCTCTTTTTGTGTGAGTTATTCACATATGTCTGCTGCTAGGCTTTACCACAGTTACTAACTTGGACATTTCTGTGCCACCATTAACTGAAGGCAGTCCCATATCAGGGAAGATTTAATGTTTGATGTTTTACAGTGTTTTCATATATGCTGTAAGCTGCCTAGAGTGGCTGGGAAAACCTAGCCAAATGGGTGGGGTATGATGATGATGATGATGATGATGATGATTAACCATAGGTAAAGGTACCCTTGCCCGTACGGGCCAGTCTTGACAGACTCTAGGGTTGTGCGCTCATCTCACTCTAGAGGCCGGGAGCCAGTGCTGTCCGCAGACACTTCTGGGTCACGTGGCCAGCGTGACAAGCTGCATCTGGCGAGCCAGTGCAGCACACGAAACGCCGTTTACCTTCCCACTGGTAAGCGGTCCTTATTTATTTACTTGCACCCGGGGGTGCTTTCGAACTGCTAGGTTGGCAGGCGCTGGGACCGAACGACGGGAGCGCACCCTGCCGCGGGGATTCGAACCGCCGACCATACGATCGACAAGTCCTAGGTGCTGAGGTTTTACCCACAGCGCCACCCGCGTCCCCTTATTATTAACCATAGTTAATGCCAAACCTGCTTCAAACTCTGGTTTCAAATCATGGTGAGAAGCAGCAAACACTTTTTAGTGTTAACCATGGTTCATGCTAGTGCAGCAATGATGACAAACCATGGTGAAGGTAAGCAGCAGGGTTGGCCCAAGACATTTTGCTGCTTGAGGCAAAACAGGAAATGGTGCCCCCGGCCTCCTCCTCCACCACCACCTGAGGCAACCTCCACCACCTGACTGACTGATCTCTGCTCTCCTTAGTGCTCCCTCCCACCTATCTCTGCCAGTCCTCATTCATCTGTCTCATCCAGCCCCACTCATCCAGCCACCTGCCCTGCTGCTTCTCTTGCACTCTCGCCAAGTGAAATTGGGGTGCCGTCAAAGAAAACTGGTATGGTGTATGCATTCCCCACCCCACACACCATATGTCTGGAGAACTGCAGAACCAAACTGAGAGAAGGTGAGGTGTGTTTTGGTTTGTTCATGTTGGTTCACCAACTGTGAATATGGTAGGTTAGCTTTAAAATGTGAACCAAAAAGTTCTGCCCACAACCCATGTGTCCCAATGGAACTTTGAGTCCCTTGAGTTCTCAGGAGGAAAGATGGGTTATATAAAAAAGATGGGTTATAAAAAATATAAGACATGTATGCATGTATACTGGTAACAGCAAAACCAGATGTCTTCCATGTCCCTTTAGAATAAAACTTGTCTCTCTCATATCAGTCTCTATAGCCGCAGCAGGCATTGTAATTCTCCAACAGTTTGACTTCACCCCCAAGGGCGCACTTCTCCATTGTCTCCCGAGGCAGAAGGTGCCGCCGCCAACAACAACAACAACAACAAACATGCACTTGGAGATATCTGCTCAGGCTAAATATTGCAGGGGAACCAATGGAAGCAAGAAGAGTTTTGATAAGGCTAGTGGCAGGAGGAGTCCACAAAGCACTAATTCTGCCTATTCACAGAGTGCAGTCACAAAGTGTTCTTTGCCTTCCCATGGACTTTTGTCCATTATTTATTACCACCAAACATTCACAAGTATAAATACCTATAATTTATTTCTTCAGCAGAAAATTGCACATATTTTTTTTAAAGTAGGGGAATAACACTGAACTATCCCATAGTGATGTGTTTCGTTATTATTTCCAACCTTATCTTTTATATAGCATAATGTCTTATTTTCCCGATTGGATTGGTTCGGTACACTGAGCAGATGTTTCAATGAAGCTATCCATAAGCGCCGCCCGCCTCCAAGTCATATCCCTGAATAGTCCCAAGTCAATTCAGTTTCTATAAGCATCCAAATTCTTTCTTCCAAATACATATTCACATATATATCTTCACTTTACTTACTTACATGCAGCCTTCATTGAGACAGCTAAAATGTCACAAAATATTGTGCAAGTTCTTCTGAACTCTCCAGCTGGCCAGATCAGTAGAACACTTTAAGCCAAGGAGCCAAATGCAACTCTCTGGAATGCTCAGTCTGGTCAAGACTCTCCCTAGCCATGCCCTCACTTGAGCCTGCGCCCTTCAGCAGCCCTGTTCTGTATCCTCATTGAGTGATTTTTCCTGCTGGAATGTGTTCATGAATTTGATAACACCTCATGCTTGGGTAGAGGGTGGAAAGGTGTGGGGATGCCTTTGTGTGCCTGATTAAGAGTCACAGTCTTCAGCATGGGACATGATGAGGTCTGACGGGATAACAGGACAACATATCTCATGCAGGACAATATCCCATTAGGGCGTATAATTTTAGGGGGTGAAACTTAACTTTTGCAAATTTCTTCAGCGAATGGGTCTTAAAAATATGTCTTTGGGTGTGAGGAATTCAGATCTCCTATTATCTTTGTGATTAGACAACAGTTACCTTGACAAGACTGCATCTGACGAAGAAGGACGTAAACTGCTTGGGAAAAACCAAGGAATTTTAATTTTACCTTCTGAAAATGTCAGGCAGTGCTAAATAATACTATTAAATAATAATAATAATAATAATAATAATAATAATAATAATAATAATAATAATAATAAAATATTAAAATTACTGCAAGTACTTGGCAATCGTTTTTAATGATTTCTGTGCCATTTGACACACATTTTACTTACCAAGCAAAACGAAATTATATTAATTTAACCAAAATATCATTTGAATTCCCAAGTCACGTTACAACTTTTTAGCACCCCTCATTTTTGGAATTTGAAAGTTGAAAAATTCAACACATCCTAATATCCCATATGGGGTCAGGAAGATAACAGGTCAACATATCCCATGCTGAAGGAGCCATGCACACTTGGCAAAACAAAAAACTAGAAAACAACAACAGGGGCCCTTAGGCAAATGCAGCAGTGGAAACTGCACGGGGGTTGGGAACCTCTGGAGCTCCTCCAGGTGTTGCTGGACTCCCATCAGCCTCAACTAGCATGGCTAATGGTCAGGGTTGATGGGACTTGTAGTTCAACAATGTCTAGAGAGCCACAGGTTCGCCGCACTTGGCCTAGCAGAATTTTGGAAAGCCTGCTTCATAAGCAGTACAGCAAAAGAGGATTGCACCTCCGTTGTCTAAACAGCCTGCTTCCTTTTTGTAGAGGATCCGAAATTAGGATTCCTAACTACATATATGATTGTGTCTTTCCTTCACTGGAGGACTCTCAGCACTTAAAGATTTTCATCGGTGGCTTTTTCCGTCTCCATGTGCTTCAGAGATGCCTGAGGCATTTATTCTGGCCTCCATCCCAGCCGACTTTAATACTCGCTGGCACCCGAAGATGTGCGTGCTCGCAGAACACCAACCCTCTTCTTGCTCTTCCCTTTGCTTAAGAGAAAAGGGCAAGATGACAGTTATGAAAAATGGGGGCTGCGACAACAGCCTCTGAAGAAGAGAAACACAAATTGTTCTGCCATATCTGACTGAGCCCAATCTAATTTATACCGCCTAGTTCTTTGGTCATCTAATCTATTTCTTTCCCCTACTTGAGTTAAGTAGCTTGTAACATCTTTAGGAAATACAAGATTTCCCATGGCAGCTCCAGGGTCATAGCATCCATAGATCAGACTTGGGGGTGGGGGTGCCTATTTCCTTCTCTCTCAGCTCCATATATTTCCTGTTCCTGTGGATCTTTGCCAAAAAGCTGCTCCTTTTACTCCTTATAACTGCAGTCGCTGGTGTGTGGGCACAACACCCCCACTACCACCTCCTTGGTGCCTGCCAAGGTTCCCTGCACCTCTGAATTGTTTTTAAACAAGGGGAGTTCTTTGGTGGTGGGGTTACCTAGTTTGGCAGGGTATTCTGCCAGCTTTGCTTAGCATGTTTTAGGTGTTCATAGCAAGGCTTACAGTATTCCTACTGCAGCTTCTACAAGGCAAAGTCTGAGCCAAGGTCTCTACTGTACACAAAAACTGGGCAGAGAGTCAGCTGAAAATCCTCCCTTCACAACATTGCACCACTGAGTGGGTGGATTTTTTGAATTTGCCAAAATGTCTGACTTTTTGCAAACAGAACAAGGAAGTGTGCATGCGAGGATCACACTTAACCTTTTCCTATCTCTATGGTGCGCCCGCATGGTGGCTGTTGGGATTGGGCAGGTCGATCGGCTGCTGCCTAGACCTCTGAGCAGTTGGCCATGCTGGTGCCCAGTAAGCTGCCCATGAGCAGGTGGCAAAGACTCCCTGATGGGGTCTCTGTTGGCATCCCCCTTAGCAGGGCTCTCTGTCTCCCCTTCCCTGCTGTAAGGTCTCCCATATACTCTGCATTCCATAGTGCATTATCCACTGACTGCAATTAACCTGGTTCCATTTTGCAATATTAGAAAGATTAAATAAAAGAGAGAGAGCTTACTAGTAAAGAGGACCTAATTAAAAGTTCATTGTCTAAGGCCAATGGGCATTGGATAGCTAGTGTGGAGATTAACCAAATCACCTTGGGTACCTCTAAACACATTTTTTGAATGTAAGTTAAAATACACAGCTCTCATGTAAGGTCAGGGAAAAGCCCCCCTCCCTATTTGTGTGGGGTGTGTCCTGAAATCTAAGCAGACTGAAGAACCTAGCAAAGAAAGTGCTGGGGGTTGGGGTGGGGGATTGATTCCACCATCCTTAGCTTCCTTCTGCGAAATCTTTTCCCTCCTGCTATTGCATTCATACCACTTCCCTATCCTTCTCCCCCAATCCCCGATCCTTTGTTAGTGATGTCTACAATCCATGTGGCTGTGGCTGGAATGAATGACTAGAGCAGGGGCTGGCAAGGTTTATCTTGCCTGGGCCAGATTGGTCCCACAGAGATCCCTCCATGGACCGGATTGTGCACCTCCGCAATTTTCGGCGTCTGCGTGTGCATGCCCACACTTTTTGGCACCACGGAAGCAAGTCCCTGTGCCGTGCTGCGCCAGTTTAGCACAGCGCGTGAGCGGGCAGCTCAGTTTGGGGACGGCTCGTGGGCCAGTCAAATGACCTTCTCGGGTCGCTTCTGACCCATGGGCCTTAGGTTGCTGACCCCTGGACTAAACCTTCAGGAATGCTGTTTCAGCTCAAAAGTGAGCTGGGGAGGAGGTATTCATTAAAAATCCCCCCTCCAACCTTTTGCTGTCAGTTTGTGGTTCTGGCAGTGTCAGTGACAGTGCTGTTCTAAACATTTTACCCCCAAAACACTAGAAGTGAGGGAAGGAAGAATTGCCCCCACGCTGAATTGGTTTCATGATGCCTCAGTGTACCCGATAGGATTTGAAGGCCACATGATGATATCTGAAGCCAGATCAGATTGACAGAAGTAATCTTCCTGTCCTCACCCTGGCAGTATATGCAGATAAAAAGCAAGGGAGCAGTTGGAATGCAGTTGCTGCTGCAGTTAGTGGGATGAGCCCTTTGCCCCTGTTTGCAAGCCACCCTGTGAAAAACTCACCAAAAGGGGAAAGCTTGCTTGCAGCCATGCAAAGTGAAGTGAGGTGGGAGGTTTGGCTCAGCCCTTTGGATGACCTATATGTCATTCAATGTACAGGTTCTGCCAGCAGCACAAAACTGTCTTCCACCTTTTAGTATTCCTAAGTCATCTTTTTATTATTCGTAAGCATAATTAGATCATCAGTTCGACATATAAAGGACTAGTGTGACTAAAATGTTGTCCCCCTACCCAATTATCCAGGCAGGCTAGCACAGTTTGTCAAGGGCGATGGTGACAATTTCAGTGTGTGGACTGGAGAGCCATGTTGGGGAGTTCTCTGCCATTCTCTATTGCCCAGGATTTCAACAAGAGCCAATGGATAATGACTGCTGAGCTCTAGCTGCGCTGCAGTTGGGCAGACGAGCTGATCATATTAGTCTTAAAATGACATAAATATATGGAAATGCTGCCAAAAGGACTTGTTTGTTTTTAGGTCGAGGCACCGTAAATGCCCTCAGGTAATCGGATCCAATAAAAACACTGGCTGGCTTGACCTTTGAAGCTAACAAATTGTGTTGCAGTCTCTCCCAATCGTTCTTATTTATTCACTTCAATGGTTGTTTAAAGCTTGTTTATTTGGAACAAGACCACTACAAAGGGAAGCATTTATGTACTGATGAGCTTCCACCTCATTAAAGGAGACAGTTTTAAAAGAGGTTTAATTGTAAGCAAATAGAAGCCTGCTGAAAAAGCTATCAGCACTTTTGATAAAGTGACCGTAACTTTCGGTGTGTGCAAGTAGCAGAATTGGGTCCGCATAGCATTGTTTGTTTTCTGTCATTTGTTCTTGCATACTGTCCACTCTAAATTTTCACAGGGGTTACATTCCGGGGATAGCACCAAAGCCAAATCGTGTATAGTCAAAACTCATTGGAAGCAATGGCGTGTGGGACTGCCAAAGTCTCTCCCCCCCTTTCCATCCCCCTTTCCATCCCCTGTCCCCTTTCCCTCCCCTTTTATTATTATTTTTTTTAAATCTGCCAACTGCTTAAAGCTGAATGCAGGCAAGTTAAATGTCCATAAGGTGTGGATCTACTGTATAGGAAGTTATTTTATGTTTATTCTGTTTGTTTGTTTGTTTGTTTGTTTGTTTTTAAACCAAAGCATTGATGCACTGCTTAACTACAATCACATCTCTAAGTAGTGTATAATAAACTCAGTACAGAAAAGGTAAAAATCAGTTAAAACTATAAAATCAGACTTCCACAAAGATATACAGTGGTACCTCCAGATGCGAACGGGATCTGTTCCGGAGCCCCGTTCGCATCTAGAAGCAAATGTAACCCGTGTCCATGCGTCTGCGCATGCGCGGGTCACGTTTTGGCACTTCTGTGCATGCGCGCGACGTCATTTTGAGTGTCTGCACATGCGCAAGCGGCAAAACCCGCAAGTAACGCGTTCTGTTACTTCCAGGTTGCCGCGGAGCGCAACTTGAAAGCGCTCATCCCGAAGCACATTCAACCTGAGGTGTGACTGTACAGAATTATCCTGCATTCTATTTCTGATGCTTAGGGGAAGTAGTAACATTGCTTTCTCTGAAGCCAAGCCACACAATATGATGTAGCTTTTGCAGAACCATACTAATCCAGACAGCAGGTGGAACAGCACATTGCTGCAACAATGTGTTTGTGATCCGGAAGCTGCAGCTACCGCAGAATGCAGTTACCTGACTGCTTACAGGAGCAGATTATCAGCAACATATTGCTCCATTGCTGAGAGAGACACAGTGGTTGCCCATTTGCTTTGGGTTAATTCACAAAGCCGTAAACAACTTGGCCCCGAAGTACCTTAAGGACTGTCTGATCCTTTACGGTCAACCCTGATGACTGAGATCCTCTGATGGGGCACTTCTGGTGATTCCCCATGCCCTTGAGGTTTGGTTGGCTTTCTCCAGGGACTGAGTCCTTTGTGAGGAAGGCTCTGCCCTGTGGAACTTCCGACCAGTCGAGGTTTGTCAGCAATCATCCCTGTCTCCTTCCAGACCATCTTCTGAAAACCATATTGTTTAGACAGACCTTCACAACAGGAATTTCTCTTTAATCAACCCGTATTCTACTGATGTTTATCAATGTTTTCCATCATGTTTTTATGGATACTTCCATTAATGTTATTATATAGTGAAACCAGTCAGGCTATTTGCTTGGGGAACTTAAGAAGAGCCCTGTTGGATCTGGCCAATATTCCATCTTGTCCAGCATCCTGTGCTCACAGGGGCCAAGCAGCAAGCACCAAAGGTAAAAGCTAGTAGCAGTATACAGGGAGGAGAATCTCTACCTTTACCCTTGGAAGACAGTGGTGAAGGTGGCTATTATCTGCACAAAGTCATTTGCAAAAAAGCAGAATCTCTCCATTACAGTGGTACCTCGGGTTACATATGCTTCAGGTTACAGACTTCGCTAACCCAGAAATATTACCTGGGGTTAAGAACTTTGCTTCAGGATGAGAACAGAAATCATGCAGCAGCGGCGCAGCAGCAACAGGAGGCCCCATTAGCTAAAGTGGTGCTTCAGGTTAAGAACAGACCTCCAGAACGAGGTACCACTGTACTGACAAAGACTCATATGTTCAGAGGCTGGGTGTGAATATCAGTGTGATGGTATTTAAAATCCTTAGAAGGGTCAGGTCAGAGAAGAAGGGAAAAATGATTTCCCTTCATGCAGCCATCTTGAACTTTGCTTTAACATGCCCTGTCAGAAATCTATGGAGTATGGATTTTCCAGTGATATGAATAATTTAATGCTAACATCGGCAGGAAAAGTAGACTTGCCTTTCTGTTCCCTGGAGAAATATCCAAACCGTGAAAGGCAGGTTTTGGGAGGTGACGTTAACATAACTGAACTCCCAAACTCTATGACAGATGAGACCGTGTTGATATTTTGCCAGGAATTTGAAGCCCACTTACTATTAGCATATAGATTTGAGTTACAGATAGGTAGCCGTCTTGGTCTGCCATAGTCAAAATAAAAAAATTCCTTCCTGTAGCACCTTAAAGACCAACTAAGTTCTGAAGAAGTGTGCATGCACACGAAAGCTCATACCAAGAACTAACTTAGTTGGTCTTTAAGGTGCTACAGGAAGGAATTTTTTCATATAGATTTGAGTACAGGCTTAATTTGTACATGAGGCCTGCCTCTGCAGTAATGGCTTGCCTCATCTTTCCTGAAGAGTTTGATTCAGTCTATAGCTCCAGACCTGGTCATAGACATTTTGCTGCCTGATGTAGAGCAGCAAATGATGCCACCTCCTCAGTCATGGGAATAAGACCCAATCCTGGTCAAGTTATTTTGATACCTGAAGCAGAAAATGTCACAAACTCTCCACCCCTTCCGACAGCAAGAATACAACGATATACAGTGGTACCTCGGATTACATACGCTTCAGGTTACATACGCTTCAGGTTACAGACTCCGCTAAACCAGAAATAGTACCTCGGGTTAAGAACTTTGCTTCAGGATGAGAACAGAAATCGTGCTCTGGTGGTGCGGTGGCAGCAGGAGGCCCCATTAGCTAAAGTGGTGCTTCAGCTTAAGAACAGTTTCAGGTTAAGAACGGACCTCTGGAACTAATTAAGTACTTAACCCGAGGTACCACTGTATTAAATAATCAACAAATTGTGACTCATGCAAAATCATGCTTCCCATTCAAGCGAACCTAAAAGTTTCATTGAACTTTCTTTTATAAAAATTGGGGCGGGTGGGATGGGAGCAAAGGGAATGAAGGGGAGATGGGAGGTGCTTTCTACCCCCTATAAGCAAACTTATGAGCAGATCTGTAGAATCTGAATCACTATTAGATATAGATATAGATATAGATATAGATATAGATATAGATATGTAGGACTGGGGAGAAACAGAGATTCACTCATTCATATATATGGATTCACTAGCAAGTTTACTTGGGAGAAGTCCCACTGAATTTCATGGGTCTTACAGTGAATTTACACACTTTTCTGTATCTTATATTTGGGCAAAAAAGAGGCAACGCCAGGGTATGACTTCAGTGGGTCCGTTCAGTGTATGGCTAATGCTGGGGATCACCCATAGTGGACTGCGCCAATTGCACAGTTCATTTCAGCCCTGCTGCTGTGGAACTAGGTGTTGGGCTGTGGGCTATGAGACAAAACTAGAATTCATGATTGAGGAGCAAAACAATATTAGAACCATATGAATACCAGGGATACAGGAATACACCAGAGCTCAAGAAAACTCACTTTGATTGTTCAAGGTCCAACTGGGAAACAAAGCCTGTTATACTCCTTTTTGGCAGGACGATGCAGTGAGCAGACTGGGTGAGTGGAGTAAGTCCATTGCCTAAAAGCTACTATATCAAGAAGCTGCCATCTGCATTTCAGTAGTGTACCACATGGGGAATCTACATTTATATAGCAATTGCTAGGCAACATGAGTATTCTCCTTTTTTAACTGTGATTTCCTTTAAAAATGTTCAACAATTTCAGCTGACCCCTACCAGAAAAATTAGGAAGAAGAAGAAGAAGAAGAAGAAGAAGAAGAAGAAGAAGAAGAGGAGGAGGAGGAGGAGGAGGAGGAAGAAGAAGAAGAAGAAGAGACTATATGGATCTTCTGAACCATGAGAAGATGAACTCCAAGAAAGCAAAAAGAGGTTATTCTAATCCCATATCCAATATTGACGAAGGGAAAAGCACAACCTCTTCTATTCCATTAGAGATATGTCATGAGCAAACCCATGCACATAAAGTGTGGGGTTAGGGAGAGGGCCATACTGCTTGATGGAAGCCAGGAGTACTGCACATTTTAGGGACCACTATGGTAGTCCATGATATCTGTAAGGTTAAGTTGACCATTGACTTCAATGGAATTTGCTTCTTTGCAATGCAATCAGCACAGTGTGTAAATGTTATTGTACCCAGTTTACAGGAGAGCAAGCTTCAGAACAGAGAGGTAGCATTTGCTAAATGTCACAAAAGCCAGAAGTCCCATTTCCTAGCGTGTTTCTTTTTGCCACTTGACCTCCATTGCCTTTCCCTCCCTCCCTCCCTCCCCCTGCCATTTCCTTTTCTGTCTGACAATGCAGAAAGGGATGATGCAAAGCCCCTGCAGAAACTTTACATCAAATGCTCATAAACCGTTTCTTTCCGCAAAGCCCAAGTGCTGGAATTGGCCATTGTCAGAACTGTGTGACAGCTGCTCTGCTCTTTTTGTGTGCGTGCCTCTAGCAGTAGAGAAGAATCGTCTGAGCTTTCTGCACTGGAATCATTTTCCTCTGGGCAAAACCCATGCATAGGAGCAGCACCCAGCTGTTCCCCAAACAACTGCGGCATTACTTGCTCTTACACTAGCCACACCAGATGTCCATCAGAGATAACCTGAGCCAGGTTTTTGTTAGGCTGATGGCAGGGCAGTAGAAGAACATATTGCAAAAGAGAAGCTGATATGGCCCTCACACCGAAGGAGTTATTTTTACATAGCCCAGAATAGAACATGTAGAGCCTGTCATCTAATGTAGTTTTAACTTCACCATTGGCAACATTGATTGTCTGCCATTAAGCACATATTCATTTCCTTCTCTGTATTATCTACAGAACTATGGAAAGGCAAGAGCAACATGCAAATGTTGGACCTGCTGCTTGGGAAGAGATCCATGCTAAAAGTTCTACTCATAAGCAGATCTGTGGGTAAAGAGGTGGGATCCTGGCAATTACCTATGCATGTGGGGTGCAGACACCAGGCCTGAGTTAGGGCTCATCCACACTTACCTTTCCTCTACATTTCTAAATAGAGGTACAGGTTTCTCAGGTTTGCATCAAACAGCCTTTTTATTTTGCCCTGGTGCTTCCCCTGTGAAAAACTGCTCTTTGCCGCTGAATTGGATCAAACAGCAATTCGCAGAAAACCCAAATTGCCATTTTCTCCAATTCAGCAGTAAATATTGGGTTTTCCTGGGGAAAGTGGTTGGGCAAAAAGGGGAGCAGGGATTGGACAAGGACTGGGGAAGTGCAGACATGTATCTAGAAAGTGTGGGGGGAAATGTGTTACTGGGCTATTAGACAGCTAGCTGGGGAGAGCTCCATTTCAAGTCTGGAGTAATTTCTGGCAAGTGAGTCTTCACTCAACTAAAGGTTCCAGCAATTGGCTGCAACCCTTCCTTCAGGTAGATCAGCTGATAGGCTCAGGCATTTGTTAATACCCCCTCCCCCCCTTGGAGTTTTACACATGGCAAAGAATAGCAACAGGACTATGCTTTCCACTTCTACAAAAGGATGAACACACTGTTAAGTTGTGATGGTACTTGTTTCCACTTAGTGAAAGGGGTTATTATCAGATTGTATACACTGAAATAACTGCCTAGGGGTTAAAGTTAGAGGGACATCACATTTGAGCAGTTTGCAGACTCTTCCTTTCCCCATCATAAAACACAGATCCTGAATCCCAAATGGAATTATCTAGCTGTCAGTTTTCTGAATTGCTCTTCCTATCTGCCTGTTTGTTGGCAAGGGTGTCAGGCTGCTTTTTGGTGTGTTTATTCTAGATATCTCATGTGATCCCTGAATGGCAGTGACAAAGATCAGCAAATATTTTAGATGATTACTTAGGAAAGGGATGACATTTCCTGCTCTAAAAAACTTTGCATGAATCAACTGTGTACAGGGTAATATTTAACCCTGATATGGATGGATCAACTTATTTCTGTTCCATGTCAGTTTTACATGCATTTGAATCATAGGTTTGTACAGTCCTGTTCTTTGCGGGCTTTACTGCTGTTTGTTTGCTTGAGTTTTTCACATTTCTAATTAATATATAACAATTATCCTTTCAGTTTCCCTGCCAAATTTCCCCCTTTCCCATACCCAAATGCTTTGCTGCCCTTTAATTATAAACCAAGGGAGTCAAATTCCATAGTAGTAAAGAGAAAGGAATATATACCTCTCTCTTAAAAAAATGTGTTCTTTTGGGCCTATTTTTAAAAATCCTGAAATAAGCATTTTTGTATATATTTTCCCAATACAGACCATTTTTTGTGTGTGCATATTTTTGAACCAAAACTGCATCGCATCATTTCAGGAAGTCCAATCTGCTTGACAGTTGCATTCCAGTCCATGTATGTCTGGGACCAGCAAATTAGGTTGGTTTGCTAAAAGTATGAACTGAAAGAATTTTCCCTCCATCTCTGCTTCTTGATTTTCATATCAAGCAACCATATTCACAATTCCATATGATAATGACCAGCTAGAAACCCACTGCACATACAACCCCAAACAAGGGATAATGCATGAAGTCAGTTTTGAGATGCTGCTGGTAGCTTTTTTGAAAATGTTTCTGAACTTTTTCCCATTAGCTAATGAGACACTTCACCATGGAGGTTCATTATCTTTCTTACAAAATGAATAACAAATTCCCTTTTGGCATTTGGTACATCAGACGGAAGTAGAAATGACATATACTAACAGCAAAGGGACTAAGAGCCAGCTGGCTAGAATTGCAAAGCCAGAAAAAGCCGTTTGTTAGAAAGGGGGGAAAACAATTCTTCTACTACCGTATCTCAGACAATGTTTTGTGTCATGCAGAAAATACAATAAACACAAGGAGGCATGGAAGGAAGAGGAATTGAGACAGAAATTAAGGGGTAGGAAGGGACATTGGTTCAGGAGCAAGAGCAGCACAGAAGAGAAAGATAACAGGGGTAATGGCTACAGAGAGAATAATGATGAAAGCTGAGACAGAAAAGGGCAAAACAGTGATGTGGTGGTCTAATAACACTGTTGTGAATTCTTTGCAGGAAACAATTCCCATTGATGGTGTGTCATAAACATTCAGTGCTAGAGTGAAACTCCTGAAGGCACAGTGGAGGTCACGCAAAAGGATCAAAGGAAGTATAAGTGTGTGTGTGTGTGTGTGTGTGTGTGTGTGTGTGCCAGCCAGAGGTTGCCATGTCCCCTTTTCAATTTGCTTCTCCCTACCCCTTCTCTTGAGGGAGGGCATCTTTTTACAGGTGTTTCAATGTCTCCTTCAGCATCAGCCCAAAGTGCAACAGGCAAGGTTCCAGGTGGATTATTTTTACAATTAGCCTTGCATTTCTGGCCAGTGAGCCAATTAGAGGACACTTTGAAAATAATCTGTGCCATTGCTTTCAGCAGTGCAAAGGAACACATAACTCCCAGCAGAGTTTTCAATGCAAGGATTTGTTACGGGGGAGGGGGCAGGGGTCAAATATGAGAAAGCTTAAATAAAATAAAATAAAAGCTCACAGGCTAATGGATATTCTCTGCCAAGTCAAACAAGACTTCAAAGCATGGGAGCTGTCAAAGAGAGAGCAGAAGCAGGCTGGGGGTGTGATCTCTAACAGAAAATGTATGTTTTGCAGAAAAGACTAGCCTTTTCCAGGTGTTCCTTTCTCCATGTGATTTTAACACTTGGCAGAGGAAGAAGAGAAGAGCATGTTGGAGGGTGACTGTCTACAGCAGGATGGCTACATTTGCTTTAGAACACTGGAAAATCAGGGTTCTAAATCGTCTGGGAAGTCTACAGGAGTAGAACAGGGTCTACGTTGGAGATGGCCGTCTTCCAACTTGAGATCGTGACAGAAGGAGTGAGGTGAGAATCCTCATCTCTGCTTACTCCTCCATTCATTGTTAAGCACATGGAGAAACAAATACCTGAAGAGGGCTGCAAGATCTCAACAATGCACAGCACAGGGGGAAAGGAGGAGAGAAACCTAACAAAAAGGGAAGGGAATATTTTAGAAAGACCCATTATTCCTATTCCTTAGAACAGCCTTGTTGCCTACCAGCATGGTTTACCCCTGCTGATGTGGTATTTGAAAGGCAAGCCAAATGATCCAAGCATACAACTTAAGAGGTATCATTTATATAAGTAAGATCTCTTATTCTAAATAAGGACCCATTCTTCATTGTAAGAACACGGTACCCAATGTGATGTGTTCCAGCCATCATCGCCAGTGGTTAGAGAGAATGGGAGTCATAGTCCAGCAACATCTACAAGGCACTACATTGCCCTGGCCTTTCTAGAACATCATAATATTGTAAGCCAGAATGGTTTGCCATTTCCATTAGAAGGCTTTGAAAGAAGACGAGACAGATTCATGTATGATGCCGGCAGCTGTTAGCCATGATGGTTAAATGTTCAGAGACAGTATACTAGTAAATACCAAGGCCTTAAGGCAACAGGGGTGAAAGGGATCATATGTATACCCTGTTTATGGCTCTTCCAGAAGCATTTGGTTGGCCACTGCAGGAAACGGGGCAGTATTCAATAAAATAGTTGCTCTCGTGCAATGATTAGCACAGGTGGAAAGGGATTTCCCTCCCCTTCCATACAAGCCCCACAACATTCTCAGATCTGCTGCGAAGGGTTTGAGGATCCCCCAGACCATAATTTTGGGGGCATGAAGGCGGATGGGTGTGTGTGTAAAGTTCCACTGTTCAAGAAGAAGTCCTCATGCCAATGGAACTTTTTTGCTTAGTGCTACATTAAATACAACCCAGAATGCTTGATATGCCTTTTGTCTAATCCAGAGGGGATTCTCTTAGGTTCTTATTCCTTAGGAGAAATAACCCAGCTCTCTAGCATGTCAAATCTTCATACTGCCCCCTAACTTGAGAAATTAGATTTGGCATTAGAATATAGCACTTAGGGTTTTAAGGAGAGGTGCTAGATGTTTCAGTTGTTTAAACATAAACTATTAAAGATACAGCTTCTATGTGTGTGCATCAACTTATACATATTTCAAGAAGGGTACAATTTCCAATACTCTCTTCATTCACTGAGCAGTGAGAACATTAATCCTTTCTTACATGCTGTGCATGAGTTCGATTTGCATAGGGCACAACATTGTGACTACCCATCAAGGCAGGTGCTCCTCTGGGGTACAAACCACAAATCTGTTTGGACAGCATGTCTTCTGAATATCGTGATTGCCTCTGTATATGACGATGAAGCAAATTCTTCAATGTGCCAAGCCAGAATGAACTCTTTGGGGCAAGGTACAGCCAATATATTCCCACATTCTGCAACATCATTAATTCTGAGCAGAGTAAATACACTGTGGTGTTTTTTTTTTAAGCTCCATTCTAGGGCACATTGAAAAGATGTTGTTTCTGGAAGTAAGATTAAATCTAAACATATGACTGATGACGCATTATAGTAATTGGTACAGAACTTTTCCAAACGATATAATTGTGAAGGTGGGGAGATAGTTAATATTTTCAAATCCAGTGTTTAGATTAACATCTGCCGGTATTTACATACATTTAAATACATGAGCAACTATCTTCCTAGTATATAATTTCCTTTTATGCAAAATCATCTATGGAGTTTTATTGGCCAGTTTTCCACAAGGTTGAAAATCAAGGTTGGAGAACTGCAGCATGTAAAATCTGCCACTAAATATACGGATTATCTGATAGTTTCCCTGCCACCCTTCTGTTTCTTGCCTTAAGAATGACCTCTAATCCCTCCCAGAGAGGCTCTTATTCTTTGTACCTCTACTGACTAGCCCAATCATATTCGTTTATTGTCTTTAGATAGTGCGTACCTAGACTGTGATCCTTACACCTGCATGCAGAAAAGAGCTTTTTAAAAAACCAAACTCAAATATTGTCACTCAGTAGGCAGATAGTACAGAAAAACACAGAAGCAAACTCAGTGGAACAAGAGTTGGATTTAGACTGGGGATACTTGAGCGCCAGTCCATGCTTATACAGGCAGGTCACTGGGTGATTTTGAGCTTTCCCAAAACAGACAAAATTGTGACAAATGTATTACAAGGGCTTGGGTATCTTAAGTTTAAAACATGGGCACTTGGACCACTGAGAGCTGGGTTCAGATTTCACTCAGCTCCAAGACAATGGTTTTTGTGAAGATAAGATGAATCAGCTCCCATATTTGCCACCCCTGGACACCTTTGGAGGAACAGGATACAAGTGTGATAAATAAATGGCATTTTTAACCTGCTGTTTAAAACCAGCTGTTTAAAACTGAGGCAATTTCTGGGCCCCGTACAGCATGGTGAGGCCCATAAGCACTGATAGTTGCTGGGCCCCATGCCCCACACAACCACCAAGTGGTTCCAAGCTGCCATTTTAAATGTCTCATGACACCCAAAATTGCCTGGCACAGCATTATTCTGGGGCTACATTGGGTGGTCTAGAGCATCACGGAAGATTTAAAAAGGCACCTGCATGACATCAGTTGTAGCCAGGCAGCTGCCATTGTGAATTTATCACAATGTCCCTGAGTGAAACTACCTGGGGTCTTGGCATTGTGGGAATATTTAAGATGGTGTTTTCCTAGCTTCTGATTCTGATTGGAAGGTCACACCTGTTTCTGTCTAAGCCTTCTTGGGATTGGGCACTGGCAGGGAGAGGGTCATCAGTGGGCAGCATCCCACTGGGTAAATGATGGTGATTATTATTTATAAAATTTCTATACCACCCTTCATTTGTGGATCACAGGGTGATTTACAGTATGAAAACACAAGGATACATACCATAGTAACAAACAATAAACCCTTCCTTCCACAGTTTAAAAGGCCACAGATGGTTTAATTAGCCAAAGGCCTGGGAGAAGAGGAATGTTTTTGCCTGGCACCTAAAGGTGTGTAACGAAGGCCTTTACTGGCTCACATTCCTGTTCTCTCACTCAACAGGTGTTATTCCACATGTTAGCTGAGCACAGTTAATACTGTACGGACAGGACCACATGAGTACCAAGTTTGATCACAGGGAAGTCCTTTAGTTTGGAAATTCTGCTCACTTGCAATGCCCTACCCAAAGATTTATATCATCCCTTATCTAGTGATTTCGGTACCAAAGAACCACAGTGCAAATGCCACTTCATATATTCTCCATCCATAACAGCTTAATGCCTCCTTTGAGGGAATGAAAAATGATAGTGCCTAATCAGAGCCACCTTTTGCTGCCATCACACAAGAAGCATCTTTCAAATTTCCAAAGGGGAGGGAGAATGGCATTCAGCTGATGGAGGATGAAACCTCAGTTCTCAGGGGAATTGACCTTGAGCTACTGCAGCCATTAAATAGATTTGAATAGCAGAAAAGTGCTTTGTAAATTCAAAATGACCAGGCTTGACGAAAGCAGAGAAATTTGCAGGATAGAGACCAATGCCCTCCTTCTGTCTTTAAAACCACTCTAGTGATAGAAAAGTGAAATCTACATCCTTGGATCTATCTCATTTGCAACATGCATGTGAAAAGGGGCAATAATGTTCTGCCTTTGCTTCCTGGTCTTCACCCCCAGAAAAGACAACAGCTCTTAATTATATTGTGTGACCCAGTAGCAAGCCAGGGAGAAATTAATGCTGTAGCATTCCTGAAGCTAAGCATGTGTGGATTTGAGAAGCGCCTGGATGGAAGAAGATCCACGGAGCAGCCTTTTACCTTTCTAGAGGATGATGTGAATAGTAAATACTGTAAAAGAAATGTATTACCGTTCTAATCCTCCAGCAGCCTTTGATGCCTGGTATATATCAGGAACAGCTTTATGGAAATAAATTCCTGCCAGAGTAGAAAGACTGACTGAGACCCTTGGAAATGAGGTCATGACACATGGCCTCTTGGAGGACAAAGAGAACTCCAAGGTTTGGTAATGTGATTGCAAGTCACTGATCTCCAAAGATACATTTTCAATATTGTTTTCTTTATGCCTTTGGTATTATTCATTATGATACTGCAATTTTCACTTCCTATCTTTTAATCCCAGGCATCAGTTATGGAAGCAATAGCTGGAGATTTGCAATAGCTGGAGCAATAGCTGGAGTTATGGAAGCAATAGCTGGAGCAATAGCTGGAGTATTGGGTGAGGATAAGTTTTGCCCAGTGATAAGTAGGTTTGGGATGCAACCTCCACCCATTCCTAAGTTTCTCAAAAACTAGGGCAGGTTTGTCTTCCTTGGCAGCTTGTAATACACTGTGCTTGCTTTGACCATATGCATTTAAGGTTAATTGATGTTTGTTTTTTATCTAGCCACTAGAGGATAAATCTGTTAATGATGCTACCTCTACTTAGATCCTGCCTTCTCACGGGGAAATTGAATTGGTTCACTTCTTGGCTGCAATCCTGGAATAAACCTAGATGAAATCGGCAAGACTTATTTCTGAATAGACATACACAGGATCATTCTGCTAGTTGCATTTATCTACAATTATTTCCCAGAGAGAGTGGCTAAGGGAGAACCGTCACTGAATCCCATACCTACTGATAAGCTACAGTGACACTCCAACCCAGAATACAGAGCGACCCTCGAGTTTCTGCAAACTTTTATGTGAATGCACTTGTAACACTAATATTCACTGTCAGAAGCAAAGTTGTATCTGCTTACAGATAAGAAAAAGCTTGGGTTTTTAAAGTTTTAAAATAAGTGCTTAAAAATGCACTCCACCTCATTAATGTTATCTCCACCTCATTAATTACCAAAAGGACACTTGAGAGGGTGGGTACCATCACCAAGAAGGTGACCCATAGACTTGCCATATTTCAAAAAGAAAAAATCCAGACACCCCCAGAATAGTTGAGCTTTCTTAAGGAAAACATCTTAAGGCAGGGGAGGGAGGTGGTGACCAGTGCCCCCCATCCACCCCACCATCATTGTTAACCCTTCCGTGTAATAGCGCGGCTGCCATAACTAGTGCCTCTCATTTCCCCAGAGCCCAATGTCCGCCCTGGATCCCCTGCCTTCCTGCTTCCCTTGGCAGACACCTCTAGCCACTTCTGCCCCACTCTCTCTGTGGCTCCCCTTCAAACCTGCTCTCCCTTCCCGCCACTGCCCACAAGGAGACCACCTAGCCTCCTGCAACCATAGAGTCACCTCAGGCCGAGAGTTGGGGGTAGGGTTATTCCCCTAGGGCTAGAGGCCACCCAACCTCCCTGGATCACAGAGTTCATGGAGAGTGAAGGCAATGCTCTTGCTAATAACACACAGACACACACTTACAAGCCCACATTGCCTCCCTTTTACCTGCAGGAGACGATGTCCGGTTTCCGAACATGTCCGGAATTTTCCAGATGTATGGCAAGCCTAGTCACCCAGTGACAATCCACTGGTCATGGATTGACCAGCAGGATCCCCTTGGAATATCTTAAGAGTGACCTAGCCTGCTAGGTATCTTAGTACCAAGTTATATGGAGCTTTAAAGGTTCAGAACAAAATCTTGACCTTGGCAGCTGGTGCTGATCTTTCAACAATGGCGCAGTATGTGTAAAGCTGGGTGTCACATTAAGCATCCTGACAGTTGCACTTTGCAGTAGCTGCATGCTTTGAACCAGCTACAGGGAAATTCCACATACAGCATTACAGTAGCCTAATTAAGAGATTACTAATGTATAAACCATGCTGGCAAGGCTATCCTTGTCCAGTAATGGTTGTAGTTGGTGCACCAGCCAAAGTTGCTAAAGATTGTTCTCAGCTGACTAGTGATTGGCAAATGTGAGGGAACAAACATCAAACCTTCTGCACTGTAAAGCATATGCTCAGCTGTGGCCCTTGCCCACAATGGTGAATGGGCAGCTCATGCAGGAAGTTAGGTGTAAATTAGTCTTGTCTTTCTAAATCCTTAATATGGGGGGGGGGGGGAGAACCACACTTTTCACTCACTGCTTTCAACAGCACAGCTTCCTATCTTTGTCCTTGCCTTTGCCCAAGCCATCCATCCACCTGCCATCATCTCTTCTCTCACCTGTCATGCCCCCTGCTCCTTCAGTAAATTAAGCTCTTCCAACAGGAGGAAAAACTATTATAAAGGAATAATGATAATGATAAACAGCACCAGAAATACATATCTCGCTTCTCCCTCTCTCCCCTCATATTCCAGCCTCCCAGAAAGCACAGCATTAATCACTGGGGCAGTAGCTGAGAGATAAAGCACAATTGAAATTTAGCTGTGCATTATGGCATGTGTATGTGTATGTCTGGGCAGGAGGGGAGGAGGAAGCGGCAGAATAATCTGTCATTTTATATATTTATACTGCAGGAGTCGGTCAGGACTGGTTCTCCATTGTTACTGCAGATTAAAATCATTCACATCCTTCTGCTCTCATCAGAGGTCACCTTTCAGAAAAGGGAATAAAGATTGTGGCAAGTTAATCCCCCCCCCCCCCGCTTACTATTTTTTAATCAGTCTGCCATGGGGTTATGAGGCATTGTATGCATCCAATGGGAAAATTAGCCAGCCCTGCAATTTCTCCTGGCTCTGTATATATTATAGCTTGCATACAACAAACCTCTTCTATGTTGGCTGGCTCTTTCAAAGACAACCATGCAAGGGTCTCAAAGCACATGAAAATAGTGTTATAGTGCAGAAATGGCCCCAAGATATATTAGTGCCCAAGTGAGAAGATTCAAACAGTGATTGGTGATAATAATAAAAAAATATAATAATATTTTATAATAATAAAAAAATACTCTAATAATTGTCAATTTGTCAACCTTTAATAGTGCCCCCAAAAATTGCCATCTGAGGTGGACCACTTCATTCTGCCGTATGATAGGATTAGCTGATAAGTTGATTTCCTTTGAGACTGGTGATGGGTTCCACACAGAAGTGGTGAAAGGTCAGACAATGGATTTTAAGCTCTGCTTTCTCCCTGTGTTCATTTGGGAACTGTGCCCAGATCCTCCAGAGTCTGGCCTGATCTAAACTGGATCTGTAATTGCCCCAGCTCCTGCTTCAGGATTCCCTGAAGGCTACACTAATGTTCCTCCCCCCTTTTTATTTCATAAATTATTTTTATTATTATGTATATCCCACCTGTTCTCCTGGAACTTCAAGATGATATGCATTGTCCTCCCCATCCATTTTTCCCCACTCACAAGAACCCTGTGAGGTAGATTTTGCTGAGTGGTCCAAGGTCACCCAGTGAGCTCTATGGGTGACTGGGGATTTGAACCCTGGACTCCCAAGGTCATAGGCCAGCACACTAACCACTACACCACAAAGGCTCTCCCTTTTGCTTATGCACCAAGTTGAGGAAAGAATGGCAGAGAGGGCTCTATGGAGTGCCTCTGCAGGGACTTATGCCCTATGCAATTGCATGTGGCAGTGATGTGACGATTACCGCGAGACAGTGCCTAGTGGCTTGATGTATTCATCCATAAAGTTTTTACTTAACGACAGATTTCCAGATCGCCATCTAATTTTTAAAATTGATTGATTGATTAAATGGACAAAATAGTGTGAACCAAGCAAGCTGATGCATTCAATGGCCCACAACTAAGTTGTGCCATGGACCCCCTGGGGCCTGCAGACCACCAATTGGAAACCACTGTCTTATATCATTTGTTTCTATCTTTTAAAATGGTAACCTCCCTTGAGTGCCATGGCAGAAAAGTGGCATATAAATGCAATGGACGCACGAGCAAATTAATAAATACATAAATATTCTTACCATATTCCTCAGTAAAGAACTGTGCATGCAGACAAGGAAATATTTGCTGTTTCTGCAGGTCCAGCTGTCAATCAAGCAGCTTGTACCAAATCCAAGAGCTCGCAATGACAGGCGCAGCTTCCATTTTAGTGACAGCTTTCCCCACCGACAAAGAAGACTACAGTGTGAAACTCCCCGCCCCGCCCTTTCTATTAGCTACACAGCACTGTTTCTCACCAAAGAAAACCCAAGGCGTTAATTAGATGGTTTCAAGAAATAGGACTGTCATAACAGCCTGGATGTGTTTCTAATTTCTACGCTGTCATCTAAACGTGAGCCAAGAAAGGTAAGATGTGCATCCCCCACCTCTCAATGAGTCTTGTCAAAAACAAAATGAAAATGTCTGCCTTGGAAGTCTTTTGGCAACGCCTGCAGCTCCCAATCATTTCCCTGCAGGGTATAAATAGCAAGCAAAGCAGACGTGGTTTAAGAACCGGGAGAAAGCAAACTGGATCTCTCTTTCTGTGCTACAAAGCCAATGATTTTTCTCTGTTCATTCCTAAGCAGCCACTTGCTTTGCATTGTGTCTTTCAATGAATCCTGTCATTCTAAGAACTCAAGCCATTCTGGAAATACAAATTTGCTTCTGTTTAACAGGGGTATGCGCACCAGCTCTGCATGCACTCCAAATAACAAGGCACACTGAGATGGTTCCAGTCATGGTTTCACATTCCCAAGTCAGATAGCGCTATTAACAAGGCGTCTCAAGGCAGATCAGGGACCCGCTCAGTGTTACCATAAATTTCAGTGTATAACCTCCCCACTCCTTTTCCTTTTTGAGAAACAAAAACAAGCTGAGTCGGGAAATGCCCAGAACCTTTGAAACAAAGATGGAGAAGTGTGGGGAGAGTGTTTCATTTTTACAGATTGGTCTAGCATTTAATTGAAGTGAATTATTATTGCCCAATGCCAATTACATCCTGGTGATTTTGGAGAGGGGTGTTAAAATAAATGGAGTTGTTCTTCACATGGATTGCCGTTCTCCAGCAAGAGCAGGGTGTTAAGCAGAGGAGGTACAGCACACGAGGAATCAAACTGGATAGGGGTGTGTGGGCATGTCCAATCTCAACATTTGGAGCTATGCAGTGAGGATTCTATCTCCATTCATTGAGTATTGTTACTTCAGTTTTGAACTCTGTGCATTTCAACTGAATACATTTAGCATTCCCCTTCAGACCCCCATGTGTCAGAAGTCTATGTGTGAGGCTTGTAACCACAAGGACGTCGGGAAAGGGGCCAGTGTGCGCATCCTTTACCTGCTACCCATTTTAAACCCACACACATTCTGCAGAACGGCTAAAGAAGTGTTCGGACTGCAATAGTGTCAGAATTTGGCAATGTCAGGGAACTACTAAGACCCACAGCCAATCAGGGGGACTGCTGCTGGTCTCGAGAGTCCCCTGCTTTTGCTCTTCATTCCAGAAGGAGGGGGCGAATGAGAGGGGCACTGGTGACAACAGCCAGGAGGCTGAGAGCCCACCCAGGGAATGGGGAGCAGCTAAGGGTTTCTTGCCCAAGCCTCCTCCTGCCCCTGACACATGCACAAAAATTGAAGCCAGCATTGGCATCTGTGCTTCGTTTCTAGAAAAAGAGATGTCAGAGCTCAAATCTGCTGGAAACATTAGCCTCTGAACTGGAAAATCTTCCCTCTAAACGCCAATGTGTGGATGAGTCTCTGCAGTTATTCCATGGTGAAGAAGATGGAAACTGCACTTCCCCAAGGGCATTCATCTGTTCATACTTCATATGTTCCACAGCTGAAGCCTGGCATTAACAAAAAATGCTAGGGCTGGGCCCTGATGAACCTACAGCACAAACTAAACCCTCCCGTGCTTAAAATTGAAAAAAATAAAACGGAACCATTTTATTTTTTTAGCCAATTCACGTGATCTGTTATTCTAGTTATCATAACTGGTCTACGACTATGAAGTATGTGTTTAAATTCTCTGCACTTTAGGGCATTTATTTGCCTGCATTTATACATATTTTTATCTATGCCTTCTGCAAAGAATATAGTTTCACATACACATTTCCCACCTCCCCCCCCCCTCACTTCCAAAGTAGCAGATTTTAACAGGCTGTTGCAGAATACCAGAGGACATTCAAACTTGTAATTGCATTTGGAAAGCAAACTGGCTCCAGAAACATGCCATACGCTTGTCAAAAAAACTTGAATTTCAAATTGTGATTACTCACACAACTAACAGCTTTTGGGCCAACTTGCATATCATACTTTACCCTCTCTCTCATCACACAGATTATCAAATGTTTTCAAATATATACATTTGAGATAATTTGCCATATAAATAATGTTATCTGTATTTTCTAGGGCCCAAAACATCCACCCACATACTTACTCATTCACAATTGCTTCTACACTACAGTGAGATAGTGCCTAGCAGATTCCTCTGCAGGAATGGGCCCAAATGAACAGTGTACCCAAATACACTTTGGGTATATGATTATTCTTTTCCAGTTGAAAGCAGGCTCCATTCCTGACATCTCCAGTTACAGGGCATTAGTAAGAGGACTGAGAAATACTTTGTTTGGAACCTTGGACAGCTGATATCTGTCACAGTTGATAATACTATGTTCAAAGGACCAGAGGTCTAAGGGAACTTCATATGTTCATATTCATGTCGGCTTGGGGAGGTAGTGCCCGGAGGAGGTAGTGTTGGGAGGCGGGTGCACAGTGCACTTGGAATCTAGCGCTGGCACTGGCCACCCTCCATCTAGGGCGGTAGTGCTGGGAGGTGGGTCGCACCCGCAAATATGCCTTGAATTTTAAAGGTGCAACTTATTTGCGGGTGCATCTTATATTCAGGCCAATACAGTAGTCCTTTTACCCATCTTTGCCTTTCAGACATGTTGTCATCTTCATTGCTGCCCATAAAAACATACACATAAGACAAGTATGCACAAACCATTGTGCCAGTAGAACATCACAAACCATGGTGTTGCACTGATAACCCCAGTGTAAATGTCTGTGATTGGGTGGCCAATTGTTTTGCACAGGACATATTTTTTTTTTTGACGACAATAAAAGGTAGGAGGGGAAGAAAAGACAATTTTATGTCATATGAACGGGCTTGTGTGAAGTAAGACAGAAAGCTGGGGCTTTCAAGTTCCTTAATATTTTTTTCTCCTTTAGTGCTTTGCAGTCAGTGGATGAAAATGTCACTGGAGACTCATAACAAGCAATGAGTAAATTAGAGGCCAATTTCCTTCTCCAAAAATTATTTTCTTAAGAGTGAAAAAGAAAGTACCTTGGCAATCGCAAGAGGAGACAAGTGTATTTTTCTTTCCCTGACAGTTAGAGGCTAATTATACTGACAAATCTTCTCTGCTGTGTTCCATCACAAGGCATGCCTAAAAGAAAGTGCTGCGAGAGCAGTGTCTTATGGGAAATTCTGAATCAAAATCCTATAGCCCTCAGCCTAAACAAAATGCAGCTAGGCAACTGTGCTGGATGCTGGTAAAAGGATGGATCTCCAAGCACTCCACTGATCAAACCCTAACTAAACCAATGGGGAGGCTCACTGACGTTAATCAATGACATCTTTCCCCCTTTCTTTCAGAGTTGTTTCTTATTACATTTCTATTCTACCATTCTTCCAAGGACTACCCATATATACAGCAATACAATGTGGTAGGCTAGGCTGTGTGTGATCTTACCCAGGCCCAATACAACACAGTGAAGTTCACAGCTAAGTGGAGGCTGAACTCAAGTCTGGGTCGAAATCCAACATTCTATCCACTATCCGCGGAAGTGGGGAAGTATTTCTGACCAATGTCCCGCCCAGCCCCTGAAAATTTGCTCTGGAAGGTTAGAGGACCATCCAGAGCAAAATGAGAGCAATAGGCTGAGGGGGAAGAGGGGAATTAGCAAGAATTTCCTCCCCCTATTCTGCCTATGGATCTTGATCCTTTTCAATGAAACGAAGGAGCCCTTGCATTCACCCTTGGCATCCATTCGTGGTTAACTAGTCCATTCTTGGCTTCCTGCAGATTTAATAGTCCTTACTAAGCATATTGAAGCTTAAATATTTACAAATTTAATCAAATCTGTTCAACTTCAGCTCAACTATGAAGTGACTACTCAGCAAGCATTTGGCTTTACAAATGCTTTAGCTCCAGCATTTACGATTCAGGAAAATGAATTTAATAAAACCCAAAGGTGAAGTGCATTTTGTGGGTTTCATCTCAAAAAATTGTCATCAGTGGAAACGAGAACTGAAATCAACAACCACTATTCATGTTACAATTTATATTAATTTTACTGGAGAATTCTATTTTTGGTCCCTTGACACCACATGATTGAGTACATGAAATCTAAACGGATTCAAGTCATTGCTGAATTCATTTGTTTTCATTTGATTGTTCACAGCCAGTTCCTTGGATTTTGCTGAGGAATGTTCTAGATTTAGGGCATTTTGGACAAACACAATTTGTTGAATGCAGTGTATTAATTTATTTGTCGTAATATTTAGTTCAGCTCAAACAGAGGTTGTTATTATTCATATATATTTTCCTATCCTGCTATTCTAGTGCCTAGGCACAACTCAGTACAGCTGACAACACATTAAAATCACATTATCATATAAAACAATACATTCAGTTAAGGTACAAAAATACAACAGAGGCAGGAACCAAAAAGCCTTAAAAGGAAACAAATACTTAGTAGCCAAAAGCCTGCTCCCCCCCAAAAAAAAGAGATCACCAGCCACTAGAAAGGAGGTTCACCCACTCTTCACAGAGCATGTTGTGCCACAACGATGGGTCAACCATTGAGAAAGCCCTATATTTTAACACCATCCCTCCACCATAAGTGGGGCACAAAGAACCCATATCTGTAGATTGTAAATATCAGCTGATGGCAGCTGAACTGTCAAAAATATAAATAATGGAAACAAAAACCGTAGAAAAGGATCGCTACCCCAAGTGTCAAAGGAGTTATTGTGCTGTGTGTCATCAACACCAGGTCTGACCAACCAGACAGATCTTTGGCCACTTAAGAAGGCTAGTCAGGTAAAGTTCAAAAAGCTCAACAAGAGAAACAAGGCATCTGTCGAGAACAAGCCTGATAGAAATAACAACACATCTCTCATTTTGGATGTGAGACAGCCCTAATCTAGCAGCAGCCCTGCACTCCAGGACATTCCCGAGTTAAAAGTAGAAGCATTTAAGTGAACGATAGCCATATGCCTCCGTGTTCTATGCACAGCAGTGAGGCAAAGTGGAATTCCCAAAGAGGATATTGTTAATACAAGAGAAGCTGGTGTGTCAGGGCCCTGAGGTCTGTAAGAGTAATTTAATACAACACATGCCGTTTCCGAACAGACCCGAGCTTGAATACAGAGCAAACTTATGTGTCAGGGGGTCAAAGTGGCACTTTTACTAAGGGTCGGTAGGCAGCTCTGTTAGTCAGAAGCAAACGTGCTTCATTAAATGGAGTGGAACAAACAAGAAATCACAAGTAGGCAAAGTGAACTTTGGACTACACCAATTTCTATCAGCTTAAGCAAGTACAGGCTCCAGGGTTAAACAGAACACCACATATCTCTGCCCAGATGTGCATCGTGTTACTTGTTACATCCCCTCCAACATTTTTCAGATGAAAATAGGGACATTTTGCATCAATGTGCCCACCCCACCCCATCTCACTGCTGGTGGAATAGAGGGGAAGGGTGGGGCTGGCTGAGTTGCCCCATCCTCGGTGTTTGCTAGCTGTTTGATGTTCAAATTGTTTTGTCAACAATGTGGAAGGTTGATTTAAATAAAAATATGGATTGGGTGCCAATTTGAATAAAATATTGTGGGGGCCCAGGTAAGCCCCACCTCACATAATTGATCACTTGACGCAGTGCACCCACACTATTTAAATGGGAATGCCCATCAACTTTGGGGGAACCCTGCCCCCTCAAATATTTTATTGTGGAGGCTGAAGCCCCCACAGTTCCTAGGAGTTGGTTCCTATGCTAAGAGACCTTGGGCCACACACTCACTCTCTGGTTAACCTACTTCACAGGGTTGTTGGAAGGAAAAATTGCAGAGGAAAACTATAGGTGCCACCCTGAGCAACTTGGAGTTCAAGCAATATATAGATCACATAAATTTTTTACAAATTTTCCCTTCCAAAAGAAGTTTAACTGGCTGGCATGTTTTGAGGCCAGAACATTACTCCTATTCAGATCTCCCAATGCATCTCCCATTGTATGATGGGGAGAGCGAAGGAGCGTTTGGTGGCCATGCTTTCTCCATAAGGTTCCTGATAGCTCTCTTCCACTGCCCTCCATGCATTGGGGCTGAGCAGCAGCATGAAGGCAGCTCTACCCATGAAGTCTGCCCCCATGTGACTTAGAACCTGAATGTGTGCACAAAGTACTAGCTTGTAAGAGAGAGGAGGCTAGGCCAAAACTCATCTCCTTCAGATTTTAGTATTCTATGTCAAGAAGTGAGTTGGGTTTATTTGCATGGATGACCACTGAGAGATTTGAATCCCACCCAACTGTGAACCCCCATTCAAATAGCAAAGCTTGTGGGCTATTTCTGCACATTTGAATCAGGCAAAAGAGAAGTAGATACACATAGATCTGCAGTGTGCTATTAGAGAATAAATGAATGAATGAATACAGTGTAATAAAATGACCTAACAGTTATTTAAACTACATTTGTTTGGGTCCTTGTACCTTCAGCTGGTGCAGGAGAGGATAGCTAAATAAGCCTCTGCCTTCTTGGCCAATCAAGACCCATAAAATGGGATCATCAAGGGAAAATATCCTAACAATTGTTCATCTCGGCACTCTAGTGATAAATAGCTTCCAACTGTCATTTTGAATTTTCTCCCTTGCCCTGGAAGTTCAGACATTCTGGATAATTGGGGGGGGGGGGTTGTTGTTGTTGTTGTAGGGATAGAAGAGGTTGCTGGTCCTAACAAAAAATACAGCAGTGACCAATGCTTCCCCCCACAGGCAACACAATCACAAGCTACTCGGTGCCAAAACACAACAAAAAAAGGTCCCCCCCAAAATTGTTTCTTAATTTTAATTATCGGTACCTCAGGGGAGGTGTGATGTTTGAGTTTCTTGTTGGTGCTGAGTCTGTATAGGATACAGCTTACATAAATGGAGTTGAACAACTCAGTCGAGTGACTGAAATGAAGCAAGAGCCGCCTTGCACTGCGATAACAATAAATTGACCTGCTCTTGAGACACAGTGAGTTGTAATGGAGGTGCATATTGACTTTTATCTTCCTTTCAATGGAAAGAGTGAAGTGTCAAGAGTTATTGCTTTAATATAAGCCAAGATGAGACCATTCGTTGTGTGAGTGCATCCAGGAAATCATTGCTCTAACCATGTTTTTAGAGGCCAGTTTACACTGTATTAAATCACCTTGATGCTTTCTCAAGAACATAATGACTTAATCAGCTCAACAAGTTGACATGTAGATTAGGTCAAAAACCCTCTGAGAAATAATCTAGGTGGGCTTGTTTCATGAAATATTTCAGTGACCTCGCAACAGACTGATATAATTCCATCAGAATAGACTCAAAAAAATCTTTACAGACTCTGATTAGAGCATTAACTCAGGAACGACACATCCTGTTTCACCTCTGCCGCCCACTGCCACAGAAGCCTTGCTCACCGGCATTGTGCAGTAGCGGCTTCTGGCGAGATCTCATGAGGCTGGCCCTGCATGAACTAACTAAGGGGGAAACCTGGCTTGCATTTTGTTTCATTTTCCCAGAATGTATAAGAACAACATTGCAAATATGACAAAATCCATCAGAATTATTTGCAGTCCAATTTCAAGGTGGGTGAATTTACCTGAGGCCTTTATATAACGCACCATCAATTGAAGCTAATAATTATAACTGATTCATAGCCACCTGATTTTTCAGCGAGCAAAAAATGTAGAGCCTTGACAAGCAACCAGGAGAAATAAAGCAGCATTTAGCATTTAATGTCACACTTTCAGCAACATTTGAGACCCTGATTATGATCTGACATGGTCATGCCTTGCTGAGTCAAGTTATTTTTACTGGTGGAGAGAACTGACATAGCCACGAAGGTCCAGGAACAAGATCAAATGTTGGGCAATGGTGCATTACCATTGTGGGGAAGCACAACTCAAAAAAGGGAAACAAAAGCTATTGATGGCTTGGACTGGAAAAGAACCATTCAATTAGATGAGCTAATTAGAAATAAACCACATTATGAATGAAAGGATCATATGATCCAATAAATTCTATCATGCAGGTATAAGACACCTCTATACATGTGAAGGTCTCTGTGAAATGCCTGGTGAGCTCTCTGTTCTATTCAACACAGACAAAGAAAGCAGATCAAGCAATCAATAATTATTATTCAGAAGAAACTCATTTGTACTTGGGGAAGAACACAGTCTACTGCTGCTTCATCAAGGCAATTATATTTGATCTGTAGATTATTTTCTGTCTGCAATTATTGAAAAGATATATTGAGAGTTTATTAAGCCCTAAAGGGCTTAACGAAGCTGTAGTCAGAGAAAAATATATACCTCCATGACAATAAGGGCTATCAGAGATTTCAAAAGCACCTGATTGAATGAGCCCCAGACTCTAAAAGCAACCATCTGACAATTTCCACTTTAATATTAATATTCCACTTTAAATATTATTATTATTTAATATTGTTAAAAACAGGAATGAAGAACAACTCAGCTTGGGCAACCCAACCCACTCTATTAAAAACTTCGCCACTAAAGAAGAAATAGCACACATGAGGAATACTAATCTGCACTGGCTTTCCAGAATCTACCATCGTGGTCTTCCATTATCAAATTCCACAGATTTATGAAGTTCATATCTTGTTCTCCACTCAGGAACAACCAACCCTAACTTAATGAGTGGGTCAAACAGTATCACAGAAGAACTTGGCCTCGTGTCTGCACATACAACAATAATTCAAATGGAAACTGAGAGTGAACAAGTTCTGTGCTGAATTTTATCTTTAGATAAAATCAGGAGGGGGGGACAAAAAAGAGAGAGGGAATCTGGCCCTAAGATATATTTGAGAAAACACAAGCCAGCTATAGAGACTTCAAATGACTCACCTGAATGGTAGGTGTGGAGCGGTTTCTTCGGGTTGTAGTAGTGGCCATAGTAGTGGTGGTCTCCATGACTGTTGTAGACATTTCTGGTGGCATGGAGGTTGTAGGTGCGGTTCCCAAGATGGATGGCACTTCTCCCACCAGTCGGACACTTCCATTGATCTTGATGTTGGGGCTGCTCTCTGCTGCCATGTTCAGCACTTTCAAACCATTGTAATAGAGACCGGAGAGCTGGCCTTGGAAGAGACGCCCTCTATCTTTTCCTCCAATGGCTATTTGCGCCTGGGTGTTGAAGATCGTTAACTGTCGTCCTAAGTGAAGGGGGGGTTGAATAACATTATTGGCAGGAATATTTCCCCTTTTTAAAACCCTTGAGTCCTGGCTGAAATGGACCAAAGCTCGAAGCAGGTTTTCTGATGTGGTGGTGATGGCAATTGTGGTGATTAAATGGCAGGAATGCAGTACCATAAATAGTCCCGATGTGCCACAAATCATGATAAGCCTGAACAACAAAACAATGGATCCAGATCTTTGTGGTCTTGTTCCCGTAAAAATAAGCACATTCAGGAGAAATTTTACCCAAACCTTGTTTTCATTTCAAATTTAAAAATCCAGCTCTTTACATATTGTTTTGGGAACTTGGGAGAGTTTAATCCAAGCCAGAACATCAAAACCTCTTTAGTTTTTTGCCCTCTCCAGAATGTAAAAACAAAAACAAAACCTGGATCCTTGAATGGACAGAGCAGAGATTCAGTCCTGTCCTGTGATTTGGCAAAAGATGAACAGAACACAGATATGTGCTAAGAGATGGACATACGCATGACTCCTTGAAACTTATAATAGCTACAGCTGTGGAAGATAGAATCTTGTTTTAAATAAAGGTTAGATTTAATACAATTTTTGGATCATATTTGCTGTGGAAGAGAAAATATGTGTCAATGCTGAATTAGTGCACATAAATAACCCTATGAGTTTGGGCCTGGTTCTCATAGTAAAACTGTGTCAGAGCTGAGTACCACTTCACACTGCAGGTGGGAAAAATCACATCGTTTACTATTCCTTTATACAAAACAATTCTCTCCACATAGAAAACTAAATGTTGGGGAGAAGGTTTCCAGTAGCCTTCTCCCTGATATGAGAGCCCACACCTACAGTTAGAAGCATTGGTTCTCAGACACAGGTTCACTACCTCAGTGAGACCTAGGCCTTGATCTATGTACATGTAGTTTTTACTGGAGGGCCACTTTGAGAAGGGGCATAAAGTGGCAAGCCAAAGCCCCAAGTGAGCTGCCAGTAAGTCCCACAATATACAAAGTAACCACCATTATTTCCACACACCTCTCTTCCTTCAGGGAGAGAAGGGGTGAGACACCTCAGGAGGCCAGATTTGGCCCAGGACTACTGGCTGTTGTTATCGACCTATGAGGCACATTGAGAACTACTGTATAGTGAACACAACTAAGTTCCTTGAGATCTCAGAAGTGTGCTTCCTAAGCCTTTTTTTTAAGGGAAGGCAGGGAGTATGCAGCATTTCCAGTCAGTATAGATCCCAGAAATAATTATTTCCCCACCTACAAATCAAGGGTGAGTTCACACAATTAGTTTAACAGGCAATGTGAACTTTTGATAGAAATCTCTCCTTCTGTCTCATTCCTCTCATCATAGGTAGGCAATTGCCAGAGGTGATGAAGAAGTGTGATTCATGTTCATGGTATTTCCACATATTCAGTTAGAAAAATAACAACTACAATTTTCACATGATAAACCCAGTATGAACTCACCCTGGATTTATTTTATATCCTTGGTCAGAATGCAGTCTTAGGATGTACTAAATGCAATTGGCTGTTGAGCAAAGAATCACACTGGCCATGTTTCAGAAGACAAAGCAGTATTAATTCAATCATCCAATCCATTTTTCCCCACATTTACACACACATGCCCATTTCCCTCCCCTCCCTCCTTCTCTGCTGCACACTAACCACTTTCTTCCTCATGTCCCCCCGATACATGCCAAAGGCCACCATGTAGCAGGGCACCTAAACCCCACTTTCCATTCCCTCATAGCCAGTGGTTAAAGTAGATCAGAATACGAGGGGAGCTCACCAATTTTGGTCGTCGTGGCAGGTCTCGAAGTCAAGTGGTGATGCGCTGTTGCATCATCTAATGGTGACAGGATGGATAATGGGGAAGAGAATGGGGACAAGAGAAGAAATGTATCTGAAAGGAGTTCCTATTCCCCGAGGAGGACCCTAGCTAGCCAAGCAAAGTTGGTATGTATGTGAAATTCCTGAAGCTTGAGATGGTGAGGTGCACACCCCCTTGTGCTATTGCAATAAAATATACATATAGAGAGAGAGACTGGACCAAGATGGGTTAGTGTACAGATGTAAAAAACAATAAATAAAAAAATGGTAAGGATTGAGATATTCTGTCTTTGAAAGCAGAACAATTTACCTTTCTCCCCTCATAACTGTCCCCTCACTGCTTTCCTCACAGTGCAGATGTGTTACATGTAGTTTTAGTGCTGGGACACTATGTATGGAAGAATAGCAATTTTTGCAGGACTCATTTTTTTAATATAAAAATAATTGCCTCAGTGGTAATTTCAATCTACTTTATCAGCCATTATTAGATAGTGGAGATGATTGTAATAATATGGCTCTGTTCGTAGCAATTTCTTTCAAGTAATGACATGATAGCTGCAGTTATCACATGGAAAACTATGATGGGCTCTCATTAAAATAGGCCTTACAATTCAATTCACGGATTCCCTCTTTTGGGAGTACCATATCATCCCATTTTCTCCCTGAAACTTGCATTCTCATATCCATCCCACGGGACCCACACGGAGTGGCATGAACTGTGAAAACGTCATCTGAGACAGACACTTATCCACTTCCAGTCTCTGCTTAAAGCAGAGGTGGGCCTGCCATAAACAAATGTTTTGATCCAAGGATTTTTCCAAAATTTGCCATGGAACTTGGCTGTCTAATTTGGCTTGCACAAGTCTCACAACCCATCTGAATCTGCAAATTTCTGAGGAAAATAAGCTCTCTTTTGAGGAACCACACACACGGCAAGGCATATTCTGAGGAATTGTGGAGTCTGTGAAGCTGCCGAAATCTACAGACCCCTTTATATTCTGTGTAAATGCTTCCTTCAGCTCATCTGAGTCTGGGTGGGAGTGCTGTCTAAACTAGAGAAAATGGTGGCATTGCACATTACAAAGCCCAGTGCTTCTCCTCCTCTCACTCTCCCCATTTCCTCACTTCTGGACACTACCAAATTATTACCCCAGAGCATTCCACCTTCTATCGTCCCCTAACAAAGTAAAAGCTAACTTGAGGCCCATCTAGATGTGCATCCCTCATGTGAGATGGAGGCAGAAGCAGAGTTGTCAGATTCCATCCGTGCTTTCTGTTCATTTAATAGCTCTGAAAAGATGGGAGAATCGGGCAAAAATAGATATACTGGTCAGAGATCCTTAGAGGATGGGGAGATTGCAGGGGGTATATAATGTTCTGTATCTAGCAGTTATGGGGCAGGGGACTGCATTTGCTCAGTGTTCCTCTTAGCTGCATCTTCTGAGTGGCATTTGCTGAACTTCTTGTTGCAGATGGAATACAGCTACTGTAGAAGTGGCCTTCTTCTGAAATACAGGGTCCAGTATAAGATTTGCCCTTACCCCAGGCCAATTTTGTTGCAAAACTAGGGCAAAGACACAGCTGAATGTACCAAGGACAGGCTGCAGATCTTACTTTTTCCCGAAGAACTCCTTCCACTCCATCTTAGTTGGCATGAAGCACTTAGAGTGCTAAATAGTGAGAAAGAGCAACTAAATGAGAATTAAGTAGACAAAGCCTCTTTATGTTTTGTTTTCTCCTTCTTCAAGTAAATGAGAAGGCCTCTTCTATGCTGTCCTTTCCCCTTTCATTAGAAGTGTTAGCATTCACATTGTTCTAACATTTTAGATATATCTACTCCAGGAAGATGAACTAATTCAAAAATAAATAAATATGTGAAGTATGTTATGTCTCCCTCTTGAGTTATGGGTTCTTTGAGTTCAGGAGCTGAACATGAGGCATGCAATGAACTGCTCAGCTACATTTTATAATGTAGCACTGACACTGAACATGTGTGTTTGCTACAAAAACCAAGGATAAATCTCTAGGGAGACCTACTCCTAACTTCAAACTCTTGAGTGAGGCGTCTCTGCTTGAATGGTCAAGTGGAAAACAATGGGCAAAAAGAAAGAAAAATGTAGAGAGGAAGCATGCATAGCTGAAATGTCACGCCAGACCTCTATCTCCTCTTTCACCTACTTTTGCGAATATCGTTCTTCCAAAGTAAACCTTTTGTTGTTGTTGCAAAGATACTCTCTATTTCAAATACACCAATGAGGTGATCAGGAGCTAATCAGCAGGGTGCAGTGCATTCAAATTACGTGGCTTCTGAATTCCTCCTCCTTCTTTGCACTGTCCTGATTGACGCGGCTCACAAAAGAGGAAAGCGTTTGCTTGCAAATGTTTTATTAGGTTTCCCTGTGAAGTTTAATTCTTTAAGTTTTGATCTGGTTAAGAATCCACAAACATCTGTGTAATCTGGATTTGCAATTGACAAGATGTCAGGACAAATCTGAAACAACTATTCATCAGAAGACCAACTGCACTAGTGAATGCATCAGTCCAGTTCATAGCACTCAGCTGGATTTTGGGTTTAAGCCTACAACAAGCCTTTATTCTGGATAAGCAGCTTTCTATCTAAAGCTGCCATACGTGGAATACTAGCACTAGCCGCTGATTGACAGTAAGGGTGTATGGCGATCTCCCTTTCGTTCTAGGGCAGCCACCTAACAAACAAACAACCTATTCTATTTTAAGTCATATGATATACAGTACTGATCCTCCCCCTCCCCACAAACACAGGCATACGTACATTTTTTGAATTATCTCACTACCCACTCTGATCTTTCAGGTCAAGGAGGAAAACACATTAGGCTGATACCAAGAACATGCTTGTGGTCCCTGTCCCATAATGCAAAATTAGGCATTTACTCTTGGTGTTGGATGCTGCTCTTACTATAACGGACACTGAGCAGCTCCTGGCTGGGCAGTCCACTGCTACCCAGATCTCTCCGTGGCTACTTGATCTGGGTCAACTCACAGAACAGCAGCATAAGCAGGTATCTGCAGAGCTTGCATCTCCAAGTATTGCCTCTTAATGCTTTCTGCTCTGCGAGGAAAGGGAAAGCATGAAAGGGGCAGTGTGTCCTTGAACGCAGACCGCTGGCAGCAATGTAAGGGCACAGGTGGTCCATGCAGTAGCCCAAATCTCCCTTTGCAAATTGGGGCATTGGCACTGATTTCCTTTTCCTAGTTTCCAATGTACCTTGCATGTGATTCCTCCCACCCCCTCAATATATCACAGCCAATACTGGGGGTGAGTGTGAGTGTATAATTATAACTTGCAGGAGCTGATTTCACATTCTCTCTCTTACACAAACATATATATTGACTTGCTCTAAGCACCTGTAGTTCCAAATAAATTTTAATTTCACTTCTGTTTCCCAGCTAAACTGCACTTACAAACAGAGATATCACCATACTGGAGAATTGGTCTTATTCCCTGTTTTCTGAAGCTGTACAAACTGAATTGGTAAAGTGGTTTGATTAACACAGCACCACCTTAGGCATGTTTACTCAGAAGTGCACCCCAATGCATTCAATGGGGGTTACTCCCAAGTAAATGTGTATAGGAATGTAGTATTGCTAGAGGATTAAATATTACAACAGAAATCCATTTTAACTGTAAATCCCTCTTATGCATTTTGTTATCTTTGTATCTTTCTTTCCATCTATCCCTCACAATGGCTTTATTTCACATGGAGAAACAGCTCTGGCATTCCTTTGAAAAGTTCTTTTAATTACCCCTGCCCACACTTATGTATCTTCGAAATCAAAGGCACATAAGTGCTTAACAATACTTAAGCGCCACTGATTGAAATGGGACTCCCGGATACCTACGTTCCTCTGGATTGCATCCATTGTGTTAATTGTAAATGATTCCATTGTAGGTCCATTATATCTGGCAGAGAGTTATACTCTGTGCTGTCTGTCTCGATGGATGGATTGATCCATCCATCTAGGCATCCATCAATTTATCATGTTCCATTTTGATAGCTATCTACCCTTGCACTCATCATCTTTACGAGGTCTTCTGACATAAGACTTTCTTGATGCATTAGGAAATGAATGAGTGACTGGATGGGCAGGCAGGTGTAGATGAGTGAATAAATGATAGGCTGGTGAATGGGTGATCCCCCCCCCCACCTGCTGTTTCTCATATATAGTGGCAACTGAAATATCAAAAAATACCTTGACATTATATATCCCGTTGCATGATACACTAAATATTACAAAATGCTTATGACAGATTGTTTTCTCCGCTGACAACATGTATCAATAACTGCCCAGCTCACCCCCATGCTTCCTAGAAATGTTAGAGATCTCAGGAGCTTCTGTTTTCTTTAGAACCCGCTGCTCTGATGTGATTTTTAAAACAAAACAAAACAAAATCCCCAAAGCACTGTCATCTTCTTCATCTTCTTCTTCATCATCATCATCATCCACACAAAAGCAAAAACATCAATTTCAGAATTCCAAGGTAGTAAACACATATAAAACACTTGGGCATGCTTATTTCAGGCTTGGGGAAGCAATGGGGGGGAAAGACTCAAATCAATGGTGAAAACTACAGAGAAGGAAAAAAAATGTTAAAAACAAGGATGGGTTTCTCAAGCACATGAGCTTCATCACAGCATCAGGCATGCACTAGTCTTAACAAAAGCAAGGCTGGCATTATCATTAGTGTTAAAGGGACTTTATTTGAGATTAGCAAAACAAAGTTAACCACTTTTTAGTCTGAAAAGGTTTTAACTTTTAAAAATCATTTCTCAAGAACTTGGGTCAGATCACCAATACATTAATCATTTTTAGTTATAATAATTGGCATTTATGCAATGTTTTTTGGGGGGGCACCAAGCGAAAGGCATCTCACCAAGCATGCATGGTAGCCCAGTAACCAGGAGATTAATAAAGACACTGGCTTTGTTACCTACCTGGGACTAGAGCAAGGTTGGATAGAGGGAGGGATGCCAAGCACCTGGCTGGTGGGATGCACTGGGCTTAACATGGGATACATTGTATGGGCCTGTTTTAGGGTGTTTAGAGCACTTCATGTTGTTATATCACTATAGAGATCAGTATTATTATTCCAGCAGCAATACCTGGCATTCTAGGGGCGTTGGCAGAGCCTAAGTGCCCTGGCCAGGCTTGCCAATGTTGCTTTCGTCTTTCTGTCCACCTATGACCCTGGCTGTGGGTTATCTGACAGCAGAGGCTGGGTCTGGTAAGCCACCTGGCAAATTCTCAGAGTGCCTTGGAGAGCCCAATGTAGCATGGCTGTCAGACATCATGGGAAATTTGGATGGCGGGCATCTTCCCAGAGTCAGCCTCTGCTGCCTTGTAAGCCCATGCTTGGGGGAGCAACAGTTAGGGGCCCCATCAAGACTGGCACTAGCCTTAATTATGTCCATATTACACAAGAGAGGTGATAGGGGCTTGCTAAGGATCACCTGCTAGGTTCATGACAGAAGTAAGATTTGAGCACTGACCGGAGCACATCATCTACACAACACTAAATTTCAGTCTCCTCCAATCAAATTTCCTCTTGCTTTGCTCAAGTGAGGCTGAGGCCTCCTTCATTATCCCTATGTCTTACTTGATAAGCTGTTTAATGGGCAATCTCTCCTCTAAAATCCTTACTAAAATCAGTTAAAGTTAAAAACTTTAAGCAAACGTGTCTTGCTGCAATTACACAAGTCCTCCTAGGACCTCACAATTTTTAGGCTAGCTACAACTATTAATAGGTTCAGCTCAGCAACAGAAAAGTAAACAAGATGTTTACTCAGTACTTGGGGAGAATTTGTGAATATTTTTTCTCTTCTTTTTTAAAATACTCTGATACAAATAGATCTGAAGACAGCAGTCACCCCCACATACTTTTTCTTTCTTTCTTTTTTAAAAAAACAGAAATTAAAGTCTGGTTCAGATTTCCATGAACTTCATAATTTTGGAATCATTTAAGCTCTGAAAAGGAAATCAGGTTGGGTGCAGGGTTCAGTCTCCAACACAGTATGTGCAGTGGTTGATACACAGTACTGGGCTTGGAATGAACTAGTTCAGTTTAATCAAGTTCAATGAATTAGTTCAGAAATTTCTGAACTGCTCCTGAAAGGAATTCCCCTAAATGCCAGGTGAACTGAATGTGAAATGAAGTTCATTTCGGCAAAGATGATTTCTAATGCATCTTTAAGTTCATTTTTTTTTTTTACTCTTTTAGACTCTTAAAGCTTAAAAAGCATAAAATTATTGGGGAAAATAAATGAAACCATTTACATTCTGCTGTATTTTATATTTCAGTACAGCAGCTTGTAACATTCTGAATGCTGAAGAAAAAATTGATGGAGATAATTTGGATAAACTTGAACTAAAAATGAACCAAACTAGTTCGTTTTGTAAGGAAACAACTTGAACTGGACATGTTGAACCAAAACTAGCTCCTTTTAAAAATGAACTTTTCATGCTTTGGCACTGCATCACTATTCTTCTCATTTATGCACACACAACTTCTGCTGTAGGAATATTATCTGCAAGTCCATTCTGGAAATCTGCATGGAATTTGTTCATTATCCATGTGCATCAGAATTCCAGAAGGAGTTCTGCATAGGGAACAACTTTCCTTGGGGACACTTTCCATAGAGCACATGGAAAAAGATAATTGGAACAGCGTGAATGAATAATCTGAAAACCAGGGATTTGGGACTAGATGATCCTTGGGGCCGCTTCCAACTCTACAATTCTATGTTTCTAAGATATGATTCATTCATATTTAACATAACACCCACCTCATTCACTCTCTTCCTTTATTGCAGTTTATATATAAATATTCAGAATTGCTGTCTTAGGGGATTACTGGGGGGGGGGATGCACCCAAAACAGATTAACTATGTTATAATGATTAGGGCAGTCACACACCTGAAATATTTTTAAAAGATTTTTAAAATCTTGAATGAAGTGATTTCCAAACAACCTCTAAGGCAACTTTGATGCTAAATATATAGATGTAGTTTAAATATATATGTTTTTAGGGAGGAAAAAAACAAAGTTCATGCAGTGGTTAAATTGCCATAATACATATTGTTGCTTTGGTTGTTTCTATTTATGTTTAAAGTGGTGTTTTAATTTCTGCTTCTTTCTTCATTGCTTTTGGATTGCAAGCTTAGAATTCCGTCCCTTTAACTTCATTTTTAGTAGCAATGTATTATAGCATGATTTATCAACATATGGCAGGTGGAAGTTGACACAAATTATAATGAAAATTAAAAGAGTCATTTATGCAGCAGGCGATTCTAATTTAAGAAACATTTATTTGCAGGCTTTAAAAATGAGGGTTTAGAATCAAATGGATTTAAAATGAAAGTTTTAACAACTGTTACCTTTTTCCTGCAGCCACTCCTCTACGGGCCGGTTATATTTGAAGGGGATTTTCTGTTTTACCAATTGGAACGCAGTATCAGTGTTGCCTTTAAAGTTTAAAAAACAGCTTAAAAACAATCTGAAAAGTCAATGAAATAGTTAAAAAAACATCCTAGGCTTGCTTCTTTGCTTTTATTTATGAAGGTATTTAAATATACAGAACATGAAGAAGTAAATTAAGGCTGTAATTAAGGCTGTAATCCTATACACCTACACCTGGGAGTAAGTCCCACTGGGCCCAGTGGTGCTTACTTTTGCGTAGACATGCATAGAATTACACCGTTATTCTTTTAGTGTGGTACAGAATAGTTAACCTTTCATTTCCTGGAGTTCTAGAAGATCAGGTGATTAAAACATTGAGACAAAGATCGTGCCTTTTCTATTCCTTGCATGATTACCACTGATAGAGGAATAATTGGTTACATTTGCCTGTCTCTCCCCATTTAGCCAATTCCCAATATTTTATTATTTTTTACTGTTTCCTGATGTGCTGAACCTTTGCTGAGAATTCCAATAAATCTGCCAAGCCACTTCAGAAGGCAAGCGGGAGATTTTGTCCTGCAAGTAAAACCCCAAAACTTAGAACCTGAAGGAGAAAAGGTTCTGTTGGCCTCCATTAAAGCCTCTCAATGTTCTCCGGCTGCTGGTAAATAGAGCAAACAAGACTGTTGTGGCCTGGGTCTTTAGAGTGGAAAGCACTTCAGGAGGTACAAAAGAAAGAAAGTTGAACTACAGTTCAGAACCACACCGGGAGTACTGTGTCCAATTCTGGGCACCACAATTTAAGAAGGATATTGACAAGCTGGAATGTGTGCAGAAGAGGGCAACCAAGATAATCAAGAGTCTGGAAACCAAGCCTTATGAGAAACAGTTGAGGGAGCTGGGTAGGTTTAGCTGCAATAAGAGTAGACTGAGAGATGTGGTAGCCATCTTCAACTATCTTAAGGGCTGTTACATGGAAGAGGAAGTATGCTTGTTTTCTCTTGCTCTTGAGGGTAGAAATCGAGGAGAGAAGAAGAGTTTGGATTTGATATCCCGCTTTATCGCTACCCTAAGGAGTCTCAAAGCGGCTAACAATCTGCTTTCCCTTCCTCCCCCACAACAAACACTCTGTGAGGTGAGTGGGGCTGAGAGACTTCAAAGAAGTGTGACTAGCCCAAGGTCACCCAGCAGCTGCATGTGGAGGAGTGGAGACGCGAACCCGGTTCACCAGATTACGAGACTACCGCTCTTAACCACTACACCACACTGGCAACGGCTTCAAGTTACAAGAAAGGAGATTCCGACTAAACATTCGGAAAAAAAACTTTCTGGCATTAAGAGCTGTTCAGCAGTGGAACAGACTCCCACGAGCGATGGTGGACTCTCCTTCCTTGGAGGTTTTAAAGCCGAGGTTGGATGGCCATCTGTCATGGATGCCTTAGCTGAGATTCCTGCATTGCAGAGGGCTGGACTAGATGACCCTTGGGTTCTTCTCAGCTCTAAGGTTCTATGTTTCTATGATAGCTATTTTCAAATATCTGAGGGCCGTTACATGGAAGATGGAGCAAGCTTGTTTTCTTCTGCTTTGAAGGGTAGGCTCTGAACCAAGGCCTTTAAGTTTCAAGAATTGAGATTCCGACTAAACACCAGCAAGAACTTTCTGATGGCAAGAGCAGTTTGTCAGTGGAACAGACTTCCTTGGAAGGTGGTGCTCTCCCTCAGTTGAGGTTTTTAAGCACCTGTGAGGAATGCTTTAGTTGAGATACTGGCATTGCAGGAAGTTGGAATAGATGATCCTTAGTGACCCTTCCAACTCTACAGTTCTGTGATTTTATTATTCTCCAAATACATGCAAGTGGAACTGAAAGCACTTCAGCTGAAGAGATGCTGAATCATCTCCCTTCCTTTCTTTTAAAATAGTACAGTCCCCCCCACCCCACATACTTATCCTCACAATGAAGGAAAACCTTCTGCATCACCTATATGAAGGCTCAAGGGGACTCACCATCTAGGGATGTAAAGAGTTGTGTTTGCAGCCTGGTCCCTTAGGTTCAACACAGGCCTTGAGCTTGGCTTTTGTGCTCACTGAATGTCTCCATACAGAATGGCACTGCAGTTCCGATCAGCTGACTGGCATTTGTGTGGCAGTGATTCAGATCTGATTTTGAGCCTTCAGCTGTGTTAGCAGTCAGTTTACATTTGGACGTCAGATCTGTTTCTTTCAATTTAGACATGGAGCAGGACTACAGCATGGAAGATTCAGGTTAAATCCTCCTGCCGGGACATTTAAGAAGTGAAAGCTCTGCAGTGGGGTTGGAGCAAAGGGCAGGGATCACAGTCAGCTGTGAAAAGACCTGCTGGCTGCAGGGAGACAACTTAGCACGTTCATTCCAAGTTTGCCCTGATCAGGGTCTCTCGCTGTAATCTGAGGGAATGAAAGACTTTTGCAGGTGTGTGCCATTAAATGCAGGACTGACTGCTACCCATAGCAGGTCCCTTTGAGGTAATAGTTAATTAAGCACTGCAGACACATCTCTGAACTTCCTACTATTCATGTGCCTCAGGCCCAGTGTCAACCTGGCGCTGCCCTATAGCTTCTGCTATTAAGACTTAAAAGGCAATGTAAAATCGTGGCAGTATGTTCTGTCAATCATGTTTCTAATCGCATTAGTCATGTAGGAGGTTGCCTCAGGCATACGGATACACCTGAAAGGATGTCGCCAGCAATCCAGAATAATTTGAATTCTAATAAAAAAAAGAGATCAAGAATGCAATTACTTTGGAATCACTTCACTGACCATTCAGCAGGACCAGCCCTTATAAGTGGTCAGAAGATGGGAGACCCAAAACTACACTCTATTATTTCTTTGTATATGTATAATAACGGGCAACAAGGCCTGTGCAGCAGAGGGACTGAAAAAGAACATGATGACGAAGAACAAATTGCTGAGTCTGAACCTATATAAAGCAGCTTAGATAGGCAGAAATATATAGCATACCAAAAAAAAAGTGCATGCATTAGGGAATGTAGATGTCTATATAGAAATTGTGGAAATTAGGGTGCCAAAGAGAATCAATTGTTCGTGAGATTAGGTATTTGGCAGTATTTATGACTTGAACAGATAGAAAATAGTGAATAAGGTCTTAAAGGAAAAAGTGGGCGGTGAACCTCCCTCTGGACCAAATAAATCATTGTGAATTCTCATCTTGGGTAAATCTCTCACTGGTCTTCGGGGGTGCTGAGTTGCAGCAGAAGAGAGGGAAGCCACCCCTCAGTTCCAGTGGTAGAGTGTATGGAGACATTCTCATTTTATCCTCTGGCATCTCCAGCGAAAGATGTCAAGCAGCTGGCTGAGGACCAGTGGCTGAGACCTTGGAATGGTACTGCTGGTATAACCAGACTTAACTGGGCTAGAAGGACCAGCAGTCCGGATCTGTTATACAAGGCAGTTTTTCATGTATGAGCTTTCCCCAACATTAAAAAAAAACCACACCCAAGAAGAAAAACGTGAAAAGGGCTCTAGTTACTTGTTTGCGTCCAACGCTAGTGCTACTCAGAGCAGACTCATTGAAATTAATTGTCATGACTAACTTAGGTCTATTAATTTCAATGGATCTACTCTGAGTAAAACTTTGTTGGAGACAATCTCAAATGGTGGGAATATTACTGTCGCATTCTGGGAATTCCCTTCCAGCAAGGAGGTGAGCTAAGCTGAAGCAATGGCTTCAAGGGCTGCGTTCGAGTTCAGTTCCCACAAGGTATGGGATTGAAGCCTAACTGCTGCCACCAGCCCTGCCACCTATTTCAGTCGCATGATTGGACATGTACACTACTCAAAATGAAAGTGGAACACTTCATTTCCCATTGTTCATTCCCAACTTCTTGCAGTAAGTCCAGTCAATAAGGATTATCACCAACTGGGATTGTAGCCAGTGATTTTGAAAATGCATTCACAAGGTAAGGAACAAGGGGTCTAGTGGAGTGCTACTAAAAGATTTTGCTTAAATTCCATGAATTTAAATTCAATATACTTTACATTGAAAAATGTATAGCATACATGCATAAGGTATCAAACCCTACAAGAAAACTCAAAATGCCTGCTTCAGTCAAAACCTAGACCTTCTTCAAAACCAGGAAATGCACAACTAGTCTCTACCACATCTTTAAAGATTTTGATTTTAAATTTATGTTTAAGTTTATGATTTTTTATTGTTATTTTGCTTTTTTGCAGAAAGCAACTTTCAGTAATCCCATACCTGGAAAAATGCTAGGAAAAATCAAAGACACCTGAAAATTCAAGTAAGTTTATACTGCAGCATTAGCATCTTTTCATGTTCCTTTTTAACTTTATTTTTCCCCATTTATCTGAACCATTATTCAGAAAGCTTTAAGAACATGTGCATGAGAATGTGCTCGTCTCCGTACTTCATGGATAAGACTGAGTTAAAGGACAAGTTTCTCATTATCACTGTACACATAAAATATTCAGTAGAGAAGGAAACTGTGCCATTTGCAAAAATCTCATTCATTAAAATATTCTTTGCATTTCAAATTATTATTTTCCATGCAGCATCTTTAATGAAAACAACACAGACTTTATCAGGAAACAAAAATACTTTTACAGGAAAAATTACATTCAACCATAGTTCATAAAATGATTGGCTAGTTTGGTTGGTCATCTTAGAGAACAAACGTCATAGCAGTAGTACTTTAGGTGACCTTGGGCTATATATTGTCCCCTGAAGCACAGCTCTATGAAATAACCACCTCTTTAATAAGCATTTGATTGTTTGTATATCAAGTGTGGATAACCTTTGGCCCTCCAAGATGTTGTTGAACTACAGACCCCATCAGCTCCAGCAGGCATGGCCATTGGCTAGGGAGGAAGGGATGCAATATCTTGAGGACCAAAGATTCCCCACACCTCATTTATATTTTTGGAGTCAAAATCTGATTCTTGACAGAGAGAAGAGACATTAATGGAAAGTGTCTATACAATAAAGTACCAATGGAATCTTCTCATGTAAGTGGAAAGACTGCAGAGACCAGACTCATCATTCATAAAACATTAATAATAATCTACTGATTTATTTTTGCTACTTGTGGCCAAAGTGATTTTAAAACCCTTTCCCCTTTGTACATACTTCCTTGCCTCTTATAATCAACCCCCAGTAATCTATTCATCATTTGTATCTCAATGCAAAACACATTATGGAGTAATAATAACCGTTGAAAACATCCTACCATCTTTTGCCTGATCTATATTTGGAAGAAAGAAGTAATCAATCTAGGAATGTTGCTATCACCACCAAACTGAATTCACAGGCTTTCCTGCAAGTATTAATCTCGTCTTATATTGGATAAGTATAATTCAGTAAGTTTAAACTACATATGGTGAAGGGCTGGAGAGAGGCTTCCACAGATTATAACATTATCACGGAGAAAGGATTCACTAGTTATGATAATAATAATAATAATAATAGTTATGAGGAACAGATACACAAGTGATTCACTTACCCCTGCTTGTTATGCTTCTGGTGTGACAACTGAAGGAGGAAGTTGTGTGTCTGTCCTATGTATGGTCATAAAATGTTTGTATACCCCATGAATATCAACAGAAGAGTGACAAACAAATTTCTTTTCCAGATGTCACATTGGAAGCACAAAATGCAGACATCCAGTGCTCTCACACCCCAAGATCTAGTGCTTTTTCCAGGGGGAACTCACAGAAACTCAGTTCCAGCACCTCTCAGGTGGGCATCATTGCCGTTCTAAGAGAACAAGGGTGGCTGGTGTTCATAGTGAGTTCCGGCAACTATTTTTCTAGAAAAATAGAACTGCAAATCCCAAGCCATCTGAATGAAGAGGATATCATTACACGTATAATTAGCATGACTCTGAACAGGTACATATGGTGTCTTTCCTATTCAATGTTAAGTATATAACTGCTAAGAAGAGTTTACTTACAAGAGGAGTAATGTCAAAGAAAGTAAACTTTGAGACGATAGAGTCCCTCTTCTGAAATTAATTAATTTGGTGATGTATATCCCACTGGGTCTGACAGCAGAATAGCAATCATCTTTCCTGTGTGCAGGAGGAGTCATGAGCTCACAGGAATCATCCCTTCTAATACGGCACTGATTGCCCATGCAATTATATGTGCACATTGGCCAGGAAAGTGTGTGAACTAGTTCATCCATGATGCTTCTGACACTAAACGTTAAAGGATGAAGATCTTTTGTTTGAGTCACAAAGCAAATATATTTTCTAAAATTCCAGCAAGAAGCTAAATAGAAGATAGACCCAGCAAAGGTATGCACATCCCCTTTGCTAAGATGGATAAAAGCAGTGTGAGAATGCAAGAGGACAAAGAAAGGCCTATTCATTTCACCTGTGAAATCTATGCTGGCCAGACCACTGGCAGAGGAAGAGGAGTGCAGGGGGAGCGCACCGCCTCCAGTGGCGCAATCCCGGTGGGGTGCCATCGCAGCTGCCTCCCTCCCACACTAGACACCATGCCCCTGCAGGCAGCATGCCCCGCCCCCAGGATGCACACCCCCAGGATGCACGCCACACCCAGGATGCACGCGTGGGTGCTGCACCACGCCCCCCGGACATGTGCCACACCCCTACAGGTGGTGCACCACACCCCGGGACAGGTGCCAGCCCTGTCCCAGCCTGCTCTCCACCCCCTGGTGCTGGAGCATGAAGCCATCCATACCATAGGTTTAAAGCAATTGTACCCTATGTTAACAGTCATGGGTTCCCTCAAATAATCCTGGAAACTGAAGTCTGTTAAGGGTGCTGGAAATTGTCCCTGTGGGGGGGGGTCCTCCTAACAACTTTCAGCACCCAGGTTTCTTTGGTATGAGCATCAAAGACAGAACTGCTCTCTGCTGATGGAGGGATACTCTGCCCCATCCTAACCTACTTCAGCTGGTCTCACTCTGTTAGCATTTTCCAATTCTTACCACTCGTATTATTTTTTTCTCATTCAGCATTTCACAAAGATTCTTCTCCTGCACAGCTAAACGGCGTTTTTTCTTTCTTCCCTCCCTGCCCCTTTAAACAAAAACTCAGACGATCTCAATCCAGACTTTAGTCCATGCAGCCGGTTTCTAAGCCAAAATGGGTTCTCAGACCGCAGAAATAAAAGAACAATTCAGACAATGACAGACGTTGCATTTTGGTCCGAACACTTTTACCGCTGTTAAAAGTGGAGCAGAACGGCTCAAAAGTTCCAGTAAATTGCACTGGGCATTTGCTTCCAGGTGGGAATATGAATACAATCTGAGGTGTTCTCTTCTTCTTGAAAATGCTAATAAGAATGCTGCACAAAACACACACACACATCTGTTCTAAATTATCAAGGCAGGCAGTGCAATTTGTCATCCAAGAAAACAAAAGTAATGCTTCACAGTGACGTAAAAGACATGTTTTTAAAGGAGAAATTGTGACTAATATTTATTTCTAAAAGATACTCTTAAGTATTTTTAATATCACCCTTCAATCATAATCCCTGAAGTGGCTTAGAAAAAACCCCAATACATTAAAATGTAAATACAAAAAATAAATAAATGCTAAAAGATTATAAAAGCAACATAAAAGAGTCAGAAGGATTAAAACGACATCGAAAAAGCTGAGGAAAAATGAGAAGAAAATAGGTACCAAGAGAAGCTATCTACTGTAGGGGGAGTATTCTACAACTGGGGTGCTATCAGTTTTGTGTAAGTTGAGACAGGGGATTTGTTTGGTCTGACAGGCCAGATGCTAATCTTCAGCCACCTCCACAGGCCAACTCTGGCAGGTGGGCAGGACAAACCACCTATCAATCATCTGATGTCATAATGATGTTCCTTGCAGAACCAGCTTCTTGCTAAGCTCTTTGGACAACAGATTTGCAAGCCCTGTGCCAGCTGGTGGCCATCTGCCTTTTAAAAGGTGATTTGACCATGGATCAATCAATGCCTAAAAGCCTTGATAGCTGAATAATGATCTCCCCCTCTCCCTGCCGTGCACCTCAGGATATCCACGTCAACATAGAAACTTGGGAAGATGCCCTACCACTAACCTACTACCATTCCCCCATATTGTGGCTGGCTAGTGCACAAGTGGGCATAATGAGGCAGTTAGGAACAGCATAGTGCTGAACCAATATTTTTGGCCATCCCCTCACCCCACCCCAGCCATTGGGTGGGGGGAGGGGTGAAAGCAGAAAGCCTCCAAAGACAAGAGTAAGTCAAAATTTATTGAAGTTTCCAGTAACTTCTCAGAATACCAGAAGCAGGAAATGTGGCCTAAACTTCCTTATTTACTTATTTTATTGCATTTATATCCCATCTTTTCCTTCATGGAGTTCAAGGTGGTGTACATGGTTCTGTGAGGTAGGTTAGGCTGAGAGTGAGTGACTGGCCCAAGGTCACGCAGTGAGCTTCATGACCATGGAGATTCGAACCCTGGTCTCCCAGGTCCTGGTCTGACCACTCTAACCATTACACCATACTGGACTTCATGAAAGTCACATGAATGTGCCTCCCCAAAAGGAGGGGCAGATAATCCCCTGAAAAAGAAGGTGCTCGGTTCACTGTCAGGAAATTACAAATGAGAGAGATGAAGGGGCTGTGTAAGAGCAGACCATAAAAACTGCTGTCTTGCCCAGCCAAGCCAAACTCCTATGGCTTCAGCACTTATCCCAGGCTAGTCAAATCTTGAACACTATTACTGCAAAACTTTAAGGGCTGGTGATAATGTAAGTCCACTGTGAGCATACATCTGAAGATGGGTGCTGCTGCTTCCACTCTTCAGTGGTTCACTAGTAGAAGCAGGGATGTCGTAATAAACTTCCCAGCTATCGTAATTGTATACTAACTAGCCTGAGCTTACGATCTGAATCAAATATGTCAGATTTCTTTGAATAAAGTGTGGTATATAAATTGAAATCATCATAATCATCAGTGCATCCTGAAACACTGTACTATGTTTTCAGGTTTTCCTTGATAATGTTGTTAGGTTTGTTATTCCCTGCAAAGCTGTTTTTAGTCTGTCCACAGAGTAGCCCATTTGAAAATTAAAGGAAAAGCCCACAAACCCAGAAAGGCATCAACTAGGTACAGCTAGCCTTGCAAGAAACTGCCTGGCCATCTCATTTCTTTCCCAACTTTTGCACAGACCTATCAGGGTAACCTACTTGTGCTTCAGTTTCCCCACCGAAAAAGCATCATTAAGGGACTTGAACAGAAGAGAAAACTATTTTCATTATTCAAGTTTGCTTCAGTTCCCAAGTATTTGTCCTTCTTCTCACTGCATTCCTTGTTTGAAAAAGTTAGAGAACTTGCTATTCTGGTTCAGCTTTTCTTTTCTGTCCTCTCATTTCCTCTAGTCCACGATGACCTTGACCTCCTCTTTCCTTCTGATCCTGCCATTTCCTTTAAGCCTCGCCTTCGTCTTTCATTCCTCTCATTGTGATGCTTTTATTGTCAAGAGCTGAACTTCACACCGAGGCTACCTCAACCCACAGGCTTTGGAACAAAAGATAACATGGGCACTAAAAAGCACCAGGAACAAGAGACAGAATTAGCAGGCAAGACTGCAGTGGAGTGAGAAAAGAAAGTCAACTAAAGTTAGTCCTGTGATCACCCAGGTGAACTTGTCCCTAAGTTTCTCCTGGCCTCAAGAAACCTTTATGATTACAAAAACCATCCTACTTCTTAACTTCTACTTTTCTGCTGAATCTTTCCTTTAAGTTCCCTGGCACAAAATGTACAACATTCCAGATTCTGTAGTGTAAAACATCTATACTGGTAACTTTAGAAGGATGCTTAAGAAATTTTGCTGGCTGTGAACCACAAGTTAGGGACCAGACTAAAGCCAACAGTAGGCTTCATGGCTGAGTAACTACTTGAATCCGAGTCTCCCTGTTCTGTGTCCAAAAACACTACCCACTACCTAATCCTCACATTCTACACTCCAGAATATTTGAGTGCCCTGAGCTTGAGTGGCAGCTCACAGGTCAAAAGGGTGTTCCTGCAGCTTAAACGCAGGTGTCAAAAAGCGTGGCAGCCATAATCAGGCCATCAACAAGGTAAGTAGGCAATGTGCTAATTCTGGTACAGCAAGACCTTGGACAGCTCTAAGCTGACAACTTCTTCCAAGAAGAAGAAGTTGCCCTGTCTACCTCTCAATGGTTCCTTCTCCTTTCTGGGAAGTAAGTCAGAAAAATTCATCTGGCCTGTAGCCAGATGCATTGTGGGTGCATTGTGTGTGTTCATGAATGGGCACTGGGAGACATAGGGCCTTCATGGTGAATGTGACAGTTCCTCAGGGGAACCCAGATCAGGAACCCAGATCAGTTTCCTGCTTGGCAGGGGGTTGGACTCGATGGCCCTTGTGGTCTCTTCCAACTCTATGATTCTATGATTCTAGGAGTCTCTGGCTTAGTGGCAGGGCCCTTGTCTAGTGGGTCTTCTGCTTGTTCCGCTGGCCCTCCTCCTGATCTAGTCAGAACAAGCCAGGTACCAACATCAACCAAAGTTTCATAGTGCCTATGAAGCAGGAAAGGGATTAATTGAAAGAGTATTTGTATAAGAGCCAGTGTGGTGTAGTGGTTAAAGAGCAGTAGTCTTGCAATCTGGGGAACCGGGTTTGCGTCTCCGCTCCTCCACATGCAACTGCTGGGTGACCTTGGGCCAGTCACACTTCTCTGAAGTCTCTCAGCCCCACTCACCTCACAGAATGTTTGTTGTGGGGGATGAAGGGAAAGGAGAATGTTAGCTGCTTTGAGACTCCTTAGGGTAGTGATAAAGCGGGCTATCAAATCCAAACTCTTCTTCCAAACTCTTCTAAAATACCTGTTTTCTTTTGGACAACTCAAATCCAACTAAACCATTAAAACTTAAACCAACAACCTGGAATTGACATAGAGGGAAAGCAGCCAATCAGATCAGGAACTGTAAAAGAAGTGCTGTTTAATTACAATTTAATCAAAGGTGTTTTGTTGCTTATTAAAATTAAGCCAGTTTATTGCCAGGGACAGGTAGAGAAGAAGAAGTTAAAACAACCCACCTGCCTTTGTAAATGAATATTTTTTAAAAAAACAACAACACATGGATACATAATCATTGCTTTAAAAAACAAGATAGGTAAATCAGGTCCTCATTTGTTAGTGTCCACTATGGGCTGGTGTCTCTGACTGGCACCATAGCTATGAAATGGGATATGTACAGAGTAGAGCAGGGTGGTATTTTTATTGTTAGAATTATAATTCCATTTTGGCTACAATGGAGTAATCAGGGGCTATCTGCAACAAATGGTGTTGTTCATTGGAAGGTGTCAAAAGTTGCATAAAACATATGGGAGATAACAGCTCTCTTTAGGCATGACAAAACTCATAGCGCGTAGGATTCCTGATTTTGGAGGAGCTTGTAAGGGCTGCCTCTCTCCTTATGAACTGACCCGGAGCCTGCGATCATGGAGGCCCTTTTTCGTGTGCCACTGCCACAAGAGGCTTGGAGAGCAGCAAGACGAGAATGGGCCTTTTCTGAGGTGGCTCCCCATTTGTGGAATGCTCTCCCCAGGGATGTTCACTTGGTACCCTCATTACATATCTTTAGGCACCAGGCGAAAATGTTTCTCTATAACCAGGGCTTTGGCTGATTTAACCTTCAATGGCCTTTTAAATGTGTTTGTAGGAGGGGGTGTTATAGGTTTTACTGTGTATTTTGTGTTCTCGTTTTTTATTTTTATGCTGTGAACCACTTTCTGACCTTCGGATGAAGGGTACTATACAAATTTAATAAATAATAATAAATAAGAGTTTGGATTTGATATCCCGCTTTATCACTACCCTAAGGAGTCTCAAAGCGGCTAACATTCTCCTTTCCCTTCCTCCCCCACAACAAACACTCTGTGAGGTGAGTGGGGCTGAGAGACTTCAGAGAAGTGTGACTGGCCCAAGGTCACCCAGCAGCTGCATGTGGAAGAGTGGGGAAGTGAACCCAGTACACCAGATTACAAGTCCACTGCTCTTAACCACTACACCACACTGGCTCTCCCAGTGTAGTACATACAGGAAAATCTACTTACAAACCCCTTTCAGATCTTACTGGTCAACATAGCAAGGTCAGTGCGAGGCTTGGGCCAGCACACACAGCCCTGCCCCTCCTCAGGGCCAGCTCAGCCATTAGGCAAGGTGAAGCAGCCAACCTGGGTGGTGAAAGCCAAAGATCTGACACCCCCATGGGCGCTCTGCCATCACGGGAGAAACCATGCCAGTTTTCATCAAGATCTCACCGGAAACCTCCATGGTCATCGCCACAGGTAAGGGAGGCTTTGGTGTTGTGGCGTGCCACATTCTTGTTCCGTGTTGGGTGGAGAAACAGGATGTGCTGCCCCTTTGCCTCCTACATGCTTAGATTATTGTGGGCAAAGTATGCACTCTCAAGAAGACTTCTCCCATAATTTTGAACAGTTGGACCCCTACCCTCAGTTCTTGACTACTGAATTCAGAGCTCAGTTGTTTCCCAAATCCTGCAGCGAGATCATTAACCTAGGACAGAGCGCTCTCCAACAACTGACCCTCTTCCTTTTAAACAAAAGCATATTGTTCCATCCGAATGGCTTTGTGTTTTCTGAAGCCTTTCTTTGAGCAAAGGAAATGCTGACATGTGTGTCTAAGCTCCTTCTGTCACCACTGCACGTCATCTGGGCTGGGCTGGGATTGCAGCTGGCACTGTTCTTTCTGCAGGCAGTGGGTCTGGAAAGCACAAAGTTATTGCTCAAGCTGCCAAGCCCTCTGGCCAGCTGTTTATTGTTTGTGTGTGTGTGTGTGTGCGCACACACACACACGCACATCTGTGGAGGGGTGTGTGTGTGTGTCTTCAGAATATTTGTTATTATTCCATTTGACCAGAAAACTGAAACAGAAGTAACCTGACAGAAAAATGTAGCAATATTAGTACCCGGAGGTTCTCTGAGCTGAACTGTCATGCACAATTTTCCCTCTGTGCAATGATCCACATAGGCTGCTTCTCCATCTCTGCCATAACACCCCCCCATCATCACATAAGGTTTGCAGTCAACAGCATGAAAACGTCATAAGATGATCTGCAGGTGAACCGGTAATAATTAATCTCACATTGCTAAAGTAGGAAGAAATGTATCTGTGAAAACAGGATGAATGACATCACCGGTTCCCACAATGCCTATAATGTAATGTTACATGGCCATGTGCATCGACACTTCATGTTATCCTTTCCCCTTAAAAGAAGTGGGTGGGTGGGTGGGATAGTTCACATTGACAATGCACAGAACTGCATCACATGCTATGTATCAGTCATGTTTCCCCACCACATGAACAGATTTCCCCCTTCCTTGTTCATTCTCTCTCTCTCCCCCACCCCAACTCTCTTTTCCTCAACTGCGGCAACCTACACAAATGCGATTGTTGAACTCCTGATGGCAAGGAGCAAAAGAGAGGGGGAAAAGAATTATTTATTCAAATTATGCCTGGAAAACCAAAGATTCAAGAACACATAAAATGGGACTTATTTTTAGAGTGAGATAGAATTATTGACATATGCCATATAAGTGGATGGGGGGATGGTTCCAAAATTCTCTTCATCCAAGTATCTCCCTGGTTGTTGTTTTTTTGTTTTGTTTTGTTTTTTTGGTTCTGGATGAGCTGCCCTTGTTTCTGAAGTGAAACCAAAGCATCAGAAATACTCTTATTGTTCTGCTTCTTTCTGTTTCCAGATTTTGCACAGTACACTTTTTGCAGTTGCTGTAGCTGATTTTAGAGCCCATGTGCTGGAGTAGTGATGAGTACTGTATTTTTTAAAAATTCTGGTTTTAATTAGATTAGGTTGAATCCAACAAAGTCATTGCATGAATGGAACATGCACCAGTGGGTTGGGGGGAAACCCAGACCAGATTCTGGTTTGGGGGCATGGGGTAAGGAAGGCCTGCTGTGTGAGCAGAAGGTGTTCTCTAGTTGTAGCAAGCTGTACCTGCTCCTATACCTGCTCCCTGATCCTTTTTTCTTGAGTGGAGATGACAGTGCCCTTTGCATGCACAGCACACGTTTTACCAATGAGCTACAGTCCCTGGCTTTGGTGTTGTTGTTTCTATATTTATATTTCTTACATCATGGGTCCCAAGGTGCCACAGATGTGGTTCTCAGGCAGCGTGATCCATTCAGGCACTGCCAAGACCCAAACCTACTAAGATTTGCAAAAAGTGGTGTTCTCATGCACATATGCCCTGTGTACGTGCATACAAACTACATTTGCAGAAGTTTCTCAGTGCATCTGGGAAGAAGTGACTGTATGTACATGTGCTACCCAATCATGTTTGTGTTTCGATTTAGCTTTCATAAATTTGATGCACACATTCTAACCCCGGAGTGACAAGCTACAATCAGCTCTTGATTTCATCAACTTGTCATGCTTTAATCATTCCTCTTGGCAGATCTTTCAACATATGCTACAGCACCATCTTCTAAAACAGGCGTTCCCCCAATGCTGTTTTATTAACTCCGTCTTTTAATTTATTTTGAGCTTCTTATAAGATGCAGTCAATGTGTCTGAAGAGAGACTGTCAGTCTCCGATCCACATGGCTGGGAAGCATTTGAGGGCTCATTTAAGTCCCACAAAATGAGTAAAAGATGAAAAATTAATCAGTGAAAACACCAGCTATGAAAAAGCACCATTAGGGATCTTCTCATACTGCCCACAACACTGACGGAAATTCAAAGTTAAGGTCACTTCATAGACTCTAATACAGATGCCATAAAGAGCAGCGGGAGTTTAAAGAGACTAGAATCTAGCCAATTCCCTGAAAATGACACTTGGAATAGACTAAAATGTTATCAGTTCTTAACAGATGCCATTAGTCAAGACTAGACTGGTTTGCCCATTTTCCTTTCATCAATACTGTACTGAGGGTAGGGCTGAAAGTCTATGCACCCAACTGGACCATGTAATTCATGATATGGGACATGTAAACCATTTGTATGATGGCAACCCAGTTTTTCCCTTTCAAGATTAAAGTAACACAGAAATCTAGCCTGATGATATGTGCCTCATTATCTTGTATACATCGTGGTAGAAGGAGATGGTACAAGTAAAGCCAACTGGTTCACTGTGCCAGAAGGGATACTTATAGTACAAATGTCCTGCTGAACTCATTGTATCCCTAGGTAAATCCATATAAAGTTGTATGCATACATGTTACATTCTGTTTCTTGAATTTCCCCAAAACCTTCCTTAAAATGGGGCAACCCTCATACAACCCTAGTGATGGATTGAAAGATAACAGAAGCATCCGTGGCATGCCATGCTCAAAATCAAGCTATTTTGCATTTCATATTCCTTAATAAATACCATTCTATCATGCCACCCATGACAAATGCCGATCAGAATCCCCATGGATTAAACACACACACACACAAGCGAAAATAGCCATCCTTTCCTTGTTTCTTATGATTATGATTATTCACATCACCCTTTTCAGATTGAAGGATGACTCATATTTATTCTAAAATGTAGCAAATAAATGTAATAAGATTTTCAAAGTGGCAAACAAGCTTTATACTAAAGCAACCGTAAAAACACAAAGCCAATTGAAATAAACAACCAAGCCACTAATAAAAGCAAAGGTACACGCATTAGCACCAGAACCCTAAAATCATGCTCAAAAGCCGAGGGGGTGTGTATGTTCGTGATATTGCACCAGAAACTGGTCTTTGATAATAGATGCAGGGTGGACTTAAATCCTTTATTCTTGACAACTGACACTTCTTCAGTTTTCACAAACCTCGTCACTGTCACATCTGAAGCAATAACATGAATGGCGAAGTCCATGGATCAGTCTACATTCTGCCTAGCAACTCCACTGTGATCTGTTTGGTGGAATCAGTTCCCCCAATGACTAGTCACAATTCTATACATACACATCTCTCTTCCCCAGCTCTCTTATTTGGTCTCAAAGGTCTCTCTGCTAAATCTCATCTTTAGGATCTACAACAGCCTAGGCATTATCAGATGAAATAGCCCCATCATAATCTCATGCTCTTCTGAGTTTTGGCTAATTCCTTTACAAATAACCTTGAGTTGTCTGTATGTCCTCTCCTCATATCTTAGGAGAGAATCTCACTTTCCCCTTCAACCCCTCCCCCACAAATATTATCTTTTGCTGTCTTCTGGGTGGTTATGTTTAATCTCAGGATTAAGCAGAAGCCCGTAGTTTGCCTTGAACAGCTTATCAGCTTCCAAGAGACATTTACAAGGAGAGAAAGGCTCTGGTTTTGATAGCAGTAATTGTATTTAGCTTGTAAGATACAAGGCTATTTATCTCATGTCTGGGAAATCACAGAGGAGGGAAGAATGGAGAATGCTGGCTGATAAAAAAAAACTAAATAGAATTAAAAAAATAAAAAAGGAAGTCAAGAAGAAAAGAAACAACTTCCCCATGGCACCCCCAAGTGGGAAGATGCTCTAAGAAATGGACTAACCATTGTATAAAATACAACTCTTTTGGAAAAAGAGATAAAAGAGGAAGGCGTGAGGTGAACAAGAGCTGGACGAAAAAGGAGACATCTTCAAGGAAATTAGAATTCAATGCAGTTCAAACTCCATGAATCTTTGCTGCCTGGTTTGTAGCAGCATTTGACCCTAGTTTTTGAGCTGCAAAGAACAGACACTTCCTACACAATGCTGAGGCTTGCTCCCGCTTGCTCCTGGGCACCTGATCTACAATTGCTAGCTGGAGAGGGGAATGTTTATGTTATTTACTTTTGCATTTATATCCCACCTGTCTTTCATAAAATTCCACAAATGGGGCAGTGTTCCATCTAGGAATCAACCATACCTATGTCTGGTCAGTGCCTGGATGGGAGATTGTCTCGGAACTTCAACCTCATTGATACATCACTTGGGAAGACAGGCGAACTAATGGCAGTGTACTGGAAGAAGCAAAATGAAAAAATTCCTTCCAGTAGCACCTTAGAGACCAACTAAGTTTGTTGTTGGTATGAGCTTTTGTGTGTAAGCACACTTCTTCAGATACACTGGAACAGAAGCCACCAGACCTTTATATATAGTGAGAGGGTGGGGAGGGGCATTACTCAGAAGGGTGGTGGGAATGGGTGATTGGCTGATAGGTGTGGCAAACCTGTTGACGACTGTTAACGACTGCAATTGGTCTTACAGGAAAAAGCAAGGGGTGAGATGGCTAAAAATAGCTTTATCATGTATAATGAGATAAGAATCCAATGGTCTTAGTTGGTCTCTAAGGGGCTACTGGAAGGATTTTTTTTGTTTTGTTTTGACTACAGCAGACCAACACGGCTACCTACCTGTAACTGGAAGAAGCAAAGATCACCAGTGTCGAAGCAATGATTCTTCAACATCAATTTCATTGGACTGGTCATGTTGTGCGGATGCCTGATTATCATCTTCCAAAGCAACTACAGTGGTACCTCCGGTTGCGGACAGGATCTGTTCTGGAGCTCCGGTTGGATCCTGATGTGTTCGCAACCGGAGGGACCGCTTCTGTGCATGCACACACGGCGAAGCACTTCCAAGTTTGCCGCTTTTGCAACCCAAAGTTTACGTTACCCGTGGGTAACTTAAGCCAAGGTGCTACTGTACTCTATTCTGAACTTAAAAATGGAAAGTGTAATGCTGGTGGTCAATAAGAGGTTTAAAGACTCTCTAAAGGCAAATCTAAAAAAAAAAAAAATAGTATAAACACCAGCAACTGGGAAACACTGGCCTGTGAGTGCTCCAAAGGTGTCATGGACTTTGAAGATGTTTGAACTCAGGACGAGAGGGAGAAACATACTAAGAGGAAGGCACGCTTGGCAAATCCACACCGTGATCAACTCCCACCTGGAAGCCTATGTCCCCACTGTGGAAGGACGTGTGGATGCAGAATTGGCCTCCATAGTCACTTACGGACTCACTGTTAAGACCGTGTTCATGGAAGACAATCTTACTCAGCTATAAGTGATCGCCAGAGAAGAAGAATGTATCATTTGCTTTTCAGGCCACACCCTTGGGCAATATCTTGGGGGTGGGGGGGTGGGGTATGGAGCGAACCCAATCCTAAACAAATTTATTAGGGAATAAGCCATGCTGGACTTCCATACCAGTAAGCATGCTTTAGTTCATGCTGCAGACTTTCCCTTTGATTCCTTGAGTGATCAATATCATTGGCATTGGGAAGGAACTTTCTCCAGACTGGCAATGATCCTGGAAGGTTTCTGCTTTCCTCTATAGTATGCAGTTTGGTTCGTTCACATGAATCCTTTCAAATATTTGCTCCGTAAATGCCTTTATGCCAGGGATGGGGAAGCTATGGCTCTTCAGATGTTGGGCTCCAACCTTTTAGCTACACTCAATGTAGCTAATGATCAAGGATGATGGGGATTATAACTCAACAACATCTGGAAGGCCACAGTTTTACACAATATTGTTTGCCTGCAGGCAGAGGTTTAATGAGAGAGCACATATATTACATGCAAAGGGGCAGGTTCAGTCCCTGGCATCTTCAGTCAGGGCTGGGAGTGATCCCTGCCAGCAATCTGGAGGAAGTGTAGTCAATATGGAACTAAATGGGCAATGCTTTGAGTCAGTATGACAGCTTTCTGTGTTCCTATGTTCACCATGGCATGAATTCCATAATCCAGTGACTGGAGACCCTTGGAAGCTTATCAGGAGTTCGTCAGTCACATCAGTAATGAAGACAAATGGCACAAAATATGTTTTATATACCATAGCAAAATATTCCCATAATGTGCAGCTCCAGAGGAGTGTTTGGTGTGTCTTGGTCCAGCAATTAGAGATGACTCAAGCATTACATCATAGGCGGTAAATGCTTTTTAAAAACTACATAGAAAGCCACATTTAAGCATTATTTTAACAGATTTTCCTCAACAATTCTACATTTGGTTTTCTTGCAAAACATACCTTTTCAGGTGTATTTTATTTTATTTTTTAGCCCAGAGCTGCAGCACATTTTGAGAGAAGTGCAAAATTCAAAGGGTTATTAAGTTCTGAAGGATTGCTGTGTTCCCATGGGAATTCACAAGGTTCCAATTAGTCAGGCTTCCCTAGTCCCTAGTTTAGGACCTTACATCAGGTCTGATGACTTTCAGTATAGCCCAGTACTGTCTTCTTCAACGGGCAACAGTTCTCAAGTCTTTTGCAGAGGACTTTCCCGTGACCTGGAACATCTTGTTAACTGGAGATGTCAGTGATAGAACCTGAAGCCTTCTGCCTGCTGATCTGCAACTGTGCCATGGCCCCTTTCTTACCACCTTGTGGAAAACTGGGCCAATTAACTAATTAATAACAGCATCACTTTCTTTGCTAGCATGGCTAACTGGTTGTGATGGAGTCAGATGAAGCAGGATGACTCCCTACAGAGTAAGGTTTTTTTTGGGTGTCTTTTTATAAAACTAAATACAAGCTTTGAAAGCAAGTGTTTCTTTAAAAGGCAAACAGCTTCTCTGAAGCACAACACTAATTATTACAGGTGGTTTGGTTTCCACTAGAGCTCTGTCCAACCCCTCCCTCCCTCACCTCTTTATACAATCTTCCTACTGCTCTGAAGGATGCTCAGGCATCCAATGGATGAATAAACATACAGAATGTGAAGTTCGCATTAATGTACATTCCATTTCTGGCAAAGCCCCAGATGTATTTTGTACGTAAACAGAGCAAGACAGAAAGGGGTGAGGGAGCCTCCTGTCTCAGAAGTAATTGAAACCTAGGTACCTATCTTATGTCCAGGTCAAGGCAAGAGATTTATTTTTAACACTTCTAACCATCTTGAGTATTCAGGGGTGGGGTTTTTTTTTGTAAAAAAATGTCCTTTTTATAGTGAAATGTCCAAAACATGACAGTCTTTGCTGCAATAAAAGCATGCCAGAAAGAGGCTTCAGTGGCTTCTATTAGCACCCATCAGGAATGTAGTTCGTAGATGAGACAACATTCTCCAAATCACAAAGCAATCTTGGAGAAAGCACTCAGTACTAGGCAGACTACAAGTTATTCCACTTTATTCTCAGACCACATGGGTGTTGCATGAATTCTCACATGGGAGGGCAATATGAGAACAGGTGAGAGACAGGCATATAGTCATCTGCTTCAATTGCGTTGCTATTTTTGATCCATGCATTTCCCCATTACTGTTACTAATGTCTGTCGGGAGCACATATATAAAAATAATCACTAGAATCATAGAATCTTAGAGTTGGGTCATCTAGACCAACTCTGTGCACTGCAGGAATCTCAGCTAAAGAATCTATTATTGTTCCTCTGGGACAATGGACACACACAGCCAACGACTGTTCTGCAGTCACAAGTTATGCTCCACAGGCATATCTTCCAGAAGCTAATAGGCCCTCCCATTATTTAAAACTATATGTTCCTTCGCTGTTGTTACTCTCCCATCTCTGGGTCTTCTTCTGTCTTGAAATGAGTGGCTGAGCCCCATTATTCTCTTCTACTCACTCAGAGGTTCCTCATTTAAGCATTTTCACAAGACCAGTAAGCTCACTCAGTGGCATTAGGATAAAATAGATGCTAGTAGTTTAAGCCATGTGGCATTTAAGGCAGCAGATGCATGTGACACAGATCCATTCTCGCAATGGCTATTGTATGGGTGAAGCCATTAATCACATTCAAAATGCTTAATAGGGATAAAACCAGCATTGATGATTCAGGTACGGGGTTCTACCAAGACTCATCAGCTGTTTTAAGGGTCATTGTAGAGATTGTCTCTACATGGTAAATTCTAATTCTGCTTGTGACTCTAATGTTCTGCTTAACCTGTCACTTTTGAAACATTTGTAATCGCTTTGTCTTTGAAGCATCTTTGTAGAATTAGCAGTTAGCCAAACTCTACTGAAAATAAATTACTTTGGGGTTATTCATGAACATTCACTGAAATGTCTAGAGGCTCTTTAATTACCTGGCTATATTCACAAAACCCAGAAACCGAAACAGCAGACTGTAGTGTTCCAGTTTAAATTATCAAAATTGTTTGATTATCCACATTCACCATACACTACTATGTAGCCGCAGTTTTAAAAAGCCCTATGTAACTAGCACCCCTGCTTGTTTGAACTTCTAATTATCCATATATTTCGGGTGTTCCCACCCTTACCAAGCCATTTAAATTACATGAGGTTGCATTGTGTATCCCTGTGTGCAAAGGAATGGAATGTAAATAAGTCCTTTGCGGCATAAAATTTCAGCATAAAAAAAATTCTTAGCTCCAAGGAGTGAGCAGGATGCTCTGGTCTGTAATTGGATAGATGAGCCACAATTGTGGAGGGTTTGTTTGTTTGTTGGTTTGTTTGTTTCAGAAGTTTATAGGAGTATTAGAGGGATTTATTTGAAACCTACTTTAGAAGAAGGGATGCGGGTGGTGCTGTGGGTTAAACCACAGAGCCTAGGACTTCAGAAGGTCGGCGGTTCGAATCCCCGCGACGGGGTGAGCTCCCGTTGCTCGGTCCCTGCTCCTGCCAACCTAGCAGTTTGAAAGCACATCAAAGTGCAAGTAGATAAATAGGTAGGAAGGTAAACGGCATTTCCGAGTGCTGCTCTGGTTCACCAGAAGCAGGTTAGTCATGCTGGCCACATGACCCGGAAGATGGATTCAAACTACAAGAAAGAAGATCCCACCTAAACATTAGGAAGAACTTCCTGACAGTAAGAGCTATTTGACAGTGGAATTTGCTGCCAAGGAGTGTGGTGGAGTCTCCTTCTTTGGAGGTCTTTAAGCAGAGGCTTGACAACCATATGTCAGGAGTGCTCTGATGGTGTTTCCTGCTTGGCAGGGGGTTGGACTCGATGGCCCTTGTGGTCTCTTCCAACTCTATGATTCTATGATTCTATGATTCTATGTATGCCGGCTCCCTCGGCCAATAAAGCGAGATGAGCGCCGCAACCCTAGAGTCGGCCATGACTGGACCTAATGGTCAGGGGTCCCTTTACCTTTACTTTAGAAGAGGAAAAGTGCAATAACATAAATCTAATATCTATTTTAGTTCCCTGGTTTTCCATATCACATGGTGGATTCCTTGTTGACTAATATATGCAGTGGTTTAGCTGACAATGAACTTCATAACTACCATACTTTCCACAAATTATAAAATTTCGGTTTGCAAAAAATGCACCCCCCCCAAAAAAAAAACAATTTGCACAAAATGATTGCTGAGGGTTGTCCATTGGATTCTTTAGAATATGAATGAAGAGCTTGTAGCCCAACAACCTATCTAGCTTAAATTGGACTCACTGTCATTTTGTGATGTCTATCTTCCCTTGGAGAGATGGAAGGTCAACCTATAGCTGAGAACGGTGGCAATCCTCAGCCTCCTGCCTTCCAAAGCAGAAGTAGCAACAGAATTACTTCTTCAAAACATTTTTAGTATGGTAGGTGAAACAATGCAGCACAGTGACATTTACAAATTTCTCCTGAGTGCCATCATTTGGTACCATCTAATTTATGAACAGCTTCTACAGTACAACAAATTATAGGATGCATCCTGAACTTTCCTCTCTCTTTTTCTGTTTGGGCTGCAAGCTGCATATCAATAGAGTAACCAAATAAAGCTACAGTTACTTAATTGGTGGAGGGCAATTTTAAATTGGTATACTGTGAGTAAAGGACATATATCTATACTTTTTAGGCTAACAGGAATGAAAAGGAAACATTGACATTTTCATTTGATAACCAGTGGTATCTTTTTGATTATATAATTGGTTTCCTTCAACTGAGGTGATATGCAGATTTATTTAAATTTGATTGAAATGTGTGTGTGTGTGATCTCGGCCAAATAGATACCCTTTGACAGTCAACTTAAGGGAGAATCATCTCCTCTGAAGGCTCTGCAGCCTCTGAATCTGTGATCATCACTGGTACCCCCAGTGTGCTTTAGGATTATTTGAGCTAAGATGCATTAACAAAGGTATATTTTATGAGAAAATTTATCCAACATGCAAATTTTCATGCTGATATTTCAAATTTATTTAGAATTTGAAAATTAATGCAGAAAAGGATAGGAGCAGACTTAGAGATGAAACTGTGTGAAATTGATTCGTACCTGCAAAGCTGCTGATGGCTGTAGCATGGCTAATAGGAGAACTCTTAGGTCAATGACAGATCAAGTCAAATGGTGAGAGGAAAATGGGGTATTTCTATGAGTTTAGCATTGGCTGGGAATAACACACTGGATTCTTAGCACAAACTATTAAGGCAAAGTTTTCTGCTTCCTGTTCTGATTTTCAGTATGTATCTCATATCTGTGAAACATACTGTAGCCTGCCCTTGCAATTTCAGAAGGAAGCTTCCAATACAGCACAAACCATAGATAAAGATCCCTTTATATTCACTGTTACTTTGGCCTGCAAGCATGACAACACATTACAGAGGGAAAAAATACAGTTATTACTTGAAAGAGAGGTTCTATTTATTGTTCCTGAATTAAGATGTGATTACTAAAATAATTTCCTTAGGGGTGCCAATTCATTAAAGTTTGTTTTTTAAAAGTAATAATAGTCAATTAACTGTGCTATTTCAATCAAACAACAAACTAATTGAAGAACAAAATTAATAAACAGGAAACTCAGTATACCCACAATAAACAGAAGATGCCCTCAACTGGCAATCTCTGCATCTTCTTTCTTTGCCCAACTAGCAGTATTTCCTGCTTATCCCACTGCATCATCTTGGTTCAGCATTGCATTTACTAGCCAACAGATTTCTTCAGCAGCGGGAGTGGAAGAGTAGCGCAGCAAAGTGAGGCAAGTTTAAGGGGAAGGAGCAATCTGGAAGTCCTAGACAACTTAATAGGAAACCACCGCTAAATGACTCCGTTAATTGCATGAATCAGATAGTGTTGCTTTTCAGTCCTATGGGTGATTAAAGGGAAGGCTGCTAAAAAATAAAATTAAAAAATCATTTTAAAATTTTGTGCTACTGAAATTCCAAGCACCAATTTCTGGTGGTGACGCTGTAACAGGAAACTTTCCCAAGAAGGAAGAAAAGCAACAACAAGCAGTGCCAATGTTAATGATCAAGAGTGTTCACAATATATTAAATTTATTGTAGCTCCTCCTTCCCAGACGTCATATGCTACACCCCATTTTCATTGATTCAGAAAAGCCACAAGTAGCAATTGTATGTTTGTCAAAACCATTTGGGCAGCAGTCTACAACTTACATGGCAAATGTTCTTCCCAACTTCCTACAGGAATATTCCAGAGTATACAGATTATGAGTAGAGCCAATGCTTTTTTCTGGGGGTATGCAGGGGTACACATACCCCTAAATATTTTGTGAATCTAAGTTTGGCCTCATTGAAGGGCAGTATTTCAATATGAGTAGGAAAATGGGAGTACCCCTAAACATTTTTTTAAGAAAAAAAGCACTGGGTAGAGCTACTTTTGTTACTTTGTCTCTGCAGAATCAGATTATATTCAGAGGTTCCAACATTTGTGTATGTTGTTGTTGTTTTTTGTCACATCACATGCACTTCATATGTGTGCCACTCCTTAAAATATGGCTGTTCCGCAAAACACCTTATACCCAATGTAGTGAACATAGTTTATAAACTGAGAGAAATTTTGTTCAGCTCTTTGTTCCTCCAGGTGGAGCTGTTAATATTTGTACGCTGTGCACCAATATACTGTGCAGCTCCTCTATTAAGGCCCAAGGTTAATACCTTAAGAGAAAATGAGAGAGAAAGATTTCTCAGTTAGACATTTACCTGAAGGATAGTGTTCATTCACTGGCCAACCATCTACCTGAAGAGTAGCATTGCCACCATTTCGGGTAAAGCGTACGACGTGATATTTGCCATCATTGACTGGGGTGCTTTCTTCTTTGATCGAGATATCTACTGTTCCGATATTGAAAACTACACCAATCTTGCCTTGTTCCTATGAAGAAAAGAACAGAGAGAATAATAATATTATTTTTTTAAAAAAACCATTTTGAATTCAGATCCTACTATGACATAGAAAGCTGGTCCACTAAATAATGGACCCATTATATGTATTTAGGGAAGAGCTTCATTAACTGGGCATCACTAGTTCATACACAGGCAATGTGTGTCATGAGAACAACATATTTGAAAAAGAACAGCTTCTCCAGTTGAGTAAAATTGCCGTTATCCATACTAGGATCCTGGTGTTGAACTAGAAGTTAATCCCTTTATGTTTCTAAAGCGAGAGATGGAAACTTTATGTATCTCACAGAGAAACTGGGCCTTTAGTGTCATCACCCCAGTTCTGTGCAACACCCTGCCAATTAAGATTCAGCAGGCACCTTCTGTGGCAACATTTAAATGCCTGCTGAAAAAAGATTCTGTTCCGCCAGGCCTATGCAGGGAGTTAAGAGTACATCATCCAGAATGGTCTATTGACGTTCGTTTTTGTTTTTATTTATTTTCATTTTTTACTTGTTTTTAACTTTTCATGATTTTATTGTTTGGTTTTTATACTGTGGTAAACCGCTGTGATATATATTTTTATGATACAGCAGTATATACATACTGTTATAAATAAAACAAACAAACAAATAAAATTTAACTGACGGGACATCCAAGTATACTACTTTTATTGCTGTAACTGCTTTGCTTCCATTTTGTACAGAAAGGAAAATTGTAGCAATATGTCAGCAATACTGCTAACATGTATTGTAAAGAAAATAAAATAATACAATAATAACAACATACCTAAACCATTTCCACGCACACACAGCAGGTGTGTTGACACATAAAACTAATATCAGACTATAGTTTCCAATTATAAAAGTGTGTACTTCCACTTCATCTTCAAAAGTAGGAAGTTTAAACCTCCCATTTGCCATTTGGAACAAACTGCTGTTTCCTGGTATGCCCAAATTCAGGAAATTCTAATTTCTTCAAACCACAGATAGTTATAAATCTATATCTTAACTTTGATTTGAACAAACCACAGTTTCCTATATTTGGTCCTAATGGTAAACTGTTGATTGTTCCAAACCACAAACAGCAGCTTTAAACTTCCCTCCTTCCCATACAAAGAATATAAGAAGAAGAGGGGGCGCTTATAAGCCTGAGATTTGCTACAGTATATTCTCAGATCAAGGGATCATGCTCTCCCAGTACATCTGAATGAGATCATAGAAAGAAGCTGCCATTAAGCAGTGGAAAGATAAAAACAGGTCTGAAATGCGCTCTAGCCCATATTGCCACATGACATGTAATTAAACAATTAAATCAAATGCTAGAGTGGTGATAGGCAACTGGGTGCCTTCCAGATATTGCTGGACTACAACTCTCTCTGAACACTGGCCACACTGGCTGGTACTGATGGGAGTTGAAGGCTAACAGCATCTGAGAGTGCCATCTTGGCTACACCAGCAGTAGATAAATCCAGCAAATCTCTAGAGATTCAATAAACTGGTTTGGTCGACTGCTTCAGAAAGTAAAAACGAGGAGTCAGTGAGTGCAAATACAAGGTGCATTTGACGTAGTGTGTCACAACTTGAGCAGACTTGAGATAAGCCATGGCAGAGTTGGGAGCTGCATCAAATTAACTTAGAACAAAGTCATTTGCATAATTGCTGTTGTTTAAACTTGAGATTGAAAACAAATATCGCCCGAATATAAGATTTTACATGGAAATGAACATCTGCTTCACAATCTCAAACAAGCTGGGTTTGGTCCCAGCCCACAGTTCCTTCTGCCATACACAAGTCTCCAAGCATCAAAGAGAATAATAGCAAACTGAACTGCAATGTTGCAACAGCCAACTGTGAGAGCCAGAATGACTTACATGAGTGCCAACAAAAGGAAACCTGAACATGTAAGGACAGAAAAGATAGGGTTGCTAGCTTCCTATGAGTGAATCCAACTGCCCCTGCTGATGCCCAATTGGCACATTGTTGAAGTTACACCGTGCTGTAGAGACTTATAGCAGAAGCCTTGAACTACACCAGAAAGGATAGGGTAAAGTGTGTTTATTATTCGCTGACTCATATAAGGACCCTTAGCTTAGTCACAGGGCACATGCAGAAGGTCTCAGATTCTGTGTCTAACATCTCCAGTTAAAAGGATCCAGGACTAGGTGCTAAGACTCTGCCTGAGATCCTGAAGGATGGAGCACTGACGTGACAAGGCAGCTAGATTCCAATCAGTGAAAGGCTGGTTCAATGCATGGTGGCCACATCTAGCATGAACAGTCAGAATAGGCTGTGTACCACTACCCCAGAAATAGGTTTCCAACTGTAGATGGAAGTAACTTCAAAATTTTAGATCAACGATCACAGAAGCTTGTGAGTATATCTCTGCAGAGCAGAGGTTTTCAACCTTTTTGAGTCCACGGCTCACTTGACCAACTGAATTCTTTCTGTAGCACCCCTGTGGAGCTCAGGAGCCCAGTTATGTCACCCCTTGCCTGCAAAGCTGGCAACCTCTCGCCCTTTTTCCAACACCTTCCCTTGTGGAGTGTTCCCCCAGTGTCCTCTCCTTGGGAGTCCTCTGGGCAGCTGCTGCTGTCCCTGGTCTCTGAGCTGCCCCCCTGCCCAAAGAGGGGTGTCTCCCAGAGGCACCATCTGCCTGCGGAGCTTATAGCCAGCGCTGCTGCAATAATGAGCTGTGCAAGCCTTTGAGAGGCAGAGACACATGAGAGAGCATCAGAGGAGGGAGGGAAGGAAAGTGGGACAGAGACTAATGTTGTCTGCCCCCCCCCAGTTGATGGGCATTGCCATTCAAATAGTGTCCATACAGGACAGGGCTTACTTGAGCCCCTGCAATATTTTATTCAAATTTCCACCCCTGTTACAAGCTTAACAAACCATATTTTTATGACCCCTGATGATTACTGAAGATTATTATCCTGTTTTTCTGGGGGGATGTAAGCAACCAATAAGGGACGCGGGTGGCGCTGTGGGTTAAAGCCTCAGCGCCTAGGGCTTGCCGATCGAAAGGTCGGCGGTTCGAATCCCCGCGGCGGGGTGCGCTCCCGCTGCTCGGTCCCAGCGCCTGCCAACCTAGCAGTTCGAAAGCACCCCCGGGGGCAAGTAGATAAATAGGTACCGCTTACCAGCGGGAAGGTAAACGGCGTTCCGTGTGCGGCTCTGGCTCGCCAGAGCAGCGTTGTCACGCTGGCCACGTGACCCGGAAGTGTCTCCGGACAGCGCTGGCCCCCGGCCAATAGATGTGAGATGGGCGCACAAACCCCAGAGTCTGTCAAGACTGGCCCGCTCGGGCAGGGGTACCTTTACCTTTACCTTTAAGCAACCAATAGAGCAAATATACCACCAGGAGTGAACTCCTAGCAAATATTATTGCTTGTAAATAGAGTAAAATGGTAGACCCAGCACCCGGATTCCGTTCAGATCCTAGAACAGCTGCGAAACCCTTTGCTTCAAGTCTCTTAAAACACTTCCAAAAGCAGAAGCTGAGTGAACAGCTTGGTTGTCTGCCTCCCAGACACGAAGAAAATCTCAGTTGTCATTTATTGGCCAATCACATTCTTCTGAGGAAACTTCTGCATGCTGTATTTATTCTCCATCAGCATAACTGCACTGCAAGTTTGTAAACTTTGGCGGGGGAAGGCATGCACAAATGCACTGATGGTTACACCACGAGAGGATAAAAACAGCTGTTTTCAAACAGCTGGCTAAAGCTCCGTTTGTGAGAGATGTCTTCTTACTATTTCCCATTTTCAAGAAAGAAGGTGGCGGGTGTCACGTCTTTCAGCAACCCAGAATTCATGCTCTCACTGGGATACAGTGGTGAGAGCTTCATAAGCAAATTGAACTGGCATTGTTTATAATGTTAATCAATGGCACACATTGATCGCTTAACATGAATTACAGGTATAGCAATTCATGCAGGGCCTGGGGAGGTGGGGAACAGGGGATCCCACACTGCATCATCCCTCTTCTGATGACCAGGAGAAAGACAGGGGAGAAAAGGAAGGAGGGGAAGCAGTTTCCTTTCCTCACCCGCCCCCCGCATGTTTGGCGCTAGGGTTGCCATATTTCAAGAGGTAAAAATCCAGACACAAAAAGCTCCTGAGCCAGAACCAGAGCCACCAGTGCACAAAATCCAGGACATTTGCTTGAAAATGTAAAATTCCCCCAGATAGCATGTAGGACCTTCAAAAGAGGACATGTCTGTCCATTTCTGGACATATCACAACCCAAGGCTGCACCAGCTCCAGCCCTCCAGTAATAAATAACTTCAAAATGTTATTTATGAAAATAAAGGTTCTCCTCCTCCATGAATTAAGGGTGTTTCCAGACAATCTGATTGTTGAGCATTCATCCTGATTTGTTTGTGGGGAGATCAGAAAAGTCACACAAAACCAGTGCACTGTTGATCTGTGGAACTCCCTGTTGCCAGAAACCAAAAAGGCATTCATTCCTCTTACTGAGTTATTTGGATACCCAATATCTCAATGACAACCAATAGGGCCACCTCTGCAGTTCTTAATACCCAAGGGGTCTGTAGCGAAGGAGGCAGTCTTTCAGCTTTTTGAGGCCTGAGTCGTTTAGGGTTTTCAACACCTTGAATTGGGCCTGAAAACCAACCGGCAACCAATATGGCCATTCCAATGAGACAAAGACTGGGAAACTTGCTCAGCTGAAGAAAATATCACCTATCTCAAAATGTCTTTGGGGAGACTGTAAATAACACCCATTGATTTCTGGCAATTAAAGATGACAGCCAGGCTTAAACTTGCAGACAGTGTGGAAGGCGCCACATAAAGCTTTTAATTGTTAATCATCTCAATCAAGTTGGTCATCCCAGTTGCTGGATGTTTGTGAAATCATAGACTAATAGGGACTTCCAAGAGTCATCAAGTCCAACCCCCTGCAATGCAGGAATCTCAACGAAAGCATCCAGGACAGATGGCCATCCAATCTCTGCTTAAAGACCTCCAAGGAGAGAGAGTCCACCACCTCCTGAGGGAGTCTGTTTCACTGGCGAACAGCTCTTACTGTCAGAAAATTCCTCCTGATGTTTAGTTGGAATCTCCTTTCTTATAACTTGAAGCCATTGGTTCATGTCCTAACCTCCAGAGCAGGAGAAAACAGGCTTGCTCCATCTTCCATGTGACAGCCCTTTGGACACTTGAAGATGGCTATCATATCTCCTTTCAGTCTCCTCTTTTCCAGGCTAAGCACACATAGCTCTTTCAACCACTCCTCATAAGTCTTGGTCTCCAGACTCTTGATCATCTTGGTTGCCCTCTTCTGCCCTCTGACATGTGATGGCAGTGGATCTGCAGAATGCACCCTAACCAGAGCTGTCTGTCTTGGCATATAGTCTCTGTGTGAGTGAGAATTACACTCGGCTCTGGGAGAAATCCTATAAGGACAGACCATCGAGTGCCAGAGGAGATGGGTAAACAGGCCTATAATATTGTCAGAGGTCAATTAGCTGCAATACTGCAGCATAAAGAGGGTGAAGGGGCAAGTGCCTTTTGACAGCATTAATCAATTGGAATTTGCTTTTGGAAGCTGCATGTTGGGCTGAAACTATTTCCAGCCCTCTTTCCTAAAGCAATTCATTTAGTTATGGAACTGGTGGCATAATTATATAATGCATACTGCAAAGTAATATATAGCGGGGAAAAGATGTGTAATAGCTTCTCAGTGTGGTTCATCAGGACCGCAGCTGGGATGCTGCTTTCACTGCTGGACATTTCATTACCAGACAGATATCGACAAACCAGGGGGGTTCCGAGAAAAATCAAGAAAAATGGCCAGGCGATTGCAGAGAATGATTTAAGAAGGAAAATACAGCTATACGAAACTATCATGGCATATAAGCAACTCATTTCAGCACACCAAACAGATCAATTGTCAATCCTCTCCCTGCTCCTGCCTCCCTCTCTCTCACACACCCCAGGAAATTATTTGTGGTGTACCTCCTTCCCATGGAATATGCATTGAAAGCATCTTTATTTACCCAGCCCTTTGAATGCTGGGAGTTCTGGAACAGTATGAGAGGAATTTGATATGATTTTAATATGGATATGTGTGTGGTTATATAGTCGCCCAGTGTTCCTACCCGAGGGGGGGATGATGTGCTAGTAAATATAAATAAATAGTACAAAAAATGATCTCTGAGGTCCACTTTGAGAATCAGTGCAAGTCCTCCTCAGGTGTTTAGGTGTAGCTGTGTGCTGGCTTTAATTATGGAGGGGGGCATTCCCACAACCCAGCCACAAGCGTCCCCAAGCATGCTGGTTCTGCTTCTAATCTTTGTATGTTGAACATAGTTGCAATTTCACCCCCATCCTTAGTTCATAATAATATAAAATATATATTAAATTGTCTTTCAAACATTGCAAAATCAAAATCCTCAGCTCCTGCAGCACATGATCAGTCTCTGAGAAATCCAACATTCATTTAAGAAATTTTACCACCATTATTCCACTCAGGCAAACTGTAATTTAGTACAGATTCTTTCAGGTTGTAATTGGTTTGAAAGTGCATTCACTTTGCTGCTTGTTTTTTGGTGAATTGTTCAAGAAATGATCTATGGGCCACTGCTGGATTAGTCCCTTGTTTCTAGTCTAAAATGCTGCGCCAATCTTGGGCCTAAGCATTTCAGAGACTACTCCAATACCCAGCTTGCACTCAAAAGCCACTCTACGCTAAGTTCAACAGCCGGGTTTCCATGAAAAATCATCTGACATCAGAAGCAAAACATTTGTCTGCATGAGCATTTGGAAGCTGACACCACTGCTGTCATAACAATTAGATATCTGATTTGCTTTTCATTGCCTTTCTAATTGGCTGTAGTAGGCTGCCTCAGACTAATGATGAGGTACAGCAACTTTTTTCCTTATAAAACAGCACATAAATAGAACTGATGCTTTATAAGCAACCTTGAAGTCATGCCATTTTCATCAGAAAACTTCAGAAACAACCTCCACCCAAACACCTTTCTTCTATACTTTTAAATAAGAGAGGATGGCTCCTAATATTCTGATTGTAACACACAGGGAAGGAGGAACAAGTACATATTTTATGCAGACCTGGAAAAAATCATTTCATACGTTGGTCCAACGTGCTACATCTGAGCAGAAAAAGCTACTCACACACGCCGTATTGATGGAGCTGGAATATTTGAAGGTTGGGCATTTATCAAAGAGTCAGAGACAAAAGGTGGCCTTTCCTTTCTTTGACCTTGTTGATCTGATGTGAGTCGAATACAGCTCACCACATGCTCTAACCTCAGCTTGTCAAATTGTCCTGACTGGGAGAGCTCATTTTAGAGGGCATCAGGTCAGTGGCATGAAATGCAAAGAGAGAGAAGAGAGAAGGGTGATGAATGGCTCTGACTCCTTTTCAGTCCCATCCTATGCAAGTGAAGGACAGGAATGGCAACACTGTGCCAGCAGGAGCACAGGTGTGGGGAAGGAGGAGGAGGGAGCTCAGAAACATTGCAGAGAGAATTGGAAAGCACAGTTCATCTCCTCAGCCTCTGCCTATTTCCTGTGCTCTACAGGCACCAGCTCAATCCCTGATCGTCAGAGATGAGGTCTATATTGCCCACAAGGGCAGCACAAAAGTACTGCTGTTCAGCATCCATTATTTCTGTTGAAATTTGGAGCAGCTTGCATCTGGTGAGGCTGGGCTGGCTGGGGTCAAGCGCTTACTGAATATGTCACACATAAATGCTATATCTGATTTTTTCTTTCTTTCTTTCTTTCAGTCCCTGTCACAGCTGTTGGCCTAAGAGCTTGGGTACTTTTTCTGATGGGGTAAATGCAACAAATGCAAAGGTCAAGGGGGGGACGACTAGATTTAGATTTGCTGTACCACTCAAGCACCAGAAAGATTATCTTGTGTGCGTTCATGCATCCAGAGGTATTCAAATATAAAAAGCACACATATGCACCCTCACAAACAACATTTGGGAAAAAATAGCTCCAGTTTTAGCATTGTCATTTAGCATTATACATGGTGGATGTCTGTGGGAAATTTCCTCCCAATTCTAGTCTCAGAGATGGCGGTGGAGAGCAGAATCTGGACTGGACCTTCAGCAAGGAAAAGGGATAAATAATCTTCCCCACATCCATGGTTCTATTCCAGATCCCCTTACAGCTGCAATCAAATGCTCACAGTCTCCAGAAACATGCTTTTCCTGTAGCTGTTTAGGCCTCATGTCTAGGATTAAGACTTTCAGGGTGACTGTTCTTCAGTATTTGGATATCTAAGATCAAAGAAGAGAAGAGTTGTATATTTTTTTTCCTGGACCTGGGGGAAAGTATTGAGACTGCAGTCCTGACTCTGCTACCTGTGAGTAAAAACTTTTTGCATTCAATAGGACTTACTTCTGAGTAGACATAGGATTGTGCTTTTCAGGCAGGTTACTAAAGATATCACAGGAAATAATTTGCAGGCTTTTACTTCTTTCTTTCTTTTTACACATACACACATTAAATCACAGTTTAAATTTTTAAGATTCATTTTGCAGAATCTGCTTTTTACATATGAATGCTAATTAATAACCTGCATCTTATTATAAAACTCCTAGATTTGATTTCCCAAGCTTGCTATGCTGAGAAAGGGTAATGAGTTGTAATTGCTAATGATAATGGTGCTCTCACCCATGGAGTGCTTTGGCGATTTTTCACCATATAATACCTACTAACATTCTCATGCGATATGCAATCATTAGTATTTCCATTACACAGAAGGGGTCCAAAGAGGGAGGCATCAAGTCCAAGTGAGCCCTTTGGATTGCTCCTTTGGGGAGTGATGATGGCAAGGGCGTTTGGTTGTGGATGGGGTTGCTCCCAGGTGAGAGATTAGAGCAGCTGGCGGGTGAGATGTGACTTAACCCAGCTACCACGTGAGAAGTTGAATGCTGGGGAGCTGCGTCTGTGGCAAGAGCATGAATGCAGCTCACAAAGCCATATCCAGTGTGATCAGTGGCTATTTGGTGAAATGATGATGATGATGATGATTTATCTTATGAATAATAAGAAAGGAAACTAAGACCACTCATGACTGCTGTGGAACCCTGAATCATGCAATGAATCTTGAAACACAAAACATTCAAGGTGGCTCAAAACTTTTCTCCCTTTGTACATGAGTTTATATTTTCTCAGGACAAACATGGGATTAATGACCGAATCCTCAAAATCATGAAATCTAGTGACACAAGATAAGTGAAAATCAAAGCAACACAGCTTTACTGGGAGCAGCACGCCACTGTGTGTGTGCATGCACACGCGCACACGCACACGCGCACGCACACACACACACACACCAGTCCCATTGCAATCAATGCTGAGATATCATTGGGAGATGGATGTCGTAAGAGAGCAGGTGGGTGTCAGCAGGGCAACATGCAGGAAGTAGCCACTGGCCAAGAGGCACAATTAAGGACAAAAGCAGACAGCCTGGGCTTGATGTATGGAATCTGAACCAAGGAGCCCATAAAGTCCTCACCCTGCCCATGGGCTAAGTATGACTCCGTGGTCTCGAATGCTACACTCCCTACTGAATTCCCATCCCCTGGCATGCAATACACACACACAGGGGACATTTGCCAATATAAACTCATGAATCCGCAGCATTTTGAACATGGTGATTTATATATCTGTGCTCCGATGACAAAGTAGCAAGGTGGCCGGGGTGCACTGTTGGCTTGCTGGACCCTGTGGACATTTATATTCATCACATGGCATGAATGACAAATGATACCATGTCAGCGAATAAAAGCAAAGTGTCTACATATCACTTGGCGCTTAGGTAACATTGCTTATCTGCCATGCTCATCTCCCATCCCTGCCCACTAGATAGCCTGTAATTTAGTTAACAAAAGGAAGAATTTCAGAGAATGATCACCTTACTGCCTGTCTGTGATGCCTCTTAAGGTTATAGCAGCAGAAAACAAGAACTTTGCTTCTATCTAAACCATTTATTGAACTGTTTCTTAATAATTTCATGGACTGTTTCTGTCCCTTCCCCTCTGAAGGTGAGGAAAGTCTTCCAATAAGGCAGCCTGGTCTTCAGGTTGGAGTGAAGTTGTAAAGCTACTGGCTGTTATGCCCTTCCACAAAGTGTGACATCTTCCACTTGGGCAGGAGGCAGAAGCAGCCGGAAGAACACAGATAGAGGTTTGGACAGAAGGACTGGAATGCTTCCGCCAGTACAGCCAGCATCTCAGATGGACATAGTTTCTCCTGCTCGTTCTCACTTAGTAACATAGGAAGTTGCCCTATACTGAGTTGGACCATTGGTCCATCCAGGTCTACACCCATTTTCCCCAATCTGATGCCCTCCAGTTGTTACTGGACTACAAATCCAATCAGCACCAGGCAACATGGCCAATGGACAGAGATGAGGGGAGTTGTAGTCTAAAATATCTGGATAGCAGTAGATTGGTCTACTAGGGCGTACCATTTTTTGCAAAGTTTTTCAGTTGAGGGGGGGTCTTAAAAATATGTTATTGGGTGTGAGGAATTCAAATCTGCTGTTATATTTGTGATTGGACGACATTTAGCTTGATAAGTCTATGTTTGAAAAACCAAAGAATTTTAATTTTACCTTCTGAAAATGCCAGGTAATGACTGATTAATAAACTAACTTAACTAACTTAACTAACTAACTAACTAACTAATTAACTAACTATAATATAACTAGCTAAAGGTAAACGTAAAGGACCCTTGGATGGATAAGTCCAGTTGAATTTGACTATGGGGTGTGGTGCACACCTCCGCTTTCAGGCTGAGGGAGCTGGCGTTTGTTGGCAGACTGCTTTCCAGGTCATGTGGCCAGCATGACTAAACTGCTTCTGGTGCAACGGAGCATCATGATGAGTCCCAGAGCTCACTGAAATGCCATTTACCTTCCCACTGCAGCGGTGCCTATTTATCTACTCGCGCTGGTATGTTTTCGAACTGCAAGTACTTGGCAGTCATTTTTAATGATTTCTATGCAATTTTACACATATGTTGCTTTTCCAAGCAAAACTAAGTTATATTAATTTAAGCAAAATAATTTCCCCCAAGTTATGTTACAACTTTTTAGCACTCGTCATTTTTGGAATTGAAAAATTCCACATGTCCTACTGGTCTACAGTGACAGGCTGTATTTCTCCAGGATCCTAAAGATGCCAGGGATCAAATCTGGGGCCATGTGCCAGCTATGGCCTTTCACCAGCAATGTACACCTGTAGTTAGGAGAACAGGCACTGAGCCTCTGCTCTACTGCCACATTTGCAAGATGTATGCCTAAGGCAGTGCCCACTTATTTTTTTAAAAAGGAAATAACAGTGTCAGGATGTGTGGCAGCAGTAATTGCACCTCGTGAAACCTGAAGCCAATTCACATCTTCTTTCTAGTGTGCTGCCCAGGTGGGGGGGAAACTGTTTGTTTGGATGATCTCACAATAGCCAACCCTGCCAATCCCCCTCATTACCTACTTAGCAGAAGAGCTCTGGTGGACTAAAATAACAGAAATCAAGCTTTCCTCTTTATCAAGAGTGCACAATTCAGTCTCTGTTAAGTTGTGGGTGAACATATCAGACGACACAGCGATTCTTCAAACAGCTCTTGTTTATTCACAAACCCAGAACAGAACAGAACTGAAGGGTTCAGCCAGCCTGCTTATATAGAGCTCCACTACAATGCAACAGTAACAACTTTCTGGAACTATCCAATCACTGAACGTCACTTTCAATTCCTTATTTGCATATGTGGACCTGAGTGAAAACTATTTACAGTATCTCCCTGCTGGCCCAGGGTGGGAACTTCAGTACATAACAGTCTCCCCGTATGTATGTTCACTGTCCTCGTGCCATTGGTTCTGTAGGTACCACAGACACAACACAGTTCTGAAGGCTTTCCACAGACAGTTTGGACTCATGCATGGAAGATAACGCTGTGGATTTGCTTAACTGTCATTTATAGGAACTCCCCCCAACCCTTGCAAACCTGGCTGCCCTCGGGCAGCACCAACCACCTTGGGGTCCTGAAACTGTACTGCCTGAGTAAACCTTTTGAAGTCCGGACACGTTCTTTCTCACCTGGGTAACTAAAAACCCACTTTGCCTATAACACAGCCCACATTGTGTTGCTTCTGCCTCCCTGTCAAATAAATGCTATCTTTCCAAGGGCTGCAGAGGGAATGGGGTGGGGGTGGGGGGTGGAGGCTGCCGTAATGAGGAAGTGGGAAGGAGGTCCTGCTTGGGCCTCGAGGGCTTTTCAAAGGGCTGGTTTAAGAGCTCTCATTAACGGCTGGAGATGCTCCTGCAGGCTCGCCCTTGTCCTGAAGCACTGCCTGGGAATAAGGAGCAGGCTCGTTGGCTCCAACACGCAGCTGCCTGAGATTCAAAGCCCTCTTCAGCTGATTTTTAAAGTGTCGGCAGCCATGATCTAATCAAACGGAATGCCTATTAGCTTTTCTCTTTAGCAAATGTTAACCTGGAGTGCAAAGGAAAATGGAACAATCTTTGGTATAGACTGAGAAGTGAACCAGAAAATAGATCAGAAAACACAGCTTGTTTTTTTGTTGCCGTTTTTTTAAATACAGCAATAACGCTGAACAAATCCGTAGGGGAGACGTAAAGGTTATCTCACAAAGTAATTGGAGGAAGAGCAAAGTAGCTGTTTGTTATGCTTGAGCTGTCAAAATGGTGGCGAGGAGAGAGCTTCTTTGGTTACACCAAACAAAGCCCCAGAAAAGAGAAACAGAGTCACTGGAAAGCAATCCAAGAGAAGTCAAGTCTGGAGTGATGTCAAAGTGCAGCTGCAGCAGGTGAAGAGGAGCCATTTAGAACTCTTTGCCCACCAACTGCAGGAAAGAGGATGCTTCAAAGAAGCGTCTCAGTGATTCAGGAAAGGAAATGCATAAGGAGTAGAGTCACCAACTTCCCAGCCAGTCCCTGTAGCTGTGACATATTTTTTAAAATAGCATTCAGTCAATGCCTGCCAGCCCCAACGGCAAAGTTCTACCTCCCCCATCGGAGCCAGTATGCTCCTGAATTCCCGCTGCTGGGAATTGCAGGTGGGAAAAGTGCTGCTGCACTGTAATTCATCTTGGGGACTGAACTAGCAGTGACTGACCAGGAAAGAAAGCTTGGGGTACTGGTGGGTAGCTCGATTAAAAATGTCAATATGTGGCAGCTGAGAAAAAGGCACACTTCCAAGTTAGGGGTCCTTAGGAACGTGATTAAAAACAAGTTGCCAATATCATAATGCCATTATACCAATCAATGGTGAGGTCGCACTTGGAACACTGTGCACGGCCCTGGTTGGGGCAAATGGAACAAGCAAAAGGAAGTTACTCTATGGAACTCACTGCCACATGATGTAGCGATGGCTGTCAGCTTGGATAGTTTTAAAACACGGAGGATAAGGTTATCAGTGGCTATTAGCTTAGAGGTTAGGATGTGTTGGACTAGGACCTGGGAGAACAGGGTTCAAATCCCTGCTCAGTCACAAACCTCCCTGGGTGGGCCGGTAACTGTCTCTCAGCCTAGCATACTTCACAGGGTTGTTGTGAGCATAAAATGGGGGTGGGGAGAGCCATGTATGCCACCTTGAGCTCCTTGGAGGAAAGCTGAGATGTAAAATATACTACTAATAAAAAAATAAATGCAGTAGCCATGATGACTCTATTAATACTCCAGAATGAGTGGCAGTATGCCTACCAGTTGTTGAGAACTGCAGGTGGGGGAGAGCACCTTTGCCCTCAGGTTCTGCTTGCAGGCTTCCTATAGACTTCTGGTTCACCACGGCAAGATCAGGATGCTGAACTACATAGTCTGACCCAGCAGGACTTTTCTAATGTTCTTTTGAGAACCGCAGCCTCACTCTGGCTCAACACTCTGAGTACTCCGGAAACACGGACAGGGCTATGATGCTTCAGCATAAAAGGAACGTCATGAACCAAACCAGGAATCACTTTTGCAAGGGAGCCTAACCTGCCCCAAATGGTTGCTGGAAGAACAAAAGGGGGGCGGCTCCGTGTCTCCCTAAGATCCTTGTAAACCACTCCTTCAATTTTCCATCTTGACCTGCTAAGTAAAACACTGTCTAATCATGAAAGTTCAGCCCTTTAACATTTCTTTTCAGCACCGCAAAGGACAGGATACTGGGCTGGGTGGGCATTTTATCTGCTATGGAAGGGGAATGCACATTTGGTTATTACCTTTCGCTCCTGTACCATACATGCACAGCACGCAGCATTAGAATAAAGGCCATCGTTATTCGTAGCAGGTTTCCCTGAGGATGTGCATCATCTTAGACTTTCATGCAATCGTTTTTTTTTTTTTAAATTGTTTTCAGAACTACAGAAGGTACAGAAAGCTTATCCATCCACACACACACACACACACACACCCCTTCTGTAATGTAATCTCTGCCTTGCATCAAATCTCTGATGGATGAATGAGCCACATCTAGTGAAGCAAATCCACACAGGGGCTACACCAGGCCTCGACAAGTTACCTGACTTGGAAAGTCAATTGTGCATATATTCCCACATGCCTGCCCAACTCAAGGAAAGGTAGGGAAGAATATGTTGTTTTGGCTGGCAAGGATGGAATGTTTTGGAATATATATATATATATATATATATATATATATATATATATATATGCAGGTTTTGGTGTCTTCGGGTGTCTTCCCGTGTAAGAGTCGGGGTGTCTGTGCGACGTTTCGACGAGGTCTCACTCGTCATCTTCAGGCTGGTGCTTTCGGCTTCTTGTTACTGGAACAGAGCAGAATCTGGTGTTTGAGTTCCTATAAATACTGTTGAGGGGTGTGGTGTATAGCCTCCAACGTTCTGGGCAGAGAGGAAGTTCCTAGATTAGTGTGCCTTTTCTTCTTTTGTTCCTTAATTACTTGAGGGATATCTTGAGTGATTTCATGAGTGATATTCTGAATACCACTGGGTGGGTCATTAAGTGTAGATTAGTTGCTAAAGCTTTTGTGTCTTGACCTCTTGAGCTTGTGAAGAGTTTTTCTGAGAAGATGGCTGTGCTGCATTTAGTTGTGCTCTGGCTTGGCTTCGTGTATAGGGGCGAGTTGTGGTTTTGTGCCTTGTGCCAGCCAGATCTGTGTAGGGATTGCAGGGGGGTGCAGCATCCGGAGGTGCCACTATAGTTTGGCTACTGGATGGAGTCTGTAATATGTCTGTGGAGAGGGTCTGGGTTTGGGTCTGGTGTGGTTGATTGGTGACGGCGTTCTGTGTGCCTCTGGTTCTGGTGTCGGTTTTTGTGGGGAGGGCTAATTTCCAGATGTCTGGCAGGCGGGACGTGTCGTCACGCTTGTTCATGTTGTGAGGGTGTTTCTCTATCTCGATGGCTTCCATGATTATTCTCTTGTGGTGATGTTCCATGTTAAAGAGCAATTTGGAATCTGCAAAATTAATTTCATGTCCTGTTTCTTTCATGTGTTGGAAAAGAGAGGAAGTTTTTTCTTCTTTTTTGACGGCATTCTTGTGTTCTGCGATACGTGCATTTATTCGTCTGTTTGTTTGTCCAATGTACGTGGCTGGGCAGACTTTGCAGGGTATTTCATAGACCCCTTGGTTTTCCAGCTGGATTTTGTCTTTTGGGTTTCTGAGGATATTGGCTATTTTTTGGTTGGTGCAGAAGGCTGTTTTGATATTGTGTTTATGGAGGATTTTGCTGATTTTGTCTGTAGTGCCCTTGATATAAGGAAGGAGGGCCATGCCATTGTTTTCTTCTGTGTCTTGGTTTTTGGGGGGTGTTTCTTTTTGGATTAGCTTCGTAACCCTGTTTTTCTGGTATCCATTGGCGATTAACACATTTGAGAGATTCTGTAACTCAGTTGTCAAGTGGTCTTTGTCAGCCAGGCGTTTGGTTCTGGAGATGAGAGTCTTGGCTACGGAGTTTATTTGTGCAGGGTGGTGGTGTGATTGTGCATGTAAGTAGCGGTTGGTGTGTGTTTTTTTCCGGTAGATAGTGTGTCCTAGGGAGCCATCAGGTTTTTTGTAGATTAGGACGTCAAGAAAGGGGAGTTGGTTGTTGTCTTCTATTTCCATAGTGAATTGTATTTTGGGGTGTAGGCTGTTGAGATGTGTGAGGAAGCTATCTAGTTTTTCTTTCCCGTGTGGCCAAATTACAAAGGTGTCGTCAACATATCTGAGCCAAAGTTTGGGTTTGTGTTCTGACTTGTCTAAAGCATTGGTTTCAAAGTGTTCCATGTACAAATTTGCGATGACCGGTGAGAGGGGTGATCCCATAGGTGCTCCTTCTATCTGTTTGTATCTTTGTCCATTGTGGATGAAGTACGTGTTGGTTAGGCAGTGGTTGGTCAGGTCCAGGATGTATTTGGGGGGGTTGTATTTGTTTTGAATGGCTGTCAAGGCTTCATTAATGGGCACTTGAGTGAAGAGAGATACAACATCGAAGCTCACAAGTAGGTCATCGGGATGTAGGTATTGCTTCTTTATTGTTTCTATGAACTGGAAGGAGTTAGTAACGTGTGAAGCGATGGATTCTGCATAGGGCTGAAGTTGCTTAGCGAGAAATTTAGCGAGATTTTGTAGAGGTGAGCCTATGGAGCTGACTATTGGTCTGAGTGGTGTTCCTTCTTTGTGTATCTTGGGGAGACCGTAGAGTTTGGGGCATCTGGATGATTTTTCTCTGGGGATGATTCTTAGCTGGATTTCTTCACTGATAGGAGAGGCTTTTATTTTGGATTTGGTGGTTTTTTCCAGATAGGTGGTGGGATCTGTTTTTATAGGTTGGTAGGTAGGGTCTTGGAGTAGATTTGATAGTTTTGCTTGGTAGTCCGATGTGTTCATCACAACAGTGGCGTTGCCTTTGTCTGCTGGGAGAATGATTATGTTGTTGTCTTTCCTCAGGTTGGTGAGTGCTTTCTGTTCTTCTTTGTGTAAAGACAACAACATAATCATCATAATCAGCAAAACTATCAAATCTACTCCAAGACCCTACCTACCAACCTATAAAAACAGATCCCACCACCTATCTGGAAAAAACCACCAAATCCAAAATAAAAGCCTCTCCTATCAGTGAAGAAATCCAGCTAAGAATCATCCCCAGAGAAAAATCATCCAGATGCCCCAAACTCTACGGTCTCCCCAAGATACACAAAGAAGGAACACCACTCAGACCAATAGTCAGCTCCATAGGCTCACCTCTACAAAATCTCGCTAAATTTCTCGCTAAGCAACTTCAGCCCTATGCAGAATCCATCGCTTCACACGTTACTAACTCCTTCCAGTTCATAGAAACAATAAAGAAGCAATACCTACATCCCGATGACCTACTTGTGAGCTTCGATGTTGTATCTCTCTTCACTCAAGTGCCCATTAATGAAGCCTTGACAGCCATTCAAAACAAATACAACCCCCCCAAATACATCCTGGACCTGACCAACCACTGCCTAACCAACACGTACTTCATCCACAATGGACAAAGATACAAACAGATAGAAGGAGCACCTATGGGATCACCCCTCTCACCGGTCATCGCAAATTTGTACATGGAACACTTTGAAACCAATGCTTTAGACAAGTCAGAACACAAACCCAAACTTTGGCTCAGATATGTTGACGACACCTTTGTAATTTGGCCACACGGGAAAGAAAAACTAGATAGCTTCCTCACACATCTCAACAGCCTACACCCCAAAATACAATTCACTATGGAAATAGAAGACAACAACCAACTCCCCTTTCTTGACGTCCTAATCTACAAAAAACCTGATGGCTCCCTAGGACACACTATCTACCGGAAAAAAACACACACCAACCGCTACTTACATGCACAATCACACCACCACCCTGCACAAATAAACTCCGTAGCCAAGACTCTCATCTCCAGAACCAAACGCCTGGCTGACAAAGACCACTTGACAACTGAGTTACAGAATCTCTCAAATGTGTTAATCGCCAATGGATACCAGAAAAACAGGGTTACGAAGCTAATCCAAAAAGAAACACCCCCCAAAAACCAAGACACAGAAGAAAACAATGGCATGGCCCTCCTTCCTTATATCAAGGGCACTACAGACAAAATCAGCAAAATCCTCCATAAACACAATATCAAAACAGCCTTCTGCACCAACCAAAAAATAGCCAATATCCTCAGAAACCCAAAAGACAAAATCCAGCTGGAAAACCAAGGGGTCTATGAAATACCCTGCAAAGTCTGCCCAGCCACGTACATTGGACAAACAAACAGACGAATAAATGCACGTATCGCAGAACACAAGAATGCCGTCAAAAAAGAAGAAAAAACTTCCTCTCTTTTCCAACACATGAAAGAAACAGGACATGAAATTAATTTTGCAGATTCCAAATTGCTCTTTAACATGGAACATCACCACAAGAGAATAATCATGGAAGCCATCGAGATAGAGAAACACCCTCACAACATGAACAAGCGTGACGACACGTACCGCCTGCCAGACATCTGGAAATTAGCCCTCCCCACAAAAACCGACACCAGAACCAGAGGCACACAGAACGCCGTCACCAATCAACCACACCAGACCCAAACCCAGACCCTCTCCACAGACATATTACAGACTCCATCCAGTAGCCAAACTATAGTGGCACCTCCGGATGCTGCACCCCCCTGCAATCCCTACACAGATCTGGCTGGCACAAGGCACAAAACCACAACTCGCCCCTATACACGAAGCCAAGCCAGAGCACAACTAAATGCAGCACAGCCATCTTCTCAGAAAAACTCTTCACAAGCTCAAGAGGTCAAGACACAAAAGCTTTAGCAACTAATCTACACTTAATGACCCACCCAGTGGTATTCAGAATATCACTCATGAAATCACTCAAGATATCCCTCAAGTAATTAAGGAACAAAAGAAGAAAAGGCACACTAATCTAGGAACTTCCTCTCTGCCCAGAACGTTGGAGGCTATACACCACACCCCTCAACAGTATTTATAGGAACTCAAACACCAGATTCTGCTCTGTTCCAGTAACAAGAAGCCGAAAGCACCAGCCTGAAGATGACGAGTGAGACCTCGTCGAAACGTCGCACAGACACCCCGACTCTTACACGGGAAGACACCCGAAGACACCAAAACCTGCATTCCTGTACCCGTGAAAATCTACGAAAGCAAATATATATATATATATATATAATGTTACCAGACAAAAGAAGTAAGGGTGTAGAAAGTTCCTGAGCAAGTTGTACTATTGATTACAGTTCTGAAATGGCAACAATGATCCTGTCATTCCTTCCAAAATTACATTTCCCCCCCCCCCAAGGCTCCAGAGTATGTGGCAATCTTTTAAGACAAGTGTCCCTGTGTTGTGCACGGAAAGGCACAGGCGTTTGTGCTGTGGTGAGTCAAAATGCTCTGCCTTTTGCAGAGACAGAAAATATAATGGTACAAAAAGTGCAATGTGTTTTTCTTTTGCTTATACTTACAATGCCTTCATCCTCCATTGCCTGATCACTGGGTCTGGATGAAAACCTGTCACACCAATGGACTAACAAATTAGGGTGATGTGTGGGGTTGCCGATTACATCTTCCTCAGGATACAGGAGTGCACAACTCCAAGAAATTCCATTAGTCTTGAAACCTTTTGGCTTTTCTTGGAAGTCTTTTGCCTAGTGATGCCACCGAACTTTGTAATCACCCACTTTGGAATTCAAATTTATCCTGCCTTTAAAGCAGGCTTGCATTCCAAACTGCCCAACCCCTAGCTGAAGAAGAATAACTCCTCACACACTCATCGCCTTGGTTGCTGCAGTGGCAATGGCAGTAGTGACAGCAGAGAAGGATTTCTCTCCTATGCCTGTACTATTGCAGTGTTCTTGGTACCAAGGACTCTGGACAATAAGATTTCTCCAGGGCATCTGCCTGTCAGGGACCTAGGAAAACTATATTTTCCAGGGTCCCTGCCAGAGAGCGAAGGAGACATGGCAGCAACAACTGATACAAATGCCTTCATTACAACCACAACTATGTAAGGGAGCTTGGGGACTGACGGGGGTCACAATGATGCTCCCACTAAAGTCATCACAAATACATTGGGTTTGAGTTGGGCTTTGAATTAATGGTGATACAAAACTCCAATCTTTTCCTTGTAATCCTATTTATTTTTATACAGAAACAGAAGCAATTCAGGCAAAGTTAAGCATGCCTTAAGCCCACAACAGTGTGCCTAAAATTGCAGCCTAACAGCATGGTCCTAGACATGTCTTCTATGCAACAGTAAATTCCCTGGAATTCTTTGGGATATATTGTCAAGTATGCATGCACATGACGGTACAATTAGACCGCAATCCCATGTACAATTTGCTGGGACTAAGTCCCACTGAACTTACTGGGACTTAATTCTGCTTAGACATGTATAAGATGCACTGTTAGTGTCTCTCAGCAAATCATACTTAAAAATATACTTTAGCTGAATTGCCATACTCACCCTCTTTTCTTGGTCTATGACACGTCAACCCTAAGAAAGCTCAAAAATATTTATCTTGGCATACAAATTTCCCTAGAACAAAATTTGTGTTGTTCACATCTCTAACAAGGCTGCCTTATTTGATCTATATGCATAATGCATGAGAAACACCACTCAAATAATGGTGGGCGAGAAATCCAGAAATGCAAGAAATTAAGGCACATTCAAAACTAAGAGGGGGGGAAATACATTAAAATAACGGGGGGAAACAGCATTAAAAACAAACCGTAAATGCCATAACAATGATCTTAAAGTCACAGGGCGATCATCTGTCTTGTCCTGTGATTACGCTAGAGATTGTGCACCAATTTTGTTTCAAAAGAAAATGAACGCTTTGGAATCTATTTCTGTTTTGAACAATTTAATACATGTGGACTTGGAAGCTCCTGCATGGAGGTTTGAAGAGCTGGGGAGGGTAGCGATACAACACACACACACACACACAGCCGAATGGTAAGTGAGTTACTATTTGGTTTCCCTTCCCTGGGCCCTGATCTCCATCCAAATAACTATTGATTAATATACCAAGTGAAGCCTCTTCATGTTTATTCCTTAGGATCAGCCTGACAGCCTACCAGCTGCTCCTGTGCTATTTTTGCCATGATGGCATGAGTAATGCAAAGAGCTTCCTCACTCAGTGTGCCAAGCAGTACTGCTGCCTGCTATTTGCCTCCCTGGCACTGTGGCTCTAACCTTTGGCACTTGGATATATGCTTTCGGTGCCTTGGTCACAGCATCTTTGGCTTTGCAATTTGGCAGGGATGCAGCAGATGGGATGCTGTGCTCCGTCCTAAGCTGCCCTTTGCTTGGCTGGGACGGCCGATAAGGCTGATCATTCACTTGGAGATGTACCATGTCCTCCCTAGTCCATTGACCTTGCTAACTGGAGGTTTGGAAAATCAATGGAAATAAGGCAAAGTTTAATTTTATTTTGGATGGCATCCTATCAGATAGAAATCTGTGAGATTTCCTTTTCTGAAAATCGTATGAAAGCTATAGTTATTAGAATATGTGACATTGAGGCATTTAACTTATATCCAAGAAGGGAGAAAGGCTTGGTTCACTTTGCTAACACGGCAACTGTGGGGGGAATCTGGGGCTAAATCACAAATGCATGATTGCTGGAGAGTCCCAAATAGGGGACTGTATCCTATAAACCTATCCTCTAAACCTCTAAACATATCCTCTAAACCTTTGTGGCAAGAGTGGGGAACAACATACCCTCCAACATTTCTCTGATGAAAATGGGGGCGTCCCATTCCATAATGATAATTTTACTATTTATACCCCACACATCTTACTGGGTTGCCCCAGCCACTCTGGGTGGCTTCCAACATATATAAAACATTAAACATTTTTTTTAAAAAAACTTCCCTATACAGGATTGCCTTCAGATGGCTCAGGGTTTGAATAACTCCATACCCTCCAACATTTCTCCAGTGAAAATAGGGACATCCTAAAGAAAAGTGGGACATTTCGGGATCAAATCAGAAACCCAGACAGCTTCTCTAAATCAGGAATGACCCTGGAAAATAGAGACACTTGGAGGGTCTGGAACAATAGAAAACTGCTTATTTCCGCCTGCCCTAAATGTATCACAACCAAATATTCATCCCAATCCTATCAATGTTCCGCTCAAATCCTATGTTCAGAAACTGTGTGTGTAATCCTAAAGAGGATGCTCTTTCTTTAACAAGTTTTGCATATGATGTATAATTGAGCCAAACAATGGCCTTTCACATTTTCCTTAGATGTAGATGCTGTCAGATGGATTTAGGTGAATAGGCTATGATTTATTTATTTTTAATGATCCTTCCTCCTTTCCTCACTTGTGTGAGAATGCAAATGCAGGCATCCCCTCACTTACGCGGGTTCTACTAAGGGCAACTGCGTATATGCGCAGCACCAGGAAATGAATGGAATCATACCGGGAAATGAATGGAGACAGCTGGATAGTCTTTGTGGCTCATGAGGAGATGCTCCCTGTAGCCCAAAGAGGTTGTCAGTGAGGACAGAGGAAGCCACAAAAGAGATCTGAGGGAGTAGGGTGGGCCAGAAAGACGTGCTGTATGAAGGCCTAATTTTGGGGTGGGTGGCAAAAAAGTTGTAGGGAGAGGCTTACCATGTCATGAAGAGGCAGCAAAGAGTTCCATATATACATTTTATTTTACTCAAATAAAAGTGCTTTCCTCTGATTGAAGCAGTCAATGATGGAGCTGCAAATAGCAGCCCAGAAGCATGGCAAGCTAAAAAAAACACCCAGCCCAGTAGAAATGATGTTGTTCCTTTGCTAAGTGAACAGTGATCTTAGGAACAATGTGACATAGTATAGTTCCCAAGGGATGATTTTGTAGAAACAGACTGCTCAGTGGAAAGCCCACTGGAAGCAGTGACATTTTTAGAAAACAAACAAACAAAAACAAACAAAACCCTACATCACCTCTTCTTAAAATGGCAATCCCCTGCCTCCTGAAAATTGTTTGGTTACATCATCACCAAGTGGTCAAAAACACAGCCCACTTTCATGGAGAATGACTGGTCTTGCAAAAACAGTGGTGTTGGTGATGATCTTCAGCTCCCCTTTAGAAATCACTACTATACATTCATTTTGGTAACTGTCAGCAGTGTAGGCGATTTTTAGAAAAAGGGTAGCCAACATGGTGCCCCCAGATGTTGTTGGGACTCCAACTCCCATCATTCCCAGCTAGCATGGCCAATGGTCAGAGATTATGGGTACTGTAGTCCAAGAACACTTCTGGGTTAGATTGATTCACCATTCACAAAACACTTGTGTCTATGATTGCAAGATGCAAAGGACTAGCAACATGAAGAAGCTTGTGATTACCAATGGGCATCTGTCTGGCCACTCTCAGAAACAGATGGGTGGACTAGATGGACTGTGATCTGAACCAGTAGCACCATTCTTACAAACTATGATCATATTTATAATGAGCAGCTCTCACCAGTGCATCTAGTATTACCTGCAGCTTCAGCCAGGAACAAAGTTCAAGCATTTGTGTCCAAACTATACTACATACAGCATCTTCTGCTGCCCATCAGAAAGAAAACAGATCTGATGAGTGAAGCACTGAATTGTTCAAGAAAGCTTCTGAAAGTTTAATGCATTTGGCTACTGCTTTTTTGGGGACATAAACAAATTTTGCTTCAGGCTAGACAAGGATACCCACTTTGATTTCTGTGCTATGTATTGTGTCAGCACCGGCTATGCACTCAAAGAAGGAAAAACAGCCAAAAAAAACAGTTGTCCCCTTTCACTCCTCACCCCTGGGAATATGCCACATCCTGGCTGGCTTAGACATCTAATTTTCAGAACACCAGAGATCCTTTCTCAAGCATTATTCCCAAGACACCCTTAGAACTGGCAGGATGTATGTCCTATAATACATTCTTTTAAGGACTACAATCAAAATACCACATACCCTTTCATAAGCACAATGAAAAGGGGTTGAGGAAAAATCGCTACCTGGGACCAATCTACTCCTTGTCAGCATTGATTATCCACACCAGATCATACCATCACATCCCAGTTGAGGGGGAGGTTTAAAGTGACTACCAGAATCAATAGCTGGAAGGACACTTGAAAAACAGAATGACACATCCCTCCCCCTCCCCACTTCTCTTGCGCGTCTTGTGGGTTTAGCAACTGCCATGTCCTATTACATCACCCTGACATGAGTTAGGATAACAGGAATCTGGACAGCATTCCTCAGCGGGGGATTGGGGTTTTTTTAAACACTGTTTTTATGTTGCCACTGACGCTCTGTGTTGTCCAGGTAATTGTGTATGTGCTGCTACAAGGCCGTTGGGACGAACTTGACCTTCTGGCAAAAGATGTAGGCATGTTTGGAAGCAAAGAGCCAGGCTGCCAGGGTGCGCTTGCCAATGTCAAACAACTGGCCTTTCTGAAACGCTTAGAAAAGGAAGAGAGAAAAGAGCGAGGGGCCAGTGCCAAATGGCATCTCCTGTCATAAGCACGACACAGGCTGGTCTGGGTAGTTGCTGCAGCCGTGGAAGCCAAGCGCTATTAGCAAGGGGATGGAAGTCGACAACCACTCACTCCACCCACCCAGATGGAGGGGGAAAAACAGGGCATAAAAGCTTTCAGGAACGAATGGATACGAAGCAGAGAGCAAAGAAAGGGAAAATGCAACGGAAGAGCGTCATTTGAAAACGAAAACAAAATGGGGAATTGTTTCTTGCAATGTTTTAATCAATACAAAAACAAACAAACAAAAAACCCCTTAAATCCATTCATGGAAGCCATATGCAGAAATGTGAGGCTCAATTCAGAAAAGCATCACACAGGAAAACAAGAGAACAATTCCTTATTCAACCAGTTGCAGAACATAGGATAACCAGTAGGTGGCAATGAACTGCAGAGAGTGAGAAAAGCTCAAGGTTCAAAGCTTCCTTTTGGTATACAGTGGTACCTCGGGTTAAGTACTTAATTCGTTCCAGAGGTCCATACTTAACCTGAAACTGTTCTTAACCCGAAACACCACTTTAGCTAATGGGGCCTCCTGCTGCTACCACGCCGCCACCACACGATTTCTGTTCTCATCCTGAAGCAAAGTTCTTAACCCGAGGTAATATTTCTGGGTTAGCGGAGTCTGTAACCTGAAGCGTATGTAACCTGAAGTGTATGTAACCCGAGGTACCACTGTAATAATAACAGGCACTGAAGTTGCCCCTGAAATTTCTTTTTTTTTTTAATTTTTATTGGTTTTCCAAAGTTTTTTTTAAAAAACAAACAAACACTTTAAAAGACATACAAACACGTATAATTTCATAACATTTTTTTCATAAACGTCTTTTCCGGGACTCCCCCATACCCCCCCTTTCTGCATCCCAATGTCCATAATTTATAGCAACTCCCAATTGTTCCTGAAGTAGAAAATGTGAGCTACATGGGGAATTTTGAGGATAGCCAAAACATACCGTATTTTTCAAATGAGCTTTCTCAAGTGGTTCCTACACATTCCTGGATTCTCACAGGATTCTGACAAAAGTGGAATTTGAAGCCAATCCCGACTTTCCTCCTCTGATGAAACAGACACAAATTTGTATTGTTGAGAAAGCCCCCAATGTTACCAAGGGACAATTTCCCCAAAAGAAATATTAGTTTTAGAAGAAGCATTTATTGTTCAGGAGTGTAGAAAGGAGGAAATAGTTAAATTGCCCTCCACACCCCACAGCTGACGCTACTTGCATTTAAAACGAAACAAATCCTGGTACAGCCATTCATTGGGTCAATGGGATGAACCTGATCTGCATTCACATTTTCATGACTTTTCTCTAACTGTTAAGTTCCACGTTACATTTGAGCTTGCATAGAACATCAAATCCACTTCTGTAATTATAGTAGAATATAGTGCAAGTTTAGCGCACATTTCTGTGTTATTTGCTACCAGAAAAAATAATAATAATCTGTTTGCGAATGGAAATGAGTGCTAAACTTGCTCCGTGTTTGATTATCATGTGAAAATTAACAGTTATGGAAATATCGTGAAAATGGAATAAACAGCAGTGGCGTAGTGTGGGGGGTGCAGGGGGGGCCGGCCGCACCGGGCGCAACATCTGGGGGTTAGGGTTAGGGGGCGCAAATCCACGGGTTAGGGGGCGCAAATTACTTGCCTTGCCCCGGGTGCTGACAACCCACGCTACGCCACTGATAAACAGCCCTGTAAATACAGACCTTGTGGTATAAGATATGACTGACAAACACACACACACGGCTACAAAGACCTCATCCATACTTGCTATTTGCCCCACATTTTCTAGGCATAGGTCTGCACATTAAAGCACAACGTCCAAGCACATCTCCCCTGTGCTTTCTCTGTGAAAACATGTTCTTTAACGCTGAATTGAAACACATGACGATTTGGGTTATGCACAGATTTCTGCTGCTCCAACTCAGTGGTAAAGAGTGGATTTCCATAGAGAAAGAGCCGGGGTTGGGAGGGAGACGGGACACACTCAAACATAGAGTTTTACATAGATAGAAACACAGCACAAAAGGGAGTCTGGCTGGGTCCAAAGGCCAAATTCAAGCCAGGTCAGGTGATGGAGCTTGAGGACCCCTAAAAGTGAGTAACAGTCTACAAGTCATAGCAACCCCCCCCCTTTCCCCCCTTTCTGTCCCTGGTTTTGGCAAGGAGGGAGGTGAGTTTCTGCTTGGGTTCAATAGCAAAGTAAAGCTGAAGAAGCACATGCCTGCGTCCCCACAGCTGTGTGCGCAGCAGAAGTGTGCAAAAGGGTGTAGTGTTGACAGAAGCTGGTGGCGGAGCTGACCTGGCCTCCGGCCACTGGTGTCACTGTGGCTCACTAGAAGGAAGGGGAGAAGGGGTGAATCGGTAAGCACCCCTGCCCTGCCAACTGCTGCTGGCTGTGGCTCAGTTCAGCAACAAGCATGTTGCACAGCTCAGGCGAGCAAACAAAGTGAATGTGCCACTGCGGCCTCGCTCTTGTATACCTGAAGGAGCGTCTCCACCCCCATCATTCAGCCCGGACACTGAGATCCAGCACCGAGGGCCTTCTGGTGGTTCCCTCACTGCGAGAAGCCAAGTTACAGGGAACCAGGCAGAGGGCCTTCTCAGTAGTGGCGCCCGCCCTGTGGAACGCCATCCCATCAGATGTCAAAGAGAACAACAACTATCTTACTTTTAGAAGACATCTGAAGGCAGCCCTGTTTAGGGAAGCTTTTAATGTTTGATGTATTACAGTATTTTAATATTTTTTGGGAAGCCGCCCAGAGTGGCTGGGAAAGCACAGCCAGATGGGCGGGGTATAAATAATAAATTGTTGTTGTTGTTGTTGTTGTTGTTGTTGCTGCTGCTGCTGCTGCTGCTGCTGCTGCTGCTGTTTTTGTGAAAGAATCCTGGCAATCAGCCAAATGCCTTACACACACACACACACACACACACACACACAGCAACACTATGGTAAGAGAAAATTGTTCTTTTTAAATCCTGCCGGGTGATCAGCAGCCCTGTCAAGCATATTCTGGTGGACAGGTCTCCGCCTTCCAAAGTGCGCACAATGACTCTGCACCACATGTGCAAGACTCACAGAATCACAGAGACTAAAAAAACAAACAAAAAAACCGCCCTTCTGGTATGTGCCTCTAATTAAATTCCAGTCTCTGACGGCAACCCTTGTAATTTATACATCCCTTACAAGGTTCACGATTAATTAAGCGGGTTACTTTCAAATTCTCTGAGCCATAACAGTAGTAGGAGGGTTGTGGGACAGAAGTAAGATATTGTACTTTCTCAGGGTCAGCTGTGTGATATTGAAACCAGCCCTCAGAGAGAAAGTTCTACTAGGAAGGAATCAAGGAAAATATGTGAGGTTTGCTATGTGCACACCCCAATATTTTGTTTCCATAAACAACATATACATAGTTCAAGCCAGAGATTTAAATTTAGACAAAATTGTTGCTGTTGTTGTTGTTGGGACCCACCCAATTTTTGCAACTGTGTTTTAAATTGTTTCTAATGTTGTGTTTTAAATTGTTGTAACCCGCCGTTGGACCTTAGGGTGAAGCATAGGTAATAAACTAAAATAATAATAATTAGACTGCCCTTCCTTCAAAAAATTTACAAAGCTTTAGAGCTTTTTCTTATTTAAAAACTGGGCAGGAGGGGTGAGAGATGGTGCTCGGAAGGAATGCTTCGCGTGAATGTCTTCCTCCTTGTGAACAAATGAAAAAGAATGTCTCTCACTGGACTACTCTAAACCCTTCCCTTCTTCTCTCGTTCCCTTTTGATGTCTCTTGTAGCACATTTCTTCTCTTCCAGAGCTGACATCATTCAGGTGCTTGCTTGTGCTCTAACAGAATGAAGCTATAGAGTGACAGTCCAAGGGAAAAACCCCTGGAGGCAAGCGGTCTATCATCCTCCCCCCACCCCCCCAAGCCAGAAGTAAGGCAAAGGGCTGACAACTCTGCGCGTAATGAAGTTGTGTACAGAGTTGCTTGGTTAAGGTGGAAAAACTGAAATCATTCCCTGTTCTCTTTTGAGGTCCATTTCATCACACAGCCCATATCTTAAGCCCCCTTCGGCCACAGATGGGTGGGAGCCACATCCCCACGGCGCAACCCATGGGCTTGTGGTCTCTGCGAGATTATAACAAGTGTGTAGTCAAAAGGGATTGTGTTGAACTTCCCCACTCATTCACTGTCCTCCTTCCCAGCGTGATAGCAGTTCAAAGAGTGGAAGACAAGGAGTTTTCACATTTTCCATCCCCTCAAAAGTGTGGCCAGTTCACTTCCAGTGTGGTGTAGTGGTTAAGAGTGGTAGTCACGTAATCTGGGAAACCGGGTTCGCGTCTCCGCTCCTCCACATGCAGCTGCTGGGTGACCTTGGGCCAGTCACACTTCTGTGAAGTCTCTCAGCCCCACTCACCTCACAGAGTGTTTGTTGTGGGGGAGGAAGAAGGGAAAGGAGAATGTTAGCCGCTTTGAGACTCCTGAAGGGGAGTGAAAGGCGGGATATCAAATCCAAACTCTTCTTCTTCTTCTTCTTCTTCTTCCAGAACTAATTCAATGTCTCCTTGGGTTGTTTTTTTTTAAGCCCTAAACAAATCATCATAAGTATTGGTGGGGAGGACTGCCTTATCTATAGACTCTTTGGTACTAAGACTGGCAGAGGGGAGCCTCTTGATAGTTCTACCACCCTCAAAGTTTCGGGGGGGGGGGTTGGCAGCCCAGCATTTCTTTGTGGAAGCTCCTATGTGGCGGAATCCCCACAGAGTTGGGTCTGGAACTTTTGCTGTCTAGCTTCTGCCATATGCTGAAGACACACCTTTTCACCCTGGCCTTAGGCACCTGGGATTTATTTATTTATTTAAAATATTAATAAATGATTTTGTTATTTATATATAATTGTATACCACTATTGCTTATACCAATTATAAAACAACTGTGTGTGTATGTGTTAAAAACAGAAATCAGCTACCTATTATGGAAAAAGATATTCTTAATTGCCTGCCTAAGCATGACAGAATAGAAAAGGTTTCAGAAGGCATTTGAATGCTGAAACAGAAGATTAAAAGTCAAAACAGAAGGCACCTGCTGAATCTCTACCAGACTGGGCCGATGACACTAAAGGCTATATTTTGTGCTGATCACCAGCTCATAAGGGTATATATATGAGACTCACCTTGTTCATCTTATTGTAAAGGTTAAGGGACCCCTGACTGTTAGGTCCAGTCACGGACGACTCTGGGGTTGCAGCGCTCATCTCACTTTACTGGCTGAGGGAGTCGGTTTGTCCGCAGACAGTTTTTCCGGGTCATGTGGCCAGCATGACTAAGCCGCTTCTGGCGAACCAGAGCAGCACACAGAAACATTGTTTACCTTCCCGCCAGAGCGATACCTATTTATCTACTTGCACTTTCACGTGCTTTCGAACTGCTAGGTTGGCAGGAGCTAGGACCGAACAACGGAAGCTCACCCCATCACGGGGATTCGAACCACGACCTTCTGATCAGCTAATCCTAGGCTCAGTGGTTTAGACCACAGCGCCACCTGCATCCTAGTCATCTTATTGTACATTGTTTTAATTGATTCTGATATTGCGTTTTTGCAACCTGCCCTGGGACCTAAGGGTGATGGGCAGGTGAGAAAATTGATTAATGACAACAACAACAACAACCTATGATTCCGGCATTGCAGGGGGTTGGACTAGATTACCCATGGGGTCCCTTGCAACTTTGCAATTTTACAATTCTGTGATTCAAGTGTTGCACGTCGAGGTCCCCAGGGCCACCCCAATAACTCACACATCACACCAAAATTTTAGTTTAAGGTTTTGGCATAATTTTGGCCACAACTTTATTAAAATACAAAGATGTGAGTGGTTGCTTAGGCATTGGTTGCGACTAGCTTCCCCCACCATGGGGGACAGTCTGACATTCCGCACGCATGCAAAAGTCAGAAAAGGGGAAAACACTTGGGGCTAGCTACGGAGCAGGGAACCTGCCCTCAGCCCACCCCAAATGCAGCCAGGAGCTCTTGCAGTGGCCTGAGCCCCCTTGACAGGGCGGACAAGCAATAGTTAGCCCCTGATTCCTTTAACGAAATCCCTTGCAGCAGCAGCATTAGAGGGGCAGGCACTGCCAATCCATGCCCTTCAACCAGCCAAACCATAAACCATTGCCTAACCACAACCTTACAAGTTGTGATGATTTGCTACGCAGTAGGCAAAAAACCAACTGGCCTAGCCAATCTGCCATATGGACAAAATTCCTACCGGGCCCCTGCCCCAAGAGCAGATGACCCCATGACAGGCATAGCAAGGTCAAGCGAACAACCCTAATTCTAGGGAGGGGGGGACAGGCAATCCGATGCACGGGCAAAAAGAGGAAGCCCTAGCCTCGTGCAAGGAGTTTTAGCATTTCTGGCTGTCAATCAACAAATGGCAACATTAACTTCTTTCCAACGACAAAGGAAGCCCAATCGCATGAGTGGCCAACGGTCAATTAGCCCGCCCCCAACTTTGGAGTGTCCTGGCGGCCCCAACCGCAACACGCTTTGTCAGATTTGTCCATCCTCTGCATGCTACACTGATAGTCCAGGTTCTCTCCCTGCCACCCCGCAAATATTTTAAGTGACCTGACGCTGCCACATATTGCTGAAGCTGTTAGAAACGAGGAAGCAGCATCCCAAGGGGTGAGGTGGGGACGTGCAGAGAAGCACAAAAGGTTACATAACAAGTGCCATGTGTGGAAGGAAACTGGTTGAGAGCTTCGGAGCTCCGGGCAACCAAATGGGTGAGGAAGGGGTGCGGGACGGCAAATCAGTGCGCAAGGATGATCCCACGACAGGAGAGAGAGGTGGGAGCCAGGGAGTGAGAGGCAGCCGGAGTTGGCAGAGCAGTGGGGAATGCCCTGTGGCGAGAGCTTAAAAAAGCCCACACACATTAAAAACAGACCATCAGGATTCTCAGTCTTTGGAGCATCAGCTGCAGCTGAAACTGGACTGCTTCTGATGAGATGACAGCCAAGCTGCATTTCTAAGAACATCTTCCGCTTGCACGACATGATGGTTTTAAAAAAATCTTTGTGTATAAACACTGCAGCAGCTGGAGTGGGCGGGGGTGAGTGAGAATAGAAAGGAAGAAAGGAAAGAAGCCGTGCCTTTCCGCAGAGCCAGAATTGTGTGGGGTTTTTGTTTTGTTTTTGTCCTTTTTTTGTATTTCTCAGCCCTCGTTGGTAGGTCCTTGGAAGAGAGCTGGGGGATGATAGCCGAGCTCAAAAACACTTGCTTGTAAACTGCAGAGCCCCATCATTAAATCTATCAATCAAAGCGCCACTCGGCTCCAATCCCATGCTCACCGTAATTGTGCCACAGAAAGGAAACTGCTGTATATGCAGGCAGTTAATCCCCAGGCGAACACACACGCACATCTGAAGCAGCTACTTCTTTGTGGCTGATACAGGAGATGGCTTGAGATTCAAAGCCATGCATGTTGTCTCTAGTCGCACTTTGGCCTGGATGGTTTGCCGTTCTTCAAACATTCAAGGAAGGCTACACAGCAAATGAGCACTGGGCACTCTACCTCCTAGCAGCTCTGCTATTGGGAAAATTTCAGCAATTCAGTCCCAGGATCTGTAATCTTTTTATTTTAGTTTTTGGCTAATAGCTGTTCACAACTCTTCAGGGCCAGTGTTCCCCCACTGTTTGCTCCCTTTGCTTTAGGGGAAATTTTGAATGTGTTTCGTTTTTACAGAGATCCCAGCCAATCAGGGATCATGCACATGACACAATGGCACTGTGGCGCTATAAACTGACCAGTAGGATTTAGCTATGTGCTGACAGCACTGTGGACAAGTGAAACTAATTATATTGAGGGCAAAGCTTCTGATAGTCATTTGGCTAATCCTAGGCAACCAGGGACCCTTAATAATCCCTCTGCACTAGTGGAAACCTTGGGCAACCCTTTCAAACAAAGGGGGGGGGTGGAATTATGAGCACCAGCAAAGCAAACTTTCCACCAGCACCACAACATGACCCACAATCTGGTTTTTGATTGACGCTTCCACACACCCAGCATAATGCGCTCTTTCCTGCCGTGGAGTAGAATGGAAAGATCTATCAGTTTCTGTTCTATCACTTTCTATTTTTTTCAAATCTTAAATTAAAAAGAAAACCTCATGAAAATACTTCAGCACATTTTTTCTATGCAGTTTTGACTAATGTACTCATTTTTGCAAGCAATTTATGGCACTATACAGTCATACCTCGGGTTAAATACGCTTCAAGTTGAGCTCGTTCGAGTTGCGCTCCTCGGCAACCCGGAAGTAATGGAGTGTGTTACTTCCGGGTTTTGCCGCTTGCGAATGCACAGACGCTCAAAATGACGCGCATGCGCAGAAGCGGCGAAAAGCGACGCGCGTGTGCGCAGACGTGCCGTCGCTAGTTACGTTTACCTCTAGATGTGAAGGGGGCTCCGGAACGGATCCTGTTCGTATCTAGAGGAACCACTATAATGCATTTTTGTGTATGCTTTCTTCACTAATATTCTCATCTTTATGTACACTTCTACCTAATATACAAATTTTTGAAAGCATAAATTTGTTGCGGAAGTGCACCACACAATTCAGATAAGTGCGAATTCCAAAGCATGGCTGTGTTTTGGGTCTCATGTTTTTGTTTGTTTGTTTTCTTCGGAAAATGCAACTTTGGTAGATTCACCTTTCAAAAGGACTGAAATCAATTTTCTCCCCCATCCCTACTCCCAACATTTGAAAATCCAAACTAAAAACCTGCCCTTTGTCTCCAGCCACTCCTCCTCTAGGCATAATGCGGGGATGGGAAATAGAGCCAATGGAGCAGCATCCGAGCTGATGCTAGAAGAGCAGAGTGGCTTCTCTCTCTCTCTCTCTCTCTCTCTCTCTCTCTCTCTCTCTCTCTCTCTCTCCCCCCCCCCATTATCAGAGGGCAGAGGAAGTGATCTGGGAAGGCCTTTGCAGTATGAGCGCAGAAGACACTGAAGCAACGCTTGGGATATTGCCTCACAAATCAAATTGTTATGGGCAGTATCATTAAAGGAGAAATAAAATGAAAGAGATGCTCTTTTAATGCTAATGGGGACAAATTGTAAATATTGTAACTAACTGCAGGAATCAAAAGGGCTTTCAGGAGGTGGATGGAAGCGCTCTGGTGCTTATTTCCTTGCTGCCTTGGCTGTATCAGACGTGCTTTTTAAATACCCACAGAAGGTGAAAGAGCTAACTCAGGGTGGCAGCAGGGGGAGGATAATGGGGGCACACTCCTTTACCAGTATAGGGAAGAACCAGTCTCTGTGTGGGGGAAAAAATAAGCTCCCATTTATTTTATTTTTCAGACAGCAGAAGCAAAGGGCAATTATTGTTTTTCTGGAATGCACCACTTTAGGCTGGAGGGCTGCAGTGCTCCTCCACGGGGGGGGGGGACCCCTCCCTGTATGTAGAAAACCAGCACATCAGGGGAACGGGTTCATCCTAACTTTCTGCCTGACAGAAAGTCTATGTTCTATGTTTCTATGTTCAGGGAGGGAGGGAAGTATTCAAACATGTCCTGTCCCTACAGCCTGAAGGGCACTGTCTAGGAACAATGACACCGCTTGTCTCTTCTGAATATATAAGTGGTTGCCGTAAGCTTGGCAGCAGTCTGAACCTTTAACAATCTGCATCCGTCTTATGTTTTGATTTTGTAGCCATTCCTCTGATTCTTCACAAAACGGGCCTTCATTAATGTTGGCGAACAGTGCTTCCCACCCCCCTTTACATCTTCTTTCTGCCTCTTTTGCTTGTTACTGTCCAAGCCCTGTGCTTCCTGGTCTATTCCCACCCACCGCCCTCCACTTCAAATTCCAGGAAATCCATGGAGAGAGAATGTGTTGCTTTCCTTGCAGCAAAACGCCAGGCACCTCCCACTTTGTACTAAAGGAAATATCCATTAGCAACGAAATGAGGCACAATTATGAGCAGTCCCGACTTCATGCAGCAGTAATGATAGCATGATGTACACGACACGATGACATACATAACAGCCTTGCCATTATACTATTACTTTAAAAGATAATAAGATGGTTTCAGCTGAAGCCTTGTCAGCTTCAGAAAAGGCCCCGTGCTTTCGATTCAAAGCACAGGCAGCAGAGATGGGAAAGACCTGGGCGTTCAGGTACATGCTGCTCCACTGGTTGCCCTGTGGCTGGCCTGCCAAAATTTGATATCATTCAAAAAACAAAGAAAAGTGGACTTCTTGAGCTTCAACTTGCGGGGTTTAGAACCATTCTGTACTAGCCTGATCCTTACACTGCTTTGCTCGTGTAAATTTGGCAGAATGAATGGGTCTTGGCTTAGAGGAAAAATAAAATAAGAGTCAATGTGACCCAGAACTTCCTCGCTTTGCCTAATGATAGGGCCGGGCTGACCCTGTCTATCCTTGCTCTGGGGGAAAAAAAGCAGGCTATCATTATGATAAGCTGTGCATACTCAGATGAATCTGTGTCATTCCAGGTCTCCTTTCCTTTAAGAAGATTCCAGGTCATTTCATAGTTTGGACAAATAGAACACGGATTCAAAGCTCCTTTTGGCCAAGAAGTCGAAAAGAGACTCGGAAATATCTATCTGCTTCAGTGTCCCCAGCACTAAAACAGTGAAGTAACCAACTGTCCTCACAGAGCTGGGAGCCTAAACATCAGAAACTAGAAAATTGGGAAATCTTAGCCTTTATAATATAGACTCGCAGTAGCGTCTTACTTTTCTGGGGTTTTTTGTAACCCTATTCATAAATGGCAACCTCAACACAAGGACAAGGGAAATGAGTCATGCCTGCAGACCCTAACCACAACATCAACACATCTAAAAACATAAGAGATAAAAGCCCTGCCAGATCAGACCAAAGGCTCAACAACCCAACCAGTAGCCAACCAGATGCCTACAAGAAGTCTGCAAGCAGGACCTGAGTGCAACAGCACCCTCTCCTCCTGCAGTTTCCAGAAACTTGTATTTGGAGACATGCTTTCTTTGACAGTCGAGGAAGAACATAACCATTGTGGGTGGTAGCTAGAACCTCTGACTCCCACTTCTGCCTAGTCAGCAGAAGGTCCTCCAGGAAATCAGGAGCTCCAATTGCAGGAAGGTGCCTACATGTGTACATATCGTACATGCACAGGCTCCTTTGTTGAAAACTTCTGCCAAATATACAAAAATTGTGGAGTGGATCCAACAGGGACATTGGGTATTGGAGGCTGGTGGTGGAAGGAGGTCCCCTGCTCCTCTTCCATGAATTCAGAGGATATGTATCCATTTAATTAATTAATTAATTAATTAATTAATTAATTAATTCAGAAGAGTCTTACTCCTTGCCTTTATTCTGGCCCACTTTATTCTTGTGCACCCCTGGTGGAACAACAGTTTTTCTGTTTTAGGAGTAGCTAACCTGTAGTCCTTCACGTGTTATCAGGCTCCAACTCCCATCAGACAGATTTCCCATCACTGTTCGAAAAGGAACAGGTATAGCTGCAGTAGCTTAACATTGCTATATGGTCAACAGAGCAAAACCCACACTTTGGAATGACAACAACTATTCTTGGAAATGTTATTATCCTGAACACTCTTCCCCTCTCCCTTTATTGTTTCCTAGTCAAGACACCTTTCCAGAGCACTGCAGAAATCTACCAACTGAATTATGTTAAAAAAATATAATAATTCTAAATGCCTAATAGCTATTTGATTTGATTCTAATAGTTACGTTCCTCCTGTTCCGATATTCAGCACATTAAAATTTCTATTTTATGATATGTTCGTTAATGGATTAGAATAACTCAAACACCTCAGCAGCTGCTCTAAATAAGCATATTTTTTTTAAAAAACATACACATACCCACACCCTGAATAATTCATAAATATTTATAATTAATAAATAAAGAAACAAGAAAGATCAATTGTCGCGTAGTACACAGTATGAAAAGTCCATTCTATTAAGCCTTCTTGCTGGAATATTAAATATGAGAAGGAAGGAAGGTGTGCAAAGGAAATGACATTCAGGATCTAGTTAGCAAGCTTGTGTGGCTAGTAAATATGTAGGCAGTTTTCTCCATTAATCTTCCCATGGGACTCTCTAATTTGTTTTCTTTCTTTTTGGTAGGAAGATCGGTTCATGATTTCTGTTACAGCATTAGCTTTTGGATTGCACATCTGAAAACCGTAACACAGAAACTAGGGACCATTTTAAACAACATTCTGGGCAGTTTCATTGATACTTGACTGGCATGGCTGCTTCCCATATTGCTCTGACATAATAACATTGGTGGGCGGGCAAGGGAACCGCATTAGATAGCCATATTGCTGCACATTTTATGGCAGAAATGTAGGAACAACCTCACTAGATCAGACCTGATTAGATTAATTCAGGGGTAGTGAACATGGGGGTCATTCAGATGTTGTAGGACTGTAACTCCAACCACCCAATTTTTATTGTACAAACTAGCTGGGTGCTGATGGGAGACGTAGTCCAACAATATTTGGAAGGCACCATGTTGGAGGAGACTCTTGAGAGTCCCATGGACTGCAAGAAGATCAAACATACCCATTCTTAAGGAAATCAGCCCTGAGTGCTCACTGGAAGGACATATCGTGAAGCTGAGGCTCCAATACTTTGGCCACCTCATGAGAAGAGAAGACTCCCTGGAAAAGACCCTGATGCTGGGAAAGATGGAGGGCACAAGGAGAAGGGGACGACAGAGGACGAGATGGTTGGACGAAGCTACAAACATGAGTCTGACCAAACTGCGGGAGGCAGTGGAAGACAGGAATGCCTGGCGTGCTCTGGTCCATGGGGTCACGAAGAGTCGGACACGACTAAACGACTAAACAACAACATGTTGGCTACCCCTAGATTAATCTAATCCAGTATTCTATTTGCGCTGGTGTTCAGCTACATGCCTCTGGGAAGTTTACAAGCAGGGCTTGTTGGCAGCAGCTCTCCCTGGTGTTTGTCCCCAGCAGATGACACACCTAATTCCAATTAGGGCTAACAACCATTTACAGTGAAATCCTATACATGCCATTCAATGGAATCCAATAGGACTTTCACCCAGGTAAGTGTGTATAGGACTGCAACCTTACAGGCCTATTCCACATGAAGCAGCTATGTATTGCCACAGCAACTTCACACTACTTAAGTATCATATGAATTTCAACTAACTTGCATTTATTATGCGGAAGCAAATATGAGTGTCCTGTCTGTCCCTCTCTTCTGTTGTAGTCTGTGAAGGTAAACTTGTGCATCTCTCTATTTTCCATATCTATGTAAAATATCACATCCCAGCAGGAACAGTTCTAGGGTTACGTTAAGCCTTGAAAACAGAAGATTAAGAGGAGACTTGATGGTCATCATTAGATATCTAAAAGGCTTGCTCCACAGGATTCGACTCAATGGCTGGAAATGGCCTGATAGCAGATTTTGGTTGAACATTAGGAGAAGGTTCCAAATGGTATGAGTTGCCCAACAGTGGGACAGGCTGCCTGGGGAACTGGTGTGCTTCCCTTCCTGGGGGTATTTAAGCAGAAGCTGACTACCCAGGTGTCAGGTATGCTGCGCTAGTATCTTGCACTGCAGATCCTGCACTGAGGAGGGGACTGAGCTAAATGATCCCTCAGACACTATTGTTCTACTAACTGGGTCTTTCATATTGCCAGATGGCACATAACATTTTCTCTAATTATTCTTCCAGATTTTGCAATCCGTGGTGCAGGGTATATACACTTCCTAGCTTATTGTACAAATAACTCCGTAGTTTCATCAGGTACCTGATGCTGTTGACCTTGTTCTGTTGATCCTGCTGTTTTATTGAAATGTTTCATTTTGCTTTGCTTTGTTTTAGTTAAGTAAGTTTTAATCTGTTTTCATTCTGCTGCCCTAGGAGTTTGTTTGTTTGTTTGTTTGTTTGTTTTAATAAGGGTGAGGGATATAAATGGAATTAATAAATGATATTCCACATATTTCCTCAAATGAGCTAAGCAAATGAGCTAAGCAAAGCAAAAGGAGATGCATTTCTCCATTGCTCCAAAACCTGATGTATTGCATTGCTCATAGCAGAAGCAGTAATTTCCAACATGCTTTACTGAGTGTTCTGGCAGAGTGCCAAGAATCAGTCCCAATGCATCTTCCCTACTCTGCAACTTTAACAAATGTGTCGAAAAACACAAACACATCATCCCAACCAAGAAGAGACTGGCCCTGAATGTTGTTGTTACACCTCTGAAATGTCGCATAAAGTCAATTTTGAAACAAATTTTGAATTTCATTCCTTAGGTAAAACATCTGTTGATTTTGAACTTCGCTCCTTAGGTGAAACATCTGTTGATTTTCAAGGGATGGTTCAGCATATCTCTAATTATCATTATTTATCATTGTCATAATTGTAATATTCATTATTCATGAATCAATACACTTCCCTTTGCTAATCGAAATCAGCTCTCAGAGTGGTTTACAACATAAATGTTAAACCACAATAAAAGCTAACAATTAAAAGAAAATGATGAGTCATAAAAACACAGATGAAGCAACACTCCTTCCAATGACCTAAAGCCATCCTGAAAGCTAACCTTCTGAAGGCAACATATTTATATGTTGTAAACCACCCTGAGATCTACGGATGAAGGGGGATATATTGCTACTATTACTACTACTAATAGTAATAATGCATTTTGCAAACTGGGCTTCCCTAGGTATAGAGTCCTTTTTCAGTTTTTATTTGGCAACTTAGGAGAGATAAAAATGGCAAAATCCAGAGTTTAAAATGGCAAATTCAATGACCTGAGAGAGGTTCTACCATAGAATGGCATCAGAGATTCTGTTGCATTTGATAGACCTACAATGGTGAGACACAATGAACAGATAATGTGTCATGCATCTGTGGGCCAAACAACTCTTCCCAAGTAATCTTAGTTATTGTCATTAGCAAGAGTAGGTTTATAGACTCTGCTTGACAGCATTCTGCAGGCAGCTTACATCACAGCACTTCCATGGAATACAAGGTGGGTCTGTTCATCTATCTATCTATCTATCATCTATCTATCTATCTATCATCTATCTATCTATCTATCTATCTATCTATCTATCTATCTATCTATTATCTATCTATCTATCTATCATCTATCTATCTATCATCTATCTATCATCATCATCATCATCTATCATCTATCTATCATCTATCTATCATCTATCTATATCTATCTATCTATCATCTATCTATCTATCACCTATCTATCTATCATCTATCTATATCTATCATCTATCTATCTATCTATCTATCTATCTATCTATATCTATCATCTATCTATCAAAATACTTATAATCTGACTTCACTTGGAGATCCCAGGGAAGAAATATACACAGTCCAAACCAGAAACTAAACACTGATTTTAGAAAATAGCACAAAATACAGAAACTAGTTGCAAATAATACTACTATCAACAGCAGAAATTTAGCAATTTAGCAGAAAAGCCTGAGCAAAGAGGCACATCTTCACCTGCCAGCACAATGACATCAAAGTCATGGTGAGATGCATCTTAGAGAGGAGGCATGGGAATGGGAATGGTGTGTTCCTCCAAATCCTATTGTGTAACAATCTCTAGCAGGCAAGCAAGCCCCAATAAGAAGTAATGACTCTCTGGTAGTTTTATGCACATTTATTTACAAAAAGACACATCCAGAGCACGGCTTCTAGCCTGCTCACATTGACGATAGTTGGTCAATCTGAATTTTTGTCCCTCCCACAGCAGGAAGGACGCCAAACTCTTGCCTCTCCCCTCTTGCCCTTCTGTTGCCCTCTGATCTTATCCAGTCTCCTAGAATAGGGACTGAGAGGCTGGCCTCCCCCCTTTCACTTGACACAGACTCAGACCTCTGCTTATCTGCTGATTGCCTAGCAACACTCTGGCCGCCTTCCAACTCTTCCTCTTCTTGAGAGTTAACAGAGTCTTCCCCGGAAAGCAGGGTCAAACTGCCATTTCTCGACTCTGTCAGCCAGCTCTCATCTGCCGAGTCGGTCCCTCGTTCACTTAGTTCAATTTCTGAGTCTAACTCTTCCCCTGTGCTCGGGGGGGGGGCACATTCCTGACATATTGGATGCCAACTCCCATCATCAACTATTATGGCTAAAGGTCAGAAATGATGGGATTTGGATTCTAGCAACATCTAGAGGACCATAGGTGCCCCATCTCTGCTTTTGCACCTTGGAGCATCCTCATGAACTAGCTCAGCACTGCAGTTGTTTCTACCATAATTTATATATGCTGGACATTTTGCACATCTCACTCTTTGTTTTTTATTGCTGGTGTCATCTGTTGAGTGATATTATTTCTAGTTGTGACACCAATGACATACATTTCTTTTGTTTACATGAGTGCCTGTCAGCCTCATTGTAGTTCATCATACGGGGTCCATCTTTATGATGACATTTTCATTTTGTCTGGTTAGCTTACATTTTCAATAATCACTTTCACCATTTCTTGTTTTGTCCTGTCAACCCCTTACTTATCAAGGGGTATGGGTCTTTTTTTTCAGTTGAGGGCCACATTGGACAAAACACTGGTGAAACACAGATGTAGCCATGACAATCACACCATTGCTGCACAACTTGGGGCCCATAAGAGCCATTCTGCACACCTGTCAGGGTATAGTATTTAAAATGCTGCAACTTGAGCCTTAACTATGTTCAGATCCATGGAGTTCATTTTTACAGCATGAACCCAAAATCTTGGGATGAAATGAATCTGCATGTCAGCGATTTTCACATTTTTGCAAGGACAAGGCAGCAGGAGTTATTTTTGCATCTGCGCTAACCACATAAAAGTCATGTCCGGATCAGCCAGGCTTTCACTTAGACTCTGTGGATCAAGTACTGTCTGGGACTTTTAATTGGGGTTGTTTATCTCCTGCAATCTTTTATGCAGAGAGTTTTATGCTGCGTCGGTTTTAAGTGCAGTTGCAGTTTTGGATGGTTTTGAAGACAGGTTTGAAAATGTATCAGCAGCATCTGTGGAAGGCTTCTGCATTTTAGGGTTAGAGATTTCATCCTCTAATTTGCTCTTGGCCTTTCTTCATAGGCCTCCAGCCCTAAATCCATCCACACTTTCCCCAGACGTTACATCGTTCCATATAAGACATAAAATAAAATGCACAGTTCTAAAATAATATAAATACTGCATTCAGAATAGAACAAGTAATCTGTGAACATTTATGCCAAAGAGGTCGTCTATGCAGACTCCACCCCCCCATTAGTGCTGAATTTGGATTTTAAAGATATATATTTCTCCCTTAAACCAAGGTCACAGAATGTGAAGTTTGAAATAACAAACACATACAACCCAGACAGACTTCAGTGGACATCTATTTCTCAAGTACAGAAAATTGATCTCAGAGATAGTTGCTCACACAGACAGAACTAAAGCATTCTGCCTTCAGGTTAAGGACTTCTACTGCCATTAAAAAGTTCGTTTTCAACCTTGAGCTGCATTCTGTCCTTCTCTGGGAATAATAAAGATATCAGCCCCCAAGTATTTCAATCTGTTCTGTTCAATTCCTATAAACAGACTAAAAATATCCATAAACAGATTATAATCAGAAGCATACAGCAGGCTAAGGCAAAGGAAGGAATAATATAGCCTTACTGAGTTCATTTGCTCAGGAAGAGGGCAACCCTTTTTTGCTATCGCTGTTGCGACAAGCTTGCTAACTGTGGGTGATTATTATTGGCGAAAGCCCTGCAGACAGGACCAGGGCATTAGCTCATTAGTGACCTCCTTAACCTTCAGAAACCCACCATCCACAGCAACAGAAAATCTATATGAATTGCTGAGTGTACAGAACACAATGTAAGATGTAAACTCTGACACAAACACCAAGGCCATGTCTCTCTCCTGGCAGTGGCAAGACAAGGTTACCAGTCTGCTCTTGTATAAGCCTCTCTAGGTGCTTTAAGATGTTCACAGTATGGTCTTATGTGTATAGGTTAGAGGATTTTCAATTTTAGAGATCCCAAGGCACTATGAGAACTCTATACAAGGAAGCTGATCACTTCAGTTCAGTCAGTTGCAAAGTGAACAGAAGGGATGCCTTGGACATAAAATACATAGATGCCAAATGCAAAGAAAATGTGCAAATTCCACATAATACACTCTCCACAGTTGAGGAGGGGTACCTATATTTTGCACTCACATCTCTGTTGCTAAGATGAACAGCTGTATTTGTATTCCACGACATTTGGGCAAGACAGAGGATCTATTTCCACAGCTTGTTGAAGATCCATTTGAAGAAAGCTCATGTATTGGGGAAGCCTCCTCTCTTCAGTGACCTGTACCATTTTCAGATTATGGAGCTGGAGTCTTCTCCTCTGCAGTTTTGAATGAAGCCTGTGGATGTATCCCTGTGTACTGCTCAATGACAAACTCAGTGGCCATTATGGGATATAGACAATTCCCCACACATCTTGAGCATCTGTTGCATGTGAGAAGAAATTCTGCACATGTACCAATGCAAATGTGTAGACTGCACCCAATTAGGACCTGTACCACATGTGACAGCAGGGTGTGAGAATATAAGAAAAGCCTGCTGAATCCAAGCCAGTGGCCCATCTAGACCAGCATCCTGTTCTCACAGTAGTCAACCAGGTGTGTATGGGAAGCCCACTAGCAGCACCTCAGCACAGCAGCCCTCTCCCTTCCTGCAGCTTCCAGAAACTGGTATTCAGAAGCACAACACCGCCAACAGTGGAGGTAGCAGGACAAGGCCAGCCTACACAGCCCAACACCACCAAGTCAGATGAAAGTACGATACGATAATCTTTACAGTGGTACCTCGGGTTAAGAACTTAATTCATTCTGGAGGTCTCTTCATAACCTGAAACTGTTCTTAACCTGAAGCACCGCTTTAGCTAATAGAGCCTCCTGCTGCCGCCGCGCCACCGGAGCATGATTTCTGTTCTCACCCTGAAGCAAAGTTCTTAACCCGAGGTAATATTTCTGGGTTAGCGGAGTCTGTAACCTGAAGCGTATGTAACCCGAGGTACCACTGTATTGTCATTGTCCCATACAGAACAAGGAAACTGAAAATCTACATTAGACATTCAGAAACCAACAATCTGCTATCCCAGCTATCCCAGCCTGGTTAGCCCCCTAAAAACTCTGATACCCCATAATTTAATACAATATACTCCCATAGAGACTATCTTACACTGCGTTTAAAACCAAAATCGCATTTGAATAGAAACTGTTTCTCAGGTGGTTAGTCCTAGTCTTTACAACCCTGTACCTTCTTCCAGAAGGCAGAAGCTGAAAGAGATCATTTCCGGGTTGCGCACTATCCTGCACTATCTCTGCAGCTTTCTTATGGCACCTGGAAGCATAGATTTGATCCAAGGTGGGAAGAGTGCACCCAATTATTCTCTCTGCAGTCTTTACAATCCTGGACAACATTGTTTTTTCCCTGACCGCACAGCTCCCAAACCACACACAGAGACCATAAGTAAACACACTCTCAACAGTACAATGGTAAAATGCCACCAACAGGTCCTTTGAGAGATTATTTTTCTGGAGGATTCTTCTCCTGAGTCACTCTTAACTTCCACTGTCCACATAGCTTCACGGCCCACAGAATCTCCCCAACCATATTCTCAACAGTCATTTTTCAGTCCATGGTATCTCCATTTTACCCCTCCCAATCTGGAAGGTATGTTCTCTGGATAGTCTTCAACTTTCATGTTGAAAGACCTTTAATGGCTAGTTCTCATCGTAAAGCCTTTCATGAGAAGTTGGCAGGCAGTTGAACCAGTCATATTCAAAATTTCCCATCAGTCCTCAGTGTCTACCGCAGTGTAAAAATATCAGATACACAATCCATTCAAAGTCCACATGCACAAAACCTGCAGAACCCCTACTTTGGCACAATTCCACTTCTTTTCTATCATTCCCCACCCCCTCTTTCATTTTTGGCCAGGGCAGTAGACCTCAGCACACATTATATGTATATTACTACAGAAAGTTTCCAGAAGCCACCAATCTGGAAATGTTCACCAGCCATCGATCACTGTCATGGCCTCCCTTCTCCTCCCGTTCCTCCTCAATGATTGCATTAGATTGGAGTTTTAAAATATTTATTCCCTATTTTTCGAGGGGTCGTGCAGAGCTCCATAACTCACCTTGATGCCTCCTGATTTATACCATGCTAAGCACTGGGTCTTGCAGTTTGCTCCTGCTCACCCCCTCCCCACAAATGCTCACCCCACATTTCATCCAAGAATGCTGTGCTTTGGGAACAAATAGCAAAGTGGTAATGAGTGACGGATTTTAATTTATTTTATTTCTGCCCTCCTTGTCTGAGAGAAATGTTGTTAAAGAGGCAATTGTTCCACCAAGCTCAGTGCAGAAAAGAAAACATAAATTGAAAAGGAGAAGTGGGAAATGGATTCACGTGTAACACACTTCAGCAGAGGTTGTTTGTTATCTCTCTCCAAAATACTTAAAATCAGGAGAGGCAGTAAAAAGACGCATATTAGATGATTCACCAAAGGCTACTTTATTCGTGGCTTTTAAAGGTACATCCACAGCTGATGCTTCATCACAGCAAGAAGTAGAAGAAGGGACAATGTTTCTTATCAAAGAAGGGTGATGTTCCTCTGCACTGAATCAAGCCTGTCCCCAACAAAACCAACAGCCGGACAAGAGAGCATATTGTATTTCTGTCTGATTCCCATGCTGTGTAACTAAGCAACAAACCCAAGTCCCTAAAACAGCAGTGGGGAACCTGTGACTTTCCAGATATTGTTGGACTACAACTCCCATCATTTTAATTCTTTAGGTGCCAGGCAAAATACTTTCTTTCTTTGCCAGGCTTCTGGTTTTTAATTACCTCCTTGAGTGCATGGGATGTTTTAATTTGGCCTTTTACAAACAGAATTGTCTTTTAGATTTTTCTTGGTTTCCATGTATGTTTGTTTCTTTGTTTGCATACTGAAATTTGCTTTATGTTACCCTGGTAAAAAAACACAACAAGCAATAAAATAAATAAATAAATAATCATCCCTGACCATTAACCCTCAGGTAACATCTGGAGGGCCACAAGTTCTTCAACCAAGGAAAAAATTGTGCTGGGTTTGCTTGGACTCATCAGCATCTAAATGTCCCTACAGAGATGGATTATGGGTGTGGTTCTTATATTGACAGGCCTTATTCTGAACTGGGTGTGTGGTTTAAACTTATGTTAGTAATGACCCAGCTAACTCTTGCAAATGGTTCACAGATCTGTCCATTTTCTGGAAGCTTGCCCTCCTTCAGTTTTCCCACCTCCTGCTTCCAAGAGTGAACGCCATCCTGATGGCCAACAACTCTTTTCTTTCCCTCTTCTTCCTGTCATAGCACAGAGCCCCATTCTGTATCCATAGGAAGCTTTCTTTCCAGTCAGGTCGAATGTTTCCTTTTCTCATCAAAAATGCACTGGCAATGCCCTGCTGTTCAAGCGTTTCCCCTCAACAGTCAGAATGTTCACAGACATTCTATGACATCCCACCACGTCAGCCAATGGCTAGAGGGGGACTGTCAGGCAACAGGTCAGTGACAGAAGACACATCAGTGTGAGATCAGAACTGCTCACCTCTATGTATAATACAGGATGATGCCGAAAGGTTTGTGACAAGCTCCTATACATTTGCAACAAAGGACTCTATCTCTGAAGATGGGAAGGAAACTAACTTTCAGCTTTCACAGGCAAAGATTGAAGCACAAAGGGAATGGCTTCAGGGAGGTCCGACACTACTCGCTGTTTGTTTGAGTAAAATAAGAGCTTGACTCTCTCCCACCGGCAGCGCTTTATGACTGATCTGATATCTCTCTCTCTCTCTCTCTCTCTCCACCCTGCCCCCTTTCTCCCTTCTATGGGAAACTTCTGTTCATTTTGGTTTTAGGATGGTTCAATCAATAAAAAATGCAGAAAAACTGTACATGAGGTACAGTTCAGGCCCAGATACCTGCTCAAGTGACAACCAACAAGTGCAGAGGCAGTTTAACAGGAACAGAAAGCAAATGCCAGCACAATCAGAGTGAATTCAACGATAAAAGAGAAAGTTTGCAGTTTAGTCTCCTACTTCAGCTGCTTTCTGTGACCCTTAACTGAGGAATCAGACACCCCTCTTTCTTATATCCACTAACAAAGCACAGACTCCCCTAGAAACCACCAGGGCTGATTTTCTAGCCCCATTAAACTGCCTCTGCACCAGCATTTTCAATGCTTCTTATTATTTGAATCAAATGGGCTCTTTTCTGCATATATCCCCACCACGTGTAATGGCCATTTGCTTATGACAAGACACAATAGCAGTTCCATTCCGTCCTCCCTTCATTATACCGGTTTGTGCAATCTTTCCTTCTCTATTGTGAGGTGGGAGGTTCATGGGAATTTGCTGAATGCACAATGGTGGCACACTCAGTCTTTCTACATTTCTAGCTGTTTGAACCACCTCACCGATTCACTTTCACAGAGGCTCCCTAAACAATACTGTGGCAAGTAAGGGAAGCTTTCCAAGTGCTGATCTTGCTGGATCGAAGCAAAGCAAACTGCCAGATTGCTCCTCTGCAAGCTTAAATCTCCCTCTGGAGGGTTTTCAAAAGTTGGCAGGTGTGAATTATGCTGTGTAAATAGGGGAGATTCAATGGTGAAATTGGGCAGGTTCTGACAGGTACAAATTTCCAGCTACAGATGATGAAGTTCCAAATAACATTCCAACCATTTTCACCACTAAGCTCATCGTTGTTAGTCTGGATATAAAGGACACCCAACTTAGAGCTGGGCCGAGTATTCTCTCATTTTCAATATTTCACCTCAGGGGTAGTGCATCCAGTGCGGCCAAGCAAATTCCCAGAAAAATATTCATTCTACAGCTGAGCTGGCACTGTTTTGATGCTGCTTTGTCACTCTCTTACAATCCCACTTATGGCTTATTCTGAGTACTTATGATTTCCTCTTCTTACTTATTTCTACTCACTCCTCTTGGCCTCATCTGCTGGGCCAAGAGTACCCTCTTGTTTTAATTTATGTGTGTCCCTGATGTCATCATGTTAAAGTTAAAAAGGCAAAGGACCCCTGGATGGTTAAGTCCAGTCAAAGGTGACTATGGGGTTGTGGCGCTCATCTCACTTTCAGACCGAGGGAGCCAGCAATTGTCCACAGACAGCTTTCCGGGTCATGTGGCCAGCATAACTAAATTGCTTCTGGTGCAACAGAATACTGTGACGGAAGCCAGAGCACGTGGAAATGCCATTTACCTTTCCACCGCAGCGGTACCTATTTATCTACTTGCACTGGCAAGCTTTCAAACTGCTAGGTTGGCAGGAGCTGGGACAGAGCAACGGGAGCTCACCTTTTCATGGGGATTTGAACCACTGATCTTCTGATCAGCAAACCCAAGAGTTTCAGTGGTTTAGACCACAGCGTCACCTGCAACCCTCTTTTTTACCATCACGTAAGGCATAAGGAATGCACAACCATTCTGCCGTTCACCCCAACAGTCATTTTGATCCTTGGTGAGTACTGCAAAGCACCCTCACCTCTCTCTTTATCTTCCCCCAGGCTAAAAAAAGATAACAAAGTATATTGGGGCAGAGCAGGCAAAAGCAATGAGCACCTGCACAATCTTTGGCAGAGCATTTTTCTTACATTTAAATAAGAACATAGGAAGATACTGCCAAATCTGGTCAATGGCCCATCTAGTCCGGCATCTTGTTCTCACAGTAGACAACCAGATGCTTCTGGGAAACCTACAAGCAGGAATTGATAACAAGAGCATTCTCCCCTCTTGTGGTTTCCAGCAACTGGCATTCAGAAGAATTATTGCCTCCTACTGTGGAGGCACAGGGGTGCGGGTGGTGCTGTGGGTTAAACCACAGAGCCTAGGACTTGCTGATCAGAAGGTCGGCGGTTCGAATCCCCGTGACGGGGTGAGCTCCCATTGCTCGGTCCCTGCTCCTGCCAACCTAGCAGTTCGAAAGCACTTCGAAGTAAAAGTAGATAAATAGGTACCGCTCCAGCGGGAAGGTAAACGGCGTTTCCGTGCACTGCTCTGGTTAGTCATGCTGGTCACATGACCCAGATCCAAGCTGTATGCCAGCTCCCTCAGCCAATAAAGCAAGATGAGCGCCGCAACCCCAGAGTCGGCCATGACTGGACCTAATGGTCAGGGGTCCCTTTACCTTTACCTTGCTGTGGAGGCACAGCATACGCAACACAGCTAGCAGCCATCAACAATCATGTCCTCCATGAATTGGTCTAATTCTCTTTTAAAGCCATCTAGGTTGGTGGCTGCCACTGTTACTTTGAGAGTGAGTACCATAGTTTAACTGTGTTTCACTGGTTTTTTTAATATTCTGTTGGAAGCTGCCCAGGGTGGCTGGGGTAACCCAGTCAGATGGGTGAGGTGTTGTTGTTATTGTTGTTGGTGGTGGTGGTGTTTGCTTGAAGAACTTTTGTTTATCTGTCCTGAATCTTCCAGCGTTTAGCTTTATTGGATGTCCATGAATTCTAGTGTTACAAGCACAATTCAAAGTGAGAGATAAACAAGTACCTGACATTTAGAAGACATCTGAAGGCAGCCTTGTTCAGGGAAGTTTTTAATGTGTGACATTTTAATGTATTTTTAATCTTTGCGGGAAGCCACCCAGAGTGGCTGGGGAAACCCAGCCAGATGGGCGGGGTATAAATGATAAATTATTATTATTATTATTATTATTATTATTATTATTATTATTAGAGGGAGAAGATTTTTTCCCTCTATCCACTTTCACCGTGCTATGCATAAATTATGTCTACCATGTCACTTCTTCCTCATCTTTGTAAAAAAGCTCCAAAAGCTGCAACTTTTCCTCATAGGGGAGTCACACTATCCACTTGGTAATTTGGGTTGCCTTTTTTCTGAACCTTTTCCAACTCTACAATACCATTTTTGAAGTGAGGTCATCAGAACTCCCCATCAGAAACTACAGAAGGAACATTCAGTTCCTACTGAGGATTCAGGGACTGGTCTTGAAACAGGGAACAGGATATTCACTGGAACCTGGGGAGCAACCAATATTTTCTAGTTCCAGGGCTTGGGACAATGGAAGGGGGAAGCAATGGCGGCTTGCAGGATTGAGGCAATCCCCGCGTGAAGCAGGCTGCTGCAGTAGGTTGTGCTTACCTCAGCCTTCCTTGCAAACATTGCAACCACCTCTACTCAAACACTCACAGCATTGTGATATCACCGATAAGATCACATAGGCTGTGCCGCAACCACAACCACAAGGACTGAATGGCAGTATAGGAAAATAAGCAACCAGTTCAGTGAGGGTCATGAAAAGAAGTAAAAATGTACCAAGAAAAAGCAAAGCACTGGTACAAATCGAAGGTGTTAACAATGAGTGCAGAAAATCAACGAAAACAGGATATGCTTTTTGGCGTCAGTGAAAATGAACATGCAATGAGAAACACAGACAAATTCTTAGAATTGGCAAAGTGCTTTCTACATGCAAGTAGTTTGACTCAGACCAGGGAGACCCAAAATAAGAATTCTCACCACCATTGTTATTTTGTTCCTTTATATTCTGCATTTCATCCAAGGAGTTCCAAGGCGGCATACATGCCCCCCAGCCAAGCATGGACCAATGGAACCAAATAGTATGGGAAACAGCCTTACTAGAAAAAATAACCAATAAACTGAAACTGACATGGGGACACATAGAAGAAGACGCCTTCACCCAGCTATGGCTCCCCTTTATCACATACACAGCCCAACAAGACAATGACAAAAATCCACCAACAGCATACAAATCGATATAGCTAACCTAATCCAAAACACACACACACCCCACTCACACACGGAAACAAAGATCACCACAGCCAATCACAAACAAACAACCACACCCTAGGCCAACCCCAACCTCTCACACCACCAGAGGAACACAAGTGAATAGCAGAGAACCTGCACAAGCGATGCTGACACAAAACTCCAAATATATAAAGTAAAATAGAAACATCGCCACCCGACCCCACCCCTCCCCATCTTCCCCCCTTCCCCCTTTCCCCCTCTTATTCCTAATGTCTCAACAAATGAAACTGATCTGTAAAAAATGTTACTTGGGGGGGGAAAGAGAGACATTGCACATACTTTTGTAAACCAAGAAAATCTTTAATAAAAATACATTTTTTAAAATGTACCATTTCTATATTATTCTCACACAAATCAGAAAGGTAAGTTAGGCTGAGAGACAGTGACTGGTCAAAGGTCACCCACTGATTTTTGTGACTGAGAATTTGAAGTGAGCTCTTCCTGGCCCTAGATCACCACTCTAAAAACTACACCACACTAGTTTATGGTACTCTCAGCCTCTTATGTTTCTCGGGGTTGTTGTAAGGTTATAATATGAGGCATGTGTGCTGATCTAAGTCCTCTGGGAGAAGGATAAGAAGAAATATAGAGTAAATCACTCTGTCTTGCCTGAGCCATCTGCCCCTCCCCGCCACCAAAAAGGATGTTTTGCAGAAGGATTTTTCCTCCTCTAAGCTGGCCTCCACAGATCTGAGTTTTCAGAGCTTGTTGGGACTGTGCACTTGGACAGCATGAGCCAAATGCAGTAGTCAGGTGAGAAGCAGCCAGATGATCAGATGCTGGAGACACCACTAATGAAATCCCACCAATTTGTTACGAAAATCGAATACAATCTGGTCACCATGGATATTTAATGTAACATTTCACTGGTTGCAAGAGAGGCAATTAAGCTGCCGAAAATTGTGCTCACATTCCCCATAATTCATTACTTGACCACTGCCAGCATTGCAATATGTGACAGGACTGATAATTAATTTTGCATGCAATCACTGTAATAAAGTATGAAGGAATAGCATGAGGCAGGGAGAAAGAGAGGTGCTGCAAGTTCTTTTGGACTCATTGTTGCTTTGGTCAAAGACAAGGAAGTCTTGCTCACTTTTGCCGCGGCTTGAGGCATGCCAGAAGTCAGTTACAGTAATATCTTCTTTCTTTCTTTCTTTCTTTTTTTGAACAATTATTTTTGGCATATCTTTGCACAAGTCATAGCAACTCTAGTTTTGTGCTGATACTTTTTTTAAATCAAGATAATAATTTGTTCACTATAAGTCATAGCTGTCAACTTTTTCCTTTTCTTGCGAGGAATCCTATTCGGAATAAGGGAATTTCCCTTAAAAAGGGGGGAAACATTGACAGCTATGCTATAAGTAACCTGGAAGCAAGCACTATAGAACTTCCTGTGTTTGCCAGGATGGAGGGGGGGGGACATCTAGGTTGGCAGTGTTGGCAACATCAGGCATCAATCCACTCTCCCCCTTCCGTTCATTTATTCTACAAACATTTATTGTATGAATAAGGGATGGGCCTTGGTTTTTTTAGTTAGTTAGTCCCCAAATGTGTCTACACTGCTTTTAAAAATCAGAAAATTCCTCTAGGCTCTCTATAATTAAACAATGTGTGTTGGTCAGTACAGTGGTACCTCGCAAGACGAATGCCTTGCAAGACGAAAAACGTGCAAGACGAAAGAGTTTTCCGTTTTTTGAGTCGTTCCGCAAGACGAATTTCCCTATGGGCTTGCTTCGCAAGATGAAACGTCTTGCGAGTTCTTGCGAGTTTGTTTCCTTTTTCTTAAAGCCGCTAAGCCGTCAATAGCCGCTAAGCCGTTAATAGCTGTTAATAGCCGCTAAGCCACTAATAGCCGTGCTTCGCAAGACGAAAAAACCGCAAGATGAAGAGACTCGCAGAATGGATTAATTTCGTCTTGCGAGGCACCACTGTATGCCATAATCATTTAGGGTTTTACTATTATAAAGTGAAATCCTCAGACACACTATTTCCCCAACACCCTGACCACTGGCTCTCAGGCCACCCCTGCCCTACTCCAAACCTTACTTGAGGCCTCTAAACTAATTGGTCTTTCTCTGCTTTGTTCATAAATAAATGATCCGAAGTCTTTTCACAGCTGGAAATTATGTACTTTCGATGTGCGCTTGTTTTGGAGTGAAATATTTATTTCAAACAGCTTCACTGTGTTTCTTCTGCCTGCAAAAAAATATGAGCAGGTCTAAAAGGTCAAAGTAAAAGTTGTCTCGGATTCTTTGCTTTCTTAGGTGACTGAAACAGGGCTACAGTTTAATAAAATAAATTCCTACTTTATTAAAAGCATCTCAACTACAAAAGGGTAATTCTGTGAGTGTGAATGACAACTCATTTGAAAGAACATAACCAAACCAGAAAGAACCAGTGTTTGTGTTGCCTAGTGTGGTTTTAGAGTTGTTTTAAACTTTAAAATCTTATTTTCAAGATTGTGTTTTAATGTTGCAACCTGCCCTGAGACCTAGTATGAAGGGCAAGTAATAGATTAATAATAATAATACCAATACCAGATGTAGCTGATACTTTCCCACAGCTTTCTCCCAATGTCTGTTGCTCTATTGTGCCAAAAATATGTATCAAAATCATTGGCTGGCGATTGTACACCCAGCAGTGAAGCCCCCATAACCCAATGGAGATGATAGAAGGTGATGAAGCTTAGGGATTCTTGTTTTTCAAAGGCAGATTGTCCCAGTTGCACACATGTGTGTCTCTGTTTGGTTGAATGATTAAATATAATACTGCCAACAGAAAATCAATAGTTAATAATGGCACACACAGCAATACCTTCCACTAATGTTGCATTTTTCATCACAACATCTGAAAGTGTTTTGCAAACATGCATGAGATAATCTATATCTCGCTGCTGTGAGACATCTGTCTTTCTTCCTTTTTTCACAGAAGTTAACTGTAAGATCCCAAGAGTCATACCGATTGAATTATCCGCTTGATTTCTGCTGCTCAGTTTTTACGGCATGCTATGCCTGTGTTTCATTGTAGTTATTTGTTTGGTTTTAATAGAATAGAATGTTATCAATGTTTAATTGTTTTTAATAATAGTTTTTTCCTATGTTTTTAGTGATTCTTATCTTTATCTGTAGGGACGCGGGTGGCGCTGTGGGTTAAACCACAGAGCCTAGGACTTGCCAGTCAGAAGGTCGGCGGTTCGAATCCCCATGACGGGGTGAGCTCCCATTGCTCGGTCCCTGCTCCTGCCAACCTAGCAGTTCGAAAGCACGTCAAAGTGCAAGTAAATAAATAGGTACCACTCCGGCGGGAAGGTAAACAACGTTTCTGTGGGCTGCTCTGGTTTGCCAGAAGCGGCTTAGTCATGCTGGCCTCATGACCCGGAAGCTGTATGCCGGCTCCCTCGGCCAATAAAGTGAGATGAGCGCCGCATCCCGAGAGTCAGTCACGACTGGACCTAATGGTCAGGGGTCCCTTTATCTTTTTATCTTTATCTGTAAACAGCCTTGAGTCTTGTCAGGGGGAAAAGGCGGGATAAAAATAAATAAATAAATAAATATCATTGGGTGTTGCCATTATCCTGCTTGCATGTAATAAATTTGCCACAAACATGGGAAAGCCTATGGCCACTGCAGAAATGACCCAAAGTCAGGTCCCAATAAGAATTCAAAGCTGGGCAAACAATCTGAGGTAAAAAAGCAAAGATAGACTGTTGAACAGACAGAATGAAAAGAAAAAAGGAAAAGGAAACTGTTGGCCAGCCTGCTACTCTGCTAGTCTTTTCTTACTTTCTTGTGTTCAGCCTGGACAAGCTCAACACTCCCTATGGAAAAGGCATACCAGAACTGGGATAAAGACAGCTGATTGCTGATAGCACAGTCATTTCAGGGCTAGAGAAGATACAACATTAGCCAGCAGATAACTTTACTGAAAGGATGTATTGAGGAGATACACATACCTTTGGGAGAAACCAGATGGAAGTTGGTGAATTATGTGCTGTAGGCAACAGATGTGAACTTCACTTCATCATTTCTCAGCCTACCTGGCAAGGCTGCTGTGATAATTTTTTTTAAGCAGGTTGGCCATATAATTTATTATAAAACTAGTCATAAACTTCCTTTCAGCCCTAGCAAGGTCCCTCAGAGTGACATAAAAAAATAAATAAACATTAAACCAACTTGAGGAAGGGCAGTTAATAAAATGTATACCTTGAAACTGTCCCTTAAAAAATTAATCAAACCATGCAACTTGTTCAAATCAGTGCACGTTTCAACAGAAAGATTGAGAACTAGACCTCATGTAACATGTTACAGAACTTTTACATTTCTAAGAACTCGTAAGATTATTATTTTTTTGTCCCAGGTATCATAATTTGCTAACTGCAATTCTAACCATGTCTACTCAGAAATAAGTCCTACTTAATTCATCATGGCTTACTCCCATGTAAGTGGTGTTAAGACTGCAGCCTAAACATTTCAAATTACCTTTCATTGAGCAAAATCAAAAGTGTTGGTTTAAAGCTCTAAACAGCCTTGGCCGTGTATACCTGAAGGGCGTCTCTACCCGCATTGTTCAGCCTGGACACTGAGATCCAGCACCGAGGGCCTTCTAGCAGTTCCCTCACTGAGAGAAGTGAAGTTACAAAGAACTAGGCAGAGGGCCTTCTTGGTAGTAGCACGCTCCCTTCAGATGTCAAGGAGATGAGTAATTATATGTCTTTTAGGAGACATCTGAAGGCAGCCCTGTATAGGGAAGCTTTTTAATGTTTAATGTTTTACTATGTGTTTATATATGCTGGAAGCCACCCAGTGGCTAGGGCAACCCAGTAATATGGGTGGGGTAACAACAACAACAACAACAACAACTTGCATGTTCTGAATAGCTTAAAAAGGAAATTCAATCTAATGCTGTTTACACTCGGAACAGCCACTGTTTGAAACATATGTGGTTCATTTTTACAAGATGACAAAAAGAATAGATTTAATTTGCTTCTCTTCTCTCCTCTCCTGCCTTCCCTCCCAATCTCCATCTTAGACCACCTGAGAGCTGATTAGGGAAAGGATGATGAAAAGGAGGGGTCTAGCTCAGGTTTTTCATCACGAGTATTTCTCCACAGGTAACCTAAAGACATTTGTTCATTTCTCTCCTGAGTGAGTTCTGGAGGCCTTCCAAAGCTCAAACAAAGAAAGGCTCATTAACTAATTCCACAGCATGCAACTGTTCCAAAGCTTCAACCTAGAGATGCAGGCTTTGCTATTATCCAAATCAAAGAGTGCTTCCATCAGCCTCGTGTTATAAGCTAACGAAATAAAAATAAAAATTCACACCATATTACTCATGCTGAATTCCAAACCCTGAAGTAATGAAGTCCCCACCCCTTCCTTTTGCAGCTGCTAAGTTTCCAAAGCAGCAGCAACAACAACATACAGTAAATCCAAAAGCATACTTTCTTATTTGACTATTTCCACCTGTCAGAAAACAATGCCTATCATGGAGGGGTTGGGTTGTTAAAAATGAGGTCAGAGGGAAATGAAATGCAGCAGAGGCTGTAATATCCACGTAAGGTAAAAAGGTAAAGGACCCCTGGATGGTTAAGTCCAGTCAAAGGTGACTATGAGGTTGTGGCACTCATCTTGCTTTTCAGGCTGAAGGAGCCAGTGTTTGTCCACAGACACCTTTCTGGGTCATGTGGCCAGCATAACTAAACCACTTCTTGTGCAGCGGAACACCATGTCGCAAACCAGAGCACATGGAAACGCTGTTTACCTTCCTGCACCTCCATGGACAGCTGTGAGTCCAAAATGACTCCCAGGCTGCGCACCTGGTCCTTCAGGGGCACAGTTACCCCATTCAGGACCAGGGAATCCCCCAGACCCACCCGCCCCCTTGTCCCCCCAAAACAATACTTCTGTCTTGTCAGGAGTCAACCTCAATCTGTTAGCCACCATCCATCCTCCAACCACCTCCAGGCACTCAAGAATGCTTAGTAGATTGTCTGGTTGGCCACTGTGAGAACGGGATGCTGCACTAGAGAGGCCATTGGCATGATCCAGCAGGCTGATTTTACATTCTCGTGTGCCTTTAAATGAGCAAGGGGAAATGCTAAAGAATAACCTTGGAAGATTCTACCTTTGCAAAAACTGCAAATCTGGATAATAAAGGTGAGTAAAATGCCCCAAAATGTAGGTCGTTTGTCAATGACATGAAAATAACTGCCCAAAAAAATAATACAGTGAGTATTTGCATCTCTCTAATACAGGTTTGCAAATAGTTTCATGCAAGTTACTACTTGATAAATGGTATCTGTATTCACCACATGACATATGTAAATAGGGGGGAAAGTAAATGGAGCAGATTTTGGCGGCAAGTCTATCCTCTGTTTGCAAACTAACTTGAATGAATTGTGGAGGAAACAGCAAACATGATTCAATCTGTTTTGATATGGAGGAACAGAGAGGTGTCTCTTTGTATCTTTTATGAGTAGCTCAGCATTCTCTTCTGCTGTATCAGAACAGTGATAACCTTTAAAGAAAACATTTCAAGGGAGGAATACATTTCACACAAGGACTGTAAAAGTGCTAGCAAAGGTTTAAACACAATCAAATAAACGGACCCTTTCTCAATCAGTGCCTTTATAAAAGAGGGAACAAAGCAGATTTTGTCTCCCAGAGGAATAACTTGTCTACATGTAAGCTAATATAAATCATTCATTGCCCTTTTAAAGGCCTTGCTTGATTAGCGTGTTCTGGGTCCCGCGACAAAGTAGCAGGCAAACAGATACAATAGCACCTGCACAAAAGCTTCTAGTAAGCCTTTTTGCTCATTGCAAAATTCTCAATGAATGAGCCTTCTCAAGGAGCACCTATGACAACTCAACAGAATAGTAATAAAACGAGCAAATTTGAAGAACTTCCTTTTTTAGTACTATGCTCTGAACACCTGATTTAGGACAGTCAGAAGAGGAGTCGAATGACCATTATATAAGTGGATGCAATGATTTACAAGGATTAGGGAGCTATCAGGACATTTAAGTTCAACCGTGGCAGGACGACAGACTACAGTGTAACCAGCTAAAAAATTGAACTGGCTTCCTCGTGCTGAGTCTGTTGATGGTGATCTGGAGTCCCCTGAAGCTGAGGCTGGCAGGCCGAAGCCTAATAAACCAGATTCCATGACTCCAGGACCCACAGAGCCAGAGCTGAGGCATTCATGGGTGCCTGAGGAACTGAATGTCTTCCACACAACTTCTCCAGTCCAATGGCACAGTACACCAGGTGGGGAGCTATGAGGTGCTGGAAAAGTTGGCCCTTTAGGGGACTCAGGTTTTCCAAAAAGGGGTGCGGCATAGGAGAAGTGGACTGGAAGAAGAGGCTCCAAAAGCCATAGTTCACCTGCAGCCAGGTTGGAGCAAGTTGCTCACTGGGAGCTCTCCTTGGGGCTATGATAACTTTCCTACAATGCCCTTTAGACATCTCTGGAGGACAAGACAGAAAATAAATATTACTGTATTTGCCCCCTGCTTTCAAAATGGCAGTGCCTAAATAACTCTTGCAAATAATAATAATTAAAATAATAATATCCTGCTCTTCCTCCCAAAGAACAGCAAATAATATTTAAAGTTCCTGTTTTTAAATATACATTAAACACACAGTGGGTGTTTTCATCGAAAATGAGTATGGTGGTTAAAAACAAACCACCCCCAACACACACACACACACACACACACACACACACACACACACACACAAATGAAGATGTTAATAAAAAAGGTTCATTATTATAAAATACAACCTCAGAAAGAAAGCCCCCCACCCCCTGCAAAAACACTGCAAAAATCAGTATTTTGTGCTGATTTTGTGACCGAATAATTTTTATTATTATTATATCAGGTCAGTTGTTCCTCCCATGTAAAGGAAATATAACATCAGATTTGTAGGAGGCAATAAAGCCTTCTGGGATAGAAAATAGAAGCTGATAATGCAAGGCCTGAATAGCTTCACCTGAACCATATATAGAAAGGTATCGAGTCCTCTAAATTGGCAATTAGATCCCTCACAAATGTCTACATCATGCTGGATATCTCTCTGTGTTCCATCAGAACCTCAGCTGGAAATCTGTAGACTGCTTCTAAAGGAGGGAGAAAAAACCCCATCTGCTTATCATCTGAAAATGCCCTAACATTCATGCCGGGGATAAGACTTTTCCTTTTGTTTCTCAGTGGATATATTCGTTACTTGACATATAGTCTTAGTCATGAGCTCCATTTTTAGACATCAAAGAAATACTCAGGATCACAGCTGCCTCCCAGGGGTGGAAAGCACAACATCATGGTTGGCTCTCATGAATGGTTTTTGAGGGAAAGGAATGATTTAAGAAGCACTCTCTGTCAACATCTGCACACACACAATTGCAGCAAGAAAGTTATATTCTGTTGTCTGTTTAAATCTTGCAAATTATGTAATTTTGAATGTACTTCTTAATTTTGCAAGACACATGCTGTTGAATTCAATGGGACTTACTATGGAGGTAAACTGGGTTAGGATTGCAGGCTAAATCAGTAAACTTAGGCTTCATTAAAAAAAAATGGGACAGGACAGTCATGTCTTTCAATTAAATTCAGCTAACTTTGTCTTGATCCATTCCCATGTTAGAAGTGTGCTACACACACACACACACTCCCAGGATGCTAAATTCTCTGCCTAGTTCTCTGCTTGCATAGTCGCGATGGAATAACATGATCCTGTTTCAAAGCACAAGTTATTTCAGGTAGAAAGAGGCTGGGGAGAGAGCATGTAAAAGTAAAAGGTCAGAACAAATGAAGCTAAAACTGGTAGTGGAGGAATTCAAGAAACACGAGTGTTGCTGTGTAGAACAATTTTACCTACTGTAATGTGAAAATATTAAACTCATGTATTCCTCAGTGTATAAATGTTTGTGGGGACATGAAACTAAATCCCACTAACCATGAATTATCATAGAGTTCTATCTGATAGTAAACATTTCTCCAAAGCATCTGCCTCTTAGGGGCAGTGATTTTTATCCGGCTATATGGGCAAAAATAAGGGTTTGTGTTATGCAAGGCCAAATATTAACAGTGATATTTCAGTGAGGTGAAGGGCTGCAAAATAATAACAGGAAACATATGCCCTCCAGTCTTCTAAATAGGGTTGGTTCGAGGTTGAGCAGCTGAAGAGGCATTCTGCTGGGTCAATTAGATGTAGAACAATGTGAATATGGAACTCTGAGGTTCTGGAGTTCATAAAGTTGGTAATATTTAAGGATTGCATATGACCCTGTAGTTCTGAGGTCAATCACAACATGAGTAGCCTTTCCCCTTTCAATTTAACACTATGCAGCAGAGTATGCATTTAAATGAACACATGCATTATAACTCTTCCCTCTCTTTACTCCCTTCTGCTTCTTAGCTGTAATTTAAAATTGTCTGAGTCTTGCCCTTACTTATGTGTTGTTATTGCACATGCCCTGCAAAAATCAGACCAGGTGTTGACAAGGCCTTAGAGTATTGGTGCAATGAAAGCAACAAGAACAATAAAATGATTTTTATAGAGAGCAGTGTGAAAGGCTCCCTGCTCCACCACCCCTCCGCCCCAAACATTGCATTCACATTTCATCTGCAGAGGGCACAAAGGATTTATAGGAGAGTAGGAACTTCTTGGAACATGGCCCTTGCCATTTACTTCATTGTTCCTGATATTCAATTATAACCAGGAAAGCAATCTCAGAAAACACACACACTCAACACTTGTACCTGTCTCTGAGTCAGAAAACTACACCACTGTGTTTTCCTTTTGGTGCAAACCAGTCTTGTATCAGAAGTACAGCTGTAGCTGGTCTACCACACAGCCTCTTATTCCGTGACACAGGACTGCTTTCCCATTCTTCAAGAGTTCAATACCACTCACTTAATTTTTATTGCTGCCTTCTGCCATGCCACTGTTGTTATTTTACCATACAGTTCTAAGCAGCTCATTCCTTCCATCAGGGACTCATTAAGAGTGAGCAATTTGGTGCTCAATGAGTTGTTAACCCCAAGTAAATATATTAAAATAATAGAGTAATAAATTCAAATTCAATTGCGCCAGGCTTGTTCTTTGTTCAATAATGTCCTCTGTAGCAAGAGAAAAGGCTACTTAAAAAGCAGTTTTTGATCAAATACATCCCAGATTACTCACACTTTAAGTTTTAATGTCCCATTCATTTCACCCTATCTGATCCTTAGTATTTGACTTGTGCTTGCTTTCCCCCATTCTTACTGTGAAGGATTGATTTATGAGAGAAAGTGCATGGACTAAGATGATAATATGTGGTACCTAACCTCAACTGAGAATTAAAAAAAGAGGAATGTGACACCACAGCATCTCAGTAATAGCCCACAGAGACCCATAACTCAGAGTTTACGGAGAAAGGGGAAAGCAAGAGAGTGGGCCACAAATTGTAGTAGGAGAAACAGGTTGACTACAGGATTTTGTGAAGAAGATTGTGTTGGGGAAAGAGAGCAGGGGTAGTCAACAGGGTGCCCTCCGGATAGCTGGGACTGCAACTCCTATCAGCCTTTGCCAGCTTGGCCAATGGTCAGGTATGATATGAGTTGCAGTCCCCAAATTTGAAGGGTCCCACATTGGCTACCTCTGAAGTAGACGGATCACAGAGTACAAAAAAGGAAAGGAGATGTGAACAGGCAGCATTTCTGGAGATAAATTTATATATGACACATTTTGAACAAAACTTTATCTTCAGAGGAATAACCTGAAGATTATTAACAAAAACAACAACCTGAGGAAGCCATTATACCAGGAACTCTAGAATCCAGCTTGGAGACCGGGCATGAGAAAGGGTCCCATCTTCATACTGGGTATAAATAGCTGAAAGACTAAGGCCAGCCCTGACTCCATGATCCTATTTTTTTTTATTCATTCTCACTACCAGCATAAAAGTATTGTTCAATAAGCTGCAACGTTCCAGCATATCCGTAGTCAAAAAGTTAACCTATAATGACCCATTACAGACCATACCCCTTTAGTTATGCCTATGTGGCTAATGTCTTCTAGATTGTACCCAAAGACATGTTCATGGACATGAACGAGTGGGGTACGGGGGAGAGAGAGAAGCACACTGTGTTTCAATAGCCATATTCATATAAATTTGAGTAGAGTTTCTGTACTTTTGACACACAGAATTCATTGTGACCATTATTTCCTTATTAGCTTTTTTTATTCTGTTTTTTTTTTCTGATGCTGCCATTTTTCGGTGTTGTTGCTCTCCTGAGAATTGGTCACCCCATAACGGGATCTTTGACTGACAGCTAGGCCCATTTCTGAGTCTTCTCAGAAGAAACTCCTATTGAATTTGCTTACTCCCAAATAAGAGTGTATAAACCTAATACCCCAGTCCTATACACAACTACCTTGGAGTAAGCCCTGTTGAACAGCATAGGGCTTACTTCTGAGTAGGAATGCATAGTATTGTGTTATAAATACTTAACAATGGAAAGCTAAATGTTTGCTCTGGCTTGAGACTATGAAATGGGTAGCCTGTAGTTATGCCTGTTTGCTTCTAAGGTCAATGGCTGATTTTGCTGAAACATCATGTTGTACAAAATTACCTCTTTAACATTTGTCTGCCTGCATCTTATTGTGCAGAAGTCTAGACATCATAACATTTTTTTCCCTAAACAAGATACACAAAGCACAAACAATATTGCCTTATAAAGAAACACTACCCCGGACTCCAAAAGTATTGTCCTAAGTGCAGTTGCAGAATATATTTGATGACGGGGTGCTCTTTGCTGTATACACATTAATCATTTTCCTCCTCCTTAAAGAAGCACTTTAAAGCCATAACTAAATCTCATAAGCTGCATTAAAACTATTCAGTGCTTTAGGGATGGGGAAGAAATCTGATTTAGTTCACCCTTAAAGGTGATCTTACCTAATTCACACTTTCTGAAACAATGTTGGTAGTAATCTTGCTAGTAAGTTTTGGATATACACTTTGTCATAACTTTGTTAATATATTCAGATATGTTTATCTGAGTGTTTATTATTGCTTTATTTTTATTTTTATGTAATTGTTGCATATCATATGCTCTGATGCAAGCAATGCAACCATGCTAAACAGTTTAAAGATCAAAATGAATAAAAAACATGTTAGAAACACACACACACACACACCTGAGCAAATAAGTATCTAAGAACACCTGTGAGTCTGCTTTTTAAGCCTGACTGGACCTCCCCACACAAGGCAGAACAATCACAATCTGTATGTGCTTTCAGCTGAGGCTGTATTGTATAACTCTCTCCATTCCAGCTTGAGCATCAGGAAGAAACTTTTTGGCAGTAAGAGCTCTTCAGCAGTGGAACGGACTCCCTCATTAGGTGGTGGACTCTCCTTTCTTGCAGGTTTTTAAGCAGAGGTTGGATGGCCATCTGTCATAGATGTTTTCCTGCATTGCAGGAGTTTGACTAGATACAGTAGATTACCATCAGGGTCCCTTCCAACTCTACAATTCTATGATTCTAAGAATGGTGCACGCCTCGCGGTTTCTGTAGTAAGAAATAGTGACGTTGGAGATGGACATAAATGTGTGGTCCCAATCCTTATCAACTTGTCCAGGCCCTACACACAAGTAGCGCTTGATGTGGCTCTACTGGTAAACAACAAGGGCCTTTTGGGACTAGGAAAACTGGGTGTCTTCTCACTTCCCCGACTGAAGGAATCATGTATCTGTTTCATGCACAAATTCTTACCATTGGCCATTTTAAGAATTGCATTTTTAGTGTGATTTAAATTACTTCCTGTTGAGCTTTTACAGCTTATTACATTGTGCATTTTGTGATGCTGAGAACTGTTCAGGTGTGTTTACATGCTATATTTCAGTTGGCTTTGTGATGGCTTAAGCTATACTTGAAAGACTAACTTGGATCTGTGCTGTTCTGGAAGGAACTATGGGTTAGACTCCAAAAACCATTCTCAGAAGGAAGTTGGTAGAAGTAGATTTTCTCACCCCATCTTTCTCCTGTATCCCCCTTGAAAAATATATTGAAGGTTGGAAATTGTTTTTCTGAATGGGGTGTTCTATGGTATAGGGGTAGGAAAACAATGGGAATCTCCTCTTCTGCTTATTTTCTTCTGTAAGTGGTTCTTATGACCCAACCCAATATGCTTACCCAACATTTAAATCCTGAAAAAGCCATTATACTGCATTTTTGCAATATTCCGGGCCAATTTAGAATAACAGAATTGTAGCATTGTAAAGGACCCCAAGAGTTGTATAGTCCAACCCTGTGCAATGCAGCAATCTTTTGCCAGATGTGGGGCTCAAACCCACAACCTTGAGATTAAGAGTCTTATGCTCTACCAACTGAGCAATCCCAGCTAATCACAGATCGAAAAGGGATGACAGGATATTTCCTAGGATTCCCGATCAATATGCAGAGAGGCCTTCTGTACCTTCAAAAGCTGCATGCAAGAAAAAATGCTTACAGGACTGACTCTTCTAAATACTGCTACACTTTGATGGAGAAACACCTAGAATTCTCTTTTCTGTGCCATCTCAGAATTGGGACTTGGAAACACAGTCCACATGTTCTTATATTTTGCATGGTCTCTGACCTCCAGCTCGCTCTACTCACCACCCACCCAGATGCACAGCCACCACATACCTATCACACACCAACCTCCCTGCTTTCTTTTCTTCTCTCCTTCACAATCTGGACCTGCCTCACTACAAACCTTCCCTGTCATGTTCTATAAAGTAGCATCTTCCTTTGGCAGTTCTATCCTTCCTATCCTCCCCCCCTCCACTCGTCTCAGACATTCCTTGGCTGAAAAAGAGGTATCCCTCCACAGGGGTTTGTCACAGCATGATGATAATCTAGTGCAAATATAGTCTCTAGAGAGATATGATTATTGTAGGCAATTACTAGTGGCAACCTTCACCACAAGGTACAATTCACATGGTGAAATCAGATAAGTGCTATGAGGTGATAAGCCTCCCAGAGGTCTTATGTCCCAATAATAAAAGCTTAGCCTAGCTGGCAGGTCAGTGGCAAAACATTCAAGGTGGCATAAACACAGCACTGCTGCCACTCCCGCATGGTGATTGAGGCAGAGGTGCCCTGCTGTTCCCACAGAGCGTAACATTGGCAGTGAAATAAGCAGGGGCAGGTTGGGGCGGCACTTGGACTGTGCTATATACAGTAGGCCCTGTGCCCGGAGAGTGGCGACCAGCAGGTATCACAGGCTGATGATGTCATCAGTCTGCACCCAGCCAGGGTGATGCCAGCAGCTCTCCATGGGATACCCTTTGCTATGCAGCCCAGCATAACACAACACCAATGATTGACTCTGTTGTGTGACACCATCCACAGCTTCTATAAGAGGAAAGTGATTTGCACCAATATGCCTGGTGCCTGAAGAGCAGTGTGTGTTGTATTGCACTGCAGAATGCTCCCACTTTGATCTTTCCCTGAGCTAGCAGGCGTTTTTGCCTGTGCAAGTTTTGAGAATTTTTGCGGACTGAAGTTAGTGCTACACCTCTATGGATGAGCATCATGTGATAAGCTAAGCACCTTAGGATTTACTTGTTTTGAAACTGAATCTTGGAAGGTAAGTGGAGGAGTAACTGCATTTCAGCTGTTCCGCTTCCTAGATGTATTTATTTGTCAGGCTTTGAAATTTACACATAGCTCTTCTGTGGCGGGTGTTGGCATTTGGGAAGTTTAATTTATGTGTCTCTTTATTTAAAAGCCTTGGCATGAACATTTATCAGGTTTATACATCCTAATCTTAAAGGAGTGAAAGAAGCAGAAGCCGCACAGATGCTGGCAGCCCACCGTGGAGGTCTTTGGCGCCAGATTTGCAGTGGCTTTTGTCCAACAGTTTACTTGACAGATGCTGGATGTGAAGAAGAGAAAATGATCTTGCTTAGGCTGAAGGCTGTAGGCAAAAGATCCAGGAGGAGAGACACATTTGTTTAAAGGGCTGCATCTCCTCACATTAATCAAACAGCATTTTGTGAGCGTTTATGGAGCTAAAGTTAGAGCAAAGGGCTACTTAGCTTTTTACCTTTTCATCTTCAAATCATGTGGATAGTTTGGAAACGCAAGTGTAAAGATTGCCTGAAGATATAGATGCCTCACAGCTACATTCAGATTATTTGCCTTCCAGTCATTGAACTTATTCCTGGAGGCCAAGACCTTGCAGATGCAATTGAATACATTTCTGTGAAATCACATCACACAGCCACTTACATACGGAGGCCTTGTGGTTAAAAATAAAATAAAATCATGGGCTAATTTTGCTGTTTAAACATATAAGCCCATACTGTCTCTATATATACACAGCTGCACTTGTACAACTTCTTCTTTGGCGATCACTCGTAGCCGAGTAATATTGTCTTCCATAAACACGGTTTTAACAGTGGGTCCGTAAGTGACTGTGGAGGCCAATTCTCAGCATGGGTGGTGGGGCAGAGTCACTGAGCTGCCCCTCTGACCCCAACATCTCTGCTGCTTACCTGGACAGGTTGGGGCAGCAGCAACGTGTGGGCCCTGTGGTTGCACCAGCAGAAGCACCACTGTGAATACAATGTTCCCGTCCATGCAACCAAATGCCCCCAACTTTGCTGGCTCCCCACCTCATCACCAAACAGGGAAGAAGCAGCAAGCAGCATTGGCAGGGTTGGTATGGTGGTTCCACAACACGACACATGCTGCAGCCACATACCAGCAACACAATGTGTTGGTTGTGTCAACAGATTGCAGTCCAATGATGGATCTTATTCCGGCACAAATACTGAATCAATGTGTGTATCTGAAATAGAGTCCGTGAGCAAGAGACAAACTCATTCCAAAGGCTTCCTATCTATATCTGGGATGCTCTTTGTAAATCAGAAACAAGAGGTGGGCAAGAAATAAACACAAAATTAATAGCTTTGTCTCAAGCAGAGTGTACATTTTCTCCTGCAAAGGTCAGGAGGATTTAAAAAAACCCCACATTTGGGTGGCCTTTCCTCTTAAAGATGAGGTGGTTGAGTTCCCTCCTTTTTAAATTGGGGGGGGGGAGCTTTGCTGTCACAATGAAGGCATTTACTGCTTCATCATCTCAGAAGCATTCCCTTTGGAACTGAATGCCCTTTGGGAATGATGCCATAATGTTGCATCATGATATCATGGCACCATCACGAAGCCAATCATCAGGAAGCCATCAGCAAACTGGTGCCTGCCGAGAGGGAAATGGTAGCTTCTGGCTGCTGGGACTTCAAGGAACATCATAACTGCTGATGTGGTACATTCATATCCCCACCCCCAGAAAATTGCCATAATGCTACCCACCTTCACGGCATGCAAAAATAGCACAAAGTTGGGAGAGGTGTTTGATTTCAGGCGTTTGAACCATCCTCCCACCAGCGGCTAGCAACAACAGAGCAACCTGCCTCGCATTATCGGTCCGGAAGTGAGCAGATCAAGATTACAAACCAACATTGGGGACCTTGGGTGGAAGATACAAATATTGTGCTATATGTATCTGGTGACACAGTAAAGTTGTCAAAAATGCAGGCAAATCTTTGTTAAAAATTATAAGAGATAACTGGATATGCAATCCAAATAGCCCCACCAGTAATTTTATTGGGTTATTATCTGAGAGAAAGTGATAATTATAAAGACAGGGAATTACAGAGAAGGGATTAGAGGGAAAATTTATTAATTACTGCTAGAATTACATTGGCCAAAAACCGGACAAGTAAAGTAAAGAGAGGGGATCAAGAGAGGATTGGATTAGGAAAATCTGGTGTATTATGTTAATGAATAAACTCACATATATTAGAAATTTACAGTGCAATCCTATATACGTCTGCCGGTGAATTCAATGAGACTTACTCCCCAGTATGTACAAATACTGCTATAGCCTGAACACGAGAGGGTAAGATATATTCAATGGTATCTTTTATGGGGAGAAAACGGGGAGACACATTATTAGGATGGGGAGCTACCATCAGCCTGAGCCAACATGGTGAATGGTAAGGGATGGTGGGAGCTAAAGCCCAGTAGCATTTGTAGGGCCACAGGTTCCCCACCCCTGCACAATTTCCATGATGTAAAATAAATAAATCGGTATGATAAAAAACGTACTTTTAAGGATATGTACTTTTATTTTAAAAGAGGAGCAGATGAATTCATGGAGCAGAGGGCTACTGATGGCTACTAGCCATGATGGCAATGTTCAGCCTCCACAGCTGGAGGGACTAATGCTTCTAAATACCAGTTGCTGGAAGCTGGGTATTCAGATGGGTCATTGGCCTGATCTACCAGGCTATTCTTATGAAATGATTTGTTTTAAAATGCTGTTTTAAAAGGGGGAGGGGATTCACATTGTAAAGGTTGGTCAGGTTCAACAGATCTGAGGGCCTTGCAATGTAGCCAAGCAGGATCTACCAAGCTACTGAAGAATGGAAAATCCTCATTATTGTGGACTGAAGAACTAGATACCTATAGCCAAGATTAAGCCAGTTATTTGAAATGAATGTGAACAGGACTGGTTGTAGTGTCAATGCTCTGAATCTTCCATATCATGTTCAGCCTGGGATAAATCTGTAAATAAAACCATTTATCACGAAGACACCACAGTCTCTAGTGACCTTCATTTTGAAGATGGAATGCACTGGCAACCCTGAAATCTCTCACCACTTGGAGACTACATGTAACCATATATATGAAATTTATATGAAGTGAAGCAACCCAGTCCGGTGTTAGAGGCACAATGGTCTGTAATGTTTTTCCAGAGTAAAGGATAACCACAAGTTTGTGAAACTCTGTTGGACTAAATAGATTCAAAGCTCCCCTCCCCCCAAAAAACAACAACACCATAGTAATTCAAGATAGATTTTGCTACATATTTGAGTTTAAAAATCCCATTCAGTTCAAGACTACAGATACATCTCATGCTGCAGCAATGATGTCATCTGCTTTCATTAATATTGAAGTTCAAGTGGGTGCTTGTGATAATCCACAGTGGCAGGTGAGAGCAGGGCAGAGGGATAAAAGAGATGTTCTATTTCCCCCTTTCCTTCATCCTCACATGCATCCACCAGCAGATCCCTCTGCAAGCTGTCCCTCTGGCAGCATGACATGGACCCAGTGGCTGCTGCTGCACCTCTCTCCAGGGCTAAGCCTGGTTGCACATACATCCCTCTGCAAGTTGCCTCTAGGACTATGTCTCCATTCAACTTCAGTGCACAGTCAGTCTGAGGTCCTAGTGCCTTCCACCAGCAGGAGACGGTAGGCACTGTGATCTGGAGATTTCCAAGGGGCAGGCTACCCAGGTCATTCCAGCTTACTGCATAGCACCCATCTGGAATACTGCTGATCTGTTTGAGACTAGCGGTGGTGGGGCTTTTCTTAGCTGTGCTGAGTACTCTCAAATCCAGCCCTTCAACATACTGCGGTGGCTTCATTTAGTTGGTGAACAGAGGCAAAACATCCCAAGACCTTCTCCTCAGTTCATGCCATCTAACAATTCAGACAGCACGCACATGCATGGCTTCACCAGGGTTTTCCCTTCCCCTGGCTGCTTCCTTAGACGCAAAGCACAAAAATGCCTCTAACGTCAACAGTGGCCCTGGTTACCTCCTCCTATAATTCAAGCCCAGAATAAAAGATGTCATGTTAGGAAAGCAGAAAATTGGGTCTTTCACACTCCCCTGATCCCATTCCATCCCCTACAGCTGCACAGCCCAGGGACTGCAAGGCATCCCACATCTCAAGCAGGTCATGCTGATGCAGCTGCTGGGTGTCACCGGGGATTCACAGATGTGCCTGTTTCTCCCAGACCTGTGCAGACAATTTATAAGATGGGGGGGAGCTGTCAAGGAGGATTAGACAAAATACAACTTCCATCCCTCTTCCTCCCTGCCGACACTCGGCAACCACCTCTAATAACCCAGAGAACATCCTCTTCCTTAAAGCCGAAAAGAAAGAAGGAGCAAAACAATGAGCCAGATTCCGAAACTAAGCTATCTTCTCAATAAATTCCTATATAAGAAATAACCTCAGAGATGATCCCATCCAATAAATCGGGAGACAAAGGGGATGCTTATTTACATAATTCCTTCCATTCTTAATGCCTCTTTTCCAAATAAGGCTGGAGAAATGGTAAAGTAATTAAGGTTTATCTACAACTAGGCAGCTGCAACTTACCCCACAGCCTGTAAAGAGACACCGAAGGATCCCAGTGTCAGAGCCAGAGGGACTATTGGTCTCAAGCCCAGGCTCTTCCGCAATGCTTTTAAGGGTACTTATGACACTCCTGCACAGAAAGCACCAAAAGGCAGAAGAGGGGTCTGGTAAGCCAGGAGTGGAGTTGGTACCGGATTTCACCTAAAGCAAAATTTCAAGGCAAATTTGGAAGTTTCTGCCCAAGCAAAACATCTAAAGGATTTTGGAGAAGGGGTGGGTAGGAGTTTCAATGAGGCTAGAGTGCCTTTGTGGTTGTTCCTTTTTGAATGCCAAGTTTAAAATAATTGCATAAGCTGCTCAGAGTATTAGGGATGGAGCAGGATGGAGATTGGAGACATCTATTTTAGGGGTGTGCATCATGTCTGCATGGGGACTGAACAACAAGAGAAATTGGGGGTGATTAGGGGAATCTTTCCTCCCCTCACCCAAGTTTAAGTGTCAATAACCCCAGCCCTGAGTCAGATTGGTCCCCTCACAAAACATCCTGTCATTTTGCTTGTGTGCTTTTTTCTGATAAAGTATTTCTATTTCTCTAGGCACTCTTTTAAATAAGTGAGGATGTTCCAAATGTTGCCTACAGAGCAATGAAGAGCTCTGAATTGTTTTTGTTAAAGCACAGCAGTGGAGGATTTTTATTTTTTTTTAAGTTAAAAGCTTCATTTGCTCTGCTTTAAGAAACAAACTGCAAACCCCAAGAGCTCTCCAGAACTCCGCAGGCAGGATTCTAGACTAGGGAAGCTATGAGAAATTCGATTCGGTTTCCATTTAAAGGCGAACCTACCTAATTCACACTTTTCCAAATGATATGCAGACACACATACATCCTTCAAAATGCACACTTCTTGCAGTGCAAGTCCTCCAGCTACGAAATGTGTACAAAATGGCATATGTTGCGGTAAATGTGAATAAAAAATATGTTATATCTATTAGTGAAAATAACATACATAACATATCAGGGGGAAGTGCTTCTAAATATGTGTGTGCTAGGATAAAGTTGTGCCGAAATGCTGGTGAATTTTCATAAGGGGGAAGCAAAGTTATGTGTAAATGTGGAGGCAACTGAGGACCAGGATGTGGGGTTCAAGGAATAAGAACTGAGAGAAACCAAAACTGGCAGGTTCACCCATCCTGATTCTAAACATCCTTACACATTGTAGGGCCTATAGGAGAGCTGCAAACTCCTATCTGGAGGTCTGTAAAGCCTATCAGAGGAGGCAAACAACCACCAGAGAGCCAGTGTGGTGTAGTGGTTAAGAGCGGTAGTCTCGTAATCTGGTGAACCGGGTTCGCATCTCCGCTCCTCCACATGCAGCTGCTGGGTGACCTTGGTCTAGTCACACTTTTCTGAAGTCTCTCAGCCCCACTCACCTACAGAGTGTTTGTTGTGGGGGAGGAAGGGCAAGGAGATTGTTAGCCGCTTTGAGACTCCCTAGGGTAGTGATAAAGCGGGATATCAAATCCAAACTCCTCTTCTTCTTCTTCTTCTTCTTCTTCTTCTTCTTCTTCTTCTTCTTCTGGCATAAAACTGCCAAGTTTCTTTTTAAATGTCCAAGCGAGAACACAGACCCCCCTCAGCCACTTCTTAATAATTTTAAAGTAAGAAAGAGGCAAACTGCACGGCTTTCCCATTCAGAATGAGGTCTGGGGGAAGCTGCATCCCTTGTGCTTCTGCCACAAAAAGCCCCTGGACCTATTGACCTGCAATTTGGCAGGTTTGATCTGCTCTCCGGGGGCTTCTGAGCAAGCCCTGTCTGAGACCCTAAAGATCTGCCATAGGTGAGGTTCCAATTCAGCCATTATTCTCTTGCCCCTCTCTTGCTGATCATGGTTGTGTCTCTCCTCCGGCTACCTTGGCCCCTGCTTTCTTTCTCTCAGCTGATAAAAGAAACATAGACACAGACACCCTGCTTATATACTTGCTTGTTTGAACCACTTTACGAGAGCCTTCAGGAAATTGAAATTTTAATTAATTTTCTCCCGCTCAGATCAAATTTGCAGATAATGCTGGAGTAAGAGAAATTCTTTCCCAGCAGTCCCAAAGTGAGGCAATTACACTTTCCTTTTGCACTTTCCCCTTGAAACCAGCACAGATGAGGTGAGCAATATTTTGGCAGAGCCAGCTCTTGCTTCTTCTAGTATTTTCTTTGCTTCCTCTGCTTTCTCTTTATTGCTGGGAAGAAATAATATCTGCCCCATCGTCTCTCACACACACTCTCTCTCTCACACACACAGCACTCCTTGGTTGGCTGATCAATTTTAGACTGGCTATTGTGTCTGTCTGAACTGCATCTTCCCACTCACAACGGCAAGTGTATGATTGACTGAAAACACTTAAGAAATTGTGAATGGTAAGATGCCCATCCACATTTCTGGCTGGTGAAGAACAGACACTGAATGGTGTGTGTCTGAAAGCATGTATTTTCAGAAGTCCAGTCCCTCTCCTGTCTGCAGAGATTCATCTCCCCCTTACAAAATTCAATGGGATAGTTTGCCCTGGGTCTACAATAAGTCTGCAGATTCTTTCATTAGGATTTGAACTGTCTAGGAAACAAATGGCATAGCTTGCTGCTGTGCTCCTCAGAGGGGCTTGATTGGTAAAAGAGCGCAAGTTTTTCACTAAATGGTGTAAAAATGTTACATAAAAAAACAAACCAAAAATGAGGCACTACACTTCTGTAAAACAAGAAAATCCTTAATAAAATATTAAAAAAAAAAAATGGTGAGTAAGCGTTAATAGGTGAGTAAGCGTTAATAGCCCCATTTGTGTCTAAAGATAGAGTTGCTTACTGTTAAAGACAAAGAAATAGAGGAGAAGGTGGGGGGGGGGAATAAACTGAGCTTTTGGGGAGCTCATTTCGACCCTGACTGTCCAGTTCACAAGGCAGGGCTAGTCTGGTGAGTGGAATGGCTCCTTCCCCTAGGTAGGATTATCAAAAGTGGACCCTGATTGTCCAACCAGTGTGAGGAGCTATCCCAGACTAGAGACTGCCCTCCAGGAACCTCTGGGAAATAGGGGACAGTTGAAACAAATGGCCACATGATCTCTCACGTTGAAAGAGAGGGTATTTTTGCCATTGGGATTGGAGTGTTAATTACAGAGATAGAGACTCTTGGGCCTACTTGTTCTATGAAATTTGAGAGAAGAGGCACAGCTGGAAAAAGGAGGTATACCAAATTTATTAATAAAAAAATGAAAATAAAGAGTAATAACTTCTGCTCATTAACAGGGCACTTAGGTGCAAAGTGTGCAGTTTGCAAACAGTTGAGAACTAGTGTGGTGAAGTGTTTAGACCAGTTGTGGGGAACCTTTGGCCCGCCACTTGTTGTTAGACCACAACTCCCATCAGCCCCAGGAGGCATGGCCAATGGTCAGGGAGGATGGGGGCTGTGGTTCAGAAATATCTGGTGGACCAAAGATAACCACAGCTGGTTTAAAATATGATGGAGAAGACTTGAGGTCAAATCTTCACCCAGCCATGAAGCTCACTGGGTAACCTTGGGTCAGTAACTACGTCTTAAGGCACTCTTCCTTGCATTGTTACTATGATGCTAAAAATGGGGAGACATGCAAACCATATTCAACTGCTTGTAGTAAGGATTGGGTATAAATGCAATAACTACTATTTTGACATATCTTAGGAGTAACAGCCAATAGCTCTTTCACAATGAGGAAGGAATACAAGATTCCACAGGTTGGGGTGATAAATGACCATATCATGACAGCTGCAGGCCCAGTTGTCTCATGCTGGGTTCAATGAAGTGTCAAGGGCCAAGAGTATTTTCTGCCTAATGGCCCTCCTACTGTAATGTTACCCTTTCCAACATTCTCACAAGAAGCTGCCAGGCTAAAAGAGGTGAAAACGAGCATACTGAGCAATTTTAGAGATACAAACATGATTTCCTCTTGAAAGTCTATGCACTGCAGGTTTGTATCTTTAACTGGAAAAGAAAATCCCCCAATGGTTATGCTAACTTTTATAATTTATATCTACAGAGGAGTTCAGGCAATGAGTAGCAAGGAAATGTGAGGTGGTTGAGATTCAGTGCAGTTACCTAGATAGAGTTCAACATGGGAGATTTGGGTTCAAATCCCAGTTCAACAGTGAGTCACTTTGAGGAAATCACTCTCTCCTTCACAGTTCCACAAATTCTGCAAATATATCTGGGAAAGGACACTTTAAGGACTGCCTTCACCTGTCTGAATGCTCCTGATGTCCGACATTGTCAAACCCATCTCCGGGGCCTTGCCTCCTGAGATTAGGTGGGAAGATACAGGAACAAGGGCCTTCTCTGTGGTGTTGCTCCTGTGGTGAAGTTGATGTGATTATCTACTCACCCTTCACTGTTAAAGTCCCAGGGCAGGTTACATCTAGATAAGAATACAGTATTCCCTCCTATGGGATAATCCTCTGTTCTCGCCTGTCATATCATTTAGGCATAACCTCTCCTGTTGATTTGTCCTTCTGATGGTGGTCAAATTTGTTTTCATGATGGTGATGGTGATGATTTAGTGCTGTGTTTGTTTGTTAGCTACTTGAGATTTTTAAACTTCTCTTGGTTTCAGTATCGATTTTAAACTCCTTGTATCTGCTTTTTATTATATGGTTTTTCTGGCTGTTGTCTTAATGATGTGTGTAAGCAGTCTTGAATAGCTTTTTTATTTTTTTGCTTTTTAAAGAAAACACAACTAAAATAACTGAAACTACCTCACAGAGAAGGATTTAGTTCATTACATGCTGGGCAAGCAGAAGGGATTGTGCTACTGTGCCACCCTCCTCCTCTTTGCAGCTGTTCCAGTGGCAGGTGGTAGCACTGACACCATCCTTCTCTTCCCCCTTCTCTACCTCCCCCCTCCATCCCCCTTGCCTCCCTTGATTCATTTTTTCATCAGCCTTGTAGGCATTTTTCTAATTTTGAATAAAGAACCACCTGGAAACCTGAACTTCAGGTCTCTGTGCATCCCTTCGTAGATGATGGACTGCCAATGGCCCCACATCACTCTCCTGCAAGAAACTTTGCAATCCATTGAAAACCTAATCTGCAGCACAAACAGAGCAAAGGGTTACAAGTCTGAATATGGTTACATCATGCATGTGGCATACCTCCAAGCCAACTTGATTAGTCTGGCAGCAACCCATATACATAGCCTGATGGCCACAGCAGCAGATGAGGATACTGAAGCTTTTTTACGATCCATTTCTAAAAGTCATTAGCAAAAGCCACTAGGCAGGACATAATAGTGGAGGTGGCAGTTTCAGAGACTCATCTATACAAAGTTCCTTCCTCTTCTCATTCCACAGGCCAGAGGACACTAAGTGCAGATGGTGACTGAATAGGCAATTCTGGTACAGGAAACAAACACAATTACATGGAGTGGTCCTTCAGGTTATAGGACAGAGAGGTACCATAATTTGACAGAAACACTACAAAAATGTAGGTTGGGGAATTTTTATAGGGTACAAGCTGTGAGTTTACACCTCAGTAAACAACAGTCATGGTATAGGAGGAGAGGTCCTCTTATGGGTCGGTGACTGGTTAAAGAAGAGGAAGCAGAAAGTAGGAATAGATGGGTGGTTCTCACAACAGAGGGATGTAGTAAAGGTTGTTATTGTAGTTTAATCATTTAGTCATGTCCGACCCTTCGAGAAGCCACGGACCAAAGCCCACCAGGCACTCCTACATCTGGAATTTCCTGGACATACCTGAAATACTTCAGTCAGAAGCAGTGTCCAGGCAGAAATGTCATTTTTGACGATTTCCTTTAAAAATAGCCCCCAAACTTTTTTTTTAGAAAAAATCACTCAACAACTTTGGCCACTAGAAAAACAACTTTTCTATCTGGATTTTCACTTTTTGAAATGCGGCAGCCCTAGTAAAGGACCTGCATTGGAATCAATGCTTTTCAACTTCTTCATAAATGATCAGGAGTTAGGAAGTGAGTATTGCAAAGAGTGAGCAAGTTTGCCAATGACACCAAATTATTGACGGTGGTTCAAAGGAATAGCAAAAAGCTCCAAAAAGATCTCTCCCAAGTACAAGGATGGGCACAAAAATGACAAATTCCTCAAGATAGACTCAAATCAGTATTCCACTTTTGCTCAAGTAATGAGTAGGCTTATTGCTTATTACTGCCTGCTTAAAAGCCAAAGGGTTCAGCCTTACTTAGCATTATGCAAAGTGAAGCAGGTGCCTCAAGCAGCAGAATCGTGATGTCATGTGTCATGAAAGAGCAGAAAATGAATGTGTGTGTGTGTGTGTGCGCACACACACACAACCAAATACCAATATAATTTCAATGGCCTTGCACCTTGTCTAGAGGAGTGGTTGGATTTGCTGCTGTGCCTCAGGCAGAAAAAAATGTAACAGGATGCCTCCAATTGCATCATAATAAAGAATGGGATGTAGTACTTTGAGATTAATCTCCAACTGGTCCAGTCGACTGAGTTAGACAATATTTTAAAACCCACAAAAATTATCCTAAATGACTGCTAATGTACCTAAGTAAAACCACTCAATGTTCAGAAGGATTCAGCCAGTAAAAGTCAACCTTTACCGGAGGCTTAGACAAATTGCCAGGGAATGGAAATTCAATAATGATGGAGAATCCATAATTGACTATGGTTCTATGATTTAGTGCCAAAAATAATCTTATCAAAGGGGTTCTCCAACTGGCTAATCCAGATCACAACACACAGAGAGAGAAGCAGTTCTGCTTGGATCTCTGCCTTGCAACAGAGGAACATAAACCAATAGGCCAATTCTAAGGAGGGATGGGAAAATTTGCCCTGTTTGAAATTGTGACTATCTCACTATTTACCAAAGCTTGCAATATAGCCTTGACAGAACATGTGCCTTTCTTCTGAAAAGCCCATATTTGGTTTTCTTGTTTTGTTTTGTTTTTAATAACAATTTTAAACTCCTATCTACTATCAGGGACGCGGGTGGCGCTGTGGTCTAAGCCACAGAGCCTAGGGCTTGCCGATTGGAAGGTCAACAGTTTGAATCCCCGCGACGGGTTGAGCGCCCGTTGTTCGGTCCCTGCTCCTGCCCACCTAGCAGTTCAAAAGCATGTCAAGTGCAAGTAGATAAATAGGTAAACAGCATTTCTGTGCACTGCTCTGTTTTGCCAGAAGCGGCTTAGTCATGCTGGCCACATGACCCAGAAGCTGTACGGCGGCTCCCTCGGCCAATAAAGCGAGATGAGCGCACAACCCCAGAGTCATCCGTGACTGGACCTAATGGTCAGGGGTACCTTTACCTTTTTATCTATTGTGCACTATTCTTGAGAGTCTCCAGATCACCTCACTTACAGTCTTTACAACAAAGCCAGTATCTTGTCATCCCCATATTGCAGAAAATTGTTGCTTTTGCCTAAAGCGGGTGCCTGGCAGGAATGAGGGAGACTTGAACCATGCATTCTGTAGCTCACAGCCATGCAGTGTAATCCCATGCATGCTTACTCAGAAACAAGCCCCCCTTACTGCAGTGGGGCTCACTTCCAGATACATATGCACTGGATTGCAGCCCTAGCCACTGTACTACATCACCTCTCATCATCATTCATCATCATCATCATCATCTATGTATCTTGCCCATCAGACTGGGTTTTCACAGCCATTCTGGGCAGCTATAGCAGCCAATGCATGCACATCATTGTGCTCAGAGACTCATCCTTACTGGGTTGCCTAAATGTGCATTTGATATTGGCTACCAATGTGTAAAACTGTGGGCTTGCAGCTTTAAAAAGGTCCTTATGCTGAGTGAATATTAGCTCTGGAATCGGAGCGGCTGTAAATGCTCCCACGGCCACAGCACAGCTGCCTTGGGAGCAAGGCTTGATGAAAGCAAAAATTAAATCAAAGATAATTGATTGAAAATATAATTGATGAGGAGCTGAAAGCACTAGAGAATAAAGCCCATTCATTTCTAATGTTGCCTGGATATTGTAAGCTGGCTGGAATCAACACGCCCCAGGGTAATACTCACAACTCCACTCTGTGTGTATGTGTGTGCGCGCGCGTATGCTATATATAGTTACTTTTTTCTCCATTTACCTGTTGCAGTTGTTCAGGCTTCAGCCTGCAAAAGAAAATGTTGAATAAGCACTGCTGACTTCTGCCAGGGCTGTCTGTATTCCACACAGGTGTGCAATCTTGTATTGGCTAGCTTTCAGGCTTCATTGAAAGGGAACAGAGGCGAGCTTTTGAAGAAGGGTCAAAAGTACACAAGGGCTGGGAGGCTCATTCAGTGGGCAAGAGATGAAGGACTGGCACACTGCAGAGCTCAAAGGGTCAACCACATGCTTTGTCTGCAGAAGGTCCCAGGTTCAATCCCTGGCATCTCCCGGTAATGTGGGGAAAGACCTTTGTCTGAAACCTTGGAAAGGTACTGTCAGTCAATGTAGAATAACACTGAGCTAGATGGACCAATTGTTTTACCCGGAGAGCTTCCTTCCTATGTTTCTCTCTTATTATTCCCATGCCTTGACACACTGAAGGCCACAACTACTGTATGCTGTCAATAATGGCTGTTCCTAACATAAGACTATTAGGAAAAGCACTTTCAGCAGCTCCTGATTTTCTAAGCAGCTACCTTACATCAGGTCTTATTTGTTCATCCAGCCCAGTCTTCATCAACCTGGTGCCCTCTAGGTGTATGGGACCCAAATGTCCATCATCCTCAGCCACCAGGACTGTGCTTCATGGCTTGCCCATGCAGCAGGGGGAGGCAACTGCCTTGGGCACTGCATCTGGACCCCCTGGGAGAGGTGGCAGATCCACCCACTACCGCCTCTGCCTCCCTCTCCCCTTTCATTCCGAGGTTGATCTACACCTCCCCACTCCCATCACAACTTGCAGGGTAAAGGGAGCCCTGACCATTAGATCAAGTCGTGGCCGACTTTGGGGTTGTGGCACTCATCTCGCTTTACCGGCCGAGGGAGCCAGCATAGAGCTTCCGGGTCATGTGGCCAGCATGACTAAGCTGCTTCTGGCGAACCAGAGCAGCACACGGAAACACCGTTTACCTTCCCGCCGGAGTGGTACCTATTTATCTACTTGAACTTTGACATGCTTTCGAACTGCTAGGTTGGCAGAAGCAGGGACCGAGCGACGGGAGCTCACATTGTCGCAGGGATTCGAACCGCCAACCTTCTGATCGGCAAGTCCTAGGCTCTGTGGTTTAACCCACAGGCGCCACCCGCGTCCCTTAGAGCTGATAGTAGTTGCATTCAAAAACATATGAAGGGCAACAGGTTGGCAAGGACTGATCTAGCCTTCATCCATCCAGGTCCACTCTGGGGACCTAAAGAGAGGACTCAAAGCAAACTCTGCACCACAATCCTCAGCCAACTTTTCCACCTTGTAATTGGTTTTTGGTCTGCTTTCTCTAAGCAGCATGGCATTGATCATTGGCTTTGCTATGGACAACTTCCTGTCAGTGGCCTATTCAAACCTATTTGTTGATAATCAATGAAGTTGTGCCCTAATTTCAATCTAATACCTTCCATCTGGTCTTTAATTCACTACTTGTACCCATCCCATGGCTTCTCTGTGCCTAGGTCTGCAACAAGCAATTGGTGGACAGAGTGTTAATTGCATGGATTGTTTTAACTGTTTGGTGTTTTATTCTTCTTATTTTAAGATAATCAATATTTTGCTATCTTTTGCTGAGTCTCTGAGATAGGGTGGGATATTTGAGGCATAAGCCCAAACAATACAGAAAGGCATCAGAGATATCTGGAATTTGAACGTCTTTCCATGGTTAGGAATGCACACTTGTGAATATTTAAGGTGAAATAGCTATGTTATTGAAAATCACTTTTCATCCTTCTGCTAAGGTTTTATCAGAGATTAATGCAACCCTGGTGAGTTTGTGATATCGCAGCATGCACTCCTTCTCTTTATCCAGACAAGAGTTAGCAGATACAGTAGCTGCTGCTGCTGCTGGAGTGATTTGCATGAAGAAATTTGTAAGTGTCTTATTAAAACGCATGCAGTAAAACCTCCAAAGAAGAATGCCTAATGCTTCAAGGCCACAGAAGAGAAGGCCATTGACTTGAAAAAATAACAGGGATTATGGAGTTGGAAGGACTCCTGGATACTCTTTCTTTGGATTCTTAATTTCACCATACACCTTTCTACTTTCACCACAGAAAAATAAACTTACTGCTGCTATAGGCTCAAAAGAATTACACCATTGAAATCAAACTACCGTATTTTTCGCTCTATAACACACACCCGACCATAACACGCACGTAGTTTTTAGAGGAGGAAAATCCGTAGGCATGCCACCCGTAGGCATTCCCTCCATAACACGCACAGACATTTCCCCTTACTTTCTAGGAGGAAAAAAGTGAGTGTTATGGTGCAAAAAATACGGTACATTTGGTGATACTACTCTGATCATTCAGCTCCCCCCCCCAATGCACGCACACTAGAAAGCTTAATTGTTTCCAAATCATTACAAGAGTGATTGATTTCAAACTACGTTCGAGGGAATCCTGAGGTTCAATAGAAGCTTGTCCATCATCACTGACTTTTTTCCTTCAAGACACCAGAAAGCTTTGGACATATTTGAGGAATTGTCAACAGCTGATATTGGGCAACAGTGGGCCAATCAACCCAGAAGATGTCCCCTGTTGGAAGAAAGTTTGAAGACCTCTGCAGTTCAGCATCAGGACTTGGCAATAATTTCCCAAACTATTAATCTCAGTGATGGATTGTTTAAGAATTAACAAGCAATTCCAGCCAACGATTATGTTTAAAAGAGAATGGCACAATTAAATACAAAACAACCCCAACCCAACACTGATGTTGAAAAGACAGGTGTGAGTATATTAGATTGCAGCACCCAAATATGGCAACACAGAACATTTTCTAACTCTCCCCAGTCACCCTTTCTTTACATCAATTAGCACAATATTTTTCTTCTTTACCCTTCATTATTTCATAGCTGAATTCATTTTTTGCAGTGTGGGTTTGCATACCCTGGATGTGTGACGTGGTTAAACTAGAGGCTCTTGCAGGATTTGTTGGTGTGATTTATCTTTTTTCTATTATTTTATTTACATATGAGATCTGTGATATAAAATATGCAAAGGAATTTCAAGCTGGGTAGAACACCATTGGTGTTCAATTGCAATGATTAACTATTCTTACTGCTGAAAAAGTGAGCGCTTCTTTCAAAGTTGAATTGCTTCAGCTTCAAGTCCTTGCATTTTATTATATATTTTTCTTCAATCACGGGAGATGAGACAAGCACTGAGATTTTGGCACCCAATACATGCTCCCTGGAAAGTGTTTACACACTGAAAGAGCCTAATCTTGAATCTTTTTTTTTTTTAAATGAAGTGTGCTTAGCTCTGAGGCTCATTTTCCAACTCTTGAATAATTCCTTTAGCTTTTCTCAGTTCTTGACAAGTTCTCCCCCACTAAAGTACGGTAAGTGCATTGCTAGAATGGCAAGATCACTTCTGGGCACAATGGAGAGGCTAAAACTGCAGTCCTAATGTTTTACACATCTTGCCTTCTATCAACAGCAAGACATCTCTGATGGTCATTAAGATTTCCTGCACTCTGGCACCCAGCTTGTATGAAAACCCCTCCGTTGGCTTGACACATTATAATCTCACTAGTCAACCCAATGTCCATGCATTTTGCAAAATATAGATCTTCTATCATCACAATAATTACCATCCCACCTTTATGTAACAGACCCCATGAACGTGCCAATCTTGGTGTCTGCAGCAGGCTCACCTTCTGCAAGAAAGCCATTATCTCACCCAGGCAAATAGTCATGCTAGTCACAATTATAAGTCAATGTTCTTCTGTTAACATCACTTCACTCGTACAATCCAAATGGTGCTCGTGTTTAAATGACACCCTTGGATACAATGGGAGCAATTTTGAGTTTTCTGATGAGATTGAAATATGAAAACCAGCTGTGGGAGATTGCACATCTTCTATACAAATGATTTATTTCACCCAGACTCTTTGCTACACGCACTGGGAATGGGTGATGGATTCCAGGGGTTCAGTGAGATAAGCATCGAAGTTCAGATTCTTATTTGCATATTATCTTCCTGAATTTTAACATCCTACATGCCTTGCATAAAAGTTCCTGCCCTCTGGGAGGAATACTGCTGAATCCCACTGGCGTGCAGCGTTAAGAAGAGAGAGAAAGAGAGGCTGAAAGACAAATACAGGTGGAAGACACATCATCTGCAAGTAGCACTCCTTAAATGAAAGGTCTCTAGGGTTGCTGCAGGATGGACAGGTGTTTGTATGTGTACACATACACACCAAAAAACATGAGTGCAGCTGGGTTTAGAACATAATATTTCTGTCACTGGGTGCTTACCAGACTGGGTGTTTACTTAACTGGCCACACATACATACATTTTAAGACTCTGGTTAGCAAGCAGTTTTGCTGGAGGACCATTTTAACAAGGGAATGGGGGTAGAGGTGGGCCTGGCAGAGATGTACTAGTCACCTAGTTGCCATAGGTGTTGCTCATCCATATAGTTCTTTTGTCTCTATGGTTGACAAGAAGATGAAGGGGCCAGATAGAAGATTCAGGACAGACAAAAATGTTTCCCCCCCACATAGCGCATAGTCAAACTGTGGAATTTGTTCCAACACGAAGTAGTGAAAACTATCAACTTGAATGTACAGTGATTGTCTGCAGTATTGTCAACCCTTGGAAGATGACAATACAGTACATTATAGCCAATGGGTACATCCATCTCCTGCTGGTTCTGCTAAATATGTTCTTAAGATGGAAATTCAGATCCTAATCATAAAGGAGCTGTTGTGTCATTTATTCTCAGCTGCATGAGCAGTAGTAGCTCAGAAATGAAAGGCATTACAGAATGGAAATACTAGCTGGTGGTACTAAAAGGTTTGGACTGTGTTCTTCTATAGAAATTAGTACAAAAATTAAGGGCAAATGAGGGACAAAAGATAAAGGACTCATTTGAAAAAAAATGTAAAGTGTTTATTGGCTAAACAAGTGTAAAGGATAATGCCTGCCCCCTGCCCTTGGTATACTGTACACTAGACTATGGATCTTTTGAATTATCTCTATATATCAAAATCTTGCAAAGAAAACACAAAGGAGAAATAAAGTATTAAGGTTATCAGTATGTATAGTTGTTGAGCTGTCTTACACGTGCTATGTTAATGGCTTACACTTTGCATCTGTTTTGTTTGATTTATTCTTAAATTGAATTTTCCGAAAAGTTTAATAATGAGATAAAACAATGTCAACACACTGATCTATGTTGAAATGCAGCTGCCTTACAAAATGACATGAAGAGTATCACCTCTTTATTCAGCACTTCTTCCTTTGCATGTCATCTTTAAGACAGACCTGCTGATCTGCCTGACCTCATGTATACTTTGTTGACCGTGCTACTAAGACAAGTCAGCACTGGATGAGTCAGCTGAATTCCCTTCGCCACTATACATGACTATCACAGCATACAAATTCAGCTCTGGATCACTCTTGCTCCAAATTTTAGCGAAGAACCTAGTGGAATTTTCAGATTTCTCTATAAACCACCCTGAAATAATTCAGAAGATTGCTTACTCTGATGTTGAGCAGAAGAACAGAGTATACATACTATACCATATACAAACTATTCACTCCTTACTATGAACTCTTTAGACCAGGACTGGAGATGCTGTGACTCTCCAAATGCTGCTGGAATTCAAATCCCATCAGCCCCAGGCACCATGGCCAATGGTCAGGAATAATGAGTTATAAAGCAACAACATCTAGAGGGACAAAGGTTCCCCATCCTTTCCTGAGACCACATGGTGTATTTTAGTTAAAATCAACGGTGTGACCAAATAATTTTTTCTGCCGCTGTATCCCTGAGGTATGTTGGATCTGGATCCAAGTCTTCTGTAGCAGATGAAGCCTGACATGGAGTTCTGTTGACCAAGGAGGGACAGTAGGCTGGGCTCCCCATATTTAAATGAAGTATGGCCAATCCAGCAGACTTATACTGCCTGCCATTCACAGGGGCTGATAGGGGGCTGATATGTATTGGAACTCAAGGTGTCATATGTGGGGTTCTCAGGTGGTTTCCCATTCAGCACTGACCAAATCCAAATCTGCTTGTCTCCAGCAAGTTTGCTGCATCTTTTGCCTTCAGACCATACCCTGGGACACCCTTCTTGCTTTCTGCACACGAAGATTCCTCTGAGACTTGACAGTAAGTCATTGGCTAAGTCCCAGACTAACTCTATTCCAATTAAATGTTCATTTATACTGAATATACTCCCCCACTCCAATCTTGTATTGCCAGGTGCTCCATATCTCCCTCTGTTCCAAACATCCCTTATTGTGTGACAAATCCAATTTTGAATGTCTAAATTGTGGGGAAAGTAACAAAGAGTCTTGTGTAACCCAAAGGACTAAACATATGTATTAAGTTTTTCTGGATTCAAATCTACCTCATCAGATGGAAGTTATGGTCTATTTGTAAAAATACAACTCAAAACAGAGTCTGATTTATAGGCAGATGACCTGCCAGGTGTCTGCCAGGTGTTTTGGGTTTCGGGGGGATATTGGGCTCAGGGGGTGCATGTCATGGGCTATTTCAGCCTGCCCCGATCTGTTGTCCTCTGTATGTTGTTAGACTCCAGCCCCCATCAATCCAGCCAGTATGGCCAAAGGTCAGAAATGGTGGGAGTTGTAGTTCAACAGCATCTGGAGAATATGAGGAAGGCTGGCGCATCTATTCAGCTACCAACTTAACAGATGAACCCATTTCATATAGCACAATTGAATGCAGTTATGGATCCTAACGGTAAAGCTTTTGTCCTATATGACAAAGGTAATTCATGCATGCATGTCATGTGGCGAAGTTGTGAAATGGGCTATAAATTCAATATAACTATGTTTTCCAATGTTGAACTAAACGAGGTGTGCATGCCAAAGAAGACCTGGAATCAGGTGCACCAACTCTAGGGGGCTAAGGTGCTTTTGGCCGCCTCAATATTTGTTGGAATGGGACAAGGCCCCCCCAATGTTGAGGGGGCAGAGGAGGCCAACCGTGGAGCTATGTGCAATGCAGCTTCAGTGGCTGACTCCTCCAGAAAGCTCGGCCTCCTCTAGACAATGCGACGTCACATTTGTTTGGTGTGCGCCAGCACCCACCCTCAATCTTGGGAGCAACTTGGTGCCTCTGACTGGGATGCCATTTGGTTGGGGGGGGGCAGGCAACTTTATCATTATTATTACTAAAAAAAAAGAGGAAAACCTCTCACCCCCACCTTATAATCCAAGAAAAGCTCACATCAAATCCTATCAGGATAAAGCAAAATAAAATAATAATAAATAAAAGGTCCTGAGGGCAGTAGGTGTTTCTGTAAAAGGCAAAGTTCACTGCCCAACTGGATTAAAGGAATTCACAGACAAAGCAAACTCTGCAGATTACTCCATAGCAGTTCCCACATCTTCCCCCTCTGCTTTTTGAACATCATGGCATTGCTGATGCTCCTTCCCCCAGCAGCACAATCCAAGTAGAAAAAGACCTAGTGCTTGAACAGCAGGTCCGTGTCTGCCTGCTACATGAAGCCATTTGAGCTGCAATTTTCTCTCCTCATGCTGAGAAGTCAATATGGCACAGAGCTATTTGCAGGAGGGCTACCTCACACCACTCACAATTTGAGGCCATTTTCTTCCACCGAAAGTTCTACTTATGGGAAGGGAACAGAGTATGCTAGCAGAACGAAATTCAATTACCCAAACCCTGTGACTGGTCATAGTTTGCCCTCTGGCCAGAAAGAGAGAAATAGAAATGACAGTGATCTATGGATCAACTCCCCCTACCACTCAAAAGAAGAAGAATTAAATGAGCTTATTACATGACTAGTGAGAAGAACTCCTGCTTGATGGGCTAGGATCTTCTCTAATGAGGCCAATTGTTGACAGAGAGCTCCTGCTCTTAAAAAGGAAGAAAAAGTCTATTGATACTAAGCAAGAGAATATTGATGTGAATGGTTTGCTTCTTGCTAAATGGGTCAGGCAGATCTCTGGACTTGGACACAGGGAGAGCTATTATTGTTAGATGCTGTAGCATGGAGGGGATGCAGATATGTGGCTCTCCATATGTTGCTGGACTCCAACTCCCATCTTTCCTGACTATTGGCCATGCTGGCTGGGGCTGATGGTCCTTGGAGTCCAGCATCTGGAGGGCAACAGGTTCCCTGCCCTTGCTGTAGCAGAGCAGTACAAAAAGACTAACAATGCAATCCTAACTGTATGCAGTTAGAATTGCAGCCTAAATCATATTTTTTTTGAAAATTATACTCTGTTCTCTATGGTCATATACACCCATACACTGATGAAATATTCATCCAGCAAATCCTAATCTGAGAAACGGTGTCTACTCAGCTACAGAACAAATATATTTCTAGAGACTGTGAGCACATACAACCCAGGGTGTCAGTGTGGTGTCTTGCCAACGAGTTCGCCTTTGCTGAATTCCCACATCTGATCCTTGGAGCCTCCTGGTCCTCCTGTTCCTCTTTCTTGCTGTTCACTAACCCCATCCTAACAAGGTGGAGACAAAGCAGCAACCTCCATTTGCTTTGCATTCTCTTTCTGGTTGGTTCTAGGGTTCTGGGGGTTTAAGCCCAGTGGGAGAAACAAGTGAATGAATAGTGGTGGTGACAGCAACAGTGAGGTGAGCTCACTCAGGGTGGTGGGCACCCAGGGCATCTTGCTGAAATATTTCCCCTCCTCTAGCCTGAATCCATTCATTAGATATGTTGAGTTGAAAAAGTGAAGAGTGGGTGGTCATTGATTGTGGGGATCATTCCTAACTGGGAACGATTAGAAAGTGCTATTGCTAAATCCCACCAAAAGAATCTGAATGGACAAAGCTCAGTGGCAGAGCTGGGAACGTCCCCCCATTTGAAACCCTGGGGAGCAGCTGCCGGTCAGTGCAGACAATACAGAACTAGGTGGGCCAATGGTCTGACACAATATGAAGCCATCTCCTATGTTCCTAAGATGTGGAAACCAAGTGGGTGGAAAGGCTTTGACTTGGCTTTGTATAAGTTCACCAACGTAATTTGTGCTCTTTAATTTAAGCAGATCACTGAAATAGCACACAACTGAAGGCTGGTCAGTCACAACTCTGAGAAGCGCCACACTCCCAGCCCCAGCAGGAGCAATGGAAACCTAACCCAAGGGATGGGGTGATGCGTTAAATTCATACCGAGAGAACACTTTGCACATCAAAAGCACTACATAAATGTATTTACTTAGTTCATATATTTTATTTTGCCCTTCCAAAGAGAATCATCTATATTTCTTCAAATGTTTTCTTTTTAAAAAATGCTTGCTTGTGTATTTTCCTCTCTGACATTGCTTTCATGAAATCCAGCTTATTTTAGATTTGGAACTAAGTGCAGACATTGGGGGGGGGGGGATGTTGACCAGGAGACAGACTGCAGCTTCATTGATTCTGTCCAGCTCCAGTAAAGTTAAAATGATGAAATAATGCTTTCACCCATTTCACTCTAAAAGCAACACAGTACAGAAGTCAGCCAAACTCCTTGCTTATATGTGCACACCCAGATAGCCTCTACAAATACCATACTGACTCTTGGGCTCCTACTGACTGCACACGTAACTGGACACCTGGATTGAGTCAGGCCCATGAACAAGGCTTTTGATAATCATGACAAGTCATCATATTATAACCACTAAGTACATATTACTAGGAAAGAGACATCGCTCAGTAGAGAACACTTGCTTTGTAAGCCTTAAAAGGGTTCCAAGTTCAGATCCTTGGTGTCACCAGGCAGGGCCAAGAAACACCCCTGTAGAGCTGCTGCCAATCAGTGTGGGCAATATTGAGCTAGATGGATCAATGGTTTGACGTGGTATACAGCAACTCCCCAGGTTGCCAGCCACTTTCTTTGCAGCTCCACACAGTGTCTGCCACTTCAGACACTGTAGCAGCCTGTCTTCACCAATACTGCACTAGTATTGTTGAGATGAACTGTGCAAGTGCCCACTTTAAGAGTAAGGGCTGTGTGTTGCTCATAGAAACACCAGAGAGAACATCTGGAAATGCATCTTACATGAAGATAACAAGTATCTATATATTAACAGAGACTAGGAAGATACTAGGAAGAGGACACACTGCTGAGCAAGGAGGGAACATGACAGACAGAGGTTGTTCAGTGATGCACTGCATCCTACGGTTTTGCCAAGATAAATTTTGAATGGATGCATCTTAGTTATTAAAAGATTTCTCAAAAATTAGAAGCTTGAGGCCCAAATACGAAGATAGTCGCAGAGTTTCCAGACAGCCAGTTACAATAATAAAACACTCACTCACTCACTCACTGCTCTGGTTGAAGGAATAGTATCACCTCAAAAGAGAACAAGTAAGAAGTCATCTAAATATGGGTCATGTTTGGGTGGGTGTGTTTGCCCTGTTTTATCACGTGCTGGGGGTCCAAAGCCATGGCCACTCCTATCCCATGACTCTTCATGAGGGCTGGGCCTCCATGAAGGCACATTTTTGCAATATTGGCATCCAGCATAAAGGACTCACTATACCTCAAGTGAGGCTGAAAATTCTGCATGTTTTCGCTGCGGCTTATTGAACATGTTCTGCCATGAGATCCCAGGATCTCCCCCAAGTTCTATGCACCCGTTGCTTTGATTACATACTCCAATTTACTCAATCCAATTTTTCTGTTCTCTCACATTCAGGGATATTTATTAGAATAAATAGATACAACTTGTATATTGTCTAGATATATGTTCACCTGTTGCTGCTCAAACTTGTTTGGTGCATCTCCCAAAAAGCCAGTGAACAGAGACAGTTTGTGGAAACAGGAGCAGTCACAATGATTCTTCGATATGCAAGCAAATAAATAATAAATATTTTCAGACAAATCCAATGCCTGAAATCGGCAACCACAGCTAGGAAGTGCTGCAGGTTATGCATGCCACTGCCAAAGATCATGTTTGCCCATGAGAGTGCATGTCCCAGTTTGCATGGACACACAAAATTATTGTGCAAACTAATACCTAAAGACATGGGCTCACCTCTGCCTGGCAGGTGGGGGTGACTCTGAGGTGAGTCTCTGTTTCAATTGCTCTGGACATCTGAGCTTAGACAGATGAATTCTACAAAGAGCAGGACCTTCTCCATGTTGGCACCCACTTGTGCTTATTCAGGAAATGTGCTGTGAAGCTTTCTTCTTAGACTTTTGTGGCTGCTGAAGACACACTGCCATGGATTAGCTTTAGCCTACTTGCAGATGATTTTTTCCACGTTTAGTCCCAAGTCACTTTCAAAGCTAGATGATAGATACAGTAGACAGATAGACAGATGCCTTTCATCTTTCTCCCTCCTTGCAAAGGACTGGGTGTTATTCTCTCCCACCCCGAGATGCTATCATCTCCCTTGCCTTGTTTTATTTAACAGCTTTGTTGGTTTTATTCAGCAGCCAGAAGAAAGGTGATTTGATGAGGCTCATCTTATGGCTCGGGCCATGCTGACCTGCATCTTTCATTTTCTCTCCCTCTCCCTTTCCCCAGCCAACTGCAGTAACAAGAGCTCAACAGTTCTAAAAGCAATCGATTCAGAGGTAGTGCGGGACAATTACCAGTCCGGATGCCTCAGAGTACTTCCAGTAAAAAACAAAAACAAAAAGACCCGACGGACGGATGAACCAAAGGTAAGGGTTCTGAAGTTAGACTGTCCTCTCTTCTGCACAAAGCTTTTTTTGTTTGGTGGTGGTGGGGAGACAGATAAGGGATTTGCAGCCCCAGTTCAGGAACAAGGCAGTCAAACAACAACAAAAAGAGGATGGAGTAAGCAAAGAACAGTAGACAAAAGGGACACAGAAACACGGGAGCAAAGGCACACAGGAGCAAAGCTGAGCCCAAAGTTTTCCTTTTAATTTGTTTTGGCTCAGAAAGGAAACTTGGGAAAAAACTAGAAGCTCCTTCCTGGATCACACTTACCACCTTCTCGGAGCCCCACCAACAATGGAAATGTTCCTCACTGCTGCTTGGTTTCATTCCTGCCTCCTCACCAACAGCAGTGCAAGGGAAAGAAGTATCACCCTCACTCTGATTTGCCCTGTGACATCTCACACAGCAAAATCTCATTGGCTAAGCGGCATCATCTTGAAGAGGAAGAATGGTGCTGAGAAGCAAAGAGGAGTGTAGCCATCACCGGCTTGAAGAAAAAACTTTTTTTTTAAGTACAATAAGGCTGAGCCCTGAGGCAGCACCTCTGCCCTTCCATACCCCTCCACTTTGCACCAAGAAAGAGAATGAAAACTGCATCTCATGTAACATAAATAGAACAGAAGGAAAGAATATCATTTCTCAGGCATGCACACGCCAACACTCGGTGCTCTCAGGCGAGTTCTCATGCCAAGCACAGGTAGTCTGAGAAATGGCATTTTGATTAGCCAAAACTTGGGTTTCCAAGGACTGGATATCAAAAGGCCCAGCCAATTGCCTCACCTCCTCCCCTGCTGCTGTTGGAATCAAATGCCATCAGTGCCCTGGTGCATTTTTTATGAGCGATGCACTCAGTCGTATCAAGAAACACTGGAAGCTTCCTGAGGGATGTATTAGCACAGAAGCTTGCTTCCCCCCGCCTATCTCTGTCTCTCTCTCTCTCTCTCTCTCTCTCTCTCTCTCTCTCTCTCTCACACACACACACACACACACACACACACACACACAACACCTATCCCAAAGCCTTCAGCCTTCACAGCAACCCACTCTCACTCCAAACTTTCCCCCTCCAGGGCCTGGGCTAAATGCTTCCATTTATTCAAGTCAAAGCCGAGAGGGAGGGCATCACAGCAAAGGCAGTGAGCGGCAGCACCCTGGGCTTTCCTATCACTCTTCGAGATGGTAATAAGATCCTGGAGTGCTGGGATATAAAAACACCGATACAAAAATAAAAGGGAGGCAGCAACGGGAGAGATGGGCCCATAAAGCCATCTTCACCACCATCTCACTTAACGCTGCATTTCCACTAGTCCCATTAACCTAAAATATTGCTCATTGGAAGTGATTTTTAATGGCCCTGCTTTGGTTGGAAAGGTGGGGCGGAGGCATCCTTGCAACTAAAGGAGTTTGTGTTATTTACCTTGGCTTTATAACCTCTCTCTATCTTTCTTTCCCTCGCCACCTTCTATCATCCGTCTCGCTTTCACGACCATCCCCCAGGTTCTCGTAATACGGCAGTCTGGGAGCCAAAAATCACTCCTGCTCCTATTGAAGCCAGCCCACTGGCAGCAAGCAAGATGTTCCAAGATTGCAGATTTTCGCTGCAGACCCATCTCTCAACTACGCAATGCTGCCTTGGTACAGGGTGCTCTGCATCAAAGACCTCTTTATATGCATTCTCTCCCCCAGCACCAGGGGAGTTTGGGGAGGAGATCTAAGTGAAAAACAGATAATTAAAAAAACAAACTACTCAGCAGATATGGGTAAACAGTGACAGGTACTGATGAGACCGGTAAAAATAAAAAAGAACGCGGTTGTATCACTGCTACTGAGCTATTATTATTTGAACATTACACCACCACTCCTGCAAGAAGCTATGTGTAGTGTGCCTAAGTCTGCCCCTATCCATTTATGTTTGCTGCAGCACTTTATAGGTTAGAGAGATGGCAGCTGGGTCTATGTCACTCAATGAGCTTTGCAACTGAATAAGGCTGCAATAGGAAGCCCTTTTGTGCTGCGCAGAACCGTCCCTGCACCCAATCCTGCCAGCCTCCACCCAGGGAGTGATGCCATCAGTCTGAAGATCTCTGTTACATCTGTTACATCTGACAAACATGTGGGTGGGCAAAAGTGCCAGAGCAAAGCATTACAGCATTGGGAAGGGACTGAGCTAGTCTTAAAAAACAAAACAAAAACAAACCCATCTATGTGAGTTGTTCCGAAGGGCTTTTAACAGTGACCATTAATGTGTTGTTGATAACATAGGCAGCCTGGCATCAGTAAACCAATTAACCCATGTAACGTGATAAAAAGCCTTTGTCTTGATTCAATTCATATGTGATAGCACTGGCATCTTGACGCATTGAAATTCAGAGGTTTCAAATTCCAGTCTCCCTTTGAAAGTTCCTTTGTTTCAGTGTGGACACCTTAAAGGTCAATAAAGATGGTCCTGAGAGGCTGAAACGTCTCCCCTACTGTTTTCTGGATATTGTCAAGCTTCTGCTAGTTAATTCAAATTACTCTCCCACATGACCAGCAATTCCCAATTTTAAAGATTACCAGTTCAAACACGAATCAAGTCCACTGTTTGGAAACAGCCTGTGAAAGCCTTCCTCCCTCCTTCACAATTCCTTCTCCAGCCATGGGCAAGGAAGTATGAGCCTTGGAGGTATTTTCTGTTTTAAAATAGTGAATCATAAAAGTTGAGCCTTGGATTACTGATGGAAAAGGCTTGATGAATAGTCCTGGCTCGAGTGATAAACTCCAATATCAGAAAGTAAATCTAGTGGAAAAGAAAATCTACCTATCATTCTCACTCACCGCTGCAAAGGCCATATTGGCAGCTAGGATTTATTTTCTTAATTCTGAGCATTTACAACTCCCTGTGCCTCCCTCCATTACCTGCCTGCCTGCCTACTCACCTGCACACAAACTTTAGTCCATTTCTTCAATTGGCACAACCTGACCTTTAATTCCAGAGTAAACATTGTCCAATGGCTCCACTTCCCAACCTGGGTTTGTCCTTTTCCCTGCCTGTAAAATGCAAAGCGGTGTGCACAGCCTCTGCCCTTTGACCAAAGTCAGCCAGAAGTATGCCTGAATCTGGACTTCATAAGGAGACTATGTCTTAAAACTACATGGGTTTGGTATGCATTGAGTAGCAGAACCGTTCCAGCCCAGTGAAGACAGTGCCTATGGATGCTCCCAAACTTGTTAGATTTCAGATTTCCTGCTCTTGTTTCTGAATAGGAACTGGTGCACTAGCAATTCTCAGTTCTTGCAATTTTTAAATTTCCAAATTTTGAATGCAGCAGCATTTCAGTGCCTTTGTGCCATTTTCTAAACTCTACTTGAACAATAAGCATTAACACATACTGTAAGCATTGGTAAAATGCTTCAAAGGAAGGAAAAGAATGAAAGAAAGAAAAAGACATTTTGATGAGACTGTACGGTCAGTTACATCAATGTTCTTTTTGCTTGGTGTTCTACCAATTCACAGGAGTAAATGAACAAACAGAAAACCACACACTGAACAAATCCTGATGCATTCATACGTACAATTACATTGATCAGCCTGGGTGCATCAGTAAAGCAGAAAGCGGGGGTGGGGGTGGAAAATAACTGAAAGAACTGAACAAAGCAATACTGTGCATACTTCAGTTCTAGGATTACTTTTAGAAATTTTCCTAGCTGAAAAAGAATTCAGGATACTTAGCAGAGTAAAGTCATGGAACAGAATGAGAGAAATCTCCTCAGACCAGTTTCTAAGGTTAGTTCCATCTCGCGACTCTTCAAGAACAGAACCTTATGCAAACATTGCATATGTGGGCAAATGTTAGGGGCCCTTTGGAGGTTCCCCCGTGTGACCTGCACCATCCCAAGTAGTGGGCTCTCTTTGGGGCTAGGGAAGCAAACCCCCATGCAGGGCAAAGGATTCTGTTCCAATGCCACTGGAGCTAACGCCGATTCAAATGTCCAATTGAAAAAGAAATTGATTCAGAAGGATCCACATTTTAAAAAATAAAAATGATGGTTTTAGCCCTTGAACATGTACTAGGTAGGGGATTTGGCCACCTGGACCACTTTAATTTGACCCATACGCCTTAACTGATTATAGAGTGGGTGGAATTACATCACTTTTGATTGTGCAATAGTTGCTCTGTGCATAGAGAGCCCATTCACCTGAAATCTTTTTGCTACACATTTAACCCTGAGTTACCACACATACCCCATCGTATTGATTGTTCAAGGCATTGCATGAGTGTCTGTAGCCCCCCAGCTCATCATGAAGGTGGAGTCTACAGGTGGCCAGTTCTCTATATGGTTAGAGCCACTACATCTGAATTTTCTAAGATGGCATCATTCATTAAATGGTCTTAGAATTCCAGCCTAAGGCCACAATTCTCAGAGTGTGTGATGCATGGGCAATATAGATAGATAGATAGATAGATAGATAGATAGATAGATAGATAGATAGATAGATAGATGATAGATAGATAGATAGATAGAGTTTACGTTCATGTATCATTGTGAATCAGGTATGTTCACCTTTAAAAGCAAAATGGGTCTAATTTCCCCCCTATCCCTGCTATACTCTGCTCTCCCACCATGCAGTCAAAGCATATAGCTTGAATTTCTGCACAGTCACACAAATGGAAGGCAGCAACATTGGAGATTCAGCAGCAGACCATCAAGCACTATCAGCGTGCCTTGGAAACATTAACGGTGCCTTCATAGTTCTGCATGCTTTATCACTAGATGGTGCTTCTGCCATTTCCCTCCCCTTTTGGGCATTTTGCTGGCATCCTTTCCAAAGCATCATGTCCCAGTTTCATAGAAAAGGTGGCCAAGTTCCAACAGTCCCCCTTTTTGATTCTATGAACTGAAGTGTCTTGGGAAACCTCATATGCTGGCAAGCAGAGAAAAGTGAATTGGAAATGTGCCAAACAATCATTTCCTGCTTGGGAGGTACCTGTTCAAATCTAGGAACCATTCCCAACTGGAATAAGCCACCTTCTGCTTGTATTATTAACAACCCCAAATGCAATTTTATATACATTTCAGATTAATAAATGAAACTTGGCTAGTTTCACTGAACTGTAGCAAATTATATTTAGCCTCTTCCACTTGAAAGTTGCTGATACAGAAAAGGAGATATAGGTGCTTTATTGCATCCCACAACCTCTGCCAAATGGAGATGGAAGATTTTAAACAAATCTTTGCAGTCTCAAAAACAAGTATACAACATTTGCTAACTGACAAAAATGTACTAGTCCACTTGGGCACAAGGATCTTCAAGTTCCCTTCCAATTCTATGATTCTGTGAGACTAGTGGGGCTGATCTGAATGTCTATGCTTACTGGTTTTTCAAACACCTTTGTCAGCATTAAAGGCCAATTCCCCTTTCTTTTCAGTGATCTTGTTTGAGGAGAAGAAATGCTTTGTATATTCAAGGAAGCACTGTTTTCACTTTAAAATGGGCTTCATTTTTCCTTAGTGACTTCAACATGGTCACTGTTTGATCCTTGATTGGTTGGAAGAAGAAGAAGAAAACCCAAGTGAAAGGGGCAGTGTCAACAATTAGGTAATCAGAGAAGATGCTGTACCAGTAACATCAAGGCTGTAGGTGGAAGGTTTCATAGATGTACTTGCTTTCCCACTCCTTGGAGCAACAGTGGGAAGCCCAATGTTGTCTGGTCTGGGTTTCAGCTTGGACTCACTGCTGTCTCTGTGCCTGAGGTCCTGGAAGGAAATGTGGGTGTCTAGAGCTAGTTGGTGCAATGTATCAAATTCTCCAAATCTGCAGATTTCCAGATGTGACATCGAAGAGTGACATCCCAGAAGTCTTCATGGCCTTCACAGATGCTTGGACCTGTGGTGGGCAGCTGCTGCTGCACATCTAAGATTTCAGGTTCCACTTCATTATACAATGAACACAGCAAGCTGCCTTATGCAGAGTCAGGCGGTTCGTTCATTTAGTCCAGTATTGTCTACAATGATTTGCAGCAGCTCACCAGGGTCTTAAGCAGGTGCCTTTCCCATTGCCTGCTACCTTATCCTTTTGATTAAAGATGCCAGGGAAGGAATTTGGGAGAGGGCCAACACTGGCAGAACTTTTGGTGTTGAGCTCCAACTGATTCGACAGAGCAGCTACAACCAAGTTCACCTCTCTGCCCCAATAGTTATTACCATTATTGCATTTGCATACTAAGGAAAGAATCCCGCTGCTATATTTGTAGAAGCTCATTCTGTGTAAGCTTGCAAACTGGGGACTAAAGAGAGGGGTGGAGCCTATGTAAGAGGAAAAGGCTAACGGGGTGCTTTTAATTGGAGAAAGTGAAGAAGAGGAGGAGGAGGAGGAGTATGGATTTGATATCCCGCTTTATCACTCACCTTAAGGGGTCTCAAAGCAGCTAACAATCTCCTTTCCCTTCCTCCCCCACAACAAACACTCTGTGAGGTGAGTGGGGCTGAGAGACTTCAGAGAAGTGTGACTGGCCCAAGGTCACCCAGCAAGCTGCATGTGGAGAAGCAGGGAAGCGAACCCGGTTCCCCAGATTACGAGTCCACTGCTCTAACCACTACACCACACTGGCTCCCACTGGTGCCTTGCTTTATCACAGTTAAGTAACAGAATTGAAATTCATTCGGAGATCATTTGCACTTAGCTGTCTTCAACCGTTTATACTGAGAACTTCAATAGATCTTCTGATGGGTCAAACAACATGACATGACTAAAATGGAAAAATGCTAATGAGCAAAAAATCTCCCTGAAATATTAGCACAAGCTTATAAAGGAAACTCTTCTGTCTAAAAAGGCTCACTTGCAATATAGAGGTTGGGCAGAGAGATGGTGATGTAGCATTAGGAGTCTGCAGCATTTACATGACTTGGTGGCCTTTAGGTTCCCATTTAGAGAAGCTGTTTATTCAGCTATACAAGGAGCAGGCAAAATATCAGTCCTTTGATAATATAGTGAAGTAGTCCTATTAGGAGGGCCATTTTGTATTTAACTCCCCCCCCCCGACATGAGTATTTATTAGCATGCATTTTGGGGAAAGCATGTATAAGGCTCTACATCTTTCTTTGTATGCACATTGCAAAAGCTGATGGCTAGATAGAAGCTGTCACTGTGCCACTGAAGCTCCATAACTCTGCATCTGGCATCTAGAGAGTGTACAGGAAACACACCAATTTCGGCAAAATTACTGAGCAACAAAACTCATGTCCCACAAAGCACATATACTATCTCCTACAGTTTCCCATTCCCCCCGCCAAAGCCTCCAGCCAACACCAAGATGCGCAGCTCTCCATAAAGCACAACTTCATTTCATTGTTTGCTCCTCACTAGGTCCTTTATGCATTTTCCATCTCCTTTCTTGTTGCTGACTGTCTCAAAAATTTAAGGCATCTCCCAGTGAACAGTTTATGGCACAATAAATGTACAGTTGTTACTCATTCGAGATGTAGTATACACACATCTCCCCTCAATTAAGCACCTTTTTGTTTCAAGGATATCACTTCCCCAGTGGTGTAGCGTGGGGGGTGCAGGGGGGCCAGCCGCACCGGGCGCAACATCTGGGGGTTAGGGGCGCAAATCCACAGGTTAGGGGGCGCAAATCCACGGGTTAGGAGGCGCAAATTACTTGCCTTGCCCCGGGTGCTGACAACCCACGCTACGCCACTGCACTTCCCCCACCCAGGTATTCAAAACAGCAATATTCTATCACCAGGGAATTTTACTATTTTCACAGCTAGTACTCTCACTGCTGCTGGTTATACTTCTGCCTGTGAATGTGGTTGTGCAATTGTCGCAGATTTCTACTGGATAGTGTTCTGACATTAGCAGGTTCATAATGCCTGTGCCGTTTGATGACACTTCCATTTTGTTTTTAATATCCTTAGCCTAAATGCCTATTCACATTTACCTTACCTTACATTTGCATTACCAGTGGGACATAAAGATGAGTAGGCTAAGTCATAGTCCTCTAACAATGCTACTACAATTTTATAGTACTCATTCTATTTCTTTATCTATCCCATTCACCCTCTTAGAATAGAGAAAGATCATTCTGTTTCCTGTTTGCATCATGTTTGCATGTGTTCATTCATAACTCCATTCCATGATGGTGCAGCATTAACCTGCAATTATTATTATTATTATTATTATTATTATTATTATTATTATTATTATTAAAATCTGCATTGAATATTACAATTAAGTAATATTTAAGTACAGTGGTACCTCAGGTTAAAAACTTAATTCATTCTGAAGGTCCGTTCTTAACCTGAAAATGTTCTTAACCTGAGGTACCACTTTAGCTAATGGGGCCTCCCGCTACCGTCGCACTGCCACCACGCGATTTCTGTTCTCATCCTAAAGCAAAATTCTTAACCCGAGGTACTATTTCTGAGTTAGCGGAGTCTGTAACCTGAAGTGTCTGTAACCCGAGGTACCACCATATATGCTTTTGAATTTATTTTCTTCCAAGTTACTCATTATGTTAAATGCATTTTTTCTAAAAATACAAGCACACATGTACATGAGGACTATCTCACAAGATCTGGAGAAGTGCAAAATCTGAAAGCTGACTACATTGTGGTTGATATATTAGTCCAAGGAGGTGCTGATGCGATCAGTTCATAGCAAATTTCAGAAAGGATATATTCAACAAGTATCCCTACTCAGGAATCATACTCGAACTTAAGTCCTATGTAGCACTCTTTGCATCAGAACAAACCTCGTTGGCTCTCAAATATCTTTATGCACAAATGATCATAACGACCCTCACTTTCTTTCTTTTTCTCTCTCTCCCTGTTGCATGCAAACAGGGATCTATAGCTTCTCTCCCTGCAGTGCTTTGATGTCTGGAAAGCATAGGCTACACCTGTTTCTGCGAAGTTTCCATGGCACAGCTTCAATGATGTAGCACCTGCTGAAAGGTCTGGAGAGCTGCCAACTCTCCTCCTCCTGGACCAGACAACTGCTTTCCTATCTGCAGATTCCAGGCAGGGGCTTTGCTCTTCACGCTTGGTTGTACCCTCTCTGCTTTCCCCCCCCAAAATAAGGCGAAGGGGGCTGACAGTTGTTTGTGTGTGTGTGTGTGTTTTCTGTTTTCTCCCTATATTGGAATGTGCATATACAGAAGGAGGAATGAAACCTGATGTGGTTTGGGAGCTTGAGTAGATGGTGCCCCAGGGACATGATGTTAGTGGTTAAAAACAGAAACCTCTGTGCTTTAGCTGATCCCAAACAACATATATTAGGAGCAAGGCCAATTAAGAATAATGAATGCATACCCAATTTTAATACTTGCTTCATTTTATGCACCCTCAGTGTACGACCTCCCCTACTGCTCTTGGAGACAGGGCTTAGCATCTGATAACAATTAACAGATACTCAAACAGCATAATATACCACTTCTGCAACACCTGTGTCTGAGCTTTCTGCTTCTGTTGCTCTGGGTAAGAAAAGAGCAGGGGGAATAAGTACTGCCAGTATGTACTTGTGACAGTGAACAGGTACCCACATTTGGACACTACAATTTATTTATTTTTTAACCTTGCAGAATCCTTCCTGCTTCAACATTTGGCAAGCCAGGCATATTGCTGGTTTAGGAGTGTTAGGGAAAATAGCGCTCTGTGGCTGACTCGCACTGATGGGGATATGGTCTCAAATCACTCTGTGGGTTTGTGATCCAGAAGTAGCTGGGGAAATGTGGCTAGTAAGTTTGTGGCCATTGTAAAGTGATGCTTTCAAAACACAAATGGAAGTCAAAGGAGGGGGATCGGGGTCTGGTGGTTTTCCCTCACAACAACCCTCTTCGGCTAAGAGATGATGAATAGTCCAAGATCACCCAATGAGGTTCTTGACTTGAGTGGTCTTCCCCTAGTCCAAAAGTCTAACTCTAACCCAGTGTTGCTCAAACTTGGGTCTACAGCTGTTTTCGGACTACAATTCCCATCATCCCTGACCACTGGTCCTGCTAGCTAGTGATGATGGGAGTTGTAGTCCAAAAACAGTTGGAGTGGAATAGGTGTGTGAATCACCAAACTGCATCTGGCAGTCTTTTCAGTGAAGAATCAAGTGCCCAGATGAAAAAAGAGGATGGGACTACTGCATCTTTAATAGTTGTATAGAAGGACTATTAAAAAGGGGCAGGAGCCCCATCCTCATTTCCACTTGGCCACCCTAGTAAAGGACTTTCTGGACTGACTCTGCCAACTTAGGCTGACCACTGGATCCTTCTGGGAAGGAAGGGGCATTTTACCCACCTAAGGCTTGCTTTAGCAACAAAGTGTGCCTAAGCTCTGGACTATCTTGTGCTTTTAGTTTTGCTCTTTGCTCTTGACTTTTGGTTTGCCGCTTGATTCTGTCTCCTGGCCTGTCTTTCCATCCTTACTTGCTCCTTCTGACTGGTCCCACAGGCTCTGATCCCCAGCTCCTGACTCACCAGTGGACCTAGCCCTGACGGAGATTGTTTATGAGTTTGGTCACCCTCATGGAGGCTGGAAATGCTGCTCAGATGGTTCCATCAGTCCATCAGTTGCAGTGGCTCTGAGGATAGAAGTTCATATCTCAACAAAGTCCAACAGCAATAAAATTTGAACTCATCAACATACTTTGACCACTCTCACTAACTAGTTCTACTTTAATTGCTCTCGTGTAACCAATATGCACTTCCCATCAATTTAAACTGACAGGCTGCCCCATGCATACCCTGATTTCCTCAAGAAGCTGGGATTTCCCAGGTCATCTTTAGGCTTTTAAAATTCATTCATGTAGCATCATCATGGTGTGTGGCCCTTTACAGAGCAACATAAGATTTTTGTTGTTGTTGTTGTTGTTGTTTGCTTGCTTCTTAAATACATAGCTGAACTCTGCCCTATGTAGTTTACAATCTAGTTTTCACCAGTGCGGGGAAAACAACAAACAAGGAAGAGAAGGGGTGGGGTGGGCTGGTCTGGTTTGGTCTGGTCTGGGGTGTGTGTCCAGCTTTTTTCCCCAAGAAACCAGCTATTTACCACTTCTGAAACCCAGTGAGGAAAGGAAGAAGCAAATGACTGTAACACAGCCCTCCCCCCCACAATGAGCAGTCAAGTAACAACTTTCTCCCTAGAGGATTCAAGTAATGAATTCCTGTTTTAATTGAAGCTGCTGCCGCCGCCAATGTGTACTTTCCAAATGGGCTTGCCTCTCCCTCCCTCTCTAGGTGAAGCTGTGGAGGAAAGCTTTTAAATCAGTCAGTGAGCATAATGAACTTCAATTTCCCTTCAACAAGGGCAAAATTACAAACGTGCACTTCACTTCCAGACAATTAATTAATTTGTTTACACGACTTCTTTGCTTTGTTTTACTTTCATCGGGCTCCCCCCCCTTCTCTGTTCCTCCAGGCTTCCTAAATCTCTAAGGAGTAGGATGAACCTTCAGTGTTTCCTCTTTCTCTGAGGCGCTGACACTCGTTTTTTAAGATGCAGAATGAAGCCAAGCCCTACCAAGGAGAGAGGCCTCAGTGTTGTCAGGATAGGGCTTGAGTTGGCAGGCTCTGGTGCAGGAGGAGGAGCAGGAGGAGGAGAAGTAAGTTGATGGATGGAGCTGAACGGTGGGAACATGGGTTGGGAAAAAGAGGAAATCTCTCATTTCTGCCCAGCGTTGAATGGCTTTGGAAGGTGCCAAAAAAAGTACACTGGAGGTTTGCCTGCCTGATGTCAATATACAGGGAATTCCAAAGTGTAAGTGCTGCCACGTTAAAGATCAGTTTCTTACTTCTGTGGAATGAGTATTATGTGGAACCTTGAACACTGGCCGCACTGAATGTGGGCAATGTTCAGGAATGGAGCCAAAATGTCTGAAGTGCTTGACTTTTTAATGGAAGCCAAAGATGAGACACAGTACTTATTTAGGATTTAAATAAATTATTCCCAGATGCAACATTACATTTCCCCTCCCACTCAGCGGTTATTCATGTCAGTGTCTAATTCCATGAAGTTATTTTCATCTGCATTCCAAGTATCTCATCTCTATTTTGGAAAGACAAGCATGGTGGATCAGGAGAATGCTGTGGATGTAGTGTATCTTGATTTCTGAAAGGCTTTTGAAAAGTTCCTCATAATATTATTGTGGAGAAGTTGATAATATGTAGGCTGGATGAGGTAACTGTTAGGTGGATTAGTAGCTGGTTTACTGATCGAACCCAATGAGTGCTCACTAATGGTTCCTCATCATCCTAGAAAAAAGTGACAAGTGGGGTACCACAGGGTTCTGTCCTGGGCCTGTTGTTGTTCATTGCCATTATAAATGACTTGGATGAAGGAACTGAGAGGATGCTAATCAGATTTGCAGATGACACCAAACTGGGAGGGACAGTAAATGTCGCAGAAGACAAAATCGAGATTCAAGATGACCTTAACAGAACTGGAGAACTGGGCCCAAACTAACACAATGAGTTTCAATAGGGAAAATATAAAGTTCTGCACTTAAGCAGGAAGATCCAGATGCACAAATATAAAACGAGGAACACCTGGGTTGCAAGTAGTATATGTGAAAAGGACATAGGGGTCTTAATGGACCACAAGCTTAACATGAGTCAACAGTGTCATACAACAGCCAACCCCCCCCCCCCGAAAAACAACAACCTAGCACTATTCCAGGCTGCATCAACAGAAGTCTGGTGTCCTGATCAAGGAAAGTAATAGTACTGCTCTGTTCTGCCTTGGTCAGACTACATCTGGAGTACTGTATTTAGTTCTGGGCACCACAATTTTAAAAGAATATTGACAAGCTGGAACGTATGCAGAGGAGGGCGACCAAGATTGAAGTGAAAGCTTCCAAATTCCTTGCAGCCATGAGAGATGAAAGGGGTGGGGAGCTGTCAGCAACTAATCATTGCAATACTAAACCATGGTAAAAAGCTTTACATACACATACCCAGGCTGGCATAGCAGCAAACATGCTACTAGAGGTCTATCTAAAAGCAGGCAGAAATCAGAATCCCTTTTTAGCTTCTACCTGTACTTTATCTAAGGATGCCAAGGATACCAGACTGTAATGAGTCCCTCAGAAACAAGTGACAATATGGCTTGCCACATTCATTTAAGTATGCAGACACACACAAAAAGATACTGCTGTCGCTCACCTCTTATTAAATGAAGTATGGAAAGAGTCCATCTGCACTTAAAATGTTTCAAGCCAGCTGGCCCAATGCACACACAGTGGGAGATTTTAGAATGCATTTGGCCATTTGAAGGCTTTTGTGGAGATGAATGCTAACCATCATGAGGAGGGAGGCATATTTTTGTTCATGTATTGTAAAGAAGGGAAATAGTGGATAGAATGAAGAATAAGCCTGAGAGACTGAAAATCTTTTATTTTTCCAAAAAAGAAACTCTTAAAAATGGTCAGCCATGTAGATTTACATTTATTTTCTTAATTCCTTCTATGATTCTTTGATTTGTTTTCCCCCCCCCAGGGGCTGAGGGAAGTGAAGTTGATAGTTGTGTATGTGACACCAGAAACAGACATTATAGAAGGAGGGTCTACATGGCTAAGTGATTAAAAGAAATAATATTTCTTTTAAAAGAAACCATGATTCCTAAGCAAGACCCCATTCTGATCTGCTGACATCATGGGCACAATATTCCTACAACCCAATTGAATCACTACTATGATGTCACTGCATTGTTGACTCAAAAACATCATATTAACCACATTAACTGGGAAATAACAATATAGTGCACAGCACGTTGAGCAGTTTTTGTCAAAAAGAATATTGCATAGTTGGAAAAGGGTTCAGAAAAGGACAACCAAAATGATCAAGGGGCTGGAGCAACTTACGAGGAAAGAATACAACATTTAAGGCTCTTTAATTTAGAGGAAAGGTGAGTAACAGGAAGCATGACAGAGGTGTATACAATTGTGCGTGGTGTAGAGAAAGTGAGTAAAGTTTTTCTCCATTTCTCATAACACTAAAATGTGTGGACATCCAATGATGCTGAATGGAAGATGCAGGATAGATGAAAGACTCAGAGAATCATAGAACTGTAGCTGAAAGGGACCCCTGAAATGCAGGAATCTCAGCTAAAGCAGCCATGACAGGTGGACATCCAACCTCTGCTTTAAAATCTTCAAGGAAGGAAGGGCACCTTCTGAGGGTGCCCTTTCCGTCACACAGTAAAGTACTTCTTCACACAGCGTCTATGTATTTCACTCCCACAAGAGGCAATGAGGCCACCACCCTGGATGGCTTTAAAAGAAGATTAGACCAGGTAATAGGGGATAAGTCTACTAGTGACTATGAACCCTGATGGATAGGTTCCACTTTTAGAGACACTATGCTTCTGAAAACCAGTTGCTGAAAACGACAGGAGCGGACAGTGCTGTTGTGCTCAGGTCCTGCTTGTGGGCTTCCCATCAGCATCTGGTTGGGCACTGTGAGAAGAACGGAAGACCAGACCAGATGTGCCCTCGGCTTAATCCAACAGGCTCCTCTTTTGTTTTTAACAGTGTGGATAACTTGCATGGGCAGGTATGAATGACTAGAGGTCAAGCAACAGCCATGATAAAGTCTGGCTTTTAAACAGACTGAGTAGGCGGTTGTCTGAAGCATCATGTCACACAACCACAACCATATTCAGTTTTGCCAAATTTCCACTTCTCTGGATTTCTGAGTCACTGCAGAGCACTAGGGCTTACCTGCATGATCAGAAGCGACAGATATCTGCCTCCTCGTATTGGATGAATTTTAAGTGGATGGCGATGTGCCTCCCAATCATCTCAATTTACCCATCAATATGAGTAGCATTTGTGCATTTACTCTAGAAATAAATATCCTATTTCTGATCAATGGTTTATACACTTTTTTCTTTTCTTCCCATTGGTCTTGGTGAGTGACATGGTGAGTTTTAGTTCAAAAACCATCACTCCATTCCCCCAACAAACCAACAGTGGTCAAAGAGCAGGTAATATGACTCAGTGAGTGATGTGATGTAACCAATAGGGCCTTCCCCAAAGGAGACCACAAGCCTCAGTGCATTACATTTCACTTTGTGTCCAGTAGCCAAACCTCTGTACTGTAAACAGATGTAGTCATGCTTCAGTATGAAAATAAGACTCATAATGGTCAGCGTGCCCTGTTTACATCACATGGCAATGTAAAGAGAGATCTCATGATAAGTAAGACTGTTGATCCATCACTCTCACCCAGTACTGTCTACTCTTACTGGAAGAGATCCTCTAAGGCAGGTATGGGGAACTCTAAGGCAAATCCAGCTGCTCACAACCAATATAATAATATTTCTGCTTCCTTGCCATATGGTTGGCTGACACATTACTGGACCATTCAGTCTACTTTAATAAAAATAGAGCACACTGTCTGGAGACCCACAGAACTGTTTCCTGGTTCTTGTAACACCTTGATTCTCAGCAAATGCCCACCCCACTGGAAAAGGAAACCATAACAAAGGATTAATTACTTTGCTCAGCAACTTGGAAAATGCTGACCTTGTACAGCAAGGAGGAACAGTAACCCACCCCTTCCCTGTTTCACAAGCAATTTTTGCTCTCTCATTTCCCTTCTCCGTTTTCTTGCTAAAATTAAATCATGGCAGAATGGAGAAGTAACATCCTATCACCTGCTTTCTATGCCAGGCAGAAGAAAGTGTAGGAATCATAAACAAGGAAGAGGGGTGTGTGTGTGTGTGTGTGTGTGTGTGTGTGTGTGTGTCTACAGCTCCAACACAATGTGTGCTTCTCAAGTACGCTTACAAAGAGGGAATCATAGAGGAAAGGCATTTCAAAGGTCATCTAACTCATGCCCTTTGCCTATGCAGGAAACCCTCTAGTACCAAATGAGTTGAGGACAGGAGGAAGCAATGGCTCTCTGAAGAATATAATAAGCAGCTTAGCAATATCTAATTTATCGCATGTTATCCTTGCACAAAGCCCCTTTCTATGAAAAAAAATAAAAACTACCCATCACATTTTATTATTTCAAATCACTTTTCATACAGAATAAATAAATTATAAATAGCTGTCAACACAATACTTTCATGTTTATTCAGAGCAAGGCCCACTATGTTCAATGTAACTAAATTCATAAAAAGTGTTTAGGATTGCAGCCTGTGGCTATCTAAAACTGCCGATTATCATCCTTGTTTTGATTGTCATTAATTTATAACCAATGTAGGTTGACAACAAGTGTGGCCTGATCCACTTATGTTCTTGTGTCCTTATTTGCGAATGGAAGTTGGCAGTCACTATCTCATGGATAGAGAACTTTCATTGGTGAATGTAAACAATCCCCAGTTTCTGACATTCACACTTAACGTGTATATCTAAGAACAGCTGCCTGTTTAAAATGTTCTTGACTCGATGGAACAATCTTCATTCTCCTTCCCTGCTCACAGTTCTGGGGGTTTGCTCTACTCTCCAGAGCAGATATCGGAGAAGTGTAGGAGGGTGCAGTGGCAGGTACGGGGAGAGCACCATTGCGCTAGCAGGAGCCCATGCTCTGGCTTCCACTAGTGCACCAGGTTATTTGAATCCAGCCCAATGCATCCAACATCTCTACTAGGTCTACAATGGATATTCACAGCAAAGACATTAACAACCACTATTACATAATAATGCCCAAGAGTTCTGTGTTTGTCTGCTTTCTTATCCCAAACCAAACTTGCCAGCAGGTATGGGAGGGAAGTCAATACATAGTATTTGTCAGCCTTTCAGCTGGGAGAGTGTCCCCAAATGCCTCTTTACCCCTAGCAATGGCACTAAAGAAACAGCATTTCTTCCTATACTTTAGGCAGGTATCAGCGCCTATGGCTGCAGCAGCCGTTATCCCAGTCCCCATTCTCAAGTCAGACCTACTTGCAGCCAACACATCTCGCTGCCTGAATCTTCAAGAGCTTTTGCCATTCTAAGCATGTACTTGCATTCACCTCGACCAAATGCATCTCTTCTCTCTGCCTTGATGGAAAGCATATATGGGTATTCACGTCCCAAAAAGAAACTTCCACAATGATTGCGAGGATTGCATTTGGGGAAATTCATGCTCATTATTCCATACACAATCAAGTCCAAATGGTAACCTAGATATCTGAATGTGATAATTAGAAGAAATAAGCTCCCACTCCCCAGATGCATTCTGATACTATGATCTACACACATAGGTACATCTTTAGAAGACATTGTTATACATAAATACATTATATGAAGCAGGTGGTGACCAGAGGGAGAGATTTCTCTGTGGTGGTGCCTACTGCTGGCTTTGTTGTGATTTCAGCACCAGGTGAAAACTTTTTCGTTTGCTCAGGCCACAGGTGGAGAAGTGGATTTGGCCACCAGGGCAGATATTTCTGTTTGCACACATACACATCTACAGGACAAGTCTGACAGGTGAGCGAAACTGCCCACCTGTCAATCACCTCATGACATCACAATGTCAGGTGACCTTTGAAGATCATTTCCAAGCAGGTCCAATACAAACCCCCTGGCGGAGGGATTTCAAAGCACTGTCTCTCAGCACCTATCTGCTGATCTGCACAGAGACGCATCATCTTAGAAGTTCAACAGTAAGTGGTTTGTACCTATCTCCCACCTGATATCACATATGCCATTGGGGGTGTGGCAGGTGAGTATAGTTTGGGGGAACAAACCACACAGGCCAAACCAAGGCCCTTGCCAGGCCTAATTTGGTCAATGGGCTAGAGCTTTCCTACCCTAACCTATAATTTTTAAACTGTGGTTATTATGTGTTTTTCCTCCACAAGCTCTGCATTTATGTGGTTTTTAAGAATTACTTTTGCTTTCTTTTGTTTTATATATTAATAGTGATGACTGTTGTCTTAATTGATTGTTAGCTGCCCCAAGAAACTCTTGATGTTGAAGGGCATAACAAAGATATGTGAAACCAGCCTTCCTCAACTTGTTACCCAGCCCTCCAGATGTTTTGGGCTTCAACTCCCATCAGTCCCAGTCAGTGGTCAGCATGACTGTCGACAGTTGTAGATGCAGGTGGTGCTGTGGTCTAAACCACTGAGCCTCTTGAGCTTCCCGATTGGAAGGTCGGCAGTTTGAATTTGTGCAACAGGAAGAGCTCCCATTGCTCTGTCCCAGCTTCTGCCAACCTAGCAGTTCGAAAGCATACAGTGCAAGTAGATAAACAGGTACCACTGCAGTGGGGGAGGTAAACGGTGTTTTCGTGCACTCTGGCACTCATCATGGTCCTCCGTGCGCCAGTAGCGGTTTAGTCATGCTGGCCATATGACTCGGAAAGTGTGGACAAATGCTGGCTCCCTTGGCCTCAAGAGAGAGGAGGGTCGCACCCCATAGTTGCCTTTGACCGGACCTATTCAGGGGTCCTTTGCCTTTAGTTAAAAGGGCACAAGGATGGAGAAACCAACTTCGAATAACTAATTGAAAAAACTATTCCAAGGGTACATTCAGATCTATTCCCAGGCACATTTTTCTTCCGCCTCTGTTCCTCTACTTGACCTACATGCCTGACTCCAAATCCAATGCGGATTTTTACCACTCCACCCATGATTTAGAAAGGCTTTTGTCATAATGAAAAAGCAAGTGCTACCCAGCATGTTTACCTGGAGAAACATTCATTTGGTCTGTCTGTCTGTCTGTTCTGCTCTCCCCCTCTAATGTAAACTTGAAGCAATCCTCTAGACCAGGATGAGGTGTGTAGCCACAGGGGTTGGACCTGTAGCACTTGCACTGCTAGCTTCTTCTGGGTAAAAAGAAGAACCAGTTGAATTCCATTCATTTGACAGGTTGTGCATTTAGCCAATAGTAGATGCACGGTGATCCACAGTGGGCTCACCTTTAAGGTATACTTTGGGTGCACACTACATAGCCTAACTAAAGAAATGTAAGGGAAAGGGTTTAGACTTTGAGCTAACACAGTAAAGTCACAATGCTATGCTCTTTACAACAGCAACATAACGCTCTTAAAGTATTATAGAGAATAACGTAAGAGGACAAAAAGATCTATAAAGATACTTTACCTTCCCCGGAACACTCTTATTGATTGTTTTCTTTGGTCTTATTTCAAGTAGGATAATTCCTTGGGTCGGTATTGGGCTCAGCTAATTAAAGCCATTGGGGGTACAACTACCAGGAACCAACAGCACTCATCAAAATCTCATTTCATGCTGCAGGCAGTGATAAGATAGGGGCGATCCTGTTTAGCTTGCAGTGGTGTAAATCTGGGCTAGGATCCATGGCTGTGGCGGAATTACTCCCAATACAGGCCTATAATCATTCTTTGAAAGTTTGTGTTTGACAATGGATACACTTCTACCTAATTCTAAAGGGAGCTCACAATTTAATGTGAGTGAATAGGAGCTAGAATGTTACAGCTTTCTGCCAAAGGCAGCCTTGTAAAAGAGCTTCTTTGAAAAGCCTCAAAAACCTCTTTACCTTCAGGGTAAAGTAGGGGGGAAATCTACTTCCACTGATTCTAAAAATAAACATACATTTTGTTCTTGCTGTTGAAAAATACTACAAGAATGGGCTTTGGATGAGAAGATGGCTGCTGGTAATGGAATAGGAAAGTTCTTTACGTAACTTTATTCTAATTAAAGGAACTGGAAAGGCTTTCTCTTAGCTTCCACTGAGCAGTGATGACTAGGAGTGGACAGTCTCCATTCTCTTACCAGTAGAGTTATGCAACACGCCTCATAGTACAGGGTGGTTAGGTCAGCATTGTGGAGGAATTGAAGCTGGTGACTAGTCAGCCACACTCTGTATGGGCCACGAACATCATTGGCCCATACCCTGCTGGACAACCAGGAGCCATGCAACAGCACAGTGCTAATGCAGCTGCCCCACACTGCAGACCTTGCTCTGTGACTCCAGCCAATAAAAACTGGAGAAACACCTTCCCACTCAGTTGCTGCGTAACAGTGACAGCCATATATTACCTACCGCACCACCTCATTGGCTGATGCTGGTACCTATAACCATTAATCTAGGTGTGTGGCAGATTATCAGGGACCATGGCAGTACTTTGATCAACAAAACATGAGCAAGGGCCAAAGCCCCTTAAGTATAGTGATCAAACTGTTCTCCACACTATTTTCCTCACCTCAAGACCTCCCTCCTGTATTGCACACCTCTGATACTGCAGATGAGATTGGTGTAAATCACATGCCTGTCTGGGAAGAGTGTGGAAAGTCCTTTGGGGCACAGTAAGAGAGACACTGATAATATAACTGTATTCCTGGTTGTTTTATGCTTTATTCTATTTTAGATTATGGTTTTAATCTGGGTTTGCATGAGTAAGGGCATAATATAACAACAATGAATTATTTCTACTGTTTGTATCTAAGGTGCATTCTGCTACAATGTAAAGTCATGCCTACTTAATTTCCCTGCAGGCTTCTGACACCAAATACAGTCGTACCTTGGAAGTCAAACGGAATCTGTTCTGGAAGTCTGTTCAACTTCCAAAACATTCAGAAACCAAAATGCGGCTTCTGGTTGACTGCAGGAAGCTTCTGCAGCTAAGCGGAAGCCCTGTAAGCCGCGTCGGACGTTCGGGTTCCAAAGAACATTCACAAACCAGAACAGTCACTTCCAGGTTTGTGGCGTTTGGGAGCAAAAACATCCAAGTACCAAGGCGTTTGGGACCCAAACTAAGACTGTACATGAAAGGAACTGGGTTGAGACATTTGCTCCCTATTTGCTTTGCTCAGTGGCAGAGCTTGGGATCTCACATTCCAGCATGCCAAAATTGGGCGTACTCCCATCCTTTTGCACTCGATTCTAAATAATGGTTGTGGCGCCCCAGCAGCAACCCCGAGGCTCCGCACCCAGTGTGGCCGAACCTGCCACACTCTCCTAAATCCACCTCTGCTTTGTTTCATTTACTTTGCAACTTATAAAAAGAAAACAAGCTTTTTGGGAATTTAAAGAATCAAGGGCCAGGCGTACCATAAGACAGTGCAAAGCAGCTGCTTTTAGCAGCAGATTCTAGAAGGGGTGACATTTCTTGCCATTCATATCAATCTCCATTTTTAATGAGATATGCGTGCATGTGTTTCAGTTTTGTTTTAGTTTCATTTCTGCAGCTGGCCCAGAAAGAAGCAGCCCTTTCTTCTATTTAAATTTTCAGCCTCGTACCTCGAGATGGATAAATCTGGCCATTTCAGTTTCTTATGTTCCTAGTCAGTTCTACATATTTCAACATCAGTTTGCAATTAAAAAGAAGTCCACATGAAAATTCTTCAGTGAATTTATCCTAATGTGCCCGTATTTGTATGCAATTTTGCCTAATATGCACATTTTTGCAAAGCGTTTCCCCCCTAATATAATACACAATTTTCACTAATTATATGTATGCATTTAATGCATATGTAACAACAATATGTGCATTTTTTAACACATTATTTGGCTGGGAAACTGCATTGCAAAAGTTACAGAATTGCACATTTCAAATAATAGCTGTGTTTCTGTTTGTGTTTTGTTTTGGGAATTGCAAATTAGGCAAATTATGCCTTTAAATCAGTGGTGTCTTTTTAGTGTGAGGCACAGGAATACTGACAATCCCTCACAATCCAAATTACCACATTGCCTTATCTTCTTTGGGGAGGCCTCTTAAAAAGAACCTACCCACCGACCCCCAATCCATGCCCCGCCCAGTTGCCTGACACATTTTTTTTAAAAAAATAAAGTTCTTGAAGTACTCATTTCTTGGCAGGCTCTTTGTATGGCTGGGATGGAAATGAGGCATAAGCCTCACTTCTGAGCTGCTCTTAATGACTTAATTGCTCTGCAGAAGACAGAAGCTTCATGCAGCCTGGAACAAAAGAATCTGTTTCCAAAAAGAGCTGGAGTGTTGGGCTTTGGCTGGCTGAGACATCAATGTTATCAGAGTGTCCATTCCTTCATATGAACGTTTAGGCTGAAAGGCTAAGCGCAAACAGCAGTGGTTTGTCTTCCTCTCCTCTCTGGAACACTTATCTGCAACCAGCGCCGACGAGAAATTACTCCTCACTGTACAAAATAAAGGAGGGTGGGAGAATCGATCCATTTATCTACCTTTAATCAAGCCTGTGCAGATAAATCTGGCCATTTCACACACACACACACACACACACACACACACACACACACAGCACTACCTAGCAGATGCCTGAAAAGCCACCGCATGTTGCCTGCTGTAAATTTTGCTGAAGCTGCCAAGCAGCTAAATAACGGACAATTACCTCTTTACACTTTGTAAAATAGTCCTGCGCAGGGTGAGGCAAGCAGCAGAAGAATTGGGTTTTGTATTGTTCCTTTCATCCTCCAGGTAACTGAAAGTGCTTTAACAAAGCAGTTAATTAGTGGCTGGCAGGGTAGCAGCTGCACAAGGCAACCAACAGCAGCCGCGCCTGGGAACAGCTTGCACCCTGCCTTGGGTTAGGTAGCAAAGCGTATTTAAGCTGAAGAGGCAGCGCTCACTGGTTTCTACCTAGTGCCTTCATGCAAGTTAGAGCTGATGTGGAAATTCACATGGGGAATCTGGCAAAATTTGGGAGTTTGATAGTTCAACGCTCCCACCCTCAAATTCAGGCTGGCATTAATTTGAGAGCCAATGAAATTCTGCTACTGACAACTCCCTCCCTCCCTTACTTGTCAGGAAGAGGAAGCCCGCATGTTTCACACATATACTTACTAAATACACGGAGATAGTGTTTTAAAAGAGAAGCACTGGATGCATCTGAGATCTTGTCAATAAAATCTGAACACTATCACACATATGCCAGACAAAAGCTGAAATCTAGGCTTGGAAATGAAAATCCACAGTGTATGTATGAAATCTAGAATATATATATATATATATATATATATATATATATATATATATATATATATGCTTTCGTAGATTTTCACGGGTACAGGAATGCAGGTTTTGGTGTCTTCGGGTGTCTTCCCGTGTAAGAGTCGGGGTGTCTGTGCGACGTTTCGACGAGGTCTCACTCGTCATCTTCAGGCTGGTGCTTTCGGCTTCCAGTTCCAGTAACAAGAAGCCGAAAGCACCAGCCTGAAGATGACGAGTGAGACCTCGTCGAAACGTCGCACAGACACCCCGACTCTTACACGGGAAGACACCCGAAGACACCAAAACCTGCATATATATATATATATATATATATATATATATATATATATATGGAAAAAATCATGAGATTATAATGCAACTGCTTCTCAAGGTTGGGACACTGTTCCCAGCAGTGTCAACTACTTTTCACACTTAAACCCCCCCTATCTGAGCTGCTGTGAATATAACAACCCACACTGGGGGTGGGAGGGGAAAGCAACTTTGTAGGGGTAGGTGAACTTCACAGATTGTTTTTTTTTCTGCTACTCATGTCCATGCAGAGATGGGGAATAAATTTTATTCTGTACACTTTTAAAGGTGACCCTACCAAATTTGCAGTTTTTGAAAGAATGTGTGAACTGGATCAAAGTGAGCCCTCAAATTTGACACTTCTTTGAATTTTGCAATGTGTACAAAAATGTATATTCTTCCACAAAACGTACATTAAAATGCATATATTAATGAAAATAACATTTAAAATTCATTATATTAGGAAAACATGCTTTGTGAAAATGTGTACACTAGGCAAAAGTGCACACAAACATGAACACAAAAGAGTAATTCACTGATGAATTTTCATGACGCCTTTTAGAATAAACAACTGCAATGTTGAAATGTGAAAGGGTGGAGAACGGTGAAATGTGGAGAACTGAATTTAAGATTGCGAAAATGAGAAGCAAAGAAAGTGAAACAGACATATTTGCCCATCCCTGTCTCCATGTCAGGAAAAGGGTCATTTGCAAAATTGCTGTGCGTCTCTGTAGTGAAACTGGAGATTCTGCCTGCCAACTCTTACAACTCTTACTATGCAGCCTGCCCACTCTAACCCTTCTGATTTCCACTTTTTTGCTCTCTCAGAACCTTGTCATCTTCCTGTTCTGGCCCCTCCATTTTTGCCTCCTTTCCTTCTGCTTTCTTACTGCCCTGTTGGCTGGGATGCTTCTTCTTTCCATTTCTGAGGGGGCAGATATTGTATGTTGTCCGCTGACTTATGAAAGACAAGAGATAATGTCCTATCACCTGTGAGCAAGGGAATGTTCTTTCTGGCATCTGTTAGCATAACGCCTCTCCTGGAGAAACAGTGAAATGCTTTACTGTAGCTTCTACACCACCTGCCCTCACCAATTCCCTCCCTTGGATGCTTGTAAACCTGAAAGACAGAGAGAGGAAATGCTGCAGGTAAATTTTCTCAGTGTCCACACCCAAAATCCCTGTTTACACGTGAGCTTTCTCCCATCTTTTTATTTGCTCTTGGGTGCCCAATGCAATAAATGCACAGAAGAAGTATAGGTTACTGGTGCTTGGAGTAAGTAACAACATGATAAAGAGAGATATAAAAGCCAAAAAGAACAACAACACCACCAATAACACAGGGGTGCATCCAATGAATGCTCCCCCTTTGCATAAGGACTTCCACAATTGAACTTCCCATCCCTCTCCTCCTCCCGTGCACCCTTCAAATTCACTCAGGGGCTTCCTCCAACTTTCCAGAGCAGCTCTAGGGGTACACAGAGAGAGGAGGGGGGAAAGGTCTATGGTTGCTCCACTGCAACAAGCAAAGCAGGAAGACTTGGCTTCCCATTATGTCCAAACCAGGAATTGTGGTTTGTGTCTCCTAACAACTCATGATAACTAGCCAAACTGAAGCTATGGTTTGTTATGGGCATACAGATCATGGCTACTTATGCAGCATTAAGTCATGATCCCTAGTTCGGTTGTAGGCTTCCTTCCCCACCCCCTTTAATCCCACATGTCCTGGGGAAGGAGTGAAGTGGGAGTGATCAAGTAGCATGCATCACTGCATGGCTGCTTCATGCTACAGTACAATGAACCAGATACTCTGGCTTATTACTTGTGAAGGCAGTCACCAAAAGAATATGTGATTTGCTGTAACGGCGCCTTTGCTGAACACCATTCTAATGTAGCCTTACGCCAGTCTCCACAAATCCCCAAGCTCAGTTTTGTCCACGTTTACAACAATGGATTTATCAGATTTTTCCTGGAAAGAGAAAATCTGGATTAAACGTGGGGGAGGAATAAAAGCTATCATTTTGAAGTCAGTTACGCTGTGCGGATGCTGCAGGAAACTCACATGAGTGAGAGGTACCAGTCTTCCGGAAACCCATCTGGAAGCACCCTAGTACTAAAGATGCCCATTCCTGTCATACAGGGACTTTATTCCAGGCACACAGGAGGCTCAAGAAAATTCTACATGGAACAGAGGCAGCTTCAGCTTGTGACTAAAGTGTCATCTTTTAATGCAGACTGTCGCAAACGCATGGTAAAGGCAAGCTGACTCCATTTATTAAGTAAAAGTATGATTCGCCTACAGCAACAACACTGGTGTGGGAAATCCATTGCCAGCTAAGGGAGATAGAAATGTGGGTGTTGTGTTTGTGTGCTTTCACCCACCCACAAGCAGTCAGAAATAGAACTTGGGGGGGGGGGAGGAAAAAGAAAGAAAACCCATCAGATGACGGAAGGCAATGGTTGCAGGATGAAAATGAACTCGCAGGTGCCAAGACCTCATCTCCAAGCCCACGTAGGAAGAGCAATTGGGATATAGTTTATCCTGCCACCCAGGTGGGGTCAGCAGAGATAATTGAAAGGTGACAGCCAATATGCAGTTACAGGCATTGCGATGAGAATGGTGCGTGTGAATTTCCAGCACTGCTTGCTTTTTGTCTATTTCAGCTTGAGCCGCTAAAACTGTATTCCGTGGCATATTTCTGTCATGACTAATGATGGAGGGGAGGGGAGTGCCCCTGTACCAACCTCACCTTCAGACATGAGTCTGCTTGATTCTGCACAAAGATGGTCAGCATCAATTCCAGGGAGGTCAATGGGATTTAAAGGGATTCCAGTTGTGTGGTGAAATGGGAGGCCAAGAAATCAATAAAGGGGTTCTTCTCCCCCCCCTGTAAATATAAATTCTTCATGCCCCACAGCAATGTTTTTAATATTGTGCTTTAATTTTGTTACCTCCCCTAGGACCTTTGGGTGAAGGGTGGTTAACTACTGCTCACAGATGCCATTGCAATGGTGTCTCGCATTAGTAAGGTCTCTGAAAAATATACACCAAGGGGAGTCACATGCAATGCTTGGGGCAGGGAGCATTTTTAAAGACAACTTGCCTATTTTTTCCCGTACTACCCTTTGATGGTCCCCTAGTCAAATGACACCAGGACTCAGTTTTCTCTTTCTTTTCTCAGCCATCTAAAGATCCAATATGTGCATTACCTTTCCCGCTTTTAAAAATCATTTTCACTACTACTACTGGCAGCTGTTTACAAAGAGAACTGCTGACTCAGGAGATGGAGGTGGCAGGAAGCATTGGAAACATTAAGAAAATAAATCTTCCATCATTTAAAAGCTTTCTCTGCTGCTGTTCTGCTCATGTCCCTCTTTCAGAAGCAATTTTCAACACATTTAGGTCCTGGTAGTGTAGGCTGGGAGCTATGCTAATTATTAAATCTTTCTTCTTTTCATCTCTGCTCAGCGCTGGATAATTATATGATGGATCCTTTTATTTTCCCCGCACTCTTTGGTGAAAATGTGTCTGAATTTTCTGCATTTGTTTTTGCGACTTGGGTTTGATGGGCAAGTGCCAATCCCGGCATCACTCCAGTCCTGCCTTGTGTCTGCTGTCTGAAGTCTGGTATCACACAGGCTCCCTCAAAGCATTCAACACACACAAAAACCAGAGGTTGGATTTCAAAGCCACCGACTACAGTTAGTTGTAGCTGCTTGCATACTAATGAGCTGCTGCTGCTGTTGCCCCGTTGAAAACAACACCTCAGTCTTGTAATTACAGGGGGCAGAGAGGGCCTGGCCCACTGTATCTTTTGCAAAGACCTAGATAGCATCTGTTTTCAGAAGGCAACTAGGGGGCATTATCTGGCTAACAATGATAAGAACTAGGCTTGGAACTATGGATTTTATTAAAGGTCCTCTACTCTTTGCTCCCATAGTTTGAGTTGAACTGGCTGGATCAGAGTCATAGTTCAAAAAAATCTGGAGGGTACTAGGTTGGCCAAGGCTGGTCCAGGTCTTCTGATGTTACCAGAGTAGCATGGAAGTTGTGTACCTGACAGTGCCACCAAAGCCACAAAACCAGCACCAGAAGATGTCCCATGCCACCTGCCACTTAATAAGATGGATGCGCAATACCCATATTCCTTCTTAAGAAGGTGTCCTGCGTTCAATGATATTGTTTCCTTTTTACTGACTGACAGGATATGGGGGGGGTGACTGCACTCACACCAACAAACTCTGTTAAAAAGCAGATAAGGATCAATTAATTAAGGCAAATGGTTGCTTATACATAAATGGTTTAATGAGGGGAGAACTCTAAACACCCTGTTGAGTGATCACCCCTTTAATAAACGAAAATATATGAAGCAATGGGTGGAAAAGGTATGTGCATAAAATCTCCACCCCCTGCAAGTACTTCACAACATCAGTGGATTGGACATCATTTGGCACCAGTATGGTGTAGTGAACACAATGCTGAGTTGGGACATGGGACATCTCAACTACCAAGCTCACAGGGTAGCCTCAGGGAAGTTACCATCAACCTGCCTCACCCTGCCTGCCTCACAGGTGCACTGTGAAAATGAAAGGAGATAAGGTTTTCTGACAAGAGGCCTTGAGCCTTCACTATAATGTGGAGAAAAAAGCTAAATTAACTGCATTAAGCGAGTGGCTTTAAACATATTGTTTGAAGATTAGGCTTACAAATCTATCTTCTATAGTGCTTCTCTTTTCCACAGTGTTCTGAACACTAAGGTACTTCTATCATTTTTTTGTTTTTGTTTTTAAAAATCAGATTGGCAATACAGCCATATGAAAATTAAATAGACAGCAAACAACGACAGCAAACAAGCAGCCCAAACTAGCCATTGACCATTGGTTAAGGGACATGCCAGGAGCTAGAAAAACAGAAAGACTCTGCAGCCCCCTTTCTAATCTGATTTGTACACTGCAAACAGGGATTTCAGACTCTTTCTAAACAGAATTATTCATTTATTTAACAAACTGAACAGGGGGTATAATGTCCTATGAGACTAGCATCCTCCTACATGTGCGCGCACACACACACAATGCTCCCAGGAGAGGGAGAGGCAGCAATTGCTATGAAACAAAAGCCAGTGGGATTTCTTTTATTGAAAAAGCTAGGAAAACTAATTGGGGGGGGGGCAAAAAAACTGGAGGAAAAACAATTGCTATTTCTAAATATCATTATGACCTCTGTAAGTCACTTTTGTCTGCTTTGTCCTTTTTTCTAGATTCCTTTTGCTGCTCCCTCAACCTTGTCCCCGGGTGGCGCTGTGGGTTAAACCACAGAGCCTAGGACTTGCCGATCAGAAGGTTGGTGGTTCGAATCCCCACAACGGTTGCTCGGTCCCAGCTCCTGCCAACCTAGCAGTTCGAAAGCACGTCGCAGTGTAATTAGATAAATAGGTACCGCTCCGGTGGGAAGGTAAACGGCGTTTCTGTGCGCTGCTCTGGTTCGCCAGAAGCAGCTTAGTCATCCTGGCCACATGACCTGGAAGCTGTATGCTGGCTCCCTCGGCCAATAAAGCGAGATGAGAGCCGCAACCCCAGAGTTGGCCACGACTGGACCTAATGGTCAGGGGTACCTTTACCTTTACAACCCTGTCCCCAGTCATAAGAGCTCTTTCCATATCCGGTTCATACTGCCTTGTTTTAATCTAGTCAAATCAAGGCAAATATTTCTGATGTCACTGTTCATGTAACAAGAATGTGGCAAATGTGCTGGAAATAAGTTAAGTATGAATAAGAACCAAGGACCTGAAATGTGGGGTAGCTTGTCTCACCACAGCTTTTTCATAGGAAAACAGTCGCATTATTAGTACACTTCAAAGAGTGAGGGAGAATTGTGGAAAGATAGCACTATAAAGTATCTAATCCTTATGGTTAAAATGATAAACCTGACAAAAAGCACATGCTTCATTTGCACTGCTGCTATTCATCAAACCCAACAATTATGTTTTATGCAAGATGGCATCATGCTAGAGCAGAAATGGGAGAACCTTTGGCCTTCCAGATGTTACTGAACTACAACTCCCATCAGCTCCAGCAAGCATGACGATGGGAGTTTTAGTCCATCCTTGAGCCTTTAATAATTGTGCAGAAATGATAATTTTGGCACATGTAACTTTTCCCATCAGATAGTTCTAGAGATTCATACATGGAATCAAATATTAATTTTTAAAAATGCATAACTTGGTGTAACACCCATAAATTACACCCACGTGTAGGAAATATCCAGTGGATATCTTTGCTGCTTTCTTTTGTAGGTATGGTTGGTATGTCGGTATTGGTGTGCTCACTATTTTTAATCAATGCTCTTTATGGTCCCATGTCCATTTTCATACACATCAGCAAGGTTCCTAGCACATACAGAATGCTTTGTGCTACCTTAAAAGAAGGTGCAGGGAAACAAAAATTGCACAATCCCAAGAAGGAGAAAGCACATATGTACTTGAAATGCAAGAAGGGCAGTGTACTATCAGCAACTGACAAAACAAAATGTCACAGGGTACAGCAGAAGGGATGCTGGTCCAGCAATACCCTTGCTGTAAGGGAAAAAAATCAGTATACAAAAAGCAAGAACCTCAAACCATGCTTGGTTTTGTATAAAACTCTGGAGAAATAATGGGCATGGCCACATGGAATTCTCAGTGTGGGTGTCTCTTCAGCACAAGTAAATCCAAAGAGGCACCAATCTTAACCCATGTTGACAAAAGCTTCCTGAACACAGGAGATGTACTCTGGAGAGCTTTGCCTAAAGCTGCCCTTCCATTTCCCCCCTTTCCCTAGTCCCAGCTGCACAGACATCAGGTACATAACTCTGGTACACTCTTTGTTTTATCTGCTCAGCCACTTGACTGCATATGATTGAACTCACTGCAACCCACGGAGAGTAATGAGATTCAGAAGCAAAGCAGTATGACAGGGAAATGGCCCAATTATGCTGAGCCTTGCTTTTTCTCCCAGCAAAACAGATCCAGTTCAACTGTTCAGCACACAAAAAGAAGCAGGAGCCCTGAAAGGGCTGTCGGAGAAGGAGACTGAAGAGATGGCAATTATTTTAATTGCCTTCCGAGGGATGGCAAATGGCAATGATGTTTGCCATAATTGCAGAGTGATGCCAAGGAGTCAATAATTTCACCTGGCCTTTATTTCCCGAATGGAACCCAAATTAGCTTTTCATCCTCTGTGTTAGTGAAGTATTGATTATTTTCCATTAAACAATATTTGGGTCAATGTGCTCTTGTTCTACTCAAATCTAGATGGAAACCAGCTTTGCTAATTGTGTGTTCAGATCACTCTGAAGGAGTGGTTTTTCTTACATCTGATTTATTAACTTTTGACTGCAGACCTTCACCAAATTCTTTGCCTAGGTCCCACTGAAATGGATAGGACTGAAGCATGTACAATTCTGTACAGATCGCTGTGTTCTGCTGATAACCATGGGGCATTTTTGCATCTTATCGATTTTATTGACATTAGCATAAATGTGTCAGTTCTTGGTTCATGAAAAGTGAAGAGTAAGTACAAATGTGGGCAGGAAGTGGAAACCATCAATTCTTAGCAGGGATGAAAAGGAGAACACATCAGCGCAGAAAATATTGATAATTATGAGCACACAGACCCACTTTTTCATAATATTAGATCAATTGGCATAGGTTATTGGCAGTGGGTTTCTCACAAAAGAAAGTGCTTCCTTACACAATAAACAATTCATTTATTAAATTCACTGCCACTAGATGTGGAGATGTCTTCTAGTGTAGATGGCTTTGAAAAGGAACTGGACAAATTAATGGTGGACAGTCTATCAAGGGCTACTAGCCATGATAACTAAAAGGATCCTTCATGATCAGGGATGGCTACCAGATACTTTGGAAGAAAAACAAAGTGTAGCCTTCATGTCCTGCTTACTAAATACCCAGCATGAAGGACATTCCTCTCTCCTGTTATGCAGAGCAGTTCACACATATTTTCAAAGACTGTGCTTGCTTCCATCAAAGAGTAAGGTTTATCTTCAAAAACAGAATGTCTGAGTCCCCTTAAAACTTTGATAAATCATACACACACTTCCAATCCTTTAAGACATAAGGGAAGAAGTGAGCAGTTCCCATGAAACAATGAACTAAACTATGTGATTCTTCCAGTGCCTGAGGCTTGACAAGAGATCTTCATTAAAAGGTTTTTAAGTGTAATAAAATTGTTCCCTCTTTCCTATACCATTCATCAACATTTTTCTTAAGAGAAGTGTCTTCTTATTAACACATCTTCTTTCTGCACTGCACACCCCTTAAATCTCACATGTGCATTAAGAAGCAGACTGATTCAGAAAGCCAAACATATCTAAGGAACCCTAAAATGGGATTGTATCTCATTCCTCACAAATTTAACCAATTATGAACCTTCCAGCAAGGACATCACTTCAGATTTCCTTTGCACCAAATTCCAGTCTCCCCCACCCCAAGCTGGCAAATTTCTCAGGGAAAACAGGAAGGTTAATTATAAATTATTGTGGAGATACCTGATAGTTCAGATGGGTTACATTCACACCATATGTTAAAGCACTCTGGTAACACTGTAAATGGTCATGGCTTCCCCAAAGAATTCTGGGAACTGCAATTTGTTAAAGGTGTTGTAACACTGAATCTAGGATCCCACAGAGTTTTTGAATGGAAACAAGACCAATCATTCTGTATATGCTACAGAATGAAGTGACAGATTCAGGCAGCAGAATTTTGAACTGTACCACTTCAGAGTACAAACTGGGGAATCCTACTTCTCAGTGTTCTCCCATGTAAAAAGATCCCTGCATGTAGTAAACTAGCACATCAGGGAGGAGACTTGAACCAAGTTTCCTACTAATTTACTATATGCAGGAAATATTATCTATTCCAACAGTTTATATTCAAAAGGACTGGTGAATCAATGGTGGCATCAGAATCTCCACTGCCTTTGAAATTAATCAAACACAACACAAGATTATTGGAACTTTTATTCTCACAATTCAGTGCAATTTATGCATCACCAACCCACTCAAAGAAATGGAAGTAAATGATTAAATTAAAAGCTGAGATAAAAGAGGGGGGAAATGAAGATTCACTTTGTTCTATTGATACTGCAAATGAAAAGTTCCAGTATCATTAGAGAGTTCCCTTTTTTTGTTTCCAGTTATAATTTTGTAGAACCTTTTTTGTTTCCCCTTTAGTCATATTTTCTATAAACTAAGTGTCAGATTTTCCTTATCAGGAAGCTACTCCAGCTCTTTAATCATCTGAGTTGCCATTTACAATAACATTTTGAGTTCTGAAACAGGGTGTCCAGAATTGAAATGTATTCCAAATGTTACTTTAGATTGTATGGTAAATGTAGCAATATCAAAGCTTTCAAAAATAGCATTATACAGTATATTTGAAATTTTATTTTCAGCTCTCTTGCTAGTGATTCCCTCTTCCAGCTTGTAATGCTCCAAGTTTAGTTTAATCCTCCGATCTTAACTCATTTGTCCTGAGCATTAATATAAAATAATATAAAATAAACCATTTTTATCTCTGTGGGCTTTTAAAATTAATTACTTCTATTTTCCTGGTGAATTGTTCTGTAAAGTATAGATCTGTGTGGTCATTGCCTCCCAGCATATCAGTTTCCTCCTCCAATCACCAAGGATCTGAGTATCTTTGCTGTACGTACTTCTCTGCTCCTGAAGAATTGCTATAGACTTCAAGTGCACCTCCAATCATAGTGGGCTGATTTCTGCCATATCCCCACTGCTTGGGGAAATCCCACTGGTATTCCAACTGCAAATGTACAAATGTCCTTTGTTTCTGAATGCAGGGATTGGAAGCATTGTGCTGAATGTGATTAGCAGGCACCTATTTTGTTTGCAAACCTGTTGCTTGTTTAGGATTTCTACTTCTGGCAGCAAATATGCTATATTTCCTTGGGAGCAAAAGAACATTTACTTTGGGAGGGGGGAAATGTTCAGAATAAACACCCCTACTCCAAATATATATTTTAATACAAAACATGAGTTAGATAAAGTTATAATAATATAATAATAATTTATTATTTATACCCCATCCATCTGGCTGGGTTTCCCCAGACACTCTGGGCGGCTTCCAACAGAATATTAAAAACACGATAAAACATCAAACATTAAAAGCTTCCCTAAACAGGGCTGCCTTCAGATGTCTTCTAAAAGTTGTTTATTTCCTTGACATCTGATGGGAGAGAGTTCCACAGGGTGGGTGCCACTACCAAGAAGGCCCTCTGCCTGGCTCCCTGTAGCTTTGCTTCTCGCAATGAGGGAACCGCCAGAAGGCCCTTGGCGCTGGACCTCAGTGTCTGGGCTGAACAATGGGGGTAGAGACGCTCCTTCAGGTATACTGAAGCATCTCCACTACCCTGACAGTAACCACAAATGACCTAGAGAAACTAAAATCCATTACTGTAGTCATGAAGCATTGTGTAAAAATTTAATTTAACTATACTATATTTTCCCCTTCTTCTTGTTTTTTAAAAAAGAGACATTAGCATTAAAAATGAATGATTTGCTAAAAGGTACTGAATGGTGCTTTTCTGCTAAGACACTGGTTGTATTGACTTGTTCAAATGCTTTCTTCTGACCTACAGCAGCAGGGAGGGGAGAAGGGGACACAAACGACCTCAGAACCTGCCCGCCAGATTCTTTTGTTGTCATTAGGTCTCTGAAAAGATGAAGTGAAAACCTATATTTACTGAAGAAGATCAGTTATTTCAGCACACACAAAAAGTTCAAAGCCCTGTTCAAAAGGTATTAAAGGAGCTTTTTACATGTTAAATTTCGAGGCTGGCAAGTGATGAAATGAAAAAGGACTTCGTGTGGCACACTTTTGCAAGGGTCAACGCAGCCTTTCTGCTAAGCCTTTCTCCTCAACAAGGAGAGGGCGGGGGGGCATTACTTTTAACAGTAAAACTTTACTTGATCATGCATTACTACAGCTGAAGTTCAAAGTCACACAAAAAAAGCCAAGAACTTAACCTTGGTATTATCCATCAGCAGTGGAGACCACTCAGTTAGGGTGAACAAAGCACTGCCTCACCAACCACAGTCCACCTTCAGCCAACCTCCACCTGTTGGCCTTCTCAGTTACAATCAGTCCAGGGGGCAGCATTCCCCATCAGTTCCCTGAGTCTCAATGTTGCCCTTTTAGCACTCAGCAGGGGGGAGGATGGGGACAAAACTAGAATTACTTGGCACTGCCTCTGATTGGCTCTGGCTCCACCAAAGGTTGGTCTCCCTGCTTTCTGCCGTACCGGTCCCAATGGGCACCAACCATCACTGTCTGTCAGTGTAATCCCTTCAGGTCATAAGACACAGAGAGATGAAACAGCAGGGCCTCCCTATTGGCTCTGCCGGAAGACCAACAACTTTTGCTTCTTCCTTCGCAAACCTTTTCATTGCAGTGGGTGACTACAAAAACTCTGTCACTAAGAACTAGTGTCTGAATCTACATTTTCCCTTCTCCCTTCCAATCCGGTTTCCTTTTGTGTCACACCTTTTATATTGTGAGCCTGAGGGCAGGAGTCACCTTATCAGAGAAGCATTGATAATAAGAGCAGTAAAATTAAATATTCATTTGAAGAACCCAACACTTTGCAGGGTGAAGAGGAGCAGAGCAGGGAGAGGAATAATTATTTATATCCTGCTCTCTTACTAAAAATATCCTGACCACAGTAAAGCTTAATTATAAAACCATATAATAAAAATCAATAAACTGAACTATAAAAATCCTAAAAATAGCAATAATGTAGCCAACACTTACAAACAAGAACCCACTACTCAACAGCTGGATGAACATGGGCTAAATTTAGCTTGAAAGTACTTACAGTATCTTTCTTTTTATTAATTTGTTCTCTGCTTTAGGCTGGGGCTTTGGGCTTAAAAGCAATATATTAAAGAAGTAGAACAGAACAAATCCATATATTGGACAAGAAGATAAAGATGCAACTACAGGTTCTCTTCCCTTTTTCCATGTTCTTCTAGATCAACAACACACATTATTTCCATTTGCTCAACATCTACAAGGGAGCTGCAGCCCAAGATAGGAAAATAAGTGGTACCAATACTTCAACACAAGTATAGTGTCAGGATCAAGAGGGTAATTGTACCACTGTATTCTGTCTTGGTCAGGCCATACCTGGAGTACTGTGTCCAGTTCTGGGCACCACAGTTTAAGAAAGATCTAAAAGCTGGAACATGTGCAAAGGAGAGCAACCAAGATGATCCAAGGGTTTGGAAATCAAGCCTTAGTCTGGAAAAGAGAAGTCTGAGAGAAGAAGAAGAAGAAGAAGAGTTTGGATTTGATATCCCGCCTTTCACTCCCCTTCAGGAGTCTCAAAGCGGCTAACATTCTCCTTTCCCTTCCTCCCCCACAACAAACACTCTGTGAGGTGAGTGGGGCTGAGAGACTTCACAGAAGTGTGACTGGCCCAAGGTCACCCAGCAGCTGCATGTGGAGGAGCGGAGACGCGAACCTGGTTTCCCAGATTACGTGACTACCGCTCTTAACCACTACACCACACTGGCTCTCTTAGCTATCTTTAAATATCTAAAGGGCTGTAACATGAAAGATGGAACAAGCTTGTTTTCTCCTGCTCTCAAGAGTAGGACCTGAACCAATGGATTCAAATTTCAAGAAAAGAGATTCCAACTAAACATCAAGGAGAACTTTCTGATGGTAAAAGCTGCTTGGCAGTGGAATGGACTCCCTCGGAAGGTGGTGGACTCGCCTTTCCTGCAGGCTTTTGAGCGAAGGTTGGATGGTGATCTTTATTGGATGCTTTAGCTGAGATTCCTGCATTGTGGGTGGTTGGACTAGATGATCCCCAGAATCTACAAGTCTATGATTCTATTGTTCTTCAAATATATTTTACATTATTCTAGAAATAAGTATGCTTTAAAACTATCCTTTGATTCTTCTATAGAGCTGCCACTGCTCTATCAAGATATGTTGAATTTTGCAGGGTTGCCTGTATTTCCATTAAAGTGGTTAAAATGTAATACTGTTAAGCAAAACTTGCCAAAAGTGTATTTGATGGAGAAACAGGAGCATAGAGAAAGGGAAAGCAGGCTGACAGCTCAGGTCAGTCCATATAAGAGTGTGAACTGACCCACTTGAGGACTGTTGGCAGGAACAACCCTTGCTGTCCAACAAAACAGAAACTGCACACAGATCCTACATAAAGGAGAGTTGCTTTGTATGAATGCTGTCATTAGGAGAGACAAATCTTCAGTTATCTCCTAGCCCAGACATGGCAGGCTGACATCTCCAGAAAAAGAGTGTATGGGTTTAGGGATGGACGTGGGGAGAAAGAGGTCATTTGTCACCCATCCTGCGGAATACTGTGACATCCCCAGATAGAATCATGTGCTAGGATTCTCTCTCAGATACAAAGTTACCCTAATGGGAGCCAACCTACCAATCTTACATGTCAAAAAGCTGATTGTTTCCAAGCTCCTGATAACAACACGGCACAAAGCAGCCTCCCTCCAACCCAACCTTATCATTTAATAACACTCACGGAACACTGAAGAAATATGAACTCAACTCAGACAAAAGGAATGGCATTTAAAACAACTCACAGTGCCGAGACTGGGACTGCAGGCAAGCATGGCAGAAGGAGTGTCAACAGAATTCAAGTGCAAGATGCATACTTTAAAGCAGGAATGACCAAGATGGTGCCCTCCAGTTGTTGCTGGATCCCAGTTTCCAGCAGTCCTAACTAGCATGACCCACCATCAAGGATTACTGGAGTTGTAGGCTACAATGTGTACAAATGTGTATGCCAGGGTAAAATGTGCACAAAAAGGTATATTGGTGAAAATAAAAAAAATATAATGCAATACATAAAATTGCTAAAACAAGAGAAATATCTCAGACGTGGGTTGCACATTCCTGGATGTGGCTAAAGTATCGACATTTGGAAGACCTACGATTCTGTTTAAACTCAAGAACCATTTGAAAATTATACCAGGAGATGGGGAATGGGATCCAGTTGGCAGACCAATTATAAGATTTCTCCCCACTCACACCTATGGGGAATTTCGACGGGCAGGTTGGCTAATCTCTAAGACCTAGAGGCCCTTGGGCAAGATGTTTCCCCCTCCAAACCTGCACACTTTATCACAATATATGTTAAAGCATAGATAACCCATACTTTCCCCTCCAGACATTTGAGAACTGCACTGCAAAATTCAGAGAAACGATAATTTCAAAGGGTGGCTAAGTTTTGTTGCACGTATTGTTTCGGAAAATGAAAATTTGGTAGGTTCACCTTTAAATGTGAACTAAATCAAATTACTCCCCTATTCCTACTTCCAGATTTCCTGTTTATTGAGCATTCCTCCTGATTTGTCTGTATGAAGTTTCTAGGCAGGTTTGACAATGCTGGCTATTGAGTGGAGTTATCCAATGTTGCATTAAGCAAGTGTTGTCCTACATTTGCCAATGCATTTCCCCATCACTTTCCTGATTTCAAAGTCCATTTTGATGTGGAGGGAATCTTCTATTTGCCAGTAGATGACTGAATCCCACCCATAAAAGGTGACAGTCTGGAAGCCTGGAAGTACCTTAAGAGTCCTGCTCTGTGACTGGAAGCTCCATGTGATCAAATACCTCCTGAAGTACTACTAGTAATGAAAGAGATGTTTTGCATGGTCCTTTGGATGTCTACTCAGAAGTAAACCCTGCTGAGATCAGTGGCACTTACTTCCAGATAAAGGATGCAACTTCAGGAAAGAAGAGAGGACAGAATGGAAGGAAGGAGAGGGACAGATGAAGGCATTGAAGAAGCAGAGTAGCATGATTCTAGGATGCTTTATTATGTTTTAGGATTGCATTGAATTTCTCTCAGGTAAGCTTGCAGGCGAATATTTCCCATGGATCACTGCTCTCACAGCCCCCACTCATGAACACAGAAGAAACAGCTGTAGCTGGCCAATGACCCATTTTGGCCAGCATTCTGTCCTCACAGTGGCCAACCGGGCGCCTATGGGAAGCCTGAAATCAGAATTTGAGAGTAATAGCAATCTCACTGCCTTCAGCTTCCAGCAACTGATATTCAGAAGCTTACTCCCTCCAGCAATGGTGACAGAGCAAAGCCATCATTACTATTAGTCACTAGAAGCCTTATCACAGCCAGACGGAGATTTCCATGAGGAAATCTTGGTATAGGTTACAGGTGCACATTTCATTTTTATTTTTTCGTAACATTTTATTAAATCTTTTTCACAATTCAATAAGATAAAAGCAACTAGACAAAAACAAAAACAGAGAGGGGGGGGAGAAAATAGAGTGTTTTCTCAAAGGCAGCTCTTAACCTTTATCTCACACAAAAAGTGGTAGGCCCTCCCAGCATTCACCGAACTTTCCTTTCATCTCCCAGGCTCCTACCCTGGGAGGTCTTCCCTTCCTTGCCTCTCACTCACGGTCCTTCCACCAATCACCTACCAACTTCATGTGTGTGATCCCTGGACCCCAATAATGGCCCAGAGCAGAGGACATCAAGGGTATGGGGAGAGAAGAAAGACAATAAAGCGAGGGAAGGAACAGAAGAAGGAAATGGGTATGGTATTTATATGGCATTTGTATTTTTAAAATGTATCATCAGGGTTGCCAATAATAATATTAACAATAATTTTATTATTTATAACCCACCCACCTGGCTGAGTTTCCCCAGCCACTCTGGGCAGCTCACAGCATATCTGAGAACATACTAAAACATCAAACATTAAAAACCTCCCGATACAGGGCTGCATTCAGATGTCTTCCAAAAGTTGTGTAGTTCTTTATTTCCTTGACATCTGATGGGAGGGTGTTCCATAGGGAGGATGCCAATGACAAGACGGCCCGAAAAGGCCAAATTCCTTCTACTACTTTTTGTTTTACAGTAGTATCTGGAAGGTAGAAGTCTAAGGCATGGAATGTGTGAGTGGGGGATGTTCATTGTATGTTTTGCAACTGAATACTATTGTTTAAAGGGGTCCCTTGAAAGACCATTAAGTTCAGCATTGAAAATGACCTAGTTGCACCATTGATCTTCCCCAGCAAATGCTGCTGAGGCTTCACTAAAAGTGGTTAGGGAACAACATGCATTTGTATGTGTGTGCCTTCCACAGCTGATCATGGAAGCCAACTGTGCCTGTAGCTTGCCAGATCAGGTTTCTATCTTTAATTCAGGTTTCTATAGAGTGAAAACTATATGAGGGACTAGGGAGAAATAATAGCAGATAAAAATGATTGAGTGCAGTAGCTACAGAATAAAACTTAGAAAACAAGACTGAAAAAACTAAATTTATACAGTAGAGGAAAGAGGAGAATGCTCAGAGGTGATATGATCACACACTATAAATACCTTCAAGGTAACAATATAAATGCAGGAGGCGAATTATTCATAGTCTCTGAAGGTGGTGGGATGCATCAGAATTGGAGGTATCTAAGAACAAAAAAGTTTGGGCTAGGGTGGAGTGGAATGTTTTGATCAGTCAGGGCAAAAAGACTAGGTTACTCAAAGTAATAAATAATTCTGCTTTAAAAATAATAATTAAAACCATTGTTTTTTATTTCCCATCTTTACTCAGCAGCACCACACTGATCAGCATTATGTATGTTCAAATGCCATTTCCATGCTTTTAAAGGTATCCCACATAGCAGATCCCATCATCCTCGGCCAGCGTGGCCAATGGTCAAGGATGATGTAGTTCAGTAGCGTATGGAGGGCCATACGTTCCCCATCTCTGGTCTGCACTCTGGTCCAGCAGCTACTCTCCATAGTCTTAAGCAAATATCTCTCTCAGTCCTGCTAAGTGTAAATACCATGGACTGAACTATGCCTCTCCTACAACTTATGACAGAGTCAACTTAATCAGTGGATGAACCCATTCAGCTCCATGATCTTTGCAAACTAGGAAGCAATGCGACACCTACATTCCACTCAAGCTCCTTCAAATTTATGCCAGGGCATACACTTTGTAAACCACTTAGAAGACTATTTCAAACTTTGGAATCTATTTTGGCATTCAGCATCATACAAATACACTAATTAAAACTATAAATAATAACCAAAATTTGCCAAGAAGCAATCCCCCCTTCGTACTCCATACCCCACCGTGCAGGTTCAGTCTGATGTTAAAATACAGTAGACCCACAACTTACATGCATTATCTGCAAGTTACGTGCATTTATGGTAACTTGTGTGAATTCAGCTTTATGTGCTAGGTCAATTATTTTAAAATAAATAAATAAAAAGGGGGCAGGCATCTAGGGGGAAAAACTTTGGCAATCCCAGCTGCCATTGCACCCAATGTGTTTCAACTATGTATGATATTGGCTTTATGTGCTGTCCCCATGTAAGCTGTGGGTCTACTGCAACTAGGACGCAATTGTAGTGGGCAGGTTGGCTATGCCAGAACCCTGATTTGTCAAAGGCACCCTCCAGACAGAAGCTCAGAATAAGAGAATTGTAGAGTTGAAAGGGACCCCAAGGGACGTTGCAATTCATTGCAGGAATAACAACTAAAGTATTCCTGACAGATGGCCATCCAACCACTGTTTAAAAGCCTCCAATGAAGAAGAGTCCACCATATTCCATTGCAGTCTGTTCCACTGTCAGACAGCTCTTACTTGCCTTCATTTATGCTCCTTCCATAAGTTTCACAAGACTAATCAAGACCCGCATGGAAAAGAAACTGACACCCTTAACGTGTGGTGAGCGCACGTCAACAGAGTAAGAAAGTGCATCTCATCCATCATCATATTGCTGAGGGAAAGGTGCAAGCATGTGAGATTCATTTCTTTGCCAGGCTGCCTCTAACTCTGCAGGTTTATGTTCAAGAGGCTGTTTTCCTGGGTTCAGTAATTGACAGCAATAACAAAAAAAATAAGCTATTATCAGGCTTGTGAGCAGCAGAGGTAAATTTGGGCTTAAAGTGAGCAACTTGTGTTATCATCTGCTTCAGATGAGAAATATCCTCTGCTGCTGTTATACCCTACCCTAGATTATGAACTACCTCATGGGAAGCCACAACTCACTCAAATAATAAGCACCAGGTATATGAAACTGGGAAAGAAAGCAGGAGAGCCGCCTGGTTCTTGTATTGCAGGGAGGGGCTGCAAAGCCCCCCCCCCACATGATTTCACCCACTAAACAATGGCAGAAAATGGAATTGTTTTTGTTTTACCCATCTCAACTTTTAAACAGAGAGGTCAGAAAATCAGCCTGTTTTAACACAAGCTCTTCCTATTAACCAGAAGCTTTCCAGTTCAAATATGTTTTATATATTGTGATGTTGACTAAAGGGGGTGCCTCTTAGTGCAAATTATACCACCCCAGGCTGTGATCCCAAAAGATCTCCCTTGCTAAGCAAATCCTGCTTTTGTCCCTATACGTCTGAAAGATCTCCAAGGACAGCAATGTCATCCCAAAGGAGCTGATGTGAAGCCAGGCAGTGCTGTGGTTAGGTCTTGTTCCTTTCTGTGTTATTTGTCTACATGCACACCCCCAACAAAAACAGTTGCACCTATTCAGCTGGGAATGTGAATTGTAAATCAATTTTATTAAAGCAGCCCAAACCTCTGCAGAGCAACCTCCTCTCGGATTAAGAAAGGATTATTTCCATTTACCTCGTGTCAATTAAGAAAAGATTTCAGCTTCACAAAAATGTCAGACTTCAACTAAATCAGAGGGTTTTATGAGAAGGTTTTCACCACTTTAAATAGGTAGGTTTAATTAAGCTGTTGGGTATGTATGCAAGCAAACAAGGCTCAAGTCTCTGCTGAGCTAATCTCCCTCTATGGTGGGCAAAAGGCTTTGCTTATCCTCAAAGGATTCCTCTGGCAGGATGCCCCGATCACTTCTGTAGGGAGTTTTGCAACAGTGTCTGGTCTCATTTCCCCCCTAATTGTGGGCCCATAAATTCATAGGCTAGGTAGGACTATAGCAGGATAGGTATAAAGTACAAATTTGCAGTACTCTAAAGCTCAGGAGACAGTGGGAAACAAACCTTGGAGGGGGGGAATGCACTGGAAGTTGCAGATCAGGTTACCTGTGCAAAAACAGGTGTGACTGTGTGGGCTGTAGGCTGCACTGTGAAATAAACTAAGGGTTGTAGCCACTGAGTTAGATGAATGTGGGACATAGTGAGTACTTGTAACATGGAATGGCAGCTTGAGTTATAAGATAGCCTCAGTTGCATAGATTCCCTATCTCTATTCCAGTGAACAAACAATTCCATTCTCTGCCATTGTTTAGTGTGTGAAATCTGGTGTGTGTGTGTGTGTGTGTGTGTGTGTGTGGCTTTGAGGCCCATCCCTGAAATATGAGGACCAGGCAGTGGGTACTCAAAGTAGCAGAAATGTTAGGATCATGTGTATGCACACACTCAAGTGGTTAGTGTAAGATGCAGGCTCTCCATGTGTTATCAGTAATGTAATCCCCTTATTGTGCCATGATTTGACCACATCAGTGCAAACAAACATCCATGTGATGTGCACATAAAAAATCATGGCAGTGTAAATCCATTTACATGCACACTTTCAACGATCTAATGCACTGCTCTCTGTGCGCATAAACCACGCTTTTCTCTGTCTTTCTGGCAAGACACAATACTCATGTTTATCTCTCTGGTAGAGACGTTGTGGGGATTAATTAGATAATATTTTAAAATGCCATTCTTTGCATGTTCCTGAAGAGCTGCAATTGTGATGGCATCTTAGTGAAGAGGGATCCCTTGGACTTGTTCTTTGCAAAGTACTTTAAGGACCCTATGGGAAGAAAGACATTGTGTAAATATATTATGATTTTAATGTGACTGAACTTCATTTACCTCCTTTTAGTAATTAATGCTATTAGTCTGCCTTTAAAAAACACATTTAATAGTTAATCAGGGCCTGGAACAATTTCAGTGCAGTCTGACATTGCATCAAGCAGCGGTTAACCTTTGATGCAATGGGCACTTCAGACATCAAGCCAGGGGTAAATTAAACTAATAATTGCCCTATTTAATTTCCTCCAAAAGGCAGCTTTTGGTGCTTAAGTGGTCACTGAATTATTGCTGCACCCTGCTGCCATCCACTAGCAATGAGGCTGGGATTTTGATTTTTGGGGATGCTGCAATGCAGGTGGTGACTAAAGCCTAAGAAGCTAGAAGCTTTGATTATAGCCAAATTTAATTCTGTTTCTTTTTGTGGGCAATTATTTGTGCAAGTGCAAGAGAGGAAGCCAGGGAAAAGCATACACTTATCCTGAATATTTCTGGCCACAATCCATATACATTCATACAGCCCAAACGAAGTCAATGGAATTGTTTAGCGGTGCTTTCAGAACTGTATTTTAGCATGCAGTTTACATACAATTACTTTACAGCAAAGGTGTAAGCTTAACACCTCCACAGCTTGCTTTCTACTGTAAGAGAACTGGCTAATGTGATAAGAGAGAATGATCCCAATAGCTTCTGCATGTTAGCAGTTTAGTATATTCAACAAATATCTGTAGTTACCACATGGGATAGAATTACCGTATTTTTTGCTCCATAGGGTGCACCTAGTTTTTAGGGGGGGAAATAAAGGGGGGAAATTATTCCTCCCCCAGCCCCCAGAACAGGTCCAGGAGTGGCGGCAAGATTGTGCGCAACCTTGCTGCCGCTCCCAGAGCTTGCGGGGCTGGGAACGGGGGAAGCCCGAGCTCCCCCAACCCCAGCCCCCAGAACAGGCTGCTATCCACAAGCCTTCAGAGCCCGAAGGCTTGCGGATAACTGCCTGAAGCCCGGGGAGCGCAGCAGGAGTTGGCGCTGCGCTGCCTGGGCTTCAGGCTGCTATCCGCAAGCTTTTGGAGCCCGCTGGGAAATCCCGCCGTGCTCCGAAGGCTTGCAGATAGCTGCCTGGAGTCTGGAGAGCGAGAGGGGTCAGTGCGCACCAACCCCTCTCGCTCTCCAGGCTTCAGTGAAAGCCTGCATTTGCTCCATAGGATGCACACACATTTCCCCTTCATTTTTGGAGGGGAAAAAGTGTGTCCTATAGAGCGAAAAATACGGTACTCATATGTTACCTCAGCTCTTCCCCCACCCCTATTTTTAGCAGTGAGAAAATGTGCTCTTACTCTTCTTTATGATCTTGCAACTTCTGGGTTGCTAGTAAGAATTTGTCATTTTCCACCATTCCCCCCAACTACCTCCCTCCAATTGCTGAGTTTATCCTGGGTTAGAAAGGATTCCTAGACAATATAATCCTTTATACTCCTAAGCAATCTGGTACTTTCCTAAAAGTGGAAACTCTAGCATCAGACGGAAATCAACAGGTATGGTTTTTCCTAGGACAGAGATGCATTGATAAATCTCTCTCACACCCACACAGACACACACACACACAAATGAGATTCCCAGGGACATAAATGCAGCTAACCAGCAGGCCAGTAAAATATCCTTGTTGAATTGCCAGTGCTATTCAAGACCATTTCACAGAATTACACAGAATTACATAGCATTATTAGCCACCCATTCTCCCCCACCCATTAGTAACCGATCACATTTGCCCAAGGGAGGAGAAATTCCAGCATTGCTCCCAGACCTGAACCCTCTGCCTCACAAGCTACTAGACCAACACACCAGTTTTTCCCTTGGTGGCAATTCAGCCTTAGAGTTTCTTTTGCTATATATCCATCAAAGTAGCATTAAGAAGTTTTCAGCATTCAGCAGTTGGAAGCACAAGGATTTAAGCATATGATGTCTGTTGAGTGGGTGGTTAATGAATCCCCATATCAGTGCACTGAGCCTCCATGCTGGTTGAATGCAGCTGGGGATCAGAAATCCATCATCTTTAGCTACAGGGCGTCACAGAGTTATTTCTTGCACTACTGCACTGAGCTATACACCTGGTGTACTAGCGGCAACAAAGATGGGATTCAGGCTTGTTTGGAGGGTCAGCAAGACAATTTGAAGTGGCATAATGGCAAACAGCCTTAGCTACAAAGAATAACATTGGGGGCTGTGTGCACCCAGCTCCCAGCTTGATCTCCATGCCAGGAGAGGTATAACCTGCCAAATTTCTGGGTTGCTCCTAAGGGTGAATGAGCAGGGTCAGAAAAAATAGGTAGCAACCCTAATGCAGGTTGAAGTATCCTCAGTAGGCCAACTCTATTCACACAGCTGACTAACAAAATCAAAAAGCTCTTAAACTCATGGAAGCAAACAACCATAAACATCAACATACTATTTCCCTGAATGTCACATTATTAAAAATAGAATATTAACATAGGTACTTCCATGCTGTTCTTATATAGCCCATTACCACTCAAGCAGAATATATTGATAATTTCTCTTGAATGTTTCTTTTATTCCACTGGCTGACTCTAAAAACTATCACTGTGTCTCAACACTCAGTCACAGTTTGGGTTAGTTTCAGACATGTAAACTGTTCTAGGTCAAATCGAAGGCGGTTTGGGGGCAGTGTAACCGGTTCTGCTACACTGGGCACCGACACCAGAGGGCCGGGCAGGTTTTCACAACTTTAACAGAGTGAACTGCGCAGAAGGGAAGGTGAGAGGTGGCAGGGGGCGCCAAATTTTGGCCTTGCATGGGGCACCACTGAAATTTTAAAGCCGAAGGTTTGCCACTGGTCAAATCCTTGAAGCTTACTGCTGATGCTCTCTCCTCACAGGCTCAAATATAGGAGATTCCAGAGGCAACATGAACCAATTGTAGATAGGTAGCCGTGTTGGTCTGCCATAGTCAAAATAAAAAAAATTCCTTCCAGTAGCACCTTAAAGACCAACTAAGTTAGTTCTTGGTATGAGCTTTCGTGTGCATGCACACTTCTTCAGATACCTTCTTATCTGAAGAAGTGTGCATGCACACGAAAGCTCATACCAAGAACTAACTTAGTTGGTCTTTAAGGTGCTACTGGAAGGAATTTTTTTTAACATGAACCAAGTTTGGTTTAAATTGGAGGAGACACTATTAGAGGCTTATGCCATTTTTGCAATTGCTTTATTTACAACAGTGTGTTACAGTGACAAGTGCTCTTACCAGGCAGCAAACTATCTGAACCCCAGAAACAGGCCCCACTTCCTGCCTTCAACTAATTCCCAGGTCTCTCTGTCTCTCGCACCACATACTCCCGCCCCCCCCAAGAATCCTTGGAACTGTAGTTGGTTAAGATAATTGGAATTGTAGCTCTGTGAGGGGTAAACCACATTTCCCATTATTCTTTAGGGGGAAGCTGTGTGCTTTAAATGCATGATGACACACTTCCCCTGCTAAAATTCCATCTTATAGGCATCTCTTTGCCACCTAGGATTCCAGTTCTCCTTTCCATCTAGTCAGAAGACCAGGGGAATTTTCTTGCGTCGGCTGCATTACAGGAGCTAAAAGTGGCTACTCCCACCCTCAAGCTTCACCTGCCCTCCCAAGCCATCTGTGGAATTGGAGCCAATCGACTTCTTTTATAACTCTACTGGGGATAAGATAGGGCTGCGCTGATAGTTTGCAATAAATACCCAAATGAAAGACAGCAAAATAAAGCTTCACTGCACAGGCAGGTGATTTATCTCTCCCTGTAGACATCAGCAGCACAATATCCATCATAAGCCACAGCTGTCCCGCTCACTCTCTGTTTACTCTCGATGAGCATTTTTACATGCTGTAAATCACAAGGTGGCAGCTGTGGTGAGGTAAGGTGAGGGCATGGGCAGATGCCCTGGTCCCCAGTTGAAACCTTGCAGTCTACCCATGTTGCGGGTACTATCCCAAAAGGCTGTGCCACCCAAATGCACCAGAAGCCTTCTCTGTGGCACCAAGCAGTTGACTCTCTCCCACCTTCTCTCCTTTCTCTCTCTTCTAGATTCAGCCCTGCACAACATAAATGCCTAGAAATTCATGAGCCGCGTGATTCTGGAGGGTGCGCCATTCATTTTCCCTGGGCTGCCAGCTCACTCACATCCGCACTGTAAATCAGCAGGGAAAAGGTTTCAGAGGTTATAGATTCTTGTCATACAAAACAGATGCCTGAGCACATAAATCTCCAGAGTGTCTAAAGGGCTCATAATTAAAAAATGAGTCCAAATGGATTTTCCATAAATTACATCTACAAAAGAAATTAATAAGATACCTTTTTGTATTCCCCTCAACCAGTATGCAAATAAGGAAATTATGTGGTAATAAACGTCCAGCGATTCCCCGGAGCTGTCTGCAAGATGTCAAGAGGGAGGTTATCGAGGAGGGATGCCCAACGTGAGTTGGAAAGCCAGCATCATATTTAGTTGATATCTGTCCGGATCTCATCACTTTATACCTGTGAATGATGGGAACATGGTGGCTGCCACATGCAGGGATGGCATGTAGGGAGAAGAGTTCTGTACACTTGCTCCCCACTCTGCACATTGGATGATGTATGTGGCTCTCCCAGACCTGACCCAAACTGGTCCCATGGGTTAGGCAGAGACAGAGGTGCTCCTGCGGAGGGATCACAAAAATTCTGAGACAACAGTCCCTGCTGAATGCGCCGACCCATTTTCAGGTTTATTACTTTTACAGCAGAAACCTATCCTTCATTGTTGTGATTCGCCTGGCAGGCTCTGCCCTCCTTTTTAGCCTCTTTGATATTTCTTGTGTTCCATCCATGTTCTTCTCCAAATTCTTTCTACAGCACAGTAATCTAAGCCTAGGGAAAATCTATTTTTAGGCAAAGAACTGGAAGAGAGGCGGCTAGAGAACTGTTTCTTAATTGATTTTTTTATTGTCTTTAAATTGTGCTCGTACAAGCTTAGCTATATTGTAAGCTGCTTTGTGAAGGCCTTTTGCCTTGAAAAGCAGAGTATACACCTAGAATAAACTAATAAGCACTATTGGTATAATAACATGAAACATATGGGATGATACCCAACTGGCAGAGATGTGGGATGAACTCTTTATGCTGGGCTGGGGAGGGTGTTTGATCGGAGATATCCTTCTGCTCAGTTCTGCTGGCTGAGTCAGCCTGTTACTACCCACCAAACATGCAGGTAGGACACATGTGGGGAGGAGGGAGGGCTGAACCAGTCCAGGATCTGCTGGGCCTAATATGGGCCCCCACTTTCTGCTGCAGCTGCTGTGAGCAACTAGGCTCTGCAAAACCTCACTGGTGGGATCCTCAGAACAAACCCATCAAAATTATGGGCTTAGGTTATTTGGTTGCCTTCTGCCTCAAAATAAACCATGCCCTTCCAACTGTACAGTTCTATAAGCATAATAGGTGCATTATGCACATATAGTAGCACAACATCGTGATAAAGGGATACACTGATAACATGCTTATCTACATGAGGTTACATGAATTAGGGTTGCAATCCTGTGCACACTTACCAGGGAGTAAGGGCCAATTGATTGAGTGCATTTTACTTATGAGTTAAAACATGTATAGTACTGCTAACAAATCAACCTTAAATTTGTCCAACTAAGATGGCATACTGAACCCTCACTGCTCAGATATGCAGCTCACTGCGAATCCACGATCAAGCCATGATTTATCACCCAACCAAGCTGACACTATATAGGATTCCGTTGCACATAAAACCAGATTTGTTGCAACTGCTCTCATCTGATAGATTAGGACAAAGAAGAAATCGATCTCATTGGATAAACAATAAACAGTATATATTGCTGCTGTGCCGCTAGGTCCAACACACTGTACACACGTTACCAAATCAGGATTTTGTATCAAAACCATTTTAGGCCACTTGCTGATTTCAAAGAAATATCACTGAAGTCTTAATCTAAATAACAGACCATGTAGGTTGTTTCTGCCAATCTTGTCATTCCAACTCACTATATGGGCAGCAGCCATTGCAAACACAGCCACCAACTCTACAGGCACCAGCTGCCAAGGCTCTAAAATATGCAGAGCATTTCCGTGGAGTGAGCACTGAACTGTGGAAAGGTGGTGTATACCTTTAAAAAGAAAAAAGAATAACCAAAATACAAGTAAACGAAATCAAACCCCCAACTAATACAGCAACTTTAGGCTGATGCGCAGAGTTATAACACTTTATAAAGGATTACGACAACTGTGGGGAAATGGCAGTATTCAATTCAATCCAATCACAAATTCTCTGCATGGCTCGGATATTGTGTATTTATTCCTATGTGCTGTACTTTGGGCCAATTAGATTAAAGTGTGTACGTGTCTAGGGGTTGTTTTTTGTCTTTTGCTAAGACTCCTGGTTTGTAGAAAATGGAGCGAAGCCAGCAGAGGAAGTGAGGCGTACAGGAAGGAGAAGAGTCTTGTACTCACTATGTGAAGCTGCAGGAAGTCAGTAAGGCCAGGCGCACTGTCGATCCGAACCAAGATGCCATCTTTCACTGTTGTGCTGAACCCGACAGCAAGGCGGTCCGTCCTTGTGCTGGGCCTGTCATTTGCTGGCCAGGTGTAAAGGATGAGGCCTCCACTTTTCCCAAATATATATGTGGCACCAGCTTCAAAACAGAACAAGAGAAATCTACGAGTTAGCTTACCCAGTTGCAGTAGCATTGCAATTGTAGCAGATAACACTGTGTCTAACTACGATATTCCATTTGTGAGAGTGATGAAGTCCAAGGCCTAGGGGGTGGGGTGGGGGCTGTGTCACCCTGAATTAAAGTTGTGAACAAAATGAATTAATAACAAAGCAAACGCTAAAGAGATATGCATGAACATTTTCAGACTCTACTGCATAATAGCACAAGGCAGATAATGCATCGTCTCTAAAAGCCTTTTATATATTGTGATGAACAACCCAGTTAGGCTTCTTTTGCATTGAAATTCATTCCACATCTCTAAAATGTACATTAAAATCTTCCCACAGAGCCTGGCATATTATAGTTTGCAGCTCCTGACTGGTGAATCTGCCGTATAACTTCCCTTACCTGGAGGGAAGGAAGACCAGAAAGGCTTTAATTGGGGGGGAGGATATACATTTGCCAAGTCCATCAAATATCTGACCAGCAGCCAATCCCATCAGTGAATGTAGACTTTTCTGCCTTTGCCTTAAAGAGTATTTGCTATGCAGATTATTATGGCCTTTTAGAATAGAATAAACGCCTTCCAAGCACTGTTGAAATGAATATTCATGCTATTTCTGGTTATCCTAAGTGAACGTACATGGGATTAACAAGGGAACCACAAACAGATAAGTGGTACTTCCTTTTAGGGAAAGATAAATCACAGGTGATAGGCTTTGCTGTACCCATTTAGTTAAGCTGTGCTTCAGGTGCCCATCTCCAACTAAAGACAAGAAGCATTTGCAATAAAGACAGCTAGTAGGTTTTATCATGCACCCATGATTCCATTATCACTAACACAAGTCAGAGCAATATCAGAAGCTGTGTTGCTTCTAAAGAAAAACAAAAAACCCAATTCAGTTAACAATACATCCATGGGAATCAACCAGGTAGCTGCACATGGAGATAAGGTGTGGTTGTTCAGTGCATGATCTGGAGAAATAACTTGCCTTCCAATGACTGATATAGAAAAGTGGGGGGTGACTTCCTTTTCTCAAAGCTTTTCAAGAGGCCAGAATATTCAGCCGAGAAAATAAGACTCATGAACAGCTCAATATTTTGAATGTTTAAGTCCCAATTCATTTCAGGGCATTTCCCAAACTGTTAAGTTCTGAATTATATTTGAGTTTTCACATGATGTGAAAGCCACTTCCGGAAGTATTGTGGAATATAGTGCATATTTGGTGCTTGTTTCCATATTATTTGTTTTTTTCTGGAATCAAATAACACAGAAATGAGAAGTGGCTTTTACGCTGTGTGAAAGCTCAAATATAATTCAGAACTTAACTGTTAGAGAAACATCATGAAAATGGAACAAACTGCCATTTGAATGCAGCCTTTGTCACTGAATACCCATTGCTGAGGAGGAGAATAGCAACAACACAGCAGGATTTGTTCCCTTCATGACCTGCTTTGGGACATCCCAGAGGAGGAAATCATATGCTGAACTAGGTCAACTTTTGGTCTGATCCAGCATAGTTCTTCTCACATTCTTACCTAGCCTTCCCCCCTCCCAAAACAGCATATCTCGTTTAAATAATTATCATTGCCATTTTGTACTCCAATTTCCTTCAGCTGCTTTGCCTTTTTCGTGTCCCTAATCCATTCCCTATGATTAGCACCTTTATGCCTTCTTAAACACTTCCCATTACTCTTTGTAACTGTTGCTATACAGGCTTCATCATCTTGCAATGTCTTTCTTTGCCTAGCCTCAAGATTGTTCCTAGATTCTACTGCGGTGGGCGTAAGACTTCTGCAATGTTTACGCCATGTCTGCTTGCCACAATAACACAAACCATCTCTTTGTATTAATTAGCGCTGTCTCTAATAATGAATTAACAGGGCTTCTCTCGATGTGCAGGTAATTCAAACAGTCCTCTTTGAATGAGGGAGCCCTCAACGATCTTCCGTCCTCAGTTATTAGTAAGCTACTACATTTTGCATTGGGCTAAAGCCTCAGCGCCTAGGGCTTGCCAATCGAAAGGTCGGCGGTTCGAATCCCCGCGGCGGGGTGCGCTCCCGCTGCTCAGTCCCAGCGCCTGCCCACCTAGCAGTTCGAAAGCACCCCCGGGGGCAAGTAGATAAATAGGTACCGCTTACCAGCGGGAAGGTAAACGGCGTTCCGTGTGCGGCTCTGGCTCGCCAGAGCAGCGTTGTCACGCTGGCCACGTGACCCGGAAGTGTCTTCGGACAGCGCTGGCCCCCGGCCAATAGATGTGAGATGGGCGCACAAACCCCAGAGTCTGTCAAGACTGGCCCGTTCGGGCAGGGGTACCTTTACCTTTACCTTTACATTTTGCATTATGCCAGCTCACAACATTACACGGTGTAAATCAGTGCATGAAACAGATGGCTGGCAGTGTGACTCTAAAGCATCGGATGAGCTGTTCCCACTTGCAATACCTTGCATGTGCCCTTTGCCCCAGGACATTTTTCACTAGTAACATTTGTGGTAGAAGTAGACTGTGATGCTTGACCTGCAACTGCTGCCTAAAACAGCAGACAGTGCCAAGTTATCCCATCTCTTCCCTGAGCATTTAGGCAAATTGCTCATGGCATGGCATTGTCACATCATGCATTTCCCTTTGTGCACATCACTGGCAGGGCAGAGAAATGCGGAGAAATGAAATTCTGTCTGTCTAAGCATTGTAAGGAGAGGGAGACATGAGGCTGCCATTTTCAGCCCTGTGTTGAGCAGCATGTCTAGCTCTTCCCTAAGTGTGCTTGTTAGTTGGACTGAGTCACTTAGGAATGTGGTTAATGCTATAGGCAAACTGGAAGAAAGCCACTTTAAAATGAAAAACAGAATCTACTCAACAAAGGCTTTTGTTCAACTCACAAATGGAAGAATTTAAGGATCGCTTTTAAAAATTGCATTCCTTCTGCTCACTGCAGGTTCTGAGAAGACAAACTATGGAAAATACTCACACGTCTTCCCAAGAGCCACTTGGCTGCACACGGTGCATATCAGAGTCCCCATGAGTGCTAATTACACCCAGTTATAATGATTGGTCTGTCACAGCACTTAAGTGCCCAGCAAGATGGAATTTGACATGAAGACATGCACTGTTTTGTATATCTGTGAAAGGATATTATAGGGTGGGCACCTAATGGATTTTCCCTGTAGGGGCATTTCACAAATCAGAATCCTTGTAAACAATATATATCCACCCTACATTGTAACTCATAAGCCCTATAAATTTGACTACACCTTGACAAAGTACAGGAAACTTTCTGAATTATGAGTTGAGGAAAGAATAAAGCTACCAGCCGCTCCACAATACACAAGAGTTTATCCCTATAATACCTTGGAACAATATTGCTTACTTTAATTCCTGCATTTAATAAGCTTCTCCTCCTTTTATATATGTAAAATTAAGAGTGAGTTATAGGCACAGGCCAGTTGCTTGTTCATGATGGGGAAGATCAGATTTTTGATCCTGATGTGGAGCAAGCAGTCTCCAAGGTCCAAGTCCAGTTATCAGCAGCAGAGCCACGGAGCCACCTTTTCCCTCAAGACACAAACAGGCTTAGACTCAATGGTCTTATATAACCTTTAAGCTGTACGTCTCAAAATGTAAAAGGATGCTCAGCTCCTAAAGGTTTTCATAGCAGTGCAGACTGATGCTATAAGCATGTGCTGTATAGTACACATACTTTAGGACAGACCTACATTAGAATGTATGAGAAAGGGAATCACAATGTGATTCTTATGTGCAGAGAATAAGATGCAAAATGTACTCATTTCACATGTTTTCAATTTGTGGCCTATTCTATAGCTTATTCACAGTGGATTTCATGCATGTATGCTTGGATGTAAGTACTGCTGTGTTTAACTTGCTTTAATCCCTTGTAAATGCATTCAGAACTGTACCCTTAGTCTTCAATCCTGTCCCCAGTTGCATGGGGGTAGTTACCAGGAGTGCCCTTGACCCTGCAACCATGGGTGCCCGGAGCTGTGGGTGCAATGCAGCGTGCATGGTCCTGGTGCCAAAATTTGGGGGTGCCCGGCCCAGGGAGTTGGCACCTATGGTAGTTACCATTGAAAATGGTGGGATTTCTTTTTAAATAAGTACGCATATGATTGCATCTTTAGAATTCAGTTAATCCAGACTGAGTTGCAGGAAACTGCCACTAGTCATTTTTGCTAGCACCAGAACAATTGCTTGTACCAGTCATGTGTCATAATGGACAAAGTGAGTTTGCATTTGAGTGTCTGGTGTATGAGGAGCAGACTGTCATGGCAGAAGCAAGCACAAACCACCAACTTCTAAGAGACTCCAATTAAATATATTCAGAGACAAAATATATAAGGAACCCAGGCCATAAACTATGACAATGAAAACATCTAATACTTCTGCCATTTAAATTAACTCCAATGAATCTCTGAGTGCGGTCATGAACTCCTTTGTGACAAGCAAACCTCCTATTCGTTCTGTTAATCCAGCAGTCTGAGAATATGAATCAAATGATAAAACAATTTCCACCTGAAATAACACACAGGACACACACAGTTTGCTACCTTCCCCCCAATTCATCACCATCCCTTTGTTCTCTTGCGTGTAATCTCTAGTAAATATAGATGATAGCCTTTTATTTATTTTTAGCCCTGTTCTGTACAAAGACTGGGAACTTATTAAGCAATTGCTTAATAAAGGGAGAAATTGACCTCCACAAAAGCCTGTTCTTTTGGAAAGTAAAGAGACCCAGAAATGCCCAAACAGCAGTACTATCTGCTAGCCTATTCTTCCTGAGAATTTTAATTTTCTTATTTCATGGATACCCGCCGTTCCATTACAGGCCTTCTGCTGAGTACAGTAGTTCTGACGGGGCGCTTTTCGGGATGCTCAGAATTCTATTGCTCAGATCCTACTATGTTTATTAATCATCGTAACCATGTAAATTTCCCCCCCATGCTAGCAGGAACCTATTAGTTCAACTGAAGGCAAATTTGCTAGCAGGGCATATTTTGGTCTTCTTACTCGGCAGGATTTGCAAGTTACCAAGCCGCTGAAATTGTCTAGCATATTCTTAGTAACCAGCACGGCAGTCAGGTTGGAATCTGTAATACATCACAAACAATTAAAGTGCATTTAGCTTGCTACAGCAGGACCCAGTTCAACACGCAAAGAAGACCTTGGCAAGAACTGCACTGAAGTGCCAATTAAACAAGGGAGACTTGAGCACTTTCACCTGGGTGTTTAATGCTTTTGCAAAATTGCATTGAAATAAGACGAAAGGTCTGACAGACGCACAAAGGCGAGGAAATGCAAAATAAAAGCCAGGCACTTATCTCACTATACCCAGGCTCTCTGGTTCAAGAAATCTTGTATCAGTAGGAAGGTGTTAACAAGGGAAAACTGAGAAAGTATAACCTGAATATCAGGAAAGATAAGTACCCAAGGACAAGCTCTCCTAGGTAGTGGAGAGAAGTGGAAATATCTCGACACTTATTTGAGTTGCATATAATGAATTACTTGGGGGCAGGGGAGAATAGAAAATGTGCAGCATACAAATAATGGTATATCATATCATTGGGATGAAATGGATATGGGTCCAGATGTGTGAGTCTGGAATGATTTACCCAGCTTAAAGAGCTTGATTGGTGTATTCATTTCAGAATATACAGGTATGCTTGCACTGGTTTATCTCTGAAGCTCTCATGTGTCCACTTAGTGATGCAGAAGCTCAACTCTGAATCAAAGCCATCTAGAGACTGTGTCCCATATTAGCTGTCATGAATCTTGTAGCTAGCAAAATGAGGCAAAGGGTCTCTTCTTGTTGTCTCGCCACTGGGATCGGCTTGTTGGGTGGTGGCATAGGCTTCTCTATTGTGGCACCCCAATGTGCAGATTCCCCTTTCCCTGGAACAAAGTTTGTTCTTGGTGGACTGCTTGTGGTTTGTTTAGGGTGGAAAAACCATAAGCTCAGGTTCACAAGTAATGCTAAGTCAAATCATGGTCTGGGTCTGGGTAGCACAGCATCAGGGCTGGGAGAGAACTGAAGCAGTTGCAATTTTCTCTGCAGGCACCAGCCCCCTTACTCATTCATGACGAGCCCAACATTATGTGCAAACGAGGCCACCGCGTTCCTTCTCCCTCCCACTTCTCTGGTGCCATTTAATTCTCCTACACGGCATGATCCCAACCAATCAGGGGCCACTTAGCAGTGAGCACAACTGTGCTTGGGCTTCCCAGGGCAAGCCCTTTAGTTTTTCTCTCATTTACTCTTCTTATATGTGCATAATATATTGGGCAAGAGATACTTCTAGGAGCTGGGGAGAGACATCAAAAGGGCTGAAGGAGTATGTGGTGTTGCCATCAAATGTGCTGGTTCATTTGATCTCTATTCTAATGGGGGACCCTTTCAAGGAGGAAACAAGGAAGTGTCTTGTTCCATCCATCATAAAGGAATAGTCTCTTTATATCCTTTTTTTTCTTAGAAGAAGCTTTACCTTGCCTCAGAACAAATCAAAACGGAATGGAGAGCCCTGTGAAAATGCAAAGCTTCCAGGGCAAAAGTATAATCCTTGGAAAGCAGTGCTTCCCTACTTAAAAGAGTTCTCATGAACCAGCTGCTTTTCTCGTCAAGATTCTGCTCTTGGACGGACAAACCCGCAGAGACCCAATATGAGCACAGCAATCTCATCATCTCTTCCTTAAAAGACATACATTGTTTGACATTAATTAAACAGATTTCTCTTCAACATTCACAGGAGCTTGGGCTTCCTCTTCGCTAAAAGAATGAAGAGGAAGGAGTAAAAGAGACAAACGAAACGCAAAACAGCAACTCAGAGCTGCTTCTGCTTTTAAAAAAAAGAAAGAAAGAAAGCAAATTAATACAAGTCACTTTCCTCTCAGGATGTAGGCTCTCACCTTTCCTAATGAGAAGCCTGCACCCTGTCCCCCACTGCCAACCCAAAGACACAGAAAAGCATAGCAATAATCAACAGCTATCCCAGATCTTAAGCAAAGATGACCACACTTGCTGATCTCCCCGGATTGTTGGATTTCTGTATTTCAATGAGGTTGGGTGGCCCTCAGGGTCCCTTCCAACTCTAGGATTCTATGATTCTATTATGACAGCCCCCATCATTCCTGACCTTTGGCCATGCTGGCTGGGGATAATAGGAATAATTGTATAGCAACACTCTTGGTATGCACTTTGGTCCCATAGTACAAGACACACAGAGAAAATTGAGGTAATACAAAGCGTAGATTGTGAGCTTTTGTGTTACACTGAACTCAGGCTGGATGCTCAATACTCTCTTGTCTGTTTGGCCTGAGGAACATTTTGTGTATTCTGAACTCTAACACCCTGCATTTCTAACTATAGTTTATACAAATAACACTGGCTTGTGTTTCATTAATCTTGCTTCTTGGTGTGACTTCATGCCTTCTTCCCCATCTGCTTCTCCCACTAATCAATGTGGCAGGATGAGAGAGCTTTAATTATTCCAGGTTAAATTATACAGCGGTTTCCGTTACATTATACACAAATGAGTGAAAATGTGCAAAAAGTTGCCTCTGTTGCCTCTTTGTCAATGCTAGAAGTCAAATCCCCTCCTGCTTCTGCCATTCTGCAAGTTCACTGAAGGAATGAGTGTGGACTTCGCCTGGTTTATGACTTTGTTTTCCATGATAAACTTATTCTTTAACTTAAAGGGGAGTTGAGTTTTGCATTCACTTTGCATCCAGGAAAGGAGATAGAAAAAAACTACTGTAACAAATTAGCTTGATTTCCCACCTGGATAGGGCAGTCTGGGCAATGGGGGGGGGGGTGTCATTCATGATTAATAAATTATTGAACTACTCTGAATTGAAATATGGAGGTGTACTTTTCACTGAGCTTCACATCTATTTCTGCAGTGTGCAAAGTTCACATTACAACTGAAGATAAAAGAGCACAGATTTTATATTCCCTAGAGATCCCATCTGCACATTAAAAAGAAGGGTAAATGAAGCAAAAAGCATACATTTTATGTGAATGAGATGCATATCCATACACTTCATTCCTTAGGTGCAACTAACATTAAATACCTTTTTTACAATTAATACAGGGAAGTGTTGCTGGGGTTAAACCATCTGAATCCCCAAAGGAAAAGCCAGATGGGTGAAAATTATCCACACAAATTTGATCTGTATCTGATGCAAGTGAAAACACTGCTAAAAACTGTGTCCTGCTGCCAACTGCAAACATGATTTCATTTTTCTTGGCAATGGCTTGATAAGGAGGCCCATGGAGAGAGTGTCCTTGGAGAAGTCCAGGTGGCAGAATGCCAAAGGAGAAAAACTGGCATTACCTATCAGTAGCATAATTGCATTCTCAGTCCTCTTTTGGGGGGGGGGTGATGATTAGGAGGTACCTAGTGAACTGGCTAACCAGTGAGTAAGTCCATTTTAGGTATCTAAAATAAAATCTGACAATCAAGAATTTTACTTTGTATAGGCCCTTTTCAGGATTGTCCTAAATGATCATGTCTTCATTCCATCCACTTAACACGGATGTTTCTGCTGTGCACCACTGACTTCCATCATATTCAATTTGAAGAATCTTAAGCTCCTTGACCCTGGGTCCCTTCATGAACATCTCTGTGTTGAAATGTTGCCCCCTGGCCAGTTCCATACTATATTTCCTGAGTTAGGGTATCATTTTGTGGCTCTCCAATTCATTGCACCTGATGGACTATGGAATCTTTTCTGCTGCACAGTCTGTTTGTTTCTGAGCTCTGAATAATTTTTGAATCCTTGATTTTCATAATATGAGACCAACTTGCTCCCCACACAAAGATAACCCTAAGAGAAGGCACTTGTACAGAAAGTGTTAAACACTCTGATTACCCTTCCACAAAAGAATCTGTATATGTTTGCTGATTGGGCCATACACCAGCAAAACAGTGTTGATAAATGCCACTGGGAACCAATAGGATATTGCTTTATTTTATAGGCTTCTCCTTTTGTTCTAATCTTACTGGGAACTGAAATGCAAAAAAGGATGAACACAGTTCTTGGGTTCAACAGCATCCCTTCGGCTATTGGACGTTGACAGAAGGCTGAAGGGTCTGGGAGAATCAGCAAACATCACCTCCCTCCCCATTCTGTTGACAGAAGCCTCCATTGTATTAAAGAGCCTTCTACCAGCACACCACTAGATAGATAAGCCCCCTTCATTCTTCTTATAATCTGCTTGTTTCCATTCTGGAATGAAAATGAACCTCTACAAACTCAACACACACACACAAACTAGTTGGAAGATTCATTTTAGGGAAGCGTTTAAAGTTTAATAGATTATTGTATTTTAGTGTTTTGTTGGAAGCCGCCCAGAGTGGCTGCGGAAACCCAGCCAGATGGGTGGGGTATAAATAAATTATTATTATTATTATTATTATTATTATTATTATTATTATTATTATTATTATTATTATTTTACTTGGGGTAGCAAATAAGTGGCATTTGGAGACCAAGTCATAAATCCTGGGCATTAAATGCAATGGCTCTGTCTACAGTATGCAAACAGTATGATTCTAAGGTAAATTTCATAGACTGGGATTTTTAAATGTTTGCTTTCTTGAGCTAATCCAACTGCCCTGGGCTCCTTTGGAAGGAAGGGTGGGATATAAATTAATGAAATGATAATTAATAATACTTACAACATTTCTTAAGTAAAGTGGTACCTCTGGTTACGAACTTAATTCGTTCCAGAAATCCGTTCTTAAGCTGAAACCGTTCATAACCAGAGGTACCACTTTAGCTAATGGGGCCTCCTGCTGCTACCGCACTGCTGGCGAGCAATTTCTGTTCTCATCTTGAGGTAAAGTTCTTAACCCGACGTACTACTTCCAGGTTAGCGGAGTCTGTAACCTGAAGTGTTTGTAACCCGAGGTGTTTGTAACCCAAGGTACCACTGTAAAGACATGGTAAAATGGTAAATTTGACTACCTGCTCTCAGAAAACCCAAAGGTGACCTTCACATTGCCCTGCTTGGTTTCCAAGAGAATGACTTGGGTTGTGGGTGTTAATGACACAAGGAAGACATTCAGCCAAGCACCTAAGGCATGATTTGGGTTAAAGCTTCCTGGTTCAACCTTACTAGTTTCACTCCTTTTTTGAAACACTTTTGGACACATGCAATTTAATCCAAAAACAATAACCTTGGTCCTTGGTTTTAAACTCTCTCAATAAACTCAAAACAGCGGGTTGTTGAATTAACCCTGCGCCTTGAAATAACTCCTGAATGCACTCAAACATTGGAACAGACTACAGACAATGCCATTGTTTCTGCTTGTTTAATGATGTGATACTTGTCAATCTGCTAAGAAAAGAAACCAAAATGTACTTGGCTTTATCCAGCCATTTAGTCCATCTTTCCTTATCTCTGTGCCTCAGCTGTCCTCTCATAATGTGTCACATAGGTAGCAGACTATATTGACAGCTGCTGAGATCCTCAGCAGCGTTGACCTGTTATGCGAAGGCCTGGCAGGGGTGTTTGGAGCTATAGCTGTGGGGTCAGTAATTCACTAGGATTCTCTTCTCCCATGCTTCTGTTGTTCCAGGATGCTGTGACTTTGTCTGGCATTGAACAGACAGAGAAAGCAAGAATGGAGCTTTGCTCTCTCCTTTCTCAAACTCTCCCCATCTCTCTCCACACACAGACAAACGAACACACACACACACTTTCTTAGGGCATGCTGAAAACAGGATCACAACTCACCAAACAGAAGTGCCAAGGCAAGCGTTTCAATCAGAAACCTGCACTTAAGAGACCGAGGCCCAATACCTAACAATCAGGAAGAATCACGGGAAGTAACAAATTGAACGGAAGTGACAGACAAATGCCAACGAAAAGAGGACGTAAGTCAGCTTCAATGTGACCTCTTCCACAAGGTGGAATAAAGAGGGGATAGCCACCTTAAACATCTTCTGAGAGCCGCCTTTTGTCAACTCTCCAATCTGCACAGGGATCAGTGAATGTGTTAAGAGTAAAGGTAATGGCCCCAAAAGGCAAAATAAAACTCCAAGCTACAAATAATTAAATCACATAACAAAACACTTTCTGGAGCTGAACCTGAATTCTACAAATTTCAAAAGTAACAAGGACTGAAGAGGAGTGACTGAATCTGTGCCTCTAGCATATCATAGAATTCACTTTATTTGATATGCAAAAATAACTAAAAATATTATTTTAGTATCCATATATGTTGATGCTATGGGTGTGTACAAGCAGTGGTGCTTGGTTGGGACTAACAGGGCAAAAGGAAGGTCACCCATAGGCAGGTCTGAGCCAATGACAGGCAGAGACAACTAATTCTAGTCAATGCTTTCCTTTGTAGAAGTGGAATGGTGACATGCAGGAAAAATTCTTGTGAGGAATTCTTTGGCCCAGTCAGCAGATGAAAAGCGATCTGTCGATATTTTTCCATGATATTATAACCTTAACAACCTTCTTTCATTCCTGACGGAGGGAGGGGCAACTCATCCACAAGAGGCAGCTCTGAGGGAGTGGCTTGCATGCAATTTGCTCAAAGGCTGAAGGAAGAGACAAGTGTAATAGCTGTTTAATCATCCTCACTATGAAGTGCCAATTCTTTAGTCTCTTATGACATTCATGAATGATGCAGAAGGCTGGCATGATGAATGCAAAGCAATTCCAAGCGGCAGATACTTTCGGAAAATTTATATCCCCCTCCCCGCAGGACAAAAGGGCTCCTGAGCTGAATTATCATTCGTTCCACAGAAGAATTTACAGTCTTGCCAGCTACTCCTTTTACCCTACTCAATAAAGCGCTTATTTTGATATACTGACTGTGGTTGCTCGAGAACAACCATGTCCCAGGAAAGTCAGCAACCGAAAGAAAGTGCCGAGCACTTAAGTTTGACTACGCAGCCTAAAGACTTTATTCACTTCAGTCAGTTTCTTATATGCACTAGTGGAAAATATACTTTGTTTGCAAAAGGTCCCAGGTTCAGTCCTCAGCATCTGTAGATAGGACTGAGAAAGGGTCTGGCCTGAAACCTTGGAGCACCACTTCCAGTCATTGTAGGGAATGCTGATTTAGAACGACTTACAATTTGACTCAATATAAGGCAACTTATTATGTGCCTGTTTGACTCTCCTCCCCTGCTCCTGCTTGCTGGTTCTGAAAACCCTTTCTTTGAAACCCACATTTAAACTTGGCAACAATCCTAGCTCTATTCAGGTATTTACCTGTATGCATGTGGGCTAAAATTAAGGCAGGGGAACACACACAAGCCATGCTTCCATCATTCCTGCATGGCCCATGATCTGGAATCATGTGTTATCTGGGTTCCCAAGTACACTGAGGATTCTCAGTGCATTCACCTGAATGTACTGTACTTCAAATCCCTCTTCCACCCTCCTGTCTCAGTGCATGAAGCAAGGGACGAGGGAGGAAATGAAGTATGTAATAAAAGAAATTGTTATGGATTTTTAAAATAAAAATAAATAAACTATTAAATTAAAAAACTTAATAAGTGATCAAAATATAAATAATCTAGATAATAATGTCACACTTTGCTAATTCATAGAAATAATATATTACATGCATATTAATATTACATGCCACTAAACTAATGCATTGAAATTATTGTTGGCTGTGCACCTGCCCTCACACATCAATAACCTTGATATCCTGAGGCTGATTCCACCCAGTGCTATTTTTCTAGATAAAGAGGTGCCAGAACTCACCATGAACACCTCTCTTGTTCTCTTATAGTGGCAATGGCACCCACCTGAGAGGTGCCGGAACTGAGTTCCAGCTGAAAAAATCCCTAGTTCCACCCATTCACTCCACCCATCCATTATCCATCCTTTTTCAGCCTGTAGCATGTGTTCAATATTATGCAATAATTCACAAGATAATTCAACCTAGTGACAGGGTAACATAAAAATATGATAGGTGCTTTCACTGCCACTAAAATTAAGCTTGTCGTTTTATTCTCTGACATGACTATAGTTGTATTAAGAGTTTCTGAAATGAGTCCACCACTGAGTTAAAATATAACTGCATTTTAACAGTGTGCAGAAACAATGGACCTACCCTCTGGTACAATAAGTCCAATCAAGTTCCTTAAGGTGAGATGAAATAAACAGAAGCCAGTTAGTAAAGTAGATAATAAATAATTATTTCCTTTCCTTGGGCTGTTTCCCCCAGTTTGAATGTCATGCCAAACCTTACTTTAGCATGACTAGAACCAGCCAGAGTGAGCCTAAGATTCACATGCCTATCCTGCTTCTCCATAGTCACAAATTATTCAGAAGCCTTTTGCTTTCATTTTAGATTAACCATGGTTGTATTGTCCAAGCCAAACTAATTGTGCTTAATATTAACTATGGTTTATTTGAAGCAAGCTAATTCCAGACCTTCCAAGCTAATTCCAAGCTAATTCCAAACATTAGTAACAACAGTCACCAAATTAAAAGACGCCTGCTTCTTGGGATAAAAGCAACGACAAACCTAGACAGCATCTTAAAAAGCAGAGACATCCCCTTGCCAACAAAGGTCCGTATAGTTAAAGCCATGGTTTTCACAGTAAGTGATGTATGGAAGTGAGAGCTGGAGCATAAAGAAGGCTGATCGCCAAAGAATTGATGCTTTTGAATTATGGTGCTGGAGGAGACTCTTGAGAGTCCCATGGACTGCAAGAAGATCAAACCTATCCATTCTTAAGGAAATCAGCCCTGAATGCTCACTGGAAGGACAGATCCTGAAGCTGAGGCTCCAATACTTTGGCCACCTCATGAGAAGAGAAGACTCCCTGGAAAAGACCCTGATGTTGGGAAAGATGGAGGGCACAAGGAGAAGGGGACGACAGAGGACGAGATGGTTGGATAGTGTTATGGAAGCTACCAGCATGAGTTTGACCAAACTGCAGGAGTCAGTGGAAGACGGAAGTGCCTGGCGTGCTCTGGTCCATGGGGTCACAAAGAGTCGGACACGACTAAACAACAGAATTCCAAACCATGGGTTATGAAGCTGACTTGTGTAAACAAACCATAGCTAACATCAATGACAGTTTATATGTTTATCATCCATTCACCATTCATTCAGCTTCAAAAAAAAAAAAAAATAAGCTTGTGCCAGTCATTTCTTACATGTAGGGATAAACCCATAGCATTTACGAGGAGAAGTTCAGGTCAGAGAGTTCATGCCATTAACTGAAGTGATGAACAACTGAGGATGCTCGCGGAATTCAATCCTAGTGAATTTCTGTGTGAAATAACCCAATCCACACCTCTCTGACTAATGTACAGTTTGGAACTTTGAAATCTACTGAATTCTGCACTTCGCTGTATGTAAAAACCCAGTTCTCAGAGTAGTTTAAATGTATCACAATGCAAATTTCAATGAGCATTTTCAGAGAAATACATTTAAATGCGTATTCTCAAACAAAACAAAAAAACCCATAAATTGTAAAACATATTTTGAGAGGGTTTTTAAGATTCAAAGACTGGAGAAAGTGCTGTTACATTCAGGTGCTGCTTTTGGGCTTCTCACCAGCACCTGGTTGGCCATTGTCAAAACAGGATGCTGGGCTACATGGGCCTTTGCCATGATCCAGCAAGGGTCTTCTTATGAGTAATGCAGAAATGGAAAAGAATTATGAGTTAAAATGTGTGAGCGTAACACAGAAATGGAAACTTGACTATCACTGTGGCCAATTCTCATCTTCTATTGTTTTGCTTTTCGTATCATCGTTATTTTGTTTCTTGTAGACCTGATCGGCCAAAATGTGGCCTATAAATGCAGTTAGGCAGGTGAATTAATACTTATGAAGAACAAAGAAGTTCCAGAAGACTGAATCCTTCTGAGTCCTGTGCTATTTGTCACTGGAAAGAAGACACGCTTGACTCTTCATCCATTATATCAATAACCAAATGTTTAAATAATGAAAAATAAATGGGAAAGACAATGGCGAGTTGGTGCATTATTTTCTAATATCTTTACAACTGACATCAAGCCATGAACAAGCAACAAAAGGGCAAGGAGGCAGCAAAGAACCTGCCATTTTTAAAACAAATTGGTAGCAAGATAATTTATTTTTAGAGACTGAATACTATATATCCTACAGAGACAATGGGTTTGGACATAGGCCACTACTCCCAGTTGTGGCCCCCAAAGGTAGGCCTCCCTAATTCAATGACATCTCCAGACAGAACATTCCTGCCTATTACTTTACCCAAGAAAAAGTCATAGCAGAAGTGATGCAGATCCGCTGGGTGCCAAGGGGGGCAAGCTCCCACACAGAGAGCCAAAACAAATTTCAAATAAGATGGAAAAACTAAACCCTCAGATGCCTTTTCAAGCTGTTTCTCTCTCTCGGTGTGCTGCAAATGCAATATATTGATTCACCTCTTGCTCTCGCAGGCTACTCACATGCTTCAGCAACACGAAAGTATATATATTTCTCCATCCTTCATCTCTTGCATTGAAGAACCCCTTAACCCCGGGATAAGGGGTAGCCAACATGCTTTCTTCCCTCTCCAGTCTGGATCCCTGTAGCTTGATTAACAACCCCCATTTCCTACTCCCCATTGATTTTGATCTTAGCTTTCGCTACTAAGACAAGGCAGCTGCATCTTCAGCTGCATACGCCAGAAACCAAATTGTGTTTTGGGCCTATTATCCAAGCTCTGCTATGATGGTCGCTCAATGGCAGAACACAAGCTTTCCATGCAGCAGGTGCCAACTTCAATCACTGGCATCTCAAGGGAGGCTCGGATAGATCCCTGTTGTGCTTCTGTCGTGCAGTTGGTGGGAAAGCATGTACTGCCACCCACAGGGTTGTGTTAAGTGTGTTAAGCTTGTAAAAGCAAGAAGGCTGTGGGAAGAAGTGAGGAAGTGTGTGAACTTCCCAGCTTCTGGGGTTGCTGTTACCCAAAAGAATTATTCCCCCTCCTTTACCAGCTCATGTTGCTCAAGGTCTTGTGACGCCATTGCTCAAGCCAACTCTTCATCCTTTGACACACAACTGGGGAAAGAAGAGTGCTGCAAGAAACACCCCGGGCTGAGGTGGTTGAAGATGGCGCGCAAATAGCTCAGCTATTATTAACGGCAAGTAAACACAACTATTCATGCTGCACAGTAAATGAACAAACTGTACAACTGTGCATCAAGCACTCCCTGTGGTCAGATACAGTGGTACCTCGGATTAAGTACTTAATTCATTCCGGAGGTCCATTCTTAACCTGAAACTGTTCTTAACCTGAAGCACCACTTTAGCTGATGGGGCCTCCTGCTGCCGCCGTGCCGCTGGAGCACAATTTCTGTTCTTATCCTGAAGCAAAGTTCTTAACCTGAAGCACTATTTCTGGGTTAGCGGAGTCTGTAACCTGAAGCGTATGTAACCCAAGGTACCACTGTAATTGCTTGGTGCTCTGCCTGCATGCTCTGTGACGTGTGACAGGAAGTGAGAGGAAAACATGGGCAAAGAGGCAGTTTTGTGCATGAACAAAACAGGCATTTTCAGGCATGGACTGTCCACTGCTGTAGACAGAACACCACAGATGTAAAAACATAAAAATCAGAAAGGTATAGACAGTGCCATACTATTCTGCATTCTGATAAAAGGGGAACATGGAGGAAAAGAAATCAGCAGAAGGCTTCTTTGTGGAAGAACCTTTTCAGGAAAGGTCTTTCCCAATCATTCTACCTGAAATCCTTTAAAATGGAGGTGGCAGACACAAACCCTTCTCCGTGCTAAGCATCTGCATGCATGTACTAAGCTCTGGCCCCTTGGGGAGAGAAGGGATGGAAAAGAATCCCTTCCTGTCTTCTCTCTGCTACAGTTTTATCAAAACAGGTGTCAGTCTGCAGGAAGAAGTTGATGAAGTGGATCCATGCACAGGCCTAGCTCTATTGCAAAAGCAATTCAAGAGATCACTTGGGGCAGCAGGAATTTTAGGGGTGTCAATGAAACTGCATGCATCAGCTCATCATTAATGATTTGCAATTCAATGAACACGAACAAAACACCAAGCTTTTAGACTGTAGGAAGCAATGCTTTGCTCATTTTTTGTCTCATTTCACTCCCATTCTGTAGGTGATTTTCACAGTAGAAGGCCATTACAAATACAATATGTTTACAGATCCTATGGGAGCCCTTTCTGCTTCCTCACAGAGAATGAGATCCTTTCAAAGTCTCATTCTGACAGCTGCACCTTCCCTTTTAAGACTGTTAACTATTGAAAGGGATGTTCAGTGTCAAGCGTATATTCTGAGAAAACATTTCTCTTTCAGTGCTGTCCTAAATGCAGGTATTATGATTCACTACTGTTTGACAAAGGTCCAAAAGTTTGTTTGCCTTTTTAAAAATAACTTTCCTATGGGGAAAACTTTGAAATACATAATACACAATTAAAAAGAACCAATTCAACTCTTCAGGTGCAATCATTTCTTTGGACTCTTTTGCTGATTGTTTGCAGTATTTGACTTTGTGCGGAAACAAAGACTTCCCACTTCCGATTCTATTTGCCTCTTTCTTTTGATATGGCAATGAAATGATGATGCCGAATTTGTATACATGCAGAAAATAATATGGCAGTAGACCATGATGCCACCCATTCAAAGGCCCAGAGCTGATCTCTCTTACCCAATAGAGTTATTCCAAATCTGGAATAACTCTATTGGTACCAGAATACAAGTCTGAGTTTGGGTCAGTACAAGATTTTGGAAAATGCACTCTCTGTCTATACTGCAGAATTAGATAGAAAAAGGGCTAAATATATTCTTGAAAGTAAGAAGGCTAGAATGTCAGCCAGGCCTCCTCCCTGTTGTTCTCTTTCTGTATGAGTAGAGTTTTCATTCTTATGAGGAAGCATTCAAACACACAAACCCCACACCACCACCACCTGCAGCCTTTAAGTGATTCAGCCCAGGAAAAGTTTTACTATTTGATTCTGCCAAGTGTAGAAGTTAGCCCTCAGTTTGATAGTCATTGTGATAATCCTTGACCAAAGATATGCTGATCACAGCTAAAATGTAAGTATGAAGCAAAGCCATCCAGCAGAGCTTCCCAAGGGAATAAAAGTTCTCTCCTCTGCAAACCTGTATCTCTACTTAACTGATGTCCCAGCAGTAGTTAAAGGGATGTTTGAGCAATAAAGCTGCTCACTGCACAGGCATCTTTCAAGAGAGGCCTTTGTACTCTTTTTAAAATGCACTGCAGTTACCATAATGTAGCATTCTTCCCATGTGGGCAAAGTACGGTAGCTTGAATAGAAGCCTTTAAAAAGAAAAAAGTGTACCAGGATAAACCAAATTATGCAACATTCCAAAAACCAAGACACAGAAGAAAACAATGGCATGGCCCTCCTTCCTTATATCAAGGGCACTACAGACAAAATCAGCAAAATCCTCCATAAACACAATATCAAAACAGCCTTCTGCACCAACCAAAAAATAGCCAATATCCTCAGAAACCCAAAAGACAAAATCCAGCTGGAAAACCAAGGGGTCTATGAAATACCCTGCAAAGTCTGCCCAGCCACGTACATTGGACAAACAAACAGACGAATAAATGCACGTATCGCAGAACACAAGAATGCCGTCAAAAAAGAAGAAAAAACTTCCTCTCTTTTCCAACACATGAAAGAAACAGGACACGAAATTAATTTTGCAGATTCCAAATTGCTCTTTAACATGGAACATCACCACAAGAGAATAATCATGGAAGCCATCGAGATAGAGAAACACCCTCACAACATGAACAAGCGTGACGACACGTCCCGCCTGCCAGACATCTGGAAATTAGCCCTCCCCACAAAAACCGACACCAGAACCAGAGGCACACAGAACGCCGTCACCAATCAACCACACCAGACCCAAACCCAGACCCTCTCCACAGACATATTACAGACTCCATCCAGTAGCCAAACTATAGTGGCACCTCCGGATGCTGCACCCCCCTGCAATCCCTACACAGATCTGGCTGGCACAAGGCACAAAACCACAGCTCGCCCCTATACACGAAGCCAAGCCAGAGCACAACTAAATGCAGCACAGCCATCTTCTCAGAAAAACTCTTCACAAGCTCAAGAGGTCAAGACACGAAAGCTTTAGCAACTAATCTACACTTAATGACCCACCCAGTGGTATTCAGAATATCACTCATGAAATCACCCAAGATATCCCTCAAGTAATTAAGGAACAAAAGAAGAAAAGGCACACTAATCTAGGAACTTCCTCTCTGCCCAGAACGTTGGAGGCTATACACCACACCCCTCAACAGTATTTATAGGAACTCAAACACCAGACTCTGCTCTGTTCCAGTAACAAGAAGCCGAAAGCACCAGCCTGAAGATGACGAGTGAGACCTCGTCGAAACGTCGCACAGACACCCCGACTCTTACACGGGAAGACACCCGAAGACACCAAAACCTGCATTCCTGTACCCGTGAAAATCTACGAAAGCATATATATATATATATATATATATATATATATATATATATATACATACATACACACACACACACACACACACACATATGAGCCCTGGAGCTCCATTAAAATATGTCAACTTATTGGTTGTTTACTATTATATTTTTACAGGGGGAAATTTCTCTTCCATAGTATCTTCTGTGAGCACTGTTACCATGCCTACTTTTGAGAGTTACCATGCAAGCCTTTGTCATGCATTTGTGGACATATATATTGAAGCGTCTCCAGGAATGCCTTATTGATCACTGTGTGGATATATGTGGCAAAGTATACCCATGTACATCACCAAGACCGGACAAACAACTGTGTGATCCTTAAGAGGCTTTCTGCATGAAAGTGATCTTTTTTGGTAGCTTAAAAATACAGGCCCAGGCTTTCTTGTTTTGATGCAGTGAACATCTAGCTGTGACACAGGGTCCTTAAAATGCTTTTTAAAAAAACCACATCAGGATCACTCTAATTTTATTTTTCTGTATGTCTGCAGCCCTATTGCTTGGGAGTTTTTTTCTGCTGAATTTGGTTGTGGCTCCGCCTCCCCCCGGCTGATGTCTTCTCGAGGCATCGCCATGACGACTAAAAGACCGCCTGAGATGATAACGAATGGTCAAAGTTTCCCTTCAGAGTGAACTCCAGCTGTTGCAAACTTCCACCATTTATCTCCTCACAGTCTCAATTAGAGCGATTGCACTTGGAACTGATTTCCTCCTGCCTCCTACCGAATAGATACGTCCACCTGTCGATTGGCATCCTTGCTTCATTACTTGTTGACAACTTGCAAAGCAACTGTGCTCCGCTAACAAATTGCTTCTAATCATTTCCTTCCCTAACATTATCTCCACAGTCCTTCGGTGTGCAGACATATACTCAGCAGGCTAAGCTGCTTCCAGACGCTAAAGTGTGAATAGAGCAAGGACCTGCAGTTGCGTATTCTCATCCTCAATTCTCCACCATTAACTGACTATGTATTATAAGCCGAGGCTGTTCTTTCTGCATCTCCATATCCTACAATGATAATATGATGGTACGTCTCCTTGATGGAAAATGCTGGTTCATCTCCTCAAAATGAATTGCATATAAGTTTCCAGGCCTTTAAAAAAAGCAAAAAACATACATATAATGATGTTTGCTTTCTACGGTATACAGTGGTACCTCGGGTTAAGTACTTAATTCATTCCGGCGGTCCGTTCTTAACCTAAAACTGTTCTTAACTTGAAGCACCACTTTAGCTAATGGGGCCTCCTGCTGCCGTCGCACCACTGGAGCCCGATTTCTGTTCTTATCCTGAAGCAAAGTTCTTAACCCGAGGAAATATTTCTGGGTTAGCGGAGTCTGTAACCTGAAGCGTATGTAACTCAAGGTACCATTGTATATTTATTTCCTACATGCACATAGCATCAAAGTTTGCTTTTCTATCATGGTACTTCTTCAGTGCCTTTGGTGCAAAGTGGCATTACAGAACCATGAAACTTCTTCTGTGATATAATAATAATAATAATAATAATAATAATAATAATAATAATAATTATACTCCGCCCATCTGGCTGGGTTTCCCCAGTCACTCTGGGTGGCTCCCAACAGACTATTAAAAACACAATAAAATATCAAACATTAAAAGCTTCCCTAAACAGGGCTGCCTTCAGATGTCTTCTAAAAGTCTGAATCTGTGAATTCTTCAGAATCACAGAGAGACAGCCCTTAGCTAAGGTGGGATCAGAATGGCATTCTCTCACATCTGTAGCTGGCATTGTAATCTACTGGCACACAATGCTTGCCTTGTGCTAATGTCACAGTGGGGAACCTGTGGCCATCTAAATATTGTTGGGATCCAATTCCCATCATCTCAAGCCATCATGATCCATCGTCCTGGATGTTGGGATTGTAGTCCAGAAGTCGTCAAGAGCTTGTCCTACACTCAAGTATGACCCTGGTAGCGACACATGTCCAACTGGCATGTTCTCTCCCTCCTGGTCGTTCGTTCGGGAGCTTCAAAAGCTTTCTCACAGAGACCGATGCCAACAGACACTGGCACACTTAGGAATCCACAGAGTGTTTGCCGTTTGCGTAACAGACCTCAGTAACTCAGCATTTTGGCTAAGCTACTTTATTTACATATAAACACACACAGAGCACTGCAACATGACAACATCTGGAGGGCCACAGGTTCCTCTTCCCTCTGCTAAAGCATCAAGGACTCAGGAAAAGAATTGACATGGGGGTTGTCTTAAAAGCAATCCCTTTGGCACATTGGGTCAAATATAGTCACAGCTACTTTATGGAGTTTAGATGAAAAGGAAGCCTTTGGTAACACTATAGCATGCCTGCATTTCCTCGTAGGGGGATCTGCTGCTTTAGTTGGATATTTTAGTGCTTATCCAGTGCTGTCGCCATTGTATAGCCCTGTATTATTCCCCCCTTCATCAGAAATATGCTCAGGGTGTTTATTTTTGAAGTATTTGTACTGGTTGTCTCTAGATACTGCCAGAAAGTAGTTATAATTGGTCAAGGGGGGGGGGAGGTATTTGGAAATGGTTTGTCAGGATGCCAAGAGACATTGGCTGACCTACTGCAGCTAGATGCAACACAGCAGAGGGATGGGTGTGTTTTTACAACCTTCCCCCGTACTTTCTTCCACTTCTGGCACATTCAGCGCAAATAAAATATCATGGTTTGGCAATGCTCATTGAATGAAACATGTGCAATGAATATGGTGCCTGCATCGTGCAGATTTACATTCTAGTCCATGGAACAGGTTGCACAGGTAAGACTTGCCATCCCCTGTCCTGGCAGGGTCTGAGCACAGAATGATTCTCCTCTTAGGTAATTAAATATCCCCTGTTACCATCTGTGAAACCCAAGAGCAGACAGCACCAACACACTATTCCAGGGGAAGCCAACATGATGCCCTCTAAACTTTACAAGCTACAGTTCCCACAATTCCTGCCTATTGGTCATGCCAGCTGAGGCTAATGGGAGTTGCAGTTTAACAACATCTGGGGGAATGGCACTGGCTGCCCCTGGATCTCTGTTAGGAAAGGTGTTACAGGCTGTCTGCACACTTCTACTGCAACCTACACCTAGCAATGATACTGAGTATTATATGATGTGTGTGTGAGAGAGTGTGTGGACTCAGCTATACAGCTGCAAATAATACGTTTTAAGTGTGTTGTAAAATGCATTATAAAAATGTGACACTAGATGGTGATGGTGAGCTATGGCAAATTCAATATATTTTTCAAAACGTTTTTAAGAAAAGCATTTTCACAACATTTTTAATATGTGTCTAGATTCCACCTGTGTGAGAGAGGCAGAGAAAGAGGAAGAGAGGGACTGGAATGCACATTTGAAAATTAAATTCAGAACGTGCTACATAACCAAACTCTGATCTCCTGCTAGTAATTTATAGATTGAAACATTGAATGGCATGCAACGTACATGATAATGACTGGGCAAGAATTAATCATCTTTAATAATTCATAGTTGGACTCCTGTACACAAACTGTGAGAAGTCAGAAGGGAATATTAATAAGTCCTTTACATGTACCTAAACCTGCAATGGTCTGCTGAATGATTGCTCTTCACAATCTTTACTTCCTTTCTTGCCCAGATTCCATGGGAAGGCAAAGCTTGTTGATTTCCTCCTCCCACCAAAAACAGAAACAAAACAAAAAAATCTAACTAAATAAGAGAGGGGAATGATGAAATAAGTAAGGTGTTTGACATCTTAGTTCGGTGCCTTGCAATAATGAGATGTTCATTTTTACTGCTCAAATTGGTAATCTGAAGTTGTGATCCACGGTGGCACATGGGATAGCACAGTGTCAAGTTCCCCTGGTTCAAATGTATTCTCTGCATAAGAATTAGTTGCTGCAAATGGCATGATTGTCACAACATCACAGCTGAAATACTAGGCTTGGGAAAAGAAAGGGTGCATGAAGAAAAACATATATGTGGAAATACAATAAAAGGCTCTGCAGCAAAATGACCTGGAATATTTAATTAGCTGGTACTTAATTGGGGAGAGGGACACTCAAAAGTTGCACTTTTCGATCCAGACATTTTCTGTAAAAGAAATCTAATGGGTTTATTTTGCATATGATATTGAACAGGGTGCTTGCATTTATGTGAATGTTTGCACCAGACCTCCAGTGCACAATCCCAATGTGTTTTTAACAGTCATCAAATTTCCTTGGATTAATAGGATAAAAACTGGGGTGTGGTGGAGAGAAAGTTGATTCTGTTCAGTAACTGGAAGTTTCGATGGGGGGGGGGGAAATGTCATCAAACTTCCAGAATTTCATGGACCCAATATATTGGACAGTTCCCCTGAACAATTCACAGCCGAATGATTCATAGGTGTACAAAAGCACAGTTGTATATTCTTGTGCTCAGCTGATGTATTCCAGAATCATACGCCATAATTCAACCCTATAACACATCAATCAGTTGCATGGTCATTTCGATCCTCACATTGGGCAAACTGGTAGGCTGATAATAGCACACATAGGGCTTTTCCCACTCTCCATTTGCATACCAAGTTCGGAAGGGGGCTACAGAGGTTGCCATGCCATGAGATGTAGGGGGCTGGTATTAGAAGGGGAAATTGGCAATTAGCCCACAAATTCATAGGCTTCTGTGATCCTTCCCACACTGCTTATTATGAGCTTCCTATAGGCATCTGGTTGGCCACTGCAAGAACATAATACTCAACTAGATAGGCCTTTGGTCTGATCCAGCAGGGCTCTTCCTTTGTTCTTACTAAGTTTCCATACTGCATGTGGGTTTCTTACAGTCTTCCCTGCTACAATATTATCTAACATCACCTTAGCTTATCATTGATATTTGTTCTTATTGAATATATGGGAGCCTTTTTTCCTCTGAAAGCGGGATAAAATGCTATGAATGAATGAATGAATAAACAAAATGGAGACTTGGGCAAAAATTTTTTAAAAAGCTATCATAGTGGGCTATATGATGTGGATTTGTGGCTGGATGACTGGCAGAACCCAAAGACTGCTCATCAATGGTTTTCCACAAATTGCATTTTCCACAGATTGACATTTGCTCCGATTCAGGACTAAAGAGTGGGTTTTCCCAAGGAAAGTAGTGTGTCAAACAGTAAACTGCTCAGACCCATGCGGAGAAAGCACAGGGCAACTGGAAAACAACTTGGACTCATGCTTTCTAGGCACGGGACAAGCTTAAGTATGAATGAGCCCTAAGTCTTGTTCAAGGAATTACCAGGTGTTTCACCTGCCTAGGAACATACCATCTAACTTTTTCAGACCCAAAACTGGGACGGGCATCTTCTGGGATGTGCTTCCAGGCAGGTCACGTGACCAGCACCTTGCTCTCACCCCAAAAAAGTACTTATGGTGGGGCAAGATCTTGCAGGGTGCCCCAAAATGCACATTTTGGGCACTGCACGAAATTACAGCCCCGAATAAGTACTTCTTGGGGTGAGAATGCAGTGCAAGAGCGCAAATGACCACAGGACCGAAATGGCCATCACAATTTCGCACAACGAAACAGGCTGTCCCATTTTTTCCAGGGCATTTGTAATGTATGTAATAAGCTGCTCTGATTACTACATTTTCTCACTGAGCCTTTTTTCACAGGTTGTGTACATTACATTGCAAAACCTGTAACTGTCATCCTGAATACTCATCTCATTTGTCCCTGTTATATCACACTAAAAGTGGCATGGATGTCATTAACAGCATCTCCCTAGTAGTGAATAATTCCCTTAATTAGATAACTAAGAATTTGCCAGTGTCTGGGTAAATAAATAAATAAGCACCTTGTATCTCGGTCACAGCTGCACTTGTTTCAGGGAGAGGTGCATAAATAATAATAATAATAAATAATAATAAATTTTATTTATACCCCGCCCTCCCTGGCCAGAGCCGGGCTCAGGGTGGCTAACACCAGTAAAATTACACTAAAAACATAATAGGGGGGGGGGACCAATTTAGAATACAGGTTAAACTGCAATTTAAAATGCAGCCTCATTTTAAAAGTAGCCCATAGACCAAAACCATAAGGGGAAGGAAACATAAGGGTCAGACTGAGTCCAAACCAAAGGCCAGGCAGAACAGCTCTGTCTTGCAGGCCCTGCGGAAAGATGTCAAGTCCCGCAGGGTCCTAGTCTCTTGTGACAGAGTGTTCCACCAGGTCGGGGCCATTGCTCCTCTGCATACAGAATATTTTTTGGGGAAGTGTAAATTGAGTAATTTTGCATTAAAAATTGAACTGAATTTGTTCCCCATCTCTAACATAATGGAGCCCATCTCTTGGCTGCCAGTAATGAAAATGACCATGGCCACATTTACACTTATCACTTGTAACAGTCAAGGCTGCCCTCAAATAATTCTGGGAGCTGTAGTTGGTTAAGGCTGCTGGGATTTGCTAGAAGACACTTTCTCCCCTCACAGAGCCACAGTTCTGGGAGTTCCCTGTCAAAAGGGATTGATTGTTAGACCACTTTGGGAGCTGGAGCTGTGGGAGAAGAACAGGAGTCTCCTAACAATTCTCAGTGCCCTTAACAAAGTACAGCTCCTGGAATTCTTTGGGAGAAAGCTTGTCTGCTTCAGATGCTATGATACTGCTTTAAATGTATGGCACAAATGTGGCCCACCCCAGCTTAGCTTCAGCAAGGAAGCTGTTTTATGTGCCTCAAGACCATTCCCTAGGAGTCATAATATTCCTGTCTGAAATACAAGCTCATTTCCCCTCCACCTAAAAAAACCTTTAAGGGAGCTTCCTAGAATATAATGTGAGAAAAAGGATAGGAAGTGAAAAAATATGTATCCAAGAGAGATGTTAATTCATATGAAGCCTGCTGTTCCAAAAGCCAACCTTCTCACCAGGTCTCTCTTTAATTCTTTTTACATTTCTGAATGGGGAAAAAGGAGATCAGGCTACTGCATTTTGCTACAGTTTTCTGACTCCCCCCTCCCCCCTTCTCTCCAGCTAGCAGAATCGAGGGTCTCTTGAAAATTTATTAACAATGACATTTAAACAACATAAAAGCCATTTCCATTCAATTAAATAAACACAGCATGTTAACCTTCAGTAAAAGAAGTATCCACTCTTTTTATAGGCTGCTGTAAACAGATTTCTGGGCTTGAACAAAGCCAAAATCAATAAAGCCTCTGCAAACAATAATAATCTCATGCACACTCTATCGACAGCTGCCTAGAAAATATCGCTTGACTCTAACTGTCCTGATGATTGGGTGCTTTCCTGGTCTTTCCCTCTTGCTCTTTAATGTCAAAGCACCAAATGGAAGCCAGAGCAACATGCAAAGCACTTTCCTCAAAGGAAAAGAAGCAGGCTGGTTGGGATCTACTCTGCTGGGTCACTTTTGGTTCATGAACAAATGAGCAAGAGATCAGTTCAAAGCTCGCACTGAGGCAGGGGTGGGGGGAGGGACCATGTTCAACTTGAGGGCCTTATTGTACCTTCCAGAGGCCGTGTACCATTGGAGAGGACCAGATGGAAATGTGGGTGGAAAAATGCATGTGACTCTTGGGGTGGGATATGATGAATGACTCCCATCAGCAGAAGCCCTGTGGAAGGACTTCCACTTGTGTAGAGGAGATCGTTCTGTCTGGCAAACCGAAACGTTTGCTCTGATGGAATGACCACCTTCTTAGCATGACACTGAATTCCTCCCTTCTGTTTGTATAGCGCATTATGTTCCGGTCATGTAGACGTCAGAGGCTTCTGCACTCATCCCACTATCCAGGCATGTATGCAAGTTAAATGACTCAAGGACCTATTCCAGCCAGGTAGGAGGAGCACTCAAGGAGGGAAGGAGGGAACGGCCTGCAGGACAGGGGTGGTCTGGGAACAGTCCCAAAGGCCAAACAGAGAAGTCGAGGGGATACAATTGGCCACTGGACTCCTGCACTAAGTGTTTGTACAAATTAGTATTGGGGTAGGAAAAGTAGCAAAAGTAGAGATCTATAGACATAAATGTAAAATTATGTAAATGTCAAGTTTTCTCACCTCTGCACTTCCTTGCCGTATAGTATTGTATGGACACCCACACACACACTTTCAGGTAAAGGTAAAGGGACCCCTGACCATTAAGTCCAGTCGTGACCGACTCTGGGGTTGCGGCGCTCATCTCGCTTTACTGGCCGAGGGAGCCGGTGTACAGCTTCCAGTTCATGTGGCCAGCATGACTAAGCCGCTTCTGGCGATCCAGAGCAGGGCACGGAAACGCTGTTTACCTTCCCGCCGGAGCAGTACCTATTTATCTATTTGCACTTTGACATGCTTTCGAACTGCTAGGTTGGCAGGAGCTGGGACCAAGCAACGGGAGCTCACCCCGTCGCGGGGATTTGAACCGCCGACCTTTTGATCGACAAGTCCTAGGCTCTGTGGTTTAACCCACAGCGCCACCCTACCCCCACTTTCAAGCTGGAGATAAATGTAGGACAAACTGATGTGCATGAGAATGTCCCAGTAGCCACTTCTGCAAGAATTGTAGCCTGGGATTATCTGTAGAAGCCTACAAGTTCCCACAGAAGCCTGGGAATTCCGTTTTTAAGGAATCCAACAGCTTGCTTTTTGTTGCTTGAAGCTGTGGTGCTTTATTATCGTACCAAATGCAAAAACACACATGGTATAAACTCATTAGACAGCCTGGCCCCCTTTCTCGGGCTCAGCAATGCTGCAGTCTCCATTATCAATATAATAATATTGGCCTCGCTTACAAGACTGTTCAAGGTCTGAGATAATGTAAAGAGCTTCTAGCATTTTGAATGTACTACATAAATGCAAGCTGTTGTTTAATACCAGCAGAATTTATATTCTATTACAGTGGTGCCCCGCAAGACGAATGCCTCGCAAGACGGAAAACTCGCTAGACGAAAGGGTTTTCCGTTTTGGAGGTGCTTCGCAAAACGAATCTCCTATGGGCTTGCTTCGCAAGATGAAAATGTCTTGCGAGTTCCTGCGGGGTTTTTCCTCTCCCCCCCTTTTTCTAAGCCGCTAAGCCTCTTATCAGCTGATAAGATAAGTTGATAAGCCGCTAAAAGCTGCTAATAGTGCTAATCCGCTAATCCGTCAGTGGGCTTGCTTCGCAAGACGAAAAAACCACTAGACGAAGAGAATCACAGAACGGATTCTTTTCGTCTTGCGAGGCACCACTGTATTTAAATTTAAAGACTGCCTTTTGACCAAATCTGGCATCAACAGGCTTTCAACAATGGCATGCAATCCTGTGCACATTTACCTGGAAGTAAGCCTTGCTGAATACCATGGGACTTACTGCTCTGAATGAACATGCATGTCTCTATCATATCTAACAATCACGTTGAGTACAACTGTATACTGCAGACTTTTTCAGCTTGGCTCATTAGCTGAATTTAAAGGTAAAGGTAAAGGTAAAGGTACCCCTGCCCGAACGGGCCAGTCTTGACAGACTCTGGGGTTTGTGCGCCCATCTCACATCTATTGGCCGGGGGCCAGCGCTGTCCGGGGACACTTCCGGGTCACGTGGCCAGCGTGACAACGCTGCTCTGGCGAGCCAGAGCTGCACACGGAACGCCGTTTACCTTCCCGCTGGTAAGCGGTACCTATTTATCTACTTGCCCCCGGGGGTGCTTTCGAACTGCTAGGTGGGCAGGCGCTGGGACCGAGCAGCGGGAGCGCACCCCGCCGCGGGGATTCGAACCGCCGACCTTTCGATCGGCAAGCCCTAGGCGTTGAGGCTTTAGCCCACAGCGCCACCCGCGTCCCTAGCTGAATTTAAAGACTGTTTAATAAAAAAACAAATCACTGAGCAAAAAAAGAAAACAAAATACATATACATATATGCAAATGTTTGCTTACTAACATCTCAGCGCTCAACATTGTTACTTGGACATACTCCCACTTGAATTGCAGGAGGTAATAATGACTAAGCCACACACTGTCATACTGTAAGTGCCTTGGGGCAGGCTCCTGTTGACTGTGTAGAGCTCCATATACTTTGCCTGTGCTACACAATTGGGATGATGACTGTGGATCATGATGATGAGGAGCAGAAGGAGATAGTCCACATCTTCACAGCTTAGCAATTACAACTTAAGTTATTTAAGTTATCAGGGAAAACGCTGCCTATGTTCTACAATTTTGTGTGTATGGTGGGGGAGAGTTAAATGTTTGGTTCTTGCTGTTTTACAATTTTGTGATATTTTGCTTGCTTATGTGCTATTCTGCGCTGTTGTAGAGCTCTGTTGTTGTTGTTAGCTGCATGTGTGTGTGTTTTCCTTATAGAAATGTGCTGTGAAGATAATATTAATATTAATAATATGAACGTCCAACACAATTATGGATTCTTCTGCACAGTATGTCACATCTTATTTAGAAGCTGATTTACAGTTGGAGTCCTTTTGAAGCCCCTTGCAGAAGAAGCACCTGCCATCATAGCTGGAGGTAAGCAATGACCTAATCGAAACACACCATATGGCAGATAATGAAGAAATGAAGTCAACTTGGAATGCAGGCTGGGTGTTTTTTTTTACTATTTAGTACCTGCAGCATGTCAGGGACGCGGTTTGGGAACTTGCTGAACACCTACTTTCCCCCAACATTGATTCTTATCTTTGCACTAATCCTAACGAATTTACTTTCCATGCATAACGATATCATCTAGGTTTCCAGGAGGCAACTCAGCATTAGCAAAATCAATCATTAAAACAAATTGCTACCCACAATCTCACAATCAGAATCCTGGTGGGGGTAGATATTTTCATGAAAGCTCATTCCTAAATTGCCTTGATGGATGTTGAAAGAGAATGTTTCGTGGGCAGCAGTAAAGGAATTAATTTGTGTCTCCTAGACACAAGTGCACTATCTATTGCATCTGCCTCTTCACTGCCCCTCAGTTTCATTAGGCACTGCTGGTCTTCCAATTTGTCACTTCAGGGCTGTTTGCTTGGCAGCCAGTCCACTTTAAATTTGGGTAGAAAAGAAGGCATTGCTTTGTCATGGCCAATTGTGTCATCCCAATGATGATGATGATGATGAGCACCTTGATCAAATTGGGAGGGTCATATGTGCTTAGTGGCAGCACACACGTTTTGCATACAGAAGGTCTCAGAAAGAATCCTTGACATTTCTGGTTAAATGGAGAAGTTGAAGCTACTGCTGTCAACCAGAGAAGAGACCACCCAGCTAAATGAACCAATTCATGGATCTGGTTTGCATGTTAACAGCAAGCCAAACACACAAGCATGTGGGTAGGTATTCTCAGGGGGAAATCGTGACCATTTTGCACCTCCTCTGGTCCTGCTATTGCCACGCTACCAAGAGCTAAGCCATGGTTTGGCTTAGCATTACATCCATGCCAAACATAAATTTTGGAATATTCAGGACCAGCAAAAATAGGCATTTCTCCATAAAAACACACAGATAAAACAATTGAAGGGACGCGGGTGGCGCTGTGGGTTAAACCACAGAGCCTAGGACTTGCCGATCAGAAGGTCGGCGGTTCGAATCCCTGTGACGGGGTGAGCCCCCATTGCTCGGTCCCTGCTCCTGCCAACCTAGCAGTTCGAAAGCACATCAAAGTGCAAGTAGATAAATAGGTACCGCTCCAGCAGGAAGGTAAACGGCGTTTCCGTGTGCTGCTCTGGTTTGCCAGAAGCGGCTTAGTCATGCTGGCCACATGACCCAGAAGCTGTATGCCGGCTCCCTCAGCCAATAAAGTGAGATGAGCACCGCAACCCCAGAGTCAGTCACAACTGGACCTAATGGTCAGGGGTCCCTTTATCTTTACTTAAAACAATTGAATTCACTATCAGAAGATGTAGTACTGGGCACCCACTTGAATGGCTTTAAAGGGGGATAAGACACAATCACAGAGGACAGGGCTATCATTGGCTACCTGGTAGCTCCCTTATCAAAGAGAGTGTGCCCCCTGAAAATCAGTAGATGGGAATTGCAATTGGGCAGGGTGCTGTTGTACTCAGGTCCTGCTTGTGAGCTTCCCTAGGCATCAGGATGGCCACTGTGAGTGCAGGATCCTGGAGTAGATGTGCATCTGGCCTGATCCAGATATGCATCTGACCTGATCTTATGTGCATACACAGAAAAACAAGTTGGTAGAATCATTCCAGGCTGTGGGTCTGGGAGAGTGGTATCATGTTAAATAAAAACAAACCGACAAACAAGAAAAATAATGAGCACACCAGGGGGACAGACTATTGTCCAATACTTCTGCTAGTTTGTTTTCTACCTGCAGGCAGATAACCATACAGTGGAGCCACCAAGTTTGCCACCTCATGCCTTATACTAGGCCTTAGAAAGCACTGCTAGTCACCATCTTGCTGGCTGGCAGTGCTTTCTAAGTCCTCAGGTATAGCTATATTTCCCAGCACCTGCTGCTTGGAATATTTTCACTCAAGGTGTTAGGGATTGAATCTGGGGTCTTCCTCATGCAAAACATGTACCTTGCTGCTGAGCTCTGGCCCTTTATCCATCTCTACAACTCATTCTATGCATGTGCTTTATCCTCTCCCCAAAGAAATCCAATTTCATACTGGAAAAACACTTGCTGTACGTTGCTCCAAATTGTAATTGTAAAAAAAGATCCTGCGACAGGCTTTCCATATCCTTCCTTGGAATCCCCCCCCCCCATTGTGCTGAAAGGTTAAAAAGTGTCCCTATTATTAAATCTAAAGATGCAATCTACCACCGTTAAAATCCTTGTGAGTTTTGCCTCTGACTGCAATGGCAGCTGAATTGCATTCTGCTATTTTTCTTCTCGCAATTTAAAGCTATTTAAATTGCACCACAATCAGCATTTGTGTTTCCTCCGCGGCTGCTACATATTTGTGGCATCTGGCTGTATTTAACTTCACTTAAGCCTTATCCCTGGGTAACTCTGGTATTGTGTCTCTTGGTCCATCTTCTGCCCCTTGCGTGCAGTACTGGATAACAGGTTCTAATCCATTAAGAGTGTCTGCATATGGAGAGGATTGCCTTGGCACAAGGAGTTGGGCTAGATAACCTTCCAGCCCCATTCCCTACCAGCCCCTTGATTCTGTGCAGCCACATTCAGATATGCCATTATCATGTTTCCCTTTCAAACATTCGTTTCTTAGGCTAACAGTCCTATAGAGGGATTAGTAAGAGGCCTAAATTGCAGCAAGCTGTTGTTCTTTGTTGAAAGTGGCAGGGGTTCCCCTCCCTATAAACAAGACAGCAAAAATTGTCTAGAGCAGGTCTGAGACACAAAGCGTGTCCCCAAAGATGCCATTGTATTGGGTGTAGGGAGCCTCCTGATTCTTTGACAAAATGTGCCACTTTCTAAAGCAATGAAGAGCAGGTGATGCCACACCACTCTTCTCCTCTTCACCCCTCAACCAAAAAACCATTAGTGAATTTTTCATTAGTGGTTTTTTCAAAACTCTGCTGAAATATCCACAACTGTAGGAGCTCCAAAGATTGTCACTATGATCGTGGAAATTGCAGAGGAATTTTGTCATGTCCCATTAGCTCCTGTATTTGGGTACAGGTTTATTAAATGCACACATTACTTCCAACTAAAAGGAAAAGGAGTCCCAAAATGATTTGCTACAGAAGAGAGACAGATAGAACCACCAAGGCAAGCTTTTCCACTGCCTTGCCCCCTGCTTGAGACCCTTATAAAGAGGACCTGATGTCTAAGTATTTACTCTGGCTATCTCTAAGAGCCCCTTTGCCTTTTGAGCAAGAATATGAATGTACTCAGTGCTTTTTTTCTAAAAAATAATAATGTTTAGGTGTACTCTCATTTTCCTACTCATATTGAAATACTCAATGAGGCCAAACTTAGATTCACAAAATATTTAGGGGTGTGCTTACCCCTACCTCCCCCCTGGAAAAAGCACTGAATGTATTTCATTTTAAATATAGTTTTTAAATGTTAAGATTTTTTTCATACTTAGTTTTTTAAATACAGACACCTCCTCACTTGCAATGTGAGCAGCCTGCAGGTTACTGCTGGCATGCGTGCCATTTTAGCACCAAAAGGGGCAGGGGCAGAACAGGGTGGAATGGGGTGGGGTGGCAGAAGCCAGGAATGGAAGCCCCCTGTAAGTGAGGATTCCCCTATATGCACTTTCTGTATTCGAATTTGTTTGTTATTTTTGTGAGCTGTCTCGGGGGGGGGGGCACGCGGTTTGGCCAGAAGGTGTATATACATAAACAGTAATATTGCATAACATTTGAAAGTGAAATGGAAAAAAGGTAATAAAATCATGTACACATATGAAAAACAGATTAATATTGCCATGTCTTATTTTACCACCAGCACTGCACAAATGCATGGGGGGTGGAATTTCCCTAGCGCTGAAAGGAGAGAAGCCTATGGGGGTCATGATGGGCTTATAGGATCATGGAGTTGAGCTTCTGAATGTCATTAGCACACACACCTCCTGCCTTTTCTTCCCATGATTTGTGCGCTGGTAAATGAGATGAGCCAGGACATCTCGGGTTCAGATCTTGCCTCGGCCAAGAATTCACTAGCTGCCCTTAGGCAAGCTACTATCTCAGCCTTTGCTGAGCTATCCCGACCCCCTGCAATCTGCAGCAGGAGATAACTATGCTAGCCTCCTTATGAAGATGTTCCATGGATTACTGAGGTCATGCATGTGAAATGCTTTGAACTCTTTCTGAAGCACTGTATAGAATGCTAACGTTATTCATTATTATTGTTCTTCCTGCCAGTTCATTCATTCACTATCCCCATGTGGTTCTCTCTCCAGTGACACTAGTGCAGAGGTTGCTAACTGTTTAACTGTGGGCACATTTGGATTTTTGAATCAGGATTGTGGGTGCCACCCCCTCTAATCACCTCTCTCTCCCCTCTCCTGGATCAGCCCCTCCCTATGAGACAGAAAGCGCGAAAGTATACAGACACACACTTCACTTGTCCAAGGGATCTGAATGAAAGCCAACAGAATTAATGTGAGCCTTTAAGATGCACAGAGCTGAGAAGTAGGAAGTTGGAGGAATGGTCTCTTTCAACTCTATGGACTTTTCAGGGAGGAAAAAACTAACTGACCTCATTTGGGGGGGCAGCAGCTTTGTGAGCAGCAGGGGAAGAGTTCACAGGCACAATTGTATGCAGGTGCACCATACTGATGACTCCTGCACTAGAAGGTATTGTATGAAGTGGGAGAGAAAAAAGCAGTGACTTTTCGCCAGCTTTTAAGTGAACAGAAACTCTCCATACTATATCCAAGTTATTACCTGTGCAAAAAATGTCATGAGGGCCAGGAATGGGGTAAAATAACTGGAATATAAGGCAAAAGAGGTGTTCTCTGCTTGTCTGATTGCCTCTGATAGGAAAACCTTGCAGTTTCTCCTAGTATTTCTTCTGTAAAGGTAAAGGTAAAGAGACCCCTAACCATTAGGTCCAGTCACAGACGACTCTGGGGTTGCGGCGCTCATCTCTCTTTACTAGCCAAGGGAGCCAGCGTACAGCTTCCGGGTCATGTGGCCAGCATGACTAAGCTGCTTCTGGAGAACCAGAGCAGCGCACGGAAATGCCGTTTACCTTCCCGCCGGAGCGGTACCTATATATCTGCTTGCACTTTGACGTGCTTTCGAACTGCTAGGTTGGCAGGAGCAGGGACCGACCAGCGGGAGCTCACCCCGGCGTGGGGATTCAAACCGCTGACCTTCTGATAAGCAAGCTCTAGGCTCTGTGGTTTAGAGTACCCCGCCACCAGCGTCCCATTTCTTCTGTACTAGGGACTATTTCTGCTGGAGAAGAGTCATCCCAACCTCAGTGCTAATGCAGAGGGTGAGGAGTAAGTACAATAGCTGGGATGAGGCTCTGGGCATTGTCTCAGAAGAAAACACTCATTGCCTTGCACTCATCAAGCTGTTATTTCGCTTTTGCGCTCTTTGGTATTCAGCTCACAGTCTTTGAACGGATGCTTCAGATCCATTTCAGTTAATGAAGTCTTTCTTCAGAGAACAGCCTCAGATATTGAAGATTCTAATTTGCCTGGCACTCTTGAAGTGCAAGTCCTCGGGTTTAGGTATTCAATACCTTCCTCTCCCCTCTTGCAAAATACTTGCCCTCCAAATGCATAAATGCAAGATAGCTGGTAGCAAAATAAAATACTGCGCTTTGTACTACCGCCGTGACTCCCAGTCACTCCATTACAGGCTCTATTAACGTAAATTAAGAGTACAAAGGGTAGCTAAATGAAAGCATTATTCCTCTTCTGCTAGTTGTAGCTAATGCAGAGCCCTAGGATGTTGCAATTAGGCATTTCTTCACCAGACTGACCTCAATGGGAAACAAATGAACCTATCCAAGTGATGCCCCTCCAGGCATTGCTGCTACCACTGAGCATCAGCTGCTGCGGGAACCTGCTAGGAAGAACTGGATCGCTGCTTTGGAAAGAACAGCCTTGCTTTTTAATACAGGAGGAAGAACAATTTGGAAAAACAGAAAGGGAGAGTAGAATGAAGAACTGTTTAAAATGGGCAAAAAAGTAATTAAGGGATATAAGGGGAGAAGAGATGGGAATATTATGTTGTTACCTGCTCCATAAACATGCTTTGATTCTTATTATGCTTTCATTATAATAAAGGTCAGAAAGCTATTCCACCACCTACCCTTCCGAGAAAAGGCCATGCCCAAATCTTCTGGATTTTATTAGAAAATCTTAATAAATGCATGAATAAATGAATGACAGACCCCCTGGAAATAGACACAGTTGCAAAAGGTCTCCTGAAAAAGAGAGATGGAACCCAAACCCCGAATGATGGAGCAATTATAGGCCTGTAACCAAAGAGGTGAAGTCGGTTGTGCAGATCCCAAAGCAGAAAATAGATGCCATCAAGGGAATCAGGGGCAGAACGCTATTTGCCAGTGCCTGGGGCCAGTGTGTGCCGCCGGGCAGGCACTCCTGTGCCAGGCAGGGGCAAGACATGGAGGGTGCTCTGCACTCTCTGCGCTCTCCAGCCCCCACCGTAGAGGGGGATTTCTGCAAGGCTGCCTGGTTCGCGGCCCCCTCTGAATTGTGCAAGTGGGGCACAAGAATCCCATGCTAAAAAGCCATGTGACTGGCCTCACTCACATGCTTCTAGACTTTTAAATGTTACTACAGCACCATGAAACATGCCCACAGAAAGGCAGCTCACATAGTGCTGCTGTAGCTGCGAAAGGTACCTTTTGGTTTGCCTGTTCCCACATCTAGGACAATTGATGCTTGCTTAGAGTGAGTTTTAAGTTTGTCGTTATTATCTGCGAAAACATTTGGTTGCTATCTGTGACTTAGGGAGTGTGAGAGCTCCTGGTTTGACTTAACCATGTACATATTTATGAAATCTGAGTGGTGTGCATTTGGATGAGTTGATCTGAACATTCCCCTTGGTTTCCATTGTTTTATCAACATCATCAACAACAATGTCATCTTATTATTGAATTAATAAAAATTGTATAGCGCCCATCATGTGAAGATCCCAGTGAAGTCTAGGAAGCTTTAATATCCCAGACCTCTATTCCTACACTGAGGCTGAGGTTGTAAGCACTAAAGCTACTTTATTAAGCATAAGGTAAAGGTAAAGGTACCCCTGCCCGACGGGCCAGTCTTGCCAGACTCTGGGGTTTGTGCGCCCATCTCACATTTATTGGCCGGGGGCCAGCGCTGTCCGGAGACACTTCCGGGTCACGTGGCCAGCGTGACAACGCTGCTCTGGCGAGCCAGAGCCGCACACGGAACGCCGTTTACCTTCCCGCTGGTAAGCGGTACCTATTTATCTACTTGCCCCCGGGGGTGCTTTCGAACTGCTAGGTTGGCAGGCGCTGGGACCGAGCAGCGGGAGCGCACCCCGCCGCGGGGATTCGAACCGCCGACCTTTCGATCGGCAAGCCCTAGGCGCTGAGGCTTTAGCCCACAGCGCCACCTTATTAAGCATAAGGCAGAACAAAAGAAAACATGTCTCCTCTCTCTGGTCTTCTTCGGAGAGAAGTCAGAAGTGAAAGCAAAAACAAATGGAACAGAGTACAACAAACATCCGCTCCCATGATTCCAACAGTCGGTGCCGGAATGCACAACACAGAAATGTGATGAACCAATCCTACATATCTGCACAGTGAGAGGAATAGAAATCCAACAACTAGGACACTATAAGATTTTGGAAAACAGCATAATATTATGATAAAAGGTGAAATTTACAGTGCTGGGACTGTATACCTTGCTCCTGTGACCAGTGCCAATGGGAACTTTAATAGCTACAAATTAAATTCACATTTAGCACATGGTACAAACATTAATTAACTAATCTTCACAATACCCCTGTGGGAAAGCCATGTCATTATGCCTACTCAGAAAGGTTAAATGAATTGCCTCTGTCCACGCAACAAGCCAGACCCTGTACTGGGATTGGCATTTATAAATAGTTACCATTTAGGGTTGCAATTCATTAATAAGGAGAGGGGTGCTGATTTTCATTTTCTCTGCTCATGCCTCCTTCCTCACCTAGGATTTCTGCCGCCTGCACCTTTTACTGCCATGGAACCAACATTGGAAGGAAAGAACCAACCAACACACACACAGAGAGAGAGAGTATTCTGAAAATTCTGCACTGCTCTCATGGAAAAAGTACTGGCCCAAAATCCAGGTGTTTGGAACATGTGGTTAACGCAAAGGAAAATTGCATGCATGTTGAGAATTGGGTTACATGGTTTTGATTCCACATTTCCCACTGCCAAATAAGCAGGCAGTCTTCAACAGTGGGAATGCAAAACCAATCAGCAAAACTCCATGTTTGGATGAAGCTCATTCCAATGCATACATAGCCTTTGAACTGACAAGTGAACTATTCCTTAAGGGGTGCGTTAACATATGCTGAATATACAGCTAATCATTAGCATGATGCTGGTCACATGAGTCAGTTTTGCATTGGTGGCTAATCAGCTGCTTTTATTTTTTTTTCTTACAATCAAGTGGTATTTAGATTTTATCACATAAAATAAAATCCATATTTGTAATAGTTTATAGCCATCCAGAAGGTCATTTACGGTATATGTTTGTGTGTGCCAGTGAGCACATTTCAGGAAATCAGGGAAATGATATAATGTGATGAGGGTGTGTACATTTATATGAGTGTGTGTTTGTATAAGGTACATAAGGTATGATATAAGGTTGATGATGTTAAAAAATAACTGACCCGATATTGAAGAAGTCTAATCTGGACAGTTTTTCATTTTAAATTGTTTATCTAAATGTCAATAGAAACATTTGCAAGCTGATCAGAGATTGCCTTTCCACAGAAAACAGGTTTACATTTTCCTAGCAGAAAACTGATATGTATGTACAATGAACCATAGTCTGACCTAGCAAGTTTTGAGGTACAATCTATATGTTAGCAGGACAGTGAAATCCCATATAGATTATATAAGGAATTTCCCCATGTGAAAATTCAGTTTTCGTGAATGAGGGTAGTGGAAAAACCATTCCAATGTGGTTTATGAAGAAGAGAATCCTGGTAGTATTTATTCCATGACTGAAGCCTCAATTATCAGGTTAATGAGAGGTCAGGCTTCTTAAATCTTTTGGGAATTACACAACAGAAAACATACTGTTAAGGAAGTCAGACCAAAGCAGGCAGTTGATTGCAGATCCTAGCGTAAAATGCAACCAATTAAATAAGTGTGATTACCAGGGTTTGCACAGTGCCTTCTTTACTGGCCACACTCCAGAGCTATTTCAGCAAACAATGAGTATCTGCAGTTCAAAGACCTCTAGGAAATGTGTTTGTACTCATGTGGCTAGCAAGAGAAACCACTTAACAATGGAATGGGGAGTCTAAACAGTACTGAAATGAGTCCTCAAATCAATAGCAAAAGGAGTGCAGGCACGTTACTCTCAATGGAAAGTCCAAAGCCAGCTCCTTTGGCATTCTTATGTAATGAGAGATCAGGGTAGACTTAAACATGATATGCATTGAACCAAAAATGCAAGTTAAACTGCAGTTCATAAAGTTGGTTCCTTCTTTCCTTGCCTGCTTGCTTGCTTGCTTGCTTGCTTGCTTCTAACGTCTTTTCCTTGTTTATTGTAAAAAAAATGGGATGGATATTTTGGTATCCCGAATACATCTTACTTTAAAACAAAAACAAAACAACAACAACAAAAAACCTGTAATTATAAAGTGCAGTATATATGCATTTCATTCCTCTTATATTTTGGTGAGACAGAATGTACCGTATACCCTTTTATGGGAGCTTGTGCTGAGAAGGGGGAACGGGAAGCAGAGGCCAGTCCTAGCAAGCATAAAAAGTCCACTCTTTGCCTGCCATTTGCACAAACAACAGGATTGATAAATAGTCTGAAGTAGTCTGAGGTATGCAGATTGTCCTACTGTTATTGAGCTGTTATTCTGGTTCCACTACACCAGCTATCTCACCTTTTCTGAGCCATATAATACCTTGGCACAACATTTACCAGTACTTCATACTCAGTAAATTTCTGAGATGCTTAGACTATTTTGAAAACAAGAACAATCTAGTCCCAAACTGCAGTTTCACCTAATTCCAGCACAAACTGGGTATTTTTTGAGAATCCCCTGAATCACACTTGGACTCCATAGACTTATTCAGAGATCTGTTGACTAGACTCTAGGAAAAGCCAAATATACCAGTCAGGGTCACCTGGTTTCATGGGACATAACTGAAACATTCACAAGGCCTTGAGGTCATTGTGTGGGTGGCTTAGTACAATCTAGGATCTGAAATGGATTAAGAATCTGCTGCACAATTCAGTGATTCCTCCTGTATTCCTTGGCAAAATCAGCTCAAACAAATCCAGATTCACTACAGAAGTTCACAGTTTTTCTGGAATCCAACAGGAATGCTAGCTCTTAAACAAGGTTAAGGGGTCAATGCTTATTCCGAGAGTTACTTCATTCAATTACAGTTATTCCTCAGGGGCGCCTATGGCTCTGGACATTCTCTACAGCCATCACATCCTTATGGGAAGTGTAAATTTTCTCTTGGATAATTGTTTTCCATTTATTACCAGTACAAGATTGTACAGATATCCTCTGTGGTTTTTCTGCTGGTGACTTGATAGAAACGGCATGCTGATATTTTGCTTCATACACAGGGGAATGACTAGATTCTCGTTAAATTTGCCATTTCATATTTTATTGTTAACCCCATCATTTATATAGTACCAGACAGTCTTCCAATTTGTTCATTCTTCATATGCTCTGCCTTATTAATTCATGACAGGACCTTAGTATTTGCTTGCATACTGATTTAGCTTGTCAATTTGAAGAGTTAGGCCATCAGCAAAACCAGATACCCTGGAACGTTTATTTCTTTGTCAAAAAGATTCCAGGGTGGTGTACAAAAGTGTGAATAATCCTATGCACATTTGCTTCAAAGCTCCATTGTGTTCAAGGGATTTAATCCTAGAAAAGTGTGCATAGGATTTGTAGAGTACATGAACTGGAGCCAAACCATACTATGACTGTGCTATCAGTCTCTTGTAACAAAGTTGATCTTGACTGTGAAATGGGAATGGAAGTAACTTTAGTGGCGTCACTTTTGATGCTAAACACTTGATTCAAATCTTCATTTATCCAAAAAAACTTAGTGTTTAAATGTGCTATATCTTCATCATGCCTAACAGAGCACTCCAAACCCCTGATCTGCTGTGTGAGAGGAGGTTTGGATACAGCAGGTGTTCCTCTGCCCAGATCTGCTTGGCTCCACCAGAAAGTCATACCAGAAAATGGAGGAGCATATAAACCACATGGTTCACTTTTGCTCATTCCCTTCATGGCAAACCATAGTGATGTCTAGGTCAGCAGCAATGGTCAAAATGACCTTTGAATGACTGCTGAAATGCAAGAAATTTCTGAAAGTATGAGATGGGCACTTGCTATGGAACTAGACAGAGATGCCATAGCCTAAGAAACTCCTCCCTTCATCAGGAAGTATCGATAACATCTCCCATTAAAATTTACAGTCTGATTGTGCACTCTACCACAGAGTTGCTGTTTTAATTAACAAGATGGATTTCAGAGGTGATATGTTCTGTTGTGCTATAATTCCTGCCTTTACAGTAATTTTCTCCTGCTTTTCACACTATAATGTGCTATAAATCCTACTTAGGCTGCTTCACTGGCCTGTTGCTACTCTGAGTCAATCTTTCAGGCCTTCTGTTGCTATAGCAACCTCCAGCCATCCTCCAGCTTGCTGGAATATGATACAATCTCCTGGGGGAATTGCTATGAACTTGAGGATCACAAGGATTTCAGCCCATGATGCTTGAATCTGGTCCTGTCTCCTTTTAGTAGTAGTAGTAGTAGTAGTAGTAGTAGTAGTAGTAGTAGTAATATCCACTGTCTTAACTCCCCACCCACCCTGAGTTCTTTTGTGCTGTCTGTGTGTGTTTGTGTGTGAAGGAAAATAAAGTCAACTGGAAGATCATTCCTCTTTTCAGCCTTCTCGAAAGAGAAAGCCTAAAAAATAATGTAGACTTAGCTGGTTTAAATGCCTAAACAAACCAGGCACAATTGGAGCAGCTTCTCCTCCCACCCTCTCTCCTTTGTTTCCATTTTCTTTCTTTCTCTTCCTAATCTTGTCTTCTCATATGTTCACGGTCTCAGAATGTTCATTTCACAATTCCAGTTTATGAATACATGTCCTCATTCTTAATCCTCCTCAGCCTACCGGCCTCTTTTCTCTCAGACTTTATTCACACTATTTTCTGCCTTATCTTTTACCCTCCATCATTTATTTGTTTTTCTGCTTCTTTTTGTATGTGTCATTGTTTCTCCAATCCATTTCCTCCCCACCACAAATCATTTAGGTGAAGACGGGGGGGGGGGGGAGGAATCTATCACACAAGACAAAGTGTCATATATCAGCTCCTTCCTGCTTCCTCCAGCTACATACCACATCTTACACAGACTGGGGCGTTCACATGTTACATTCAACAAGAGTAAAACCTGTGTACCAATACGCAAATAATTGACCTGTACAAAATCAACAAGCATACACCGCCCCCCCCAGCAGCATACTGTATATCTGTATGTTAGTTTCACCAATATGTGCATTTTGGGGCACTATCTAGTACAGTGGTACCTCGGGTTACATACGCTTCAGGTTACAGACTCCGCTAACCCAGAAATATTACCTCGTGTTAAGAACTTTGCTTCAGGATGAGAACAGAAATTGTGCAGCAGCTGCGCGGCAGCAGCAGGAGGCCCCATTAGCTAAAGTGGTGCTTCAGGTTGACAGTTTCAGGTTAAGAACAGACCTCCAGAATGAATTAAGTTCTTAACCAGAGGTACCATTTTTGTACGCATTGTATGGTTCAATAACTGTATGCAAAAATAAATCATTTCTAAATCCCGCTCTGCCAAATTCAAGACTGAATGAGAATGAATACACAACAAAGTACCAACCCTAGCACCAGATTGTAGGTAGGAATCAGAGCATTAGGACACAACCTTTGTCACCTCTAGGTATGTTAAATGATCTTAAAGTTTCTGTAATAACTGATGTTGGATCATCCCATCTAGACACTATCAGGTAACTGGTATTGTTCTTCTCAGTGTACAAGAAGATTCAATAAGCCACCTCTCTTTTGGTTACTGCTGCCTCAAAGATAAAATACCACATTGTTGCCCAGCTCATCTAGATCATGACTAGTTCAATGCAAGTGCTATAGGCTTCCATATGCATTGAAATAAATCAATGATGCGTTAGCGATTGCTTTGCCGCTGCTATTTAATGCGCATGTTTGACTTTTCCCTGCTTTTAAATTTTATAGTGAGTTTTAGTGCCGGTGATAATACTTAGTACTTATGGGGCACTTTATGTTCACAAACATTAACCAATTAAGAAATAAAAAGGAGTGATAGCTACAATTGTCTTGAGCAATGCCAAGCAAGCACAAAAGTCCAATGCCTTCAGCATCATATTTTGTGAAGTGAGCAACACATTCATAGGTTGAAATAAAATAATTCTTCTCACACTTCAAACAGAGAGGGCCTGGGATTCCATCCAAGACAGGATTGAGACCGCAACCCAGGGGCAGTGCTTCCTGTTTCATCACTTGAGGTGAAATGGGCAATACTGCTTTTCCCTGCCCTGCCCTGCCACTGCCACACCTGTTTCCACCAGTTCCATTTCTCCTCTTGCCCTGCCACAATTTCAGGCAAGATCTCACCCAGTTGGGGTAAGATCTTGCATGCCCGTGAGATCTCATGTGATTTCTATACATAGAATGGAAAGGTGGCACCAACGTGCAGAAAAATGTCCTGGGCCAGTCCTGTATGAGTCACTGTGCTAACGTTCTAGAAAACTTGAGTTACAACAAATGGGTGGACTGTGTTTGTTTGTTTTTTACCCTAGACTTGATTTTTTGCAGATCTTCCATCTTGGGATGCTAAGCACCATCTGAATCCTGGGATGCCAGAGCTTTGAAAGAGTAACTGATTGGAAAACACAACACCCCTTGCTACATTATAGGCTCCCTGTCCTAGCATGAGGAGAGTAGCTTCCTTTGCTATTCCTAGGGCTTCTGGTCTTGTCACTCTGTTGCTCCCTGCCCCGACTAATTGGGATGACAATGGAAGGTGGTGATTTGCTTTGAGGGATCTAGAGGGATCAGCTGAGCTTAAGCAAACTATTTTTGCAGGTGGAGCAAAATTCAGCTCCAGTGGAATCTATAGCCCGGCCATCTAGAATATATAGATATGGAGTAAAACTACCACAACCACCCACAGAAGCCAGAAATTAGAAAGCTTTCGGGAAATGAAGAGGTTACAATGAAATATAAAGCAGCACTTGAATAAAATATCATGATGTAGTCAGATGTTGGTCATGTGTCCCTCTTCTTTGCTATTAAAACATAATTCTCTTCCTGAATATGGCGGGTTACAGATGATCATTTTACAATCATTTACCACATGTCCCCACACAAGTGCTGTTTGCCTTCTCTACTTCCACTTCTTGGCCCTTCGGGAATGCAAAAGTGCTGATTGGCATAGTTTCATTTTGTGGTTCAGCAGCACTCACCATAAATAGGCTGCAGTCATTTGAAATCCTCATCTTAAACACACACACTTTCTCTCTCTTTCTGCTGAACTGTCAGCCTTTCCGTGTCAGCTCCAGGATGGACAGTGAGTTTCCACCAGTGATTGATTTATGTGTGTTCGTGCTTTGAACTTGGGGACAATGACTTCATCCTGAGATGATAATGTTGTCAGGGTGAGTGGGATGCCCACCTGTGTAGAAGATTAATTGGCTGCCCTCAAGAGATGAGACTGGGGTTGGTTAGAACATTACCATGTTGCAAGGCAGGTGCTGCCACTGCAGACTTAATGACCACTTCTCTGTAAGGAGCTTGGATTGAGCAATTGGCCAAAGCTCAGTGGTTAAAACATTCATGTTAGCCTCTCTTCTACAGCTCCTGGGAGCTTTTGCATATGAACTTGGTTAAACTCAGGTTCAGTTCAGGTATCTGGTCCACTCATCCATTAAATGTTGCTTTCTTCTGTAGGTGGCAGTAGGATCAATGTCAACCATACTGGAAGGCTTGTTGGAAAACCAAAATATTATAGCACTTTGTAGTTCATTTGTTCTTCTTGCACAAGGTGTGGATACAGGTTTCTTTACTAAGTTGCACTTATTAACTTGCAGCTTAAATGAGTTCAAGGTGTCGTATGTGGCTTTGCATCCTGTTCCACTGTATTCTCACAACTAGCTTGTGAGGTAAGTCAGGCAGAGAAATAGTGGGTGGCCAAGGTGACTCAGTGAACTTCATTTAAATAAGTGTGAGAGCCAGTGTGGTGCAGGACCTTGGAAACCAGCTTTCAAAACCTTGCTTAGCCATGACGTTCACTGGGTGACAGGTATGTTGTGAGGGTAAAATGAAGAGGAAGGAGTGTGGGCGAAGGGAGAGAGAGACAATTAGACAGAGTGTGTGCCCACCATGGTAGTTTGGTCATCTCTATGGGCCCACTGAAACCAGAAAATCCAAATAACTGAGGCAGTAACATATGAAATCTGCATCCTTCTCATTCTGCTTTTTCAACAGCTTGCTCTCTGGACAAGACTACAGAAGCATGCTCACAGCACACAAACTTAGGAGATATATTTGACTATATACCTGAACCCCACCAATGGAAAGTCAATATTTCTAAAACAAATCCCTGTTACCAATACTTTTCAGAGTTTGAAGGTGGGAGATATTTTAGATTATCATGATGAAGTTCCAGTATAATTTTTGCAATCTTAACCTGAGAAAATGAGTGAGGGAGAGACTAAATGAAAATACCGGTATGGAAATGAGTGTTAAGCAAGGAACAAATCCATAACATATTACATTTATCTAGACATGGATTACACTGGGTGACAATCCAGTCTTATCAGCTGATGAACAGCAAGGCTTCATTAGTGTATAAGGACAAGTTTTGAGCAGTATAGGCATTATCCACCCCCCCACCCCAGCCTCACTGATCGCTCAGAGAGATAAGAAAATTAATTCTGCTGTTTTTCTCTATGCTATGGAAAAGAAAATGTGAACTTCTAGTCTTGTCTAGGATAGTGGCTTCTCCATCTTGCAGCTATGCATTTCCATATAGATCTCAAAGTTGCTAAAAAATGGGGGGAAACAGCATCACCCTCACCTTTCAAGGAAATCTAGGTATAGAAAGGGGAACTCATGTATGCAAAATTACAATGCAGATGAGACAGAACAAAAAGTAGAGGGACACAAGTAATTTGTGGTAGAAACAGAAGCTAACGAAGGATATTTAAGATGATGGTTCTTTAAAAAGGAGTTGTTACTTGTGTTGAACTAACATTGTTATGTTGCTGTAATATTACAGCATCCGTTATGTGTTATGATTTTTTACTGTTCTTGTAGACTGCTTGTTTACTGTGAGCCACTTTAAGCACAAAAGTATCTGTGTGGGGAAATGTATCTGTGTGGGGAAAACAGAAAGGGAAAACTAGATTTATCACCAGAAACCTGCCAACACTATGCAATCCAGTGAGCTGTGGTGGCACCAGAACCTTTCCTTTCCAACCAAGCGATGATCTCCAAAAAGCCTGTGCTTTATAACTTAACAACAGAACCTCTGAGCTCAGCATGGGCCTGTTCTACAATAACTTAAGGAAAGGTTCATTACTACTACTTCTTCATTTTTTCATATATATTTTTTTCCATTTTGAGGCTTCAGATTCAAGTTAGTGATGGCTTTCACTATAGTGCCTCCTAACTTGTTTATTTGCCATGCAAGGCTTGGAGAATAATGGAGCTGCAAAGGTCTCCAAGCCATATTATGGAAAGGAGAGTGCCATTGTTGTTACCAGCACAAAAACCATGACAACTATACGCTGACATGAATAAACCAGCACTAGAGGGCAGGATCTCCTGCAATTTCCCATTTATTCTTGGAATGTGTGGAAACACACAGATTTGGCTTTAAGACGCAGAGCGTTTCCTTACATGGGAGATGTGATGCAAGCTTCTATTTTCACAATCAGACACACACACAGCTTCTCTCCTCTGGGTGCAGTAGGCAGAAAAGTTGGTGTTGAACCAGTGGAAGCCCAAGTCTGAAACACTGTTCAGTTCACTGAGTAGTCTAGGGGAAGGCAATGGCCCTGATCCTGCTAAGATGAGTCATGACTAATAGTACGATTCTATTCATATTTACTCAGATGTAAGTCTTGCTGCGTCATGTGGGGCTTACTCCTTGGTGTGTTTAGGTATGCAGCCTAAGTCCCAATGAAACCAGAGGAATAAGTGAGTTATAATTAACATCTTTCCCCTTGTTCACAACTGGAATTAGTAAGAGTAGATAGACCAGGGCCATTGCCTCCCACCTTGCACAGCTGTTGTAAATGAGAGAAAGGGCTGCTGCCACAGGATCAAGAATAAGATGTCGGAAGAGCAGCATGTGTGGGAGGTCTATGCACCAACTTTCCCCTACAGCACTTTTCTCTAATGGGTGTCATCAGGTTTTCACTTTCGGGAGCACTAAATTTACCCAGTTTAAAGAAGAGAAAATGGTTAGTGCCAGAACTGACACCTGTGACATTTTTTAAAAAATGACATCGCTGAACTATTAAGTTATAATCCTGTAGCTGGCTCCCACAAATGTTGTCAGGTTCATTCGGATGCTGCAAGAGAGAGTAGCCTTTTTTGATTTCAGCAAAAGACATCCTGTACACAGGCTGGCACAGATGTGCACCTGGGCTATTACCATGGAAGTAACTGTCACGCTAATGCAGGAAAATACATTAGAATCCTGACCTCCCAGGTAGAAACATGCTGTAGAAATGGGCTTGTAAGGAGTGATTCACTCACTGCTTGCAATAATGGGAATGTACCATCCGAATGCAAATGAGAACAACAGTTAATTATTTTTGCACTGTAACTCTGGGGCTCCTCCTCGGCCTATGTTAGCTCCTTAAATTGTAGAAGTTGTCATGTCTCTGCCACCTCTAAAAGATTGCAGCTGATTAAATTTTGAGTTCCAGCAGGAAACCCAACACTGTCAGAGCTTCAGTTTCATATTTTATGAACACCAACATCCCTGCCACCCCGCCACCCACCCAGTCTGCAAAATTCATTTTCTTCTATTGCGAGGAGGAAGGTCAACTGGAAGTGTATATGAAGGTTTTGTTCAGCATTAAGTTAATATAATTATGCTCTCTGATGAGACAATACACGGCTTGCTTATTGGGAAGGGGGGCGGGGAAATAAAGCTTGACTAACCTGTATCAGAAATGAAATGTAATTCTGAGACTACTGTGTCTGCAGAATTATACTTAATATGAGCAAGATGAGGTGTTGACAACCTCAGGAAATAGATCTTCAATGCCGTAAATGATAGCAGAATGCAGCTCTGAGAAGCCTACACACAAAATTCATGCCTAGTGCCATACTGAAAGAGGCTTTAAAGGAAGAGGTCAGCCCCTATGAGTTGAAGTGCACAGGAAAGGAGGAGTTTTGAATTGGTGAGTAGGGAAGAATGCAATTTAGATTTTTCAGGCAGGACTGCAAATAAGCTCACACAAAACCTCTGAGTTTTCCTATTCTTCTCCATTAACCAAAGGGTCAAATTGAAGGTCCTGTGTGTTGTTATCACAGAAGAAACAATTAGGATCATGAGTGGTTCTCTTGTAGATATTCACTACTCCTAATGTTTACAGTACCACAATTATTATTCAGTTAATTAATGTCCATTAAATCAAAACTATACCATGTTGTTGTTTTTTTATATATAGATGCTTCGCTTATGAAGTGCTGTACCTATTTTGTCAAGAATAAAAGGGGAAACTAAAAGTATGTTGAGTCATCATCTTCAAGTCATCCATTAAATCTACAGTTCTCAAGCCACTTAGTCTAGATTAGGGAAACTGCCAGTAGAACAAGTAGTTTGCTTTGGATCACAAGCCCTTGTTCCATAATGTGCTTGATTCATTTAGTTCACTTTGACCAGCAAAAAAGAATAGCAGCAAATTTACATAAATCAAATTAAGCCAGTGTAACCCTGCTGATATCTCAAGTTAGCATCAGGGCAAAGTCCACCTAATGTCTGAATGGTTCCAATGTGTGCATTCACTAAAAACCAGTGTTGTCAAAAGCAGGAAAGAATACTAGGCAGCTGATAGCACAATGCCACCACCTTAATAAAGGAAGAAACCTTGTTAGAAAATAGGACTTCTGCCGAACCCAAAGGGTGCTCATCAATGGTTCCTCTTCATCCTGGAGAAGAGTGACTAGTGGGGTGCCACAGGGTTCTGTCTTGGGCCCGGTCTTATTCAACATCTTTATCAACGACTTGGATGATGGGCTCAAGGGCATCCTGATCAAATTTGCAGATGACACCAAACTGGGAGGGGTGGCTAACACCCCAGAGGACAGGATCACACTTCAAAACGACCTTGACAGATTAGAGAACTGGGCCAAAACAAACAAGATGAATTTTAACAGGGAGAAATGTAAAGTATTGCACTTGGGCAAAAAAATGAGAGGCACAAATACAAGATGGGGGACACCTGGCTTGAGAGCAGTACATGTGAAAAGGATCTAGGTGTCTTGGTTGACCATAAACTTGACATGAGCCAACAGTGTGACGCGGCAGCTAAAAAAGCCAATGCAATTCTGGGCTGCATCAATAGGAGTATAGCATCTAGATCAAGGGAAGTAATAGTGCCACTGTATTCTGCTCTGGTCAGACCACACCTGGAGTACTGTGTCCAGTTCTGGGCACCACAATTCAAGAAGGACACTGACAAACTGGAACGTGTCCAGAGGAGGGTAACCAAAATGGTCAAAGGCCTGGAAACGATGCCTTATGAGGAACGGCTAAGGGAGCTGGGCATGTTTAGCCTGGAGAAGAGGAGGTTAAGGGGTGATATGATAGCCATGTTCAAATATATAAAAGGATGTCACATAGAGGAGGGAGAAAGGTTGTTTTCTGCTGCTCCGGAGAAGCGGACACGGAGCAGTGGATCCAAACTACAAGAAAGAAGATTCCACCTAAACATTAGGAAGAACTTCCTGACAGTAAGAGCTGTTCGACAGTGGAATTTGCTGCCAAGGAGTGTGGTGGAGTCTCCTACTTTGGAGGTCTTTAAGCAGAGGCTTGACAACCATATGTCAGGAGTGCTCTGATGGTGTTTCCTGCTTGGCAGGGGGTTGGACTCGATGGCCCTTGTGGTCTCTTCCAACTCTATGATTCTATGATTCTATGATTACATTTTTTGGAACACCTGATACAGCTATTTGGTGCCCTGATCCATTGTAGTACTAGTAACAGAAACACTACAGTTATCTGTATTATTCTCTGTCTGGAAACACAGACTATTATTTACTATTTACATTTAACATAAACAACACACACTGCCTTTTTGTCCAACAAAATCAAGCCATTTGTGTCTCTCTGATATAATTGGTGGTGGCTAAATGGCACCCTGAACTGAAAGCCAACAAAGAATTTGCCTATAATAGGTGCAATCACATTTCATAATTACAGTTTCTTGGCTATGTCCAACAGCTCATTGTTTTTTGGAAGCCCAAGTTGGCACTCTCCATAATGACATAAGCTCTTTTATCTTCAACAAAAGTCAAAGATGCTAACATATAATAAGAGCTAGGTTCACCACTGTACAAAACCAAGCTGGGCGGTATCAGCAGAACCAACAAATAATCCAGAATCCACTCCTAATATCCAACCAAGTGTAAAAGCAGATGCTTCTACCTTTGGAGAGCTGTGAAGCTTTCATTTTCCTTTGCCAGGTTCTTGGAGAAATCTTACAAGGTAGTATGTGTCTGATATGGTCTGTATGCTGCTAGAGAAGCTGAAGTCCATGTGTCCTTTTAACATGGAACAGAAAGAGCATTGCATGCGGCAGCTGTGTAGCAAGACTCTTCAGCAGCAACTTGACTTCTGGCAGACAGACCGAGGCTTGAAGTCAGAGCACACTTTCTGCTAGTTTTCTTTTGCTTCTTTTCTTCCCTCCTGTACTCTGCCACTCAAGAGCTGCAGGACCATAACCACCCAGGCCTCATTAATCAGAAAGCAAGGCGCTTGTGAAAGGAGGGGTCAAGTGAAGGGCTTAGAGAACTAGATTGAGCAAAAGCACTGTGCAAGCCATGGATACAACAGGAGCGACATCCTATGTAGAATGATAATTAGACAGATAAGATAAACAGAGGTCAGGAAGGGACAAAAGATGTAGGCACAAGGTACAACAAACAAGAGTGTTTGTTGCTGCATTTTCAATGCGCTGTTTCATCTGAGACTTTGGAGCTGAAACAAGATGTCTGATTTGAAAGGGAAGAGCATAGCTAACTCCAGTGCCAGAATGAGCAGGAGCTGCAATTTCAGCTGAACCAGATGTAGAGCACATGCCTTGTACATAGAACACCCCAGTTTCAATTTCCTACATAACTAAGTAGGAAAGCGGGAATACAGCCTTCTCTGCCCAAAAACTTGCAGTGGACTAATGGTCTGGTTTGGTGGACAACAGCTTCATATGGCATTTCATGAGGAGTGGCTACAGTCTGGTGGTAGCGTGCCCTCTGGTGGAAGAGAGAACTATCAAAGGCTACTAGCCATGGCGTCTGTTCTCTACCCCCCCCCCTCAGGTGGAAGCAGCAATGTTTCTGAATACCAATTGCTGGAAATCAGAGGAAGGAAGTGCACTTGTGCTCGAAATCCTGTGTGCTGGTTTCCCTTTGGGGCATCTGATTGGCCACTGCAAGAACAGGATGCTGGACTAGATGGGTCATTGGCCTGATCCAGCAGGTTCTTCTTATGTTCTTGTATGCAGATAGCCCCAAGTCCCATCCTTGTTATATCTAATTAAAAGGATCTCACTCTGGAGAGCTGATATTGAAGGAATGGGTTTCCCAAATACCTAAAAACCTGACTGTGTAGTCAGTCTGGAACGGGCCCCAAAATCCGCATTTTTCCTTCTCCAAGTGAGCATTTCTAAAATTCTTTAACTTGAGCTCTTGAGCCAAAACCCAGCTGTATAAACAAGTGCTCAAAGCGCTCTCCCTTATCAGTCTGTGACGGCAATGTATGGCCTTGCCTGTTCCAGTGGAGCAGGGATGGCACGTCTGGGTCTCATCTTACATCCTGACCACTCTCTGACGCACAGACCTAGTCCAGGAACAGCGCCAGGAGACCTTCTTACCCCAAGATAAGGAATACAGGAAGGGGAACACCCTTATATGGTTAGGAGTACCGGCGCAGGAACATATGTGATGTCAACCTGTGTGTATAAGCTGACGTGACTGGATTCCTGGGAAAGGGGGGAGAGGGTGCCTGGAGGATATATACACTGCATGAAATTTCTCATTTCTTTGGACTTGCTGTGAACTGACCACACAAGTGCCTTCTGTTATCCGGAGAGCAGAATAAACTCTTTCTCTGAATCAACCTCAGTGTCCTTTGACTCCTTCCTCCCTGTTCTGGGAGCAACGCTCACCCTACCATCTGAGAACAGGCAATGGTGGGCTGGGTGGACCAATGGTTTAACTTGGAATAAGGCAGCTTCATATGCTCAACTTGTCCTTACTGGGCAGTGGGTATAATATATCCACTTGTGTGATGCCAGATTCATTGAAACCAGTGAAAACAGCAAAGCCAGATGCAGTGTGTTACAGAGGCATGGGTGGGAGCCACAGCTTCTTGCAATGATTTTCTTTCTCTGTCAAACAAGATCATCCTCTGGGTCAGGCTACTCCTAATTCTTATAAACCATTCATCTCTCCTGGGCAGCCATTCATTCAACATGCATCCCAACGGTTCTGAAAAGCAGGCAGAGCCGAGTTGTGCTAATTACATCTTCAACGGTGTGTAACAGCCCTATCATTCCATTGCAGCTACTGTGTAGCACACAAGCATCCCCAAGTAGCATCTCAGTCATTATGCTTGCAAGCTCTGTGGTTATACAATAAAACCCACACACACATGCACAGTTTGTGTTGCTTATTTTTCCTGCTCTTGTGCATTCCTTTCCTCCTCCTGTATGCAGTACAGCTTGAGCTCTCCATTATTCAGGATCTCTCTCTCCCCCCATCCCACCTTTCTAATGATAAGTAATAAGCTTTTCCTTTGGGGAGGGTGGATGACCCATATGGCTTACAACCATAAAAGGCCTTTATGTTGAAACCAGTTTACCTCTTGAGCAACCGCCATTGCCCGAATAATCTTGCTGCACTGATCAACTAGTCCCACTGCAGATTTAGCCAATGAAAACAGGGAGACCAGAATGGAGCAACAGATGGAGTGTTCAAATTTCCACAAAAAAGCTGTTTCAGACATTTAGACTGTTTTCTATGGAATCTGTTCTAGGGAAGTATTTACATGGAGAACATGTGTGACCTGGCCCTCTACCGAGACAGCTGTGGCCTCGCAGAAGCAATTTTCATCACTGGGGCAGATGAAAAATATGCGCTTATCTCTTCTATCTTATCTTATTTATCATATGTTCTTCATTTCTTTTTAAGAACATCAGAAGAGCCTGCTGAATCAGGCCAATGGCTCATCTATTCCAGCAGCCAACCAGAAGCCTCAAAACAGGGCAATGAGTAAATCAGCTCTCTGCCCACTAGTGATCCCAGCAACTGGTATGCAGGCATATTGTCTCTCACAGTGGAGGTAGAACATAGCCACTGTAGCTAGTAGCCATTGATGACCTTCTCCTCCACAAATTTGTCCAGTCCTCTTTTAAAACCATTCAAGTTGGTGGTCATCCCTACTTCTTGTGCGAGTAAATTTCGTTGTCTAGCTATTGCACTGTGTGAATAAGTTATTTCTTTTTTCTGTCATGAATCTCCCAACAGAAGGAGGAAATAACACCACTACTGGTTGTGCTATTTGACCAAGTAGCATTGTACAACTTCACCAAATTTCACTTATTCTTGGGTCAAAGCAAAGTATATTTCTTATGGGAGCAGTTGATCCTAAAGTGTAGACTCTGGACAGCCTCAGTCCTGGGTCATAGGGGCAATTCTCCCAACGTTTCAAAATCCGATCTGTAGATTTCTGACTGCTTTAACTTTATTTAGGTATAATTAATGCTTCCACTGCGTTGTGTTATGTTTTCATTGTGTTGCAAGTCCTTTATGAGTGTTCTAATGCAACACACAAATGGCAGAGAACTCAAAGACTATGGATACTTTTTTTACAGACACAGTGAAGAAGACACTTTGACATGGTAAGCACTGTACCCATAAAATATAGCTCCCCATTTTCCTCCTTTATTTATTTATATTTATATCAATAGGCTCAGAGATTCCCACCTATCTTTTGTTTAAAATGTCTCCAGCCAGGGGACATTAAAAGGTCTTCTGTCCAAAGCCTTGAAAACTGCACCCAACGAAAGCAAACACTAGCTATCTGCAAACATTTGGTAAATGTTCAGAGGGAACAAAACTGGGTCATGGCTATCTTGATTACTTCCCCCTGCCCGCTGTGTTCAGTGCATTCAGCACAGGAGCAATTCTGGACTTGATGAATCCATAAGCTAGCTTTAAAAAAACAAAAAAAACAAAAATTTCTATAAAGGACAGTTCCACAAGATCCATCACATTCTGGTACAGAAGTAGCCACACTGACCAATCCCTGACAATTGGTCATACTTGTTGGGGCCGATAGGAGATGGAACCCATAACATCTGGAGGGCATCCCATTGACTGCCCTGATTCTAGTATGACCTCAACTCAGGGCAGGGCTATGCAGATGAACAGGAACTACACAGAGAGGGCAAATTTTCAGTGAGTCCTGCTAAGACCCATTAGGCAAAGTATGCAGGCTGCACCCTTGGGCACAGTTGAGAGGAGATGGCATGTACCCCTCACTCCACACATTTTTCAATTCAGCATCAATCAGAGAACGTGCCAGCAGTTTGTTCTTATCAAAGAACTTGGGCAATTGCGTGTGTTTTTTCTAAAGTAGATGTGCCGCATATACTGCAGATGCTTTATTTACCTGAACTCTGGGAAGCAGAAAAGGGAGGCTGATTTTTTTCACTGCAAGTATATTACCACTGTGAAGGGGGGGTGGGGAGGGAAATCACTGAGAATAAATTTTGCTTTTCAAGTGTGTCCCGGTGAGAGCAATATAAAAAATAATTTAGGACCAACCGTGTAATTATGTGCATTTATTCTAACCTTCCATTACTGGAGATAACAAGATGAATAGTAAAATGTGAACTTTAACAATCCTGTAATTATAGCCACTGAACCGTACATTATTGAAAGAATTGTGCACAATCCAGATGCAAAAGAATCAACTGGGTATGTAAATAGAAATGAAACTAAAATAATCAAGTGATGAAGAAGTAATGTGCGGCACTAAATAGCTTCTCAGCATCTTTTACTGCTGTGTTTTCATTTCCTAAACAAATACTCCATTTATTTTTATCATTTTTTTGCCACACGTCCCACAATGATGTGTTTTGTTCTGGGGGTTGTAAGCAGCCCTATGAAAAATCTCTTGGTGGCTGCTGGTTACTATTCAGAATTTTCTATTTGACTCTTTCTCACAACTGAGGTTGCCTAGTTTACATTCATGCAATGCACAACGAATCTATCGAAATATACTAGCAGCAGAATCCAATGTGTGTTTATTCAGAACTAAGTCCTGCTGGCACTTACTCCCTAGCAAGCAAGTTTAGGGTTGTAGCCTGCAACACTTGGAAGATTCAGCCCCTTGAAGGACTGCACCAAATAAACCCAGAATAGCTTTTTTTTATTTGTTTGCTATCACCATCAATTACATGGCTATAAAGTTAAGGCTCTGTTACTTTTAAGCACAAGATGCTAGCACACTTTAAGAGATGTGAAATACAGCAAGCACTAATACTCAGTACCTCCAGCCAACAGTGTATCCTAAATAATAATAATAAAACCACATGGAAAGGGGCTTTTAACATTCATTTCCAGTTTTTAAAAGGGCACAGGGTGAGTTTCCAGAAGCAACATGTTCACTCCATCCATTGGCTCTGCTGCCACTCTAGGAAATGAATTGATGCAGAGGGAGGAGACTGTTGTAGGGAACAGTCAAGAAGATGTTGTAGAAACTGTGGAAATACCTGGATCTCAGAAGGAATGTGATACAGGGAAGCTTGAGAATGGAGGGGTGGCTGGGAATAGTTTCAGGCAGCTTTATAAGGAGAATTGCCAAGAGCAAGCTTTCATCCTCAGACCTGTCTCCTTAGGTTAACGTGGAGGGTGATGCCATGAAGGAATTGACCCAGCACAACCAAAGCTATCACAGAGCTGACTTGACCCACCATCCACATCAGGGACAAGGGACAATTTACAAAAGGCCTCTTTCCCCATAGTCCTCATCTGTACCAGGACAATGCAATCTCTTCAGTAGACTCTGCAACTTTGGTGGAATACTGCTGACAACCAAAAGCCTTGGTGAAGGCTGAGATACAGCCTTCCGCGTTAGCCAAGATATCACCCCACAAACTTTCACCAGCTGCTCCTCCGTTGCTCTCCCTCAACATATACTATACCAATGACAAATCCTAGTAAAGTGTTCTACAGTCTTTGACATGGTAGAGCTCAGGCTGCAACTTTAATTATGTTGAAGGAAATGCCATTGCTTCTTCTAATCAGTATTAATGGCCTTCTCATCCTCAGTAATAATGTTTTCATGTGAAGGATGATTTTTACAAGGGGAAACAAAGCATGCATGTCTGGAGAATAATCCTAAGTCACAGTATGATGTTGCATTGATAAAGCTAAGGAGATTTAAACCTTATCCATGACCACTCAGCACTCTCCAGGAGACCAGCGCAAGGGCCAAACCAGAGACAGTTAGTAAAGCAGGGATGCTATCAAGCCTGTACAGAGCTACTTGTGCACTGACACTGCCCTGTGCTGAAATCTGCTTTTGGCAAGCCCTGGCAAATTGGCCCTAGATGTGTGTCCTCAGTCCAGCAAGTCCAATTTAAGGGCTGTCTACCCCTTCCCAATCTTTCTCTTCCCAATTACTTTCCTTAAGGGTCTAGTTGTGCCGTTAGCTGTTTCTTTAGCACAGGTTTGGAGGCGATCCCAAGTTCTGGGGTTTGTCATTACGGTAATTATGAAGGGGACGACAGAGGACGAGATGGTTGGACAGTGTTCTCGAAGCTACCAGCATGAGTTTGACCAAACTGTGGGAGGCAGTGGAAGACAGGAGTGCCTGGCGTGCTCTGGTCCATGGGGTCACGAAGAGTCGGACACGACTAAACGACTAAACAACAACAATTATCCTAAGTCCTACTGAAGTCAACTGGACAGTGGGATTAGTAAACAAGTGCAAATTTACACCCAAAAGGCATCAACAGCCAGAACACTCTCCAATTTGGAGTAAAAAAATGACTGTGGGACGAAGTTAGTTAATTTTTTGCATCATTGGACTAGTATGTGATAAATGATGGTGCATTTTCCCTATTTTCAGAGGACTGTCAGGGAACAGAGTACATAACCCAAGCAGATAACAGGGTCCAAACTCAAGGAGCTTACAATCTATATTTTTATTGTGTGTGGTGAGCGGGGTGGGGAAAAAGAGGAAGAGGAAATGAATACTGGGAAGGGATGAGTAAATGCAGCTACACAGACTTTTCAGTTGGAATTAAGGACTAAGAAGCTGAGAAGCACACTACATATCTAAGCAGAAATTAAGTGGAAAGAAAGAAAAAGAGGGAGGGCTGGGCTGGGCAATGCAATGAAAGGGGTGTGTGCAAAGGAACAGATAACACAAACAAAGGCAGCTCAGCAGGCACTTTGCAAATCTGTGCTGAAATCACAGCTTTGGTGGGAGGAGGTTAAGCAAATGGCAAAACCTTTCCCCAAGCACCTGTTTATGTTGGTGGATAAACAAATTTGGATTAAGGGAGAGAAGAGAGAGGAGAGGGAGGGAGGGCGGGAGAATCTGAGATGTCAGCATACTTCAAAAGAAGAACATTTTACTCAGTGCATTTCCCATTAGCTGGATTGCTCCTAGCACTCTCTTATATTTGCTGCCTTGACTTTCCTTGCAGGGGTGTCAGTGACAGAACTGAAGGCACACATAAAAGCACACCGAAATCAACCTAATCTGTACAGTTGCAAAACACTCCTCTGCAATTACATCCAGCACTATTGTTGTGCAATTTTCTGCATAGGAACATACACACAAAAAAAGAAAGACTCTTGCCTAAATCTCACTATTTTCCTTTCTCAATTCTCTCGCCTTCCCCCAAATCAAGACCTGTAAGATCAAGGTCCTAAGGGAGAAAAAAGCTCCAGGAGTCCAGCCTTTCATAATGACCAGGAATCAAGCTTTATTTTCTATAATAACATAACAGAACCCTATGTTTTAGAGAGGGAGAAAATTGGTATAAATTGTCAGGATGTCATAAAAGTATGTGGAATTTACGTAGATGTAAGTAGTTAGTGATTTGACCCATGATCTTCCTGTTTTGCATGTTCCCTACAAATATAAGACGTAAAAGTGCTACCTGTCTGATTCCAGAGCAGTCTGTTTACAGAACAATGGGAAAGACAGCCCAGTAATATTTATCTGTTTGCTAAGGATCAATTCCCTACACATTTTCACACACAGCTGCCCAAATCGCACATCTTTGGGCTTTCCTTTCCCTCAGATTTCATTTGCAATCCTTTCATCTTATCGCAGAAATTTTGCCTGGTACACCAGTGCCTTTCCTTGTGGTTCCTACTTAGCTGTGGTGGCAGGTGCAACCAGATGGCATGCATGGTGGTTGCAGGTAAGACCACAATACATTTGTGGCACCTGCAGTTTTGTACCTGGCAATGTGTGCAGCAGGGGAAATTTGTCCTCGCTTGTCTCCACTCCATTGAATTGTAGGAAATAAGAGAAAAAGAGGTTTGGGAAAGAACAGAAGGAGAAGGAAGGAAGGAAGGAAGGAAGGAAGGAAGGAAGGAAGGAAGGAAGGAAGGAAGGAAGGAAGGATATGAGGCTGCTATTCTTTCCTTTGGTTTGACCCCTCTTGTGTCAGGCAGCTCTATGGCTGCCCTCACTGCCCACTCTTGCTCTCTCAAATTGCCTCCATGGAAGGTCTGGCGCTATTATTTGTAGAGCCATCTACTGCCGTCGGAACACTCCCCTCTCACTGCTGATAGAGAGGCATTCTGGCTGTGTTGCCACTTGTCTTTGATGTTGCTGGGCAGAGAAGCCAAGCAGCAATGCTTTGTGGAATGTCCTGGCTTTTGCTGAATTCAGTGAGAGCCAGGGCATTCTGGTGATGGAAGTAGTGATGGTGGGAGTTGGCAGCAGCATGGGGAGTGGGGCCGAGCAGCATGGTGGCAGGAGGCAGTAATCACTGTTTAATCTTGGGTGGCTGAATGGGATGGACTGCCCCTGATTATTTGGTTCTTGATTCCTTCTGGTTCTTGATTCCTTCTCCTCCATTACCACTATGCAAATATCACACTCCATTTCTGAGGCCTATCCAGGGAGCCCAGAATATTATGAAAACTGTGTTCTACATGAGCCTCGGCACATTCCATGAAGGGTTGTGTTCATTTTTGGGGAGGTGGGGTGTATACCTTTGCATAATGCTATAGTTTTTGCTTAACGCTAGACTGTGCTTTTCTCCTAGTGATGCTGACAAAACTACCTGACTGCTTAGGGACTCTTAAGAATCCCGTTCTACATAAGCACTGTGCACTATACTGAATTGTTATGCTAGAGTATGGCACCAATTATATTTTATAATTTCTCAGGCATTTGATCTTCTGAAACCCAACCTGAACATTAACTCCTGATCTCAGTCTCTCTCTCATTCATATATAATGTTTATATTTACATATACAAAGAAAGGTAAAGGGACCCCTGACCATTAGGTCCAGTCATGGACGACTCTGGGGTTGCGGCACTCATCTCGCTTTACTGGCCGAGGGAGCCAGTGTTTGTACACAGACAGCTTCCGGGTCGTGTGGCCAGCATGATTAAGCTGCTTCTGGCGAACCAGAGCAGTGCACGGAAACGCCGTTTACCTTTCCGCCAGAATGGTACCTATTTATCTACTTGCACTTTGACGTGCTTTTGAACTGCTAGGTTGGCAGGAGCTGGGACCGAGCAACGGGAGCTCACTCCATTGCAGGGATTCGAACCGCTGACCTTCTGATCAGCAAACCCTAGGCTCTGTGGTTTAGACCACAGTGTCACCCGTGTCCTGTATTTACATATATAACACCCAACAAATTAAGACAATATAAAAAGAGAAAACAAATAGAAACACAAATTCACACCTAGAGGTTACAGCTCTGGAAAAAAAGACTATGTAGGAGGAAATACATAGTATACAATTTAAATAAAAGTTATTTGTGTTTTATTCCCATGCTACCTTAGAAAACTAGATCCAAGTCATTGTGGGGGAGTATCCCTTTACCTATCAGATCATCCTGGGTCAAAGGCTCTAGTCTGTCTCCTTTTTCAGAAATTCCAATTTAGAACACATTGGTTTGGTCTGCTTGCCTTCTTGGGTTTGGTTTTTTTGGGTTTTTTTAAAGCATAGATTCATGCCAAACCACAAAGAGCTTAGTCATTTTTAAAGGACTGGCAGGAATAGTTTATTAAGGCACTTTTGCACAGGAATTTCACACTTCTTTCCAGCCACTGATTAATGTAAAGGGGAGAGAGACCAACACTCCTAATGTAAAAGGAAATTAAAAATAAGCCAGGTGCAAAGCCATTAAGCAGAAAATGAAAACAGGGAAAGAATAGGGGAGTATTTGTTTTTCTCTAACATGCCCAAATATGAGCTTTAATAAGGCATATAAATTACAACCTTGGTAATTTTAATCAGCCAATAAATAACTGAACAAATAAAAACCCTTGCTTTGGCTCTATTCCCATCTGCACAAATAAAACATATAATTAAAGTTGTACACACAACACAGTTTATTTTAAAGCATAGGAAATCTACTTGTTAGCTTGGCACTGTAGCATTTCCCAATGTACTAGGAATATGCTGCATACAGATCACAGTGCCATCAAAATAAGGCAGCAAAGTTGGTAAGGATGCTTAGCCACTCAATTGTTCTTGCTAAACAATCAGAGGAAGCAATGCTGTCAACACTGGCTGGCAGTGGGTTCCCAGGATTTCAGGCAGGTTGAAGGGTGGAAGTTTGGCTTCTCAGTGCACCAAAACGCAATGAATAATGAAAAGTGTGCAGACACACCATCAAAGCCATACTTTCAAACTGTGGCATATAGTATTTGCAGACAATCTGCTACAGTAAAACACTTCCAACATGCAATATTCCCTTCTATTTGGCAAAAAAGAGTAAATGTCAAGATGAGAGATGCTCGTGCTGTATCAACATTTCCCTGTAGCCGCAGAAACCGTTATCAACACTGATAAACCTCTGCCAGGATACATTTCTTATCAGAATAAGGGCCATAAGAGTGGTTTCAAATTGTGAAAGATTTAACCAATTTAAATTGGTGCCAATTTCCCCAAAGCAATCAAAGAAAGAATTTTTTTAAAGCTCTTTCAGCTCTCATGAAAGGTGTCCTCCTAGCGCTTTACAGAAGCAGTTTTGCGCAATCTCTTTTACAGGGCTGACTTCTTTCACCTCCGCTGAAACTATAAAAACGTGTATGCATACACACACATGTCACCCTGTCCTCAAGGTGAGGTAAGAAATCAAGGCAGTGCACATTCTTTCAAATCAGCCCCTTTGTGGCCTGTAAACAGCTGCTGCTGCTGAGGGCCTCCTCTTTGCCCTTAAGGTACAGTCGCTGCAGGCAGGCAGAAGAAGAAACCATTGACAATGACTGAGCTGGGGCCATTGATTCCCATACTGCAGTGGAGAGGACATCACTAATTAAAGAGCTTTATTTACTTGGAGGTCTCTCAGGAGTTACCAAGAGGGAAACAAGGATTGATTAGTGGGAGAGGTTTTCTGATAGTAGGTTGTACCAGGCAGCTGCATTATTTCAACACACACACACACACACAGAGAGAGAGAGAGAGAGAGAGAGAGAGAGAGAGAGAGACTTGGTAATTTGCAATGTTTTGATCGTTTTAAATAGTAGGCCAAAGCCGATTCTAAACTCTGGTCCATTTTGACTGAAACTGTCATATGCAGAATAGATTAATAATACAAAAACATCAATTTCCCCATTGCAATTAAAATTGAAACGCCACAAAGACAAAAACCTGACAGCTATTTACCTTGGAAACATCAGTTTTCTGTAGTACAGGCATCCCCGCCCTTATGAGCTATCAACTCACACACAACCACGTATACGTGCAGCACCAAGAAATAAATAATTGGATTCAAATCCAGAAAAGGCAGGAGAGAGCAGGAGAGCCCAAAGAGGACATCAGAGAGGGCAAAGGAAGCCCTGAAGAGAACTGAGGCACAGTGGGGCTTTGTTTAGGCTGCTCAGCCTCCCTGCCTAACAGCTGATGCACAGGGTAGCGCAGGAGCTGCTGCTGCTTTTCCATGCATCCTCCAGCTGGCAACAGAGCTTCAACTCCAGATATTTTGGTCCAGATTGGGGGAGACAGTGGGAGAGAAAGCTGGAGAGCAGGAAAAAACGGACATTTGGAGGCTTTTTAGAGGATGGTCCCCACTTTATGCGATTTCAGCTATGAACTTGGAGGCCAGAACATAACCTGTATGTTACGTGGTGTCCTTTTTTGGCACTTTGCATTAGCTAGCATATGAGGTAGAAGCTAGCGGATCACATGATTTGATTTGTGTGAGTCTGGTGAATATAAATGGGCTTGTCCTGCTTGCCCTTCTGTAGGGGCTTACAATAGGCCTGTTATATGTCCAGAATTTCCTGGACATAGCCAGGATTTGGCCATTAGAAGCAGTGTCCGGACAGCAATTGCTCAAATGCCAGAGGAAATCTGGACAACCCATGTCAGAAGTGTAGATTTTGGCAAATTTCATCAAAAATAGCTCAAAAACTCCTTTGCCCAAAAAAGCACAGCAACATTTTGTTTCCATCGCATAAAGTGATCCTAATTCTATTTCTGTTTTCTAGACTTGGACCAAATGGCTCATTCACAGATGATTCTAACAGGATTATCCTCCATGAACTGAGCTGTCTGCATAAGGTGGAACATTTTTGTGGATTTTATGAAACAGCTGCATACACTGCTCTCTGGCAAGTTGCAACTGCGCAACAGCACTTTTCCCCCTGGTGCCATTGGGCCCATTCTCACCTAAATATAGTTCACCCACCACTGAGAACACCAGTTCCACAAATTCCTACAAACTACCCCAGATTATCTTGTGGGGGACTTGTGTGAGGGAAAACTTAATAATTTGGAGTCTCAGGCAGGATTTGATCAAATAAACAAGAATGGTTTTATTAAATAAAGGAAGTTTATGACACAAAGTGAGTAAAACATACAATACTTCAGATTATAATGTTATTTCACTTCAGTTCTTTCTCAGTTTTGCACAGCTGTTGCCACTTAATACTCTGGTTCTTAAACAAGGTGGTACTTCCTGTCACACACCCTGTTACACACCCCTTTGACAACCCTACTACTGAGGTACTCCAAGTAACAGACCCAAGGGATCTCCACACCCCTCTTAACTGGTTTGGGAGTCTTTTCTTTTTGTAGAAGAATCTCTCCTCTCCTGACTGGAATGAGTCCTAAGTACAGTGGTGCCCCACAAGACGAATGCCTCGCAAGACAGAAAACCCGCTAGACGAAAGGGTTTTCCATTTTGGAGGTGCTTCGCAAAACGAATTTCCTATGGGCTTGCTTCGCAAGACGAAAATGTCTTGCGAGTTCCTGTGGGTTTTTTTCCTCCCCCCCTTTTCCCCAAGCCGCTAAGCCGCTTATCAGCTGATCCTAAGCCGCTAAGCCGCTTATCAGCTGATCCGCTAAGCCCGCTAAGCCGCTAATTGCGCTAATCCACTAAGCCGCTAATGGGCTTGCTTCGCAAGACGAAAAAACCGCAAGACGAAGAGACTCGCGGAACGGATTCTTTTCGTCTTGCGAGGCACCACTGTAGTCTGTATCCTCATAGCTTCTACTTCTCCTGGCTCAGCCTCAGCCTCCCAGTTAATTCCTGGCCTAATTACTCTTACAGGACACCACACACTGTCCTTCACACTAAGCTCAGAGTCTCCTTTCTCTAGCTTGTGACATATTCCTCAAAGTCAGGTTTTCTCAACCTCGGCCCTCCAGATGTTTTTGGCCTACAACTCCCATGATCCCTACCTAGCAGGACCAGTGGTCAGGGATGCTGGGAATTGTAGTCTCAAAACATCTGGAGGGCCGAGGTTGAGGAAGTCTGCTCAAAGTGGATGTTTCTACCCAGAACCAACTCTCTCTCCTCTCCCAACCTCTATCCTAACCTACATACTGTCTCTCAAAATCCTCTCCTTTTCAACTCCCCCTCCCAGAACCCTGGCCAATCATAAGCTGCCATTCGTTAACCGTTTGCTGGCAAGGGGAAAGAAAAGAAAGCACTTGTTGACCCAACATGCCCATCAAAAACAAACTTTTCCGTCACACAAGTCAGTCCCGTTTATAATGAAAGTAGGGCAACTCATCCAGTTTTCCTAAAAGTGGTTTCCACCAAAAGGCAGGTGTGGGGAGGGAATCAAATGACATTTAATTTCTATGTAACTCTATCTTAGCAAGGACATTCAAATAAACATAAGGGGGAAGGAATGGCATGCCTTAGAATAGCTGCTCACTCTAGCACTGCATAAGGCCAAAGGATTCCGTAAATGAATGCAGGCACTTGGTGTTTTCAATTACAGGAACTATTACAAATGTTATACAATTTGCTGCACCTGACTCTCCCATTGAGGCTAATGCTATTAGAAGAGAGTTATTCCTTAAATACAGGTGGATATTTAAATATGTGTAAATATGTTATTTTAGGTACACATTACCATTTTATGGAACCAAGGCTTTCCCTTTTATTTTAAAGCCCTCTAAATATCTCCCATTTAAATGCTGATTTTGTTCATTCCCTTCAGGGTCTCAGAGAAATACATTCTCCTTTGTTTGTTTTATGCATGCACTTCATTGGGTGACTTAAGGCAGAAAAGAAGGCAAGGGAATCTAAATAATAAACCTACTACAATCCTCTGATAAGGGAAAAGTGGCCAAGCAGCTAAGAAGAAGGGCTGAGTATGCAGCAGGGAAAGGGGAACAAATTCAAATATTTAAGCTTATTCCAGTTCTATAATAAATATAGCTTCTGCAGGCTACAAATATTACAGATTAAAGTCTGAAATGCCCCAAAAGGCTGGGCTACTTTGCTTAACCAGGTTGATGCTCTCAGTCCTTGCATCTATCATTAGCTGTTTATATTCTAGAAAAGCTGGGGGAAAATAGTCATTTTCAATGTACTTATTTTTCTTTCTTTCCAAAGATAGGAAAATACTCTTCCCATCCATCCATAGTAACTTTTCAAAAAAAACATATGAATTCAACCAGCTTGGCCAGAATGTGGATCAGGATATGAATTTCAGTGAGCATCCCACTGAAAGCAATCCAGAATGGCTTGGCAGCATCGTAGCATATGCTGGAATCAGATCATTGGTCCTTGTAACTTGTCTGTACCAAAGATAGTCAACATGGTGCCCTCCAGTTGTTATGGACAACTGATGTCACCAGCCCCAATCAGCATGACCAATAGATAGGATAATGGGAACAAACATCTGGATGGCATCACATTGACTACCCTTAGAGGCCCTACTCACCCAGTGAACAACTTCTGTTTCCAGACCTACCAGCAGATATTAGGAGTTTAACAAGAAAGGGGCATGGAGAGCTTTGTACACACCAGTCTTTTTAGCTGGATATTGGCAAATGATGGTTATAGCGACCCAGTACTTCCCCTTGTCTTCTGCGGTATGATCAGCAGGCTATTACCTCAATAGAAAGATTCCCAGTTCTTTTCAAATCAGTGATGGGATTATTAATTGATCTATTTGTTTATTTTAAGGTTGGATTTCAAAAGCTGCAATAATTTCAGTGTCCTGGTGGTTGGAAACTGGGAGAACTTGAACTTCAAAGTTCAGGTGAAGTTTCGTGTTTGGTATTTAAGACATTTTGCATCTGCTCTGTTCAAGGCCAGCCACTTAACAAATTTTCCCCTCCAGACTTTGGCCATTATTGTTTAACTGGAGACCACTCATTCTTTCAAAGAGGGGATTGGAGAGACATGATATTGCTATAAAAGACAACCAATTGTTCATGCTCTGTGTAGTACAAGAGGGCAGGTCCACACCCCAAGGAGCTTATAATCTAAATGGAAACAATGGAAACAACAGAGGAAGGAGAAAGAACCAGAGGCAGGGGTAAAAAAAGGACAAGCACTATGTAGTCGTTTCAGATGTATTTACTTGGGTTTAGATGCAAAACTAATGATCCTTTGCATGACCATGCAATACATGAACTTTAAATTCCATATGTGAGTAAATGAGATTATAAATCAAACTGACAGTATAAACTCAGAAAAGAAACTCAACAGTTCACATTCTACTTGTGTGATGACAATAAACTCAAGCATGTTAGTGAAAGACAATCATGTGTTCTTATGAGAGTGTCCCCAAATTTCAGAGACATACTCACTCCACTTTTGAGTTAAGTTCCCTCCCTTAAGCTGGCTTTAGGACAAGGTTCTGCTCAGTGGAGGCTGATCCTTTAAGGGGAATGGGACAGTGCCACACCAACCTCAGTCATCTTTCAGCAAGTTCACACCTGCCAGCCTTCTTAAAACCAGCCCATGGTGTGGCACTGGCTGTTAGCTTCCCCCCACTTGGTTCCAATGTTGCCCTTGTACAGGCACCCCCACTTACATGAGGTTTAGGTTCCGGGCCCCTGTGTGCATAAGTGAAATAATGCAAAATGGGGGAGCACCCTCTAAGAAGCCTCTGAATGCCTCTTCCCCCCTGCTCCTGCTGTCTCCCTACACAACTCTCTCTTCAACTAGAATTGAAGCTCTGGGGCTTCAATTCTCCCTACACAACTCTCTCTTCAACTAGAATTGAAGCTCTCCCTGCTGTCTCCCTACACAACTCTCTCTTCATCTAGAATTGAAGCTCTGGGGCCAGCTGGAGGCTGCAGGATGTGCAGGAAAGCGGCTGCTGCTGCTCCACTATCCCACGAGTCAGCTGTTAGGCAGGGAGGCCAAGCAGCCTAAGCAAAGCCCCACTGTGCCTCCGGTCTCTTCGGGGCGTCCATTGCCCTCACTGACATCCTCTTCAGGCTCCAGGGAGGGTCTCCTCGCAAGCCATGAGGACTCTCCTGCCGTTTCCTGGTATAATTCTATTTATATATTCCTCAGCACCCTGCATATACATATGAGGAGAATGTAGAGTGTGGGAATGCTTCTACAACTCAACGAAGATGGGGGGGGGGAGGGCTAGAGCTAGTTTTCTCTTCCTATCATTGACTCTGGCTTCATCTACTGTTGGCCTTCCTGGCTTCTGCTCTACCAGCCCCTATGGTCATCAGCTTCCACTGGTCCTACCTATATTTGACAAAAATTCTCACTAGGGCCCCCTTATCGTTTCTTCATTTGGCCTTTCATTCTTAAGGACATCCAAGTTGTAGCCTTTCCCCAAAAACAGAGAGACTTGGGTAACAACTTGTGCAACCTCTGCTCCCATGCCTCACTCCTCTGCCAAATTCTAGCTCTGTTGAGCAGTTGGACTCACAGCAATGATGTAATGCCAATGGGACTCTGCATAGTGACTTCAAGAGTGTAGGCTAAAGCTCACTTCCCACCAGGTTTGTTTGTTTGTATGTTTTGCTGCCAGTTGGTTTCTAAGGCCACCAAACTGATGGTAGGCTGCAGAAAGGGGCATGGCAGCCCCTTTATAATTAACATAATCCACAAATGCTTTCGTTTTGTCATGCTTGACATGAAAGACAAGTGGTGCATTTATTGAGTGGTGGCTGACTAGGGCTGGAGTTATAAGTACTTAATATGACTTAATTGCAGTATTTAGCATTTCAGTCCAATGACCTAACAAACAACTCATACATGTTAATATTCTTTCTCTGTACCCTCTGTTTTGCACAGATGCCTGAGACTTGGGTCCAACAAAAGCTGTTTACAGGGATGGCCAGCTGCTTTTCTCGGCAGGGGATTAGCTGTGTTTATGATGCCCTTCAAAACATTCAATTGCCGAAACTGCAGCAACTGCAAAGGTCTTTTGTCAAATGCAAGAGGAAGAAAGAAGCCACAATAGTCTAAGATTACAGCCCAGCAGGAGTGATGCTCTGTGCATAAGCAGATAAATAATAACCAACACACACAATAAAATAATGGATTTCTTTTCCCCATGAATGCAATTTTTTTTTTTGCCTCTTGCAATTGTTCCTTGCTGAACCGAAATTGAAAATAGCTTTTACACACTAAATGATCTTTAGAAAATTGTTTTAGAAGTGCCACAGGGCAATAGTGGGCACCTTCCTGTGCATTATGGTCACTGATGAGTCGCTCAGTGAAATGTCCCTACAAGCATGCTCAGCCAAGCAGTGGCATGGTGTGGGAGAAGACTGCAAAAAGCAGATACCATTAGTCTCACTTTATTTTCTATTTTCAAAAGCCCAGGTTTGGAATAATAACACTGGAGAAAGTCGCAACTGAGAGGCAATATCAGAGATAGAGAAAACAGGAGAAGAGCAGTGAAACTTTAAAGAGAAGTCCCTGTTAAGAGATAAGGAAAACCTGTAAGGTGAGTCACAGGTGCTTATGCATAAGGATATGGAAAGCAGAGTGTGTGCTCGCCTTCCTAACAAGCAGTGGGAGTGGACACTTCATGCTTCATCTATAACTTCTATTTTGTTGTAGGTTCTAAAAATATTCTTCCAATTTAGTGATCTGGAAAAATCTTGTCTCCCTACAGCATTATGTGTCTACCTCTATGAGCAGTGCTAAGGGGAAGGGAGAGCAAGACACAGTAATGTTTGTTGCTAACACCATGGTCCTGATAACATTGTCTTGCTAGACATGATTTTTTCCACATGGCCTCTTGGGTGTATGGTCACCTTCCTGATTCATGCAAGTCTTACTGCCTGAGGACTGAAAGGGTATGGACCAGAGCCATGCAGTCAATGGACTAGGGGGATTAGGCTAGTCCCCTAAATGTCCAGAGTAGAGTATTAAAATATTAAAGCCTGGTGCCTCCTTCCCAAAGTCCAGGAAGCTTCTGCCCAGCTTAGGGAGGGAGGTGTGATGTTCACGTGCATGACATCCCGCCCCCGCCAGCACCACCGCCAGCTGGCACCTCTGGCCCTAACTGTTCCCATATGAAAAAATGTCACCGCACACCACTGGTATGGACTACTTAGTAAAGATGAAGTAGCAACATATAGCCCTTCCTGCATGCTACTTGGATCACATTCTCAGAGGGGGGAAATACTGGGGAGAATCTCACTAAAGAATTGGCTTCACAGACTGCTTCAAAATCCTCTCGCTATCCAGAATAGCAAATAAATGGAGTGGTTAGGCTTGGTGCTACCCAGTGGGGATTCATTGCCTCCAGAAATGGATAGCAAATATCAAAGCACCTTTGAAATGCCTGTGCAATACCCACCTGTGGCTAGCCTAATCTGCTATTCCATTGCAGAGAGTTCTGCACAAAGAGGTAGCAGAGACACTGTTCCATCACCAGGAAAAAACTGTTATCCCAGCTGGAAAGAGAATCACTTCTTTGTCAAACAGATTTCACTGAGATGTACCTCTAGCAGTCCCCCCCCCTCCCCAGTCCCCATCCACTCAAAGCTCTGGGGATCCTTTTGGGACACCCCAGAATAGGCCTTGCCTCATTTTCATTTCTGAAGGTTGGCTATTCACAAAGCACCGGTCCAAGATAGCCCCACTCACAAAGCAGCATGTTCCATTATTTATGTGTGCCTCATTAAGTTTTAATGTTCCCTCTTTGCAAAATGCTCCCTGAGAGGCAAAGTCTGGTTTTCACGAAGGTCCCAATGGAATGAGAAACCTTTCAGTCTTACTTGGCAGGAGGGTGGGGTGGGGTAGATACAATAATCTCTCCAATCAGACAGGCAACCTGGTGCTTCTGTGCAACACACTTGAGTTGCAAGAGAGAAATGGAAAGATGGGGCTAAAATTAAACCGTTGAAACTCTACAAACATCACACTCCAAAGCTATTTTCCATATTACTGAAAGAGGAGGCCAGAGCACCTTAGGCAAGGAAACAGCCGCACAGTAGAGCCACTTCTTTCATTTTCCATGACTAGCATTTCCTTGCTGGACGTTTTTCTTAACCATCTGAAAATTTAACATAGAGTGTACAAAACACAAAATACAGTGGTTACGTACTTAATTTGTTCTGGAGGTTCGTTCTTAACCTGAAACTGTTCTTAACCTGAAGCACCACTCTAGCTAATGGGGCCACGATTTCTGTTCTCATCCTGAAGTTCTTAACCCGAGGTACTATTTCTGGGTTAGCGGAGTCTGTAACCTGAAGCGTATGTAACCTGAAGTGTATGTAACCTGAGGTACCACTGTACTTTCAGGTAACAGTACCAGGGAAATGTTTTATTATATTTCTGAAAATATAAAATTATAAAATCTTATAAAGCACCTAACACCGTAATAAAACAACCATTTCAAACTCTGCTCAGTTAAAACTCAGGCATAATTTCCAGTTTAACCAGGACTAAGTAGCAACAAATATGGAATATGAACAAGTGCAGTTTGGATTTGCTTTAACATGCCAACTGGGACTCCTGGCTACAGCTTGTGGTTAGTGTGGAGAGAGCTCAACTGCGAGTAACAGTTGGCACACACATTTGTTGAATCTCACCAGCCTAGTCACAGTCTTCCTCACTGTGTTATCTGTATTGAAATTGCAGCAATTATTTCCAAATGTGTATCTACACATGAAAACCAGCATATGTATTTTTCCCCCAATGCAAATCTGTGTCCTCTTCTGTCCTCTTTCTTGGCAATGCACAAGTAGCTACCTTACCCTGGAGGGATATTTTCACTCACTTTTTTTTTGTAAGCAGCTACTCCCCCACAGATGAACAACGGATGGTTCATTGAACTGTGAGGAGAAAAATACACAACTTTAAAATGTGTAAAGCTCTGCAGCCATTTCTGAAGACTTTGGAATATCTTTTTTGCCGTTGTGATGGGCACAGCTCATCTCTGCCCATAGTAAATGAAAGCTGACTCCAGCAGCTGAGGCCAGGGCTCTGTCAATGCAACAGAGCAGAAAACACTACACACACAGAGAGAGAGAGAGCTGCTGAAAACAGTGGTGCATTGTTAGTAAATAAAAAAGATTTTTGTGAACACCGTTCTCATTGGCGGTTTGTTCCAAAGCACCCTCTACAGCCCTACCGGGGAACATTACTGTGTTTCACTCACTCTTCATTTTGACATCTTATGCTCAATACTTAATATATACTGAGATAACTTCCATTGCATTCCAGATGGTTAGCCAAGAGGAGGAGGGGAACAAGACTGTGCACACTGAACCCATAGTTAGGTGAGCCCAGTTATTAAGAATGAATTAATAGGCTGTAATGATATTAGGGGGTGCAGTTCATTTATTTTCAGTTAATCTCTAATTAGTGAGCAAGTAAAATTTTATGTACAGTTCCATTGCCACGCACAGAATAAAGGACCTCCTCATGTTTAATTTAGTTTTTTATGTACATTAAAATGTGTTAGAACTAAGGGTCACAATTTAAGATATTATCAACATTCACAGTGCATTTCCTTTTGCTGTTGCTGCCGAAGTCTGAGACTGAAGATAGTAGTTTTTAAGGAGAGCTGAAAGTGACAGGAAAGAACCAATGTTGTCTAGAGTGTACACACATTTCTTTTGTACCATTATGGTCTCAGGTCAAACAGGTTTGCAGGTTTCTGAAGCACTGCAATACCTGTAAAAACTGTTTGGCCTAGGGATCATCTGGTCTCCCTCATCCTATTTTAGTATAGTTCTGGGAGTTCACTCTATCCCACATTCTTCTTCATCTGCCCTCTGGTTTAACTTTGAGAGTTTCTAAAATTGATTTTTGTATTGGAGCACCACTGTTTTTTAGTTCATGTCCTTTCTCTTTTAGATCAGGGATGTGCATACAAGGATAGATCAAATCACAACAATGGCAGTGAATGGCATCATTGTGGTTCTTTTATACCCCCTTCCGCTCTCTGAAATATTAGCTATGTATTAAACCCTCCAATTATTTCCATGCACTTGCCTGCCTTGCTGAAGTCCCAAAATTGTAATTCCACATGGTATTTCAGAATCTCCCACAAATGCCTATTCAAAACAAGAACAGGCTTAATTCTGCCTCCTAATTTGGAACCAAGCAAGCAGCTTTGTACTATTTTTAAAAATTACATGGAGGAACATATCCTTCATCTTATTTAAACACATTTTAACAACTGTTACAGGAGTTTTGCGATACAGAGAAGAACAGAGCTTGTTACCATGCCTTATTCAGAATCCAGAGCAAAGCCATTGTCCAATCTTAGTCATAAGAAAGAGAGAAAGAAACATCTTTCCAATCTGTGAAACAGCTTAACTACATCTATTCTCTCTTCCTTCCCCACACCTCCCAAGAATGACAATAAGTGTTCGGAAGCTTGCTGCTCTATTTGGGATTCCCATCTGCGACTTCAAATACACAGTTTTAGTTCCTGGAATGAAATTCATGGATATTCATAACATACTTATAAAAATCTATTGTGTGCATCCAACCAGAGATTCCATATGCTTTGCTCCTGACTATGCCATCAGTTATGTACCTGGTCATCAGAGAGAATATTTAAAGCTGCCCAATACATTATGAATCCACCAGTTCTTTGAAGAAGTAATAGTAAATAATGACTATTGCAAAGAGCCAAAGATTCCAAGTTTTATTCCTGTCTTATTGCAAGGTTTGAAGTAAGTTGGTTTTTTTTTTAAAAAAAAAACAACTTCTAAAAACTTTTTGAAGCTGACTTAGAAATGAGATCAGCACCATGGAGAGTTACCTAGACAAAGAGGACTATGGCACAGAACAAAGTAAATCTGAGCTGCAATCCTAGTCACACAAAATTTAGCAAAGCGAAATATTAATTGATGTAAATGTTAGGTGGTCTTAAATAGTCTTTCAAAGGGAGAATTTTAGTATCTACATGTTTCATTAAGATTCTAAAATATAGCCCTCTTTATCTGAATACATTTCTAGCACTGAACCTCTCTAGTGCTCTCAAAAGCACATTTACTTGAATATACATCTTGCCTACTTAAATTAGCTGGACTTTTTAATTGGTTTATATTAGTGTTAGAATTGTTTAAAAATATTAAATGATCAATAATAATAATAATAATAATAATAATAATAATAATATTTATACCACACCCATCTGGCTGGGTTTCCTCAGCCAGTCTGGGTGGCTTACAGCACATATAAAAGCATAGTAAAATGTCAAACATTAAAACTTCCAATTGACTGTATACTACCTTCACTCCCTCCCCGGCAGAAACTCACTTATTAAACAAATACGTAATTTAAACAACTGTAATGGTAACGTTGGGACGCAGGTGGCGCTGTGGGTTAAACCGCAGAGCCTAGGACCTGCTGATCGAAAGGTTGGCGGTTCGAATCCCCGCGGCAGGGTGAGCTCCTGTCGCTCGGTCCCAGCTCCTGCTTACCTAGCAGTTCGAAAGCACCCCTAAGTGCAAGTAGATAAATAGGGACCGCTTTCTAGCGGGAAGGTAAACAGCGTTTCCGTGTGCGGCGCTGGTGCTGGCTCGCCAGACGCAGCTTAGTCACACTGGTCACATGACCCGGAAGTGCCTTTGGACAGCGCCGGCTCCCGGCCTCTTGAGCGAGATGAGCACGCAACCCTAGAGTAGGTCACAACTGGCCCTGATGGGCAGGGGTACCTAACGGTAACATAGGTCTTTTTACATGGCTCTTGCTGAGAGATGGGGAACCTGTGGTTCTCCAGGTGTTGCTGGACTACAACTCCCAGAGGCCAAGGTTGCTGATAGAGTGAATGGGAGTTATAGTCCAACAACATCTACAAACACTTGTTCCTAATTCCTGCTCTAAATGTTCCCTGTGCTTCTATTTGAAATATTATACCATGTAGCATTCTTCCTAATTAATTTCATGTGTGTGCCATGCTATACAAGTCCTGTTCTTTCATTATTTTTTTATACCATGCACCATATTTGTTCCCACCTTCTAAACCAGTTCCAATTTATCTGTATCCATTTTAAAGTGTGGTGCCCAGAATGCAGCTCTGTACTCCAGATGAGGTCTTACTAGTGTAGCGTAGAGTGGAACTGATACTTCTCATGACTTAGAAACTATGCCTCTATTAATGCAGCATAAAATCATATTAACCTTTTCTTGCAGATTCATTACACTGCTGACTCATGTTCAGTTTGTGATGGACTCCAATCTCAAAATACGTTTTTACATATACTGCACTAAGCATACAGCTGTCCATTTGATTTTTTAAAAACCTAAATTTGCATTTGTCTCTGTTGAACTACATTTTGTTAGTTTCAGACCAATTTTTGATTGTATTAATATCCTTCTGAATTCCCCTCTTCTGAAGGGTTAGCTACCTTCTCCCCGTGGCTTTTCTTTCATGCACCTTACACATGAAGGTATGTCAGGAATTGGTTAGAGATTCCATTTTTGGCAGAGTTAGCCTCCCACAAGATGTCAGAATAGTTGAAGCCCCCCATTGCTACATTTCCTCCCTTCCTTGAGACATACATAATTTCTTTCAGAAAAGCATAGTCCACATACTCTTCTTACCCATGGGGCTACTGTGTTCACTGTCTTAAATTTCTGTGCAGTGTCCATATTTTTGGCCTATAATGCTGTTTTAAAAAGTTAAATTATTCAGTTGCTACATTCCAGTCATGGCAGTCATTCCGCCATGTTTCCATTAGTCATACCTACTGAGACGTATTTACCTTTCTGGACTAGAGTTTCAAACTCATTTTCTTTATTTCACATACTCAGTGAAGTAGTACATAAACACTGGAAGTCAATGATATTACGTTCCAATGTCTCTATTGATGTTTTGTGGGTTTGCTAGGCATTATTTTTGTTCTCAAAAGCACACCATACAAACTATCACATTTTCCCCTTTCCAAATATACTGTGCTCCATTCACTCCTGCAATCAGAGCATATTCAATGGTTGAACTTTTTGGTGAAACAAGTGATGGTCAGTTTAAAAATCAATTTAAACAACACCACTCGAGTTCAATGCTGGTCAAACCTGCTGGGAATACAGCCCCATAAAACGTACACTGCAAACACCGTTCCTACATTTTCCCTCTGAAACTATGCCTCAGTCCTGAACTTGTGGAGAAAACCCATAAGCGAACTTATTTTCAGGTGGATGGGACAGTCAGTTTGGTGTGCAGTACATGCAACTCACTGTGGGGGAGATTCATAGGTCATCACTTTGAGTTATCATGAGTTATCACTTTGTTCGTCATGCTGGAAACATGAAAATAAGAAGTGTGACTCAATCACACTTCCCTTCTCTCCAAAAGTGACCCTCTCTGTATATGGCCTTCTATGCTGAGAACAGCTATATCAAGGAAATGGTTGATGTACACTGGTCATCTGTCTAAGTTCTCATGATTTAATACAGGGGTGGGGACACTCAGGCGTGGGGGTCATATACATCCCTCAGGGCATCTCTATCTGGCTCTTGGGACTCACCCAGGGCCACATCCTTTCTCCCCAGGCAACACCCCTTTCCCCATGCCCTCCTTGAGTGTATTTGCTTGGCTGGAATGTGTCTTTGAATTATGATAATGCCTCTTATCTGTCTGTCTGGAGGATGTGTGGATGTAGGTCAAAACTAACCTACTATACAAAGGTGAAATTCAACTACATGTATTGCTTTGCTCACTGTTACCTCTGGTGCCATCCAAGTTTCCCTACGAAGCCTGCCCAGATGGGAATGTAGTCCTTGGTCTGGAAAAGGTCCCCCTCCCCGATTTAATGGCACCAAATAGAATAAATACATAATTAAAATCACAGGGGATTTTTTAAATGATTGCCAAAACATTTAGAGTTGGATGTGAAACAACACTAGTCCTTGTGGACGTGGGATTCAAGTCTGTGCTGCATTTTCAGCTGAGATTATATGGACTCTCTGACAATTGCAGTCCCAGGAAATTGGAAGTAAATTGAGATGATTGTCTTTTATCGGAGCAGCTTGATGGAATTATTAAAAATGCAAGCAAGCTTTCAGATATGCATAACCCTTCTTTAAGGTTATGAGGAAGGTGATGAGCTATGCTGAGTACATTAGTATTTCAAATATCACTATTAAGCACACACGGGATGTGAGTTCAGGAGAAACCTAGAGGAAGAAATAATTAAGAACTGTGCATTTAATACTTGATTATTTGGATGTTAACTGAATGATCAGGGCAAGCTACCACATTTAGAACAGGGATGGGAAACTTCTGTCTCTCCAGATAGTTTTGGATTCCAATCCCATTATCCATGACCATTGGCCAAACTGGCTGAGACTGATGGAGTCCAACACCATTTAGAGGCCAAGAAGTTCCTCATCCAAGATTTAACAGGAAGTAACTTTGGCCAGTCAAATTGAAGCATTTTGCTCCAGTCAAATTTAAGCACTTGATAACAGTGGGAGAGATTGAAGCAGATACTTAACTCATCCTCTGGACCCAATGGCATTCAAAAGTACTTAACATTTGGAATTGGATCATGACTTTTCTTTATTTAAAAATATATGCCACTGGATAGAGGGGAACCCTTACTTTCACTAATTCATAAAAATCTGGCAAGGACCATGAATTGCTTGCTACTGGGATGAAGCCATATGGAAACATAAGATGCTATGTTATTAGATGATAGGGTGTATCTTACAGCAGGGATGGCAACCTGATCACATGCCAGCGGTGGTCGAGGCCAGAGGCCAAAGTGGCTGGAGCAACAAGTGTAAATTTTACATGTGTACATTAGCCTGATTTTTACACACACACACACCTCTATGCACCATTAAGAAAAGCAAGTGGCACTACCAGAGTTCAAGGACACATGACCCTCGTGGTCCCTTTCAACTCTACAGTTCTATGATGATTCCAAGATGATTTCAGCCAGGTAAAAGACAAACAGGGTGTGAAGCAGGGGCAGTGAAAGGTTGCAACCTGGGGACAATTCTGATAGCCAGAGAGAGAGGCCTGGAGGGCTGAATTTGGCCCTTGGACCTGAGTCTCCCTGCCCCTGTCTCACAGCCAGGCACAATTCAAGTGTGGATGCATATTTTTAACTTGGGTGTCAGGTATCTTAAGGGCTGTCCTCTCTCATTTCAGCCAGCCTGAACTTTACAATCATCACCTTATTCCCTCCTCATGACCCCCCTGCCTCTTGACGGTAGGTGGGCAGAGACTGGGGACTGGCATCCAGTGTGTGGAATACTCTCTCTTGAGAGGCTCACCTAGTTCTGTACCTGATGATAGCTACCTGACACAATCAACAGCCTTCCTCCGGACTGCTTTTCTATGTTGTTAACATCACCAAAATCCTCTGCACACATAAGAATGTGTCCAAATAATTATCTTAATGAGAAAACCTGGCGATGTATGCCATATGTGAATATAGTCCTAAAACCCTATTCTTTTAAGTCAAATTGCTTGTATGACATAGCAGAGGTGATCCATAAAGCAATTTATTTCTCTCTCCTTTGTGCCAATCCATGCTAATTCAGATAATGTTCGCTGATGATTTGCCGCGCTGAATTATTGAAATAAATCCATACGTATCGAGCTAATTGATTAGCTCTCCACATCTAAGGTAAAGCCATCATTAATCACATTGAGTTGGACAGCTTTTCCATCTAAATACCAGCTGATAAGGGAGCCAAGAGAATAATAATTTGGAGTTCACCTGAAGTGTTGGCAATGTGGGGTGCCAGGTTCCAGGTGGGCTGGTAACAGAAAGCAGCCTCAAATCATTTCAGCCTAAGGCTATGAAGAGACGTGGGTGGCACTGGGGGTTAAATCAGAGAGCCTAGGACTTGATGATCAGAAGGTCGGCGGTTCAAATCCCCACGACGGGGTGAGCTCCTGTTGCTTGGTCCCTGCTCCTGCCAACCTAGCAGTTTGAAAGCACGTCAAAGTGCAAGTAGATAAATAGGTACCACTCCGGTGGGAAGGTAAACGGCGTTTCCATGTGCTGCTCTGGTTTGCCAGAAGTGGCTTAGTCATGCTGGCCCCATGACCCGGAAGCTGTACGCCGGCTCCCTTGGCCAATAAAGTGAGATGAGCACCGCAACCCCAGAGTCAGCCACGACTGGACCTAATGATCAGGGGTCCCTTTACCTTTAAGGCTATGAAATGCTATGAAATGCCTGGCCACACAGGCATTTCCACACAGCAAATGAAGAACAGACACTACCATCTTAAATGACCGAATCCTGTCCTCTCTCCAATGTGCTTGGGAGGATAGTGTCTCTCACGGGTGGGGAACATTGTTGGGCTGAGGGTCACATTTCCCCAGGGGAAAGCTGGTGGGGTCTGTATTCCTGTAGTGGAGAAGATCAGGCACCAAAGTGGGTGAGGCTGGACTCATATGCAACCACTCACACTTCTTTCAGTGGAAGGAGCTGCAGTTGCCCATTTTGTACAACACCAAAGGCCTTTCCCCCTGCCAGCAGAACATCTGGTGCTCAGGTAAGGTCCCAGCGGATCTGCTGAAATTGGCTGTGGGCTACACCTGCCACGTGGGCTGAGCATTCCCTACCCCTGGTGCATATGTTGTTCTTCACTTTGCCTCCCTCATAGTGATTGGCTCAATGTTACCACAAAAAGCTTTCTGTCCAAGAGCATATCTGAACCTGTCTTCCTGGTCTAATTCACTATTCTATTAATTCCCTGCATTAGTTCTCCTATTGGATGAAAGGTTGGGCTCAGTCTGCCTTCATTGTTGCTTTTCTTTCTGGACTGCTTCTCAAACAACAAAGTGTTTTGTTCTCTGAAATTGTACCTGTCTTTCTTGATATTCTCTTCCATGCTTGCTGTGATGAGTAAGACACTGGCTTCTGCTATTTCATGAACCAGCATCTGGCATGATCATGATGGCCTCCTCTCCCCCTTTCTCTAGTGGCTCTTCAGACTCAACAAGAAGATGGTTCAAGTGCTATTTGGAAAGTGGGAGAGAAAGGCTGTGACATCTAAAAACTGTTCCAGATCACTGCTGAATTAACCCAAGGCGAATCACACTGAATAATCACTTCCTTACAGGGTTGAACAAACTCATCTCTGAAATGTGATCAAGTTGATTCAGTATTAAATAGTAGCTCCTGAGCACTATGACATTTTTCATTTCCCATTCACTCAGAAATATGCTGATATTTCCTTTTCATAGATCTGTTTACACAAATTGGCACAACTCCATTGCACATCAAGTCAAAGATCTTGGCCAGAGTCTCTTTCCTACATGGCAAACTGTTATTTCACCCACAGTATGGCCTAAAATATAGCACAGCTCTTCTTTATTTTTATTTTTATTTTAAGAAACCATATGAGCTCTTGTGGAGGTTATTGACACTTGTTACTTAGCTACCCCAATTTAGTAATAGGGAAAACCATTTTAAAAGACAAATTATACAATTAAAAAAAACAAATGCAAGTCCTAATATTACTGGATTTGAAAACACAACAGAAAACAGGTTGAAGTGCATCTTGCATTCACAAAATCAGTTAGTTAAAAAAAATATTGGTATAACGTTCTATTGATAAATAATAATGATTTGCTTTTCTTGGTTCTTTAAACTTAGTATCTGAATGAAATCTATGAATAAATCCATACACAGTTACTTTTAAGCATTCCTAATTTATTTATTTTTTACAACATCTTATGTCTTAGACTGTGTAAGATGTTTACAGAAGCCTGCACTGGCACCAATAAAAGCCTCCCTCCTGATGCAAATAGAAGGTGAAGAGTGATTTTTGTGAGGATTGTGGCAGAGTGGGAAGGGTTAAACTCACCCTCCACACCCCTGCAGTCCCAATACTACTCAGGCTCCCCCATAGCTGCAATTTATATAACAAAAATGCCCATGTTGCATTCACACAATTAACACCATGTCTCATCTGGCCCCTTCAAACATGGAGGCTAGTTTATTTAATGATGTCCCTTCCAAGACATTACAACATTTTACCCATATCTTCTCCCTCTTCAACATCGCTTCCAAAAGTTAGCTCCAATTTTGATCTGCTTTTGGTTAGGGGGATAGCGGTTTTCTAAACGAGAGATTTTACAGATGTTCTGTACATTAACAAACAGCTACTGAAACAGCCCTCTGTAATTTCTGCAGCACTAATTCGATTTACTTGTTATCCCTGCTTCTGTTGCTGGCTTTACAGCATCCAGTGTGCACATTTAATCTAGCAAGTAAACTAGATTGTCTTAAATGTTTTAAATTTGTTCCAGATTGCATCTAACATCCAATCACTACATAACTGCTGCAAATATAAAACATTTACCAGCAACAGCAGCATCCAGTTTTTGCACATGAGTATTTTTTTTTATTTTTTTGCACAGAACAGCTCCTGAATAGCAACAAGAGCCTATGCTGTGATTTCACACTTCATAGGCAAACCATTGGTCAAACTAAGTTACAATGCAACCTGTCACCCAAAAGACTGTGAGAGCCCTTCACAAACAGCTGCAACATGCATTTCTCATTGAATCACTCATGCTCGCCTCTGCCATGGTCCCCAACACTTGCAAAGAGTACAAATGGACTCTTAACTTCTTTGAATTCCCTGAACTTCTGAATCCATAGTCCATCATCATCATTATTTGCAAATCTATAGTATGTTAAATAAAGAAAATCAGAATTATGGCCAGGCCTCAACGTGTCTCTTAGAATAACATTGGCCTTCAGCTGGTGGATGAAAGTCTAACCTATGGTGGGTCACAATAGTACCGCTACCACCATCCAGCTATAGGGTATTTCTTTTATATATGGTAAAGAAATGGGCCCCTAAATGCATGCCTAAAGATTGGTCCCAGGTCAGGAAAGGTAGACAACTGCATGAAAAATCTTCCCCACATGTTACTGATTTTCTCTGGTTTGATTTCCCAGCCAGATGACCTTATGCTATATCATCACAGGCTGATTCACAAGGAGCTACTCCAGACAACCCGTTTACTGAGCATTCAACCCGATTTGCTTCACAAAGCATACACACAGATTAGACAACACTCAGTCCTCACTGAGTATATTTTCTGATTTTGTGGTTTACAGTGTGGTATATGACAGCAGACATTCATCCTGATTTACTGGTGCAATGATTATACATCTTTCCATTGATCCTTAATTCATCACACACGTCACAGTGAATTTCTCTGTCACTTTCCTAACTGCAAAAATTCAAAAATTCTTCCTTTTTAAGTATTTGTTGTGCTAAGGTGACAAGAGTGCTTTAATCTACTTTAATTGCATGAATCTAGATTTCTAAAGTGCGCTTTAATCCCTCTTGCAAAACAGTGACAGCCCAGAGGCACCCAGAGTTCTTCTTGAGTTAAAGAAGCTGTTTACATGGTAGGTAAGGCAAGTAAGTTGCAGGCAGGAAGGTAGAGGTAAGTGACTCTCAGAAACTCTGCTGTGTTCTCAGAGCCACCCACATGGTTGAGGAAGCTAGAGATTAGCATTCCAGGCATTTACTCCATTAATTACGATCTCTTTCCAAATTGGCTGTCTCTAAAAGCTGGGGAGAAGCAGAAATGCCAAACTCTTTTCACACATAATTGACATTCACGTTATGACACATTATTGACATGACAAAATCTTTCCTCCGTCAAGCCCCTAGTGTTCTGCCTGACTGTGGCCAATAACAGAAGCTGCAATAGTGATGTACAACAGCACATGGTGATTAATGGAAATGCTATTTTTTTTTTTTGTTTGCTTGGAGCTTCTGGCAGTTTTTGACATTCTAATGATGACTTCGCACCTTCAGTTTAAGCAACAGCTAAATACATTTTCTCTCAGCTTGGCTCTCAGTTGAGGAATATTCCCCTGAGGTAGCAGAAAGAACCACTACGTGTTTCTGGTTTATCATGTGACCATCTTTGGGACAAAGGGAATAGACGCAGGCTACGCACCATACATTTAAAGCATGTGACTTTCCCCAAATATTCCTGTAGTTTACTCCTCAAAGAGCTGTAATTCCCATCATGCTTAACAGACTACAACTCGCATGATTCTTTGGGGGAGGCCATGTGCTTTAAATATATAGTATTTCCTCCTGTCACTTATGTTTTGCACAAATGCATTTTTTAAACAAAATAATCACTGGGATATACCATTAGCATCCCACGACTTTAGAAGAATTAGAATCCACTATATATATTTTTCCTCTAGCTGCAGGAAATAAATCTTTAGATGCCTGGCCACATGATCAGTTTTATCTATGATAAGGAGTCCCTAGAATGAACTGAATCTCTTATTTGCACATTCAAAGGGCTGAACTGGAGATTGAAGTGAGATACAAGGAAATGTGGGGCTTTCAGCTTACCTGCCTCTCAGCACAGGATAAGCAAACAAGTAAGAATTAACAGACTGCTTTCTCTAGTGTGTGAAGTTCAAGTCCTTTGAAGGAACACGGTGACTTGCAAATGACCTTAAATGGCCAGCAAGGATGGGGGTGTGTGAAACACCTTAGAATCTCTATTATGTAAAGCTAGCAAATGCTGAATTTTGACTGAGACATACCTAAATTCCTGGATCTTCCTTGAGCTGTAGATTTATCCTTAATGCATTTAGCCATAATGCAAAAGGACTTGGGAGACAACCCCCACCAATATACACCACCCCTCCTCATTTTGCAACTGAACTAATATCTCAGTTTTGCACAATCCAGTCCCATGGCCTGTAACATGTAGATATCAACACATACCTCCCTTCCCAAGGGTTTTGACTCACAAGGCTTAATTATTACTTTGAATTTCTCAGAGAAGGGTGCTATAGAAGTGCAAATTATTGCCAGCACAGATTTCTCTGTGCAAGCAGGACCCAGAATTCACAGTGCCTGACTTTGACAACAGCAGGGATTTGGCCAGTCCTTTTAGCCTGCTGGTCCCTTGTTCCTTCCTCCCCTTCTCCCAGTCTCATCCAACTAGCCACCACCCCATTTCCATATGTGCACTGGTGATCTCTCTGAGGTGTTAGGTGAAGGATTGCATGCATAGCCCAGATTGGTCCTTGCGGCATAGGATAGGAACCCAGTTGCCCTCCCCACCCTGCCTCGTGCACTTAAATGTCTCCTGCCCAGGGACTGATGGCTCAGTCAAGACACCAGTGAGGAGCCGGAGTTAGAACTGGCAGCTGCTCCATGGCCCTGAGCCAGGTTGATGCTGCCCATTATGGACATGATGTGAATAGTGTTTCTCCCACTGCTTCTTAGCCCGTATCTTCTTATTCAATATATTGAGCATTGTCTCTTCATTCTTGGTCCTTGAGCAATAACAGGGATTTACAAATACATCAGTCCTAAAGCTCCCCTCTCCCTTTATTTCACCCCTGAATCATAGAAATTTATATATCCATACACCCAGTGCAGAAACTGCAGTCCTGAACTTGACAGTTTGGGAAACAAATCATCCCAAGGTGTCCTTCCTTGTAGCAGACCCCCATGATCCCATTACCAAAAAATGGCTAGAACAATTACTATACACCGTGTATAAAGGAAGCACAGCAGAGAGACTTTCTAGAGGTTTAGGCACATGAAAAACGTCTGCCAATAGACACATGGCAAAATCCTGGAAATGCTATTGCTCTGTGATGTCCCAGGGATATTTTTACCATCAGTATCAGGCTATACAGACACTGCATGCGCACATTCTGTTTCCACAAGGGATATATAAATTTCGATACAATGAGCTGCATAACAGGTGCAAGCAAACCATGAAGTCTGCATTCCTGAAAATCAAAACAGGGAAACCGCATCTGCGGATGGCATCTTCTATGATGGGACTGAGCTGGCAAGCAACCTTGTCCTCTCCCTCCACCCCCACAATCAGATTACAATGTTCACAGAATGGTTCTAATACAGACAAGTGGACAGGAAAAGACACACATCTTCTGTGAATGTTTTCTTTTCTGAGCACCATATCGGCTTTGCATGTGGAAACTCCCATGTTCTATCCATGTTCTCTCCAGTTAGGCTCAATCCTTGGCACCTCCTGTACCTGAAACTGATGCTGTCCATCACTGTTGGCAATACTGAACTAAAGGGGCAATGGCCAGGCTCAGCATAAGCCAACATCCTATGCTCCTAAAGCATTTTCAAAGACAGCATGTGGTGAGGGTGTCAAGGATGCTTGGGCTTTTGTTGCTGTTCAAGGAAGTAGCAACCAGTGCTTCTTTTCTAGAAAAAAAGGTGTCAGTACTGTGTACCGCTGAGTACCGCTAAGGAGGGGGGAGCACTGGTAGCAACCACTGCATCCCCATTACAGAAGCAAAGGGCTGTTGACTACTGAACTGGGGCTAAATGTAGTGGTGTATCAGGAAGGGAGTGAAGCCTGTTACAGTTTTATAAGCATTGCAACAAACAACACACAAAGTATCTCATGCAAATATCATGGTGGAACTACCTGCGATGGCAACTGGGTTGGGGCACTGCCAAGTAGCAGTGCATTGGCAGTTTGGTGGTAATCTGAAAGGGAGAAGTAGCAGGTGAAAGAGGTGCAGAACCCCCCACCCACCCAATGTTTCTCCCAGGTTGCTGTCCCTCCCTGCCCGCTGCTCCAAGGCTGAGCTAATTTTTGGTCTTGAGTCTCGGCTGAGAGAAAAGCTGTCTGCTTCCTTCTCTGAACGCGACAGTCCCAAATTGCACACTACTGACCAAGTTCAAGTAAGGTACACAGCACACTTCAAAACGAACAAGATGATATAAACTTAAAAGAAAGAAACTTAAGTCAAGTCAGCTTAAATCAAAGATATAGGGGGAGGCATAACCTAAGCCACAGAAATAGCAGGGGGAGGGGGAGAGAAGAGATAGATCACTCTGAGCACATCTAAAGGGGTGGGGGCAAATCCAAGATACATTCACGATGGCAGCATCTTCCGGAGGGTTTTTGGGTTTTTTTAAGGAAGCACAAAAGTGGCTGCATCCATGAAGAACTTGAAGTGGGGTGTAGGGGAAGGGCGTCAGAAAATTTGAAACCATGAGCTTTATAGGTTGTCTGAAAGAGTCATGTGCTTGGGAGTCAAAAATAAACCAGTCGGCACAAAAAACCCACAAGGCTGGTCTTACGCAACAGCTAAACTAACATCAAGTCAGAACACACATCTTTGGATCTAATCGAGGAGGAGCGGGATGCAGCTTCTTTGCTGAGGATGCGATAAATGTTTAGCTTTGCTGCCTTGCGCAAGCTATTTTAGGAAAATGTTAGGAACAGTGGCGTTTGGCCTTCTGTATGCAAGGAGCAAAGCAAAGAGGCAGCGTAACAGGAAACATTCCCAGATAATGTTTTAATGCATTGCTTAGTTATGATGGAATAAGGGCTGGTAGTCTGGATGGGGGTTCTTGCGGTTAAGGAAGAAACATATTTCCACATATCCAACAGTCCCTTCCCATGCCCATACAAAGCATCCCCTCTGTGTTATTTCATAGATGATTTCCTTTCCCTTTGCCCTTTTGCATGATTTAGTCATTTTTCATCATTACCCCTCTCATTGGCCAATGGATGAATGAATGAATGGCTGTAGTATCCTAAATCTTCTCTCCAAAGCCATAATCCTGTGCCCCCCAAACACAGAAACTTTGGTAAAATATTAAGAACAAGTGCATTGGTGCCAGTCTGTCATGCGCATGCAACTTACTCCAATTACAGAATATTTTGGAATTTTAAGGATAGAATTCCAGACATCTTCAATGGCTTGGGGTCAAGACTTCTCAGCACTGTATTCTAAAAAAATACATTTCATCACAGCCTGAGGCACAAACTTGACTTGCTCAGAGCTACCCAACAACAAGGCATTATAGCTGTGCTGAAATATCCTAGCTATCCTGCATACAAGCCAATCCTTTAAATACCACTTCACATGGACTCTAGCCTTCAGCCCAAAGTATAAGATAATGAATAAACCAACCATTCAGCATTCTATAGCCATATACAGGTGCCCCCACTAAACCCAATAAATCAATGAATGCCAGAATCTAGCTAATATTTAGGATAGGAAAGCAAAATGCAAGCTACAGAAGTATGCCAGACAATAAATACTGGGGCAGGCTTATGCAAACCAGCCGGGCTGGGCTGGTTGAATACAACCATTTATGAAACAATGGCCACACATCAAAGAAAGTTCTCAGGTCTTTTCAAAACAGGGGTTGCCATGGGGATGGGGATGGGTGGGAGATGGCAGGAACAAGTCTGCCTTCTACAGGAGGCTTTTGTTTTTGGTAAGAAGTGTGCTGGAAAGAAGAAGGAGAACAAAGGCCAGTCCCCCATGGAACTACTGGGCATGCCAGAACTTCATGTGAGGGCTGATGATCAAAACCATCTTGGCTGCTGGCTAGAGAGGCAGCAACCTGGAGACTGGGAGCCAAGACTAACTGCTGTTTTGGACCCAAGTTTGCTGAAGCTATGAGAAAAGCAATGAGAGGCACTCTTGGGATATAATATTCTGCACCCCCTCCACTGTAAACACCCAGGTGTAAATATGTGTTAATACTTCTTAAAGACACTAACCTCTGCTGTGCCTCAATCTTCCCAACAGAAACACAACCCTGGGTAAGTCCTGGAACCCTAGGAATCTTGTGCAGCCTCTCGCTTCGTGGAGATTTGGGTGGCATGTAAGAATACATGCTTTCAGAAATGGCATATCATATGTCTCTTTTAAAAAGGGGGAGGGAACTCTACAACTCTACATTGCAATTCTGTATCATATTTTTAAAAGCATTTTAAGAACATTTCATGCACCAATTACTTCAAAGATTCAGCGATAGCATTAGAAGTTCAAAGCTGCAGCTTCTTGATTTTGCTTTCTCGTGTTATTTAAAGAAGCTAATGCTAAGAGAGAGGAAAATTGTGTGCAGTTTAACACTCTTCCCCTCCCAAGGTCTTCACTGAATCTCTAACTGTGCCATCATCAGGGTGACTAATTCCATTCGAAAGAGCTAAAACTAGCTATGTACCATAGTGCTGACTATGGATATATTGTCCAAATCAACATGAAAGGGGACAGGAATGCAGGAGATGAATACTTGGAAAGAGTGAGCTTGCTGTTTCCATATATCATATGAGATGTCTTCAGGAAAGATATCAGGGTTCATTTGCCATCCTTGCAATTACCTGCTACGATTAGGTGGAATCTTAATGGGCACCATTATGATCACTGTCTGTGGCAGATTGTACACTTTTAATCAATGGCATCCGAATTAAAATAAGGTTGGGGAGAACCTTGGCTACAGGTATTAGAAGACTGGGTTTGAAACCTGTTGAAGTTATTGTCAGATAAAGATGTAGAATTTTCTGAAAATCTCAGTGTCTAGCTTTTCCATACTGATTTTATCTAATTTCCATGTAACTCCTTGATCTCAATGAGAAGCACGGGTGTTTTATTTATTCTTTGTTTACTGATTCTACTAAAAATACAAACAATTCTCGCATGTGCATTATTATACAATATTAAACACATATACAATCTAAGTTTCATAAAGTAATCAGAAAATAAATAGATATAACAAAAATGCATATAGCTGTATAAAAATACTTATGCAGTAATACTTTTAAAATTATACTGCAGAAATAAAATGCCACATGAGGCTTGACTCTTTTATATTATATGAATAATATATGTATTTTTGTATATAATTTTGCATATTTGTCAGGCTTATAGAAAAACTTGAACAAAATACAAGTGTGGGTGCTCAGTTCAAGGGGTGATCTGATGTGAGCATGACTCAACATTGAGGGGACAATCAGTCAGTCAGTCAGTCAGTCAGTCAATCAATCAATCAATTTACAGTCATAGCCTCTCTAATGTTGGAACTATCAAATTCTGTGTACAAATCCATTTAAAACCGATACCACCAGGCTATGGTTCCACATCTAACTCTGGATTTGTATACGAAATATGAAATCAGTGAACTGTTGAATTCTTTGGGGAACCTGAAGTATGTGGAATTTTGTATCATTGCTACTTCTGCTAAACAGGAAGCTAGAGTGGCTCACTATAAGGCAGCTCCTTTCACAGAGGAAGAGAGCAGCGGGTGCTGCTCCACCTCTAATCCATCATCTTAAACATCAGCTTATAAATGCAATGAAACATAAAACACCATCAGACCTGAAAAATTGCCATAATTCCAGTCATGCTGCAAAGTAACCATTAAGTGCCATGTTCTGTGTAATTAGGCATTACTTTATGAACGACATGCATGGCATTTATAAGCAAGACTAAGGGCTTGGCAAATCAAAGATGCCACTTCAAACGACAGCTTCAAAGAAGCCTGTTACTCCATGTACTGGTACCCCCATGTCAAAGGAAACCCTGTAACGGAGAGGAAAAATGATAACCCCATACCAAGGCCAGGCAAAACAGCTTCAACTTAGGCTATCTTGCTTCTCAATTCCAACGTATACTCACTTCTGAAAGCTCCCAATTTTTAAATTAACTTTCTGATCAGGTCAGTAGCAAACGGGCTAGTTTAGTAACTAAACTTTAGTTGCTGGCCCTTTTTGCAAAGTAAATCTGGTGCATTTAAATGCTTGCAGAAACACTTTCAGCAGTTTCCCTCTAGGATGAAAGAGCCAGTGGTACAACCATCAGCCCTGGAATTCTCTGCACAGCAGGAAGGGGACTGAGGTCTGTGAGGAAAACATGAATGGAATACAAGAGTGTGCATGTGATTCACTACCAAGAATTTTGGTGTGAGGCTGGAAACGTTAATGAGCCTGATTTAACACATAATCTCCACTCAAGCGTGGGAGATAATGCATGCACAGATTAGACGTGGAGATGCAACGATCTTCAATGTGACCCCTGTTCATACTACAATGCATAGATAAAGGCAGACATAACCTTGTGTATTGCAACAGGCATGGGAATGCACATATCTTGCCACTGTCTCAAGGTGTCTGCACATTGCTGCACCTGACCATATCTGGAACATGACAATTTGGCACAGAAAGAATAGGCAGAGAACATGGCTGTATGTTTTCTGTGAGGGCTCTGCTATTGGATGCTTAAGGACCCTGAAACATCAACCTCTCATAAACAACACTCTGTTCTATCGTTCATTCTCTGGGGGCTTCTAGAAAACCTGTTTATTAAGCATTCATCCTTATTTGTTTGCTGGGAGATTAGATAATGCTGGCTGTTTACTGGCCATTTAGTTTGCACTGAAAGGCGAACCAAACTAATTTGTACATTTCAAAACAATATGCAAACTGAAACACAAATATCCTTTGAAATTCTCACTTCTCCATATTTCTCCATTCAAGTGATGTGTACAAAGATGCATATACTGGGGCAAAGTGTAATAAATAAAATTGCATATATCTGTGAAAATAGCATATATAAATGCATTATATTAGGGGAAATATCTTTGCCAAAATGTCTGCATCGGGCAAAATTGCATACAGACATCTGTTTCAGGAGAAATTTGCACTAAAATGCTGATCAATTTTCACGAGGACACAAATCCAGACACAGTTTTACCACCTCCTCAATCACTGACATAGACAAGGCCTGTGACTAAAGCAGCTGTAGAGGTGGAGCCACTTTTAATGGTTATTCTTCCCTTATTGGTATCTTCCTTACATGACTGGCCCTTGCCTATGACATCACAGCCATTTCAGCATTGCACTACCAGTAAGTACTGTATCTTCTATGCTGTATCTTCTATATGTAGGGAGGGGGCCTCATTTGCAACCAATCAGCACGGAATAATAATAATAATAATAATAATAATAATAATAATAATAATAATAATATACAATAAAGAGGCTACATAATTTGTTGCATTTAAATAACAGAGATAGGAATTTTGTTCCCTTCTCTTTTTCTCATTTTAAGCAGGCCAGTGATGCCTATGAACAAAGCCTAAGAAGATTAAGCTGTGTGAGGGTAATCTCAGCTTTCTAGTGCTGTCTTGGCCTCAGAAATGCCGCAGTCCAGCTTCCTCCCAGGGAAAATTTAAACATTTCCCTTCCAGTTTTGATGTGCTGCTCTAGTTACTTCCAAGTCTCAGGGGTTTAGCACAGCTCTTTTATTATTATTATTATTGCATTATAATTGGCAGAGCTTCTCAAGATTTTGCTGCTGCCTGAGGCTGCAAGGAATAGGTCCCATAACTGTAAGGAAAGCTGGTGTGCCTTACTTGGGCATTCCAGACCCTTGCAGGGTTGCAAAACCAAAGCTTGGGCTGCAAACAGGGAACTGGTATGTCTGGAATGTTTTCCTGCCCACCCAAAATATATTATCCTGATTGAGTGTTAAATTATGCAGAAAATATTTCGGCAGCTCAAATATTGAGCAAGCGATAATGATGTTGTCATTTTGGCAAAGTGTGTAAATATCAATGCAGATGGATGCTGGGTTATCGCTCCTTTTTTTCAGAGATGATGAGAAAGATGAGAGAGGGCTCTTTTATCTCCACAGTGCAGCTCTGTTGCTGGCAGGGGGCTTTAGCTGTTAAAAGCTTTGGCACTGTCGTGAGGCCAGAGGGCAGATTTCCCTCCCAAGACAGCCAGTGCTGTCTTACCTCGGCAGCAGGAAAGCCACTCTCCTATGCAGCTTTTCAGAGGTGCTGCAAAACAGCAAGTCTCTTCTTGTAGCAGGGGACATGGGGCAAATCCAAGCTCACTGAAATTGAAAGGGGTCAGGCACTGCAGGAGACCTCACTTTGCTTCTCTACTTGTGCGCACATCCTGTGCATAAGCAGGTGGGCAGTGTATTTTAACAATCATGTTGTTATTGTGTTGTGTACATGGCACTTTGCTGAGATCCAACATTTTTTAAGTGCAGACCTCGCCCCTCAAACGATCTCACCTCAACTTACTAATGGGTTCAGTCCCTCGGAATGCCACTGTCTCCAAACAACCTCCTTAAGGAGCATCCATTCTGATCTGTTTGCATAAAGTTTGCAGGGAATTTTACAACATTTGCTATTTATTCAGCATTAATTCAGACGTGTTTGCGTGGAAGTTGTATGATGTTATGTCAAGGCACTGTTATCTTACACATGCCAGTTCATTTCCCAATCAATTTTCTTATTGCAAAAAAGTTTGTTGCTGTTGTTGTTTGGGAGTTGGTTTGTTGCCCAAGAGTGCCAAATCAAATTCAGTGCCACAGCCTGAATCTGCGAGTATGTGATTGAATCCTGTGCGAAAATAGTGACAGTCTGGAAGCACCCTCAGTCTTGGGATGCAGTTCAACATGTTAGTAACATACCTTGAAGAAGGACATAAACTCTGTAAAGCTATTGTCTGGATATACAGTAGTCAGCTTTGTCACTTGTCATCTTTAATAATAAACATTCTGAGTGGGTAGTGAGCAGACTGAGAAGTGAACATAGACACATTCCTATGCCAAAAATGTTCTACATATTGAAAAACTTGCAGTCCCACCACCAACTGCATCAGGATGGTGCAATACCAAAAGAACAATGCACTTTTCCTGAGTGTATAGATCTACCCTTAGCTAATTGTCCTTGATACTTATATGAGCCTCCATTACCATCATATTAATGACACTTCCCATTTTACAGATGGTTTGTAAAATCCATAGGAGACCAAAGGAAGCTTTGCCATTCACTCAGAAGACACATTTGCTGCAAATACTGTAAGCTGGCATTTCCAATTCCAAATATATTCAGTGTGGACAATGTACCTTTGCCTTTAAATACTTTTGTCCAGTATATGCACTTGATTGGGCCTGTGGTCTCTTATTCATATGCATGTGCATTTATAAATATGTCAGTATAAATGGCATACAAATGTAATATGGAAATAAGCGTGAATAAGAGTGAGGCTGCCAAAAGATTGGCTGGGGCAATCCAGTCAGATGTGCAAAGTACAAATGATGGTGATGGTGATGGCGATGATGATGATGATTCAGTGCCAAGGCACTATCTCAATCCCCTTCCTGAAGGTGCTCTGGCCTGACACAGTCCAGCATCCTCAAATATTTTGGAAATTCCTGGCTCCCTTAGTGGTTAAGAAAATGCTACACACACACACCCAAAAAAACCCAGCAATAAAACTACTTACTCCAGTATTTGTATGTTTCAAAAAGAAGAGAGAGACCTATTGCAGGAAGCATGACTGGGGTTGTCCAACATGAATAATTCAGTCTGTGTAAATGACCTTAGCAACCAGGACAATGGCATTTAGTGGACAAAATTCCTTTTATGATACTGTACTGTCAGAATTTTGATCCCATGGAAGCACAGATTGTCTGAGTCCTCCAGCCTGGAGAGACTTTTAACATAGCTCAAGAGCCATTGCTAATGGAAACTAATCTCTACAGGCCAGAAACAACAGACCACTGGTTTGCCATTGTAACACACAAGATCCAGAGACCGGAGACTCCAAACACCTGTTGTACCATTGCTGGAGCCACAACTTAGCACTACTGCACTGGTGTTGCTCCCTAGGCTCCTAGAAAATGTTTGCAGTGGGAGGATTGTTGTGCAGCAATAGTCAGGGTAAGGAGGTTGTGGGGTCCCTCCCACCCTGGTCATCTGCATTCACTGGGATCTGTTTGCAAACAGACACAATGGTTCTTTTATACCACTTCCCCTTAGGTCAGGGATTTAGTGTGGGGGAAATAAGCTCCAGATGTTGCTGCAACCACAGAATCATAGAGTTGGAAGGGACCCTAAGGGTCTTGTAGTCCAACCCACTGCAATGCAGGATTTTCAATTAAAGCAACCATGACAGATGGCCATTCAACTTCTGCTATAAAACCTACAAGGAAGGAGAGGAATCATGCACTCATTACTTGTTTTGAACAAGCCCAGCCTAGTTTCCATAATGGCAGAGGCTGTTTGTCTGTCTTCCCCAACAATGGAATGAAGCCTCTTCTTCAGAATCAGGCTACTGTTTTTAAAGTAGATCAGGCTTTGGGGAGAGTCATTCCAGATCAGTAGCACATCACTCAGTGGTATCTCTACTTCTTCATTCAATGCATATCAATGTGAATTTGGTCCCACTAAACGGCACAGGCACTCTATGTATTTTGCCACTCTTAAGGCCATGCTATACTTTTACCATCCAATGAAGCAAGGAGGTTCAGGGTACAGACCACTGCAAGACAAGCAAGCACTGATGCTACCTCAGGCAGAGTGCACACCAACTCCATCAGATATGCTCTGGTTTTTATTCAGTGTTGGCCACCCCACCAGGCTTTCATCCTAAATAGTATCCTACTTTTGGGAAGACATGAGTTGTGTTGTTCAAACTGCTGAGCATTCAGCTGCATCTCTTTGTCCCAACTTTTAACCAGCAGAGATGAATCCGCTGGTCTCCAGTAAAACATGTAGCATCAGCAACAGATAGACAGATATATTAGAAAAGGCTCACTTCCTGACCTGCTCGTTCTACAAGCCCTTCGTGTCCCAGCAAACCATTCTTGCTACTGATTGAATGGAGTCTTGTAGATTTCTGTACTGAATTCACCTCTCAAACAGAAGCAAGCATCAGGTCAGAGATGACAAAGTGTTTGTTCTTTACATTGTGACAGGCAAAAATCATGCCATGGTTTTTGTTAGGTTTGTCTCTCCCTCCCACCTCCAATCGAAAAGATTTCCTAGGTTGTGGCAGGAAAATAAATGGCTTTTAATCTATTCATCGCTACAGCCATAAAGGAATTTAAGAAGCCTTGGTGAGCAAGCTGAATCCATCTGGCAGCTTTATTCACGCATAAGGAATTCTTTTCATTATTTACTACGAATAAAGATATACCTTGCATAAAGGTTTCTCCTTCTCAGGCTGCTCACATTCATATTTCATGGCTAGAGTGAGCAAAGGCCCTTGGCTTCTTCCAATCAGCACTGGAGAAATTCTCCCATGAGATTTCTGGTTCTTTATATGTCTGAGTCTCTGCATTGGTTCCAAACATTATGTCTGTATAGCAGGTGCAATGAACCTTTGACCCCCCCCAAGATATTGCTGAACTACAACTCCCATCAGCTTCAGGAAGCAGGCCAAAGGTCTGGGAAGATGGGAGTTGTAGTTTGACAGCATCTGGAGGGCCAAAGGTTCCTCACATGTTATGCACATATTCAAGCATCTGGATTATCACAGCTTAAATTTATGGGATAACCAGCCTCATATAAATAACATTCCTAAATCTAATTAATGTATGAAGAGGTTAAGACCATAGAGTAAGCTGTCCTGCCAGGCCTAGCTAGGTCACTGCCCCTCACCTTGGGAGGAAAGTTTACCAAGCTCCTTGTTTTCCCATTCTAACATGTGAAGTCATGTGAAGAGGTCTCAGCTAGTTGCTGTGTGGCTTAAGCAAGCCATCTTTGTGTTTCTATACAAATAATTCAGAAACTTTGACCACTTTGGAACCTAAGTTTTACTGTCTGTGTTTTCTGACTGCTGTATTGAAAAGCCCATGAATCTGACCTTTGAAGAGTTTGTAAGTAAATCAGTTTTAACTTACAAATGTGTAGTCTCTTTCTATGCCAAGGAAGAGGGGAAATTTGGAAATACCTTAGAATTTCCACACTTAATATTTCCACATTTAATATTATGTGATTTGAAATCTCAGCAGAGCTTCTCTCACCAAAGAATACTTGCCCCAAACCTTTATCTAGGCATCCAGGAATTCTTCTTTTATACCTATTCCTTCTATCAAAAAACTCCAACACCAACAAAATTTACCTCTTCCTACATTCCTATATTTTTATGACCAGTCACACTTCCCTACTCTGCCTACTGACGGACTGCGATAAGTGTCTAGATGAACCAGGAGATGTATGCTGCAAGCTAGGAGCTTGTTAAACCAACTTCCAATGAGCAACCTATAGTTGACTCCTGAGCAATCTCAACCCAAGAAGGCAGACACAGCAACCACCATACACCCTCAACCCCCAAGCAAAAAGCAGAAATTTGGGGGAGAATCCAGCATTGCTATTAATGATGTAGCACCATCAGTGTGCACCATCCTCTTCTCTGTGTACCAGAAATTGTTTTACCAAGTCATCTGCAATGTACAGCAAAGTTCCAGAAGAGGCCAAATGACAGAGGGGAGGGTGGAAGGGCTTAAAGCTTATCTCCCTCACCCCTTGTAACCACCAACATAAACTCCCCCCTAATCCGGCTAATGCTATTAATTCTGGAAAGCCTAAATCTGGTGAGGGAAATTTTGGCAGCGGATGCTGGTGATCAGCAGAGATATGTATTTACTAGAGTGATCAGCAAGGATAGTTCCAGAGCAGAGTGTTCTCACAGCTGTAACCATCAAGATGTTCGGCTAAATTCATACCCCATAAGCATCTTCTTGCGTAGATAAAGAAAAAAGGTGACTCAGAGTCCTGTACCTTCTTAATATGCCTTTCTTGTTTCTGTCTAAATGCTAATTGTTAATTTATTCTGCTTTTCCAATGGCTGCGTTAACCCACAGCTTGCGCTTCCTGGTATGTAAGCAGCTTGTCCTGGGGATACAGCTAAACCTGCCTTTGATCAGCATTTAATCCTTCAAGGTACTCAGGGGGCTACAGTTTAGTTTCTGTGTGGAAGCAATTAGAAAGCCAGGAAAGGAGGAGGAATTGCAGCTCCAACGGGACTTTCAGGCGCAGATGCACACACTCGTCTCTATTCCCATCACCCCAACTTCTGCATGTTGCTCTGGCTGTCTGATGGGAGGTAAAGGTGTGCATATATGTACTGGGGATCATGCGCACAGGAATTGTTATACCACAGAGAGGCATGACTCAGGAGCCAGGCACAGCCAGTGATGAGCAACAGGATTTTGAACCTCCACTGCTGGAAACCAACAGGGATATGAACCCCCTGAATCTGACGCTTTGCTATCTGTATGGATCCCTTGAATTTGTTTTATTTGCTTTTTATATGCTTTTATAATGCTTTATTGATTTTAGGCTGTGTTTTGGTTTCAATGGGAATTGTTTTTTGTTTTTATATTGGACGTGGTATATGGAAACATAGGGATTTAAAAAATATATATTAAGCAGTTCAGAAATGTTTGTAAGTAAATAAATAAATAAATAATACCTTAGACTAAATAGTAACAAGCTCTTAGGAGACAATCTATTTGTATACAGTGCAACAAGGGATAGCAAGGGATTGTCAATTCCGGTCACTCTCATTTCCTCATTTTCTCCAATCTTATGGTTAGTTCTCCACATTTTCACATCACTTTTCTTTTTAAGTGACTGTAGAAATTATACTTCAGCCACTGCACAGCAATTCCCATCAGCCCTGACCACTGGTCCTGCTAGCTAGGGATGATGGGAGTTGTAATCCAAAAATAGCTGGGGACCCAAGTTTGGGAAACCTTGATCTAGGACAACACTTGGGGTAATATGAAAAAGGGCAATAAAAGCTCTGATGCCATAGGATATTTTGCCACATCTCATCTGTCCAAAGTTAACTAGGAACAGAGCCAGGCATATAAACCTGAGGGACAGTCATTGGCTACTTCCACTACCAATCTTATGGCTGTGGATGAGAAATGTCACTCTTCAATTTGCTGCATGGGTAATGTTACGGCAAACGTTTTTCCCCCCTTGGATGGAACTGACTGTAACTGAAATGCTTGTCTTGCGCAAAAAGGAGCAGTAATAATAAGGATTAGAAAATGCAGGCACAATAAACTAAACTAAAATCTCCCTGAATTATTCAACATCTGGTTTAGAAATGCATGTAAATATCTCGTCAGCTCTTTAAATAGTCCTTAAGTGCAATAAAATATCCACCTTTTATCACATTTTAAAATGCACAAATGTACAGTTCTTGTATTTTATAGTCCGTTGGGTTCCTGTGTGGGTACAATTTCAGGATTTGGCTTGATTTCTAAAGAGGTTTGTGGCTTGGGTACCCCTTGCAAGGAAGGCTTACCGTATTTTTCGCCCTATAGGGCGCACCTAGTTTTTTTTTGGGGGGGGGATAAAGAAAAAAATTATTTTCCCCCAGCCCCCAGAACAGGCTGCGGATATCTGCCCGAAGCCCGGGGCGCGCTGCTTAGCACGCCCCAGGCTTCAGGGTGCAGGCTGCTATCCGCAAGCCTGGGGAGCACGGCAGGAACTCCTGTGGGCTCCCCAGGCTTGCAGATAGCTTCCTGAAGCCTGCATTTGCCCCATAGGACGCACACACATTTCCCCTTCACTTTTGGAGGGAGAAAAGTGCGTCCTATAGGGCGAAAAATACAGTATTTTTTATTCACGTCTCCCCTCTGCTTTGTTCCCCAGCACAGACATGGCCTTTACAACTCAGGAACATTCCAGTTTAGAATTCCAAATGGTTCATGGTTCAAACAAAGCCTTGAATCAGATCACCTGCTCTATCGGCAAATCACAGTCACACTGAATTCTTCCGCTGTCACTGCATGCTGTGTGTGAGGAATGTCCACAGAATTCAAAATGTTAACATTCAGTCCAATCAGTCCAATCTGGGGCAGTCTCTGAACCATTTTGGATCCTACTGGATTTTATCTGGGAGCAAAACAGGAATCCTTATCACAGTGTCACGTCATTCTAGAGCCACACATCCCCCTTTCCCCATTTTTTATTCATTGTAAATATTTCTAGCCTAACCTTTAGGACAAAGGTCTCTCAAGGAGAGCTTACATGGGGGGGGATGGGGACCTGAACATAAGTCGAATAAAATGCCATCATATTAAAATAGCAGTTTAAACAATTCAAAAGCCGGCACCAGAATTATATAAAATATTTAAACAGCTGAATATAGCAACGTAAAAACCATAAGCCATTCAAGGTACTATCTCGAGAGCCCGCCAATCTGATTGCTGTTAAAGATGGGCTCACAAACAGGGCTGCAGAGACCTATTTGAAGACCTAGGCAGGTTCATTCTGTCCTGTGTGCTGCAGTCCTAAAGGGCCACACCAAACTCTCTGTACAGGTGCTCAGTGCTAGACTTAGGTTTGTTAGCACTACCTAACACATACTGAAGAAAAGCAGTTTCAGAAGCTTTCAGGTCTACACTCTAGTACAGGGGTAACCGATGTGGTAGCTGCCAGATTGTGTTGGTCTCCAGCTCCCATCAGACCCAGTGAGCATGGCCCATGGTCAGGGATGGGGGGAGATGATGTAGAGACATCACCTTACCAACAAAGGTCCGTATAGTAAAAGCTATGGTTTTCCCATTAGTGATGTATGGAAGTGAGAGCTGGACCATAAAGAAGGCTGATCGCCGAAGAATTAATGCTTTTGAATTATGGTGCTGGAGGAGACTCTTGAGAGTCCCATGGACTGCAAGAAGAACAAACCTATCCATTCTTAAGGAAATCAGCCCTGAGTGCTCACTGGAAGGACAGATCGTGAAGCTGAGGCTCCAATACTTTGGCTATCTCATGAGAAGAGAAGACTCCCTGGAAAAGACCCTGATGTTGGGAAAGATTGAGGGCACAAGGAGAAGGGGACAACAGAGGACGAGATGGTTGGATAGTGTTCTCGAAGCTACTAACATGAGTTTGACCAAACTGTGGGAGGCAGTGGAAGACAGAAGTGCCTGGCGTGCTCTGGTCCATGGGGTCACGAAGAGTCGGACACGACTAAAGGACTAAACAACAATATAGTCCCACAATGTCTGGTGGGCAGCTAGTTGGCTACCCCTGCTCTACAGAATGAGCTTTGCTTTGTGGGACATGAAAAGAGCAAAACAATCATAGAATTGCAGAGTTGGAAGGGACAACAAGGGTCATCTATTCCAACCCCCAGCAATGCAGGAATCTCAACTAAAGCATCCATGACAGATGGCTATCGAACCTCTACTTAAAAACCTCCAAGGAAGGAGAGTCCACCACCTTCCTTTTCTAAGTGCTCACAGTCTAATTATCTGTTCTAGGACCTTTCCTGGTATCAACATCAGGTTGACAGGTTGGTAGCTCCCCCTTTCTGAAGATGTGGACAACATTTGCCTGCCTCCAGTCCACAGGGACGTCACCCATTCTCCAAAAATTCTAATAGATTATAGACAGAGGCTCTGAATTACATCTGCAAGCTTCTTTAGTACCCTTCGGTGAAGCTCATGAGGCCAAAAGCTACTCACTCTTTAAATTCAAAATGCGGAAAAAGTTTGTACAGCAAAGGATTAAGCTAAAAGGTTGACAGTGGTGCTATTTAATCCAAAAAACCTCCATGGAATCAGAAGCCATAGCCTCCCAAGGCATGCTAATGCAGGCTTAGATTGCCTATGATCAATAACCCAGTGAAGATGGTGTATTTGGACTGACTCCATTTAACTCTCTATGCAAACCACAAATTCTTTAGGATTCTGTCAGGCACAGGCAGGGGTATGTATGGGGACTCGGATGAGCTTGCTTCCATATGTACAAGCTTCACAGAATTGTGCTTAGGAAACACAGTATTTTTCCTAGACGGCAGAGTATCAAAACCTTTCACATCATCATACGTGGGGACCTATATGCCATGCCTGCCTTAAGGTGCAGAACATGCTTTTAGAAGTCAGGAATGGCCGCTGCTCCCAATGTGTCTACACACACAAAATAAAAATTCCCTCTTCCCGTGTGGTTGTGTGCAATGTACACTATTGTATTTTAATATTCTGTTGGAAGCCGCCCAGAGTGGCTGGGGAAACCCAGCCAGATGGGCAGGATATAAATAATAAAATTATTATTATTATTATTATTATTATTACTACTCCCCATATCCATGTACACCTGTGTAGGGAAAGCATTATGTTTATAAATAGCTTCGAGCAGTGATAGAGCCTCTCCTCTTCCCGGAAGCCTCTGGTGACTCTATGAGGAGCTTCCAGGCGATTTGCAGCAACAAGCTCCCCCTACAGGTTGTTAACCCTTGTGTGACTCCCTGCAGAGCGGGCAGGAGTCAAGTATAGTTGGTTCGGATCCAGTGCCTAAGCCAATACCCCTCACATTCTGTAATCAATAAAGTTGTGGCCTTTTCATAGAATCATAGAGTTGGAAGAGACCACAAGGACCATCGAGTCCAACCCCCTGCCAAGCAGGAAACACCATCAGAGCACTCCTGACATATGGTTGTCAAGCCTCTGCTTAAAGACCTCCAAAGTAGGAGACTCCACCACACTCCTTGGCAGCAAATTCCACTGTCGAACAGCTCTTACTGTCAGGAAGTTCTTCCTAATGTTTAGGTGGAATCTTCTTTCTTGTAGTTTGGATCCATTGCTCCGTGTCCGCTTCTCTGGAGCAGCAGAAAACAACCTTTCTCCCTCCTCTATGTGACATCCTTTTATATATTTGAACATGGCTATCATATCACCCCTTAACCTTAACCTTTTTTAGCCCATTAACCTACAATGCTTGTGTCCATGTGTCTTATTTCATCACAAAGCGGGGAGCGGGGCCTCGACTCACAATCAGTTCTTCAGAAACCAAGGCAGAAAGTCAAATCTGAAATAGAACTAAGTTTGACTCTGAACAAGCATACTGGAATTAATGAACATGACCAAGTTAAGGGCATGCATTTCTATGGGTTTACTCAGAGTAATACCACCCTATGAGTCTAGTGGCAATATGCCTCCTGCCACCTGACAACTCAGTCATGGGGAATCTTTTAGTAGCTGCACTTGTTCGTATTGTGGGCAGAAGTGGCTTCCTAGCACTGTGCTGTCTCCTTGGTTCAGCAAAGAGACAAAACCAAGCTATGTGAAATGCAGTTACAGTTTAGTTGCCAGCAAAATGACTTGAGTCAACAAAATTAGTATGGATGTTTGATGATCAAAGATTCCCCATTTGTTTGTAGCCTCATCGAGAAACATAGCGCTTGCTCAGCTCTCTGAGAGGCAGCGTCCCTCCCCGTTCCCCTTTCTTTTACATGGTATGGCTAAAACATCGTTTTGCATATGAAGGATTTCTTTGGAAGTTTGCAGAGCATTAAAATTGACCAAATCAATTCTTTTCCAAGTCACAGCTTCTTCTGCATCCTGTCCTGGGCAGGCTGAGATACCGGATGGACCAAGAAAAGAAATGATATCATACACAATCTGTTACCCATTTTAGTGTCTCTGTTTGCTGTGTTTTTGTTTTTTAAATTACTGTTAGAGGCACAAACACAGCCAAGAAAATTAAAGCAAGTTGATGGGGGACAGATCCTCACTCTAATTCCAAACCAAGCAGAAACTTGGAATAAGCTAATTTACACCAGCTGTGAATATATGACTTAATCTGTTTGACACCTGCTGAAATTCTGACCAAGTTCATAAAAATAAAAGAGGACGTATTCATCCCTGTAAAAGTGCTAGTGCAGAAACAGACAGGAGAGAATTTATTCAGAGGCTGGTACACTGTATTACCCCTACTGTAAATGCCACTTCACACATTGAATTTTAAGCATACACCTAGAAAATGTTAAATGCATGCCTTAAATGTGCGTGGGGGGGGGTCGATTGTATACAGAAACATTCATCAGGAAGCTCTGATGGGCTAGCAGTTCCTTGAGCATACACATCACCACAAACCAAAATGTCCCTCTTATGTAACATGTGAAATGATCCTAACTTCTTTTTTTAACGTATTTTTATTAAAGATTTCTTGGTTTACAAAAGTATGTGAAATGTCTCTTTTTTCAAGTTACATTTTCTACAGATCAGTTTCATTTGTTGAGACATTAGTGTTGCATTAGGAAGAAAAGGGGGAAAGAGGTGGAGGGGGCCATGGTGGGTTGGGCTGGGGTTGGGAAGTGATGTTTCTATTTTACTTAATGTGTGTATGTGTGGGGTTTTGTGTCAGCGCTGCTTGTGTGGGTTCTCTTTACTATTTACTTGTGTTCCTTTGGTGGTGAGAGAGGTTGGGGTTGGCCTAGGGTGTGGTTGTTTGTTTGTGATTGGCTGTAGTGAACTTTGCTTCCATGTGTGAATGGGGTGGGTGGGTGTTTTTGAATCAGGTTAGCCATACTGATTTGTATGCTGTTGGTGGATTCTTGTCGTTGTCTTGTTGGGCTGTGTTATGTGATAAAAGGGAGCCATACCGGGGTGAAGGTGTCTTCTTCCATTTGTCCCCATGTCAGTTTCAGTTTATTGGTTAGTTTTTCTAAGAAGGTTGTTTCCCATTCTATTTGGTACCATTGGTCCATTCTTACTCCCGACAGGTCTCTCCAGTGTCTGGCTATGATGTTCCTGGCTGCTGCGAGTAAATGATCCTAACTTCTGAACTCTCTCCAAGTCTCTTCCAACTTTTGGAAGAAATGCAAATAGCCCCTGCACATTTCTAACCCAGCTCCACAATTACAGCATAATGCCTTGGTACTGGAAGAAACTCTGTGCCTATTTGGAAGGGATGTGTGTGCATCACTGTCAAGCAAGACTGATTGTGTGGATTAGTCTCTGTGTTGCATTCTTCTCTTGTACTGTGTATGTAAAACCTGTGTTGAACTCAACATAGATTTTCCGATTTAATCTGGCATATCCAAGTTCTCTGTGTTACTTGTTCCTTGGTCCCCCCGGAATCATGGATGAGATGCAAATGCTTCCCAAAAGAGCAACTGCTTTCACAGTGTTACATTGTTACACCAATTCTATCCATTTAAAAAATATTTTAAAGAATGGCAAAAACAAGTGAGAAGACAACTGTTCTCCATAGCTACCGAGGAAGAGAAACGGCACGCTTTAATTACGAAAAAGGAGATTTAAAGCAAATCTGGGGGAAAAGAAACAACTACAACTACAAAAGCAGTTCAGTAATGGAACAAGTTGCATAAAGAGGCAGAGGAATCCCTTCTTTCAGAAGGTTTGCAACAACGACAGCAAAAAGTTGGGTAGCTGTTTTATTTTCGGGATGCTTTTGGTACAGGATTAGTTTTAAATGACTTTAAGTTTCAGGAGAAGATGGGGACAGCATCTTAAAAGACAGGACTTTAGTTTGCAGATTCAGTGTTTAAAATATAAACACTTTCACAAAGATGTTCTCTGCTCGATTCTAAACACAGAATTCCAAAGGGAACCACAGCACATAAAACTCTTTCCAACCGTGGATATGGACAAGAACAGGTAGTTAAGTAAGAGTTGCAGGAAAATGTAATGGAGGTTGAGAAAACACACACACAGAGGGGGGGGAGAGATTTCATTCATGTTATCATGGAGCTTAGTGTATCAGTGAAATACTTTGGGAATTCCAAATCAGCATGTGATCCACTTTTGTTACTGACTAGGAAGGAATGCATTGAAAAAAAGGAGAAAAGAACAGAATACCCTTTTCATAGCTTGAATTAAAATCCATTGCAATCTGGCATGAATCAAATATGATCCCTTAAAAGGATTTACATGAATGCATGGGAACAAGCCAAACTACCCCTGCTCCTTTAGGAGACATGTCCTTTGGGATCCTTAATTTAGACAGGCTCAGTGTAATCATGGAGTGGGGTGTCACGATTAATGGAGCCAATGGCAGGTAAAAACTGGAGTCTCTGTGGATCAGCCACTCTTTCCAATTGAATAAAGTAAAGTACCCCAGATGCCCAGCACAGACGCTTTAATGGAATTGGGTGGGTTGAGGAGACAGCCAAGCAAGATCCTATCTAAGCCAGTCTGATGAGTCTGCAGATTACAGACAACTCAGGCTTATTTTAGAAGATAAACTATCAGGGGATGATCAAAATACATCTATCTTGTTTCCCTCAAGGTATTGGCATGCAGGCAGTAGGGAAATGTGAACAGTGTGTAACAATTCCAACACAGATTAAATGAAACTGCTGGATAAGATCATGGTATTAATGAATATCAACTTTAAACATGCGGCAACAGTCAGCCTTCTGTTGCAACAGCCAAGACAATTTAAGGACAGTAGATTCAGAACAAAGAAGCTCAAGGACTCAATTCAGCATGAAGTGCATTTAAGTATGTGTACAAAATCTGTGCTTCTCAATAACGTGGAGTGTACTGTGATAGGCTGGAAATAAAGGAAGCTGCCTTGTATTAGACCAGAGATGGTGAACCTGTGGCCCTCCAAGTGTTGCTGGACACCAACTCTCATCAGTCTCAGCCAGGATGGCAAATGGTCAGGGTTTATGAGAATTGTATTCCAACAAACATCTGGAGGGTTAAAGGTTCCCCATTGCTGCATTAGACCATGAGCCAATTCAGCTTAGTATTGCCTACACCAGTCTAGAAAGCTGGAATCCTCTGACTGGCAGTGGTTCTCCAGGGTATAAGATGGGAATATTTTCCAGATCTACTTTCCCATCAGCACACAAGATTACCATGCTGGATCTCCAAATAAAGCTGTTTCTTCGAATCAACTCAGAAGCACCACTTTTTCACACATATCCTGCTGGTTTGTTTAAAAAAATGCTCAGTTTATTCCTGTGTAATGCTAAACACAAGCTTCATAAGTCTTCACATGACTCCCATAACTTCCAGTGGTCCCTTTTAGTGCAAAATGGATTGCTAGAAAAAGATCTAGAAATGCAACTGAGAAGGGTAGCCTAGCTGCAAGCCTACTGTATCAGCCAACTATTCAGCAACTCTCACCATAATAATATGGCTCATCTAGCAGTGGGATAAAGGAGGAGATAAAGAACTCACTAAGAAATTTAGCTGGCTGCTTCATCTGAGCTTGCAATCCTCTGTGGGATACACTGTGCAATTATGCTTGCAGGCCTCACACTGCCTCTAGCTGCATTGCTCTTTCTCCTAACTCCCAACAAACCTAGGGGAACCAAAAACCACTGCTTTTGAACTACAGGAATGCATCTTGGGAAAACAGTGCGTGCACCTAGTAATGGTATGTTCACACACACACACACAGGCATGTAGAGCAGATGAGAGGAGTTCAAATTAAGATGGCTCCCCTCCTTTCTGACTTCTTCCTTCTCTTTCTGATGAATTCTTTTCTTCTAATCCCCTTCCCTGTTATTTCTTTACACACACATACACCTTGTACAGACATGGCATTTTTTTGTTCATGCCAGCTGCCCTGTGCATCCCTGAATCTGAACTCATATGGTCAAACAGAATGTCTCAGCTGAGCAGTCACAGTTAGCAACCAGCAGCAACATCTGTGACAGTGGAAGTCAAAAAAAGTGTCCCAGCACTCTGAAAATCACTGCTGACTAGTACCCATTATTGCTTCATTCTCACATTACACATATACATCTAAGTATTTTTTTTTTAAAAAAATATTGATTGCAGTTTTTAAATTGACATTGGAGGGACCCTGACCAATGCTGAGAAACACTCAATTCAGGAGGAGTAATTGCTTATACTGCACTGGTCTTCATCTGGTGTGTCTTAGGCTGATCTAAGGTAGGTTACAACTAAATCAGATATATGGCAAAAGATTGCTAAATTGGGCCCCCAAATGCATAATTGGGTTAAAAGTGGGTCTTTGGTCTGAAAAAAGTTGAAGGGGACCTGGCTTAGGGAACATATTCTGTCTTCAAAGTGTGGGAGCACACGGAAAGAAAAATTAATAGACGTCAGCCACAGCAGCTACAGCAGACACACATACTAAAAACTATCTTTATAGAGAGACGAAAGTGGTAATTTATTTATAAGCAGCTACTAGAAACCTCAGAGCCAAGATGGGTAAATTAGAGTTCCTTGTACTAAAGGAGAATACAGATTATAGTGGGTCTATCAAAAACCTAGTGAAAGAATTGGAATCCATGGGATATTTTTTATCCCAGGACTGGGAACAAAATCTATAGAAAAGGCAGAGCAGGTCTTACTCAAAGTGAGGTTGCTGTGCATGGCAAAGAAGGCATAAACTGCAATTGCTAGAAATCTCACAAGAAAGACATTTAATCCACATAATCAATATGGGTAGGAGTTCAAGATCACAAATTCAACATGGTGTGCAGGCATATTATTAAACACACAAACGAACAAAATCCCAGCACTGACACTGAGAGTTTAAAAATCTCCAAGGATGCAGCAAATGGGGAGAGTCTGGTGCCCATTATACTTCCTTGCATCGATTCCCCTGCCAGCCGCACTCTGAAAACCAAAGCCTGCTTCATAAGCCCTCCACTATATGAGAGCTGTGCTTCTATCTAAGGAAGACCTTACCTTGGCAGGTCTTTCATAGCTAGGAGCAAAGAGCTCTTAAAATAATGACCTGAGGCTGTGGAATCATCTCTACCCACCCTCAACCCAAGCTGGCAGGCTATGTGCATCTTTGTCTACTTTGAGGAAATGCTGTAAGGCTTATTTATGTCATCGGGCTTTGAGCTTTTCTGGTTAATAGCAACTATGTTTATTTAATTTATTTTTATAAGCATTTATATAGTACTTAATATTTCAAAAATCTCTAAGCAGTGTACACCATATGCGCAAGTGACAAACTAGAGCGGGCACCCCCAAACTCGGTCCTCCAGCTGTTTTGGGACTACAATTCCCATCATCCCTGACCACTGGTCCTGTTAGCTAGGGATGATGGGAGCTGGAGGACCGAGTTTGGGGTTTTATTCAGCATAGTTTATTCTTACTGTCTTTATCTTCTGTAAGCCATCTCTACCTTATGGGAAGGCAGTCTATAAATACTGCAAATGCAGAAGAACATGAAATAATTCTGATGTGACTACAACTGAACCTGAGCTGGGTCAACATAAAGATGTTTCATAGCAAAGAGATTAAGGTTTGTAGTAGACCGACAATAATGGAATGATTCAGGAATCGACAAGAGGTTGCAAACTGAGCCTTAAGATAATAATGACATAACCATGATAATAATTAATTAAAAAAACACACCATTGAGCCCACCATGCCTGTCATTGGTAAGTTCCTTGGCTGTCTACATCTTCACGCCTTGTTTCTCTAGATAGATGGTACATTTTTCCTCTAGCAGAAAATTGCCAGTGTCTGTAGCTGAGAGCTCTTTGCATGCTTAATGGGTCTTCTGATGATCCTTCTCTCCTTTTACTACTGATTAAAAAGAATGGAAGAATGGGAACTGTACCCTTGACAAATCCACACTTCAACATAATCTCTCTCTTGCCCTTGCCTCCCTTCCACTTCTTCTCCATCTCACCTCTGCATTTTAGCACAGAAAGCCCTCAGCAAATGGACTGATACAGGGAGGAACTTACTTTAGGACCACGGGAATAAAATGGTGGCAGAAAGAGGGGGAAGCATGTGTATAGTCTTAGGGTGAGGCAAACACCCTCTTAAATTCACAAGGGCCTCAACTGCCTCACATTTTTCTGGTAAGAATTTTCCACTTTTCATCTTAAGATGGTTTGAAATGAGTACAAATAATGCTTAAATTTGCTTCCTTCCCTCCTATTCTGTCACTGGAAAATGATGTGAATTTTCGTGTATGTGCTCATAAATGTGAAAATGCTGTTTACCCAGAATACTGTGTATTTGTAGTTCTCTGGTCAGAATAGAAGACTTAGTTCACACATGCATGTTAATCAAAGGATAAATGCAAATCCAAGTGATTGTTTGTGTATCTGGAAATGCCATTACAAATAGATCTGTGATCAGGCATCAAATGCACTGGGCGCAGTCTACGAAGCCTCACCCAATAAGAACCTGCAAACCTATAGTGAGTGGACCATGAGATGGTTAGCATGGCCAGATAATCACGGTATCCTTCTGAGCCAATTTAGTAGAACAGATACTGGAGGCACTGTTTTACAGTGGTTCCAATCCTATCTCTAGCGTCGTTTCTGGAAAATAGCTCCTGGATCCATCTTTGGTATTAGAGGCTCAGGTGACTTCAGTGGGTAGGAGTGTCTTCTACTAGCTTTGGCTGGTAAAAGAGCTACAGATGTTTCAGGACCAGGATAGATTGACCACTGTTGTCCATATGCTGGTAACCTCAGGCTGGATACCGCAATGCACTCTGAAGGGGGCTGCCCTTCAGGTTGGTCCAGAAGCTGCAGTTGGTGCAAAATGTGACTGCTCGACTGCTTACTGCGGCAGGATATCAGCATCACACTCTGCTGTTGGAAGAATTAAACTGCCTGCCAGTTTGCTACTGGGTTAAGTTCAAGGTGCTTCTTTTAGTGTATAAATTGAGACCACGATGTCTGAAAAATCATCTAACCCCTTATGTCTCTACACTCTGCAGGTGAGGGCTTCCTGCAGATACCATCAGAAGGTCTGTTCCACACAATGTAGGACATGAGCTTTTAGTGATGTGGCATCTGAGCTTTTCAGTGCCTGCTGAGGACCTTCGTTGTTCAACAAGCCTTCTAAGTAGAGATCATTCCCAATCTGTACCTGTACTGGAACTGTTGTTAACACGCTTTTATTGCTTTATCAATTTGACTCTTTTGGGAGGAAGAGCAGGGCATACATTTAATAAATAAATTTAATAACGCTCTCCCTTGCTTCCCTCCCCCACCCTTCCCTGAAAGGGGAAATGCTCCGTGCAAAAGAAAATTAATTCCTTTGGTTTTTCTTGGCCTCTAATGAACTGCTGCAGAAGGATGAAAGGGAGGAAAGAAATCAGACTTAGTGGCGAACTAATGAAAAGTGAAAAGGCATTCAAAGCCATCAGTGCCTCTACAAAACCATCCGGGTGAAAATGCATCAAGCTATGCTCGCAGGAAGGGAGAGCAGAATACCTCAGAGGGCCACCATAACACTGACAGCAGAACCCTGTTGATGGTCTGAAGGCACACGATACAATTCCTTTTGTGCTTGAACTAAGCAGGTCTGGCCCCATGAGCAGCCTGGATGAGGGGCTGTCAGAACCAATGAGCTCTTTGGTAGAAGAGCAGAGCAAAGGTATAATCAGCATATTAATGATGCCTTGATAGCTACCTGACCACTCAGCCACACACTGCTAAGGCTCGGCTTGCCCTGTGAGACAAGCCAAAAACCAGTGCTGAATGATCTAAAAGGAAAATACAGATCTGACTTGGCTCTTTACTTTGCAGTCTTCAGGAAAGAAACAGACAAGTGGATCTTCCCCACCTCCCACTCCAGTCTTTCACAATGTTCTGGTGTACTCAGCCTATCCTCGTCCCATTGAGCATCAGTGGATCAACAGGGAGCTTGGCAGCCACATCAGTAGGCAAGTCAAGAGTCAAAGTAATGTGAAGTAGAGAAAACAGATGTTAAGACATAACCCTTAAAACTGACTTGCCTCATCATTGTCCTTGATCAGCCCTGTTACTCATGCATAGCGGCTTCTGCAGCCACAGCTCACACCATTTTAATTTATATGTAGCACACAAGAAAGTAGCCTAAACATATATTCACCCCCCCCACCAAAAAAATCCGAAGCATATAATCTGCAAACGGCAGGAACAGGCAGATCATTTCCATTAGTTTCTTATGTAGTAAAAACCACCATTTACACCCAAAGGATATCATTATATTCAAATTCTAAAAGACAGTCAGAAGTACTTGAAATTCATAGTTTGGGGGAAAGTCACTCAGGGGTATACACTGCTATGTTTTCACATAACAAAAACAACTTAGTGTGTGCATGCGTGCATGTATACTCTCGCTCACGCGCTCACGCGCACACACACGAGGAACGAATTGTTCGAATGAGCTGAAGGGTGAGAGACCTGCAGTGAATTACAGTCACAAACACTCCTGGCAACTGTTTGGAATTCTAAGCAGTTTGCGCTCCCTCTGAAAACACTCTCTCCACTCCTTTGAGAACAACAAAGGTGGCAATTGTTGCTACACCCCCATTCAGACTTCAGAATCATGACGGAAAATACTGCTGGGCTTTGTGTTCAGAGTTCAAAAGTGTCTCAGCAACTTCTTAAACGCAGCTCAACTGCGGCTCCTGCTTGGCGGGCTTTAAACATATATGTGCCATTGCACAAGTGCAATGTGACACACTTATATGTGCCATCCTGTCATGGATCTCAAATTAGACAAGCACAGTGAAAAAGTCAGTGGTCCGGTCAGAGGCAGGTCAATTACATCTACATCTCTTTCACCAATTAGAAAACCGAGGCTCATGGAGCCAAGTTTGATTTGTCCAATTCCTCTGAGGGTACATACTCAGCAACAAACATACCCTATTTTCTTATTGACTCCCTCTAACCAATTTTACATTCAATATCAGGGTAACAAAGGGCTGCAGTATCACTAGGCTTAAGTGTAGTCTTATGGGGGCTGAATTGTGAAATCTAACTGGAATCAGGGACTGAAAAGTTCTTCAAGACTAATTAAGTCAAGCCCAGGAATGTGATCTTATATACTTACTGATTTTATCTGCTGAGAATATAATATATATATATAAGCATCTAATAATCAGGGAGTCCACAGAAATCTACAAAGTGAGTGATATAAGAAGCCATTTGAATATTTTTACCCAGCTCCCTGCCAATGAAGAAAATGGGAGAAAAGCTTCCCTTCTGGCTTCATAAGACAGACTAAATGAATTATTAGCCCACTGTCCTGTTTCTGATGAAGGTCAATTCTGGATGGAAACTTTACAACAAAGTTACTCCACTCCTTGAGGCTTATGGAATCGCAGTCTAGCTCTACTGTTTTGATGGAGAATATAATGTAAAGGGAAAAGAGTCTATTGCACTAAGTAGGCAAATGGTGAACAACAGAACTCTCTGGAGAAATGTCCTTACCATGACCATGGATTTCTGACTCACTATGACATGTGACTGGAAAATAAGAGTCTTATCCCTTGATAAACAGTCCTTTCAGCAAAAACTTTCATATCAGTTTAGTAACTTTGGCTCTGAAGATGACAGAGCCCAATATCTCATGGCTGCTCCCTACATTATATTTATGGGCAGCAGTAGTGTTCCCATATGGCATTCCACCGTCTAGGATCATCTTTAAAACTTGGGGAGTTTACTTGCCATGGAGATATTCCTGAGCCATGTGTAGAACTTTTGTATGATCTTTAACGCAGGTCCACATCTTTCTCAGCAGCAGACATGTGCCTTAACGTATCATATTTTTGACACAGAATAATAGAATCGAAGACATGAGTGATCTACATAAGCATTTATCTTCCACATTAAGGTAGCACTGGAAGCATGAAAATCAAGCAATTGTGAAGCCATTTCAGGTATAATAGTCCAATGCATTACTATGCTCTGATCAAAGTCATTAAAATGTCTCTGAGAAATGTATCTGCACAAACTAGAGAGACCTGCCTGGTAGTAAGTCAGATCAGTAGTCCATCTAGTCTAATATTATCTGCTATGGTTGGTAGCAGTTATCCATGTTCTCTTTTTCAACTTTGCAAGCTGGCATCTTGAAATGACTATGACTGAACATCCAAGGTGACTAGGACTTTCTGCATATATTGCATAGGGGGCATTGTCAAAGATGGGGCACCAAGTCTTCAATGAAGCTAGGAAGACAATCTTACACAGCTACGAATAATCACCAAAGAAGACCAGTATGAATGAAATTGGTATGATTACCAATATGATACTGGGTGCTTTTTTCCTCTTTTTGTAGTCACACCAGACTGACTGACAATCTCCACAAAGAAAGCCTCCATTTCTGAATCATATTACTATTTGGCCTTCTTTCAGATTGAGATTCATACAAGAATGGAGGAACAGAAAATGCTACAGATAGGAATCAATGACAACACTTTGTGGGCTCTTTGCTGCAAATGCATAATCTAAGAGTTTGTCACAGCTGTAAAATGCATCCAAGAGTAACTCTAGAGTAACAGGTCAGTACTGAAGCGGGCTGGCCCCATACAAAAGCTTCAGAGCACATGCTTGTGATGTGTCAGTCAACCATTTGTCCATCGTTTTCTTAAGTGCTAGCTTTCACTCACCAACAGAAAAGGAACAGGTGTAGCACCTGTTAGGGTCTGTTTCCTTGAGAATGGCAACATCAAGTAATAATTTGTACATGTTAATAAACTGCCACTTGAAGGCTTTTATATTCTGCAACTATACACTGAGGTGCCCACTCACAAACAGCCTGCTTTTCACCCTGACCTGTTTATTCAACAGTCTGATGGAGCCTAAACAATTTTAAAAGCTTTTGCTTTCCTTCTCTGTCATCACACACACACACACACACACACACACACACTGCAAAGACGTCAAACAGTTGCTACGGGCTGGGATTAACCACATGTAGTGTCATACAAATGTTCTGCAGGCCCCTTGCTCCCTGAAAATGGCAACAAGAGCGAGGGAGCAAAGAAACCAAATTAATTAATTCATCATAAAGCAAATGCAAATCTCCTCATTTTATCTGCCAACCAAAGGCATGCATTATTCAACAGCCTAGCGCTGGCAACGAAGACATGCAGAGAAGGGTTGGCTAGCCGTTGGGGCTGCCTTTGAGTAAGCAGATGACCCAGCAGGGAGCTAAGCAGTCCTGGTAACTGTTCCAGAGGCAAGAAATCCTTGCTGTATCTGGACACCTAATGGGCCCAACACACTCATGCTCAATAAAGTGCAGGATGGAATTCTCCACTGCTGACAGAAGCTAATGCTGGCTGTATATTCTGGGTCAAACAGAATTAAAACTTTCCTCCCTCTGCTTGTCAGAAGGTGAGAGAAGACTTGTTTTGCTTCATGCAAGACATAATTGTCGCTGCAGCTTTTGCATTGTCATCATTCTGTTTCAGCCCAGGTTGGCCTGCCTGCTTGCAGGAGTGTAAACACAGCTCAGGAAATCATTCTACACAGGACCTGCTGCTCTGTATAATTCCCTGGCCTTGTTTCAACATGTATAGGTTGCTGCTTAAGCTGCAGGAAAGCACCGGCAAGGTGATTTCAGGATTAACTCTGACACTTCTAGCAATGCCAACACAATGCTGATTCCTGCATCACAAACACATTTTGGTTTTTGCATAGGCATTTTCGAACATGGCATACATACACACACAGAGAGAGAGATTTTCTGTGTGTACAATGGCAAAGCTATTTTGACCAAACACAAGGAAACACATACACACAAAAAAACTTCTTGTTTGGCTAGTTTCTGTTGAGAAGAGAATATGCAAGATTTTGAGCTTTGAAGAAAGTGGTGGGAGGGTTGATGTTAACAGTGGGGGTGCAATTTAGAAACACACACACACATTGACACATAACTCTAAGCTAAACCATCACTAAGCGTGTATGTGTATGCATATAGATGCTCACATCAAAAATTCTGGCCACTTCGCTCTCCCTGGTCCTGATGCTGTTGTGCTACTTGAAGCTAAGCCACAGTTAGGCTTAGCTTTATGTCTGAATCCAGGCTCATAGTTTGTCTCTGCCAGACAAACCAGGAGTGAAATAAACCATGAGCCTGGGATTGGATATAATGCTAAGACAAACCATGGTTTAGCCCTGGATAGCACAGTAGCAGCAGGAACCTGCATGTTTGCTCGTTCACACTAAGCCCTGGCATTATGTTGGATCTGGACCATTGGATTTCAGTTAAAATGTGATCATTTCTTACAACTTTCCCCTGTTATTTGTGTTATACATTATTTAAGCTGATTTTAATATTGGATTTTTACATTGTTATAGCCTGCTCTAGGACCCTATGGTGAAGGGTGGGTTGGAAATCAAATGAACAACAACCTGGTAACATTCAGATGTCATAGGACTCCAACTCCCATCATCCCTGGCTCATAGTCATGCTGGCTGGGGCTGACAGGAGTTGAGTGCAACATTTTGAGGTCACCAGGCTTGGAAAGGTTGCCTCTGTTTTTTACTTTTAAAAGAAACCTCAATGAAGATTCTTAAGGTAAAGTATTGAGAGTGGGGCAATTTTATCTTGAACATATCCAAGTATTCTTCTGACTTTCCTGTGCATCTTGCTCCCAAGCCCACAACCCCCAAACCTGAAATGATGTATTTTTGCAGAAGAACAAAAAAGAGAAAAGGTGAACGAGTCATGCTCTTTATTTTTTTAAAATCAGGTTGAAGTTGCAACAGGGAAACTCGTGTTTTCCCTGCCCCCACTTTGCTTGATGAAGCTCTTTGTGGAGGATATGCCCAAGTCCTTCCTTTGCATATTACCCCCAAAGTGCAAATAGTGGTAGCATCTGATCCTTCTTTGAAATGTCCCTGTCCTCTTAGGCAAAGAAACATACAGTTTCTGCAGGAAGGACAGCACCCTGAGGAGAAGACACTCAGAAGCTAGACAGGATGGATCAAGGTCCCTTACTTGCATCTTTATGTGGTTGGATCACAATGAACACACATCACAACCTGTTTATTTATGTAGCAATTTTATATGCTGCTCTTCAGACAATCGTCTCTCAGAGCAGCTAGCATAAATTTAAAAGAATAAAATAACTATAAACCAGTAATCAGTCACATAAAAATAAAACCAGGGTGGCAGAGCACATAACAAACGTATTAAGACAATGCAGGAAAAAACCAAAACTAAATAGCCTGGGCAAATATAAAAGTATCATGTGATGACAAAAAAAAGAATCAGCCTAAGCACCAGGTTAGACTCCTTTGGAGGAACATTTCAGTCTTGGAGTGCCACAACTAAAAAGGTCTAATAGGGGTTCACAAATGACGGATCCAACTACCCATCTGATTAAAACTGTAAGACTCGGCATATGCAAAAGTTTTTGTCTGGCACCTAAAAACAAAGCAGTGATGGTGCCAAGAGTACTTCCCTGGGGAGACAATTCAACAAAAGGGGTGCCACCACTGAAAGGCCCATTCTCAGGTCAATTCATTAATATTTGCTGAACACAATAAATCTGTACCTAGCAAATTCATTGATTTTTCTGAGAAAGTCTGCAGGCGTGCAGCAGCAAGCCCAAATTTCACACGCTGGTACTAGTTATGATACCACAGGGAGCTCATAAAGACAGTTAGGCCTGCACTCTGCATCCCATACTATCTGTATTAAAGCTAGGAGCATGAAAGTGCAGCCTGCCCCAGGTGCCACTGCAAATAGAAGCTCCCATCACCAATTTCACCACTGTTCACCACCTATCCTGGTGTTGGGATTTGCTTTCAAAAAAAGGTCGAAAGTCCATACAAGAGTACCATTCACAAAGTAGAATTAAAACGTAGCACAACTGAAAATTAAGTCTAAGGGGTTTTGTTAGACCTTTAAAGTTGTGCTACGTTTTGATGGCAGAACCAATGGTAATGTTTCCTGTGTTACCTGTTTTGAGATGATTTACTGACTATTTTAAAAGATATCCCTCCCTCAAGCAAGCCTCCAGGATAGGATAGAAATGTAAAAGAAACAGCAAATGTATAAACAGGGATCTGAGGATGTTTCAGCCACTAAAGACAGTATAGAGGTAGGTGCTCTTAAGACCACTGAAGTCCATTTGAATTAACTTTATCCACTCTTAACTCTGTTCTGATAGTTTTGCTGCTAGCAATGTAAGGGCAGCAGAATTAGATTGTTTGTTTCCTTCTGCAAAGAAGAAATTAAGCCCTGTGTAAACACAGACAGCTCTTCTCTCTACTTTCTTGAGAAGTGACTCGGCGAAGCTGTCACAGGTCCAACTTTTGAGCATGTTTTTATCGTACAACGAGGAAACACTGATATAAACCAAGCGTGTGTTTTGATAAGACACCAGCTGTCTTTGTGGTCCCTATGTTTCCCTCTGTCTCGCTTGTTCACTCCTAAAGACAGTAGACTGCCAGCCTAGCTCTATGTTGAGATTGCAAACAAGTACAGTCTCAGGCTGGTCCAGGGGCTGATATACACTGATAGAACCTCTTGCTTCCCTTACAGCGATAAAGGTGCAGTGAAAATGCACCAAGTTCCTTAGTGGTGCTGTATTCTGCTTTTGTCTTCTATTGACCTTTCACATAATAGATTGATGAACAGAGTTGAGGGGAAATGAACATGGGGGGGGATCAAGATCATTCTTCTAATTCAAAAGTGTATTCCACCCTACCAATCCCCAATATTCCAAATTATAGATGCTGTTGGGTTTAGGTTTTTTTAAGTTTTAAAGTATTGTTTTTAACAAGTTGATATTTATTATTGCCTTGAAATTCATCTTTTGAAAATTTATCTTAAAAAAGACTTTTAAAAATTCAAAAAGGAAATAAAACGATTTTCAAAATTATAGATTCTAGACATGATTACTTTTCTTTTTGGTCTAGATGTACAGTAATGGGGACAGAATGAAGACTGGAATGCCCACAGTGCAATTTAGGAGTGAGAGGAATAAAGTAGTTAAATTAACTTAGTGGGTGGTTATTCTTCCTCTTCCCTTCCTATGTCTTTCCCCCTTTTTCTATCACTTCTCTTAGATTGCAAGCCATGATTTAGAAATATCAATCACCTTCTTTGGAATAAAGAAGGCATATAAAGGCAATAAACAAGGCATAGGCAACCTTTGGCCCTCCAGATGTTTTGGACTACAATTCCCACCATCCCTACGGGGAAGTCGGTGAAGTAAGGTTTAAGAAAAAAGGATACAAAATTATACATGTTTGTTTATGTGTTTGTATGTTTGTATTGTATTGTGTATTGTTTGTGTTTATATAAATTGTGAAAAACCAATAAAAAAAATTATAAAAAAATACAATTCCCACCATCCCTGACCACTGGTTCTGTTAGCTAGGGATCGTGGGCGTTGTAGGCCAAAACATCTGGAGGGCTGAAGGTTGCCTATGCCTGCAATAAACAGACTTTTTTAAAAAAACCGTATTATCTGTGTCTAAAAGATTTTACATTCTTGAGGCCCACAGAACAAAGCTTCCTCAAGGGGTATTTATAATTGCCTGTAATATTACATAGCCTATTATAAGGATAAATGTAAAATCAACTGGAAATATAAAATAATTTATTCTTTAAAAGTATGACCAATGTAAGAAAATGCATGAAAAACTATCTGTCCAAAGACCTATTAGATGAAGAATGTAATATTCAACTGAATCATTTGGGCATTGTTCCAACTAAGGAAACCAAAGCAGCAAAAGTTATTATGAAGAGCTTCCACTGAAATGAATGGGATAGCTGCTTTCAGTGTAACAGTTCCAGCTAACTTTTGCAATTAAGATCACAATGGAAGGATTCTTCACGGTAAGATCAGGGGTGGGGAAAGCAGAACATTGCTGGGGAAAAGTAACAGGTAGCCAACACTCAAAGTTAAGGCTTACCAGAGATGTAGAACAGAAGTCAGACATGGGACTATCAGAGCCAGCCCACCCATGAGGCAAGGTGAGGCAACAGCCTCAGGCAGCAGGATTCACAGAGGCAGCAGATCCCAATGTCAATCTCCACCCCCCCCCCACTTGTTCCTGATGTAGATCTTTTGTCAACCCTTCTTCCCTGGCTGAGGGATGTGTGTGCCATTTTGGGGTCTACCTCAGGTGTCAAAATTTCTTGGGCTAGGGACTATAGTTCAAATTGCAAAACAAGACCATGGTTGTAATTGCATACCCACTTACCTGAGGGTATGCCCCATTGAACCCACTGGGATTTTATTCTGAGTAGGCATCTATAGCATTGCATGGTGAAGGGCATAATTAAGGAAATGATTAGGGACTGTAGAACAAGGTGAGATGTAGATCAGAAATGCAAAGACAGACTGGCCCCCAGTGAAAAGAAAAGTAAGACCTGGATACTGGCTCTGAATAGGGGAGCAGCATGCTAGAAATGTTTATTTTTAAATAGTTCTGCACTACTTTAATGTGCAAAGTGCAGCTTTGCCGCTGCCCCCCCTCCTTATCCTCCCTCATTCATCTTCATCCTGACCCACTTTACATCATGGAAGAGTTGGGATTTGTACCCACACTGGCTCACACTCATTCTCAGTAAAAGCCGGCAAGTCTGCCTTGGATGGGAGGGAGAACAGAATGGCAGGTCAAGGCTGAAGCATTCTTAATGATGTTCATTTGCTGCCATCTGAGCCAGGGTGTATGCTCAGGGCAACAAAGCAATGCTCATAATGAGGACAAAGCTTCCCAGGCCTGAGCTGTCAGCCAATGTCTGAAGAAACACAGAGTTTGAGATCAGCAGGAGTGCTTGGGTCATGGCCAAGCTCTCCAACCCTTGCAGAAAAATGAAAAGAGTGTGATGCACTGGAAGTCACTTACTACACATAGGGTCTCATTTCATTTACTTCAAAGCAGTGCTTAATTTCTAAGAAGAGGTGGCTAGGTTTAACACCTGCCTAGAACACTATCTGATCTGGAAGTTCTGCCCCTTAACCCCATGTATGTAGGACTAAGCAGTGCTTACTTGGTGGCAAGGAAAAGGTGCTTACCACTTTGTTCTAACTTCTCATATATTTCAGCACTCAGCACTGGACCACAAAGACATGTTCTGGAGCTGAGGCCTGGCACAAACATTCAACAGCCCATTAGGCAGTTTGGGTACCATCTTGCCATCAAAGCATTCCTCATTTTTAAGGAAATGTCCTTCATTACTCCACAGCATCCTATAGAGCAGGGATGAGGAACCTGTGACCCTCCAGATGTTTCTGGACTACAACTTCCATGATCCTTGACGTATGGCTAATGGGAGCTGGAACCCAACAATAGGTGGTGGGCCCCAACTATACAGCACATAATTTTACTTTCAGAGAATACCAAACACAGCTCCATAGCACCCCCACCTTTCACTGACAAAAGATCCAATGAATGTGATTCCTTTAGAGGAGAGCTGGGCCTCTCAAGGCTACCAGGCTAATTTCATGCAGGTGGCAATGAGTGGAGTGGGGGTGGAAGTAAGATTGTCATAAACGCACATACACACCCTCTTGATTATCATCACCCCACTCTGTTCTCTGTCTTATGAAGGAAGTGAGAGAGAAATTGAGAGGAGCAGTGATCAAGATGAGAGTAAGTGGCGCTGGCCCTGCTTTCTCACCACTAGGATGTGACCTCCAAGGATTTGCCTCCTAGGGAATGCAGCCTTCAAAGAAAAAGAAAAAAGGTCCTCTCCTTGCTCTAAAATGTCAAAGCAATCATGTGTGCAGGATGATGGGGAACTTGCTACCATGTGCTATGCTGAGTTTACTTCCAATGGGCACCCCAAGCTAGAGAATCAAGTATCTCAAGATACTTGCATGGAAGGTGCCTCCTTGGCTTTTAGTCATAGGCAGTGACAGAAAAGTATCTCCCCCCCCCCCACTTCACCCCATTGCTGGACCCCTGCAGATGGAAAGGCACTTTTCACATACAGTACAAAGGATTACTAGAGAATGAATTTAAATTTAAAGGGAGCAGTCCTAAAGCACACTTATTTGAAAGTTAACCCCATCAAATGAAATAACAGGACTTACTTCGGAGGAGAGGTTTCTATCCTTATCTAAAATACACCCATTGTTCTTTCAGAAATATGTGGAGCAAAGCTCACTCACGCCCCCCCCATAGGCACTTAACTCTTTCTGTGCCCCCTCCCATTGCTGCCACTTTCTTGTGTACAGTACCTCCCTGTTGGATTTCAGGAAGGGGGCGCGAACATCTGTAGGGGGCGCTAAGCACTAGAAGCAGCCAGAGGAGGGGAAAATGACTTACGGTAAGAAACCAGATTTTACACTCCCTTGGCTGATAGTCAAGGGAAGGCTCGCATTTTTAGAACTTCAGCAGCCCCCTGGATTAACACTTCGCTGCCCGAAAGATGGCAACAGAACTAAGAAACGCACGCAGGAATTTTCATCGACAGCCAGTATTTATTAAAAAAATATCTATATTCAAGGGTGGGGGGGCAGGCAGTGGTCGATACTGCACCAGTCCAATTGCTTCTTGGTTCCCCCACTCCCCGCGCGCCCCTCTCTACCTTCGAATGCTTTCTTTAGGAACCTTTTTTCTTTGTTCTCTCTGGTACTGTGCGGAACACTCCCCCAACAATCTAGTTCCTATTATTTTCTGCGCGCTCCCCCCCACTCCTCTCAAGGAATCAGTACCCGAGACACAGCAAGAGAAACCAGGCACCACGACAGAGTGCTTCCATTTAGAAGCCCCGGCGAGCTGCCTGACAACTTCATCAAATAAAATTGAGAGAGGCGGGGCCATTCCGCTGCTGGCAATTTCCAACTTGGATTAAGCCGCACGCCGGAAACCGGGTGGCAGGGGTTGCTTAGGAAAATCTTAAATAAGACTATAGGCTTGGATCGGAGATGTTTGTTAAGGGGCTCTCCCTGCAATCTTATGCACGTTTGTTTAGCAGCAAGCCCCCGCCCCCCCCCCAACTGCAACGCAACTAACTTCTGAGTAGGCACGTTGCACGTGCATGCAATCCTGCTGCGTGTCTCCCGCTGGCAAAGGAGCAGCGGGATTGTTTGTGTATGGTGCGCCTCCTCAAAGCTAGCGCGGGTCAGGAGGCAACAAGACTCGGTGCCGTACAGCAGGGCTCGGTTATACGGAAGACGAGCGCCTTTGCGCATATATAGACCAACTGCCCACACAGCTCTTGGTTAACACTGACGCAACCCCATCCCCCTATACATTGCGGGGCGCGTGCAGGGGGGGGGCGCTTCCAGAGCAGCCGGGGCGACTTCTACAATAGGCCTTACACACCTCTTATTCTCAGATCAGGAATTCTGCCGGGGGTGGGGGAGAGAACAATCAAAATCAAATCGCCCACCGCGCCGCCACTCCTGAAAGGAATGAAATTCTGCTGGCGAGGGGAGCCCAGAGGAAACGAAGGGCTGCCCTTCCACGCCTCCGATTAGGCCAGTAAGCCCACCTAGTCCAGCATCCTGTTCTCCAGGATATGTCCAGCCAGATGCTTCGAGGGGAAGCTGCCTGCAAAACAAGACCTGGAGAGAACGGCATTCTCCCCCCCCCCTCGCGATTCCCAGCGACGGTATTAGGCGCTGGCGCTATAGGAAGTGCATCTGCCGAGAGGTTGTCCCACCCGCTCTTGGTTTCAATAGTGCTTCCTCGAACCTCGCTTCCCCAGATCCGTACTGCCGAGAAAAGGTGCGCGCGGCACAGTCCCTCTCTGGGTGTTCCCCGCCCCTTTTGTGGGATGGGGAGAATCTTCCGTGGAGGGCCAGAGTCTCGCAGTTAGGGAAAACGAGAGAAATAAATGGGGGAGGGGGAGGAGGAGGACGCAGCCTTTCCCCAATTACATTTCATGTTAGGAAACGAACGTGTGGAAACGCTTCTGTCCCACATCATCTGCAAGTTTCCACACACACACACACCCTCCCACCTCCAGTGAGGCTGACGGGGAACGCAGCGCCCCAGAGGGAACCGCTGACGACCCGGTTCTTCGCCGCTCCTCCGGCCATAGCAGAAGAGGCTTCTAGTAAATGGGCGAGGGGTGGGGTGGGGGGACCTCTCAGGTTTCACCGGCTCCGAAGTCTGCCGCCAGGGTCAGACGAAGCGCGTGCAGGAGGCAGCCTCTCTCGGAAGGATCCCCCTCGCCGCCCGCTGCTCCCGCCTCCCGTTCCCGACATCGCTGCCCTTCCCTGCGCCGCGCGCGCACGCGGAGCGCCGGGGAGAAAAGAGAAGCCCCTCTTTGCTTTTCAAACCCCTCGTTCCCGCCCAGGCCGGCTCCCGGTCGTCAAGCCCTCAGAAGAGCCGCTGCTTCTATCCTGGCGCCTTTCCAACGGCGGCGGAAACAACAACAAACCACCACAACAACACAACAAAAGCCCTGAGGCGGGAAAGTCCCTTCTGGGTTTCTCTCCCTTCCCCCCCCCACCCTGCTGACGGGAGAGGCAAAGGGGTTCAGCATAGTCACGCGCGGCCGGAGAAGGAGGGAGACGGACTGAGGCGTTTCGCTCGAAGGAGCTTTTTTTTTTCGCGGGGAAACTTCTCGCCTTTTTTTTCCTTCTCTTTTCCCCGCTCCTGAGCAGAGAATTGATCTATGGGAAAGGGAGGGGTGGGGGACGGACGGAAGGAAGGGAGAGCCACGGAGCTTCTCGGTCGGAGCCATAGACTTCCCGCTTCGCCTCGCCCGCCGCCGTCCTCCTCCTCAGGCTACTCCGAAAGGGAAAGGAAAGTGAAGCAGAACCCACCGTGTCCTCCTCGCAGGGAGACGGGGGAGCGGTAGATAGAGATAGGCACGGAGTGGTGCTTGCTGCTGCCATGGAAATGGTGCTCTTGCTGAGCCTGCGAGGCGGACGACGAGGAAGAGGACGCAGGCAAATCCACGCTAGAGGAACTCCACACCGAGCTGAGAATCCATCCCCAAAAGAGGGAGCACATCCACAGGGTCCAGGCGGGACAGCCTCCCGGTGCTGTTCTCAGATCAACGCACCGCATGTTCGAGGCGCAGGGCGAAAGAAGGTGGGGGGGGGTATCTATTATAGATAAGCCTACGAGGGACCAAGCAGTTCGAATTCCAGCCGGGGAAAGAGAGTATGGTTCATGATGCCAAGGGCCCCATCCTACCCAGCTGCGGAGGAGAGCGAGGGGGGAAAAGAGTCGCTTCCGAAGTGGGAGTGTGTATGCTATGGGGGGGAGGATGGGTGCGGAAAGGGTTAAGCAGCCAACCAACGCAAGAGCGAGCAATTCAAGCTGGATCCTCCCCGGAGCCGGTTCTCTCTCTCTCTTTTTATTCTGCCAGGTTCCCCTTAGACGTACCAAGCTTCCAGAGGAGATCCGTGGAGCCACGCATAGCAGGGAGAGAAGGATGTCCCCCGCCCCCCTTCTTTCACCTGTCAGGTTCCTCCTCCAAGCTCACAGGATCCTCAAGGATTTCCCCCTGCCCATATCCCCCTCTCTCACTTTTAGCTGGAGAGAGGAGGATTCACAAGTGGGGGTCAAATAGCCAGAGACCCCAGAGAGGTTATTAAGTATGTTGTTGTTTGCTTGTTTATCCCAATTCCAAGTTCTTGGCTTTGTTTGGTCTGGCTGCTTCTCCACTGGCAAATGTTGCACTGCAGAATGGCTTGGGCTTCTCTCCTTCACACATGCATACGCGCCCGGGCACACGAGCACACACATGCACCCCTCCAAAAGAAGAAGAAGGAAGAGGAGGAGGAGGAAAAACTGGATCCGCGTTCTCCTCGAATCCAGGCAACTTGGGAGCTGAGAGCTGGTTGACAACACCTCGTGTTCTGGAAGAGAAAGGCTTGCCAGATCTTCCCGTGTTAACAGAAGAGAAGAGGAGAAAAAACTGAAGAAGCAAAGGTAAAAGAGAGGGAGAGAAAGTCTAGAATCCACAAGAGAGATAGAAACTGAGCTTCCCCCTCCTTAATTTCTTTTTTTTTAATAAAAAAAAGATGGAACAGGATGCTCAGGGCGAGCTCACTTAAAGTGAAGGCAACTAGGAAGCTCAGGTGAAGTGAAGCAAAGACTTAGGGAGCCAAATTCACAAATGAGCGAGCCGCATGCAAATTGGATCACTCCAGAGAGCGAATCAGTGCAGCCCAAACACCCTGCAGAGGGACTGGCTGGTTCCTGGGAAAGGAGGGGCTGAAGTAGGAACCTGCAGTCCCACCTCCTCCATTCATATTATACTGTGTATACTCATAAAGCAACACACACACACACAGAGACAGAGAGAGAGAGAGAGATATTATCTCCCTTTCCCTATAGTGTTACTTTGAATGGTAGAGCTTAAATGAGAGGGAAAGTAGCAAGGAAGGTAATCAAACCCATTAGTCACATCCAGCTTCAGAAAGGTTATTGTAATAATAAATTATCATCAACAGTAATCAATACACATAAAAAAATTAACGGTGGCTGGAAGATTCCCCTCCTGAGCTTTGTACTACACATGATTCCCCACCCCTTTCATACCTGAAATGCAATAAAAGAGAGCAGCTGATACAACCTGCCTCTGTCTAATTTCCAGTGCATCTGACACCTATGCCTTGAGGTTGGCAGAGGGAGAGAAATCTGTGTATATATAGTAAACTTTACTAAATAAAAGCCTAAAAGGGGATAGGATAAAGTGAGTTTTAGAGGTATTGAGTATTTCTCTCTATCTTTCTTTCCCTCTCTCTCTCTCTCTCTCTCACACACACACACTGCATTACTTTATAGGAATCCCCCTCTGTACCAAAATAATATATTCTAATAACTGAGCTTCTGACTTTAGGATGGGAAAACTAGCCTCTGCAGGCAGAGAAACCCCTTCTTCAGAATGCACGCACAGGACAACAAGCTGATCTACTATCTCAGAACCCCAAAGGACATATTGGCTCCATTCCAGTTCCATCCCAAACCCTTTTTCAAATGGCTTTCTGAAATGTAATTACAGTTTTATTGTTGCTAGCCCCAAAGGAGAAGAGGGAACAAAAGATGCATCTTTATTTAGACAGGGAGACAGAGTTAAAAGCAGGAAGACAGGAGGGGAGGCTAAATACTGGCAGAAATTTGGCGGGGTGGGGAGGGAGAGGATGATGCTTATTTCAAGAGTACCATGCCAGCAATAATAATCATACATTTTTATTTATACCCTGTCCATATGGCTGGGTTGCCCCAGCCACCCTGGGCGGCTTCCAACACATATAAAAATAATAATCTGATTCAATATAAAAAGTCACAATAACTTTAAAATAAATGTGTATCAAATAAAGCAATATTAAACTATCCAATAACAAGAAGAAGCATCAGCATCTATGCTCTTAATACACAAATTTATGACTAAAGAAGTGGAGTTTTTGTACCTGGGCCTTCTTGATTTGCTTAATGCCAGCTGTGAGGTTATGGGCAACAGGAGGAGAGGCTCACAGCCAAGTAGTGTGGCTGTCTGTGATACAGACTTTTTTTAAGGTGGGGCTTTTGAACTGGATCTCAACAGAGGATGTGCTGAACATCACAGCAAAGAGAACCTTGGGAATGTGAGCAAGGCAATCTAAGCTCTTTGCCAGACCAAAAAGGGAAAGAAATGAATGATCCCTGTACCAGAATGTACTAGGAGTTCAAAAAAGCTTGTCATAATGCAACTTGGTATTGCAAGTGGGCAAGGGAGCCAAAAAACAACCAGGCACCAGTAGTTATGGGAAGTAAATTGGGGAAATGGGCTCTTGTGGCTCTGTTAGCAGAGTCAAATAAAAATACTTTGTTGCATCAATTAGGAGAGCCAAACTTTGTGCTTGTTTGTTTGTTTGTTTATGGCACTGCTTCCATGCATTTTAACATCCATGGCACAATGAGAAATTCACCAGATGAAGGTTTCCCTTGTGCGTGGGGTCATGCAGAGATGGAAAAAGCACCAGTTGTCGAATTTCTGCTTTTCACCCTAGTTGTTAATGTGTCATTTTTAATGTTGCCATTTTATTCTGCTCTGCTGCAATTTGATTTTATGGTGCATGGTTTTATTTGTTTTATTGTATTATTTTGTAAGCCACTCTGAGATCCTTGGCTAAAGACTGGCTAATAAATCGCTTAACACGTAAAATTATATAATGGCACAGAAACTCTGCAAGAGAAAAAAATACGGCAATTCTACTTAGCTGGTCTGTGGGCTCAGTGACTTGAATGAACCTTTTAGGGAAGTTTGACTTTTCTATAATTATATTTACAGGATTATTATTTTTTTTAAGTTCATATGCCACCCTTCCTCTTAGGCAGGGATAGCAAACTTGTGGTCCTTCAGATATTGTTGCATTACAACTCCCATAATTCCTGGCTGCTCAGCATGCTGGGTTGGGGGTGGATGGGAGCTGTAGTTCTATATCTGGAGTGTCACAGGTGACCCATCGCTGACCAAAGAAATTGAGAGTAACATGCCTAGAACCTTCCCCTTTTATCCTTACAGCAACCCTGCAAGGCTAAGATTAGGCTAAGACAGAGCGACTTGCAGAAGGTCATACAATGAACTTGGTGGCTGAGCACTAAACAAAATGTGATTGACAGGACATCACTTCTTTTGTAGATTTTCTATAGGACAATGGCTTAATTTAGACTAGAGCTGCAGTGTTCAGAGAATGTGTTTGTTTCATTCTCTCCCTTGCACTATTTTCTCAGAGTTGCCAGTTGCTCCATGTGGCAGACCAATCATATAGGTTGTATATGTGCCCCCAATACTGGAGGCAATACCAGCTCTGAGGGGTAATTTTGTAATATCCCTCACCATTTATGTTGCCCTCTTTCAGTCAATGTAGACTCTACTACAAGTTATAGCCGTTCTGCAAGGGAAAAATGGTCCATATGACATCATGGTGACAGGTGTGTCTGCCCACCTGTCAAAGTGGCCAATGGGACGGTGGACAAAAATTAACATGAGGGAAATGGTTCCTTATCCAGCTTCTTGGCCCTGATCCAAAATATGTCTGAGTGGTCATATCCTATTTGCTCTTAAAACCAACCAACCATCATACCATCTAGTTGCAGCCCAAGTGGTGATTTAAGCCTGAGTTTTCTTCAATGTAGGACTACAACTCCCATCATTCCTGGCCATTGGATATGCTGGCTGAGGCTGCTGGGAATTGTAGTCCAAAAAACACCATGTTGGCTACTCCTGCAACCAATACATAACACAGGAATAAATTATTTAAGTTTGAGAAATGATTCAGTGATGTGACTGAGCTAATAGGTGAGAACAGATGCCTAATATTATATAATATAATGCACCTTAACAGCTATGTGCCACACAGTAATTGTATTAAAAAGCACATAAACCGTGCCTGCAAGCTTCCAATCTTAGATATATAAGATAAGGAAGAGGCTATCTGGTATCTTGTATCTACTTTAATTAGGAGACTGGAAAAACAAAGAAGGCTTGGAACTGTTGGGGAAGCAAAACCAAAATCATAGAATCTGAGCTCAGTTGCTTTCTTCCAACTTCACCTGCTAATGCTAAAAGGGAAAAAAGCACAAGGCACCCACCTCTTTGGTCTCTTACCCCCAAAGCTAGCAGCCACAACTATCTGTTGCAAACCCTTCCTCATCCATGCAATGATTCAATCAGGTTCATGAGCATCAGATGCTGGCTCTGTTGCGACAAGTGGCAGTCTATAATGCAGAAGGTATTCTTGTCCCATTGTCCAAAGAAGCCCTATTTCTTATACACAGCTTTAAAAAACAAAAAAGAAGACCTGCACCAATGATATTTCCTTTTTAAAAGTAAAAATAGGGGGTCCACCTTTCCATGAGTGACTTTGCTCCCTTAACTGAGTACTGCAGTAAGAAATAAAAGGAAGTAATAAAACATACTATGTTACAATGTGCCGGATTGATTCTTTGAATAACAAAGAAATCTAGCTGATGGGATCATTAGAGCCCGTAAAACTTGAAAGCAGCCCAATCCTGCCCATGTTTACTCAGAGGTATGCCCATTTGCAGGTGATCTTCCTTAAATTCACCTGATGAAGTGGACTGTAGTTCACAGAACTCTATGCCATAATATATTTGTTGGTAAGCAAGGTGTCACAAGAATCTGTTGCTTTTGCTGCAACAGACAAGCATGGCCACTTATTTCAGGGGCCTTGCTTCCAAATAAGTGGACATGTGTCTGTAGCTTATGGCTCCCCCCCCCCCCGACTTTGAATTCCCCGCCTGCATTCCAGCTATGCTGCCCACAGTGAAATATATTGTAACATTTGCATTCATCCAGATCATACTCCCAAATGTGTGCTAAAAGCAAACACATTAAGATGCATCATACTGACATACTATGAGACTGAACAATAGACTCCAGTCTATGCTGCTTGTAAATTGAAATCTGGTCTGGTGTCTGCGTTGCGCTCTCTCTCTCTCTGTGTGTGTGTGTGTGTGATGCAGGTATAGGATGGAAAATTAGTATCCATAGAGTATCTGGAAAGAGTTAATCATTCCTGCATCGCTCATTTGGGAAATCTGGAAGTTGGTGGTAGTGGTGGACAAGGAGGGGGCCTCTATCCAATAAGATAATGAGCATTTGGGATGAAAGAAGTTGCTGCTGACTCCATTCTGATCATTGTAAGACTGTCCTTCCTCCAAGACATAATGAAAAGGAAGCTCCTCGACTCTTAGTGCTGCATTTCAGAGATTTGGAATACTATACAGTGAACTTGGAGGTGTGCATTGTAATCCTGCCTTAGGTAGACTTTTGTCATTTCCTCTTTTCCACCCTAAACCTCTCCAAAATTAAATTAAAGTACAATTTAACACATACATTTATAAGTTTGCATTTCAAAAGAAGGCTCCCGGTGAGAGACAATATGCCTTTCTTTCTATGGGATGCTCAAAAGCAGCTCAAGAGACTTGTGTCACAGAAACCTTAGCATCTCTCACTTAAGTGCAAATATTTTTATGGAAGCCCCCAAACCTGGCTCACAACATCAATTTCCATCTCTCCCACCACAAGCTTTCAAACTGCAGTTGTGAATTGCTGGGGAATTGCTACCTCCTCTCACTATAAGCACCATTATGTGAGTGCTATTTAGATGGAACAGAGGCAGTTGCCTTAGACCATTTCAGTTTATTGGCCCATGTGGCTAAGCATTGTCTAGCATGATTTGAAGCAGTTCTCCTGGGTGTCAGATAGGAATCTGCCCTACCTAGATGTTGTGGGTTGAAACGAACTTCTGCAGACAAGACATGTACTCTACAATTAAGCTACGGCTCTTCCCCTAGCTATAAATGGTTTGTACATGTAGCATCACTATGGGCTGTGATGAAGTCCATTGTCCTATTCCTTTTTTTTTGATACAATTTATTAATTTTATAATAACAAAAAACAAATCTCATAATCAAAATTTTAACTCATACATCTTAATTGACTTCCCTCCACTCCCCGTCCTGGTTCCATTATTTTACACTTATTCATACATGTCCATAGAACATTATATCTTAACAGTCCAAATTTTAAAACCTTAATCATGTTGTTACAAATGCATTGGTGGTTCAGTGGTAGAATTCTCGCCTGCCTGCCTTTGTCCTATTCCTATGAGTTTGTGTCTGAGAGAGAGAGAGACAGAGAGAGAGTGACAAAATAGTAGTAATGGGGGGAGGGAGAGAAAGAATCCTGATTTGGGCACTCATGTCTGCTATGGACACCTGAAAATATGCTTCTACTGAAGGAGCTTTCCTTGGAGTGCAAACTTCAGGTGTGGTCCCTCCAAACTGGATTTGGACTGCGGGAAGAGAAAGAAGGTTAAAGCTCTCCACAAGGATCCTGATACCTGGCACTTAAACTTCACTAGTTCAACCATAGTCTGGATCCATAATTACCAGTATTTTAAAAGTGTACTTCTTTTCAAAAATAAGGTCTTCAAAGGATGAGTGTTCCTGGCTTTCACCACTCAAGTGCATAACACCCATCCAGCTCCTTAAAACTTGACCATCCTTCAAATGTCCCAACAGTTCAGAACTTCCTTTTTGACCTTTTAATTTCTTCAAGGGCTGTGCATGCTTCCTCTCCAGCACCAGAGCATTCAGTACTCTGCATGCAATGAGCTTATGTTCCATCACAAGGTTTGTTTCCCCAGCCACAAGGCCATACGCCCATTTCCATTATCATAGGGTAGGAGATTCTGCTACTGGTACTAGGAGGCCACATCAAGCATGGGAATTAGTTACTTAGATAGATAGTAATGTGTTAGTCTCAGCTTTTAAAAGTCATAAACGGTAACCTTTTTTGGAAATTAAAAGAAACCCTCAGAAAAAGCATTCTGTTATGAACCTTATACTATATTAGTTGCAATTATACTAAATAGTTCTGCAGTAAATCTAGTCCTGGCAGAAGCTCATGTGGCCTTAATGCTTTGGCTTTCCTTAAGAGTGCCTGGCCTGGCCAGCCACGAAACGGTGTATGAGCGAAAATAGGAAAAGGGGCTCTGATTTTGACGATGACTATGTACAAATAAAAATGTTTATAAAAAATAAATTAGAACCAAAAGTGTGAGGCAGGCTATAAATACATCAAGGCATTTCTGGTGACACCATAAAGCACTGGGACTTCACTCTGCCTTTGTTTATTGGATGTCAGTGGCTTTATTTACTGCTCTGTAATTCATGGGTGAATCATATATTTAGTAGCACCATCAAGTCAAGAAAAGGCATGATTTCAAGTGTGTTTTCCCCCTCTTGGGTACACCAGCAGACAGTGTTTATGCAGTGCTGTTCAAAGGGATTTCCTCTTAAAGTTTGTGTGTGTGTTTGTGTGTGTGTAAAGGAGAGTAAGTGAGTGTACAGGTTTGCCATATTAAGAAAAAAAATCACTAAAATGAGTCCATTCTACTGAGAATTTCTTTCATGCTTCTCTCTTGCACTATTTCATAACAACAAAGATGTCCTGCAAATGATGGAAGTGTGTGTGGGAAAGGTGACCATAAAAATGTGCTGAGCTGAGTGTGTGCGCGCGCACACTCGTTTAAACTTTCCATTTATTTTTCGTGGCTAGCTTTGTCCTACCTTTCTCGCTGTTGGCACATGCTTTCTCTAGAGCAGCTACCTTGCCCCCTTGGCAGGGCTCCTGTGCCTTGTCTGCCTGCAGGTCAGGCAAAAATCCAGCAGCAGCTGTTTTCCTTGCCTCTGCAATTGTACTGTGGAGAGGCAGCTGTCATGATGAGACTGGGGGAAGGCCGTGTCCTGATTGGTTTATTGGCTGCTGGTGTCACAGTGGTCCCAACATTCCAACAGAGAGGAGATGGGCAAAAAAAACCATTGGTCTATTGGCTGCTGCTATCACAATAGTCCTTTATTCTGCCTTGAGAATGATAATAATTACAGCTGTTCCTTGAGGCTCAAGACGATATTGGGGGAGAGGGTTGTCCTCATAGCTGAAAGGGTTTACAGTAGACTTCTCTAGCCTGGTTTTCTTCAGACATTTTGGACTACAGGTCCCATCATCCCTTGACTATGTCTGTGCCTCGCTCTGCACATTTGCACAATTTTGCCCTCACACTCATGACAACCGCTTTTGTCTTGAAGGAAGAGGAGGAGGAATTGCTGGCAGCCAATAATAATAATAATAATAATAATAATTTATTATTTATACCCCGCCCATCTGGCTGGGTTTCCCCAGCCACTCTGGACGGCTTCCAAAAGAATATTAAAATACTATGATACATCAAACATTAAAAGCTTCCCTAAACAGGGCTGCCTTCAGATGTCTTCTAAAAGTCTGGTAGTTGTTGTTCTCTTTGACATCTGGTGGGAGGGCGTTCCACAGGGAGGGCGCCACTACCGAGAAGGCCCTCTGCCTGGTTCCCTGTAACTTGGCTTCTCGCAGTGAGGGAACCGCCAGAAGGCCCTCGGAGCTGGACCTCAGTGTCCGGGTAGAACGATGGAGGTGGAGACGCTCCTTCAGGTATACTGGACCGAGGCCGTTTAGGGCTTTAAAGGTCAGCACCAACAGCCTGTAGCTGTTTTGTGGCTCACTGGAGAGCTTCAGTCCCTTGGGGCTTGTCAACCTGGCACCTTCCAGGACAGTGCTGACCATTCATTGTACAGAATTAACATTTATGTCATGGTTTCTCGCACACTGGAAACCGGAATTAGAGAAAGGGGGTCACTCGTTCAGATTTGGCAATTAACAGAACTTTGTTTTAATTTGTAATAGGTAGAGAACATTAAAAAATATTTCTCATATAAGGTCATAAAAATCTGATCTGATGGGGCAAACTAAAATAGGGGGAAACTCGTCATTTAAGTTAGGGCTGAGCCACATCTTTCCCAGGTTTGGTTTTTGCCTTAAAAAAGCAATTCTGGAGAGGTTTCCCAACACCTAAATCCAAATTTTATTATGATTGCTCGAAGTCAAATTTTCCCTGACCTTTTGAAACTGTGTGGTACCATTTTCGTTCTCAATCTCTTTCCTCCTTGAAGGATTCTAGCCAATCAGCAATTTCAGCCAATCACAAATCAATACTGGATCTGTAAATTAAGTATTCAGATGTGCCTATTGTTGATTTCATTAATGACAAACTAAGCTCATTTTCATTGAAAGTCAATGCCGTCTACACCCCCCCAGGGCACAAGACTGGACAATGTGTATGGAGGTCCTAGGCTGCCCAGACCACAAGACCTCCTTTAGTCTTGCTGATGAAGTCCAAAGGAAAGCAGAGCAATACATTTGGCACCAGCTTGGCTCAGGAGCTGCTAGAAGGAGGTACACAAATTCCATCAAACTGCCTTAGGGACTCCACTGCTTGGAGTAAGCATTCCTTCAAGAAAGATCATAAGAGTCCTGCTGTATCAGACCAAATTCCAGTCCAGCATCCTGTTTGCTCAATGTTCAACCACCTGCCCCTTGGGGAGCTCATTAGCAGAATTGCAGGGCTCTAGCACTCTCCCACTTGGCCCAAAGCAAATGGCATTCAGCCTCTGACCCTGGATGTAGGATAATGCCACCTCAATTAGCAGGCTTTCATTCTGGTGGTTCCTTCATTGCGAGAAGCGAGGTTACAGCAGGCATAGGCAAACTCTGGCCCTCTAGGTGTTTGGGATTACAGTTCCCATCATCCCTGACCACTGGTCCTGTTAGCTAGGGATGATGGGAATTGTAGTCCCAAACATCTGGAGGGCTGGAGTTTGCCTATGCCTGGTTTACAGGGAACCAGGCAGAAGGACTTCTAGGTACTGGTGTCCACCCTGTGGAATGCCTCCCATCAGATGTCAAGGAAATAAACAACTCTCTGACTTTTAGAAGACATCTGAAGGCAGCCCTGTTTAGGGAAGTGTTTGATGAATTTATCGTGTTTTAATATTCTATTGGGAGCCGCCCAGAGTGGCTGGGGAAACCCAGCCAAATGGGAGGGATATACCATATTTTTTGCTCTATAAGACTCACTTTTTCCCTCCTAAAAAGTAAGGGGAAATGTGTGTCTGTCTGTCTTATGGAGCGAATGCAGGCTTCACAGCTATCCCAGAAGCCAGAACAGCAAGAGGGATTGCTGCTTTCACTGTGCAGCGATCCCTCTTGCTGTTCTGGCTTCTGAGATTCAGAATATATTTTTTTCTTGTTTTCCTCCTCCAAAAACTAGGTGCATCTTGTGGTCTGGTGTGTCTTATAGAGCGAAAAATATGGTAAATAATAATAATAATAATAATAATAATAATAATAATAATAATAATATATTATTATTATTATTATTATTATTATTATTATTATTATTATTATTATTATTGCTTTATGCACCATGGCTTTATCCAATCTAAAGTAGAATATCCCAATACAGATTATCCTTCTGGAAAGCCTGAATAACCAAAGCCTAGACCTTTGGCTGCCCACCCATTTTTCCAGATTCACAAAGTTTAAAGCATGCTTGTTGTCATTTATGATGGTGGTGGTGTGGATATAAGGTCCCCCCCCCCCGCTTCTCTCTTCTGACAAATCTGTCTCAGAGTGACAGGATCTCCACTGGGAACATCTCACACATTGAGAAAACCAGCTGTATCAACGAGAAAACCGACAGACACCTAAACCTCAGGCCAGGGAACAAGGCTTTTAAATGCTCGGCAGCTGAGAAAATTGGTAAGCAGAAACAGGGGATGGGTAGGAATAACAACTCCCCTGAAAATCTGTAAAACAACAGGCAAGACTGAACTGTTCCTAATACAGGTGCGGTGTAGACATATTAAATGGTGTGGACAAATGCTCCGGTGACTGTTCATAGCTCCAAGGAAAATTATGTAGTGCATGAGGTTTAAAGTAGGCCTACATATGCTCACAGTCACACTCCTTTGCTTATACATCCGTTCAGGCACAAAAGCTCCTCTAGGTGCTTATCTCCGCCACTGTCAACCGGAGATGTTGACAAAAGCAAACAAGAAAAGGCAAGAAGAAAGCAAGCTCAGAGGCAGCTGGCTTGGAAAGTATCTAATTTGATGCCATTCCCTTTCAACTTGCATTCTGTTGAAAAAAATAAAGGCCTTTGCACTCACAGAACTCCCTTGATTTCCATCTTTGCTTCTAATGAATACTGAATATATAGATCTATCTATCTATCTATAATACATAGACGCCACCCTCCTCTTCCTCACCCATCCAGGCCTCCACTTTCCCAGTTTTGCTGCTCAATATCCTTCAGCAAGAGATGCCAAAGATGGGACCCACCCAGGGTCATTTACATGCCCAACATGTTTTCCAGTTGCGGTGCTATGTTCCCAAGTTACCCATACTGACATAATCTCATCACAGCTTGATTATGAGTGTAAGTAACATGGGTGGTGTAAGTAACGTGGGTGGCGCTGTGGGTTAAACCACAGAGCCTAGGACCTGCCAATCAGAATGTCGGCGGTTCGAATCCCTACAACAGGGTGAGCTCCTGTTGCTCGGTCCCAGCTCCTGCCAACCTAGCAGTTCAAAAGCACTTCAAAGTGCAAGTAGATAAATAGGCACTGCTCCGGCGGGAAGGTAAACAGTGTTTCCATGCGCTGCTCTGGTTCTCCAGAAGCAGCTTAGTCATGCTGGTCACATGACCTGGAAGCTGTACGCCAGCTCCCTCGGCCAATAAAGAGAGATGAGCACCGCAACCCCAGAGTCGGTCACGACTGGACCTAATGGTCGGGGTCCCTTTACCTTTACCTTAAGCATGAACCAATTCAATGCCCATGATATACCAGTTGATCGATATCAAATAAGATCACATCACATCAGTATGGTTGTCTGAACAGAGTCAGAATTTCATTTCATTTCATTTTTGCAAACTTCTAGTCCTCATGGTTACAGGATGAAAACTGATGAAATTAGGATAGATTCTGAAATACATATCTTTCAGGGACTTTTCAGATGTCAGGGGGTTAAAAATATCTACATTTAGAATGGGCCTCTGTACCACCAACACTACCACCCTCAGCATTTCTCTTTATATGGCCCTTAGTTCATTGGTAATGATATTTATTACCTCCATATCTTCATCTCTTGGTCAGTTTCTAATCCAGCTCATGATTTTCCAATTCTCACCCTCTAAATAATGCAACCAAAGAAATTGTAGAAACTGTATTAAGCAGCGATCTAATTTGGCACGCCAGCCTTAGAATAACACAATTTGGGTATTTGGGATGTAACATTCCAATTTTTCTTGCCTACGCTGAAGAGAGATTGTGAATATTTTCTTTAGATGTAGAATTTGTGCATTAATAGTATGAAATTATAATATGACCAGTTGCAAAGAAACACAAACAAGAGTGGACATCAAATGAGGGCCTCGGCTGCACAAAGATTATTATACATAGTCATCACTTTTTAAATGGCTGCTCAGAGATGTATTCTGCTTCTTTCCTTCTAAGGAAATGAAGATCTGTCCCTCCCAAAGGGCTCTAGTTAGCAGGGTGTGCAAATTTAGTTATATTGACTCAGTAAAATTAGTGGGACTCTCTAATTTAATTGAGACATGTTCAGACAAAGCTGGCTGCTTCTCCAGAAACACCAGGAGTCCGTTGTGCATCTGTCATCAAAGCTAGAATGGAAAAAGCTTCACATACATTGTCTTAGTAGTTCTGAGTCTGTCAGCAGCTCTGTATGGTAGGAGGGCAGGGCTGGGGGTGGGGGTGGTTAAGGCTCAGGGGGCATAGCTTGCAAAAAGCCATTTAATGAGCAAGGCCTAGGCCCTGGTTTGCTCAGAAACCCATTGGACAGTGGCCACATTTGCACAAAGTCTTTAAAGCAGTGTGGTACCACTTGGAACATCCATGCCTTTCCTCAAAGAATTCTGGGAACCACAGTTTGTTTAGGGGACTGAGAGTTGTTAGGAGATCCCCTTTTCCCTTCCCAGGGGTGCAGTCCCCAGAGTTCCCTATGAAGAGGGACAGATACCACTCTGAGGAAAATAGGGGTCTCTCAACAACTCTCAGCACTGCTAACTACAGCTCCTTGAATTCTTTGGGGAAAGCCGTGCCTGTTCAAAGTGGTATTATTGAGGTTGAATGTATGGGGTTAATGCAATGGGGTGTGTGAATGTGCTCAGGAGGAACCATAGCTCACTGTTAGAACCCATACTTCATATGCAGGAGGCTTTGGTTTCCATTCTTGGTCTCTCCAGGTAAGAGAATCAGGCAGCAGGTGACAGGGGTAACCTCTACCCAGGGCTTTCTATCAGTGAGTACTCAAGGGTACGCAGTACCAGCACCTCTTTTTGTTGTTAAAAAGTGAGGTACTTACTGCAACAACTTCATGGTGAGTACTGGCACCTATTTTTCCGGGGAGGGGGGGAGCACTGCCTCTACCTGAGATACCAGAGAACTGCCAGAAGTCAGTGTAGATCTTATTGGGCCAGTCAGATGAACAGTGGGACTATAAGACAATTTTCTACATTTACACCAGTGTGCCCCTTCCGGCGCACCGTTTGTGAGTGCAGTGGATATGATTATACAAAGGAAGAGGTACAGCTCATTGGGAAACTAACTACCGATTGTCTGCCACCAGTATTTGTAAATAACAAGCTAAGCTTTACAGTGACAGTAAGATCGCCTGGCCTCGATTACAGGCCCATATTTGCATCTATTATGCATCTATTTTCCCACAGATTAATGTGTCCCATTAAGAGTGATCAGGGGATGGCAGGATCATTATCTGTCCTCATTAGTGGTGGTGGGGGGGAGCCTTGGACTCAATTAACATGATTCTTCATCTTCTTCCAAGGCCCCTTTCAGGTTGCTAGACCACTCAGCTAATATCAATGGGCCAAAGTATTTGGCGTGTGCATGTAAATGGGAGGCTGTGTGGGCACTCATGGCAAAGACATCAAACAAGCCTCACATTTTATTTTCTTTCACTCTTCAGAGCCTGTAGAGTGGGAAGGTGCCAAATCCCGTTTTAGCTTCTGTAAGAGCATCTAAATGTCAACAAAGAGCCTTGTTAACTGCTATCCTTTCCAAATGTTCCTATTTCTAAAAATGATTGCTCTCCCCTCCTTTTCTTAAAGTTGCTTTCTCCTACTATCGCCTACCCTCTCCCCACCTATCTGTGCAGATCCTAAGGAGCTGATTTAATGATCTGCTGCTATAGCAGCTTCTGCTTTTAGACTGCAAACAGAAGAAGAGTAATTATAAATGTGTGGCACTCTTCTATCCTTACTAGGCCTCCACGGCAGTTTGTTCACAACTGTACACCCCAGGAACTGTTTGAAACCTATATGTGTCCACACAAAATGTTTAGTCTTCCAGCCTTAGGAAAATCAAACCAGCACCCATGTGATGCTATTAATGCATATATCCTAATACCAGAAAACCCAGGAGTAGGCAACCTTTATGTTCCCAAGGGCCACATGCAGCAGTGGGTGGACACTCAGGAGCCACATTTTACTGGGCATGGGTGAGCTGGCAGTACATCTGGTGGCTGCTGTCCACTGAGACTGGTGTAGGGTGGAATACAGGGAGCCCGAACAGCAGGTGGCACCAGACCAATGACTGTCAGAGACAACTACAGTGGTACCTCGGGTTACATATGCTTCAGGTTATAGACTCTGCTAACCCAGAAATAGTACCTTGGGTTAAGAACTTTGCTTCAGGATGAGAACAGAAATCGTGCTACAGTGGTGCGGTGGCAGCGGGAGGCCCCATTAGCTAAAGTGGTACTTCAGGTTAAGAACAGTTTCAGGTTAAGAACGGAACTCCGGAATGAATTAAGTACTTAACCTGAGGTACAACTGTAATTCTAATTTTGTCCCCATCCTCCTCTCTGCTCACTTCTGCAAGGGCAACACCGGTGATGGGACAGAAGTGGTAACTGGTACTCATTGGGCCTCAAAGGGCAGAAGGCAAGAAGACCCGGAGCTCATGTAATTGTAGCTTTGTTCCCATCTTGCTCCCTGCAAGCGCAACACTAAGGAGAAGGAGGAAGAAGACGGGAGGCAATACTACAACCCTGGTCTGGTTGTAAGTAACAAGGGCAAATAGGGTCTGGCTGAGTGCAGAGTGTGTCCCATTCGCCCTAATGGACTAGCCTCCACAGCTCATTGGCAAGCACACACACACATTAGGAAGACTTAGGCCAAGCTGTCTGCACCAAGACAGGATTATCCTACCCCTAAAACGTCTCTGACGGGTGCTTGTCACGCCAAAGATCCATCACTCCGTTTCTGAACATCAGGTGCCTCTAGGAAGCCGTATAGAGGACATATGGAAAATGACCTTCTCTGTTGTTTGTCCCCAGCATCAGGTGCACAACCTCTGTACATGGAAGCCCCACAAAAATCTGATTTGATAGCAGCTGATAGACTTATCCTCCATAAAGTTGCCTAATGCTTTTAAGAGCCATCAAATCTTGTGGCCATCACTACATCTTAGGCAGCTTCTTCTATTGCTGGGGTGCTCTTGGGAAACCATCACCCTCTTTGTAGTTTAAAACATGAGCTTCTTACCCTATCTTCCTCAGCAGATAATGTGGACGATCGCTGTGCCTCTTCTTTCCGATATTCTTTTAAAATACTTCGAGATCCAGTCCAATCCTGTTAGTAATATTTTCTCTAGGCTAAACATATCCATTTCCTTTCCATACGTAAACCCTTTAACATCTTCATAGTTGTCCTCCAAATCCCTTCTAGGTTGTCAGCCTCTGTGACAAGTTGACATTACATCCCAGGCTGCTAATCAAGACAAAAACTCCCAAGATACGGGTCAGGAAGTGGCCCTTGTTGTTTGGGTTTTAGCTATATGGACACTGCACATAGAATCATAGAGATGTAGAGTTGGAAGGGACGACGAGGGTCATCCAGCCCAACCCCCTGCAATGCAAGGATCTTTTGCCCAACGTGGGGCTCAAACCCACAACCCTGAGATTAAAAGTCTCATGCTCTACCGACTAAGCAAGAACAGCAGCACATGACTCTTTAAACAGCACTGTATTTCTTGCTTACTATTAATGGACTAGGGACGCGGGTGGCGCTGTGGGCTAAAGCCTCAGCGCCTAGGGCTTGCCGATCGAAAGGTCGGCGGTTCGAATCCCCGCGGCGGGGTGCGCTCCCGCTGCTCGGTCCCAGCGCCTGCCAACCTAGCAGTTCGAAAGCACCCCCGGGGGCAAGTAGATAAATAGGTACCGCTTACCAGCGGGAAGGTAAACGGCGTTCCGTGTGCGGCTCTGGCTCGCCAGAGCAGCGTTGTCACGCTGGCCACGTGACCCGGAAGTGTCCCCGGACAGCGCTGGCCCCCGGCCAATAGATGTGAGATGGGCGCACAAACCCCAGAGTCTGGCAAGACTGGCCCGTTTGGGCAGGGGTACCTTTACCTTTACCTTTACCTTTACCTTTATTAATGGACTACAGTTGCCTGGTATCTCCTCTCTCCACTAATTAGTATTTTTATTATATATTTATTTAGTTCTGTTGTTTCCTGCTTGGCAGGGGGTTGGACTCGATGGCCCTTGTGGTCTCTTCCAACTCTATGATTCTATGATTCTATGATTCTAAGGCGTCTTAAATGCATGTACTTAAATTTCACATTATACAGTCTTATCTGCTAATACAAACAGGGGTTCTTAAACAAACTTGAAAATGAAACAAGGGTTGAAGTGTCTGCTATAAAGGGAAGGGGGGTGCCCCCTGCACCACTCCTATGTGAAACCAAGCCTTCTGTTTTCAGGACACAACCAAGCTGCCCTACCCTTTGAGCTGATTTCAAATGTTACTAGCAGCGCAATGCAATGCGAGTTTATCAAAAGTGTGTAAGACTTAATTTCAGACTCAATGATTACCGGTATTTGGCAAGAATTTAAGATATTGTGTGTGATTTGTTTATTTAAGATATTATAAAGCACACTGCATGTTTAACCTTCACAAAACAATTTACATAAGAAGAATTGAAACACTTGTTTAAAATGAAACAGCAGTGAGAATGGAACATAGAAGTTTCATAGGCTCATAGATTTAGAAGGCACCCTGAGGATCATCTAGTCCAACCCCCTGCAATGCAGGAATATGCAGCTGTCCCATATGGGGATCGGACCTGCAACCTTGGCGTTCTCAGCACCACGCTCTAACCAACTGAGCTACCCACTGCCCTGAGCATGGGTGATGACTCTGAAACACCTAAGGCCTAGGTGAGTTGTTTTTGAAGGTCTCATCACAGTTGGGATATATTTGATCAGCAATAGTTCCCAAACTTCTCCCACTCATGGACCACTTGAAAAACACTACAAGCCCTGGCAGGCCACTTAACAGTTTTTCTGCCTGTTGTAGCAATTATAATCTGTGCAGTGTTAAATGATGTATTGTTTTTAATTGTAGTTGTACAGACATACCACAGGGACGTGGGTGGCGCTGTGGGTAAAACCTCAGTGCCTAGGACTTGCCGATCGCATGGTCGGCGGTTCGAATCCCCGCGGCGGGGTGAGCTCCCGTCTTTTGGTCCCAGCTCCTGCCCACCTAGCAGTTCGAAAGCACCCTTAAGTGCAAGTAGATAAATAGGTACCGCTTTATAGCGGGAAGGTAAACGGCGTTTCCGTGTGCGGCGCTGGTGCTGGCTCACCAGAGCAGCTTCGTCACGCTGGCCACATGACCCGGAAGTGTCTCCGGACAACGCTGACTCCTGGCCTCTTAAGCAAGATGAGCACGCAACCCCAGAGTCAGTCACGACTGGCCCGTACGGGCAGGGGTACCTTTACCTTTACCTTTTTACAGACATACCATGGACCACCTGAATGAAGCTTGCATACTACTGGGGGGGGCGGTCTGTAGACCACAGTTTGGGAACCCCTGAGCACCCACTTTTTGAAGAGCTGAATGGCATTTAAAGCCTCAGGATAGTACAAGACAGTGATTACAGAAGAAGAGACAGAGATAAGCCATATCACTTGCTCTCTATGCCTGGGCTCAGCCCTTGAAGTTGTGAAGTAATAATAAAGCACAGGGCTCTGACCATATGCAGAATATATTTTTTTTCCATTTCACCTCTGAGTTAGCACAATCCCACATATATGGGATGAGCAAAAAAAGGCTCCTTGGGGCTGAGGATGGGTATGCCAGGAAGGCTTCAACTCTCACCAGTTCAAAGTGAAAGAGGAATTCTAGAAGGGGAACTATTTAGGAATGGGCAAACAGGAGCAGTTGCCCCCCACTCCACCCCATGTTTCAGATCTCATGTGATGTATATCTGAACAACTGACAGGTCCTACACGCTACATGACTCCTGTAATCAAGAGCCCAATGGGTGGACAGAGAAATTGACAGCCCCATCTGCAGCAGCAGAGAAGAAAGAAACAGAGGACCCATCACTATATCTGAAGCCCTGTTTAGAAATATCTTAAATAAATAAAGTTGAGGTGGAAGGTAGATTGTTAATGGTGCTGAGACTTGTTAAGTGGCGTCTATTCCCTTCCCAAAGCTAAAATCTCCAGAGTTCCATGGGCAGAGGAGTTGATTGTTAAACTACAACTCTCAACAGCCTTCACAAACTACAGTGCCCAGAATTCTTTGGGGGAAGCCATGATGGCTGTTTAAAGTGGTATCACAGTGCTTTAAATGTATGGTGTGAATGTGACTGATGTTCATCCAATGAATTGTGATTGGCAACCATTACGGATAATGCAACTGTCATTATCGGTAAATGAAACTTGAGTAAAGAAAGTCTAACTTAGTCAAAGCTTGTGTTCTCAAGGCTATCCATACTTACTTCAGAGTAAGCCGCACCCTACCCAGCGAGACTTACTGTTCTGAGTAAATATGCCTACGGTTGGCCTGTGACATTCATTGGATGTGCATGTGTTTTTAATGGGCAATTGCAGTTAGATTCGGGGGGGGGGGTGCTATAGTTCTCCCCTGACACTCCACTGTACAAATAGGTCACTTGTACAGTGGTACCTCAGGTTAAGAACTTAATTTGTTCTAGAGGTCCGTTCTTAACCTGAAACTGTTCTTAACTTGAGTTACCACTTTAACTCAACTCAACCACTTTAATTTCAACCCAACACATGGGGCCTCCTGCTGCCGCCACACTGCTGCCGCACGATTTCTGTTCTCATCCTGAAGCAAAGTTCTTAACCTTAGGTACTATTTCTGGGTTAGCGGAGTCTGAAGCGTCTGTAACCTGAAGCATCTGTAACCTAATGTACCACTGTAATTCTGACTACTTCAGTTCCACTCCATCTTAATTCAGAGTGGAGCAAAAAGTTTAGAAGGCATAACTATATGGCAGACACCTATGACGACTTGTGTATTTAGACCATGCATATCGTTTTAGAGAAGGCGGGTTGATGCTGATGATTTAATGCCAAATATCCCACAATGTACCAGATGTGCCGATTCACTCATGTCTCAAAGTAGCTGAAATAATTGTGAAGAGCATTAGCACAAGGAGCGTGTCTCCATATTAAGCTGTGTGCTAAGTACATTTTCTAGCCTGCTGAGGAAGGTGTGAAGGGAAGCGGTAAATGTCTGCTACAGATTAATACAACTCCCCTCCCCCAATGTTATTTACAATGTTTGCCACCAAATTTCAGGAACAGTTCCTCAGACCCGATTCTCCTGGAGGCCCCTTGAGGTTCGCTTCCCTGCTTTCCCTGACTCTAGCAGCCCCTTCAATAAAAACAAAGAGGAGATGCTGCTGGTAGAAATATCAACAGCTCCTACTTCAGTATTTGTGGTTGTGCCTGATCCTACAACAGCCTTCCATAACCCGGTGTCCTCCATATGTTGATGGTCTCCAGCTCCCATAATGCCCAACCTGCCTGACCAACCAACTGCCAGGGCTGATGTGATCTGTATCTAACATCATCTGGAGGGCACCAGGTTAGGGAACATAGAAGCACAGGAAGCTGCCTTATACTGAGTCAGATCATTGCTCCATTTAGCTCTGTACCAGTAGTGGCTTTCCAATGGTTTCAGACAAGGGTCCAGCCTTAGCTGGAGATGCCAGGAATGAACCTGGGAGCTCCCATGTGCAAAACAGTTGCTTTTCATTCTTTTACACAATGCTTGGAAATTATTTAATATTAAAGAGGTTGATAAATTTAATCGATACACAAAATGCTTGACCTTGGATGACTTTCAACTCATTTTATTATGGGTAGTATCCATTGTAAGTCATACTCAGAATAGATCCCCTAAAATCAATGTGGGTCAACTCTGAGTATGACTTAGTTGGATCTCTCCCTCTTCCTCTCTCTTCTTCAAATGCATGTCCAAAGTTCAGAAGGACTTCAGGTGTGCATCGAGATTGCTGAGCACTTGAGAGAACAACCTGTCAACCAAGTTTGAATTTCTGTTGCTAAAAATGCATTCATTCATTTATTTCATTTATATCCTACCTTTCCTCTAAGGAGCTCAAGGTGGCATTCATGGTTCCCCGCCCCCCATTTTATCCTTATCCCTGTAAGGGAGATTAAGCTGCAAGACTGCAGCTAGCACAATATCACCCAGTGAGCTTCATGACAGAACATGGCTTTAAGGCTTTTCACACCTGAGGTGTACGTTTTTCAGACCAACCTTGTTTTTATGGTTGTGGGTTGTTTTTATTGCTGTAACCCACCCTGGGACCTTATGGTGAAAGGCAATTTAACAACAACAACAACAACAACAAAACACAACACCAACAATGGATTTGAACCCAGGTCATAGCTGTCAACGTTTCCCTTTTTTTTAAGGAAAATCCCCTTATTCCGAATAGGATTCCTCACAAGAAAAGGGAAAAGTTGACAGCTATGACCCAGGTCTCCCAGGTCCTAATCCAATGCTAGAACTACTACAGCACACTGTCTCTGATACTACCCTGGCACACACAATGGCAGGTCAGTCGCAAGCAAGTATGCTCCATGGAAGTTCATTCAGATAGGAATGGAAATCATAGCTTCCTTTAAAGGCGCAATGATAGAATATTCCAGAACTGGTGGGAGGAAAGGTACTTCCAGGTTCATATTTCAGAGCTCAAGGACAGTTATGACTTCTAACTCATGGAGCAGCGGAGCTGCAAAATGAGCAATGTCTGTGATGTTCTATGCAGCTGTGGATGTCTAAAATGAGAAATCTCCTTGAAATATGAGCCATTTGGCCAGAGAGAATACGAACTAGCCAGGCCACTTGATCTCCTCTCTTTTCCCACAGGTCAAGATCAGATATTTTGCATGGCTCCTACGCTGTTCTTTTTCTGAGGGGTTTATTTGAAAGATGCATAAATCTGAAGAGCTGATCATTTCCCTTCTTCTCCTCTTTATTTATATGACTTTTGAAAATAAATTTCCAGCGAGGTCCCTTTTGATTTAACGAGGTGCTGCCAATTCTGCCAGTACTTTGGGTTTTACATTTTTTATTGAATGGGCCCCGAATTGAAAACTAGATTTCCTTCCAATTCCCCTCCACTTGCGAGGCGAGGGGAAATGAAAACGCCTGTCAGCAAAAGTAATGTGTTTAATACCGTGCCAACCCTAAACATCAGCAGAGATTTCTGTGTATTGCAAATAATTCTATCACCAACCTATATTGCTCAGCTGTGTTTTTATCTTTGCCGTAGGATAATATCAATATTTCAAAATGTGAGACAAGGAATGTTTTATGAGATTGATGTGGGAAAGAAGTGTGACAAATACATAAAAAAGGGCAGAGGGAAATGCAGGATAGTCATAAAAATGCTTTTCGGCTCCCATGGGGACTCACTGAGTTTATCCTTCCCTTATCAGAGACCCGTTGCAGCCTCCTTGGTAAATCTCTGTATTTAATCAAAAGGAAAGGCAATATTATCTTTTTTAAAAGTGGCCTCTTCTAACACAGGGGTGGGGAACCACAGGCCTGGGGTGTGTGAATCTGGCCCCCCAGGCTTCTCTGTCTCGCCCTTGGGACTCACCCGAAGCCAAACCCATCATTGGTCCTGCTCAGCATCCTCCTTGATTGCTTCCAACTAGCAGAATGTGTCCATGTACAGTGAGAATGCCTCTTGTTTTCCTTGAAGAAACTGTATGTGTTTGCATGAAACTCTTGACTTTTGCATGTCTCAAATGGAGCCTACTGTACAAAGACAAGAGTCACTGTCTGCCTCTGGCCCCATCCATGACTGGCATGCGGCCCCCAAAAGGTTGCTTACAAGCGAATGTGACCCTTGAGGCCTTTTTTTCTTTTTAGCGCCCAGTCCCAGATTCTGCCCCTAAAATTAGAGCAGATCTTCTTTAATGCCTTTGCTTAAATTAAACCTGGTCTAGGCATGTAGTGAAGACAGGGGTGCCTGGCGTGTTCTGGTCCATGGGGTCACGAAGAGTCGGACACGACTAAACGACTAAACAACAACAACAGGCATGTAGTAGAAAGAGTGAATGAAGTTGCAGAGTTCTAGACTGCAGTATTTCACACTGCAAGTGAAAGATATCTTGTTTGAATGTAAAAGCAACAAAACAAAAAACAGCAACAGCAGAAAAGCAACAACACCAGTGTAAGTGGATAAATTGTGTCACAAAGCGAAAGTTGGGTTAGTTGTAGTTTTTGCCTTGGAATAATAGAATTGTAGAATTGTCGAGTTGGAAGGGACCTTACAAATCACCAACTCCCTCTAATGCAAGAATCTTTAGCCCAATGTGGGACTTGAACCCACATCCTTGAGATTAAGAGTCTCATGCTCTACCAAATGAGACTTGCACATGTTTTTTTCTTTTTTTAATGGAACGCCCTCCCATCAGATGTTAAGGAAATAAACAACCATCTGACTTTTAGAAGACATCTGAAAGCAGCACCGTTTAGGGAAGTTTTTAACGTTTGATCTTTTATCGTGTTTTTAATATTCTGTTGGGAGCAGCCCAGAGTGGCTGGGAAACCAGCCAGGTGGGTGGGGTATAAATAATAAATTATTATTATTATTACAATCCTGTGCCTGAGCAAAAAAAGACCACAGAAGTGCAAATCAACAGCAAATTATCCTTGGGGTCTGAGAATCATTACTATTATTGTGCTTACTCATAATGTATATTGGTTTATTGGTAACGGCCTTGTTATATTTTTCTGCCTTACTTTTGTAAGCTCCCACTTCCCACCCCTAAAATGAAGAACACAACAGTTTTGAGTGAGCACACAGGAACTTTGTTGTTGTTTACTGTTACTATTTTTATTCAGTTTTATACAGAACGAAGCACTCAGTGCGTTCAAAGGACTTGCATGCAGGTTTGTGACCACTTTTTATCTAATTGTCCATTCTCAAGGCAGCTGACTGATGCTAAAACTTTCAAAAATGATTTTTAAAATCCAGGTGCCCAACTTGGAACAAACTCAAAGCACTTGATGATTCTTGGAACTCTCGGTTCCCAACAAGATCCTCGCAGTAATCGGATGAAAAATTACTCTGGCCATTCACTATTATTGCACCTGTGGTTTCTATGTGACACACTGCTGAGCTCTCAGACAAAACAGGCTAAAGTGTGAAGGAAGCTTCTAAAATCAGTGTTTTTCACAGAACAACTAGTAACATGATTCAAATAAGAATGTATTAATAACAAACAAACAAACCTCAATGCAATTTGAGCCTATTGGCTCTTCATCAGTGGAAGTTCTTCATCATTCAAGTTTAAATTAAAACAAATTACGTCAGGTTGAAACCTTCATTGATTTCATTATTTATCACTGCTTTTATACAACGCTTGGAGATTTTTTAATGTTAAAGAGGTTGATAAATTTAATCAATACACAAAATGTTTGACCTTGGATGACTTTCAACTCATTTTATTATGGGTAATATCCACTGTAAGTCATACTCAGAATAGATCCCCTAAAATCAATGTGGGTCAACTCTGAGTATGACTTAGTTGGATCTCTCCCTCTTCCTCTCTCTTCTTCACTGCTTCATGTAGATTCCCTTGATGGAGCCAGCGCAGAATTGGGTCCTGCACCTTGAATAGCAGATGGTGCTTTAGGTTTTGATACACTATATAGGCTGAAATTTTGCCTATTAAACACACTATTCAAGGTGCAGGAGCCCTTCCGCATCTGGCCTCCCTCTGTTTTCTTCATGTATATTCAATGGCAGTAAGCTAGGGATGAATATATATATTTTAAAAAATCAATCAAAAAATGAAAAACATGAAGTACATACTTTCTGTGAGAATCAGGCATATTTTAATGAAAAGTGTTGCTTTGAGATGAGACAAGAAAAATGCAATCCTGCACTCCTCTATTCAGAAGCAATTCCCATGGGGCTTAATCTCAGGTAAGTAGGTGTAGGACTGCAACACAGGAGAATATTTTAACATACTACTTACTGCAAATCCCTAGGATGTTGGAAGCATAATCTCTACCCTGGGTATTAATACTCTTTGGATGGAGAGTGGGGAGGGGCAGGAATGAAGAACATGCTCTGTATATCAGGCAACGGGGAGGACGGGACACCCATAACTTTCTAGAAAGGAAAAGGGGATTTAGGGGGGCTGGAGTTGTCCCAGAAGATGTCAGTGGAAGTTACTCAGGACTTTGGGTATCATTCTTAGAAACCTGAGCATGCAATGATTCTGGTAGCCACTTCTCCAAAGTTATCATTATTCCCTTGTTGCAGGAGAACTTGCAGTCAGGTCAGAAGTGGCTTGGCAGATGGGGAGGAGCCACCAAAGTAGCTTTCTGCCAAGTGGGTCACAGCCTCTTACTGGAACTGGAAGGGATGAAATGGTGGGGAGGTCAGCAAGGTGAAAACACACCAGCAGAACCAATCCAGTTTTCCTGCCAGTGTGTTTGTGCTGTGTCAACATCTCCACTTCCCTCCAAGTAAGCAACAACAGCAACCCACCTGCCAGAAAGCTTGTGTAGATGTTTTTCTCCATCTGCTGAGCTGCTTCTGGCCAGAGTTCCTAATCACCTGCAGCAGTCTCTTTCTATAGACAAGTCCCATGGACAGAATGGAAAAGAACAGGAGATGTGATGGTGGAGGTGAGGCTAGGAATGGATGAATCTTTCAGTTTCTCATTTTCCCAGTCTTAAAGCCACTTTTCCACATCAGTTTGCATTAAAAGAAAACAACTCCTCATGAAAATTCACTAATATTTTAGTGCAAATTTCTCTTAACAAGTACATTTTGTATGCTATTTTACCCAATATACAGTTTTTTTTGCAAAGTGATTTCCTCTAATACAATGTATTTTTGCACATTATTTTCAGTAATATATTATGGTTATGCACACTTGATCCCAGTATGCACATTTTCTTTGCATATCACATGGCTGGAGAACTGCATTGCAAAATTCAAAGAAGTGTGGATTTAGGATGGCTGTGTTTTGGATTGTTTATTATTTCAGAAAGAGCAACTTAGGTTGTTTCACCTTTAAATATGAACTGAATTGAATTTTTCCCCTTCCCATTGCTCCTCTCTCTCTCTCTCTCTCTCTCTCTCTCTCTCTCCACTTGGTCTTAATCTTATGAAGAAAATAACATCTGAATATAGCTGTTATTCCAGAATATGACCTCTATCTGGCCCATCCATTTGCATACAGTTTAGAACATGGGTGCAGTTCTTCTACATATCAACTTCTCTCAAATCTACTTTCTTAGTGACAACAACTGCTACTCCTCTAATCCGGCTGCCATTCCTCCCTGTGCCCTTTCTCAGAAATGCTCCCACTTTTAAAATTTCAGATTGACAGGATTTGGCACTAGCCTAGATGAACCATTGATTTTCCATTTTTTTTATAATGTGTGTGTGTGTGTGTACAGTATGTGCTAATACTCTCTTGGTTTACAAGAAGTAGAGATTCTTGTATGTATAAAAATATCACATTTTGCACAGCTCGAGACATAGTGTCTACACAACTTCCTTATAGCACAGTGAAAAAATATCAATAAAGTGCAATTATTCCATCACCTAGCCAAAAGTGTCTCATGCTGGTCAAGATAATCCAAACTTTATAAGTGCTGAAGATATTCTTTAAAAAAAAAAAAAAGAGCCAGTGAACTTGCTGGTGGGTTTTCATTTTAAAAACCTATATATAATTAAATATTGTACTTTGGGATTCTCTTTGATTGCCGAAAGAAGTAGCATACGCCTCCCCACCTCTGAAATGCTGCTTTGTGCAAGTCACCACTGATCTTTTAACTGCTGCACCTGTGGCTTCCTTGTTGCATTTCCTGGTGTGTCAGTTGTTTATAAACAGGTCCTACTGTGGGGCAGAGTGAGGCAACAGCAAATGTTTCAGGTGGCAGATGGTGGGGAGAAGCTGTCAAAGACACACCCAGCTGTTCCTACTGAGTTCCTTTCCCCAGCCCCGCTCCTCTATTGCCATACAGGCTGTCCTGGCCTACCCAATCTGAACTGCAGCCTCAGGTGTGGCGCTGAACACTATCTTGTGTTGAGATCATATTCATGACAGTCCAAACCACTTCTGTATGTGAAATAGGGAAGGAGCACAGGCAGATCAAAGCACACTGTTACTAGGGGTGGGTGAATTTGTCAATTTCACTTTCACTCAGTTTCTTGATTTTCCCAGTTTTCCACATTTCCACATCAGGTTGTATGGCCACGGCCGCCACCAAAAGGTCCTCATGGAAATGCATCAGTTTAGTGCAAATTCCTCCTAATATACACATTTTTGCCTACCACACATTTTGCAAATTAATTTCCCCAAACATAACGCAGTTTTGTATAATTTTCCCCAATATACACATTCTCTCGCACACTTTACCCTCGTTTATGCACATTGCTTGTCTGGAGAACTGCACTGCAAAATTCGGAGAAGCGCAAATTTTAAAGGCTTGCTGTAGAATCATAGAGATGAATGTTGTTTTGGTTTGTTTCAAAATGTGGAAATTAGGTAGGTTAACTTCAGGTGGCCCAAAAGTAGGTGTGCAGTTGAATCAATGAAATTCATCACAAGAGATTATATGGGTACACGTAACTGACGCACAACAAAGTGGCAGTTAAATTTCAGGCTGCTAGTTGGAAAGAATAGTGGAGTCAGATAAAAGGATTATTTTTCTTTACTGATATTGTGAATGATGACAGCGAACTTGAGTCAAGAACAAAGAAAGTAGATTTTAAAGCAGTATACCTACTTTTGGGTCTCCCTGTATGAACTGAATCTAATTTCTCCATATCTATATCTGCTACTAGCACTCGCTACTTTTTTCTGATATATTCAGGCAAAAGAACATTCTCCTTTCTTAGGGTTGCCATACGTCCAGGAAAACCTGGACGTGTCCTCTTTCGGGGGCCCAACATGCCCATCTGGGCGGATTTTTACATTTTAAAGGAAATGTCCAGGTTTAGGGGGTGGGTTGGGCTCAGGCTTGGGCTCAGGTGGCTTGGGCTTTGGCTACTCTGCATGCCATGGCTGCTGCCAGCCTGAGCCGGGGAAAAGAGGTGTGTGGGCACGGCAATAGTGGCTCCTGTGCCCACACATCTCTTTCTCAGGCTGGCAATGGCTCAGGCTGTGCTCGTCAAAATAGGGCAACCCTACCTTTTTGAATGTTTACATTCCAGCTTCTAAGCAGTTTCACTATGACACACACATCCACGTCATGCTGTAGATTTCATTATGAAGTACATCTCTCTATATGTCTCCTACTGCATCTATGTAAAAAGTAATCTCTACAAAGTTTTTTGATGCAGTTCTGGAATAAACCAGTTTCCTAGACCTGCTGTCAAACTGGGTTCTAGACAGAAACTGCTTTGGCGAGCCTAGTGGATGATCTGCATCTAGTAATAGACAGGAGTGTGGCACTCTGAGTTTGTCTGAACTTCTTGGTTATATGTGAGCCATTACATCTTCCTTAGCTGTTTTTCTTAATTCAGCCATATGATTTCCCAATTTGCAAACTGACGTGGTACTGTCCAGAAACTTTCAGCTTATAGGAATCAGACTTCAGGACATCCAATCACATGGCAATGCTGATAAGGTTTTGCTCAACCCACACCTGAAAATAAATCTCACTATATACAAAAAAATCCTGTATATCGGCTCTTGGTTTCCTCAGCAGGCACAAAAGGGTTGGTGTGTGTGTTTCTTAAAAAAATAATAAACTCCATTCCCTATTTTCCAGGATGAAATCTTTAAAGTACTTAGCAATCTTTAGACGTGAAATTGTGTGTAACTGCTGTGAATTTATTAGGATTACAGAAGGCGCTTAGTTGAAAGCATAGGAAACAGGAAGAAACAAGAATGTGGGTGGAAATAAGATCATAAATGAGTCAACAGGGTGACTGGTTGTTCTTATCAGCAGTCTTTAGCCTTTTCCAGCATTCGTGCCCTGTGGGCCTATGAAGGAATTGTTTTTCACATCAGGATTGTGATTCCCAACTTTCTGATTCCTCACTTGTCGACTTCTGTAGACCAGGAAGGAAAGGTGCACAGGTGGATATAACTCATTGACCTGGTTTGGGATTCAACAGACTGCTAAGGCAATTGTTCCATCAGTGCAAATATTTATGTCTGCTAAATGGGACAATATTCCCTCTCCTCTGGCTCCATGCTGTTCTGGGCGTTCTCACAACCCCCCACGCAGATTTGGGGTATGTGGGGGGTGCATGGGGGAGGAGAGGGAAGAAAGTCTCATTGCACTAGTGGGACTTGTTCCACTGACTTCTTCTAGGGCAACAATTGAGTTGAATCTGCTTCCTAACACTAAGCCAAACTGTGGCCTAGCACAATACGTGAACATGTGTGCTCCCAGAGATGAGATTGTGGCTGCTTCACTCCTCCAGTCCTGCTGCTGCCACACTGCTGTGAGCTAAGCCACAGTTTGACTTAGTGCCTTACCTGGAGGAGACAAACCACAAGACAGGGTTCAAATGACACACTAAGCCAAACCACAGCTGAGCTCATAGCAGCACAGCAGCAGTCAGGTCAGAGAAGAAGCAAACCAGGCGTTGTTGATCTGGCCAGGAGCCTGCAATCTGTTCTCCAGGAGCGTCTTGACTTGGATGGAAATTATTCATGACTAGAACTGCAATCCTACACACATTTACTAGGGAGTAAATCTAAGGAAAACTTACTTCTGAGCAAGCAACTTATCTCCTATGCTCTTTAACATCTATATGATGCAGTTGGTGGAGGTCACCCAGGGATTGAGAGTGAGATGTCATCAGCACACTGATGATCATCAGGTCTGTCTCTCCTTGTCATATAGTTCAAGTAAGACTGAGAAGGGGCTGAACTGGTGCCCGGACTCAGCAGTAGATGGAATGAGGGTAAATAAACTGAAATGTATAATGACAGGACAGAGGTGTAGTGGGTAGATGGCTCTGGTGTGAAAAGAGAGGGAATTCAACCTGTTCTGGATGAAAAGTCATTGCTATTGTTCTACCAAATGGGCCTCCATTAGTCTTCACCGCCTGCCTTTCCTCTTCCTTTCCTCTAACATTCTTTCTATATTATATATCTTTTCCACCAAATGGGCCTCCATTAGTCTTCACCGCCTGCTTTTCCTCTTCCTTTCCTCTGACATCCTTTCTATATTATATATCCTTTCTATATTATATTAACAATATAATAGAGATGTCAAATCCAAAATAAAGCCAGGCTGTTCATCTTGCATAACTTATTCAGCCACCAATGAAAGAGATCTGGCCTTGGGGAGAGCTTCCCCTACAGCGGTGGTTTTCAACCTGGGATGCCTTGAATGGTGGTCAGGGGTGCCACGGGCAACACTGGCCTCTGTCCCTCTCTGTTCATTGCAGCAGCCTTGGCTACAAGCTCCCCAGGTGAATGGTGCCTCTGGGGCTAGCCAGGGGGCGCTTCCCAGGCCCTGTGGGGCAGTGTGAGGAGGCACCTCTCTCTGGGATAGGGGGCAGCTCAGAGATAAGGGGTGGCAGCTGCGGCTACTCAGAGGACTCCCAAGGAGAGGGGAGAGAAGAGGAGGCTGAGGGAACATTCCACAAGGGAAGATGTTTGAAAAAGTATGAGAGGCTGCCAGCTCTGCAGATAAGGGGTGACATAACTGGGCTCCTGAGCCTCACAGGGGTGCCACAGGAAGAATGGAGTTGGTCAAGGGAGCTGTGGACTTTAAAAGGTTGAAAACCTCTACTCTACAAACATGCATGGCACCTAGTTGCTGATCTGCAACCCACCTACCAGGAACATCATCTGCTGGTGTATACTGGGCAAGGGTCCCTTGTGGCTCTGAACTGCTTATTATACATTGCAGAGAGAAATTCAAGGTCCACATGTGCCTGTAGGGAAAATTATTGCCATTGCTCCATATCTCTAGTATGACTCCTGCTAGCATCTGTGAGACTGCAGTTATGTAACTGTTTGTCTGGCTCCAGTCATTTTGCACAGAACTTAATGCAGGCTGATTTGGTTTCATCCTAGATTTGTACATCAGTCCCCAACCAGGTTTTTCAGGCATTCAGCTTCATGAATTGCTTGCGGGGCATGTCTCTATGTTTGCTATGCTCTGTGCATGCCACAGACAGGATGAAGCTGAGGTCACACATGCATTTAACAAAATTGATGCTTCAGTCAGCAGCACCCTGCTTTGAAATCTAAGGAAGATCATTTGTTCTGCAGACTGTCTCAATACCATCATGCTACAATGCAGTGATAGCAAATTGGTGGCCTTCAGCATGTTGCTCGACTGCAGTCTCCATCATTCTTGTTCTGTTGACCATACCAAATGTGTGTGATGGGAGTTGTATTCCAGCAATACCTGAAAGGACCACATTTTTCCCAGCTGCGATGTAGAATTTTAAACAAATGCAAGACTCAGATATAGGAAGGCCGGTGCTGATCTTAAGTATGCAAGAGTAAATGGGGACAATTGCTACAAAGGTAGATACATGAGTGTGTTGCTGAGGATCCAGTCTTGAGGCTACCATGAAGGAAGTAGCGAGAACCAAATGACAGCTTCTTACAATAGCAAGGGTTCTGCAACAGTGGGGGCAATATGTGACTGGAAGGTATTAAGTTGTGGGTTGACATAGCAGCCGGCACAGTGATTCCTTCAAGTAGCTCTTTATTAAGGTAAGCTGGAACAGAACTAACTGCGAACAGCTCAGCCGGCCTGTATTTATAGGCAGCCGGCTGTCAACATTGTAACCACAACAGCCCAGAGTTCCCGCCTAAAATAACTGCCGCGGACCTGAGTGAAAACTATCTACAGACCTGAGTGAAAACTATATACAATATCCCCCTGTTGGCCCAGGGTGAAACTACACTACATAACACCCCTCCCCACCGAGATAAGGCGTTAGTTACAATCGTAATGGTTTCCTTATATACAGCACTACGCGTAATGGTTCAATTAGGCACAAAAGCATATCGGTTACATTTCCCATACTTAGACCAACAGTGATACCTGTCCAACAACATAGTCCTTTAAATAAGTTGGGCGCTTGGAAACTCTGCCAGACCGCCGGGGACTGGTAGACAAGTCCGGAGGGCCACACAGTTCTCGCTGAGGCTGTGGTGCGACCCTAGGTGGCATTGGAACCAACTCCCCTGGATCCGCTGCTGTGGGTGGAGCCTCCGCAAGTGGAGTGGTCTGAGTCTGTTCTGAAACGGCTTGGTTCAGCTCCACGCTGGCAGTTTACGAGGGAGGTGTAGGTGGGGCCTCGCCATCTGTACGTGTCTCTTCTGGAGCCGCAAGCGCAGTTGGGGGCACCTCTGTAGTGTCCAAGTCGCCAACCCTGCGCCTAAGCTGGTCTATGTGCCGTCGCCACAAACGTCCGTCTTCGAGTGCCACCTGGTACGAGCGAGGTCCAGTGACTCCCACTACTGTGGCTGGCACCCAAGGGATGTCCCCCACATAGTTCCGGGCAAAGACCTGGTTTCCTGGGACAAATGACCGTGGTGCGTTGGCACAGCCTGGGGGTTCAGCCACGGCAAAGTCTGGGTGTAGCCGGTCGAGCGGTGACCTGAGGCGGCGGCCCATAAGCAGTTCAGCAGGACTCCTCCCTGTGGCCGCATGAGCGGTGATGTGTTGCACGAACAAGTATTCGGCGACCCGCTCATGCCAGTCTCCCCGGTCCAGGCGCACCAGTGCCTCTTTTGTCGAGCGCACCATTCTTTCCGCTTGCCCGTTGCTGGATGGATGAAAAGGTGCCGTTAGGGCATGGCGGATGCCCAGTCCCAAAAGATACCGCTCAAACGTGCCTGACGTGAACTGCGGTCCGTTGTCAGAGACAAGGACATCAGGACACCCATGCGTTGCAAACAGGCCTCGCAGCACCCGGATGACAGCTTCGGTAGTGGTGGAGGGCATCAGGGCGACCTCCAGCCATTTGGAATAGGCGTCCACCACTACCATAAAGGTCCGGCCGTGAAAGGGGCCAGCCAGATCGATGTGCACCCTCGACCAGGGTGTCTTTGGCGTCTCCCAGGTGTGTCCCTTAGCTGCCGGTGGTGCAGGCCTCGACTCTTGGCACGCTTGACAGGCGGACACCCAGGCAGTGATGGCATCGTCCATATTATGCCACCAGACGTAACACCGAGCCAACGCCTTCATTTTGACAATTCCCGGGTGGCCAACGTGCAGAGCCTCCAGGACGCGCTGACGGAGTCCCTGGGGAATCACGACGCGGTCTCCCCACAGCAGACAGCCGCGATGAGCTGAGAGTTCATGTTGTCTGGTTGCGAAGGGCTGGAACTCCGATGCAAAAGGCCCTTGTGGCCACCCCCTCCACACCCAGTTGAGCACCCGGCTGATGGTGCGATCCTGGGCAGACGCGGAGGCCACAGTGGCAGCCGATACAGGCGCTGCCGGAAGATCCTCAATCAGAAGGAGCGATGAAGCTGGAGCCGGGTCTTCCACAAATGCTGGAAGAGGGCAACGGCTGAGGGCGTCGGCATGGCCCATCGATTTCCCTGGGCGATGGATGAGCCGGTAGTGGTAGGCAGCCAGGAAAACAGTCCATCGCAGCATGCGTGGTGAGAGGACCGGTGGAGTTGGACGATCACCGGCGAGGAGGCCCAGGAGTGGCTTGTGGTCAGTGATGAGGTCAAAGGTCCTGCCATTCATGGAACCTCTTCACTCCAGCCACAAGTGCCAATGCCTCCTTGTCGAGCTGGCTGTAATTCCGTTCCGTCGGAGATAGTGTCCTGGAAAAGTAGGCGAGCGGTGCTTCTCTTCCATCTGGAAAACGGTGACTAAGGACAGCACCGATGCCAAAAGGTGAGGCGTCGCAGGCAAGGACCAGTGGCCTGGATTCACTGTACTGTACCAGCACACTGTCTGAAGAAAGGAGGGCCTTGACCGCGTTGAAGGCCGCCGTCTCTCGATGACCCCAGGCCCAAGGCGTCTTAGTGCTAAGGAGTCGGTGAAGAGGCTCAGCCACTGTGGCTTTGTGGGGCAGGAACATGTTATAAAAGTTCAGCAGCCCCAGGAATGCCTGCAACTCCGTTTTGTTCTTTGGGGTGGGGGCCTGCTGGATAGCGCGGATCTTGGATGTGGTTGGATGAAGGCCGGAGGCATCGATAAGATAGCCCAGGAACTCTACCTGTGGAACGGCAATCTGGCACTTCTCCCTCTTTACCTTGAGCCCGGCCTCCTGGAACCTGGTCAGCACGGCACGGAGGTGCTCGAACAGCTGCTGGTGTGAGTCTGCAGACACCAAGACATCATCAAAATATGGTACCACGCCAGGAAGCCCTTGCAGGAGACGCTCCATAAGGCTTTGGAAGATGCCAGGAGCCACACTCACCCCGAACTGCAACCGGCGGCAACGGAATGCCCCCCGGTGGGTGACGAATGTCTGGGCTTCAGCAGTGGCATCATCGACTGGCAGTTGTTGATAGGCTTGGGCAACGTCCAGCTTAGCGAAGACCTTACCCTCACCCAGGGAATGCAGCAGGTGTTGGACAACAGGAACCGGATAAGCGTGCTGCGGAAGTGCCTTGTTGATCGTGCACTTGTAGTCAGCGCAGATTCTCACCGACCCATCTGGCTTGACAGGCGTGACGATGGGGGTTTCCCACTTTGCGTGGTCAACCGGCTCCAAAACTCCTTGGGCGATCAGTTTGTCCAGTTGTTCGTCCACCTTAGCCTTGAGCGCAAAGGGAACCCGGCGTGGCTTTAGCTTGATGGGGGCGACTTGTGGATCAAGGCTAAAGGAGATGGGCGTACCTGTATATTGTCCCAAGGTGCCGTCAAAAACCTCGGCAAAGTCTTTGACCAGACCCTCAGTCTCTGCGTTAGAGATGCAGTTGATGCCGGTGACTTCCAGGCCGAGGGCATCAAACCAGTCTAGCCCTAGGAGGCTTGGCCACTGACCTTCGACCACCACCAACCGGAGCAGGCCCGAAAAATCCTTGAAGGCGATCCGGAACCGGCCAACGCCTACCACGGGAACGTCGTTTCCCTGGTAGTCTCTCAGGTGTACGCGGTGAGAGTCGAGTTGCCTTTTGGACACTCTGGGTACCAGTCTTTTGATGGTGCTCCATGACATGATGGACAGGGCAGACCCGGTGTCGATCTCCATGTCACATGGAGCTCCTTCAATGAGCACCGTGACGTTCAGCTTGCGTCGCGTAGGCGAGTTGGTTTGGCCAATCGTGGTTCCAGACGGGCAGCGGCAGTTGGTGAGAGCGAAACAACTTTCCTTGGCAGACTGGAGTGAAGACTTGAACTTGCAAGTCGATGAAGGGGGGGTGTCAGACGGAGCCGATCGGCAGACCTTAGCGATGTGGCCCCTTCTAGAACACTTCCTACAGATGGCGTCTCTGAATCGACACTTGGCACGGGAATGGTTGCCTCCGCAGCCAGCACATTCCGGTTGGCCCTTGGAGTTCTGTTGGAACTTCCTGCACTCCCGCTTTGTCTGGTGCACGTCAGCGTCTTCACTGGAGGATGCCTCATCACTGCTGGCCTCTTCATGATGCACCGGAACTGGCTCCCTAGCAAGACGCGGGCTGCTGGACTTGCGGATCTCCTGGGCGGAGCGTTCAGCAGCTTCTGAGGCCACAGCCTCCTCAATGGCTTTCTGTAGCGTGAGGTCTGGCTTGGCTAGGAGACGCCGTTGCAGATGGATGTCCCGGACCCCGCAGACGATTCGATCCATCAGGGCATCGTCTAAGTCTCGGAACTCACAGTGCATTGCAGCCTGTCGCAGGGCGGTGGTGTAGTTGTTGATTGACTCCCCCTCTGCCTGGTTCCGGTGGTAGAACGCATGGCGGGCAGCAATCTTGGACGGCTTCGGTGCGTAGTGGTTGCGGAGCTTCTCTTGGATCGTGTCCCATGGTGTTGCCTGGACTGCTTCAGGCGCAACCAATGCTCGGGCCGTCTCAAACACCTCAGGCCCACAGAGGCTGAGGAATAGGCCCCGCTTCCGATCCGTTGATACTGCTGTCAGCTCGTTGGCTTGGAGGTAGCAGTCGAACCGAGCGAGGTAGGAGTCCCATGATTCAGAGGCTGGCGCAAACGGCGGTAGAGGCACAAGTGAAGCCATGATTCCGATGCCGGCGTGAAGGGCGATGGATGGAACACAGTGCTCTAGCCAGAACAGTCAGCTCTGAATTGGTTCTGCCCAGTGATTTCGCTCAGTGATTTCGCTCAGTGATTTCGCTCTGTGATTCAGCTCAGTTCAGAGGCTGGCCGCATCTGGCTGTGCTCTGATGTCCATCCATCCCATCCTCGTCGCCAGTATTAAGTTGTGGGTTGACATAGCAGCCGGCACAGCGATTCCTTCAAGTAGCTCTTTATTAAGGTAAGCTGGAACAGAACTAACTGCGAACAGCTCAGCCGGCCTGTATTTATAGGCAGCCGGCTGTCAACATTGTAACCACAACAGCCCAGAGTTCCCGCCTAAAATAACTGCCGCGGACCTGAGTGAAAACTATCTACAGACCTGAGTGAAAACTATATACAATATCCCCCTGTTGGCCCAGGGTGAAACTACACTACATAACAGAAGGTATCAATCTCGGCTTTGTAACTGATAACAAAAATCTGGCTCAACGTTGGGGTGAGATGAGAGGTAGAGAAACTAGATTACTACACTGATGAAAGCTTCCTAACAGAGACATAAGCCCCGTGTAAAGAAGACATTGTTTGACATCAGTAGTGTAGTTTCAGAAAAGAAAAACCTCACTACGCTCAGGTAAAAAAGAAATGCACAACTGTTCATTTCTGCAGTGATAAGAGATTGACTTTCTTTCTCCATCCAAACAATAAACAGGAAAAATAAAATGCATGGCCAGTCTTGTGACAAAGGACTCTCTCTCTCTCTCTCTCTCTCTCTCTCTCTCTCTCTCTCTCACACACACACACACACACACACACAAAGTACGCACCAATGTAACAGCAGAAATAGCAAAGCTAAGAAACCCAACAGTTAAGTGTCAAACTTTGGGATTATAACATGACAATCCTAAACCCAGTTATTTATGAGGTGCTTTATCTTAAGGGCACCTACTGAGGAGTTACCATGTGCATATGCTTGAACTCTAAATGCACTGGGTGGTTGGAAGTTCAAGTCAATTCAACTGACCATGATGGTTTTTTTATACCACGTGAATTTTTACCTGGACTGTTGGAACAGATACAAGCAGGAAAAGAAAGATTGCCTTCTGATAAAATTAACCCCCTCCCCCCCAAAAAAACTCCCTGTCAGGGTTGTTGGTCTAGAAACTCTAGATAGATATACAGTAAAGGCAGAGGTAGGCAAACAAAAGACTACAGGAAATCAAGGAGGTAGCTTGATGGGATTGAAGCAAGCCTAACAGGCAGACCAGTCGTTTATGCTTGGCAGAAGCTTTGCACTTTCTGTTGAGACAAGTTGCTCAGACATGATTGACAAGAACAAGCAACCTTCCTCCATTCCCACACTCTGTACCACTTAACAACCACCAGGTTAAGAAGCTGCAGTACTTTTCAAGCCATCTGCACAGGTGGCAGTCAGGTGCAGTAGACAGTAGATAATGGGTCCACATGTTCTGTCAAACTGCCTGGTGACGGAGGAGCTTAAGCAGCAGCCTTATGCAACCAGACTGTTGGTCCATTTAGCTCAGTATTGTCTACATACTGATTAGCGGCTGCTTTCAAAGTCTGGCTGGAAGACTCCTCTGTTTGAGGCAAGCAACACCTTAACATTGCTTCTTCACTGACTCGTTGGGGACATCTGCAGGCTGCTCTTTGACTTGATCTTTACTCCCCTATTGCTGGTAACATGAGGCATTGGTCCTGCCAAAGGGCAAATAATACCAAACAGAATGCAGAGCATACTGAACACTGGGATTTCATTGTGCCTTCGTATAGGAGAGTAGATAGTTATGGTATGTTTATTGCAAAAACAAGTAAAAGAAAGGGAGAAACAGGACAGCCTCTCCCTAGCCAAAGCAGAATCTTCTAAAGTCTTTAATTGAAACTGCAGTCATTACCAGTGGACTAAAAGTACCCCAGTAGGCGAGAGAATAAATGGATGAATCATGGGCGCCAGAATCTTGGAGGCATTTGTTGGAGGGCTCAAGGTGAAAATAATGGAGGACTTTCATCCAAAGCCCCGCACTGATCCTCCTTCTAAGCCCTGTGTGTTTGAAAACCAAAACAGCGAGAGAGAAGAGTAGCAATTACCATTGGGGTGAGACACAAAAGAGGACTGCTGTGTGTACTGAGCAGTGGGGGAAATTGCTACCTCACTTTTGGCACCAAGATGGGATTCTCTCCGCAACTGAAAAGGAACGGAGCAATACGAATGCGAAGCCCCGCTGCATTCGAAGAGGAAAGCCGAACATCCAGAAGAAGCAAAGCTTACAGGAGCTCAGTGTGCAAGTAAAACTGTCCTAAGTCTTCACAAGGAGCATCAGAGAGTCCCTGCAGATACCCTTGCCACTGCAATTATAAATACAAGCAACCCACCAAGCACACACAAATCTTTTAAATCCGTGCAGTGCAGCCAAAATTCAAATAAGCTTGCCTTCCTGCATTTTTATTTTTGGAAGGGGGGAATCAATTTATTTCTGAAACTATTTTATTTGGGTGGTTTTTTAAAAGTCAAAAGCTATGAGGGTAAATGATACAACATACCAGGGGTGCAAAGGCTCCAGACACACTGTGCATTTTAAGTACCCCCCCAAAAAAAGAATTATGGAAACCATGGTTTACCTCTCACAAAGCTACAATTCCCAGCACCCTTGACAAACTACAGTTCCTAGGATTCTTTTTTGGAGGGATATGAGCTTTAAATATATGGTAAGAGTGAAATATAAAACCACTTTCCATGGGGATGGCTGTACTCTTCACAGAAAAAAAGCAGTGAATAGCCTTGTTGCATCTTAAAGAATTGTAAACAGTGGAGAGAAGCTATAAACAATGAGGTCGAAGGGAAAGGAAATGCAGAAAAGTACAGACAGTGATCATTGTTATTACTATGTTATTATTAAAGTGTTATTACTAGTGGCCATTCAAAATAAAGTTGTTGACAACACAGACATCTTTGCATTGGCAGATAAAACACTTAGTGCAATAAATTAAAAAAAATCAATTGTTCTGATTCACTCCCTAAGAGGAAACTAACGATAATGCACAACCCTAGCACAAGAGTTGCCTTTCACCAATCAGACCAATCTATATCAACTTTTGAAAACCAGCCTGATAATGGTAAATTGTCATGGCTACGAAGAAGAATAGAAAAGAAAGAAGAAATGGAGGTATTTGACATTTCAAACAAACTGGTACCCAGAAACTGGTGCACAGAAATTAGTGGCTGAAAGAAGCCTGCCACTTTTAATTGGAATTTTACAAGAGAGGACCATTCATTTCTGATATTGTTATTAACAAACTCCAGGTGAACTTGATCCCACAGGAGACAGTGCTAACCACCAATTTAGAAGGCTTTAAAATAGGACTGGACCAATTTCTGGAGGAGTGGGATATCGAAGGCCATGATGGCTACGCTTTGCCTCCACAGTTGGAGGCAGTAATGCCACTGAATACCAGTTGCTGGAAACCACTGGAGAGGAGAGGGCTCCTGTGCTCAAATCCTGCTTTCTGGTTTCCCGCAGGCATTTGGTTAGCCACTGTGAAAATAGGATGCTGGACTAGGTTGGCCATTGGCGTGATTCAGCAAGCTCTTCTTCTGTTCTTATATTCTTCTAAAAATGTAACTTACAATTAGAAAAACAAAGTGAGCCTCAAGAGAAAAGGGATCCCAAGCCTTTGAACAGTCCCCAAGGAATTTTTAAAAATCAGACTGCAGTGGACTCCTAATTGTGCCATGCTGCTCACTTTACCAAGACTCAACATCATTTCTAGACTGACTATTCTGAATACCCAAGTTTCTGAAGCTTCTAAATTCAGGCTTGGTTGTGCTTCTCCAATAAAGCAACACCCAACAAAACAGTTTTGGTTTGGGTGGGGTTTTTTTTGGCAGGTTGCATCTTTCAGAAACAGCCCCATCCCAGGTTTTCTTTCCAGTGGTTAGTAGCAGACGTAAAGGTAAAGGGACCCTGACCATTAGGTCCAGTCCTGACCGACTCTGGGGTTGCGGCGCTCATCTTGCTTTACTGGCCGAGGGAGCCGGCATACAGCTTCCGGGTCATGTGGCCAGCATGACTAAGCCACTTCTGGCGAACCAGAGCAGCGCATGGAAACACCGTTTACCTTCCCGCTGGAGCGGTACCTATTTATCTACTTGCACTTTGATGTGCTTTCGAACTGCTAGGTTGGCAGGAGCAGGGACTGAGCAATGGGAGCTCACCCCATTGTGGGGATTTGAACCATCGACCTTCTGATCGGCAAGTCCTAGGCTCTGTGGTTTAACAGCAGCTATTTAGGGCTGAGGTGTCTGTTGGGACAGGGCTGAGCCCCCCAACCTTGAGGGGCCAGGCCTCACAGCGTTAGTGCATCTCAACAGGCTTCACAGCAGTGAAGGCAAGCCGATAGCGGGAAGAGGTAGGCCTCATTGTGGTAGCCTCCTCCTGCTATTGGCATCCTCCTGACGCGTGTTGCGCATCACACATGAAATCATACATGCGAGACGCGTGCCCCCAAAAAACATTGGGCACATCTCCTCACCTCTAGTAGCAGAAAGAACAGTTCACATAAAGCCAAAGTTACAATTAGCTTTTTGTGACACCATTACATCTGGTACATGATCCCTGACTGACTACATTACTCAAGGGGAATGAAAACAAACAGAGAAGTAGAAGCAAAGAAAGAAAGAAAAGAAAATTGTGGATGTGTCCCGTTCTGAATAGGCAGAAAAATAGGATTAAAGGGTTCTTGTTTTGCTTTTGTTTTTTGTGGTGGTGGGGAGAGGGATGTTCAGTCCTCCTGAAATCAGTACTTTTGAGGCAAAAAGTAATCCTGAAGAACATTCAGCTCAGCTCTAGAAATTACTCATTTAGCTACTATGGTTCTTATTACCTCTTGGTACATAATCAGACTTTTATTCAGCTAACTGCTTCATTCCTTAACAAGCTATTCATCTGAAGTGGTTTCACGGCAGGATTCCCACCGCACAGCTTCTCTTTGTGTGCAATGTAGGTAGACTTCATTATTTTGGCGTTGTATATTTCCTTCTTTAAAAGAAAAATCTCAGTGCGTCTGGTGCCAGCAGCTCCTCACACCTATTGAAGCTCCAGAAAAACATCCTGAAAAGTGGTGGAAGAAGCAGGTGTTGGGAAGAAGAATGACAGGCCTTGAAGACAGAGGTGTGGGCTATGTTCACAGAGTTAAGAACTGTGGTTTCCCAAAGGAGTCCACAGGCATATGCTCATGAGCTTAGTTCATTTAGCTTAGCTTCCTTTTCCTTTCCCCGGCACGACTTGTAACCCACCATAATAATTATAATAGTTTATTATTTATACCCTGCCCATCTGGCTGGGTTTCCAGGCTGTGGCCTGCCTCCAGATGTTTTTGCAATACTGTGCAGGTAGCAAAAGCAGGCAGTTGCTGAACAGGATTAGTAGCCTGAATATTCATTGTACTCCACCCCACAAGAACTGGATGGGATCTCCTCCTTTAAAGAAATAGTCTATTGGCTTCCCTAACATCTACAACATGAATTGGTAGCCCTGTTTAGCCTAAGGGACACATGAAATCTTCCAAGGGCCACATGCACATTTCAGTTTATTGTTGATTTTTAATTTTCTTAATATTATAATTACTGTTGTTAATTTTTTTATTGATAACCTCAGCTTCTCTGTATATTGCTATGAGATTCTTTTTTCTGATTTTATTTCATTTGCATTTGCAAAAACAGGAGCAGAGAGCATATTTAACCCTCCCTCCCCTCCTCCTGTCCCACTTATAACTTTGTACCAAATACAGCACGTATACATATAGCATATGACTTCCCTTCCACCCTTTTCCTGGTTCCTTTGCTTTTCTACTACTCCACGTAACCCACATCTTTTTAATCATCCAGTTTGTTATCTATTAAATACTCTATTTCAACTCTGCTGGATTTACTTGAGACCTGCTAAGCTATGTATTTGTTCATACTGGTTCTTAAAATATTCAATAAACATTGTCCATTCTTTACAATGAGGTTCTTTACAATTGAGTGGTGTATAAATTCTATGAAACAATTAATAAATAAATGGGCGGGCCCAGAGACAAAAGTGGGCAGAGCAACTTATGTAAATTTCACCTTTGTGGTTTCTACATACACCTACACAGCCCTCTCTATGCTCCAGGCAGGCAGGCAAGAGGCATTGTCAGAATTCAAGGACATGTTCCAGTCAGGCTAAAACACTCAAGGAGGCTGAAAAGCAGGCTAGTGAGGGATGTGGCTTGGGAGGGGGTGTGGCCTAAGAATAGTCCTGAGCATCAGGTAGAAAGGGCCGGAGGTGTTTCATCCCAGGTCCTGAGATTCTTACCACATTCTGTCTATTTTGTTAATAGATCAAGTTCCTTTGTTAAAGTATGGCTGGTGTCATTTGATCCTGAATAACCTATAGAATTTCATCCTTGCCTTAAACTTTTAGCCAAGCTACTGGAGAGTCTTACTATTCTGTGTTCAATAGGTGAGGTCAGTTGACCATCCATTGGGCTATTTTATTGTTCATTTAATTATGGTGACAAAGGTGAGCTGTGAAGATGCCCAGCTATGCTGGTCTTCCTTGCGACTGCCAAGGGGTGTTAGGTTTCACGGGGGAGAAGGACCTTCTTAAGGACCCCCACGGTACATCAAAGGTTATCATACTGACAGGGAAGCCACAAGTATGGTTTGCATTTAATGGTTATTCAATTAGCTTCATCATTGTTCCACAATGCTATACACCTCAAACTGCCAATATGGATGACCAATCTGAATAAATCACTGTGAGGTGTAGGTGAGATTTTTCTAGCTATGAGTGCTTTGGAACGGTAGGACTGAATTTCTGCCTCCATCTCTTATTGCCTGAAAGTACTCTGGAAGCTGAAATGTGTAGCACAACAGTAAATTATATATTGCTGTATTATAATACTTAGTATAAATTGTCAACTTTCAAAGCAATCACTTCATCGCTTTGTAGGTAAAAGAGTTTGCATGGTCTGGAGGTGAGGGAAGATTATTCCAAGCTGCAAAACATGTTAATCTCCCCTCTGCTGGGGCTTAACCACAGATGCTAGTCAATGATCTATTTCTAATATGCCACATAAATAATGAATCACATTATTCAGTGAACTGAAAGCTCAGTCGCAGTGAGTTACTATCCTCCCAGGTGTAAATTAACTGGCCCTAAAACATTTGCACTGGGAGTAAATATTGCTGGGGGGGGGGACCCTCCTAAATTCAAATTCATGTAGAATTTCAACAACATGTCAGTCCTTTCCATGGAATGTCTCTGTAACAAAAGGAGTGATACAGCCTCTAGTGGTACATGTAGACACAAAGGAAACTCCACAACCTGGCTTCTGCTCACCATTAAATCTCCTTTTAAGAAGTTCCAGAACAAATATCTCACTCTCAAGACAGATGTTTTCTTTTCTCAGTGGGATTGATGACTCAACCCCTTAGAGCATTCACCTCAGTGATGACTCAGCCTCTTAGAGCGCTCACCTCAAAACTGTGCACATCCATTAGTGGCTAAGAAAAGCACAAAACTTGAACTGATCCCCAAGAGGTGAACTGTGGCTTACAGGAGACCCATCAACCTCTTCCCCTTCCCTTCCTGCCCTACACCACCAACGTCACAAGTTTTCTAGCCTAGGCCACCATGTATCAATGCATGCACAAAATATCATTAAAGGAAAGAGATGTAGATGTTAATGGCCTTTGGGAACACAGGAGTAGCTCTGGTGCTGCCAGAGTGGGGGTAATGTTCTCCTACCATAACCAGACATTTTAACTGGGCAGTACCTTAGAGTAAATTACCATACTTTTCTGTGTATAAGACAAGGTTTTTTAACTCGGAAATAATGTAAAAAACCGAGGGGGTGGGGTGTGTGCGATTGCTGACGGTTGGTGGCATCTGCAACATGTGTGATTGTCAGATTGTCAGCGTATGTCAGTCGTGTGAGTGATTTTCGGCATCCACCCCCCAAGAAAAGCTCAACAACTCTGGGCCATCTCCCCCCATTTTCTTCAGTTGGAGTCTCCTGAAATAGGGGTAGTCTTTTACATGGGGGCGTGTTATACACGGAAAAATATGGTATATTTCTTGGTCATTTGCAAGAGAAGTGGTATCTTTTTATTTATTTTTTTACTTATTTAAAGCATTTTTTGCCACCTTTTTAACAAAGTCTTGAAGCAGTGTACATATTAAAAGACATGGTAATGTACAAAACGAAAATATTAAATATGAAAAGCACAATATACAGAACAAAATGCAGCCGCTGAAACAATATAAGCTGTTCTTTGTTCATATCCACAGGCCTCAAATACTGAAAATGACCCCCAAAACCAGTCCAGTTAGTATACTGAATCTCTCTTACAGACTTGTCAAAACAACAATATCCCGGCTGGTACTACGGGACTGAGTAACCTTAGATGGTTAAGTATAGTAATAGTTTCAGGTGCTGGGAATACTATTCCAGAAGACTGGATCACTTGGATCATAAATCTGAGAGATGTTTTGCATTTCAGTTTTTGTCCCTCTTGGTTTCCTTAAACCACTGGTGAAAAATGGCATCTCGTAGGATATTCTTTTGATATCAACAGAGATGATTAGCATAATCAGTATTTTGAAGAAAGAAAATGTTGTTGATTTCTTATGTTTCTGCTGGGCATTCTCAGCTCAACAAGTCTTCCAAACAACTTGATAGATAATGAGATGCAGCTGGGAACCATCTCAGAAGAACTGCTGAAAGGAAAAGGCTTTGAGAATAGGAAGAGGATAATATTGTGCATCCTCTTGAAACATCCTCAGTACTTTCATCTTAAGGTGTTCATGGGGAAAGGACAATTCTAGGCAACAGTTTCTTGGATCAGTTATCATCAGAGGTAGCTATCAGACTTATTACAAACACCATCTATTGATAGGTTTCGAAAGAGGTAGCCTTGTTGATCATGGTAGCAAAGCAAAATGAAATGTCTTGTGGTACTTTAAAGACTTAACCAATTATATTATGGCATAAAGTTTGGAATACAGAGTTTAAAAAGTAGGGAATCAAAAACTCATTGGAGTTTGAAAGATGAGAAAATAAAAACACAAAGTATTGAGATACAAACAGTAAAATTCCTACAAAATGCATTTGATGATGTGGCTGGTGGACAGACAAATTGCATAAAAATAAAATAGAAATCCTAAGCCATCTGTTGACAGATGAATGGCTATTTTCCTTGTGTGGCCTACCAGATGCTCTTGAATGACAACTCCAGTCAGTCCCAGCCAACAGGGCCAGTGGTCAGAGCTGTAATCTGTCAACATCTGGAGGACCATAGTTTTCCTACCTCTGCTTTAGATCTAACATCATTTCAGGACATTTTATGGGGCGGGGGGAAGGAGATAGTGGCTGCCACAAAAAAAGATGCTGATGAAAATTCAGAAAAAATCCTGAAAAGTGGCCTTTTTTGTTGGCTGGGGGGGGGGAGCAAAAAACAACAACCCCTCATATATTTTCTCAATACAATGTCCTCTGAGAAACTGCAGATCAGGTCTAGTGTAGCCAGGCTCTGTATCCCCCGCTAGGCTATACTACTGGGAAATCAGTACAGCTTTGACGTGGGAGCCTTCTGGCTTGTAGGGATGAGGTACATGGAATCAATACACCAGCACAAACACATCACTTCTCATGGATACCATATTACCAAATGGACACATTATGTATACTCTTGGCTCAGTCACATACGAAGAAATTGATAGGGCTGGAATAAAATGCAAGCCTTTCTAATAATAATAATAATAATAATAATAATAATAATAATAATAATAATTTATTACTTGTACCCCACCCATCTGACTGGGTTGCCCCAGCCACTTTGGGCAGCTTCCTAGCTTCACACACACACACACACACACACACACACACAAATAATGATGATGTTAACATAGCAATAACATATTTATCAAAAGAGGCTTATTAATAACGGGGAGAGGGACTACCCAAATAAAGTGTTGCGGCATTTTCTCCCCTCCTTTAAATTTGAAATTTAAAGCCATTGTGACTGCTCTGTGGGGAATAATCCTGCACTTGCAGGAACTGGGGAGAAACCCCATGCCTTGCATTTAAACTACTGCAGCTGAAATGATTCCATTAATGTGCAAAGCCAACATATTCTTCTGGGCTGCAGGGGACCCTCCTGAATTAAATAGGAAAGAAGATTTTAGCAGTCCCTAATCTGTACATTCGCTTAGCAAACTGTACCTTTGTGTGATCCACAGTAACTTTCCTAAGCACACCCCACACAGGGAAGAGACGTGACTATGTGGGTGCTATAATACTGTCACGCATTTCGGGTGACCACATTAGTCACAAGCTCCTATTCCTCCTTCCTTCCTTCCTTCCCTCTCCCTCCCCCCCCCACCTCTCTTTCAGCTGTGTTAGTTGCTATAGAAACTATGATTCTGAAATGGGCAGGGCTTTGTGACATCCAGCAAAACAATGCTTCCCCTAAATGATATATCTATTGTGCAGATCTTCAGGCAAAGTCTAATCACAGTGTAACATTCCCTCCTTAAGTACAGTATCCTGCCTGCAGCTTTTGTAAGAAAAAGTATGAAACCCGTTTCTATATGAAGCAGAAAGACCAACAAATCAAGGAATATCATGCTCATTTCTCTCCTCTGTACCTAGCAAGGAGTTCTTGGCAAAAGCAGTTAAGAGACCATTCTCAAGGTTTCTTTTCTTTGGTAAATATTCCAATAGGCTTCAGTGGGCCTGTGTTTTGGTCATTGTTTTGCAGACTGAATTTGGCATAAGCACTGTAATGGCCTTGCCATTCACCTGCAGTTACATCATGCCTTCCAACTATTTCCGATGCAAAACTGGGGTGCACATCTTCCAGGATGTACTCCTGGGCAAGTCATGTGACCCATGACTCACTCTTGGCACTTAAAAAGTGCTTGGGGGGGTGAGATCTTGTATGACACTCAGGAAGCGCTGGGGGGGGGGAGTGCCGTGCGACATTACAGCACCCCAAATGGTCATTGAGATCTCGCAAGAAAAAATGGAATGGCCCATTTTTTTCTGGGGTGCTTGGAAGGTATGTTGCACTCACACAGGAATTGATTCAGCTGAGATGAACACAACTGATTCTCACATGAGAGGCGGGCTGTAAACTTAAAAGAGGAATTTGGTTGATCAGACCAAAGGCCTGTAGGAAGTCCACAAACAGAACATGTGTGCAATAGCACTCTCCCTACTTATATTCCCCAGCATCTAGTACACTGGTACCTCGGGTTACAGACGCTTCAGGTTACAGACGCTTCAGGTTACAGACTCTGCTAACCCAGAAATATTACCTCGGGTTAAGAACTTTGCTTCAGGATGAGAACAGAAATTGTGATCCGGTGCCAGCAGGAGGCCCCATTAGCTAAAGTGGTACCTCAGGTTAAGGACAGTTTCAGGTTAAGAATGGACCTCCAGAACAAATTAAGTTCTTAACCCGAGGTACCACTGTATTCGGAGGCATACAATCTCCAGTGCCAAAACTAGGACATGGCCGTAATCAGTGGGTTTTTTCCTTAAAAAATGTTTAGGGGTTCTCTCATTTTGACCCAAGAAAATCACCATTTTATAGTTCAAATCAGGAAAAATAAATACAGTAAATGGACAGGACAGAGAAGACTTATTCCAAAAGGTGGGTTTTAATTTTTTTTTTTAAAAAGGAAACCCAGAGAGGAAAACACAAATCCTCGGACCAAAATTTGTGGTTCTGCCAAAAAAAATAAAAGAAAAAAGGAATGAACTGATTATTAAAGACCACAGAAACTATTTTTTTTATAAAAAAAATATGTAAAAAAGAAGGGAAATTTAGGTCCTTCCAAAAGCCTTCCTTTATCCAAAAATAAATGGTAAAAGAGAGAGGGACAACAACCAGACATTGACAGATACTTTCAATTGGGGTGGGAAGAAGAGAAAGAAAATTAGTGAAATAAGAGGAAAGCGGGAAATGAACGAGGGTCAAATAAAGCAAGGAGTTTCGCCCCTACCCAAGGGATGTAAGGCAATAGGGCCAAATGACCTGGCAGCCTTTTCTTTTCCTAACATTCATTGGGGCGGGGGAGAGAGAGAGAGAGAGAGAGAGAGAGAGAGAGAGAGAGAAGGAGAACCACAAAAACAGGCGAGAAAGGGAAGGAGGGAAGGAGCTCCACCAGTGAGCCACAGCCCTTCTTTGTAATGGATCTGACACATGTTCTTTAAGACATCATATTCACACATGTCCTCAGACACTCTCTGCTTTCACTAGGGTTCACCTCAGCATCCCTAGCAAAACTGTGCCTGAAAAGCAAGATGGGTGTATCCATGTACAGTGGTACCGTGAGTTACAAACGCTTCAGGTTACAAACTCCGCTAACCTGGAAGAGTTACCCTGTGTTGAGAACTTTGCCCCAGGATGAGAACGGAAATCCGCGGTGCAGCGGCAGCAAGAGGCCCCATTAGTGAAAGCACGCCTCTAGTTAAGAACAGTTTCAGGTTAAGAACGGACCTCCGGAACGAATTAAGTTTGTAACTAGAGGTACCACTGTATTTTGTAAGACTCCTTTGTGGATAAGCAGAAGTAGAACCATGTTCTGCTTTCACTTTCACTTTCTGTGCAGACTAACCTGTTATAAGAAACATGATACCACTGCCGAAAATGGCAGAGAGCTGTCTTCCACTACTGCCCTTGGAATACTATGCCCAGTTCTGGTTTCTGCACCTCAAAAAGAATATGGAAGAGCCAGAAAAGAGCAACAAAAATGATCAAGGGGTTGGAATTGCTCCCATGAGCAATGGTCACAATGTTTGGGGCTTTTAAGTTTGGGGGGGGGCGGAGTGTTTGTCAGGGCTTCCATATTAAACTACCAGGGGAGCAGTGCAGGATTGGGGAACTTTTGGTCCTACAGATATTTTGGCTCCTCAACTCTCATCAACCTCAGCCAGCATGGTCAAGGATGATATAGCCCAACAACATTTGGAGTGCCACCCTTGGAGTGAAGAATGAGCCCAGAGAGATCCAGCAGAGGGCACCTCTCTTTTCTTTTCACAGGGGTATGGTACACTAGAGAGGTTCTCATGACAACCCTGGTTTCTTGGTCTGAGACCTGTTTAGGGATGCAGACCCCTTTTGACTTGAAAACAGATGTGTTTCCCATTCATCGATGTAGGGGTATCATGTAAGGCTGCAACAAGCTTCCATGGCGGTCCAGATGTTTAGCACTGGCAACCTGACATGACCTACCCAGACACAGATGGAATTTGCTTCTTTATGCAGCTCTCTCTCTCTCTCTCTCTCTCTCTCTCTCTCTCTCTCTCATGCTGCCATAGCCAGTAGCTTCCTGGTGCTCCTGGGGATAGGAAAAGAAATCTGCAGAGAAAATGACTGTAATTTGGAAGGGCTTCTCTTTGCTTCACTTTCTGTGCTCGCTTGCTGAAGCGACACTAATTGCAGAACAAGGCTTTACCTTAGGGGGCCTCACAGAGGGAAATGTCCATTATTGAAGATTTACTCTCTTTGTTTCTTGACCTTGACACAGCAGGGGGGTGGGAGTGGGGGGGGGAGAAGGATAAGAAGTAATGTGAATGGTAGCAAAGATCACAGAGTTTGTTTAGTGGCTTAAATGAAATATTTGGGAGAAGAGAAACAAAATTCAAAATTCCCAACTGAAACACCTTTTTCTGGCAATTGCTACACATATCCTGCACATTTATATATGGACATGAACTCACGAAATGTAAAAAGCTTTTCTACACTTTTGTTTTTTACCTCAAGGCAGGAGCTTCATCGTTGTTTAAGCAACAATGCCTGAATGAATCCAGTCAGCAGATGTAAAATGGCAGCCATTTTAAAAACATGGACCTATAAGTTACTTTGCTTTTCTCCTACATGTAAGAATTTTGATTCAACATCTGATACTGCTGTATATTTATTATTGGTTGATTCCTTCATGACATAACAAAAAATGAATACCTATAAAGCAGAGGACTTGTTTCGTATATAATCTTTAAACTGGTAGCCTTTCTTATCAAAGGGGTTTATTTGGAAGAAAAGTGAATAATCTAATTAGGACCACTGTCCTAAGACCCCCACTTACTTCACTATAAACTTACATATTTTATACATTTTCAGAATTTGTCCCAAAGAGGCCTGTAAATTGAAGTGTGGGGACATGTGGATCATCTCCGCTCACTCACAGAACTACAACAGATCTCCATGAGGAGAGAATAATTATTAAAATATTTGTAAGTCCATTATGTAGAAGCATTGGGCGGATATAGCCTAGCATAATCCTAGAAACTGTCCGTAAATTGATTTAGTTGGGTTATGTCAAGTACATTCAATTGATTTTAAATATTTATTTGGATCTTTCAAGATCATTTTAGAGAGAGACATTTACTGCATCTGGCTGAAAAAAACAGAGTGCAAATTTAGAATATAAAATGTTGCACTTCCCAAATATAACACAGCAGTTACCATGGAACTACCTTTATCTTATCTTTAATGTGGGTATAATTAAGCTCATGTATGCCAACACTCTGAAAGCTCTAAGTAGGTGATGAACCATTGTGAAGAAATCACCCTGTCCCCTTAGTGCAGTCTACACCAACCTGGGGACATCCAGATGACTACCCTGACTGAAACTGATGGGAACTGGAAGTCCAAAACACATGGACAGGTTGGTGTAGGCCAACCAGTTGCCTATGGGAAGTCTACAAGCCAGACTTGTATAACGGTGCTCTTCTCACTTGTGATTTCCAACAACTAGTATTCAGAGACATACTGTCGCCATCACTGGAGGTAGAACTTAGCCCTTGGGACCAGTAGCCACTGGTAACCTTGTCCTCCATGAATTTGCCTGAGCTTTCAAAGCCATCTCTAGGGATCTCTAGGATCACATGGTGGAATATCCCTAGTTTCAAACCATGCTCATCCTAAGCCTATTTGTATTAGAGCTTATGGCAACTGTGCAAGCCCAGGAAGAATTCCCATCATTCTTCTGTCTCATGGGGTTTCTGTTTACAAACATGAAAAGAACAGTGTGAGACAGAACCATGTGGAGGCAGATCACGTTAATGGTATGAACCAGCCCTTTGCAAGTAAATTTATGTCTGCCAAGATTATAAAAAGATGAAATTTCTGCCTTTAAAAGTTATGCTACCTTAATGGGGTTTGGGGTGCAGCCTGGGTAGATGGATAGAGTCAAGCCTTCTTAGGCATGAGTAGCCAGAAAGGAATTTTTACCAAAACTCTTACGGTTAAGCTTCTAGCTTTGTTTGGCTGTTGGCTTCATCATACTGCATTTGCATCCACAGCAATAAACACAGACACTGGGTCACAAGCTTATCACATAGCACCGACCACTTCAATGTACCCCTTAGAAAGGCTGGCAGTTTGGTGGCATGCCATCCATACACAATAATTCAGCCTGCAGCAGAGAACTATTGCTATATGAACTCTGGCAAATGGAGGGCCCGAAGTGACATGTTGGTGACCATATGAATGCCTGCCTGGCCAGTAACATTTGAAAGTATTCACAAAGTGATTTGGCAGCTTCACATAATGAGTGAAGCTCCACACCACATTCTGTATGACCGCTGTGCATTCATCTGCACTCACACAAGTGGAAACACGATGGAGCCACTCATGAAATAGGTTGAGTTACCTAACAACTTTTCTTTTTCTAGCCTTAGCCTGTTGCTATTTGTTCTCTGAGTAGTTCCTACAGTTTTGTTTTGGTAAATCAGGTTTTTAAATAGGAAGCTCCACCAAGACCAGCACAAACACCTGCTTTTGCTGCCTCCTAAACTGTATGACGTGGGTGGCGCTGTGGGTTAAACCACAGAGCCTAGGACTTGCCAATCAGAAGGTCAGCGGTTTGAATCCCCACAACGGGGTGAGCTCCCGTTGCTCGTCCCTGCTCCTGCCAACCTAGCAGTTCAAAGTACATCAAAGTGCAAGTAGATAAATAGGTACCACTCTGGCGGGAAGGTAAATGGCATTTCCGTGCACTGCTCTGGTTCGCCAGAAGCGGCTTAGTCATTCTGGCCACATGACCCGGAAGCTGTACGCCAGCTCCCTCGGCCAATAAAGCGAGATGAGCGCCACAACCCCAGAGTCGATCATGACGACTGGACCTAATGGTCAGGGGTCCCTTTACCTTTTTAAACTGTATGACACTTATCAGTCAAAACAGTTCTGGCTAGAGGGTTTAGATGCAAGAGGATGGGGCTTCTGAATCTTCAGTAAGAAGAAGAGGTAATTTTTGCAGGGGTACCTTTCATGACATGCTACACAACTATTAAAGCTACAGGAATCTTATTCTCTTTTGCATCTGGCCTCCTCTACTATGACAGAATAGGTGAAAATTCAAAGAAGAGGAAATTTTAGACACATACCCGAGAACATTCACAGAAAGGAAACTTATTTGCACCCCATGAAATGTGATTCACACTGTACCATTTACGAAACCACGACTCCTAAGTTTCACTTCCAGAAAGGAGAGGCGCTTCTCACAGATTAGTAATTATTTGGGGGAAAGTCACTTAGCAAACAATTGCAAATGATTTCTGCCTCTGAAAAGATAAGTGATTTTGCTTGCTGACAATTTGCAAACAGAAAAAAAGTGTCAGCTAACTGAGTCACCATAAACTATATTTGAGTGTGAAATGTGAGACTAAGAATGTTATCAGCTACACTCATCCTACTTCCAATCACCATTTCACCCCCTGTGATTGCTGTGTGATTACAGAACACCACACCTCACAATCGGCATTACAAAGTCCCACCAACTTTTGAACTGATCAAGGGCAGAGGCTTCCTCCTCCAAGTTTTCATTTCTGGAGGAACCATTTCTACCTTAACGAGAATCTCCTCCAAGAGTGCCTATGTAGTGCAGTTTCTGGGACATATTTGGTAGTGTGTAGAATGGGTCCAAAATTTCCCTGAATGTATTTTTCTGAGAAGCTTTCTGTGGTTTTTGTTTTCTTTATGCTCACTACTAGAAAAAGAATGTCACTGTGCAGAATTTTCTCCAAATATTATCCAATTTGTTTGTGTGGTGATGTATATTCTGCTTGCCTCTCTTCCCTCCCAGTGCCCTGGAATGAAACGAATTCTGAGGCAACATGGAGGATGCAAAAAGTTGGCTAATGTGCTAACATGCACCTGCTGTTCTGCCACTTGCAGGAAGCAAGCAAACGAACAGCATTTGGTGGGAAATTGGTGGAAAGGTGTGCTACTGCCCTGGGTAACGGTGAGCCCTATCTCAATAAACTGCTAAAGAATTTCTACCCCCACCCCAGGAGAAATTTGGTGACATGGTTCCTCCAATGTCTCTGTTCAAAAATTGTGTAGATTGGGGTTTACCAAACTTGACTCTTCAGCTGTTATTGTACTAATACTCCCACCATTCCTGGCTACCAGGACCAGGAGCCAGGGATGATGGGAGTTGTAGTCCAAAATGTATTTTCCAGATATCTTTCACCTTTCGGTGTTCTCTGTCTCTGGAGTCTTCATGGTCTGAGGCCAGCTAGAATTCCACAAAGGGTAGCTGGACCTCCAAAAGGTCCCATAGACATGCTATTTCTTCAAGCTGAACTAACAGGAAGAGTATACAATAGCTACACTGTTCTTTTAATGAGTCACCAATCACTGTAGCATTGTGACCTGTACCCTGAAGAGTGCTAAGAAATCATAAAACCTTCTCATTGACAAAGTTGGAATCACAGCTGGCCTACAAGAATACCTGCCATTACATCTACCTAGTTGCTGTCAGGGACTGAGCAGAGGAGGAATGGTGGAGACCGCCTCCCCTTCCTGACCCCTCCAGGGAGGAGGAAGAGAAGAACAGTATAGATTTACAAAAGTGGTTTGAGGGAGGTCACAGCTCAGAGGCAGATGAGGGGGAAAGTTGGGAAACCATGGGAGAGGAGGAGGCAAGACCGGAACGGCAGCTGGCTGACACTGTCACTAGAAGGTATTTCAGACCCCCCTCTCCCAGAACCCGGCGAGCCTTAAAAGTAGGATAGCAAACAGTTAAAAGACAGAGGGCATGTAGCAGCACTCATAGAAGTGATGAATGAGGAAGTGGGAGAGACGGGGGGGGTGGAGATTCACTCAGGACAACGCCATTATCCAAAAAGCTAAGTACTATAGCCTCTCTCTGTAATATTGAAATAAAAAATGATACAGTGGTGCCTCGCAAGACGAAAAGAATCCGTTCTGTGATTCTCTTCGTCTAGCGGTTTTTTCGTCTTGCGAAGCAAGCCCATTGAAGGATTAGCGGATTAGCGCTATTAGCGGCTTTTAGTGGCTTTTAGCAGCTTATCTGCTGATCGGATCAGCTGATAAGCAGCTTAGCAGCTTAGAAAAAGGGGGGGGAGGAAAAAACCCAGCAGGAACTCGCAAGACATTGTTGTCTTGCGAGTAAGCCCATAGGAAATTCGTTTTGCGGAGCACCTCCAAAACGGAAAACTCTTTCGTCTAGCGAGTTTTCCGTCTTGCGAGGCATTCGTCTTGCGGGGCACCACTGTAGTAAGAAACTTTCCCTTGTATTTATATTTTCCTGGGCAACCAACCAGGGGCTGCTGACAGCACCCTGACAGTTGCTCAGAGCACCATGTGGTCACTTTAAAATCTGATGGCATTCAAAATAATAAATAATAATAATAAAACCAGCAAAGTGCCCTGCCTCATTTTCTGACTGCATATAGTCAGGTCAGTAATTCTCACGTGGTGATGTAATCATTACCTTCAATGTAAATACAACCTACATTATTAGGGAGCTGTATTCATTTTGCTCTTTTGAAGACACCATGAGGGTCAACGAATACCCTCCAAGTGCTCCTGGCAGGCAATGTAGACTTCTAGATGATTTAGCGGATATATTGAATATGGAATATTTGCAAATTGCCTTGGTAAATTAGCTCAATTTGTCTAGCTGTACAACCTCTGCTCACATGGGTTAATCACTGCTCTCCTTCCCTCCCCACCCCCCATAGGTAACACACAAGCTATGCAGCATAGCCATAAATTAATTGGGTAAATGCATTTCTAGAAGGGGGAATCTGATGAAAAATGGATTGGGAGATTGGTTTCTTTTTGAAAGGAAAGCTACCTTGGGTGGATCTGGGAAATAATAATTTTGGGGAGGGGATCCACTACCCTCCAGTATCACATCTGTCAACTTGTATATTTTATTTTTCCTGCTACTTTCAGCTTTTATTTTCTCAAGAACTAGATGAGGGTTTTGTAATCCGATGTATTAAGGACACAAGATAAATAAATTGCATTGTACCACAACTACATAATCGTTTGACGGCAAAGATTTGCATAAGTTAAATGAGCAAATAATGATCTGGCAGAAATCACCAGAAGGGGAAAAAAGGTTGTAAGCAAGCAGATTTCAAGCCAGATGAGTAAATCATCTCTGGAAGTGGTGCTGCTGTTCTACAGCTGAAAGAGAGGCAGAAACGAGGCCCCAACTTAGACAATCCAAATGACATTGCAGGAGTGATCATGATAAGGGTTGTTTGTTAGCTTAGACCACATCTATCACTTATACTGCACTGATAGCATGTAAACAACTGCACAATCCTTATCGCATTCATACACACAACAATGTTCTTTTCAGGAACTGAGAATGGGAGAAACTGAAGGTCACCCAGTCAGTCTGCAACTTGGAACTCCTCAATGCCACACTTGCTAAGTGGTTGTTCAGCTAGCAGAGGTCTCAAACCAGGGACTCTGGGAGCTAAATCTAGGTTGCTTACTCTGTATGCCACTGTGACAACTTGGCAGGTGGCCTGCTCTATGCTGCACTTCAGTGCTATTAATATGAATAGTTAGAACAGGGGTAACCAATGTGGTGCCCTCTCTATGTTGTTGAAGTACAGCTCCCATCACCTCTGACCATAGCCTAGCCACCCCTGCATTACACAGAGATGCATAGCAGTGCACACATACACAGTAAATGCCCTAACTAGTACTACCCATTTTATCTTTTCTTGCTTCTGATATCATCTGAAACACAGCTAACATTCTGTTCTCAGATCCACTGGGCAGCTGTTAACACAGGCATAGGCAAACTCTGGCCCTCCAGATGTTTGGGACTACTGTTCCCATCATCTCTGACCACTGGTCCTGTTAGCTAGGGATGATGGGAACTGTAGTCCCAAACATCTGGAGGGCCGGAGTTTGCCTATGCCTGTGTTAACATCTGTCCCAAGTACTAGCATGGCACAAAGTTCCAGCTGCTTTGTAATTTTAGTGCTATATTTAATTATGAATTGGAAAACTTGCATACTGCCTTTCACATACATATGTACATAGGTTCTAATTCCTCCAGTGAGCCTCTCTGCATAGTGAAGCCTTCCTGCTGCAGACGAAATACTGAACATGGTGATGACAATGATGGGGGCAGCAGGTGGAGTGCAACTTCAAGGACACATGGCCCCAAGCCTCTTTCTACTCTCTTCGTCTCTGTATATGAGAAGAGGACTTGTGTGTTGTCTGAAAGCAATTAACTGCTTAGGCTTAATTGAAAAGTAAAGCTTAAGCTATGATAAAATTGCTAGTCTTTGCCATAGGATGCTTGGCTGTTTCTCTGCAATGTACTTATGCAGGGCTTTTCTTAGAAAAACACGGTGCTGGTACTGTGTGCCCTTGAGTACCCCTAGAAAAAAAGCACTGGACTTATGGAACTGGTTGGTTGGCATCCGTCTGTCTCAGGAGACAATGGAGAAGTGTACCTTTGGGGGTGAAGTCAAACTGTTGGAAGGTTACAGCAAGTTCAGTTGCAAAAGCTTACCATCTCCAGGAATTCTATCACTCCCCTAAGGAGATTGCATAGCTTGCTTTAGATCTCCTTTTCACAGTCTGGCTAACGTTTCTGTGCCATAAGTTTCTGGTTCTTCCTTCTTATGCCACCCTTTGAATATATGGCTCGGTCCAAACAACCCCTCTCCTGGCTCAGTTTTACACAGCTAACTCAGCCCCCTCCTTAAGTACATGCTTAATTTGTTCTTGCAGAGCAGCACACCATTGCCTAATTCCCCAAGGAGAGTGGGAAAACAAAGGATGCCTTCAATGCACACAGAAAAGTAACAGATTGTCCTGAGATGTGCCTAGCCTCCATGTTCTGGCACTTACTTCAGTCTTACTGTATTGTGCCATATGCTTTTTTTGTGGTTTGGAAGGGGGGTAGATAAGAAGAGAAATGCCTGCTTTTGGATGCTTGATTATTTTACATATTGTCAAACAGATGCTAAATATATGCACAGAAGAAACTGATGGAGCCATGGCTGTCTCTCAGGATTCAAACAGGCAGATAGGCTTTGACATGAGGGAGACCAATGGGGTATTAAGACAGTGTATTACCACCAAAACCACCATTCCGCTCCAGCCAAAGGAGAGGTGCAAGCCTTCTTGCACCAATTGGCCATAATGCACCAGGCAATGCTTCTTAACCCAGGGGCTGGGAATCTCAAGCATGGGGGCTGAATGCTTCTCTGCCTAGGAACTGTCCCCAAGCCACAGTGCATAATAGCCTTGCTTTGCATCTCAAGTGTTTTCACCTGGCTGGAGGATACACAGGTGTGTAACCAGCCTAATGTACAAACCAAATTTTAATTTGCTGCTCTGCCACCTTTACCTTTTGGCCCTGTCCAGCACTGGCATGTGACCCTCAGAAGATTATCCAGAAGAGAATGTGGCTCCCAGGTTGTAAAAGGTTTTCCTACCCTGCTATTACCTCTATGGAAGCTTCCAGGTCAGGTCTATTCACAACACCGAGCAATTAGGATACCTGCCCTTGCTGCACCTTTGCCCTCAGAAGCCCTGAAGCTGATCTAACGGATGTTATTTGGCAGGTGTGCAAGCTTCAGAGTGTGAGAGCAACAATTTCTGCATTTTAATAAGATTGTTTCACAGCTGATATCAGCCCAGTCCTCTATCCCTAGCAAAATTAAAACTAGTTATTATCAGAGGTGAAACACCATTGTCTCCTTCCAATTTGTACAGAGGGGCGAACAGGAAATGGCAAAAATGCAAATTCACACCCACTTCTGCTATTTTCATCATTATAAACCTATACAATACTGCCCCCATTCACCATTGCTATGGACCTCTCTTTCCTAATGCCCTCCACAAAAACAGCCTCTAAACAGTCCGTGTATAGGTAGAACATAATGAAAAGGGAAAGAAGAAGAAAAACCAGCAGCAACAACAACGGGACCAAAAAAGGCCCGCCTGACAGAGGAAGATTGATGGCGACAAATAGAGAAGTGTCACAAAGCCAACCTCACACTTGGCAAACTCCAAGGCCACATTTGTCATCTGCAGAGCATTCTCCCCAGTGCAGGTTCCTTGTTAAAGGAACCAGCTTGAGCGCTCGGTGCCCAGGAGATGTGGAGGTGAAAAAGTGAAGACATCATTCTTCATTACTCACTCTGAAAAGGGGGAAGGGGAAATAAGAGAGCTAGCCACTGTGCGGTCGTGATTAATTACCAGTCTTGGCAATGACAGTAAATGCAAAAAAGAAGAGACTCAATTTCATAGCTACCGACACACATAGCCAACATGCTTTAAATGAGAGCCATCAACAAAAAAGAGGCAGATGCTTTATGCTTAGATCTCCCAAAGGTTTGGAAGCTAAAAGCAAAGTATTCCAAAAGTGTTGTTTCCCTTCCTTCCTTGCTAGAACTATTTCTGCTTTTATGCTTTTATGCAATTTCCGACACTACTTTTCCAAGCGTGGTGAATAAAGATAGAAAATATTTATACAACATCATGTGCTGAACAGGAAAGTCTTCTGCCTCTGGAAACTGGGAGGACCACCCATTATGGAGGGTCATAGTGGGGTTTTTAGAGAAGCGGTAATTGTAAATCATCCAGTGATAATATACGATTAATCGAAATGGCACCCTTACCAAAACCTAGGAGATGGACTAACATAAAAGAAAAACACCCCAAACTTGAATACCTTTGCATGACAACGCTGATCTGGTGGTGGATGGGAATTTGAGCCAAAATAGAACTTATAGGACATTTTATGTGTGTATCTGCTGTGTTCACACATATATAGAGCAGGAGTGGGGATCTACTCTTTACACAAAGGAGGGAGCGCATGAAGGTGGAGAACGAAACTCATCAGTCTTGCTGCTCCTTTCAAGAATTCTCTCTGTCTGGTATTGGAGCTGGGCTGGGTGGAAACTGCTTGTAGCTCACACATTGCCCTCTAGATATTGCTGGACTCCAGCTTCCATCAGCCCCAGCCAGCATGGCCAATTGTCAGGGATGGTGGTAGTTGTAGTCTGGGAACATCTGGAGGGCATTACATAGGTTTAGGAAAGCTGATATTGGGCAATCTCAGGGTGTTTTCACACTCTGAGTCTCAAACCATTCTCACTTCAGGGCTAGGTCAAAGGTTACATTAGCATGCATGTTTACTCTCTGCATAAAGCGCCATCAGATGTATTGAAAGAGTGGCTTAAAGGAGACTGCAACCCTACATATGAGTATCCAGATATTGCATATTGCAGTATCTAGAAGGAGGCAAGCCCAAGGGCTCAGCCATGTGAACACATGGTGGGCTACTGCTAGAAAACACTCTGTCTGGAGTTCCTGATCCATCAACATACATTGAAGCTTTGTGGGACTGTCACCAGGACATGTTGAGTTCTGTCAGATGGGCTTTCAGTGTGACACCACAACCAAGCACCACAAGGCCATTGGAGTGGTTTTCTGACATCTGATCCAAGCAGAGCCCATCTGATGGCAGACTCATAACACCACAGTGTTGTATCATTGGAGGTAAACGTAAGCATGTACCTATGGAGAATTTTCTGGTGGTTGTTGTATCTGTTGGGATGATGCAATCCAACTTTTGGAGGACAACCTGTGTCACATACAGGGCATATGTATTGGTGGGTCCAAAATCTACAAAATTTAGAAGCATATGCTCATTTCCTCCCTGGTGTTTCAGTGTCCCCAGGTTTTAATAATGTCAATAATTGTTTAGCCAAACCAACAGTAGGCCTTTTATCATGTAACAGCAAGAGTGATGATAGAAACGGCCAGAGTTCTGAGAATCCCTGAACTCTTAAGATTACAGAAATATGGTTGGAGAATAAAGACTTCATGGTTAAAAGGGCAACAATTGTTCCCAGTACACAGTCTCTTAATTTAAGGCCAAGATTATTCTTCTAACTGTGTGATGGAATGCACTCTGTGATGGAAGGTAGCCATCACCGTCACTCACACACAGTTCTAAAATTAGCCAATGCAGTTTGTATGTTGAGAAGCAATGTCAACTTGTGGTCTCTGCGGTATGGTCACTGTTCAGAGCAATTATTACAACTCAAAATATTAGAAGCTACAGGTTACATTGTTTGCATTAACATGATCACGGTAGATAGGTCTCAGGTGGTATCCAGCTCTCAGGTCATCTTATCAGCTGAAAATGATTCTACCACTGCCGCCTGAGAAGCAAACTATTTTTCTTAAATTTTGCCTAATTTGCCACTGGATCCTCAAATGTGTAGGCATTAACTGCCGCCACTGGGTGTCACTCTGCTGCTCAAACAAAACTGGTGAATGGGCTATAATTAACAAAAACATTTAAGAGACTGGCTACTGTGCTTTCCCCTTTTTATGTTCCTGCTTTGCAGCATAAGAATTCTAGCAAACAGCCCATTTGGCACTAGAAGATTTATCCATCCAAATCAGTCTTCTATGAACTATTCCCAAATCAACCAGAAGCCAAACACATGAAATTGACCTGACTGTCTCTGCTGTGGTACATGCTTTCTCCTTCACCCCCACAGATCTCAGAATACCTTGATCATCTTTATGTCCTATTAATGAAGCCTGTCAACAACTCCTCTTCATTAATTACAGCGGTCAAGGCAAGCACCTGCAAATGGCACAGGGGTTGTTAGTGACATTGTCAAGGTCTCTCTAACTGGACCAAATCCAAATTCCATCAAGCAAAAGGCGTTATTTCAGGGTAATAGCTCTGAGTTGTCTAAGGAGATGGGATAAAACTCTAGTGGTGTTTTTTTCTGTAAGGAAGCTGGGTTGCATTTGAAACCTGGGGCAAGGGGAGTGACCAGTTCCCCCCCCCCCTCAGGATGGACTGCAGCCAGGGCTGGATTTAAGTTTGATGAGGCCCTAAGCTACTGAAGGTAATGGGGCCCATTATATGTCCAGCTGTCCTTTGACAACAACAAATTGTCACTGTTTTTTGTGTTGAATATATGCTATATGGTAATTTATGGACCTAATAGGTATCTAAAGCCATTTGAACATAACAAAATATGGATTTTGTCAAAGTAATTGTTGAGCTGAAATACAAGTAAGAAGAAGTATCCAGGGTTTTTTCCCCTTTAATTTTTTTTGGGGCCCCCAAGAGAGTGGGGACCTAAGCTATAGCTTGTTTAGCTTATACGTAAATCCAGCACTGACTGCAGCCATGGGCAGCCGTAACCAAATCTAGACCCTACAGTTCTGCGTTCCCCAAAATGGTAGCCTGAGCTGGAAAGTGGAACTTAAAGTGCAGCAAGCAGAATGCACTGCTCTCTTGCTTAGGCAAAGGCAGAACAACAACAACCAGGCTCTATAATGTATACCAGGGTAGGTTTAATCAAAGACTGTGTCTTCACTATCAGTTACAGAGGTGATGAAGTTGCCTGTTCCCTTCTGCACATGGAAAGGACTCTGCATCTGAGTCTTGGACACACACTGTCCACAGACTCTTACTAAGCCCTAAGCTGGCCAGATACAAAACAGAACTAGACTCCTATATCTGTGCCATGAAAGCCACATCTGCTGATATTCCCTCTTCTGCATGCCTATTAAAGGTGGAGTAAATGAAGGCTTAATCGACTCAGCTTCTAGAAAGAAGACCATAAAAGATGAGAGGGAGAAGGGAGAACTGGTGTGCTTGAGCATGCCTTATAATTATGCATTAACACTAGTAAAGCTGGAAAGGGAATAGACGCTTTACATCATGTCAGCAGATTTCACATGGAAGCTACAAACCTAGCAGGACGGCATCATCTATGCAATGCAAAATGGTTGGCATAGGCTCCTCATTTGGTCTCATGGGTGTAGGTCCTAAAAATCCCATCAGGGCTGAATGGTGCTATGAACTTCCCAAATTCAGCTTCATTGCAAAGACAATTTCAAGCCTCTCTTTTGTGCAGTACGTGTTGGGTGTTAATTTCACTCAGTTCACGCTAGTAAAAAGTATAGATCAAGTGCTTAAAGCTATTAACAGATGTCTCATGCTAGAATCAATGCTTCCAAGCACTCTGTGCTGGCCTTGTTAAAACTCTTGTATCACTGATGTCCCTCATCTTACATTTTATCATAATTTTATTAATATCAATTTATATTAATATCCATCCATACAGCACTTTACAACTATAGTTTAAAGTAGCAAAAAAGTAACAAGAAAACCCCCCACGATTTTTAAAAATCCATGCGAAATATCTCTCTGCTTCCAATTTAGGATAAGCACTGATGTGCCTTTAGTTTAGATTAAGAACAGGGGTTCAATACTTGGTTATAAAACTAAAATTTGTAGGTTTACTAACAAGTCCTTTATTAGTTTCTATGTACATGACACCTGTACGTAGTTTGATTTTGCCCCTGGAGGTGCACTCCATTGTCTTTCATGACAGAAAGATGCCAACAAACATGACACAATGAAGGAAATCTAATTTTTAATGAAAACTGCTTGGTGGTGGAGTTTATGCATGGGTACAATGATTTAGCCACCCCACAATAAAACTATAAAAATTGCATGTATTCCCCAGCAGCAACCTAAAGAGATAAGTAAACTGACCTGGTCTGGGCACAGCAGGCTTGCAAATATAAGAAAGCCATTGGTCCATTATATAAGTACAAAATATTTTGTTTAAAAATGGCACTTTACTTGGTTACAGTTACTTTAAATGAAAATGTATATGCCATTAAGTTGCTGTCTCCCTAAATGGGCTATCATGCACAATATAGGGCTTCTGTCACTTTAAGAGGTTATTTATGTGAGCTTCAGCTCTTCCCACTATCCAAAACTAAACCAATTTAGTAGTATGTGTGTTTACTTCTGATGCTGAAGATATAAAGTGGGGAGGATGTGTGGATCAGCCTGTTTCTCTTCCCTAGTCAGTTTTGCATCATCAGTCTGTCCCACTTCCAGGCTGAAAAATGCACATTCATACTGTACACAGTTTTAATTACAACACAAATTTTATACATGGTCTGTGCACAATGTATGCTTTCCATCTCATTTCCCCTAAAACTACAGATGTTTTGTACTCCTTTTTCCCTTGAAACACACACTTTAGTGTGCTTTTAAAAAAGAAAGATATGCACTGAAAATTCAGAAATCCAACAGGCCACTGCATTCTGATCCATATGTAACTGTAGCACTAGTGAATTGAGTTGGTTTGCTTAAAAATGCAGACCGAATGAATTTCTCTTCCAACTCTAGAAATGACTGTTTTCTGTTAGCTGCACAGTGAACTTTGTGGCTGTTGTTCAGCATCTTCTGCCTTCGCTGTTTTGGCCTCCTCTCTTGATGTGGCTTCTTGTGGTTCCCTTCCATACCTTCCTTCCTCATGCTAGTCACATCTCTCAGACTGCAGGTAGCATGGGAACCAGTGGGGATTGGAAAGTGTTTGGCAGCTCCTGATATCTGTCTAATCTAGTGTGTTGCTGTCAGAACAGCATGAGGGAAGTCGTTCTAACTTGCTGCCATCTGTAACTTGCCTGAAACTTTTGTTCAGTCTCCAACACTGTTGGTTTTATCTTCTTCTAGCATTCACCAAAGGAAACTATAATATGAGGTGGGAGGGAGGGAGGAGCCCAACAAAGTTTGCTACTAATGATGGTATTTCCATAACAGCACTGACAAGGGTGCAGCTAACATCTAACAATCACAGCCTACCAAAATGAGCTTGCACAGCGTGCATCCCAGCATTGTTGGGAAAATGGGATTTAATTTCCAGACAAAAACCTGATACTCTTCCATGGACTCTCAATTCTGCTGCATCCCAGCCTTGTCAACGCTTCCTGGTATGTACACAAATGGAAATGAATCTGACACTAATGAAGTCACACTGATGTGAATAGCTGGGGGGAGGGGGAGAGAGAGCTGTGAAATGCACCACAAACACATGCAACTTTACTGCATTCTGAGACTGTAACACACCCCAAGCCTAAGCATGTAAAACTGGATTTGTTGACATTGATTCACTATTACTCCTTGGACACTCCCTCTGTTCCCACCCCCACTTCTCTCACTGTTGTCCCCCATGTGGAAATGGGGGAGAAACTTGTTCAGTTTGCTCTTTAAGGAATGCCTACAAATTGCAGTACTCTGAAAAACTAACCTGAAACAAATACATAAACATGTATATAGTGGGGGGGGGGGAGGCTGTACACAAAATTGCGTATACTACTGAAAACAGCACGCAAAAGGGGAAATTGCTGGCCAAAAGGTTGGTATTGGTCAATGTTGTGTATAAGAATGTGTGCATTAGGAGAAATGGACACAAAACCCATAAACTTTTTTCTTCCTGTTGTTGCTGTTCAGGCCTTTAAAATAAATAAATAAATCACAAGCTGAGGCGAAAGTGGGGCAAGCTGAACTTACGACTGGGGAAAAAGAGAAAATGAGAAAAACCAGCACTGACATACTCATCCATCTCCTATCCCAAAAAATGTAGATTGTGAAGTTCCTCGGGTTGCAGGGCTTCTCCTTTGTGTATTTGTGTGTGTTCATGTTAGGGTGAAGACAGACAACATTCTGAACTGTGGTGAAAGTGATTTTGCTTTCAATACATTTTCACCACAGTTTAAGTCATTTGTTTTCAGCTTGGAGAATGTGTCTTGAAATCACTTATGCAGAATGTCTGCCTACCTTTCCCCTTTCTCAGTCAAGCCATGTCCATTGGTGGAGCAACACAAATAATAAATAATACTAAGAGCAATGAAATATGGATAAAACCTGGGCAGCAAGCCAGAGGGTAGAATAACAGAGAAAAAACAACACTGGTCAGTTTTAAAATTTGATGAGGGTGGGGGGGAGTTTTAGGATCTGTGCTGTACATCTTCTCTGCAGCACAACACTTATCACTGATTATGATCTCAACACGCAAATGGTTAGGCCAGAAACAAAGGAGGCCTTCCTTGCATTAGAAAAGCGGCCTCTTTATTCCAGCTATCTTTACAATGGTATCTTTACAATGGGGAGTGATTGATTCCTCATTATACAGCACTTTGTGGTGAGCCCTCCTACTGAAAAGTCTTAGATGAATGTTAATGTTCACCAGCACTTTGACAAAACTTCAACATATTCGCCCCCTCCTTAATGCAGGTGACTTTCTCTCAAAACCTGGCAGCCTAGCCTTGAAACGGGACTGCTTTGCTCCACATCCATCTGATGGGAAGGCTAAATGAAAGGTTCTCCAGCAAACTTCAACACTACAGAAAAAGGGCTTTGGGAGACTTGAGCTAGCTTTTGAAATTCAAACCTCCTAAAGTTATGACAGGGACGCGGGTGGCGCTGTGGGCTAAAGCCTCAACGCCTAGGGCTTGCCGATCGAAAGGTCGGCGGTTCGAATCCCCGCGGCGGGGCGCGCTCCCGCTGCTCGGTCCCAGCGCCTGCCCACCTAGCAGTTCGAAAGCACCCCCGGGGGCAAGTAGATAAATAGGTACCGCTTACCAGCGGGAAGGTAAACGGCGTTCCTTGTGCGGCTCTGGCTCGCCAGAGCAGCGATGTCACGCTGGCCACGTGACCCGGAAGTGTCCCCGGACAGCGCTGGCCCCCGGCCAATAAATGTGAGATGGGCGCACAAACCCCACAGTCTGTCAAGACTGGCCCGTTCGGGCAGGGGTACCTTTACCTTTACCTTAAAGTTATGACGCATTTCTCCAAACAAACAAACAAGGTACATAAATGTGTAAATGTGGAGAAAGGGACAAAAATGTCTGTATTAATGCACTGGATTTGGGCAGATTGTTGAGGGGAAATCCCTTTATTAGTTAATGTTGTGCCCCAAAACACAAGCAGAGATACACACAAGATGTGCATGGGTTTTATGTTAGCAGCCCTGATCAGTTGATGCTTTGGTACTTGTAACAGTGATGGGAAATGAACTCCCTCTGAATTGGCTGTGCTTGCCATCAGTGATACTGTGATGTAGTCACAGCTGACTGGACGTGTGAGACTATGGCCACATTCACACTATACATTTAAAGTACTATGATATCACTTTAAAAACTCATTGCTTCCCCCAAAGAATTCTGGGAGCTGTGGTTTATTAAAGGTGCTGAGAGTTGTTACGAGACTCTTATCTTCCACAGAGCTACAATTGCCATATTTCCTTGTAAAGAGAGATTGACTGTTAAAACACTCTGAGAATTGTAACTCTATGTGGGAATTGGGGTCTCCAACCAACTCTAAGCTCCCTGAACAAACTACAGCCCCCAGAATTCTTTGGGGGCAGCCATGTCTGTTTAAAGGGGCATCATTGTGCTTTAAATGCATGGTGTGAATGTGTCCTATGTCATCAAAGATTGAGCTGAAGGAAAAAATGGCACCCAATTGCAGCTGATAGAGGCTGCAAAGAGATTTACAGCAGATCCCAAGTCTGGAGATGTAACAGTCTGAATGTGTGTCAAGGACCGTTGAATATATGCATATATACATACAGTGGTGCCCCGCAAGACGAATGCCTCGCAAGACGGAAAACTCGCTAGACGGAAGAGTTTTCCGTTTTGGAGGTGCTTCGCAAAATGAATCTGCTATGGGCTTGCTTCGTAAGATGAAAATGTCTTGCGAGTTCCTGCTGGTTTTTTCCCCTCCCCCCCCTTTTCTAAGCCGCTAAGCCGCTTATCAGCTGATCTGATCAGCAGATAAGCCGCTAAAAGCCGCTAATAGCGCTAATCCGCTAATCCTTCAATGGGCTTGCCTCGCAAGACAAAAAAAACGCTAGACGAAGAGAATCACAGAACGGATTCTTTTCGTCTTGCGAGCCACCACTGTATATACATATATACATATATACATATACAGGTTTTGGTGTCTTCGGGTGTCTTCCCGTGTAAGAGTCGGGGTGTCTGTGCGACGTTTCGACGAGGTCTCACTCGTCATCTTCAGGCTGGTGCTTTCGGCTTCTTGTTACTGGAACAGAGCAGAATCTGGTGTTTGAGTTCCTATAAATACTGTTGAGGGGTGTGGTGTATAGCCTCCAACGTTCTGGGCAGAGAGGGATATCATTAATGACCCACCCAGTGGTATTCAGAATATCACTCATGAAATCACTCAAGATATCCCTCAAGTAATTAAGGAACAAAAGAAGAAAAGGCACACTAATCTAGGAACTTCCTCTCTGCCCAGAACGTTGGAGGCTATACACCACACCCCTCAACAGTATTTATAGGAACTCAAACACCAGATTCTGCTCTGTTCCAGTAACAAGAAGCCGAAAGCACCAGCCTGAAGATGACGAGTGAGACCTCGTCGAAACGTCGCACAGACACCCCGACTCTTACACGGGAAGACACCCGAAGACACCAAAACCTGCATTCCTGTACCCGTGAAAATCTACGAAAGCATATACATATACATATATACATATACATATACATATAGCATTAAAATTATATGTATATATGTGTATATGTACATGTATATTTTGTATTTTGTAAGCCAATCAGAGGTTTCCTTAAAATGAAGTGGTATATAATTTTTGCTAAATGAAGCAAATAAAAAGGACAATCTCTGCAGTGCTGCCCCTCAAAAAGCAAATACAGTGATACTTCAGGTTACATACACTTCAGGTTACATTCGTTTCAGGTTACAGACTCCGCTAACCCAGAAATAGTACCTCGGGTTAAGAACTTTGCTTCAGGATGAGAACAGAAATCTTGCTCCGGCAGCAGGAGGCCCCATTAGCTAAAGTGGTGCTTCAGGTTAAGAACAGTTTCAGGTTAAGAATGGACGTCCAGAACGAATTAAGTACTTAACCCGAGGTACCACTGTAACTGAAAATGTCCTGCTCTCAATGAATCTCAAAAGACAACAAGAGGGGTGCTTTTTGTAGGGTGAGGAGACAATTGTCAAAAGTGCTCCCTGTTTCTGTTCAGTATAATCTGACAGGTTTGTCGGATGCCTTGTGAAGGCAACGAGATTTCATCTCAGAATAATTGAGCCATTAGCAAGTCAATGAAACCTGCACGGAGGCTTCCCACAAATAACCCAAGTCCCTACAGGACGGGAAGGTGGAAAAGAACAATTATTTATGGACTCCACACCACCACCACCACCTATTCTCAGCTGGTTCCACCCCCTTCAACTCCTCTGGTTCTTTATTGCCTCTGCATCTTCCCCCACCCCGCCCCAACTCTCCCCTCTTTTTTCTTTATTACAAATTAAATAATTACTCCAGTTCAAAACGCTGAAGATTTCACATCTTGTTTGGTCTAATTATATCAGCAGGCCTGACAAAAATGGTTTCATCAATGGGATTGAACTGCAAGAGTGCCGGCTAATCAATTCTTTGACACTTAATTAAGAACTCTGCTGGTCTTTGAGGAGCCACCCAAAGGGGAACCGTAACATGTCCGGATACAGAGTCCAGGCAGTTAAATCTCTTGGCAAGAGGAAACTATATCCTTTAACTATTTGCCATTCAACGGATAGCTTTGAAATTAGCCTCACATTTTGTATATCCTTTATTTGCGATCAGGCAGCACATGCACCTTGAACACGCCGTGTTTTATTCTCACCCCCTTCCTTTTCTTATTAGTTTCTTTAATCTCAGCCCGTCTGTTGGTAATGGCTTCAAAAACCCTCCAGGGCCTTAGATCTCCTCTCAAGCAGCTGTTTCCAATGCAAGCCACAACAGATAGGCCTGCAGCCATAACACATCAAGCTGTGAATGTATCAGATTCGATCAGGTAAGCAAGGTAATGCCTGGCCAGTCTTGGGATGGGAGACCCAGTGGAAAATTCAGGCCGACATGAGAGAAGCTAATGGGACTCTGCAGGACGGGCACGAGTGCTGTGAGCTCGTAATGATCCTGGTAATAAAACATTTCATGCTGTGGGGAATTGTGGGAATGACTTAGTGGAAACTCCCTCCTATACCACTGTGTCACTATAGACAGTCTGCAGTGGATTGGCAGTAAGGAATCTGGAAGAGTAACTCTGTAGTGTAGAGGCTCTTTTCCTTCTCTGAACCGAATAAACCAATGTGATACTTAGGCTGTAAAACAGAGATTTTACCATTCAAAAGACCCATCTGAATACCATACATTCCAACATCTGGGGGGTCCAACTCAGGACGCTCATGTTTTGGTCGGCCACTCTGGCGCAAGCTGACTCCTGCCCAAGTGCTGGATCAAAAGGCAGGACATTCCAGTATCCAATCAGAAGCCGGGCTGGTGTATGTGTGTCTGTGGGGGGGGGGGTTAGTATAGAATACAGGTGTGTGCATTTGAACAGGTAAGATTTGTCCAAATCTTATCTCTGTGGCCTGGTCAACAGATGCAACAGAATGAACTGGGAATGAGGTAGCAGAACGAACTGTACCATTTCAGACTACAGGTAGACAATCGCAATGGGATTAAATGTTACATTGTTACAGTGCTGCACAGGGCTTCTGCTGACAGGATTTGTTTGTTGAATCATGCCCAGTACAGTAAGTGGGCTTATTGTACTGGGCGATAAATGGAGAGCCAGGGAAACCTGTCGTTCTCCACTCTCCATTTATTTATTTATTTATTTATTTTCCTCACCCACACACCCAGTGGGTTTTCTTCTCTTGCTGGGCTTTGGGATGAGGGCTGTGTGAGGACTGTGGCCCACAGCCCTTGTGTTGTCTTCCCAAAGCCCAGTAAGCATGGGCAGAGCCTTTGGGAAGGAGGTGTGAGGGCTCTGGAAGCATCACAAAGGCCGGCAAGGAAGGTGCCTGCTTGCTTACTGGGGTCTGCAAAGGTACTGGGAAGGCCCTGGCAAGGTCTCAGGGCCCTTCCACAACCTTCCCAGCCCCTGGCAAACAGCCCTCCACCTTGTTGGGTGGTGGTGGTGGGGAGGCAATTCTGGGATTCGTAACTTTGAATAATTTTGCCTTTGCGTGCAGAACACCAGAACCGAACACTCATGTAAGTAGTATATGTATGTATATAGTTTAGTGCTGCACCAAATTATTCAGTCCACATGTTTTCATTAACTTAAGGAGCAAGAAAGTCATGGCATAGTGTCTGGAAGCAGCTTGCTGGGTAGGGCAAAGTCACTACTCTAGCATCTCAGGAGGCTGATCATTGTTACTTACTGGGAGGGAAAGGAGGTTGGCATGGTGCAAACTCAACAACAGGAACACTGGATTGGCTTGACAGGTGCATTTGCACAGCACCAACCTCCTTGATGCCTTGACCCTTGTGCTCCTGGCAAGCAGCAATGACTGGCCTGCCAGGAAGCTGCCATGTGGTCATCTTTGTCCTATCACAATGCTGCTGTCCTGAAGTCAATCTGATTTGGCTATACAATAATGTTACTGAGAGTCAACCAAGTTAATTGGTTAATGCTTGCTGAATAGGCATTGCTAGCCCTCAGCAATGCTGTCATGTAATCTGTGGCAAGGTCACTGTCAGTGGGAAGAAGAATACCCAATCAAAAACAAAGAAATGGTGCTGGAGTAGCAATATTTCTTTGTTTTCAGTTGGTGTTCTTTTGCTAAAGTAGTAGTAGATTGAGTCTATGGCTGCCAGCAGACAAGCACACACAAAAAAAAGCTTGGGGGGTATTTGGGAAATACTGCTGAGAGTAATCAGCACAGTAGTGTTTGATCTCACAGATACTCCAGAAATCAGTGGCCTATCACCAGTATTATAACAAGAATTCATAAAAAGCCTTACCTATGAAGACATTGGCTGAGATCTATTCCGGGATCAGGCTAGATAGAGTGTCATGGGCATATCACAGAAGGAGTGAACTTTCTGATTTTTGGTGTCTAAAGAAATAGAGTTTCTCTTTCCCCGCAGGGATTCAGCTGATCTACTGATGTACTTTAGTAGTCGAATGGTATGGTGTACGATAAAATGATACCAGATGAAGCAGGAAAGATAAAATACTAAAGATCACAAAATGACACTACAGTCCTGATGGGTTTTCAAGGCTCTAAATTGCTGGTAAGACGTGTCTTCCTACACTGATTGTGTGCTGTTCCCTGTTCTACCCTTGCAAAGCCAAGAGGCAAATATAGGACTTCCTTCACTCTTTTTTATTGCTCATCTGTAGATAATTAATGCAGGATGGGGAAGAGTGTTTGATGACACCAGAGAGCAAAGGAGCTGATTAGAGTTCTGAAATGACCATCCAGACTTGGGCTTCCCCCACCCTGCCACAATCATGTTTAACCTACTACTAGCATATCTTACATTGAAAGCTTTATTTTGTTTAACACCTGTTAAACTCTCATCAGCTCCCCTAGCAAATACCAATAAACTGTAGTTTGTTGATATTGTTGAGCACTAATCCCACTAAAAACTACACTTCCCGGATTTCCCTGAGAAGAGGGGGACTGAAATCTGTTAAAATCTGTGGGGTAGATGTCTCTTAAATTTATATCACCATGTTTGAAGCCCATCTCTAATGCTTCTGAAGCTTCTGAACATATGAACCTGCCTTACACCCATTGGAGCATAGTTACAAGGGCCTAGAATGCTGTCTTACACGGAGCAATGACTTTCCCCTATACTGATGGGCAGACTATAGACTTTTCCAGTCCAGTACTGCCTGTTCTAACAGCAGCTTTTCCAGCTGTAAGTTACAGGCCTTTCCCAACTTTGCTAACTAAATTAGTTTAACTGGAATTGATCCTGGAACTTTCTGCATGCTAAGGTACATGCTCTATCACTGACTTAAGAGTTCACCCTGGAAGTGGTTTGAAATAAAGAACATAGGGCACACTGCTTTATACTTAGGCCATTTGTCTACATAGCTCAGTGCTGTTGACCATGACTGGCAGCAGCCCTGCAGGGCTTCAAACAGGTTGTCTTTTCCAGTCCTACCTACAGATTGAATCCTGGGATTATCTGCATTCAAAGCATGTTCTCTAAGGCTAAACTGCAGAGCCCTCTCCCAATATACAGAAAACTGCCTTATACAGAGTTAAGGTGTTGCTGCATCCAGCTTTTTCGTTACCTTGGCCAGCAAAAAAAGAAAAATAACACACCTGCAGATTGCTGTAATGATAACTTGTGTGGAATAACAGAAATTCCAGAGGTTCCAGATACTTTCTGGAGCTGAATTTTAAGAACTTAAAACTTTAGCTTACTGATGGCAATAGCGAGACATGAAACAATTTCCCATCAAAGCATGGAATTGCTCTTGATTGTTGAAACTGACTCCCTTGATGAAATGAATCAAATCCTAACCGTCTACAACCTTCAGTTATATCACTCCTAGAATAAGTGCAGCAGCCAGCTTTTGTCATTGCAAAATACCCACCACATCCATTTTATTGCTACCTCCCTTTCTGCATTCATAAACAAACCTGTCTTCTCTGACCACTGTGGCTTCCTATTCGTTTTGCTTGTTCCAATAGTTTTACATCTCATATTTGCCTATGCCATTTGTGTTTACTCCTTTCACGCTGCTGGTGCTCATTGACTGCTGTATGTATTGACTAAAGAGACATTTTAGGTGAGGCTAGACGTTTCTTCACAACCAAAGTTTCAGAGGAATTTTGAGAGAAGCTAGAGAAGTTTTTAGATGACTTAGGGATGGAGAAGGCATTTGGTTAGGGTCACATTAAAACATAAACAGCTTCCTGAGATTTATGGATGTAAGGTGGTATACAAATTTAATAATATTTGATTTGATGTTATTATTTATTTGTTGAATTTATATACCGCCCTATACCCAGAGGTCTCAGGGCACTTCACAGAACAAAATCAAAATATAAAACCACAAAATATATAATCAAAATAAAAACAACAACATAATAATAATAATAATAATAATAATAATAATAATAATAATGGCCTGCTGGATCAGGCCAGTGGCACCCCTAGTCTAGCATGCTGTTCTCAGAGTGGTCAGCCAGATCCCTGTGGGAAGCAGGCAGGACACATGTGCAGGGCTGCCAACTTGACTAAAATATGGAGGGGGCAGGTAAGCCCTGCTCCACATAATTGATCACATGACACAGTGCGTGCACACACCATTTGAATGGCAATGCCCATCAACTTTGGGCCCCACAGCCCCTTCAGATATTTTATTAGGGGGGTGAAGACCCTTTGGCCTCTAGGAGTTGGCTCCTATGCATGTGTGGATCAATAATCTGTCTACCTGCAATTTCTAGCAACTTGTGTCCTTGCATACTGTTTCTGAAAATGAAGGTTTTACACAAACTTACCCAATTCACGCTTCCCAAAACAACACATAGACAGAAATGCAGCTCTTTGAATTTTGCATTGCGTTTCTCCAACTAGCCAAATAAAGGGCACAATATATTTGGGGAAGTTGCTTGTGCAAATATTTATGTCACATGAAAAGGGTATATTGGGGAAAATGGGCACTGCGGTGATGGCAAAACTTGTGAGGACTTTGAAACTGATGTAGAAATGTGGATAAATGCCCCAAAGCTTGGGAGGAAATGAGAAACTTTGAGAAAAATGGATTTGACAAATGTGTCTGTGCCAGGAGTTAAATTAATCTGGGTTTTAAATAAGTAGAACTCTGTTGAGACTCACTGGACTATGTACAGCCGCTTCTTCACCAGGATTCAGCCCATTCAAATAAACCTGATTGTGTTTACAGAACTCTTCGAATACGAATGTGCCCCTTGCTTTCCACTTTGCTGCAGGCTGTTACATGCAGTACAAAAACACCTAACATGCTGAATCAGCTGACATCCAGGGCTGAGCAGGGTGGAGCAAATTAAATCTCTTTAGGAATCAATTAGGAATATAATGAGAAAAGTATTGGAGGTGGGGGAAAACTTCCACAGATGTCTTTGCATCAGCCCTGGTTCTTCAGTGTTGACTGAGCGACAGCTTGAAAAGGGTCCATCAGCAAGTTAATATTTTTCTGCAAATCTCTCCTTATTGTACCATACTCTCTCTCTTTTTGGGGGGCGAGGGGGGGCATAAAATAAAAATAGGGAGAGAAAAAGTCCATTTGCTTCATCCTAGAGAATATGATTTCAAATTTCAATTAAAATGAAATGAGCAGCCCGATTATCGCTATAGAGCAGGCAACTGGTGGCGGCAAAGGCCCCTTTCACTGCCATGGTAACCGGCCTTCATTGTCACAGTTACCTTGGCACTACATGTAATTGTCGGTGTGTGAGCTCAACTGATAATGCACAATCAATACCCCATAAGGAGCAAACATCGTTTTCAATCTGGGGGAACCTAAGAAAGAGAGAATGGGGTAAAGGGAAGAGACAGAGGGAGCAGGAAGACAAAGGTAACAGGAGACCAAACTTTGGAATGCCTTTGTTTAAAAAGCAGTGCTGTGCGGTCATTTGACAGGCCTCCCACAACAATTCAATGAAATGGGGGAAACAAAATAAACAAAACAAACAAATCCCACCCATTGGTTACAAAATGGCTCACTATTAAGGGGCAAAGAAAAGAAAACCCAAAGAAAGTATTTTCACCAACAATGCCAGCAATTCTCATTTAGCCTTGACCAAGGTTGTTTTCTGCTGCTCCAGAGAAGCGGACACGGAGCAATGGATCCAAACTACAAGAAAGAAGATTCCACCTAAACATTAGGAAGAACTTCCTGACAGTAAGAGCTGTTTGACAGTGGAATTTGCTGCCAAGGAGTGTGGTGGAGTCTCCTACTTTGGAGGTCTTTAAGCAGAGGCTTGACAACCATATGTCCGGAGTGCTCTGATGGTGTTTCCTGCTTGGCAGGGGGTTGGACTCGATGGCCCTTGTGGTCTCTTCCAACTCTATGATTCTATGATTCTATTCTATGATTCTAAGGCAGTCTTCCGAAAACCTGGTGCCTTCCAGATATTTGACTCCAACTCCCATCAGTCCCAACCAGCATGACCGGTGGTCAGGGATGATAGGAATTAAAGCTCAAAACATCAGGATGGTGCCAGTCTGGGCAAGAAGAGTACACTAAGCTATCCAAGTCAAATCTAGAGGGGTGTCAGCTCCCAAGTCTGCAGCAGAAGATGTCAGGAGGGGATTCACTGTCAAACTTGTGGGATGTAAAACTGCCGTCAAGTACTACATTCCTACAGTGGACATAGGGGATGTTTTGTACCACTCAGGAGAAGACTTCCTGTTACCTCCAGAGCTGGGTCAGACTTCCACTACATGGGACTTGAAGAGGGTGTGGTCTGTTGTACTAGCATGGAGGACCGCACGGCCTCCATGTTCTGATCAGTGTGAGTGTTCTCCATTTTGTATGTTGCTGTGTGTTTGGAGAAGTGACTGCTTAGTCACAGTCACTTGGGACTAACTTCTTTATGGAATAGTTTTAGTTGTTATGTAACCTAAGCCTGCCTTCAGGGTTATGTCTGTGAACCTGAATGAATCTGTGAGTAAACTACTTTTATATTAACGTTAATCAGATTCTTGTGTTTATTCTTTTTAAGAGGGATTAGAAGGGATTTTACCAGGAAGGAATCTTTAATAGTAAGACTCAGATGAGTCAGCAACAAGCTGATCACTGCGTAATTTAAAAAGGGGGATATTTGGAACTCTGCTAGAATTTGGAACTTGCTAGCGCAAGTTAGGAAGGATATCATTAAATAATATATCCTCTCCTGCCTCCCTAATCATCCCCACAAAACTCTAGTCAAAGGGTAGCCAACTTCTCCTTTTTTAAGGAAAAACTGTGTGTCTTTGCCTTCTTTCTACTCCCCTCATGTCATCATGCTCTCACTGAATATAAACTTAGAAGGGGAGAAACAGAAACAGATTTGAGAACCTGCCATCTTGCCTAAGAGAGCAATTTCAATGCATGTGATACTCAGTTGCATGTCGTTCTTTGTAATGAAAGATAGTCAGGAGATACTTCAGTCTTCAGTGGAAGACCAACAACTGGGGAGGAGGTTTTGCTTAATTACACCCAAGCTATTTTTCTGCTCAAAATCTCACTCCCAGGCTCCTTTTCTCCCCAAGAGGAGAAAAAATACAATTCCCCTGTCTCCCCCCTTGCAATATGAAATAAGCCATAGGGCATAGAGTTAAACACCTCTTCTCTACCCACCCATCTTTCACTAAAATGTAGGCTCTGACAGCTGCTTTTCATTTTTTAAAAAATAGTGGGACAAATATACATGCAACTGCACATCACAGCTTGGTCCTTTATATCACAACACCACAACTACCCCACACTGGAGACTTGTTCCGTATCTGTATTGTTGTAATTACTTTTAAAGAACAGATGAGTCATATCATAAATGACTTTAATTAAAATGTGTATTTATAACTGCTTAACATACATCAAAATACCAGGACATCCTTGACTGAGGGTAGTCAAGAATCAATTATGCCTCCATGCACTGACCCCAGAATGCACTGAAATTTATCTGCCTGTCAATCTTTCACCATTTTAGTATCATTGTCACAAGGGTACAGGTATGACCAAGACACTGCCTGCAGTCATGAAAATGTTTACTCTTGTGTAATGGATTTAATTATTGTAGCCAAACCAGGATTTTGCATAGCATCTTGCTATGGTTGTGCGATGAATCATAGAATCTTAGAGTTGGAAGGGACCCCAATGATCATTTAGTCCAAGCCCTGCAATGCAGGAATCTCAGCTAAATCATCCATGACAGATGACCATCCAACCTCTGCTTAAAAACCTCCAAGGAAGGAGAGTCCACAACCTCCTGAGGGAGACTGTTCTACTCTCCAATAGTTCTTACTGTCAGAAAGTTTTTCCGTATGTTTAGTTTGAATCTCCTTTCTTGTAACTTGAAGCCATTGGTTTGAGTCCTACATTCCAGAGCAGGAGAAAACAAACTTGCTCCATCTTCCATGTGACAACCCTTTAGATATCATATCTCCTCTCAGTCTCCTCTTTTCTAGGCTAAACATACCCAGCTCCTTCAACTGTTCCTCATAAGGCTTGGCTTCTAAACCCTACATCATCCGAGCAGCCCTCCTCTGCACACATTCCAGCTTGTCAACATCCTTTTAAAATTGTGCTGCCCAGAGCTGGACACAGTATTCCAGCTATGGTCGGACCCAGGCAGAATAGAGTGGTACTATTACTTTCCTTGATCTGGACACTATACATCTGTTGATATAGTGCCATGTATGGAACAGAAGGGTTCTGGGGGACACTGAAAAAGACTCACATTATATTCCAAGGCAGGATCAGTACTTGTAATCAGGGAAACCCAAGCAATTGGCTTTTGTAAAAGCCAATACATGCATGCCCATCCTCCATTGCACTGGAGTTATCTCATACTCAGTTAAAGGAAATGTGAGAGAATGATGGGCAGGAGGGAAATACAAGCAGTCCCCTGAGAAATACTCACATATATTGTGCTATTCATATACACCTTTCCCTGCCACAGGAAAAGGAACAAGTCCTATCTGGGGGAGCATATGCTAGATGGCAGAACTTTTGAGAAAGCTCATCATCTCCTGCCAAATTAAGCAGAGAATTTCACTATGCATCAGGTTCAGATATGTGATAAAACACTTGTATTTAGCTGCTACTGATCTGCTCGTGCATCTGTACTGGAGCCCAGAATGTGGGAAGACAGTTCTGGATGGGTTATACTCCCCTGGAGGGAGTGCAATCCCAACATTGTCAATTGAGTCTCATTGGCTAGGAATGCCTATTGTCATTTCTGGTTGGTTCACCAGCTAGAGCCCCTTTTGGACTGTGATGACTTGGCCACTGTACTCTATTGCTCTGATGACTTTCAGGTTGGATTATTACAATGCACTCCATGTGGAGCAGTCCTTGCAAACTGCTCAGAAAACTCAGATGGTTCAAAATGTAGCAGCCAGATTACTGTCTGGGGTTGCCTTTAGAACTCATGCCACCCTTGTTCTAAAACAGCTTCATTGCCTGCCAGTTCATTTCCAGTTCAAGGTGCTCCTGCTAGTGTTTGCAGCTGGAAACATCTTAGGTTGCGAATATCTGAGAGACCGCTTCCTAATTTGCAGACCTTCTTTGGTGTTAAGGTCAGCAGAGGGAGCTGTCTTGGTAGTTCTGCTACGCTCAGACATTTGGTGTGGTGGTGAAAGTGGTTGGAGACCCAAGGATTTCTCCCTGATGAGGGCTGAAAGAAACCTGGTATATGTGGATTTGTTTTTCTCTGAAGTTGGAGTGGGGAGTTATCTTTCTAAAATGAGGAATGGTGCTTCTTAAACATACGCAAAAGCTGCTCTCCTACATCCTGTTATGCTCCGCTTCTCCACTGGACTCATAAAAAGTTACCCTGTTGCAACAGCTTCCCTTTTGCTAAAGATTAGATAGATCCATCCCTTTCTTGTCAAATAGTTCTGCACAGTGAAAAGGATAACCGAGCTCCCGTTCTCTGGATTTTATATTACAAGGTTCTGGTGACAACAGAATGATTGACAATAACAGGTGCTAGATATAAACAAGAAGTATTTTTGGATAAAAACATTCTAACGCATACTACCATTAGTAGGGGAAAGGGAGAAAATCACACACACACACATTTCCGTTACAGTTTAACCAAATAATTTCAGGCTGTACATCAGAATTGGATTATCCATTATGCCAAACATGCTAAAACATTTAGCAAAGTTGCTACTTTTTAATTAAGGAATGATATGCTGAAAAATATACAGCTCTTTTCTTTTCTTTTCTTCTCTCTACCTCCTTCCCCCATTTTTTTTTACTGAATGGTGATAAGTTGAAGTCAGGTTTGAAAATAGTTTTTCCCTTTGAGGAAAAATTGCTTATTTGCACACATATGGGCTGAGCAGGGTTGTTAAGGCTGAGTTACTGAAGCAGTGCTGACCCCAAAGCAGAATCAGTGTAAGCCTCAGACTCCAAAGTATTTCATATTTTGTTGGGCGGGGGTGGGTGGGGACTAACACACTGGAAGCCAGCACAAAAGGCACAATTCTCTTTACTTTATTTTTGTTTTCCTTATAAACTGATGAGATGCTGCTGCACACTGAAGTTCATACAGATTTTTTATTATTTTTACTTGGCACTGAATCTGGGATCAGGGACTGAATTCAGGGCCTTAAGCACCATCTTTTCCAAAACCAGTTTGGAAGCAAAACCTACAAACATTTCTACATACTCAGTGGACTCACTAGATATACTAAAGTAGGTAACTTTGTAAATTAAAAGAAAAAGTGGGGAGCTCCAAAGGACTAGACATCCTCAGTTCTTTCTAGGAGCCATAAAATGTTGAATGTCGGCTGGAATAGAAAAGTTGACAGTCTAGAAATAGACACAATGGAGACAACTGAGCTGAAGTGGAGAACCTGGGGCTGAACTCCATCTCCCATCACTCCCAGTAAGCAGGGCCAATGGACAGGGATGGAGTCCAACAACATCTGGAGGGCCACAGATTACCCACTCCTGCAACAGAGAGAGAGGAGGGAAATGGATGGAGGTTGAGGTAGACAAGGAGCATATGCCATTGTTTCAGTGACATGCGCATAGACTTAGTTGTTGCAGAGTATTGGGACTTAGGAGTTGCGCCAAAGACTTTAGTGAAAAGACTGGTTTTGATACCCAGTTCCACACCAGTTTGGTGGTGTGTGTGTGTGTAAGCAAGCATTTCTTTCTCCTTCATGGTATGTTTTTAATCCACAATGTGGCAAGGGATATCCTTTGGATCTTTATGTTCCAGGAACAAAACGGAAAATACAAAGTACACCGAGTGAAGAAGTAGGCTGAGTAAATGCAACCACTCTCATTTTTGCTCTTTTGCACAATCGAACAGTAAAACAACCCTGTTTGTGTGGCATTTTTTGATATATGCATTCCAAAATCCAGAGACCCTCGCCTGTAATGAGCTCTGTGTGATACACTGCTGAAATCAATGGGTTTCTGATAGGCTTCTCAGCGGGGAGATCATTGCAGGACTGGTCTACTTCAAGTCAGCAGGGAACTTCCAACAGGGGGGAGGAGGGGAAGCATCGTGCCATTTTGCCTTTGGGGAATTTTACAACCCTAAATAAAAATGTTGCTAAAGAAAGAGGAATTTCTTGAGCTGACATTTACGCTCCCTGAACAACTTTCTGATGGAAAGAATACAGGAATTAGTGTAGATGTTCATTTACTGCTATGCTGATGGGCTCAAATCTCATTGTGTCAAATATACTTGGTTAGTGCTTAGTTTGGGTGGCCATTTTCTCTTGTAGTTGCTTAATTCCATGACAAGGTGGAAACTCACCGAACCTGTGCAAAGGCGGTAGAACAGGCATGGGGAAGCTGTGGCTCTCCAGATGTTGATGGACTCAAACTCCCTCTGTCCTAGCCAGCACAACCTCAGAGATAACGAAAGTCCAACATCATCTGAACCTCCAACCAGGATTTACCATAAACCCCCAGAATGGGCTGGTTCTTCTTGCTTTATTCAGTTATTTGTAGCAGAGCACAAACTAAGATTCTGGCTTTCTGGTAACAGTCTGCTTTCTTAAAATGATCTGTGATTAGCTGAACTGTGTTGGAACGGGCTGTGTATGAAAGATAGATATATGCCCTCAAGTTACCCTTGCATGAGGTCCATATACCCTTCTCAATGACCACCCAACCAGTTTATCATTAATTTGGCAACTTGTTCACAATGGAGGGGAAAGTGATTTTAAGTCAAAGTTACAGCTCAAGCTGTTTGGAAACAGGACTCCAAGTGAGCCATTACGAAGAAGCTGTTTGATGAACCTTGCATAATGGCTTAAAGAGCAGCTTGCAAATTGCCACTCCGTTCTTGTCACCGTCTATTACTATCAGAATGGAGAAGTGGTAGAACTGTTCTGTATTATCATGATGGAGGAGGTCCTTTCCAGGGTCTGGGGGTCAAATACTAATGAATAAAGGACAAATGAGGGCAGCTATGGGAACCACTGAGACGATGTGTCATCTAACTGATGCTGGTGCAACATATGTATGACAAGAGGTCAGATATGCCAAGCCTGAATAGGTAAAAGTTTGGTGGACCTAGAACCATTACATAAATATGAACTGAAGCACAGACTGGGTACTTCAGTCCCATTTCTAAGGTAAACCATACTTTATATTTTTGGTAACAGCCCACTTTGTATTGGTTAGAGTATTGGATTGAGGCCAGGGAGACCCAGATTCATATCCCCACTCGGGCATGAAGCTCACCTCTTGATCATGGTCTAGTCATTATTATTTTTATCCTAACCCACCTAACAGGGTTGTTGTGGGGATAAAATTGGAATGGAGAGAACATACGTGCCACCTTCAGGTCCTTGGAGGAACTTGTTTCTCCTGCTCTGAGGTTTAGGACCCAAAGCAATAGATTCAAGTTACAAGAAAGGAGATTCAGACTAAACATCAAGAAGACATTTCTTACAGTAACAGCTGTTTGATAGTGGAACACACTTAACCAAGAGGTGGTGGACTCTTCTTCCTTGGAGGTTTTGTAGCAGAGGTTGTATGGTCATTTGTCATGTATGCTCTAGGTAAGATTCCTGAATTGCAGGGCGTTCAACCAGATGTCCCTCGAGATCCCTTCCAACTCTACAATTCTATTATTCTAGGTGGGATATAACATAAATAAGTATATTGATTTATATTTTTATCTCTCTGTTTGGTAACTCCAGTGTCTTGGCAAACTTCCAATTTGATAATTTGCTTCCTATTTACCTGAATCCCTCCTTGCTGTTTCAATTTGATACTGCATTCTCCCATAAGCAAGAGAAGCATTGTCATTCCATCTTTCACGCCAGAGGTGTCAGCTCTACTGAACAGAAAGAACATGATGTGTCTTTTGTTGTTCAAAAACAGCTCAGCTGATTCCCCCATCACCTATACAAGTTTCTTTAGAACATATGGGAATCCGTGGGAGGGAAGATGTTTCAAGTCAGCAGGACATAAGTGTTCAAACTGGAATCAGGCCCAAATTTAGGTTGCTTTACTATTTTGGCTGTTGCAGAAAGTGGCCTAATATCTTTTTCAATGCACAAGCAGTGAGCTTTGTGCTTGATCCAGTGGTGTAGTACAGGTAGACTTTTATTTCAGAGCAGGAGTGAAGATGTCATCTGCCAAAGTTCCAGGGTAGCTGACAGATCTTCTTTGCTCTGGCAAGTGATACATACCCTCCAACATTTCTCCAATGAAAATAGGAAATTCCATAATGATAATTTTACTATTTATATCCCACACATCTTAATGGGTTGCCCCAGCCACTCTGAGCAGTTTCCAACATATAAAAAAATTAAAAAAATTAAACATTAAAAAAACCTTTCCTAAACAGGATTGCCTTCAGGCGGCTTGGGGTCAGATACTCCATACCTTCCAAAATTTCTCCAATGAAAATCGGGACATCCTAAGGAAAATTCTACAAGGCAGGCTTAAGAAGTATGTGGACCGAGAACTCCCAGAAGTGCAAGCTGGATTTCGAAGGGGCAGAGGAACCAGAGACCAAATTGCAAACATGCGTTGGATTATGGAGAAAGCTAGAGAGTTCCAGAAAGACATCTACTTCGGCTTCATTGACTATGCAAAAGCCTTTGACTGCATCGACCACAGCAAACTATGGCAAGTTCTTAAAGAAATGGGAGTGCCTGATCACCTCATCTGTCTCCTGAGAAATCTCTATGTGGGACAAGAAGCTACAGTTAGAACTGGATATGGAACAACTGATTGGTTCAAAATTGGGAAAGGAGTACGGCAAGGCTGTATATTGTCTCCCTGCTTATTTAACTTATATGCAGAATTTATCATGCGAAAGGCTGGGCTGAATGAATCCCAAGCCGGAATTAAGATCGCCGGAAGAAATATCAACAACCTCAGATATGCAGATGACACAACCTTGATGGCAGAAAGTGAGGAGGAATTAAAGAACCTTTTAATGAGGGTGAAAGAGGAGAGCGCAAAATATGGTCTGAAGCTCAACATCAAAAAAACAAAGATCATGACCACTGGTCCCATCACCTCCTGGCAAATAGAAGGGGAAGAAATGGAGGCAGTGAGAGATTTTACTTTCTTGGGCTCCATGATCACTGTAGATGGTGACAGCAGTCACGAAATTAAAAGACGCCTGCTCCTTGGGAGAAAGGCGATGGCAAACCTAGACAGCATATTAAAAAGCAGAGACATCACCTTGCCAACAAAGGTCCGTATAGTAAAAGCCATGGTTTTCCCAGTAGTGCTGTATGGAAGTGAGAGCTGGACCATAAAGAAGGCTGATCGCCGAAGAATTGATGCTTTTGAATTATGGTGCTGGAGGAGACTCTTGAGAGTCCCATGGACTGCAAGAAGATCAAACCTCTCCATTCTTAAGGAAATCAGCCCTGGGTGCTCACTGGAAGGGCAGATCGTGAAGCTGAGGCTCCAATACTTTGGCCACCTCATGAGAAGAGAAGACTCCCTGGAAAAGACCCTGATGTTGGGAAAGATGGAGGGCACAAGGAGAAGGGGACGACAGAGGACGAGATGGTGGGACAGTGTTCTTGAAGCGACAAACATGAGTCTGACCGAGCTGCGGGAGGCAGTGGAGTACAGGGGTGCCTGGCGTGCTCTGGTCCATGGGGTCATGAAGAGTCGGACACGACTAAACAACAACAAGGAAAAGTGGGACATTCTGGGATCAAATCCGAAACTGGGACGGATTCTCTAAATCAGGGAGGGCCCTGGAAAATAGGTACACTTGGAAGGTCTGAGTGATAATGAGCCTCTCAAGTTCATTTGTGACAGATTAGCATAGGGGAAGTAAGTGAATGAGAGTAATGACCAAGTTGAGGATGGATATTTCTTTTCTTCCGTTCCTAGTTTACATTAGCAGTTTACATGACAATGGTTATTCACAAGATTGATTGCATTTCTAATTGAAAAGCCAAATGCTGCATTTCAGCAGGCTGAACATCTTTTATTAAAGCTCAGTGTGTTTTACATGCTGAATGTTTGCAGGCGCAAATAAGCACCCCTGAGCCCACTGGAGCTTACTCCCAGCAAAATATACAGAACTGCAGTCATGTTATTTCTAATACACTTGATATTATGCTATTGACTGCTGCTGCTGCTATATGTGTGTCTGCATTTTTGGATTCCCTTTGAGGGCATGGCTATGGGGGTTACCATGAGGAGCTTCTGCACTTTGAAATTTACCACTCTGCCACTGGATTCATCCATACAGTCAACAGTTCTCTACCCACATTAGGGCAAAGGGTCAGTACCAGCTGTTAAGGAAAGTAGCATCTGTTCAATCATTTTGATCACTTTCCTGGCATTTTCTACGATGATGCCCATATGGGCACTGACAAGAACTTATGTCCAAGTTCTGTTGAGAGCACAGTGCAGAGATATCAGTGCAGGCGGCTTGCTGGCTTCTTTTGTTTCTTCGAAAGATGCTCGAATGCAGCCTTTGCTAACCTGGTGAAGAAGCCTCTGGAGGGCATCGGGTTGACAAAGGCTGCTCTAACTGACATTTCTTCTGTGGCACTGCTGTGTCCTGGAAATCATCCAAACCCATAATCCTACAGGGCACAAAGCTACAAAAGCTCACAAACCGCAAGCACAATTTTTTCCTGTGAAATTTGGCACTATACATTCAGGACAGCTTAATTATTATATTTTCGTTGCCCCTCTTTAGCGTTCAACATTCAGCTTTTCAGTGCGAATATTAGCAAACCAGATGCACATTAGCAAAAAAATAAAGGGGAAGTTAAATCTCCCCAAACCTTCTTTTTTTCTGGACAGGAAGGGGGGAAATTCCCACCATTCAGCCTATTTGTATGTGTGTGAAATGCAAAAACAACCCTCCCACAGGGAGCCTGTAGATTAGGGTGTGGAAAGAGGAGGGGGCTGAAGAGATTAGGAAGGACCTGTTAGGTTATTCTGATGCTGATAGTGGTGATTGCATTGGGGAAGGAAGGGGTAGAGAGATGGTAGAAGCTATTGTTCTGGCTCATCGGTGGAATGAATACTGCAGTGCCTTTAAGCAGCAAGAGGAAATAAATAAATAACAGCATTAGCTAAGCAGATCCCCACATCTTGAGAGCTTATTTATTTCCTCTGAGGGCTGGTAAACGTTCCCAGTGACATGCTTTCTAATTTTAAAGAAACGCTCTCACTTCGCACTTACGAGAAACCTGGTGTTGGGGAGTGAGTGGGTAGGGGCTGCTTAAGTGTGATTCACACCTTGGATTCATTTAAAGGCTCATGCATATTCAGGAAGACTTAAGTGCAGGCTCTGGGGTAGTGTGACAGAAGAAGGGTTATGTGGGACAAACTAATTAAAGAAGAGAACTGCCGATTGCCTTTTCTGGACTGGCTGGATGCCCTGCTCAAGTGTTGGCTATCGTGACTGCACTGCAGAGGCACTTGGCTGGAGGACCAGTTGTGTCTTGCATAAAGAGGTCAATGTGGCATGAAAATGCTTCTGTGGGGCTGCTCACTCCGCTCTAGGAGACAACATTTCTAGTCACTGTGTGCCTCACCCAGTTGTATAACCTATATTTACATTCCAGCTGCCAATTGGCTTGGGTACATTCAACACGATTGGACATTTTCATGTGGTAACAGAAGACCGCCCCCCCCCCGCTTCTTTCACAACACTAAGCTTCTTGGGAGCTGTGTGGGAGAGAAACATCTTGCCCAGTGCCCTCTCATATAGCTCAGTGGTGTTTGTGTTTGAGAGAGTGTGTAAAAATTTGAAGCAGTACATTTCCCTGCATGGGACACTGCCATACAGATATGGTTTGGGGAATGTCCTCCATTGAAGTCCATATTCTATGGCCTGGCCCACAGCCACAATGCAGAAAGACCAGTGGACCTTCCTCAGTATTGAAAAGACCCAGGGCACAGGCTCCTGGCACAAATTTGGATAAATGTTGCATGTGCTAATTTATAAGAACATAAGAAGAGCCTGCTAGATCAAACCAGTGGTCCATCTAGCCCTGTATCCTCTTCTCCCATTGGCCAGCCAGATGCCTGTGGGAAGTCTGCAAGCAGGAACTGACTGCAACAGCATCCTTCAGTTTCCAGAAACTGGTACCCAGAACAGTGGAGCTAGAACATAGCCATCAGGGTTAGTAGCCACTGACAAGCACCTCAATGAATTTGTCTAATCCTCTGGTAAAGCCATCTAAGTTGGTCACCATCACTGCCTTTTGTGGGAGTGAATTGCTATCTATCTGCTATCTATGTATAAGTTAACATATGCAACATTTAACTATCTGCTTCATGATGAAGCATGTGCTTTTGTCATGAATCTTCCAACATACAGCTTTATTGGAGTTCTATTTTTATGAGATAAGTAGAAAAAACATTTCTCTATCTGCTTTCTCCTTGCTATGCAATAATTTGTATACACCTCTGTTATGTCACCTCTTTCTCGCCTTTTCTCTCAACCAAAAAGCTCCAAATGTTGTAAGCTTTCCTCATAGGGAACACAAATTATAGACACAAATGGACCTCTGGGAGCAAAAGCGATGTGTGGCTGAGACCTCAGCAGCACTCTGCTTTCCATGTCATGCTAGCCAGCCCTGTAAGCAAAGAAAAAAGGGGGAGACAGAAGGGGCAAAGGATATAGGGCCCAGTTGCAAAAGACTTGGGGCTCAGTCCACTTGGGCTCCTCCCTAACAAAGCCCCTGGAGGAATGTGAAAATTCCTCCACTGGAAGTTTTTAAGGACATGGTCAATCCTTAGCAGTCACAGGCATATCCTTCAGAAGGACTTCCTCTTTTGTTAGTACCTGTCCCAATTTTTTCACCAGGTGTCCAGGATTCTCATGATGTGCAAGGAACACTTTGCTCTTTATGTTTCATGAGATTACCAATTTGGGAAGTGGCTCTAAGGGTGCCTGTGTAGGACCTTGGAAAGAGGAAAACTGCCTGGTTTCTCCTCTGACTGCTTGTGGGAGTTCAGGAACAGTTAGACATTGCAGTATATAAGAAAGAGTTCTTGGAAGCAAGAATATGGCTCTTCATAAGGTAAAGGTAAAGGTACCCCTGCCCGAACGGGCCAGTCTTGACAGACTCTGGGGTTTGTGCGCCCATCTCACATCTAGAGGCCGGGGGCCAGCGCTGTCCGGAGACACTTCCGGGTCACGTGGCCAGCGTGACAACGCTGCTCTGGCGAGCCAGAGCCGCACACGGAACGCCGTTTACCTTCCCGCTGGTAAGCGGTACCTATTTATCTACTTGCACCCGGGGGTGCTTTCGAACTGCTAGGTTGGCAGGCGCTGGGACCGAGCAGCGGGAGCGCACCCCGCCGCGGGGATTCGAACCGCCGACCTTTCGATCGGCAAGCCCTAGGCACTGAGGCTTTAGCCCACAGCGCCACCCGCGTCCCGATGGCTCTTCATAGGTCCCCCCTTTTTTGCCACCTAACATGACTCTGTCATTGCTCTGAAATTACTCAAGCAGCCCACGACCAAGAGAGTCATCTAACTCAGCTCTCCTCCAAACCCGCCTTAGGTTAAGAAATAGGAAAAAGATTCTGTCTGAATCTTTGTAGAACATTGTAATTTTGCCTTCTGAAGTTTTCAAGCACAGCTGAAGAAGGAGAGGCGGGAGGCAGGAAGGGACTGGTGTACAATGTAGACATACATACACATGAACACCACTGTAATTAAATGTAATTTCAGAAGCATTTACCTGCATTTCAATGTCTGACAAGTTTTTATTTGCAACTCCTGCAAAAGCTCCAGCATAACAGACTGTTCTTGGGAGATGTTTGTGTGTGTTGCTAAGCGGGGAAAAGCAAGAAAAGAGACATCCATTGACTTAATTGCTCTGATCAGAGAATCTTGTGGTGGGATCTAGGCAACTTAACACTTGTCCGGAAGATTGTAAGACACATCAACAAACATGGAAGGAAAAGCTCTTGGGTATTTGGGTTCATTGTTTTTCTATTTCAACTGCATCAGTGTGATAATAGGCCCTGAATAGAATAACCAGCCATCCAAAGCCAACCCCCAAACTGTGCAAAGGCCCTCCCATACCTCTCTATATTGTATTTGTCACGGTCTGTTTTTCTCTGTACAATGCAAAGTGCTGTGAAATGTAATAAAGCCATGGCAGAACCAGATATATTTTTTTGGTTTTGAAAAAGGAAGCAAAGGGTGTTTCAGATATAAAGTTTAAACGATGGGTGGTAATGTTTGGGGAGGAAATGAGGAACAGTTATAAAGCACCAACAAAATACTGAAAGATGTAAACACAGGGAACCTAAGGTTGGCCTGATCCTGAGGCAGGATGGCAGAGCAGGCCCATCCATGAAGCTGGGTGGGGTGGCTTTCTCAGGCAGAATCCCTCATTCCACCACCCAGCTCTGCCACTAGTCTCCCTGGCCTCCCGGGGCAGGAAGGGACTGGTAGCAAAGCTCTAAAGAACATCTCTCCTCCTGCAGAGCTGGTGAGAGGGGAGATGTTCTGCTACCCAGCTTTGCCACCAGGGGCACAGCTTTGCACCAGCTTCCCCTGAAGGGAGGAGCCAATGCAAATCCTGCTGTTAGGTGGGAGGGGAAACCAGGAAGGATCTCACACACTCCCTGTCCAGCATTGAAGACTTCTTACAGAATTTACACCACTATTGCGGGAGCAGCAGTGGGATGTTTCACTTCAGGTGCCAACACGTCTTAGGTCACCCTAGCAGGTAAGAGATCCCCTTATTGTACAGATGGGGTCCAAAACAGTGGCTTGGTGGTAAACTGTTAAGTGCAGGAGCTGATGCTTGACAGCTTCATAGGCACACCCCCAGGAAGAATCGAAATGGAAGACAGCATTGTTGAAACACACGTACATACCCCACAAATACCAAAGTATAATACACTCCTTATAAGGGATTCCTATGTCTAGTTGACTAGGATAATATGACTGCAAGCCTATGCATAGTTACCTGAGAGTAAGCTCCCCTGAACTCAGTGGTGCTTACTTCTGATTACTTCCGAGGATGTGGACAGGCTGCTTGGACGCATGAAAACAACCACCTGTCTCCTTGATCCTTGCCCATCCTGGCTAATAAAAGCAAGCCGGGAAGGGCTGGGCGATGGGCTCTGCGGGGTGGTGAATGCTTCCCTCTGTGAGGGAACATTCCCAGATCCGCTGAAAGAGGCGGTCATTAAACCGCTTCTTAAAAAACCATCTTTAGACCCGGCCAGTATGGCCAACTATCGCCCAGTCTCAAATCTTCCATTCTTGGGCAAGGTGATTGAGCGTGTGGTTGCTGAACAACTCCAGGCACGCCTGGAGGACGCGGACCATTTGGATCCCTTCCAATCAGGGTTCAGGCCTCATCATGGGACTGAAACTGCCTTGGTCGCACTGGTTGATGATCTCCGGCGAGCTAGGGACAAAGGTGAGAGTTGTTTCCTAGTTCTGCTGGATCTCTCAGCGGCCTTTGATACAATCGACCATAACATCCTTCTGGACCGTCTAGAGGGGTTGGGAGCTGGGGGCACTGTTATACAGTGGTTTCGCTCCTTCCTCCTGGGCCGTGTTCAGAAAGTGGTGGTGGGGGATGAGTGTTCAGACCCTTGGGCCCTCACTTGTGGGGTGCCTCAGGGTTCCGTCCTCTCCCCCATGCTTTTTAACATCAATATGAAGCCGCTGGGAGAGATCATCAGGGGGTTTGGACTGGGTGTCCATCAATATGCAGATGATACCCAGCTCTACCTTTCTTTCAAATCAGAACCAGTGAAGGCGGTGAAGGTCCTGTGTGAGTGCCTGGAGGCGGTTGGAGGATGGATGGTGGCTAATGGATTGAAGTTGAATCCTGACAAGACAGAAGTACTGTTTTTGGGGGACAGGGGGCGGGCTGGTGTGGAGGACTCCCTGGTCCTGAATAGGGTAACTGTGCCCCTGAAGGACCAGGTGCGTAGCCTGGGAGTCATTTTGGACTCACAGCTGTCCATGGAGGCGCAGGTCAATTCTGTATCCAGGGCAGCTGTCTACCAACTCCACCTGGTACGCAGGCTGAGACCCTACCTGCCCGCGGACTGTCTGGCCAGAGTGGTGCATGCTCTAGTTATCTCCCGCTTGGACTACTGCAACGCGCTCTACGTGGGGCTACCTTTGAAGGTGACTCGGAAACTACAGCTAATCCAGAATGCGGCAGCTAGACTGGTGACTGGGGGCGGCCGCCGAGACCACATAACACCGGTCTTGAAAGACCTACATTGGCTCCCAGTACGTTTCCGAGCACAATTCAAAGTGTTGGTGCTGACCTTTAAAGCCCTAAACGGCTTCGGCCCAGTATACCTGAAGGAGCGTCTCCACCCCCATCGTTCTGCCCGGTCACTGAGGTCCAGCGCCGAGGGCCTTCTGGCGGTTCCCTCATTACGAGAAGCGAAGCTACAGGGAACCAGGCAGAGGGCCTTTTCGGTGGTGGCGCCCGCCCTGTGGAATGCCCTCCCATTGGATGTCAAGGTGATGGACAACTACCTGACATTCAGAAGACATCTTAAGGCGGCCCTATTCAGGGAAGCTTTTAATGTATGATATTTTAGTGTTTTTTGGTTTCTGTGGAAGCCGCCCAGAGTGGCTGGGGAAACCCAGCCAGATGGGCGGGGTACAAATAATAAATTATTATTATTATTATTATTATTATTATTATTATTATTAGGGATGGACAAATCCGTTCATCACTCAGTTTCTCATTTTTCCAGTCTTGTTCAGTTCTCATGAGTTTGAGGGCTTATCCACACCTTTCCCTTGCTCTTTCCAGGCATGGTCCACACTTTAAAGCTCTGTGTCCAAGTAGCTACCCCACTTCTTTTTTCTCCCCACCCCTTTTTTTTTTGCTTTGGAGTTTTCCCCATGAAAACCTGCTCTACAAAGCTGAACTGGAGCAAACAGAAATCCATGAAAATCCTGAATTGACATTTGCTCTGATTGAGCAATGATGAGCAGGTTTTGTGCACATTTTTTTTACACATTACTTGTCCAGAGAATTGCATCACAAAATTTAGAAAGGTGCAATATATTTAAGGACATATATGTTCGGGTTCACGAAGAGTCGGACACGACTAAACGACTAAACAACAACAACATGTTCGGGTTCACTTATTATTTCAGGCAGTGAAGTAGGTAGAATTAAATTAACATGGAAATATCTTCCCCAGTACGTCTTTCTATCTGCATAGATTCAGGTCTTAAAACACACTGAGCCTTAGGCGTGTTGGATTTTAGGCTACAGGGAATTAAAATGCTTCCTTATAAAACTGTATATAGTGTGTGTGTACACACACACACACACACACACACTCTGTCGGACATGTGTTCACATTTGTGTAAGGCCTCCCTGAACCAACTACCATATTAGAGAAACTATCAATGCAATCTTTTAGCACAAGCCCTGACAACTATGGGCAATAATCACATCAACTCTGATCAGAGCAATTAATTGCCAGAAACCAACAACCTAGTGTAAACCTTTAAAGGATGTGCTCTGCTCTTTCCTTGACAAGCCTAGCAATTAAGTTGCACTCCTTGACCTAAAGGAGTCATTCTCAGTCACAGCAGGGGATGAAGTACATCAGATTATGACAACCTGGGTTGGATCTCAAACGGCACTGTATAAATGTGGCACTAAGCATCCCACCTTTGACCTGGTACTCACGGGTAATGGAACAGCAAAACTTATTTTTTAAAAAACAAAACACCAACACAAATCTTATCCCCCCCTCCCCCATGGCTTATACCTATATTCAATTAAAAAGCTCCCATGAATGATCTATTTGCTGAAACGCTAAGAGTTTGGACAAGGGAACTCATTTGTCATTCAGCTTCCATGACCAAAGAAACCTACCTGAACTGTGGTATTGCATGAGAGCCCTCCTCTAATGTCCTATTGTATTTATAGCTGTCTCATGCCAGTTCTTAAAAGCACAAGATGCAGCCAGAAATATGTGGATGGCTGTGTGTGTTTGCATACACTGTTGAGTAGGCAACAGCCTTGCTTTGGGCATGAAGCTATGGCGCTGTGCCCCCTGCCCAAGTTTACAACCTCGAAGCCTATATCCATGCAGTGTTTATTATTTAGCGGATAGGATGCACTCATGCAATCCATCTGAGCTTCACCATCTATATGTACTCAGACTGTGAGCCCATGCAGACCCACATCCTGCCATATGGCTAACATATGGCCACTGTAGAACCATTGCACGCAGGCAACCTGCATGGCTGGCTTTGTTTATCAGCAAAGGCATGTCCCCAGGATACCTTCCTCCTCCTTGAATACTTTATTCCCTCCTTATTGTGGGTTAAAGCATTGAACCAAGAGCTTGGGAAGCTGCTAGGTAGACATGCTCTGGTGCTCTGCACACATCTGCTTCTTGGCATAAAGTTTGTGTGCGTGTTTTTACAATAGGCAAATAAATGAATATTGTATTGGAAAGACTGGAGGTTCAATGTGAAACTCCAACTCCGTTCATCTCATACTGGCAACCAGCAGGGTTTATATTGCACAGAGCCCAAGTTGAAGGAGAATGTCAGTTTACACAGAAAGCAATACTTGATCAATTTCCCAGCGATATGGGAAGTCTCAAATACGTAATTTACCTGGGGATTCAATATAACTAATTTATTTGAAATGGAACATCAGCAAAAGAGTTTGATGATCTCTACTGTGTGATAAACCAATTTTTGCAAAGCATTTCCCCCTAATATAATGCACTTTTTGTGTGATTTTCATTAATATATGTTTTTATCCATAGTTTACCCTAGCCTATACACTGGAGAACTTCCTTGCAACTTTCAAAGGATGGCTGTGTTTCATATATCGTTTCAGAAAGTCCGAATTAGGTAGGATCACCTGTAAATGTGAACTGAATCATATCTCTCCCCCACCCCTAACTGTGACTGCAATTGTTTGGCCTGCTTCCCATAACAATCTTAAACCACCTCTGAACTCACCGAGGTAAATTTTCCGAACAGCCTTTTTTGGAACAGGATTGATCTTATATTTAAAAAATTGGGGGTGGGGTGGGGGCAGAAGAAAGGTGCAAATTGAATTTGGGAAGGACTGGCCAATGCAGCTGCAGCTGTGGAAGCCTAGCATCTCTGATGCTACAAAAGTAATGCGCACTCCCTCTCTAGTTCTCAGTTTGGAACTGAAACATCCATTTGTAAATCATTTTTAATTGTCATGTTAAAGAGTGCAGAGTGCAGCAATCAAAGTGCTCGTGGCAACGGAGGGCTGACACAGCCATCAGGCATGGATCAGCAGTCAGGATAATAGGAGGGAAAGATGATGCAGGGTTATATAAGCAAGCACAGGCAGATGAGCGTGGAGAGAGGAAAGATGGTGGGAGAAAAAAATGGCCCCTTCCTTCTAGGAAGCAAGAAATTCTATGACCAGCCCATGCAACTGAGCACGCAGAAGGGATTAAAGTTATGTGTAGCCTTGTTGCAAGGCAGAGATGTGGAACCCTTTTTACTTCGAGGGCCCCATCCCCTTATGGTGAAGCTTCTGAGGGCCACATGTTAGAGGTGGGTGTAGCCAGAGGCAAAAGAAGGGAGAACAGAGGCCTTGAAGTTTTTCACCCAACATTAGCACCTGCACAGCAGTCTGAAGAGGAACAAGGGTCACTGGTCATCCCCACTATGGTGACATATATTAGGCGGAAACCAACTACGGTATCTTATTCAGTCACCACAAGGATTTGGGCTTGTGCAGTGGAACTTCCTCCCCTCTCCCTCGCCATGGGCACTCCACACACCCCAAAATCACCTGAGGATTGGGGGTGGGGGTGGGAAACAGAATAGGTTTAGGGGGAGTGTGGTGGGACAAGAGGGGGAAGGAGTTCCATCGTGCAAATATTTGCACTGACAGAACATATTAATCAGATAAAGCCTGATGTATTTATATTTAAATTAATATATTTATGTCTATAATTGCATCTAGACATATAAATTAGCACACACAGGTCATATGCAGTTCAGGGCCCTGTTTTGTCCCTTCCTTCCATGGGCATAGCCAGGATTTTTGTTGCGGGAGGCAGGGCTTTTGTTAGTGGGGGCAGACCGACGTGATGTGTGATGTCAATACGCAAGCAAAAATACATGGATTCCACAGGAAACCTGCACCTACACACTCCTCAAGGCTGACAGAAACAGCTGTAAGCAGGTTCTGCATCCAATGGTCCTAACTAAAAAATATACAAGTGTGTACATGAATGCATACACAAGTACACATTATTATTAAAGCACATACTGGGGTTGATTAAAACCTAACAAAAAAACTATCCAGCTAGAATAAGAGAAGCCCATTTGTTCATGTTAACATATATTTCTGGGCTGCATTGGCCTGATATTTCAGCAGGGGTGGGTGGTGGGTGGTTTGGGATTTATGCTACAGAGGAGTGGGGGGTGGGAAACTGTAGTTCTCCCGTTTGCAGTTTTCCTCAGTTCATTAAATGAAAGAAATTGATTTGGTGAAGCTAATTTTGTAATTAAAAAGCTTATCATGGCTTTCTGTAATGAGCTAAACAAACAGGCAGTAATTCAGTGACAATATTTACACACCACACATCAGGGGATGTTTGTTTAGAAGATTAAATAATAGGCGAGAAAGGGGGTTAGGGAAGAAAGATAGGGATGGAGAGGGAAGAAGAAGCCTCTCCCTCCTCAGACGAAGTTCTTTGGTTGAGCAGACCTTACTCATCCCATGCCGCGGATGGAAAAGAAGCAAAACTTTGCCCTGTGCTTCTGTGAAATATTTGCAAGGAAGTCAGGGGAGTTCAACTTGAAAAAGGGTCACACACTTTTATGAGTCCACTCATAACACTGCAAGTTGAGGCATTTGCCAAAGGCTTCCAGGCATGCCCAGCGCCTTCTACTGCTCTGCTCCTACTCAACAAACTTATATTAGAAAGCGGGTATAGAAAAGTTTGAGGCCCTGATGGATCTGCCAAGGACCTTCTCCCTAGCAAAAAATGATGCGGTGGTCTCAACTTCATCCCTGGCCCATACTCCGCTGCAGCCTCTGGAGAAGTGGTGGTGACCACTGCTTGCTTCCTCCCTCTCCCCAGGCAAAGTAACTGGATCCTCCAGGAAGGGGAGGCAGCAATGGCTCACACCCACAGCTCTGAGGTGAGCAGGCCCCTGCTTATACCAAATCTGCATTGAAGGGGGGTGCTTGCTTTTTGAGCATCCTTAAATTGGCATCTCTTAAACCAGTGAATTTGGGCAAGTGTGGTAGTGAAGACACTGCAGTCTAAAGAATGAGACACAATAAGTTATTGATATTGTAGGCCGCTTTGAGAACGTACTGCACCAATCTCTCCCCTTCACACACACACACACACACACACACACACACACACACTCCAAAGGATCCCATTGCCATGATTTTTCAGAAAGAGCATAAACTTCACAGAGCAACACAACAAAAAGGAGTGGAGACCAAGAACGGGCATGGGAATCCTATTGTTTCATGGAACTTTCCATTGCCACTAAGGTATCATCCTTAATTATTTCATTTCTCTTATTTAAGGAGAAGCAAATAAAGTAACATCACCTCAGCCAAAGGGGAAACAGTAGAAAGAATGACAGTGCCATTCTGCCTTATGAAACTGGCTGCACAGTAGGATTATATATTTTATATATATAACCCAAAAGATTGACAAGATTTTTAGCCTCTTGAGAGGCGCAGAACGAATACTTGGAAATATAACTGTTTCCCAATGCAAAATAAGAGAAAGAATATGGTAGGAGTTTCCAAGGAGTTTCCAAAGGGACACGGGGTCTCTTCCCACATACTTTGACAGGGTGGGAACTGATGTAGCTATTTGTTCTTCCCACAAGGTTCTATAAGATTAGAAGCTCTGGGTCACATGATCTAGAGCAACACTAGCAAGAGAAGAGCATAGCAATGGACAAAACGGCCTGTTTCTGTTCCATTCTAGTTTTGCATGCACTCAGTCACAGATCCACCTATCCCATTAGCTTTCCTGAAACTTACAATTGTACACATTTTGTACACCATTGTCTCCAAAAGTATGCATTTTTGTATGCGTTAATGTATGTCCCTCAAAATATGTATTTTGTGCACATTTTCCCTTGTAAAATATGCATTTTTGTGCACGTGAAAAAATTGTATTCTTTTTCAACATAATTCCCTCCACAAAATATGTTGTTTTGTATGCATCTTATCATAAAACACACTTGTATTCAGTGAAAAATGCAAGTTTTATTTTTTATTTTTTCTAAAAAAACTTGTATTTTTTCTAGTAAAGTGCCCTAAGCTCTACAGGTATATGGCAGTATATAAATTCAATAAGTAATAGACAACAATGGTGGAGAATTGTATCAGAAAACTCTGAGAGCAAGTTTCAGCCCAGTCCTAGTTTTTTTAAAATGGAATGTTTTCTTCTGGATGAAACAAAACTCCTTAGTTGTGTGTTATGCAACTTACATTAGCAAAAGCTGGTCCTTCATTCTGTGAAGAAGTAGTGACATTAACATTAGAGGAAGAAAATAAGCTTTGTGAATAGGAGGGGAGCAGAAGAATGTCGGGCATCAAAGAGACGGTGTATATCTCTCCGCCACTGACAAATCCCTTTTTAACAGCGTGGGTGATGGGTGTGTTGTGGCAAATGGAGATGGGATGGGAGCAGCGCAGCCACGGCATTTTTCTAAAAAGTGTTTACCATCCGGCAGGATGCATCAGCTCCTGCCTGCAACATGGGGATGATCTGAATATCAATTTGAGCTCTTATTTTTCTCAAGTTAAAAGCACTAAATTGCAGGAACCACGTGGGTATGATTCCCATTCTGCTCCAGGTACCTAAGAGCTGGGGTAATTTTGTCGTGAGTCACATTATAAAATAGAACAAATGAAGTTATCGCTCCCACTTAACTTGAATACATGCAACGAGCAAATATTCTCTCATCTTTACTTGGGCTTCATACAGGGCCATCCAAACACGTCCCCCAGCACTTGGGAATAGTGCAGAGTCAAGAGGGGAAATTTGTCACATACAGGGGTACCTCGGGTTAAGTACTTAATTTGTTCCGGAGTTCCGTACTTAACCTGAAACTGTTCTTAACCTGAAGCACCACTTTAGCTAATGGGGCCTTCTGCTGCTGTTGCACCGCCGGAGCACGATTTCTGTTCTCATCCTGAAGCAAAGTTCTTAACCCGAGGTAATATTTCTGGGTTAGCGGAGTCTGTAACCTGAAGCGTATGTAATGTGAAGTGTATGTAACCCGAGGTACCACTGGACAGTGGTCAGGGGTGGAGGAAGGCAGGTGCGGTGGGTGCAGGCTGCCCCGGGTGTCACCACTGAGGGGGGTTGACAAAATGCCGGAAGGCATTCAACGTGGGGCCTGCAGCCCGTGGTGCGCCCTGCCCATTTGGGCTTCCTCTGCCACTGATGATGGTCTGTTTGTTTTTCCAGGGGGCACTCAAGGGTACACAGTACCAGCATCTCTTTTTTTGTTGTTAAAAATGTGGTGCTTACTGTAACAACTTCATGGTGAGTACCGGCACCTATTTTTCTAGAAGCAAATCGCTGGTTGTATGCTTTTTCACAAACACAACAGTCCTCATGAAGCACAACACCTTTTGCAAAAGGGTGTAAAAAGGTTTGCAAGGGGGTAGGTATCTGGTATCCTCTTCCCATTACAAAAGCCCTCACCCCATCCACCAGCATGTTGACTGAGAGGAGATATGATAGCCATTTCAAATATCTCAAGGGCTGTCACGTGAAAAAGGGAAAAGGCTTACTTTTGTCTGGTCTGGAAGCCAATGGCTTCAAGTTACAAGAAAGGAGATTCTGAATAAACATTTTGGAAAAGTTTCTGGCAGTAAGAGCTGTTTCACAATGAAATGGTCTCCCTTGGGAGGTTGTAGACTCTCCTTCCTTGGCGGTTTGTAAGCAGAGGTTGGATGGCCGTCTATCATGGATGATGAAAATCTAGCATTGCAGGGGGTTGGGCCAGATGACTCTTGAGATCCCTTCCAACTCTACAGTTCTATCATTTTATGAACGAATTGGGGCAGCAGGGAGATAGAGATTTGCATTGGGAGGCACATTCAACTGAAACAATTTCCAGAGGGTTGCGCGTGAATGCAGACGCTGCCAATCTATACTCTGCATTACCTTCTGTGGGGTGTGCACTCAGATGTGCATACCCTTTCGAATGTACACACACACAAGGTCAAATATCCCCTCACACCACATTACTCTTGATGGTCAGTATCCTCAGATGCCCCTCTGAATGAACATGTCCACCCACGTGCCCCAGTTAGTCATGAGGTAGGGAACTGATTCTAGCGAAAAAACTGGCAGCATGGTGCAGCAAGACAGGATGTGTTGGTCAGCTGTCTCAGCAATGTGGATGCACCCCTTTTTCCTCTTCCCATTCAAATTGAGGGTAATGAGAGGTCTTTGTTGAGATCATTGCATAGTCACATTTGACTGGCTTTGTGGAACCCTGATATCATCCCATTTTTCATCCAGACTCTAGCTCACACAACTCAACTCCCTTTCTAACTAACAGGCAGTTGAGGGAGGGAGGCCGGCCAGCCGGCCGGTCCACCATTTGTTTTCTGGCACAGCGCCACTCCCTTTGTTACTTTAATGACTCAAACTTAGCGAGTCTTTACCAGGCTGGCCTGGCTATTCCAGCAATTGAATCCATGCTGGATCCAAAGCATACAGCATGCACCACAAAACACATATAGCACTATAATAGTTTTTATATATGCAAACATTCTATATATGTTCCAGTTGCTTCAGAATGCCTCATGGGAATCAATTCATGGTGGGGGGTGGGGAATCATCAACTTTTAGCCCAGTGTTTCCTACTCTAAATGGCACGGATCCTCCAGGGGCTCAGGCAGGAATTTCACATAGTCCTTGGAATACTTGGAATGTTCGCTTTGTCCCAACCTCAGGTAGAACTGCCAGATGGTAAATCTGAAATAGGCCTGAGCAAATTTGGTGAGCACCCCCCCACACACACTTCAGACATTTTTTTAGTGCATTTGCTGGCAATGAGTAATTTAAAATTGGCACATATGTACTTGAATAAGCACCTGCAAGTGACTGCTACTGTTTCTGTGGGAGAAGTGGCAAACCAGCAATCGGAATCCTATTACAAAAGTGCTTTGGGCATGCCTAACCATTTTTCCAGCTTGTGAACATAATCCAGTTCTCCTCAAACACTTCCTGATGGGTGGCACCAATAAGATTCTTATAATATTCTATTAAAAGTGGGTTATCAATTGGTATGCTAGTATAAAGCACAATGTTAACACCCCACAGCACAGGCCTCTAGGAAGTGGATTCTTTGTCGTCACCTTCAGTTAAAGCAACTGTGAGAAAGAGGCATTGTTTTCTTGTAAGCTTTTGCTGAGAAAGATCAGCTTCAGTTGCTCCAAGAAGCTTTAAAGGATTATGCAACCTTGACATCTGTTTCCCTGGAACAAGTCAAACAATGCAATTCTATATTCTCCTGTCTTTTGATAACTTTAGGAAAACTCTTTTAAAAAAAGAGAGCAAGAAGGGGAGAGTGGGGAGAGATATTTTTAGAAAGGCAGAACTTCATTTCTTTTTAGGTGCCAAGTGCATTGTTAAGCAATACACTGAACGAATGGTCAGTTTAACAGATTCCCAATCTTAATTCATGAAGGTCGGATATTCAGTGACACTTACTTTGCATATGATATATACGAGGCCAGAGTCTCCATCAGGAAGAATTACAGGATTTCTTGGAGGTTGCGGGGATGTTTGAAAGATTACCTTGGTAGTCACAAATAAATTCTTCCCCCCCCCCACCAAATACAGCTCACATTCCCATGGGAAGCCCAGCAGGGCAAGCAAACAGTGACAGGCAGAGCAAAAATGACACAGAAAGTGGGTAAGGAAGGAGAAATGGTCAAATTACCATAGCCAAGTCATTCCTCTGGAAGCCAGTATCCCAAGTTTACTTATATTACTCTACTTTTTTCTCACTGTACCCAGGCTGATAGGAAGCATGGCAGAGCCTAAGGACAAAGTCTGAGACATTATTAGGTGAACATGTTTCCATATCAAAATGCTCTTTAAAAAATTAGAGAAGAATTAAAAATAAAATGGCACCAAGGACATACTTTTCTAACCTGTTGCTACATTTAAAGACAAATACAATTTCTCGATGTAAAACTCACTGGCTCGGCAGGAATTGAACTTACTGGGTTTAAGACTGCAGGTGAGCATGTTGGGTTCACATTCTGAGTGGATAATCAACAAGGGGGCAGCTTCTCAGCTCTTCTGTAATTTAAGTGTAATTGGCTTTTGCAAAAAGCTTGGACACTGTAATGCCAGCTATCACCTCTCTCTCTGTTTGCTGAATTTGTGCTTCAGTGCCACAACAGGTGCATGTGAGGAAGTATATGGAGGTCTAAAATGGAGGTTTGTGTGCTGTCTTTGACAGAGCTCAGAGCAAAGGTTTATATGTGAAGGTCTTTGGAGGGCAACATCAGAGGTGGTTTGGAAACCCGGCAGCTACTGTATGAAGTTCTTTGGTGTTGAACCAGGATGTAATAGCATTCTGGTCCCTAGCCAGTTTCTAAATTAAAAGAACAGATGAAAATGTTGATGGTTCAAAATTCAGCAATAAATTCTAGAGGATCGTAAACTTTATTTTTCAGAATGCCTTCAGATTTCCTGTGCATAACTCACAAAACACAGGGCAGCTAAAGAAACAAAACCAATTCGGAACTCAAAAGTATTTTATGATCTATGTCAGAAAGGAGAACGTTTCAGAAAAACAGAACGGCCAGAAAATGAATGTCAGAATCAAGGTGAAGGGAATGTCTGTACCCTGTCTGTACCCTAGAAGAATACATTTCCATTTGAACTTCCTTGGAACACTTAGCACCCTTTTGAAAAAGCCGCAACAGAGTGGTGATTCCAAAAGATATAGAGGGAGTCTGGTGGGAGCTTTGGTCAAAAATACTGTACAGTTTTAATAATATATGAAGGCAAGAGATATATTCCATAATGATTGCCAAGTCTGCATGGTGAAGTAGCACCCTCTCTTCCAAAATCAATATACATAGTTCAGATCACACTATGTTAGAAACTGAAGATGTACCATACAGAACATATACGCATAGAAAGCTGTATCTTTTGATTACTGATTAGAAGTATGGATTATATTTTAACTTAGGCATGCATTGCTTCATACATTACTTAAATGTGCCATAGGTCTGTGAGAAAGTTTGTAGTATCCATTTGAATGGAGGGGGAGAGTCTAAAATGTTTATACCTAAAACATCTAGCACATTTACAAAGCAGTTCTCTGAAAGTGGCTAACATATTTGCAAATCTAAGCAGGGTCCAGTATGGTTTCAAATTGGATTGTGGGCTGCGTGTTGAGATTCCTCTATTGCAGGGGTTGGTCTAGATGACCCTCAGGTGACCTTCCAACTCTACAATCCCATGGTTCTAGCTATTTCCATTGGCCAACTGCTTTCCAAATATCAAATTGTGTGTATGGACTTTTGTCTGAAATAGTGTAGCAAAAATATTTGGATGGAGGCTCTTGTAAGATTAGATTTGCTCTTGAGGTTTCTTTTGACTCTAAGTCTGCAATCCTATGCATACTTACCTGGAGGCACTAAGCCACATTTAACTCGATGCAACTTAGGTTAGGTTATAGCCCATCACCCAACTCCTCCAGGGCAGTAACACATACTCCAAAGGGGATGATCACAGAGAAATACCAATTGCTTAGGGGAAAATATCATTTTGGGTTCCAGTTTGCCATTTTGCTAGGTTGAGAGAATATCATTCTATGCCATGTAAAAATGGCAGATTTGAAACTGACCTGTTATTTCCCTGTTCTAGCCTCCAGTCACCAATTTAGTAGCAGAGTACAGAAAGTGATATTCCCTACATTCACACTAATTAGGAAGTTTAATACATTAGCACAGTGGGACATGCATACAGGTAACGGAGAGCTGGAGGTTTTTTCATTAGCATCAAGTTCACACCAGTCATTATAGCAGAAATAATTACGGATAAGACAGGCTGCAAAAGCCATTCTGCTGCATATTTCTGTCTTCCCTTAGTCATATTTTCCTTTGAGTGGACTGTGTGCCCTGTTTCAAAAACCTGCCCTTGGGGCTCTTCTTTTCCATATCATGGGATGTTCACTTTCAATGAATCTGTTTTGCAGATGGCTGTGGATTTAAGCTTCAGATGTGCTGTTAAAGCTCTTTACAAGCTTTGCCCCAATCTTCTAGTGTTTAATTTTTGATTCTTCCACCCCTCTGTTATGACAGGCATTGCTGAGGCTTCCAGCACAACTGACACCCATATTGCAGGGTCTGATTATTACTTGAAGTGCTTAATAGAAACCAAGCATCAAATCTGATTCATGCAAGAAGTGACCCATGTAGGTGGATAGATGCATGCAAAGCAACAACATGGGCAGAGTGCAACAACACATCCCTTTTGTGTGAATGGATCTCCATCAGAACTCTGGAACAACGCCTTGGAGAAACAGGAGACCGTATGGAGATTTGTGCTTGAAGCTACATTGTCTGCTTGAAGCTGAGGCTGTGACTTAATGCTGGTTTACTAACCAGGATCTGAAGCCATACTTTGGCTGGGGTTTCATATTCTGCTTAGTTGTTGGAATCCATCTGTATTCAAGAGACAATGGAGTGTGCCTCTGGGGGTGAAGTCAAGTCATTGGAGAATCACAGTGCCTGCTGTGGCTGCAGAGACAGGTAACTCTTAACTTTTGCCTCCACATTGTTTTTGCTGTGTTAGCAGCAGCTAGGTGACTTCTTTGGGGCATAAGCCTGGACAGTGTGTACAGAGGTCCTGGGCTGCCCAGATGACAAGTCCTCCCCCTTGGTCTTGCTTAGTAAATTAGCATTAGCCCAGAGTTTCCCATTTGGATGTAAGGGGAAACAAGGGTTTCTTCAAACCAGCAAAAAGTGCAAGGGAGGAATGTGTGCAGCCAATGCTTGCTCCCAGCTTCACCAACAAGGGTTGATTAAACTGGGACTCTTACATCTGAATTGGCCCCAGCAGTTAAGTTCTCCAGAGCAAGTTATAAATGCAGTAGCAAAATTGGAAAATGATGCACACCTATGCATAATGCATGCCTATTATTTGGTCTTTGAGCTGCGATTATTCCCTTTTAGTCCCTGACTATAATTCACTTCATATTGCTCTATAACCAGCCTGACTATTTTTAGGGAATATTTGCTCTGCTTAGCTCTTTTTCTACACATGTATAAACTTTGACATTTATGTCCATGGATTTAAATTCAAGAGTTGAATTGACATAATTGGTAGCATTACATTCATTTTATAACTTTTTCTTTTGCTTTAAAATTTTAGTGTTGTGCTATTTTTTAAAACAATATCTTTCTCTTTGAGTGAATTATATAACTTAATCAGTTATGTTGCCTGTTTGAGTTTATGTGCTCTATGTTCAGCTAAATTGTACCTACTTAATTTATAATTTTGTGGGTGGAAAACCTGAATTAATGGTGTCCCAGAAACACAAAGCAATAATAGCATCCATCTGAGTGAAAAATTGAGCTTGTGGCTTTCTTTTCACAGTTCCCCAGGAGACATGTGCACGAGGCCCTGGGGCATGAGCTGACTTCAGAGGGCCAGAGTCAAGCAGAGCACCTCGAGGACTAGTCTGACTAAAAGGCGGCCTAGAAAAGCATTTAATTAATGAATAAATTTTGGGGGACGATTCAAAAGCTCTATGAATTGAAAACCAATCTGGTTCTCTGCCAGTTCAGACCTAATTCATATAGAGAGATGTGAATCAGAGAGTTTACAGGAGCAAACCCCAAGTAATAATTTCCACTTAGTCAAGGATGAGAAATACTGAAATAGGAGTTACGGGTCATGGCACCTGCCTTCTCTTTAGCCTATCTCTGGAAGGGGTTCTGCCCCATCGCCTTTTTGATTAATTGCAAAAAGCAAAAGCCAAATCCCAGGATCCGTTTCCCCAGAGGTTGGGACTCATCACAATTCCACACAGGCATAGCAGGCTCCAAGCCAGGTTTCCCCCAAGCTGTCACCTTCCCCAAGCTACATTCAACTGAAAATCAAAGCAGGCAGCCGAGAAACCGTCCAGAGACATCAGAATGGTTAGATGGGCTTTTGCCACACAGGGCACTCCCCTTTCGTCACAGTTTTTGAGAATGGTGCTTCTACAGGACCTTTAGCATGCCACTTCAGCTCCCGCCAAAGAGCCTCAAGCAGCTCACAGCTATTAAGATGTTCCTTCATTTGTCAACAGAAAAGCTGCTAAATTGCTACCTTGAGCAAATTTGCATAGAAATTACCAACGATACTGTGCAAACGGCAAGGAGAATTATAGCAGAGCTGCCCTGTAGCGGCACTCAGAAGGGTGAGTGTGTATGTATTTTATGCTGCTTCTTGAAAGCAAATATTCCTCCTAAACAGGGAGACAGAGAAGAATATACTGTAAGCAGAGCCTGCTGGATCAAGCCAGTGGCTGGGGTGGGGTACATATAATTTATTATTATTATTATTATTATTATTATTATTATTATTATTATTATTATTATTATTCAGGAGCATTGCTGCTTCCAAAAATGGAGGTAGAACACAGACATCATGAAATCATTGAGGAAGATGGGCAGGTTTAACCTGAATAAGAGGAGAGTGAGAAGGGATTTGTTAGCCATCTTCAAGGATCTAAATGCTTTGCAGAGGATTGGACTAGATGAACCTCAGGCTTCCTTCCAACACTATGATTCTATGACTAGTAGCCATTTATAGCCCTCTCCCCCTTGAATTTGTCTAATGCTCTTTTAAAGCCATCTGGGTTGGTGGCGAAGACTGCCTCCTTTGAGAGTGAGTTCCATAGTTAGACTATGTGCTGCATGAATAAGTACTTTATTTTATGTGTCCTGAATCCAACAGCATTTAGGAGGAAAAGTGAGAGGCCAGAAATTTAAAGAGGTGGGGTGGAGAAAGAAATACTGCCAACAGGCCAACTGTGGAAGCAATCTTTGCTTCTGTTTCTGTTACTTTTGGGTGCATAAAAAAAGAAAAATCTACAAGAAACAGGATGGAATGGGCACCTGCAAAACTGATTTGGGACAGAAATAGATTGATACATTCAGCCACATATTCTCTTCTGTAATTCTTTAGGTTTGGTAATTCTCAGTGGGTCATCATGACTCTGGAATTAGCCATATAGGGACAATGTAGCCAAGGACCTATTGTCAGAAGACTTCAATGTCAAGAGCTTAGATAAGCAGGTGAGTTGCCAGTCAAACTCATGGCATTAGACAGTGTTGTTTCTAAGTCCTGTTACAAACATACTTGACTCTTGGTCCTCTAACAGCTGCTCACATACTTTCACTATGTCCTCTTCTCTCCCAACCTCTGATGCTCTGCTTGCTCAAGCCTTTTCACCTTCTGATTCTTCCTGATATCACTTTATCTCTTCATCTGATTGTAAAACATGCAGGCTGATGTGGGCAAATAGGAGCTTTGGATTATAACCTGAGAGACATGGGTAGAATCACCTGCTCAGCCGTGTACATATTGGGTGGCCTTGACCAAGCAATCATTTCCTTGCGACTCTAATCTTAAAATTAAACTAAATAATAATTATAAATTATTTGAAAGGTTATTACATGCTGAGCATTTCTGCACACAGTTCCAGTGCAGTAAATTGCACAGAAACTCTAAATTCCTGCACAAGTAATTGTGACCACTCTGTAAGTTACCCATGATTTTCCATTATCCCAAGAAACAAGCCAGAATCTATTTTCAGCTCCAGGTGCCGGAAATATTTGTGAACTGAATTTGGCAGCATACACTTTGATCCCACAACCTCCCTTGATTTGCGGGTTTCAATAGAATTGCAATTCAAGTATGTGGATGGAAAACCCTGAAGGCCCCTTGAGGAGCTATGGAGGTCCAATTTGCTGGTCTGTTAAGGTTGCATGAATCTTCGCAGGTCATCCATGCATGTGGGAGCATGAGAGGCCTCTGCACCCAATCTTTGCAAACAGCAAATATCTGAAACAGGTAGGGAAAGAACTTATTTCAAAAAATGATCAAAAGCTTTCATAGGAGAAAGGCTGGCTTCCAGTTCTTAAACCAACCAAGCTGGCTAATATTTATTTCATAATATAGACAAAACTCTGCCTTCTGTCAAAGAGAAGGGAATAAATTCTTTTCCCTTAATGGCATTTTCTTTACAATCAATTTCCTTTCAAGCTTGATTTAAGAGGATGCCCCATCAGAGCCTTAGGCTGGTGATGGTAGGGGATCTGGGACAATCCTTCCCTGACCCCAGACAAACAAACATGTAAATTATGAGTAGGCAAACCTGCGGAGTTCAATCTAAATGCTGTCACTATGCCCTGAGGTTCTGCTATGCTCCATCCCTATCTGCAGCCTCAGGACTGACAGTGATCTAAATGGAAGACTTATTCAAGTCCTAGGACATCACAACATGACTCACCAAGCCATATAGATTGCTAAGAGCACACTGGGGTGGGGGGAGGAGAACCAACCTGTTTTTGATTTTATTTTTTTGCAACAGGGCTCAGAATGGGAAAGCACAGAAGTAGTCATAGGAAGAACCTTGTGGCAGTGTTGAGCTCGATTGGTCCCATGTGGGTCTTCATAAGGAGATCTCCAAAAAGGACTAAGCATACCCTATATGCATATTATTGGAAATACAACAGCTGAGATCATCTTGTGTGCAACTTAAGCGTTAATTCTCTTAGTGTTAAAAAAACTAGTCAAGAACAGAAGTGGCTAAGGAGTTGCTTAGCAAACAGGCAGAGTGGCATGATGTTTGCTGAAGTAGGACATGCTCTGATTGGCTGTGTAGTCTGTGTAGTTCCAAGTAAGTTTTTTTAAAAATTTTATATCCCTCTGTATGTTTGGTTGTGTGTCTCCCAGCCATGTACGAGGCCTGAACTATGAAAGACAAAACCTATTTGCTTAGTTCTTCTCAAATGATGCATTGTGTTTTGCTCAGTTTCCTCAGTAAAGGACTTTTCTCTCTGGATTCCATCTATGTTATTTATGTGACAGATATATATGTATTAAAGATATAACATTTATGTCCCACTCTTAACATGTATTTAAGATGACAGCTTAAGGGTAGTAATATTGTTTTCCCATCTCAGTGTCAGCAAAACCATCTTCTGGCATTCAAGCATCACACGGTGAGGGGAAGAACAGAGACAGACCACCACTCCCAGTCTACCATGTTCCTGTTACTGGCTGCATCACCTTCCATGTGCAAGGAAGGGAACTTCTGTAGCAGGAAGCCTCCTTTCACAGCCACACCACATCAACTAATGTTTAGGGGTACTCTCATTTTCCTACTCATATTGAAATACTGCCCCTCAATGAGGCCAAACTTAGATTCACAAAATATTTAGGGGTATGCGTATTCCCACGTCCCCCCCAGAAAAAAAGTACTGGATTTAAAGTACACGACTTCCCCAATCCTGGGAACAAAGCAGGTGCGGATGTGACCTGTTTGCACAATTTAGAAGCCTTGAAGATCAGAGTTCTAGATTAAAACAAAGCAGTATCTTTTCATTGTCTGGTTTACATTGCTGTTGTATGCAATTGACCTGTTAACATATACTAACCCAGCGGTTGCTGCATGCCAGAAGTAAGCAGTCTCTTTTTATTATATTTGGAGGTTTCATGGAAGCTTCTCAGTAGGAAGGATCTGATATAAAAAAAAATATGTAGGCCATGATTTCCAAATATAGTTTCCAAAGTTATTCTCCCAAATCAATATTTAGGGACATAAATAAATGGCCTGATTTTTCCAAAGTTGTTAGCAGTTGTGCAGAGTGGCTGGAGGCTCATTGCTTTTGAAATTCAGGCTGCTTATTTAGATGCCTTAATATAGATTCAGGAGGCTAACACTGGGTACCTATTTTTGACAATCCTGGCTGATATTATTACTAGCTAAGCTCTCTCCAAACAAAGAAAGGCTTGCTACAATCCATCATAAGTATGTGACATTCCAGAAGCAGCATTTTACTAAAATAGGACAAAGACCTCAAGTGCTATGGATAACTGCACTGTTTAGCTAAGGGAAAGGGGGACTGAAAATGCAGCCTTCATCTTGGAACAACCCTATTTTGGAAGTTAGAGCAGGCATCTACACTGACAGCAGCTCCCCCCAATAATGTTACTGCCACTGTCTGTACTTTTTGCATTTCATTTCTCCATGACCTCACTGTTTACCATCCTCCCTTCAATCATGCGTTATGCCAGCAATCAGGGGAACCTTCATGCACCTGGCAAACAGGACTCTAATCCATGAAAAATTATGCCATTATAAATGCATTAGTGCGTGCGCACCCCTCAGATAGTCGGGCAGTTGGTGATCAGATGGTGGTAGGAAATCACATACAAACTTTCACTGTAGTCTAACCCAAGGGTCAGCAAACTTTTTCAGCAGGGGGCCAGTCCGCTGTCCCTCAGACCTTGTGGGGGGCCGGACTATATTTTTTTTTGGGGGGGGAATGAATGAATTCCTATGCCCCACAAATAACCCAGAGATGCATTTGAAATAAAAGCACACATTGTACTCATGTAAAAACACAATTGTACAATTTCTCAGTAAACTTGGGCAATTATTTGGAAAAGTATACAAGATAATAGGTTGTATTCAATAAGGAGTTAAGCCAAAAGTTCCACCAGTGCAAGGAATTCTCTTTCCACAGTGCAGTGTCTCTCCCTCCCCCCCCCATCCGAATCTGTTCTGGTCCCCCCAAAAAACTCTTCACAGCAGATTTGGGGATGGAGCAAGGTGTGCAGAGGGAGAGGGAAAATGGGCAAAAGTTCCATTGCACTAGGGGTAATCCACGCACAAGTGCAATTATTTAGTTGAATGCCACTCAAAATCAGCAAACACACTCTCAAAAAACCTAGTCTCATTAAACAATCAGCATCTGATAATGTTACAGGAAAAGCATGATTAGCTTGATAGACTCATGTTAGGTAAAAGGTTCATTTAAAAATAGCTGGTAAAGAAACAGTACATGATTAACTGATATTTTTTTTAAAAATAGTTAATCAACTGTTTATAGAATCCAAGAGGCGGCTTCAAGCCATGGTTTATAATAATATCTAACACCTTCTCCAGATGTATCTTACAGCCATCTGTAACACATGCTGCTCTGCAACATGCTTATAATAGCTATGAAATCATTCATTAACTCTTGACAAAATATTTATAAGCAGGATCCTCATACTAAGCACGGCCTGCTTGCTTGTATAGTTCCAGGATGCAAACCTTTGATATTGCATGAAAAGAAAGGGCCAGTTATGCATGCAAGACAAAATATCCACATTTGATCCAGCCTCCAACAGCAAAAATGGCTTCTGTGAGCTGTGCTGCCTGGTTCAGATTTCTCAGTGGGATTCTGAATGTGGTGGGGAACAGTGGATAAAATATTGGACAGCTCACATGTGTGAACTGGCCCTAAGTGAGACCTAATCACGAGCGAGATTAGCCTCCTTGTGGTATGCGAATCTACCATTAATTACTCTGCACCCCATGCTGATTTAAAGAACCTGTTTAGGATGGCCGTTGCACCACATCCTTTCAAAGGACAGCCCATCAAAGAATATTTTTAGGATGGCCCTTGCGACACTCATTCTGTGTGGCTCAGTAATCCAGAAGCTAGTCGTCTTCTTCTTTGGCGATAACTCATAGAGTAAATTTTTCTTCCATGAATACGGTCTTAACAGTGAGTCTGTAAGTGACTGTGGAGGCCAATTCTGGATCCACACATCCTTCCACAGTAGGGACATAGGTTTCAGGGCAGGAGTTGATCAAGGTGAGGGTTTGCCGAGTGTGCCTTCCTCTTAGCAGGTTTCTCCCCTTTGCCTTGAGTTTGAGCATCTTCAAAGCCCACAACACCTCTGGTAAAGCCCACAACACCTCTGGTAAAGGTTGTTTTCCAGTTAGAGCGCTTGCAGACCAGTGTTTCCCAGTTGCTGGTGTTTATACTACATTTATACTACATTTGCCTTATGCAGCAGTTAATCATGTGAATTCTGGGTTCAAATCCAAACTCAGCAAGGATACCATATCACTGTGCCAGTGAAGAAAGGATATTTGAGGGCAGCCATGCAGTGAGGATAAGAATATTCTACTTCAGAAGTCCATGTGTCCCACTTTACAGAGGACAACTCACACTGTGCCTGCCTCCCTGCCTTTGTCCTGGTGAGCAACAGTGGTCCACCTGCCAGGAAGCTAGTGCAGTAGCTGCACTGCACCTGGAGAACCGCTTCTGGAGCAGGGATGGCTAACCTGTGTGCCTCCAGATGGTAGTGGACTGCAACTCCCATCATTCCTGCCCATTGGCTATGCTGGTTGGGGTTGATGGGAGCCAGAATCCAAGAACATCTGGATGGCCACAGGTTTCCAACCCCTGACTTAACAGCACATGTGGGAGGCTTGCTGAGGTGGGTAGTGCTTTCTGAATGTGCCCAGAGCAGACTGCAGAATCCATTAGACTGTCACATTCAACTCCAGTTTTGAAGAAACAGAATGAATTCATTTCAGTCTCCATCGAAACCACAGTTCCACTTATTTCTACCTTTAACAGCCCTCAGAAATGGCATGTTATATTATGTGTTTTTCTACTCTGCTTTTTTGATATAAAAGGCTGTCTTTTGTTTTTCCTGCATCACAATGCGAAGAAATTTTGAAAATCTCAATAAAGGTGTTTAATGTTAAAAAGAAGACGAAGAAAGAAAAAGAAGAAAGAAACAGAATAATCTATAACAGAAAAATAATAAAGCAAGGAGGCTGGGCTTTTTCCACTTTCTGTTTTTAAAATGAGCCCTGCACATATTTCCATGTTCTCTCCCCCCCCCCCTAAAATCGATTTTAAGTGATTTGTCTGAAAATGGAAAATCAACAGGCTGCTGTAGGACCCGCCACCCCAAAATCCTTTGCTGACAGAGGGGTCAATTCCTCATTGTGCTGATTGACTCGCCCATTTTATATTCTGAGGTATACTTTCTCAATTTCTCAATCTGTAATTCATTTTATTATAACCACCATAAAGCTTTGGTAGAGCAGACCACAAGAGTCCCCTGCGGCCACCATCCCAACTGTTTTCAGCAGCACCTTTTCATAATTATTTCACAGCATTTCTTCTCTACTTATGGCAATCAGCTTTGGCAGTGCTTAGATAGATTATATGTAGACACCAAATATATTGCCACAACCTGAGCTGGCCCAAGACATTTTGCCACCTGAAGCTGAGCAGTAGATAGTACTCCCTCCAGAGGTCATGACAAAAAAGGCTGGTCAAGTTATTTTGAGGCAGAAAATCCCACTAGCCTTTCTCTCCTTCCCAGGTAGTAAAAATTGAATACAAAGAGAACCAATAACAACAACTTTTATATGTCCTGCCACTTCATAACACCCTAAGCCAGCTATCTGAAGCAGTTGCTTCACTCTGCCTAATTGTAGGACTGGCTTTTTGCCTCCCGGTTGTGTCTGCCTTCCCATCCCTCAGTTCACCCACAATGACAAGCAATGGAGGAGCAATTTCATTCGATTGGCATGCTTTTCAAAAATAAGTAGGGAGAGATGCTAAGCCTAGGTAGGGTGTGTAAGGAGTTTATGCTGCCACAAACTGTTCTGATTCATGCCTCTGGAGTGGATAAACAGAGTTTGTCTGTTTCCACAGCTGTCAGTCTAGAGAGGAAAATCCATCCATGAAACTTGGCAGCACTGCAGTCGATGAGTTCCCCTGGAGCATTCATTTGCATAGCAAAACTACTTCAGGATTTGTGCAGTGCTACTTATGCCTGAGATTAATACCTCAATCCTATAAATCTAGGTGCATGCATGTGCCCACACAGATGCGCTGAGACTATCTGCATGAATGCCTGTTTTCAGGATGGTGTGTGTGATCTCTGAGGTTCATAAGAAGATGCGGGAGGGGGGATGTTCTAGTCTAATAAGTCAGACACCTCCACATCTTTTAAAGTCTTTGCTTTTAGAGAGTGAAGGGGCCGATTGTCCCCAGAGGCTTTCTCCAATCAACTCTAGAGCTCCATATTTATGAAGCTCATTTTCTCCTTTCATTAGCTCTTATCACTCTCTCTGTGTTGCAGCAAGTATCTCTTTCTCCATTGTTATGGGAGCCATGCAGTAGATAGTGGCTGTTGTGGGTCTTGATTGTAATGAATTTATGTGTATCCTTATTCTCCATCCTATTGTTTTCTCTGCTATTCTAAAAGGTCTGTACCTTGCACGCTACCGCAAACTGCTGCTCGGATAGAAATATATTATATACATAAAACAAGATCTATTATTCTGTTATTTTCAGCCAAGAACTTTCCTATTAAAGGAATATATCTCAATGTGAAAACCAAAGAACAGAATAGAAAAAGAGAGGCTGCAGCAAAGCTATGGGGAAGTAGCAATGGCATCATATTATTGCCATTGGTTTTACTAACTGAAAGCAAGAACCAGAAATAGTGGAATACCACAGATCCTTATTCACGTTCAATCAATATTTGATGGTTTGTATGTAATGGTGTAGTTCATCTGGCAGCATTTGATAGATAACATGCAGTAGTGAGCTGACAGTCTTTGAAACCTAACACCTTATGAGATTTCATATTATAGCCTAGCAAGATCAAAACAACCAAGTGATGGCAAAAAATGTAAAATGATCCTAATTTGGATTGGAGTGTTAAAATGTCATACTCAAAACAATATTCAAACACTGTGTATTTCTCATACTTGCAGGTATTGGGTAGCATCCAAAGTGGAAGTCAGGCTGTGCAATGGAGCTTTCCAACCTCCTCCTCCCAACTGCAAACTTGTTTCTGGATTCTTGACTCATGAAATGTTTTCTCAGCCCATTTAACTACCTGCTGGTGCCTGAGCTCACCCTGCTTCCTAGACTGAAAATACCCTTCAGTGCCTTAGGGATGGAGAAAGAATTCACAGTGGATTAACACAATCTGGATTTTGCAATGTGGTTCCATTATGCAAACATTATACCCCAAAAAATTGCATCTTTTATATTTAAAAATGCATATGAAATGCATACTATTTAAATGTAGACGTCTTGCGTTCTTTCATAAAATCTGCACAAAACAGGATGCAAAAGACCTGTGACTGAATGCCATGGAAACTACAATGAGATAGTATTAAGCTGATCAGTCCATTCCTACACTGCCTTCCTCTTTGATTCTTCACAATCACCATTAAGAAGAATCGTAATGCCTTTACAGTGGTGCCCCGCAAGACGAATGCCTCGCAAGACGGAAAACTCGCTAGACGAAACATCGGCTCTGGATCCATTCCAGTCCGGCTTCCGCGCTGGTCATGGGACCGAGACGGCTCTGGTCACCCTAACAGATGATCTCCGCAGGCAGCTGGATCGAGGCGGGTCGGGACTGCTGATTCTTTTAGACCTGTCAGCAGCCTTTGACGTGGTCGATCACGAACTCCTGGACCACCGCCTTGCCGACGTGGGGATCCAGGGCACAGTCCTTCAATGGCTGCGCTCGTTTCTCTCTGGTCGGGGACAGAGGGTGGCGCTTGGGAGGGGAACTGTCATCCCGCCACTCCTTGGTGTGTGGAGTGCCCCAGGGTGCGATTCTCTCCCCGATGCTTTTTAACATCTTTATGCGCCCCCTCGCCCAGCTTGTCCGGAGTTTTGGGCTGGGCTGCCATCAGTATGCTGATGACACCCAACTCTATCTGTTGATGGATGGCCATCCTGTCTCGGCCCCAGACACACTGATCAGATGCTTGGAAGCTGTGGTTGGATGGTTACGTGGAAGCCGGTTGAAGTTAAATCCTTCGAAGACAGAGGTCCTCTGGCTGGGACGGGATGATATGGGATTGAGGGGGCAACTCCCATCTCTTGCGGGGGTGCAATTAGTGCCAGCACCGTCCGTTAAGAGTTTGGGTGTAATCTTCGATACCTCCCTCTCTATGGAGGCGCAGATTGCAGCTATAACAAAGGCGGCATTTTTTCATCTCCGCCAAGCTAAGCAGTTGGCTCCTTACCTCTCTCGCCCTGACCTAGCCACTGTGCTCCACACGACGGTCACCTCCAGACTGGATTATTGTAACTCGCTCTACGTGGGGCTGCCCCTGAGACTGACCCAGAAACTCCAGCGGGTGCAGAATGCCACAACGAGACTCCTTACGGGGTCTTCGCTGCGGGATCACATTCATCCGGTGGTATACCAGCTGCACTGGCTCCCGGTGGAGTACAGGATCAGGTTTAAGGTGCTGGTTTTAACCTTCAAAGCCCTATATGGCCTAGGACCCTCGTATCTACGGGACCGCCTCTCCTGGTATGCCCCACAGAGGAACTTACGGTCCTCAAATAAAAACATCTTGAAGGTCCCAGGCGGGATATAAATAAAATTTATTATTATTATTATTATTATTATTAAAAGCTGCTAATAGTGCTAAGCAGTTTATCAGCTGATCCGATCAGCAGATAAGCCGCTAAAAGCCGCTAATAGCGCTAATAGCGCTAAGCCGTTTATCAGGTGATCCGATCAGCAGATAAGCCGCTAAAAGCCTCTAAAAGCCAAATCCGCTAATTCTTCAATGGGCTTGCTTCGCAAGACGAAAAAAACCGCTAGACGAAGAGAACCACAGAACGGATTCTTTTCGTCTTGGGAGGCACCACTGTATATGAATCTATGGTCTGAACCCACTTGGAATACCATGTAGAGTTCTAATTGCTGCATCTCAAAAAGTTTGTTACAGAGCTGTAAAAGCAGCAGAAATCGAGAACCAAGATGATCAGGAGGACAAAGCAACTCCACTATAAGTAAAGGTTCCAATTTTTGGGACTTTTTAAATAGCAAAAAAGGAAGGTAAGGAGGATGTGATCAGATTGTTTAGAATTATGCAGGGTGTGGAGAAAGGAACGTGAATTTTAGAAGATTCAGGGCAGACAAGAGAAATAGTCAAAATAAAAAAAATTCCTTCCAGTAGCACCTTAAAGACCAACTAAGTTAGTTCTTGGTATGAGCTTTCGTGTGCATGCACACTTCTTCAGATATGTATCTGAAGAAGTGTGCATGCACACGAAAGCTCATACCAAGAACTAACTTAGTTGGTCTTTAAGGTGCTACTGGAAGGAATTTTTTTATTTTGACTATGGCAGACCAACATGGCTACCTATCTGTAAGAGAAACAGTGTTTAGTTAATAAGGCACAAGCTGCCACAAGATGTAGTGATAGCTGTCAACTTGGATGGCTTTCAAGTGGGCATTCATGGAAGATAAAGTTATAAATGACTGTTACCTCCAACATGCGAGGCAGTATACTTATGAGTATCAGCTGCTATGCTCGTTCCCTGCTAGCAGGCTTTCCATACACATCTGGTTGACCTATATGAGAACTGAAAGCTGGACTAGAAGAAGAGGAGTTTGCATTTGATATCCTGCTTTATCACTACCCTAAGGAGTCTCAAAGCGACTAACAATCTCCTTTCCCTTCCTCCCTCACAACAAACACTCTGTGAGGTGAGTGGGGCTGAGAGACTTCAGAGAAGTGTGACTGGCCCAAGGTCACCCAGCAGCTGCATGTGGAGGAGCGGAGACTCGAATCTGGTTCCCCAGATTACGAGACTACCGCTCTTAACCACTACACCACACTGACTAGAAAGGCAGGGCTCTTATGCTTTTCTGTAATATATTTGTTGCCAAGACAAGAGAGAACATGATCCCTAGCTATCATGAAGATTAGTAATTACCAGAACATCAAGCAATCCAAGAAACTCAAAATGTAAAAAAAGACAAAGCAAATGCTTACAGAGGAGATTAGAGGCAAATGAGTTTATGATACAGAAACAACTTTCTTAAAACTCTAGGTGCTGGCCAAATATACAAAAGACAGTTTTATTTCTTGCTAGTAGGCCTCTCTGGCTTTCTTGTGACATATGGATTTTCTTAAACTCATATTTTCAAGCAACACATATTTTAATTTGTAAACGCCTTAAATTACTACTCATATCATTCCAACTTTGTAGCCATCATTTAGAGTTTGGAGGCATGCCTTTGTTTTAGACACGGATCAGCCGTTTCTTAGAAATTGGTAATTTGAGACCATGATTCATTCTATAACATTCACAGCTCTCCAAACATTACATAATTTGTTGCCAAAACAAAGCAACGGAATCCCAAGCAAGAGTTTAGAGAAAGTGGCACAAGAGAAACAAAGGCATGGAAAAGGTTGTCAAAACCAACAGTTCAAAATATTGTTCTGCTGCAAATTCTTCTGCAGTGCAAGGGAGAAGAAGAGGAGGAGGAGTTTGGATTTGATATCCCGCTTTATCACTACCCTAAGGAGTCTCAAAGTAGCTAACATTCTCCTTTCCCTTCCTCCCCCACAACAAACACTATGAGCTGAGTGAGGCTGAGAGACTTCAGAGAAGTGTGACTAGCCCAAGGTCACCCAGCAGCTGCATGTGGAGGAGCGGGGACGCGAACCCGGTTCCCCAGATTACGAGTCCACCACTCTTAACCACTACACCATAGGAACACTATGATGTTGTGAGGTTCTGATATAGGAAACACCTATGGTGCCCTATGGAGAACTGAATAATGAGCACAACCTGAAGAATGTACACACTGCAAATTGGTTGTTTAATTATTATATGAAGGGTTATGTCGTGGATTTTTAACATTGATTGACACCAATAATAGCAGAACTTCTTTTTAAAACACCAAAACAAAATGGTTGCTTTCATGGCTGTTGTTGACTTCTTCTTTTTAGCTGTCTAATCGGGTATTGCATTTCATAAAATATTTAGCATAATAAAGACTAAGAATATGTGACAGACTCAGGCAAATTGAAAATGTCTTAATCGTTCTGACCTTTACTACAAATTTATCTCCCTGACGGAAAAACACAGCCGACCTTTTCTAGTCACAGATAGCATGGCTTACTGTGGGAATGTGCTTAAACCAGACCTCTGAAAGTTCACCTCAGCCACTGTGAGAGAGCCACTTTATTCCTGCATGGGTTGTTGTAAGAGGATGAGAAACTATCGTCTCTTAAATAAAGTTCCCAACTGTTTCAGTTGGTTGTGCATTTTCAGGAAGCAAACACCTTTTCCAATGAGGGTTTCCATTCTTAAATTCTGGAGTTCTACCTAGGAATTGTCATATAATGCTTTTGCTTAGCAATCACAGCTTAGCCTCTACCTTCTCTAGACCTAAAAAATGACAGACTGGGAAAACTCTGGAACCATAACTAGGTGTGGCAACAGTGGCCTAGGCACACAGCACACAAATCTCCTCAAAACTGACACCTAGGCTGGATCTGGACACATCAAAGAAGCATTTCAGTTTAAAGCATTGTAAATTTAAAAATCGCCATCTGGTGACACAATGTTTACTATTCACATTAAGTATGGCCAAGCCTGTAAACCATGCAAGAGTTCCCTCAGAAAGGAATACTTCCTATGCAGGTGGAATTATAGACATTATGACCAAACCCAGTTTGAAGCCTTCAACTCAGTGAGGCCCCCTCTACTGTTGTTGGTCTTTCAGTATGGACCTGAATATTTTCGTTCATGAAATTGGACGTGAAAAAAGTGTGGCACACACAATAGGCAGTTTGATCTATGCCACCATGTCCCTAATCACTTGCCATAGTGAACATACAAAGCTGTCGTAAACCAAGTCAGACTATTTGTGCACCAAGCCCAGTGCTGGCTTTCCTATTGCCTGCTACTTGGTACTTGGTCAAGATGCCATTGACCCTTTGCATACAATGCATGCGGTCTACAACTGAGCTACAGCATCTCCCAAATCTGAAGTACCTTCAGGGGGTGTTAAAGTTTTTTTTGTAGCTCGGTATGATTAGATGGAACGCAGGTTGACTTTGGCATGGGATAAACAACTATTATTCTAGTGAGGTTGAGGTACTCAAATTAGTGCGGTACCAAACATTTCTCCTGCATTTTTTTATTTTATCATTCTCTATCAATTAATGAGAAAAGAAATTGCATTTAATTTTTATCAAAGGGGGGGAATATGTGAAGTTCTCATGGGCAATAAACAAGGTTTTTGTTGCACTTAGCTCACTTTTAAAGTGAGCAAGGGATGTTTGTGGGTGTCTGTTCTTTCATTCTACAAATCATTTCTCTACGAATCTGCACTCTGAAGCCTTTGTGGGTGCCTTTGCTTCCCCCCAAAGCAAATAAAACCCAGGGATGAGGCCTTTTGAGTTCAGCAAAACAGGTAGCAGGGAGGCTGCATATTGCTGGAGAAATGTTTAATGGGAAGAAAATCACACACATTACTGACTAGGGATGTCTGAATGTGCCTCAATCTATTTCACCATTCAGTCGCACATAAATCTGGTACTTTCCATTCCACTGGAGTTAATTTATTTTGCACAAGACTTCCTTCCATTTTGTTGTCCACTGATGCAGAAATATACGATTCTTTAAACGCAATAGTGCACAATAGATGCACATATCTCACTATCAACAGATATTTACAAATCATTACCTTCTCTGTGTATTTCCTTACACAGTTAATGGGAGAGCCTGTTAGTCTTTTGTAGCGAACACAACAGTGTTTTGTGACACCTTAAATACAAAGTCAATGAAGTGGCTAATGACCCATCACAAAGTCATCTATGGCTCCACTTCTAACCATGTCTGCTCAGAAGTAAGTCCCACTGAATTCAATGGGGCTTCCTCCAGGTGACTGGGGTTAGGATTGTGGCCTGTCTCACCAATTTTATGCAGACAGGATTGCAGCCTATCCCACTCACTTAACCTTTATTATTGCAAAATCCTATTTCATAAATTAATATTTTATAAAGAATTTTTTTCATTATTGTGGGTCTGCTTAAATTTAATGCTCAAGCTAATTTATGTTTCAGTTGTTTGTTGTACACATGGTTTTGTGTTTGATAGCTTTAAACCATTAAAAGTGAAAGATGTGTTTCACTGCTTTAAATCCAATTGCGATTTGAGTATGAGTGGGGCAAAGACGGTTTTAAAACTGGGATTTTAAATAAGCATTTAAGGGATGGATGACTAGTCACAAATGAACAGTTAAATTCATATGGTTCTCCTAGTTTGTCAAAGAGTCTTTCATAGGTAACAAAGAGATCATTTTTTGCCATGGAAAAGAAAATGAATACCCATTCATTTTCAAACTCCACAGTAGGGAGCAAATTAACTCCACTTACATGGGAGTAAGCCCCATTGAATTCAGTAGGACTTATCTCTGAGTAGACATGGTTAGAACTGTAGTACATATGGGCTGCCTCTGGCAATGATTAACTTGCTAGAGGCAACACTTCAAGAAAAAAAGAAGCAATAAGGTCCTTGTTGGCATCTGTCTGTCTTGAGAGATAATGAAGTGCACCTCTGGGGGTGAAGTCAAACCACTGTGTTAGCCGCACTGAAGTAACCTTTCTGGGGTGCAAGCCTGGGCAGTGTGTATGGTGGTGCTAGGTAGCACAGATGACAAGACCCTCCTCTCGACCTTGGCTGCAGGAGTTGCCAGGAGGCGGCACACAAAGTACCATCCAACTATCTTAGGAACTCCACTCCCCATTTGCGTAGGGTTTACTCCTTAGCCTTTTCTTCTCCCAAAGATAGCCCGCAAAGCAGTGGAGATATCCTCAATGAATACATAAATAACAGGCATTGCAAAGCAATTTATATATCCATTTATGTATAATTTCCTAATGCTTTCTACAAAGCCTTTAGTTTTAGAGAATGAAGGCAAATCATTCATAGCAAGAGCCCATGCCATGACGGGGGACTGAACAGACAGATCGAAGGAAATCTACTTGACAGTCCATTTGCAACAGATTCCTCCAACATCTCTCCCACCGAAAAGCACTCAAACAATAAGGTAAACTTTTTCCTGCACTCAATGAAAGTATAGTACATTCTGAAGAGCCCTATTTTGTTGATGAAGAAAAACTTTGAGAAACTGAAGGACAGGTTTCAGCACAGCACTAATGCAGACATAGCAGAAGTGTGCAACTACCGTATTTTAAGAGAGGGCAAGAAAAATATTTATCCCACAAGGTTCCATTCAACAATTTTGTACCTGCATATCTTAAAGGCAAAAAACCCCACAAAATACTTGAGATACTTTGGCTTATTTTCTTCATTAGTTTTTAGTTTGAACTATTTCTGTATTCTTTCTGCTGGAAACCCACATTCCCTGAGTCATTGGAAACTCAGCTAAGGAAGAGTTCTCAGCAAGAGAGGTGGTGGGAAAGGGAGGGGGAGTTGACAAAAAGAAAATAAGATACATTTCTTCTTTTTTGAAAACTACAAAAATAAGGCTATTTTTGCTGTTATCATCTATAGAAAATTTCTACATCTAAAATAAAATTAAGGAGCTCTCCAAGTTCTCCAGGACTGGAAGCAAATTCTGTATTAAAATCTTTAAAACCCTCAGCCCCAAGCAGAGGCTCCACTTTTGTTAGCTGAATTTTACAGAGAACATCCATTCATAAGAACTGTGTGCAACTGTCCTAATTCTCTGGCCAGCACTACTTTTCAGGAACAAATTTCAACACGTAGGAGGTGTTTAAATCTTTAGCCCCATATGGGTAATAAGCACATTTTGTAAACAATACAATGTATACATTTGTCTGTCTCAGCCTTTTCTGGGCAACTAACCCCCTCAAATTATTCTGAACAAATATGAATGTTACTCAGGGTCGTATTTGGTGGTCTCTGTTGGGAATCTCAGAAAAGACACCCACACAGTGGAAGTTTCTCCCAGTACCACTCACCACACGAAAGCGAAGTAAAACAGTTCTGGGTGTAGATATATACAGCTTGTAGGCTTCTGCAGATACAGATATATACAGATACATACAATTATAAATTACCTCTGTTGCTCTAAGTAAGTTCAGCAATTCAAGACATAACACTGGACAAGTAACACTGACTGGCTAACCAGCTGACTGATTGACTGAGCTGGCATGCATTAATCACAGATATAGTCAAGGCACTGGGCTGTTACCATAGCAACTGGCTTGGCTGACCTTGCACCTGCGACTAGCTCATCCATTTATGGTCCTGAAGTAAATTAACCCTTTCTCATGTCCTGTTACTCCAACATTCAAGTGAATGGGGTTCCAATGCTGAGAACATAATAGGATATGAAGAGGCCTCTTGGATCAGGCCAAATGCCTATGGGAAACTCAGTGTTGTGGCAAGACCATGCCAACACCCCATAACATGTATTTCATGGCCTAGAAGGAGCACAACCCAGGTACAGGGGCGCCGACTTATAAAAAATATTGGGGGAGCCCGCGAAAGCTCATGAATAATAAATAAGCTCATGAATATGCAGATAAAGTGGCGCCGCCTCCTCGTGAGCGAATAGGGGAGAGCGTGCTGTGCCTATTAATCAGCTCCGAAGGAAATTGGGTGGAGCTTTTGCTCGGGAGGGAGGGCAGGAGGTATGCAGGCAGCCCGACCCTGTGCATTTTGGGCTGGGGGAGGGGCGGCGGTGGCGCTCTGCTGGAGGGGCGCCCGAGATTATTGGGGGGCAGAGCCCCCCAAACGAATTTTTGAGGGGGCTCGGGCCCCCTCAGGCCCCATGGAGTCACCGCCTATGCCCAGGTATTCAAGTGAATGTGTGTGGGACTAAAGGTGAGCAACGGATGGTGTTGTATCAGCAAGGCTCACCACAATGCCCCCACATATACCAGCTTTGTGCATTCAGCTTTTCAATGGAGCCAGTCTGTATGTGGAGCTGGGGTGTGTGGCTGCTCTGTTCCCTCTACCCCCTTCCTTGAGCATCTGGACAGTACTTTAGTGGTGGATATAGGGATAGGAAACAGGGCCAGTGACTGGTTTTGTTGCCCACTGGGAAAATATTTATCAGTGGGCCTTTTTCTTAGTCATTCCTTCTTCAACTACACCCTTTCATTATTTGGCCCCGGTCCTTCCTTTTTAGGGGCCAACCCCTTCTTACTGCAAATTAAACATAGATAGAGCTTTCACATCACTTCACACATTGTGCTTTTCATTTGAAGTAGTTAAGAGACTCATCCCTGCGTCCTGGCAGCTGCTCAGTGACACTGCCTTCTGGTGCTGGGCCTGACTAAATAAAGGAAGGGGGATGACCTTAACCTCTTGAAGCTCTGGAGTGTAATAAACCCATCACACAAAGATTGTATCACTGCAAAGGTATCTGTGTGGTTTCCTTGAGTTTTGGAAATTAAAATGTACAGGTGTACATCAGGTGTGCGAAATAAAAAGAACGATGCCCCATAAACACATCTTATCACATGTTCAGAAAGATATAATACTTGTGAGGTGCATACACTAGTAGCTGAGATGGATGGGGAGAAGCATTTTTATGTGCAGCAGGCAAACACAAAAGCTTGTATTTCATCAGGGAGGAAAAGAGGGCAATTTTGTATCTCATTCCAAAGAAAATGATCTCTTTTTCGAGATAAACTAAAAAGGATGAATAGGTTCATCTGTTCACATGCGTTTGCATACAGAGCCATAGCCCCACATGCAGAGCCTGACAATTCTCGTTTCACCATGTTGATCTGTTATCAGATAGAAAGCCATCTGTCTCCACAAACCGCCTTGAAGCAGGAAACAAACAAAGTCAACAGGTCGCTGTGCCATCTTCTGCCTACCTGAAAGGGCTCATTCGGGGAACTCTCTGCCCTGACCTCTTTGTCCTGCCGGGCTCTGTGTGCTATGAAAGCAGTGGGTGTCAGTTTCCCATTACGCAGAATTGATCAAATGCCTGAAGCAGAGAATCCCTTGGACTTAGCAGCACAATGCCTTGCTATTGCCAGCAGATTCCAAGCAGCTAACACATTTTTAGACTGCTTTGAAAAAAATGACAAAACAAATTAAGTGTAATTCTGTTGCTTTTCATGTGCTCCTTGCTACTGGCCCAAACCCCTGGCTTCCAGCTACTATTCAGTTTTGAAATAAACTTCTCATTCATACATATGTCTCTTATGCCATCAGTTCCTTACACCTAAATCTCCACCATGATTTCTTTGCCCACAGTCTTTACTCTCTTTGGGTGCCTCTGGACTGTCACCACAGTGCAGGAGTGATTCAAGCACCTGTACTGGGAAATATAGGTATGCACAACTGAAGTGAATTAAATTGTTCTGATTAAAGTGCTTTTTCTGCAGTTGGGAAAGTGACAGGGGAATGCATTGAAAAGTGTGGGATGAATGAATGAAAAACAGGAAGACATACCTGTATCAAGGTAAGCAAATAAGTTGAATGCTCATTGTTGTATAACCTCCCTGCAAACATAATGGATGCTCAGTGATGACCAGTCATAGTCTAATCACCATATAAGGTTTGTGAATTTAAATTAGGATGAATGTTGAATTAGCAGGGTTACTGGAAGGTATGTTTATTTCTAGACTCTTCTTCTAGCTCCTCTACCTTTTGTGTAGCTTTATGAAAATTGTGCCTCTATATTGTTATCTTCTCCTCTCCATGCAACCAGCCACTTCCTAGCCTGGAATAGACAAGAAGAAGAAGAAGAAGAAGAAGAAGAAGAAGAAGAAGAAGAAGAAGGGGAGTTTGGATTTGATATCCCGCTTTATCACTACCCGAAGGAGTCTCAAAGCAGCTAACATTCTCCTTTCCCTTCCTCCCCCACAACAAACACTCTGTGAGGTGAGTGAGGTTGAGAGACTTCAGAGAAGTGTGACTAGCCCAGGGTCACCCAGCAGCTGCATGTGGAGGAGCGGAGACGCGAACCCAGTTCACCAGATTACAAGTCCACCGCTCTTAACCACTACACCCACACTGACTAGATCCTCTTTCCTGAACTTCAGGCTTGTTTTCATGTGTGTCACAGTGGACCTGGTTATATGCAGCAACAAAAAGTTGTACAGCACAATGGGAGCACATGCCATGCATTTCTCTTGTAATCACAAGGACTAGAAGTTCATGTTTTGACAAACATTTATCACTTCCTTTGAAACCCACTCTTCCAACATAGAGTTTGGGGTGGCACTGAACTGTTCTGTCTTCTGTATGTTATTATGGTTGCTAAAAGTGTTCATTAGTTCAAACTGGGCTCAGAATGAATATGTCTTTGATTGCTAAAAAGAAATAATGTTTCATTCCAATATGCTGGCAGGGGTGAAGGCCCATGAGTCACAGAACCTTCACCTTTTCTCTCTGGACCAGTTAAGTACTCAGCTCCATAGAAGCAATTTCCCCCCTTTATTTTCTTCTTATTCTATGAGAAGGAAAATACAACGTAATAGAAAACTAGTAAAATATAAAATCTTAATGAACTAGAAAATAAACATAGGAACATATTCTTGAAATAGATAATTCATTGATAATGTGTTACTTTCAACTAAGCTCTACTTAGAGTAGCCCAACTGAAATCAAAGGACCTATTAATTTCAACAGGTCTGCTCTGAGTAAGACTAGCATTGAATACTGCCCAATATAAATGAGAAGGAAGGAAGGAAGCCTTTGTGAAGGGACAACCTGGTTTAGCTCCATCATGGGAAAAATAACACCGAAGCAACAGGAAAGATATAGCAGCCAATGTTATTTAAATCCAAACCCATCTGAGCAAGAAATTCATGTCCAAAATGACAAGTCATGGGCATTAGCCAAGGGGAGCTGCTGAATATGAAAAGGTTGTGTCACTCAGTTTTCAATTACATCAAAAACCAGGCATTTCAACATTTGGTCGGAGAGTCAAAAGTGAAGCTCCCCCTCCCCTTTGTTTCTCAGCGATGCTGTATAGCTTTCCATGGTGCCACTCACCATGGAGAAACCATACCTAATATCAGAGGACTGGGAAATACATCAGAAATGTTTTGTTTTTTTGGTGCTTATCAGTGAAGTTTTGGAGGGTTTTTTTTTGCAGGCCAAATGGAACAGAAATATTAAGGAGGTAACTTGATGAGAAACCCTCGTTTTCCAACACAACAATTCCACTAAACCGCACTACTAGGAAGCTGTCTTGGAGCAATTTCTCTTTGTATTTAACCCTCTCTCTATATATATTATCTACATGGAAAGTTTACATATGTGCAGTACTGAGCAGCTGCTTAATAAAACTTATTATTTTTTTATCGTGGAACTGCTCAAGTTTATGAGAAAAGACTCTCAAAGGCAGACATAATCACACACTCATAAAGGTATAACACCAGCAGTGATCATGGGCAAGGGAAGAAAGCACCAAGCTTTTAACACAAGCAAACCAAAGCAGACTATTGCAAGTTAAAGAAATAAATAATTCAAGAACTACTGCCTACCTAAAAATAACTGTTCACTTCTCTGTCTGATGTCTGGAATGCTGAACCTGTGATCTTGACGAGTTTCTCCTCCAATATACTTTTGGTGCAGGCAGTATAATGTAGAAGTTAAGGGCAAAGAATGGGTACGCCCAATGGTTTTGTTACCTACATGCAGCCACAGGGAGCTCTAAATTTCCTTGGTACCTGTAGGTTTTCCACCATAACAGAAGCTTTGGGAGGGAGGGTTGGATTGGAGACCCCCTTCCTCCTCCAGTGATATTGCTCTAATCAAGTTTGAAGTCTCCCCTGCCCCTGCCCTCCCCCTGAATGCTTTTAGGTTAAAATGAACAGCCCACAAATGTTGGAGTACCCTTGTTCATAGTTCTAGCCTGCCAACTATGCCCCTCTCCAGGACACTCCATTCCATACACCAACACTTTCCCATTTTTATCCCCCAATAGTAAGTCAATATTTCATAGTCAGTGGCTCACTGAGATGTTTGGGGGATTTTATTTTATTTTTTACCATAATGATTTCTGGTGCTCTTTTCAGCCTTGGGGGTATGCCCAACTTTCCCTCTTGTGTGTAGCTGGCACTGTTTTGGTTACATAAGGATCTACACTCAGGATGGTGATAACACTGTGTGATCCAGCCAACATGAATCTCTGCATCTCACCTGGTTAGAGTGTAAGCTAGGAAATTCCAGGTTCAAATTCCACTGGTGACCTTGGGAAAATTTAATTGCATGGTGGACACTCCTATTTCCATCTGCATAGTGGAGTACAAGGCTCTCAATGGTTTCTAGTCATGGTGGGTATGTTTCACTGTCAGAGGCAGTATACCCAGTTTCTGGGAATCTCAGGTGGTCAGTCTGCTGTTGAGCTCAGATCATGTTTGAGGACTTCCCATAGGCATCTGATTGGCCACTGTGAGAACAGGATACTGAGTCATTGGCCTGATTCCACAGGCTCTTCTGAACATAAGAAGTAGTAGCCATTGAGAGCCTTGTCCACCATTAATTTTCCTAATCCGCTTTTAAAGCCATTTAAGTTGGTGGCTATCACTGCCTCCTGCCAGAGCAAGTTTTGCAGACATACTTTCTTTTATCTGTCCTGAATCTTCCAATATTCAGCTTTATTGGATGTCCACGGTTCTATTATTATGAGTGAGGGAGAAACCCTTTTCTCCATCCACTTAGTTGGGCAGCATAATTAATGGCCAGGGATGGTGCACTTTTTCTTCAAAACGAGCACCAGCTTGAGAGAGGGTGTCATATGTTAACATCCTTTCAACACACAACTACCTGGAAGAAAGACATGCAGGATAAGTGCTAAAACAACAACAACAGGAAACTAATTCAATTTTAATGTTCAGCACACTGATTATTGCAGAGAGGACCCAAACAACTGACAAATACTTAATTGTTTGTTAAATAATCTTAAACACATTGTGCGAATCAGGGGTGGCATTTAAACTGTTTAGAATAATGCTGACAACAGGTCCAATTAAAAATCTACATGCTCAATGTGCAGTTTATGACTTAATATATTAATCACACAGATTAATTGATTAATTCTTTCAGCTCTAATTGCAGTGTAATGTGATATCTTGTTGCTAGAATTCTATACCCAAGAGAGGATTCAGCAGCCTTCCAGACACACACAATAGTATCTCAGAGAGAGGCAGGGAAAGCCTCCAACGCTTTTAAAGAAACTGCTTTGTTGATTGTTTATACTTTAGGGCAGGTTTCCTCAACCTCGGCCCTCCAGATGTTTTTGGCCTACAACTCCCATGATCCCTAGCTAGCAGGACCAGTGGGCAGGGATGATGGGAACTGCAGTCTGAAAACATCTGGAGGGCCAAGGTTGAGGAAGCCTGCTTTAGGGAACTGACCACCCCTTACTTTGTCTGTCTCCTGAACAAACAGTTATCCTCAGATTTCTGCTTGCCTTGGCCAAACTGGAGTGTCATTGTACAGGGTTGTGGGGGTTTCTTTCCAGCTGGAGCTCACAGGAGCCTATTTCTTACACCTCTCAGGTGGGCACCATTACCATTCTAAGAGAACAAGGGAGAAGAAGTTTGTGGTGAACTCTGGCATCTCTTTTTCTAGAAAAATAGCACTGGTTATGTATTCCCTACTTTATAGAAGACAATCCTCTCTTTGAGGGGGTGTCAGAAGGCAGGCACATGCACAAACACAGAGATTTGTTCTTCTTTCCTTTTAATGTGCTAATTTTTTAAAAAAATCTGACAGTTTTTTGTCTTTACATTTTAATCGGAGTCAAGTAGAAATCATCCCTTTGACTTGTGTTAGATTATGGAATGCACACATAACCCAAGTTGCTGTTTTTATAAGTGTAAATGTTTGATATAACAAAAGATAAATATTCGTATTCTTATATTGTTTCCATTGCAGTAGGAGGAAATGGCAACAGCAGAGTGTTAGGAAGGTCCTAGAAGCTGCCATCGTCTGACAGGCCTTCCTTACTCATATTTCTAACCGCTTAAAAAAGGTAAAGGTACCCCTGACCATTAGGTCCAGTCGTGACCAACTCTGGGGTTGTGCGCTCATCTCACTCTATAGACTGAGGGAGCCGGCGTTTGTCCGCAGACAGCTTCCGGGTCATGTGGCCAGCATGACAAAGCTGCTTCTGGCGAACCAGAGCAGTGCACGGAAACGCCGTTTACCTTTCTGCCGGAGCGGTACCTATTTATCTACTTGCACTTTGACATGCTAGGTTGGCAGGAGCTGGGACCGAGCAACAGGAGCTCACCCCGTCACGGGGATTCAATGATATCCCATTAACTGTCTGGTCAGCATTGCCTATCTATGACTGATACCAACAACAAAAGAAAGAAATGCATATTTGCAATTACATATTTATCTGCCACTTTTAGGCAGTGATTGCAAAAATGCAAAAGCACAGGTTGCTAAAACAACATACCCCTCAACTGTCCTTGTCAGGACACCCCATTTTTTCACACAAGAGCATGTCACCCAAAAGCATGTGGTTTTGGTCACTACACTCTCACCCCATAAGATACACAGATCTCACACAGTGCCCCAAAACATGAATTTTTGGAATCCATGACAGCACAGCCCTGAAGTAAAGTGTCTTTCTGGGCCATGATCTTGTGCACATCACGTGACTCATGTGGGGGCATGGCCCCAGAAGACAGGCAGCCTGGTTTTTTGCCTCAACATCTTGGATGGTATGGAATGAGCTGTAGCTTGATGTGCAACTTGCACCACATCACCTATATGCCAAGGCACATAGCTAAAACATAGCTAAATCTGAAGAAGTGTGCATGCACACAAAAGCTTATACCAAGAACTAACTTAGTTGGTCTTTAAGGTGCTACAGGAAGGAATTTTTTTATTTTAGCTAAAACAGAGACACCCCCCTTCAGCATGATTGTTTTCCTATTGGCCGTAGGACTCCTAGTACAGTGTCTGTACTAGAATGTTCCACATTCTATGCATGAAAAGTACTTTGCAACCTCCCAGTCACAACAGGACAGATGGCAGGGGAAGGTATCGACTCAACACAAGCAGGCACAGCCATTCTCATAGAACAGGCTTCTCTGGTTCATTAAGAAATTCACACCAAAGGGTCATAATACTTTGTGAGAAGGAAAATCATCTAGGATGAGAAATTAGAATTCATTTTCAAATACAACATCTTCTCAGGGTCTAAGAATGTCATGCAGTTTTCTCACTACAGAAAATAGTTTTCCTATTTAGTTATATATTTTGGCCATGGGTATTGTCATAGCAATTCATTTTTGATAATCCTTTTATGGGGGGCCTGCATATTGCATCAAGTTTCACATTTCAGTTACAGGTGACCATGACATTTCAGTGAGTGACTGGCCTAATGCAAGCTCCTTGGCTGAGTAGGGATTTGAACCCTGGTCCAACACTAAACCACTTCACCACACTGGCTCCTTGGTTTAGGAAGTGTCACTGCTGCACAAACTATTAACAAAAGTGTTATCTATCAGCCTGAGCCATGTGTTCTGTGCCAAGCTTCTAGATTACAGCCTGTTTTATTCCTCAAACAAGTACCAGCTTGGAACCGTCACACAGCACAGAACCCAGCCAATGCTAAGAGTACAGCAAAGGTAGGCAGCTGCTACAATTCCAAAAAATGTCAATGAGAAAAATGTGTAAATATGCTCTTCTTTTCAGCGGTTTGGTTTCAAATGTAATTTTGGATCAGCACTGTAATGCTTTAAAGTAAAATTACTAAAAATGAGCATGTTGTTGCTACAAATTTCAGCTCATTCTAATCCTTAACTTCCCAAAGGAAAGCATAGTTCCAGCACTTCCTCATTTAGCTAAATCACATTTGGGGAACTTGTGGCCTTCAATATATATATATATATATATATATGCTTTCGTAGATTTTCACGGGTACAGGAATGCAGGTTTTGGTGTCTTCGGGTGTCTTCCCGTGTAAGAGTCGGGGTGTCTGTGCGACGTTTCGACGAGGTCTCACTCGTCATCTTCAGGCTGGTGCTTTCGGCTTCTTGTTACTGGAACAGAGCAGAGTCTGGTGTTTGAGTTCCTATAAATACTGTTGAGGGGTGTGGTGTATAGCCTCCAACGTTCTGGGCAAAGAGGAAGTTCCTAGATTAGTGTGCCTTTTCTTCTTTTGTTCCTTAATTACTTGAGGGATATCTTGAGTGATTTCATGAGTGATATTCTGAATACCACTGGGTGGGTCATTACTGCTCTGTTCCAGTAACAAGAAGCCGAAAGCACCAGCCTGAAAATGACGAGTGAGACCTCGTCGAAACGTCGCACAGACACCCCGACTCTTACACGGGAAGACACCCGAAGACACCAAAACCTGCATATATATATATATATATATATATATATATATATATATATATTGGGGGAGGAGAGTCTACACCTCCCACCATTCCTGAACATTGGCCATGTGGGCTGATGGGAGTTGGAGTATAACAACATCTGAAGGGCCACAGGTTCCCCATCTCTGGTCCAAATGGACAGGTGGGTGCAGCAGCAGAAGCCATACCAGGAACCCTTGATTCATGTAGACATTTGGCCGCTGAAAAATAAATGGAGGAACACCATCAGTAAATGCATGTTTAAAATATATGATACCTATCATGATTCTACTGTATCAGCCAACAATCTTGATTTTTCTACTTGCTCTTACAAACAAGGAATGACTAATTAAAGAATTTCAGCAAAACAAAAAAGCAGGGGGTTAAATCCCTCTGTCTGTACTATTTTCCCCTGGGAATAGCTTGCTCTGAGTAGGAAGGCTGGAAGTGTTGATATTTTAGTCATCTTAATATATTGTATGCCCTTTTATAATTAACAAAATGAACCAGTTTAATGGGTAATTCAAAAATGGAATATCTTCATCAATATAAACAATCCTCATTTAGCACATAATCCATTTTGATGCCTCCCGGCGTGTGGGTGGATTTCAGATGAGCAACGGTGCTAATAGGCAAGGCGCTCCTTTCTTTTATTTCTGTAGCAGTTTTAGGGATACATTGCAAAACTTGCAAAGCCACTTTCATTTCGTCCTCACTTATCAGAACTCATTTCAAATTGCTGCAAAAGCCACTGGAGAAAGGGCAGTAGTTCAGCTCCTCGACCAAAGTTTAAACTCAACTCCCAATGGAGATGCCCCAGCTGTTAACCCCAGTCTCCAAGTGGAGGAGTCCATGGCACAGAAAAGTGAATGACTTTTCCCATGGTCTCATGGGAGATTGAGAGGCAAAGTCCAGAATACATGACTCTTCCCTCATTCATGTTCATGTTCATGAGGACCTGCTTAGACATATCCTGTGCAAATCCCTCCTCAACAGCACTGCCATTTTTAACCCACAGGAGATCTTGCTGTCCCAGAATATAAGAGCTCTACATCCACCTGCATCAGTTCATCTCCATTTTGACCTGAAGAACAGCTGCTGTTTTATCAGGGCCAGCCCTACCATTAGACAGAGTGAAGTGACCACCTCAGGCATCTGATATTTGCTGTCAAGTACGTTTCCGAGCACAGTTCAAAGTGTCGGTGCTGACCTTTAAACGGCCTCGGTCCTGTATACCTGAAGGAGTGTCTCCACCCCCATCATCTAGCCCGGACACTGAGGTCCAGCACTGAGGGCCTTCTGACAGTTCCCTTGCTGCGAGAAGTGGGGTTACGGGGAACCAGGCAGAGGGCCTTCTCGGTAGTGGCGCCTGCCCTGTGGAACACCCTCCCGGCAGATGTCAAGGCAATAAACAACTATTTTACTTTTAAAAGACATCTGAAGGCGGCCCTGTTTAGGGAAGTTTTTAATGTCTGATGCTGTATTGGTTTTAATCTTTGGTTGGAAGCCGCCCAGAGTGGCTGGGGAAACCCAGTCAGATGGGTGGGGTATAAATAATATATTATTATTATTATTATTATTATTATTATTATTATTATTATTATTATTATTATTATTTCATGAAAGCACAACAAATGGGTTTTTTTTAACTGCCTGGATGGGAGAGAGCCACTTGTGAGACCCTCTGTCCCGAGTACCAAAGTGACTTGACAGCCTTGGGTACCATGTACCTTGACTTGGGTGTGTGCCTCACTTACTGCCCTGCCTCAAGCAGTATAATGACTTAGGCCAAACCTGTATTTTTATGTAATTCTGAAGCTTTTCACAGCTTTTTACACAGACTCTCCTGTTATGTAGAACCTCCAGCTTTGCAAATGTGGGGCTTTTTATAAAAGGGGAAAAGCATCATCTGTTGAGGAATATTTATTAGGCGTACAGAAAAGAAGTAGCCAGACACATCTTGCCACATCTTTTTTTGCACATAAAATTGCCCTCTTGTCCAATGAGCTTGATGCTTGCAAAAGGCCTTGAACCGACAGCTCTTGAATCCAATAGTTTTAGCTTCTCGCAAAGCAGAGTCCTAGCAATGTCAATTTTAAAAAAAATTGATGAGTGTATTTATAATTTCCAACACACAGGTCTTCCTTCCTTTTTCTAGAGGAAGCAAAGTGGCTCCTCAGTCAATACAGATTTTTAAAGCTGATAAATTTCCCTATTACTCAGGTTAGATCTTCATAAATGCCCTTTATTACTCTGATTACTGGGGCATTTGCAATGTAATTGATCACTGACATAACATTTTCATGGGGAAAGTAAAGTGCAGAAACATGTAACTCAAGCAGCCAGGTAACACTGCTGCAGTTGTGGTCATTTTTGTGGAATAGGGGAGTATCGTCCAATAAACTGAGCAAAAAGTGGGTGGTTGTTACACAAATTCTGGAAAAATGAAGAAATGCTAACTTTTAGATTGGCACAACCTTTGGGGTAGAACTTCTTATCCTAATTGTGTACAGAGACATGTACATTGATGGAGACATCTAAAGTAAGTGTAACAGCAGCAGCAGCAGCAGCAGCAATTGTACAGTTGTAAATGCAGTTTGATCAAATTTTCCATTAACACCTAGCTTCCATTGCTCATCACCCTCATGGGATGTAAGGGTCAGTAGCTAAGTGGTTGAACATGTTTTACATGCAGAAGGGTCCAGGTTCAATACATGGCATCACTAGTTTAAAAGGATCTTGGAATATTGGGGCTGAAAAGGCCTCTCCCTGGCAAGCTGGAGGTGAACAAAGGAAGCTATCATAGATTAAGCACTCAGAAGAACATTGGTCCACGTGGCTCAGCTTCGCCTCTAGCAAGGATGGGCAACCTTGGCTCTCCAGCTGATGGACTACAACTCCCATGAGCCCAGACTAGGGGTTGAGGCAGAAATTCAATTCACTTTCCATTTACAGATGAGCTTGCCTAATTCACACTTTCTGAAACAATACATGAATGAAAGGATGAACTACTGGTGCAGCAATAAAACCTCTAGCACATTTGCAAAGCTAAACAGGTTCTGGGATGGTTTCAAATTGGATGGGGGACTACGTGCTGATAATTCTTCCATTGCAAGGGGTTGGACTTGATGACCCTCGAGGTCTCTTCCAACTCTACAATTCTATGATTCTATACTGTGATTCTATGCAAATTTTGCAATGCAGCTCTTTGGTCAAGTGTCATGTACAAAAATTCATATACTCAGAGTGTGCATGAACATGCATCCATTAGTGAAAATAACCTACAAAACATATTGTATTAGGCAAACTGCTTTGCAAAAATGTACGTATTAGGTGAAATTCACACTAAATTGTTGATATCCCCCCCCTTTTCATAAGGACTTATTTTTAAAAAGAAAATTCCAACTGATGTGGGAATATGGAGACCTGAACTTATGATGGGAATAACGAGCAACTGAGCAAAATTAAATTTGATAAGTTTGCCTATCGCTGACTGCTTTTGATCAAAGTTGGAGTCTGACAGCATATGGAGAGCCAGAGGTTTCTCACCCCTGAAGTTCACTGTCTGGAATTAACTCACCAGTCTTCCCCCAACCCTCCTCTGAGATGCCAAGGGTTGCAGCTGGGACCTTTTCCACACAAAGCACTTGTTTCACCACTGAGCTATGGGAGAAACTTCCAGTAAATAGAAGTGAGCTAGATGAGCCAATGGTCTGACTCACTATGAGGGCAGCGTCACTTATGCCATGTATTGCTCAGTTTTCACACTTAAAGAGAACACAAAGTGACTACAGCAGTGGGATGTGAGAGAATCCACTATTTCATGCTCAAATTCCTCCTGTGCTATGCAACTTTCAGTCTGCCAAAGCCACTCCCGGTAGACTCTGATATGTCTGCTACCTTCACAATCCACCTTAGGTTATGGTTGGAAGATTTGTTCCTTGAAATGGCCTGTGTGACATAAATCTGACTGACAAGTTTCCTCCACCCCTGAAAAAGCCCTTTAAGCAATTTTAGCACTTCAGAAACTCTTTATAAATTATAAATTTAGCAAGAAAAGCATTAATTTTGTATCAAATGCTTGCACAGTGCAGGACTACTGTATTTATTCTAACCAAAACAAGCACTGCAAAAGACTCTCTTTTACCGTTCCTCATTTGAGGGGTGAAGTGGGGAAGAACAACTCTAGAGGGGGGCTGAAGAAGGGAGCAGCAAGGTTAGATAGCTTAGGTTTTATTGCTATTAACACACATTTGGTATACTTTTACTATAGACAATGGTAGGTTCTGCCTGCATCAGAAGACAACATAATTCAGTGTTTGCTCCAAATGGTACTGTAGGCCACTGGTAGATATGGAGTTTGGGACTAGACAGGCCTCTGGTTTGACCTAGCAAGGCAATTCCTCTGTTCTTCATTCTCATCTTGCAGCTGCATGACCTAGTAACAAACAGCAAACTTTGCCCAAGGCAGCCTTGTAGCCTCAGGATTCATATCACTTTCAATTGCCTCTTGTTAGGAGATAGGCAAAGTGTGCACTTATTTCTGGCACAGATATAGCACCCTTAGACCAGCCCCTTCATGTCTCAACTCGTTGCTTATTGTGGTGTTTGCAGAGTCGTGAAGCAGAAAGAAAGAGCAGGGTTGTACCAGGTGCCAAAGGGATGAGTCCTGCCTCATTGCTGCTTCCTTCTCCCCCACTTTCTACTGGGGGGATGAGATCAGAGAGGGTGAAGCGGGAGGATGAAGACTCAGTGGCAAGTCATGCAGTGACAATGCAAAGGAACACCCATCAAGCCCCATGTGTCTTGCTTCAGATGTTCCAAGTCTTTGAGATGTTTCTCTCAGCAAACAAAGCTTTGGGTGCTGGGATTCTTGCTCAGGCACTGATGGGGATTCTTGTGTCAACTCTGCCTGCAGGTCCTGATTCATAGTTGCCTTTGCAGCACAGCCATTGCAACACAGCTCCTACCAGTGGGGAGGGGGAGTATTTGGAGATTTAAATCATTTTACTGAAGTATGGGGTTAAAAATTGTCAAAGGCGATATTTTCAAAATCTTTCAGAATTCAGATAAACTGGAATATGTAACAAGTAAAATTTAACGACAAGTACCTACATCTCTCCGTTCCATTGCCATGGGCCTTCAGTGTTATACAAGACTTGCTGTAATCATCAATGCTGTTTAGCATTTGTATGAAGCCTACTTGGCAAGCCATTTCTATCCAGGGCTACACAGATTCTTTGTTGGGGCAGTTTATAACTCTCAGGAACCCTGAATGAGAGGCTTGAGGCACTGGATAATTGTGGGAGCACCATGAATTCTCTTCTCTCCTTACATGTTTGGAAGCATGGATGAGAGTCTCGGCAAGTGAGCAGGGCAGTTTCCAGGTTGACAAGCCACAGTTCCCATTAAGTATGTTTATTTCAAATCTGAGTCAGAAAGAGAGAGAAAGAAACTACACCTCTGTAGTGTGATTTTGCACATTATTTTTCTGCAAATGCAGAGGAGCTCTTACTTGACATAAATCCTTAAGCTGTGTCAATGGCTGATGCAGAAAATGGGAGCAACCCTGGGTTCCATCACTGGAAGAGGACCGGCAGGGTTTCCTCGGGCCACCAATATGGAAATGCCAAAAATAATTCTGTGTTTATGTGGTGGCTCTCAAAGGGGCACAGGTGGGAGGGGATAATCAAATTGGATTCTGATTGTATCAGGTTTTTCCATGTACACATGGATGAAAATATGTAGCACATCATTGAGCTCATGGAAGTAACTCTAAACAGTGTGAAATTGAGAAGGAGTTTCCCTTCACCTTCCTCCTCCCAGACTCTGTGTGAGATCAGGCAACTGTGCAAATGGATATCTGCCATGAGTATTACAGGTGGAAAGAATCATTGGGAAGAAAGTTGGGGGGGCTGAAATTTATTTATTTATTTTGGTTACAGTATAGCTATTACTATGATAGACAAAGGACCATGTTCAAAGCGAATATGCCTTTGAGAACCACTTGCTGAGGACAAACAAAAGCTCTCAGGATCCCTTCCAACTCTACAATTCTATGATTGTAATCATGCCTTGCACCTGAACATCCAGAAGCATCTGGCTAGAGGAAACTAGAAAGCTAGGGATCCAACAGGCTATTCTCCTGTTTGCATTTCCTTACTATATTAAACACAGGGAGAACCATTGTATCGTTATGGGCTACCTATCAGATTTGTGAAACCTCCTAGTGCTTGTTGCCCTGAGGCAATACCTGGATTTGACAAAGGAGCATCAATAGCTTGTGATATTCCAAGGGACCTTAGAAGTCTAGGTCAGGACGGTCCAACTTTCAATGCCAAGAGGGCTGCAAGAGTATATTGACACGGAACCTGCAGGCCACACAATGCCTGGTTGTGCAAGAGGGAGGGGGAAGCATGGCCAACATTTGATGCCCCTCCAGACCTCATGCTGCCTTTCCAAATTATTTTTATTATTAGTAGTATTTATTAAATTTGTATACCACCCTTCATCTGCAGATCTCAGGGCGGTTCACAAAATAAGTGAGCTAAGTGAGGGACCAGGCTTTGGGAAGGAGGCGCAAGGCTCTGGAAGGATCCTTGAGCCGTCCCACCAAAGCTGGGAAAGTGCTAACTAGGCTTTTGGAAGGAGGCTGGAGCACTCAAGGACCCTGCCAGGGCTGGTGGGGGGCATCAAAAGTTCCCGAGAGCTGCTAAGAAAGACCTTGTCAGCTGCATGTGGCCCTTGGGCTGGCTGTTGGACCACCCTGGGTGAGGTGATGGTCAGAAAACTGATCCAGATTACATAAGAAGAACCCTGCTGGGTCAGACCAAAGGCTGCCTAGTTCCATATCTGATTCCCTACAGTGACCAACCAAATGTCTATAGAAAGCCCACATGCAAGTTATGAGTGCAGCAGCTCCTGTTGCTGTTCCTCAGAAGCTGATACTGGGAGGCATCCTGCCTTTGATTCGGCGTGTAGCATCTAGTCAGAGGGAGGGGGCAACAGGCTGCCATTTGATTGAGACAGGGAAAGAGACAGAGAATTGAGTGTGGGCCTTGTACACATCTTAAGGTGCAGCCTGTCTCCCTGGGAATCTGACATGGGAGCAGTGGGAAGGGGTTGTAGCTCAGTGGTAGGGCATCTGCTTTGTATGCAAGAGGGTCCCAGGTTCAATTCCTGGCATCTCCAGGCAGGTTTGGGAGATACTCCCTGCCTGAAATTTTGCAGAGCTACTGCCGGTTAGTGTGCAGACAATACTGAGCTAGAGGAGCCAGGGGTCTTCTTACCCAGTGGACTTCGGCTGGTGTCTTTATGCTGTGCCTCTATGTATCTATCTATGTATATATACACAAACAGCTGTAATATTACAAAACATCTCCAGTGACCTTCTTCCAAAGGGAACCAGACCTGAGCAAGCAGGAACTCCTTGCGGCTCAGTACACTAGGATGCGTGTATCAATAGAATCTGAGGATTCCTGTAAACTTTCTCTCTTAATTTGCACTCCACATCTGCAACTTGCTTCAAACCCCACACATTAAGAGCAAATAAACAGGAGTTTCCCTGCCCAGGGCAGCAGTCAAGCTGTACTTTGTTTTGATGGCAGTCTAAACCAGCGATAGGCTGCTCTCAATGCAAGGGGCCCTCGATGCTGCCGCTGCAGTTAGAATTAAACCTGGCAGAAGTGGCCCTCTCAGCAGAAATATACAACCGCAAGCTGCCACATTAACATAAAGCAGGGCAGCCAGAAATTATTGCCGCTTCTAATCTCCAAACGCTCAGGAGCCGAGCTGCGTTCAGCGGAATGACCTGTCCACTGTGATGCATTAGCGTTAATGCTCTCCCTCCTTCCCTCATGCGCACACAACATCCCTTTCTGAGCTGAGAGATTTATGCCTCCTGAAATAGAAAGATGCAATATTTTAAATGCCCCTTTTCTCTTCCCACCCCAATTCTCCTTCTCCTCTTTCTTTTCCTAATAAAGTTGGTACAGAAGGGCCAACCCCCTTTTGTGTCAATGCACTTACTCTGCCAGATGTACTTGTCCCAACCAAAGAGTCACACAGGAATGCAAGTATCTTTCTTCCTTTAGAGTGTATTTCTCTGCATTCCCCCCCCCCATCTCCTCATTGCTGCCTCAAATCTATTGCCGAGTCTGGCTGAAGCGATAATTGCTCAGCCAACTGAGAATGCTTGCAGATGGTTTATCCTAATCCCTGATCCAATCCAGTTAAAAGGAACCAGTGCAAAGTCAACTTGTCAGCATTAACTAGATCAACAAGATCTAAATCAACTTAAGTCTTTAAGGTACTTCATATAATAGCAAAATGCTATTATTAACTTCCAGCAAAACTGCTTCTTTCTTTCGCTGCCCCGGGCAGTAAAAGTTCTGGGCGGCCTTTTAGAAAGTCAGTTTCCTATATGCAAGGGAACTCTGGAGATATTAAATATTTTGTAAACAGAAATTGTTCTACCACATGTGATTGAGTACAGCAACAGCAGCAGAGGCAGGAGACACCTACTGGAATGTTAGCACAGCAGTATAACTGGTGCCAAGGAGCCTGGGGATTCTAATGTTCCCCAAGACACCTGGCATCCTCTATGGATGTCAGACTTTCTGGAAAGTTTTTCAGTTGAATCCTGTTTGTGTGTTGCCTGCCACTAATGGTTTCAACTCACAGGAAAGTCTGCCTAGGAGGAAACTATCTCTCCATACACAGAATAAAAAAAATTCCTTCCAGTAGCACCTTAAAGACCAACTAAGTTAGTTCTTGGTATGAGCTTTCGTGTGCATGCACACTTCTTCAGATACACATTCTTCAGATGTATCTGAAGAAGTGTGCATGCACACGAAAGCTCATACCAAGAACTAACTTAGTTGGTCTTTAAGGTGCTACTGGAAGGAATTTTTTTTATTTTGACTATGGCAGACCAACACGGCTACCTATCTCCATACACAGAGTCAACCTGGGCACCTTTCTTAGCATGCTTATCTATCTCTTTAAGATCAATTGTCTTCACAAACTGCCCTGTAGGATTGGTAATCACCGGAATCAATCACAGCAAAGAGCCTTCACTAGCTTATAAATCAATTAACACACAATAACCACAATTCATTGATAATGATGACCCAACAAACAAGGGCATCTTCTGTGTATACTACTGTAAGTAACCATATCAAGAAGGCCCCATTGCGCAAACTGCATATCTGAGTGGTTGTTATCACTGGGGAATTGGAGCTCCTTTCTGACCGATAGATGCTCAACTTAATGATCAATACTAATGATGTGCAACACCTTCCTTCCAGCTCAAATGCAATTTGGACTACCAATTATCATTTTACTACAGAGACCTAATTTTTAGAGTCTTAATTCTGCTCTTCATGTTTTGGTGCACGTATATTCTCTCAATGCCACCTGGGAGCATTAGTGTGAGTGCAGGTAGGATAGAAATTCATTGTGCCTCACAAATCCTGGAATTCAGAGCCCATGATTGGATGCTGGGAATTGGAGAATCAGGAGGCACCAGCAGCTCAAGTGGCATTGGCAGCCGCAGTGTCTGTCTCCCCTGTCAGGCAGTGAGCAGCTACCATTGAACAGCAGTCACTTGCTTCAGTACTGCACATCCTCTGTTCTGCCAATGGCATAATGCCGTTATACAAATGTATGGTGCAATCACACTTGGAAACTGTATAGTTCTGACCAGCTCACCATGAAAAGGATATTGTGGAACTGGAAGAGGTTCAGAAAACAGCCATCAAAATGAAACAAAAGCTGGAGCAACATTCCTATGAAGAAAGGTTGCCACATTTGGGATTGTAAAATTTAGGCAAAAGGTGAATCAGGGAGGACATGGTTGAGGTATATAAGATTATATAAGGTGTGGAGTAAGTGGACAGGAGATATTTTTGCTCCCTCTCTCATAATACTAGAATTTGGGTTGTCCAATCATGCTGAATGTTGGAAGATTCAGGACAGAGAAAATAAAGCCCTTTTCACACAGTGTATAGTTAACCTTTGGAATTTGTTCCCACAAGAGGTGAATTTGGCTGGCTTTAAAAGGGGGTTAGACAAATTCATGGAGGATATCAGTGGCTGCTTGCATGCCTCTGAATGTCAGCTGCTTGGAGTCACTAGTGCACTTAGGTCCTGGTTTGGGGCTTTCTGTGAGCATCTGGTTGGCCAATAGATAAACCTTTGGTCTAATCTGCAAGGGCTCTTCTTATATTTCTTATCCCACCCCCAATCATTGTCTCCATGTGGAAGTGAAGACTAATGCCAGCGACATCATGGGCTCTTGGTAGAAGCGGGAATTGCGGGAATGGGTGGAATTTGGATTGGAATCAGGAAGCCATCAGCCACCAATCCACGAAAATACCAAGACTAGACTAAAATGCAACTAATAGAAAGGGAGGAAGGACAATTTCTCAAATCCAGATTGACTAAGGGGTTAGAGCCATCGAATTCTGAGCATGTGCCAGAACCTTGCCAGCCTCATTTGATGAATGCAAACCAAGCAGGTGCATAAGCAGGAGATCCGCTCAAAATACATCACATTATTAATTACAAAGAGTGTAAGAATTTCAAGTAAGGGTGCCCAACTTGTAACAATAATGAGTATGACAAGCAGTGAAGAGTTATGTGATGAGCCTGCAATTTGTGGACTCTGCCAGCATCGCCAGCCAGGATGCCCTATCTTGTTCAGAGCGCAGCAGATAATGAAATGACACTGAGCCGAAATCAGTGTGGGGTTCCTTGCTCACTGTAACTAGAATCAAGATATTCAATAATTCCTTGTCTCTTCCTGCTGGGTGTGGTCTGACTCCAAGCAGAGGGCGGTTGCCTCTCAAGGGATGCACACCTTTTGATGCATGGTTACCTTTCCCGCAATCGGCTTGGAGGTATTCTAGAGCAAGGGACCTGCCTGCAGTGCCAAACCAAGAGAATGCAAAGCCACCATCTGGGAGAGCTCTTAGCTCACAAGAGGCAAAGAAAGCAGTGGCTTAGGTAGGGCGGGCACAGCTTGGTCTGCCCAGAGGGTGTTCCCTTCCCCCCCTTTCCCACTGACGTCTTCTAATTATGCATTTTGGCTGCATTGCCATAACGCCAGCTTTTGGCAATCTCTTTTCTTAAAGAAGAAAAGGGGGGGAAATCAATCAGAGTGAGCTATGGCTCGACAGGTCTGCAGTAAAGCCCAGCCAAGTAGAAAATAGAGCAGCAGTCACACTACAGGATTGAAAAGATGGGGCAAGCAAACTCCATCATTGGGTGCAATTATCTCTCTGCAAACATACAGATATATAACAACAGCAGCAGCAACAACAACAAAAAATCGGCACTGGAATCCCAGGGAGCTTCTCTCTACAGACTGGGCTGCAGCCCTGGCCCATCTGCTGTCTTCCTGACAAGACTGCTAATCTCTCTCTCTCTCTCTCTCTCAGCATTAAATTTCCTGCAGCTTCCCCAGGAAGGGGTAAATAATGCACAGGAGGAAAACGAAATCAAGCATGAGAGATTAACCCCTTGACCCAGTGCGGCTGACCTCCTAAAGCCATTTTCGAGTGGCTCAGATAGCTAACTCCCAAACAGGAAAAGGCTTGTTCACACAATCAAGATCCAGAGTTTGCTGGGGAGCTTGTGATTGAGAAAGAGCAATTTCTGCCTCAGTTTTTTAAGAGAAATTATTGGTTGTTCTCATCTAAGCACCCATACTGACAATCTTGGATCATTCACAGTGCCCAGGTGATTGTGCTTCTCCAAGGACTTTTGAACTCTGCACATGAGAGGTCACAGCCCTGGTCTGTGCACACATAAACATGTAACGTATGCAGACAAGAAGCGCAGTTTTGTGAATACCTGCCCTGATGGCAATGTTATCTGCAGCAGTTGCATAAGCAGAAGGAAAATGTTAAAACATTTGGGGCCTTCTGCTTTAGAGAAAAGGTGAGAGGATACATGGTAGAAGTGCATCAAATCATGCACAGCCTGGAGAATATGGACAGAGAAAAGTTTTTCTCCTTCTCCCATCACACTGGAAGTTGGGCAAATCCAATGAAGCTGAATATTGGAAGGTTAGCCACAATGGCTATGCTCTGCCTTCAGTGCTGGAGGCAGTGTGCCTGTCAAAAGAGGCAGATATAGGGAAGCTTGAGTGGTTCTTGTTAGGAAATAGTTCCGTTCCACCTTAAAAGGGAACAGGCTGTTGTGTGTCACATGCCTGTTTACTTCCAGCTCTCTGGGAACTTCCGTTTGTATATAGCTTTTGTTCTGGCTGTTTTCCTGGACACAGAGGCAAGCAGTCATGTTTTTCCTTTGTTCTGAACTATGTTGAATAAAGCTGTAAATATGCTCTCCTGTCTGCATCTTTCGTTGTGGAGACTGCTGAAAGGGTGTGCATGGGTCTTGGAATGTCTCTGAGGCTCGTGTCGCTAATTGACTGATGCTGGTCCACAGGAGACCGGTGATCATCCGGAGACGACTGGGGGCCTGCCTGATGCCTCTGTCTCCCTGGCAGTATCCCAACAGTTCTACCACACTGGGCGCTGAACCGAGGGGGCGGTGCAGGACATCACAACAATGGCACAGTGAATTGAGCAGAACAGAAGGTGAGAGGCAGGGACGGGTGTTGAATTTTGGCCTTGCACAGGGTGCTGCTGAAAGTTGAAATACCACAACCCATCCCTGCTGTGGGGAGTGTGCTGTTGTGCTGAGGTCCTGCTTTCAGGCTTCCCCTGGGCATCTTTTGGGTCACTGTGAGAACAGGATGATGGACCAGAGGGGCCCTAGCAGGCTCATCTTATGTTCTTACCAAAATACACACAAAAGGACTGATATTGCAAGTGATTTCATATCAGCTGTTTATAACAATTGTATCTCTAACAATACAACAAAGCAATACGGAAGGCTAATGATCCATAAAGCCACAAATGTAAAGGTTCTAGGAGGTAGCCCTTATACAAATGCAGGCCACTATCATTATTATATTGACATATAGTTGGAAGCCATTTCATTTTTTCCCTTAAATATATTGTTGTCTCCTAGAACTCTTATAGATCTGTAACTGTATGCATCATTAGCCTTTTGCATTAGTTTATGGCATTATTATATATACAGTTGTTGATGTGGATTTATTTGCAATATTGTTACCCCATTTCGTGTGTGGTTTTTTAAATACTATTTGTTGATAAGCCCAATACTATGCAAACTATACAAACCGATTCAGTCCTACTTTGTGTTCTGGACCTGCTCTCTTGCTCTGCAGCAGACACTCGCCAAACTAATGCCTGAAAAGTTTGGCACCACACTTCAGCCCCACTCAGCCATTCACACTGGGGCTTAAATAAGCATATGGGGAAGGGAGAGCATGCACAGATATGCTTGCCTTGGGACAGGGAGCCTCCTGATCTCACAGAGGTCCAAAATGCACAGGAGCTTCTACAAGTGCAGAAGGTCTTTGCCCCAAGGGGTTTTCAATCTAGACAATGTCATAAGAGACAACGGAGGAAGCAGAGAGAAATGGGGGCTGGGTAAATGGGGGAAGAACGTGCAATGATTGCAGTAGCACACGCATAGTTCTTTGGCCAAAGGGACATGTGATGCTAAATTCATCATTGCAGTTAACATATCCTTAAGTTACATTACAGCAGGGGTAGCCAATGTGGACCTTCCAGAAGTTGTTGGACTACAACCCCTATCATCCTTCACTAGCCGGGAGCCAGCGTGGTGTAGTGGTTAAGAGCGGTGGACTCATAATCTGGTGAACCGGGTTCACTTCCCCGCTCCTCCACCTGCAGCTGCTGGGTGACCTTGGGCTAGTCACACTTCTCTGAAGTCTCTCAGCCCCACTCACCTCACAGAGTGTTTGTTGGGGGGGGGGAGGGAAAGGAGATTGTTAGCTTCTTTGAGACTCCTTAAGGGGAGTGAAAGGCAGGATATCAAGTCCAAATGACATGCTGGCTGGGGCTGATGGAAGTCCAACAACATATTGAGTGTACCATAACCGGACACCCCTGCAGCAAGGTATGTGGTAGGTCCATTAGTAAAAGCTTCACATGATGTTGATTCACTAATCAATACTTGACATTACCTGTGGGCCTTTTCTTGCTCTCGTTTCCCCTCCCCAGCCAAGTTTTGTAGAGGAAAGGAGAGAGAAGACGACCAGCCCTGTCATCTGCACAATGATTAGTTGTGCGGCAAATACATGGAGCTGGCTGAAGGACAATGTGGTATGCTGCTTAGAGTGATGGATCTGGGAACGCCGGGTTCAAATCCCCACTCAGTCCTGAAGCTCACTGGGTGGCCCTGGGAACACTCACTTCCTCTCAGCCTAATTCACATTACAGGGTTGTTGTGGAGATTAATTGAGGTGGGGAAGAACACCGTAAGGCACCTTGAGCTCCTTGGAGAAAAATGTGGTATAAAAATGCAATAAATTTAAAAAAAAATTGTTTTGAGTGACGAGGTTAATTCACCACTTCTGTTCATTCCAGCTTTCAAGGTCTTAGATTTTGCAGCCATTTTCTCTTCGTTTTCATTTGTACATCTTTAAAAGGAGCTTAAAGGCATAGGTGGGGGGGGGGAGAAATGGTATTGGAACTAGCCCTTAGATAAAAATGGAACACAGCAAACCTAGAGGAAAAGGGCAGAGATTAGCTTTAAAATGGAGAGTATAGCTCTTGCACTGGCAGATTTAAAGGGTCTGCAAATTGCCCAGGCTAAATTAAGACAATTGCAACACAGGAGAAATGGAGACAAGGGGAAAGCGGTAAGCCGGTGACAGCCAGAGAAGAACAAGGCAGATGAACTTGTCTCTGCCATTGTGACTTTCCCCTGTGCGGGCTCTTGGAGAAGCGTCCGGGATATAGATAGCTCAGTGGAAACTGCTGCTCATCTAGTGGCACTAACTGGGAAGTGCTGACAGTCAGTGTCTGTGTGTGGCCTGCAGGGTTCCAGAATTGCCCTCCTGTGGCCTTGCTCTTTCACACTCCAGTGCACTTCAAGTGAAGCAAAAGTCACCCCCACCCCGGTTAGCTGCAGATCAGCAGGACGTGGCTTTCCAGCACAACAGGTAGAGGGATGCCAAAAGGAAAAAAGGCACATGTTTGAGTGCAACTGGGAAGCTGGAGAGGCTCCTATGAGGCCGATTGGAAGGCCAGGGAGGAAAGAGAGAGAGAGAGAAGGGGATGTGGCAAATCTGAAGCGACTGAGGTGCATCTGAACATCACCAGCCCTCAACAAGCACAAATCAGTGACAGCAGCATTGCGCTCAGGATAGATTAGCCTGTCCTCTCGGGACATAGTGACATGACAGATGATGATAGGTTTTTTTTGCTAAATAAATAAATAAATAAAATAATTCATGCTAAACGCCATGCATTAGCAGTGGGGAGCTGCCATTTAAGGGAGCTCTTAAAGATATTTCACCAAGACCAACCCTAACGCCTAGGCTGTTTGGGGTTTGGATTAGCAGCTGCACGCAAGCAGCTGAAGGATCTCCCAGGCTGCCTGTTTGATGGACATTTCTTGCATCTCCAGCTGAGAATCTCTGCCAGAAACTGACAGTCTCTCCAGGAGGTCTCTGTGAACTGAGACCCTCCCCATGACTTGGACTACCCCAGACAGTCCTGCATAGAAGGACCCTGTAATCGCATGACGGTGTCCGAGTCCCTGCCAACATCATTGATAAGCCACTGTGTTCTCAGTAGCTTAGCAGACCAAGCCTTTCTGTTATTGTGGGGCAGAGACCCTCTTGTGCCTTTAAATGAAGAAACCAAACCCCAGGAAGAGGAGAAAGGGAAAAGAGGGAAGAAAGGAGACTCTGAGGAAGAACTTTCTGACAGTAACAGCTGTTTGAGAATGGAGCAGACTCCCTCGGGAGGTGGCAGGCTCTGCTTCATTGGAGGTTTTTAAATGCAGGTACTGGGGTCACCTGTCAGGGACTCTTTAGTAGCGGTGCCTGCATTGCAGGGGGTTGATCCAGATGACCCAGGTGTCCAGTTCTGGGCACCACAGTTCAAGAAGGACACTGACAAACTGGAACGTGTCCAGAGGAGGGCAACCAAAATGGTCAAAGGCCTGGAAATGATGCCTTATGAGGAACGGCTAAGGGAGCTGGGCATGTTTAGCCTGGAGAAGAGGATGTTAAGGGGTGATATGATAGCCATGTTCAAATATATACAGTGGTACCTCGCAAGACGAATGCCTCGCAAGACAAAAAACTCGCTAGACGAAAGGTTTTTCCGTTTTCGATTTGCCTCGCAAGACGAATTTCACCTATGGGCTTGCTTCGCAAGACGAAAATGTCTCGCGACTTTGTTTCCTTTGTCTAAAAACAAAGACATGTTTTGTTTATAAAGTTAATTTATTTTCCCTTCAATTTTTGAACTGCTCTTTACAGTATGTGTGACTTTAAAGAGCAGTTAATAAACTTTTGTTGTACCAAATTTGGCTTTGTTTGGACTTTTTTTGACCATAGGAACGCATTAATTGATTTTCAATGCATTCCTATGGGATTTCGTGATTCGCAAGACAAAAAATTCGCTAGACGACAAAACTTGCGGAACGAATTAATTTCGTCTTGCGGGGCACCACTGTAAAAGGATGTCACATAGAGGAGGGAGAAAGGTTGTTTTCTGCTGCTCAAGAGAAGCGGACACGGAGCAATGGATCCAAACTACAAGAAAGAAGATTCCACCTAAACATTAGGAAGAACTTCTTGACAGTAAGAGCTGTTCGACAGTGGAATTTGCTGCCAAGGAGTGTGGTGATGCCTCCTTCTTTGGAGGTCTTTAAGCAGAGGCTTGACAACCATATGTCAGGAGTGCTCTGATGGTGTTTCCTGCTTGGCAGGGGGTTGGACTCGATGGCCCTTGTGGTCTCTTCCAACTCTATGATTCTATGACCCCTGGGGTCTTTTTCAACTCCACAGTTCTACGATACTATAAGTACTTGACTGCAGGAGGGCACTGGCAAGGAGATAAAGTCCCGTGCTTCCTCGAAAAAATGTTGGCTGCAATGTGTTCTACCTTTAAAAATGGTTCAGAAGCTTCAACTGGTGCAGAATGTAGCAGCTAGGCTGTTGCTGGGAATGGCTGCAAGAACACATATAATACCTGCTGTGAAGCAGCTGCACTGGTTTCCGATTTAAGGAGCTGACATTAATGTTTAAAGCCCTAATTGACCTGAATCTCAAATACCTGAAAAGAGGGCCCCCTTCCCTGCGGACCAGCCTAGGGATTATGTTCAGTGGAGGACACTCTTCGGATGGGCCCACCAATCTCAGAGGTTTAGGGTAGGGGGTGGCAGCTTGTGAGAGGGTCTTCTATGTGACAGGCCCATGAACGGGAAAATCCCTCTTCACAGAAATGCATGTGGCAAGACCTCATCACAGGTTCTCCTGGTTGATGAAGATGCATCTGTTTACCATGGTGCTTGAAAACCAAAATATTTATTTTGGTGTCCTTCCTGTAATATATAGGATTATTGATTATATAGATTATTGAATTGGGGTTTATTAGTGGGGCTGCTTCTCACTGTTTTTATTGTGTTTTTATATGCTATAACCAACCTGAAAACCTTCTGGTGAAGGGTAGGTAAGAAAGCAACAACAACAGGATAGCAACTTGAAGTGTTCTTGTCTGCCACAGCACCTTTAGTAATGATTACATTCCAGCATTTTGTAGTTAAATGGCCTCTTTAATCACATTGTCCCAATTCAGATGTATACACCAGATTCCTGCACAGTGTTACCTCGGGTTAAGTACTTAATTGGTTCCGGAGGTCCGTTCTTAACCTGAAACTGTTCTTAACCCGAAGCACCACTTTAGCTAATGGGGCCTCCTGCTGCCGCCGTGCCGCCGGAGCTTGATTTCTGGTCTCATCCTGAAGCAAAGTTCTTAACCTGAGGTACTATTTCTGGGTTAGAGGACTCTGTAACCTGAAGTGTATGTAACCTGAAGCGTATGTAACCCAAGGTACCACTGTATGTGTGTTTTTAGCCCACTTCATGGAAAGACCCACTGGTTTTGTTCAGGGCGAATGCCAAAATTGAAATTCATACTGGATTCCTTGCACATTTAAGCAATGAGGGGTTGGGAAGACACAAGAGTTCAAACAATTTCAGCTACCAATTTCAGTTATAACAAGAACTGCATATACAGTACTGTGTGCCACAAGAAAATGATAAAGAAATAAGTAGAAATTCTATACCAGTACATGCTACACTTTGCACCAAAATTAAAATTAAATCTATAAATCCATACAAATGAAATCTATTTGCACATTTTTATCTATTCTATTTTGCATAACATACAGATTCTATTTTTGAGGATAAATACTCAAAACTCATTAATGCAGATTAGTTATCCCGTAATAAACTTCACTGATCACATTAGCTTCCCCATCCGGGCAGTGGCAGAAAGGTGCACTTTAGTTTCTGGGGCACAAGAGTTTGCAGCCACAACTTGCTGGAAGTTTTATCCAGGTCGCAACCATTTTATAATCATCATGACTACAAACCTCTTTATGCTTTTAAAGATATGAATTGGAAGATTACACTCATTTGAAGGAACCAGCAATTATGCTCCCATGAATCACTTCCTTCTTACTACCGCATTTTTCGCCCCATAGGGCGCACCGCCCCATAGGACACACCTAGGTTTTTTGGGGGGGGGAATAAAGGGGGAAAAATATTTTTTCCCCCAGGCACGGGGCTGGCAAGGGGGAAGCCCGAGCTTCCCCCAATCCCAGCCCCGAGAACAGCCTGCTATCCGCAAGCCTAGGGAGGCCAGCGGTAAGTTGCGCCAGTCTCCCCAGGCTTCGGAATGCAGGCAGCTCTGTGCAGCCATTGGGAGGCGGGCGCGAAGTGGCGCCGGTCTCCCAAGGGTTGAGCAGAGCTTCCTGAAGCCTGGAGAGCGAGAGGTGCGCACCGACCCCTCTCGCTCTCCAGGCTTCAGCGAAAGCCTGCATTCGCCCCATAGGACGCACACACATTTCCCCTTCATTTTTGGAGGGGGAAAAGTGCGTCCTATAGGGCGAAAAATACGGCAATTGCCTGAAACCATAAGTGGTAGAAACTTAGTTAGGCTTTTTCTCAGGAAGCTTCAAATATCAGGATCCTGACCTTTCATAGGGAATTTAGGCGAGAATTGGGCCTCACCTTCATCAAATGTGAGTTTGTTGGTTAATGATAAAGTGGAGGTAGGAAAAGCATTTGGCAGGGAATAATTGATGGGTTGCTAGGATGCTTAGCCCTCTCTCAGCTCACTGATTCTACCTTGGAGATGCCCCAGGCTTATTTCTGATCTTTGAGACATCTGATAGAGGGATGGGGAAAATACAGCTTGGAGGAAGGGTTTCAAGGGAGAATTGGTGAACAGGGAACAGTGAAACCTTCCTACTGCTGATTCATCTTGGCAAACACCACACACACACTTACACTGTGGCAAGCATGGGATGTGGGGTGGGAACTGCTTGAGTTTTAATACGTAGTTCTGTCCTTACAGATTACTGATCATCCATGGAATAGAACCTGTGTCAGTGGTATTTTGTGTTCCAGGGGGCATTCTAACATATCCAGAGTCTTATCTCGGCATTACACACGCCATTCCAAAAACAGTTGTGCTCAGGAATCCTAGCCCTGCAAGCTCTCTCATCTAATTCCTAAACTTTCCACCCTAGGCTCCCAACTCTCACCATTAGGCGAAGCACAGGAGAAGTTAATGTAATGCTCAGGGAAACATCACAAAAACAACCATCTCAACTGGAGATATAGCCACTGGCAATTTCCAATTATTCCCAGGCAGCTTTCAGCATCTCTCTCCCCGTGTCATTTAACGTTATCAGATAATGGGTAGTTCTTTCTCTCACACACAGCTGCAGTCTAATCCTGCACTCCTATTTGAGTGTGCATGAATCCTCTCTCAAGAGAGCCATCTCCTGAGACTTTCTTGCCCAACCAAAACGCTAAAAGGGGAGGCAGGTAAACTCAGAGGCCACCAGGATTTGTAGTGTGACATTTTCCTTATACCATTCTCTTCCTGCCGGTTTTGCAAACTATAGCACACTGCGCAAAATAAATAAAAACATCTGCAAATGTCAAGCGCAACAGGGCAATCTCTCCACTCGGGGCAGTGGTTGTCATGTTTTCTTTCTGGGACTGGGAGTTCTGCTGGTCTCTGAGCACAAAGAGATTCTTGCAAACACTTCATGATGGAGATCAGCATTCTTGTGAATACATGTAAGAACTTAAGCTTTTCTGGAGAAGCTCAAGGATCCAGCTAATTGACGGAACCAGAGAATGAGTCCTCTGAGGAAAGGTTGAAGGAGTTTGGGTTGGAATAGATGACCACTGGGATACCTTCCAACTCTGTGATTTTATGAGTTGGATATATTTAGCCTAGAAAAGATACAATTATGAAGCAATATGCTACTTATATTTCAATATTTGCAGGGCTGTCACATAGGTGATGGAACAAATTTGTTTTCTGTTGTAGCAAAGCTTCAAATTACAAGGAAATGGTGTTAGGCAGACCTTCCTGAAGGTACCGTACCTACTATTTGACAGACTGCCTCAGAAGGTGATGGGCTCTCTTTTGCTGGATGTGTTGAAGCAGAGGCTGTATGGCCCTCTATCAGAGATGCTATAGTAGTGAATTTCCTACATTATTATTATTTTGTTGGAAGCCGCCCAAAGTGGCTGGGGAAACCCAGCCAGATGGGTGGGGTAAAGGGTTGCACTAGATGAACTTTGAAGTCTCTTTTGAATCTGCGGGGTGGATTCAATTAATGTGTCCTGCTAGCAGGAGCTTTCCCCCTCTCCTCCCCCTATACCCCCCAAAGTTGGCTGGGGGGGGGCAGGAGAAGCCTAAGAACTGTGTTCAGGGGCAGTAGAGGGGGTGTTTTATCCAGCAAGCTGAAAAGCTTGCACTGTGGTTGAATTATTGTCACGGCACTATGTTGAATTCCTCCCTGCTATTCTATGGGTTGCATTCAACTAAGTCCTACTCAGAATAGATCCATTTAAATTAATGAACCTAAGTAAGGTTCCTAAGTGCTAAGCAGTTGGTCCCTTACCTGATCTCGCCACGGTGATCCATCTGACGGTCACCTCCAGGCTTGATTATTGTAACTCACTCTATGTGGGGCTGCCCTTGAAACTGACCCAGAAACTCCAGGAGGTGCAGAATACCGCAGCAAGACAGCTTAAGGGGTCTTCGCCATGGGATCACATTCATCCAGTGTTATACCAGCTGCACTGGCTCCCGGTGGAGTACAGGATCAGGTTTTTAACCTTTAAATCCCTATACGGCCCAGGACCCTCGTACCTATGGGACCGCCTCTCCTGGTACACCCCGTATAGGACCTTAGAGTCTGCCCCGGCCTGGTGGAACACTCTGCCATAAGAGATCAGGGCCCTGCGGGATTTGACATTTTTCCACAAGGCCTGCAAGATGGAGTTGTTCCACCAGGCCTTTGGTCAGGGCTCAGCCTAACTCCCCTTTTCTTTTTGTATAAGAACTAATATGAAAGAGGCCTCCCAGCATTCTCACAGGCCCATTTAAGATCAGTGTAAACAGTTGGGCCGATGAGCACTTACTGTTCCCAACCCTAACCCTGTGGAAAGCTATCTAATTAGACTTTAATTTGATTTTGACCTGTTTTTAAGGAGGTAATTTAATTATTGTTTGATTTTATACTAATGGTATATATCTGATGTTAGCTGCCCTAAGCCCGACTTTGGCTGGGGAGGGCGGAATATAAATAAAAGTTGTTTATTATTATTATTATTATTATTATTATTATTATTATTATTATGTCATGCCCATTAACTTCAATGGGTTTACTGTGAGTAGGACTAGCATTGAATACCCACCTATGATTCTGGTCCACTATTCTGTTTTCAACAGTAGTTAGTCAGTTGCCACTAGAAAGCCCATAAACAAAGTAGGAAGACAATAACTGTATCCTGCAAATCACTACAAGCTTTTGCCCCATTCACTGACTCCACAGTGTGTACAGAGTAGTCTCAGCAGTCAACCTGGCCACACACAGTTTGCTGTCTGTCTCACAAAATGACCTCTCTATCCTTTAAAAATCCATCACAAATGGATTCAACCAGCACTCAGCCTGAGATATGTTTAAAAATCCATTTACAAAAATGGGTTCCATGTGGCTCTTTTTCACTCACATTATCTCCCAGAAGGTATCTCTTAACAGGAAAGCCACCAGGTAGCTCAGCCATTGGAAAGAGCAACTTTCGGTGATTACACAGGACTGATGTGTTTGTTCTCCAAACTGCAAATGGGAATGATGGAGAGGAGGGCAGGGGGGTTCATTTGTAGAAAAGCAGAACGATAGATGTTTCCTATTTCACCTAATATTGGAATGAGAGAATTCAACTGAAACTAGCAGGGATGTCTGAAAATGCCTTGTTGGAGGTGCTACCACTTGTGACTGGGTTGCAGGTGTAGACCCATGACAGGGACTTTTCAGTGGTGGTTCCCCTTTGTGAAACGCGCTCCCTGGTGAGGTTTGTCTGCCTCTGTCATCACTGACTTTCAGGAAGAAATGGAAAACATTCCTGTTTACCCTGGCATCTGATGGCTGAGGGACACTATTTCTGGCACTCCCTGAGATCACCAGATGATGGAATATCTTTGACTGGTTTAGAATGTTTTAACTGTTTTAGATGCTTTTAATGTGCTGCCCTGGGCTCCTTTGGGAGGAAGGAGAGGATATGCATTTACTAAACTCTTTAAAAGAGAGAGAATAAATGAAATTCTTTTTCTCACAATCCATCTGTAATGTAACTCACCATTATTCTATTATCCAAGGAAGACAGAGAGAGCAGTCATCTCCTCCCCATATTCCTATACCATTTCCACTGCATTTTTATTTCTGATTATTGTCTCTGTGGTGAGTCTCCTTGGAGCTCAAGGAAGAGGAGGCAGGCTCCAAAGTTTGCAAACATGGGAGTGGCTCCATATGCTCCTCAGAACTGCAGCTGCCTCTGAGGGTTCTTGGTCTGGGGCCACAACACCCTGCACTCTTTGTCACTGTACTTCTGTGGTGGCGAGGCTGTTGTACATGTTTTAGACACCTGTGTGATCAGGGTTCCAAATCACATGGGGAGACTATGAAGTCTTCTCTCCAGGCTTCCTCTCAGCCTGGTCTGGAAGCTCCAGCTGGGGCAGATTGCAACACCTAGCTTGCTTATGAGAGCAGATGGCTGCCTGGATGAGCCATCTTCTAAAACAGCCTCACTGGCTGCTCATATGCTACCAGGCTCGTATACAAAGCCCTGAATACATTGGGTCCAGGATACTTTAAGGACCACTGCAACCCCTTATTTCCCAGATCAATCACTGAGATTTTCTCAGAGAGTATTTTTACATGTTACAGAGGTCTGACTGGCCTCAACCAGAAGTTGGGAATTCAGAATTGCTGGCCCCATGCTGTGGAACACTCTTCCAGCAGAGATTTGGCAGACATCCTTGCTTTTGACTTTCAGGCATCTCTTGAAGGCGTTTTTATGCCGATAGGCCTATGTAGTAGTTAAAAACTTTATTGAGCAGCCATTCATTGCAACGAATGTTCTGTATTGCTTTTAAACACCTCCGCCCCGCATTTTGCTGTACACCACCCTGATGTTTTGCAAGAGAGCAGCATATAATTCATTTTATGAATAAATATAAATAAATAAGCAGAGCAGGTTTCCCTGCTTCAGAAGTTCAGCCCCAACAAGCATGTCCTGACTTTCTCCCCTTGCATGATGGGGAACACATTTTGTAGATCCCATTTGTTCCTGTGGGGCTTGCAGAAGAGAAATTCCTGGTGGAAGGTGCCCTAAATACATTGGGTAGACAAGCAGTATTAAATTACAGAAGCATTCTGCTCAAGTCTTGCTTCATTATTTCAGATGCAAAAGGGAGCGAACAGTAAATACATTCTGCTTTGCATGAAATTCCTCCTGCCGCTGTATCTTGGTACATGCAAAGCATGAAACAGACTTTGTTTTGAACTCGCTCTCCCTTTTTCTTTCTGAGATTTGCATTTTTAAACTAAAGTTTCTCCTTGTAGCTCTCGCTGGGTTGTCTTTACCTTGAGGGAACAATAACGGAGCCCTCCTGTGGTTAATGTTAGCACTAAGAAATTCCCACGATGGCCAAGGAGAGAGACTGTTTAACCAAGCTGGAGCAAGTATTTCCAGTTTAGTGGGAAAGGAATGAATTCAAACACACCTCCGCTCTGGGTTAATTTATTTAAAATAACACATCAAATGGCACAAAACTAATAGAGAATTTATGTGCCATTTTGTACAGACTGAGTTATTCATAATGCTTTGTCATGTAAAAGAAAATGGTATCAGATTAACCTAAGGCACAGAAAAAGCAAAGTGCCCCAGCAATACAGAATTGTGATGATCAAGAAAACAACTATATTAATAGTATTCAATTGTACTTATTTTCTCACTATGTATTCCAGTTGCTGGTGTACATCTGATGTTTACTTAACACTAGAGCACTTCCTCTGAATGCCCGTTTAGGGCTGGTAGAATACTGCTTTTTGTACTGAACATAGCAATTTTGGGTAGTTTGCATTGAGCTATTTCATTCTGAAAAGTATAGTATTAGGCATATAGAATCAAAGATATACAAATTAATGGCAAGAAAGTGGGTTGGTCACTGGCATGGCACCAGACCAGAAATCTTTGACATCAGCCTGGGGTAGAAGATGAACCCACTCCTTGATCCATCCCAATGTGGAGCCAAGGATACCTGAACCACATTTCTCTGTGCTCAGAGGAGACACCTTTGCCACCTGAGAGTCCTCAAAGGATTAGGAGAGCCTTGAGGAGATATTCTCGCAGCTTGTAACTCCAGGGCCTAGGAAAAAAGCCAACAGTTTCAAAATAAGGCACTGGCCCTTTGGCTGGCCAGATGCAGTATGCAAGGGAGAGGGGTGGCTTCTAGTCAATGAATACCCAGCCCAGGTTATAAATTTCTGTCACTTGTTTTCCCAGGAAACTGCTGATACAACCTGTATGTTCTGCCTCAGCTGCAGATTCACTAGCAATGATTATGAAACCCACTCCTTAGTCCCTCTCCAAGGTGCCAATTCTGTCTTGCCTCATCCCACCTTGCCTGGAATTCTGGAATTACTGACCTCCCCCTTGCTTGGGTCATCTTTGTGATGCACATCCAAGTGGATCATGAGAGCCATACTATTGTTAGCTTTCTACCTCTTTGAGGAGCTAATTTCTCTTCTGGTGTGAAATAAGTGTGCCCATATTTTCATTGGGGAAATGCTAGAGGGCAATGCATATATTGAAACAAAACTGGATACTCAGTGCCAGATTCAACAATTCAATGTGTATTTGGCTTTAAGCATGTATTCTACAGCCCACTGAAATTGGGCAAATGTCTTGCATGCTCAAGACGGCAGCTGGTTTGCATGATAATCATCATGGCAAATGAACTAGAATTTTTAGAGGGAGATCATCATGAACCCAGAGCCAAAAGTGTTAGAGGACAAATTTCCAGTGCTACCATAATTCCATATTTTAATGTTTGGTTGCTTTTCAAGTTCTGAACCAGCCCCCTGTCATAAGAGTCACTGAGGCATTCTGTTGGTTGTACTATTAAGAGACTATATTGGAAGAGCCACAGCCAGGTAAACTATTCAGAGATGAAAATGGTGCCTATTCATTTGCTTCACAGATGAGTTGGTCAGCTGTGCGCAATGTGCCACAGGACAAAACTGGTGGCAGTTCAGTTTCACACATGAAGAGGGCAGAGCAGGGTTGCCAAACATGTAGAAGGAAAAAGGTAAAGGGGCTCCTGACCATTAGGTCCAGTCGTGACCGACTCTGGGGTTGCAGCGCTCATCTCACTTTATTGGCCGAGGGAGTCGGCATACAGCTTCTGGGTCATGTGGTCAGCATGACTAAGCCACTTCTGGCAAACCAGAGCAGCGCACGGAAGCGCCGTTTACCTTCCTGCCGGAGTGGTGCCTATTTATCTACTTGCACTTTGACATGCTTTGGAACTGCTGGGTTGGCAGGAGCAGGGACCGAGCAACGGGAGCTCACCCCGTCATGGAGATTCGAACTGCCGACCTTCTGACTGGCAAGTCCTAGGCTCTGTGGTTTAACCCACAGCGCCACCCACTTCCCTCATGTAGAAGTAGTTTCATTAAAATGAAACAAAACATACAAAGGATAGGAGAACATAAGAAGAGCCTTTCGGATCAGGTCAATGGCTCATCTAGTCCAGCACCCTGTTCTCACGGTGGCCCACCAGACGCCTGTGGGAAAGTGGCAAGCAGGATGCAAGCAGAAGAGCCCTCTCCACCACCCAGTAGTTTCCAGCAACTGGTATTCAGAAGCATTACTCCCTCCAATCATAGAGATAGACTGCAGCCACCATGGCTGTAGCCACTTATAGCCTTATCCCCCCCCCCCCAATTTGTCCAATGCTCTGTTAATGCCATCCAAGTGGGTGGCCATCAATGCCCCCTATGGCAGTGTTTCCCAACCTTGGGCCTCCAGCTGTTTTTGAACTACAATTCCCATTATCCCTGACCACTGGTCTTGCTAGCTAGGGATGATGGGAGTTGTAGTCCAAAAACAGCTGGAGGCCCAAGGTTGGGAAACACTGCCCTATGGGAGTGAGTTCTGCAGTTCAACTATGTGCTGTGTGAAAAATTACTGAAGAAGGAGCTGGAATCCAATATGTTCCAATCATCCAAAGGTGCTGCGCATGAAAGGGGCAGGCCATGCATGGTGTTCAGAAACTTGTTGAGCCTCTGTACTCACACTGTGCATTAAAGAGCATCAGGATAAGGTCTTTGCAAAACACAGAACCTTACAGATTCCTCACACGACGGTGACCATGACTGACAGCATTTTTTCCTCCGCTACTTATTATTTTGTTTCTCCTTCCACAACCAAAATCTGCCAGCAAATTCCTTTGGGGATTAGTAAGGACAACTTCTATATGAAGCCTTAGTTTTGTCTAGCACATGCTGCTCCTTCACTGGAGCAGCAACAACACCCTGGGAAATACATCCTTGTTTGGATTTTAGCACCTCCATAACCTTGTGTTATCAACAGCAGGGACCAGCCAATCACACTCCCCCCCCCCCAGTCACAGTCTTCCATGAGTAACACCCTCTCCAAGGAGCGGAGGCTGCTAAATTAATCATAGTGGCTGCTTTTAGACTGGAGAGGCGGAGATGCACAAGGTGCTTATCTTGCTTTCCTTGCTCTTCAAACATCGCCTTGCATAGGCTTCCCGCTCATGCTTGTTTGCATGCTCTCCTCCTCGCTCCCTGTTAAGGAAATGGTCAGAGACAAAGCACCCGTCTCGGTTGGGGCACTAAGTAATTGCGGCACCGCCGTCCACTGTGACGAATCCCCAAAGGATCTGGGTGTGAACATTAGAAACTGTGTCGGTAGTTGCTCAAAAGCAGCTACCTCCAGACGGGGGACAAAACACTTTAAAGCATTCACGACTACTTGAAATACAAAGGGGACAACACTGCACTCAGCTAGAACTGCCAAAGGTGGAGAAGCCTGTGATCCTCCTTGGAGTTCCATTATATACGAGAAGTGCTGAGGACTTCAAATACTATCAGCCATCAAGGGAGAAATCCCGAGCACTGACTGCTCAAGGCTGAGAATTTTTGTATCCAGAAGACAAGTTTAAACACAGCAGCAGAACCCTTTTGGGGCTTCCTGGTGCTCCCTATATCTGTATTTTTTAAAAGAATTAGTCTATACTGAGGTAAAGTTTCAAGTATACCAGAGGTACCCAGCATAGGGTCCTGCAGATCCCTTCCTTCCTGATCATTCGCCATCCTGTCTCAGGCTGATGAGGCTTGTAGTCTAACAACATCTGGAGGGCCATAGATCAGCCACCCTGATCAACACATTCCCTATAGTAAATATGGAGAGATCCAGTAATGGGGTGATGCGACCATGATATGGGGAGGAAAGTAGGCAAAAACAGAGGAAGAGGTGGCACTCCATTGTGTTCTTAGCACCTTCTCCACTCCAGCACCTGACAGGGTTGCTATGACTCCTATAGATAGCAGAGATTTATAGCAGGAACTGAACTATTTGCAGTCTTAATACATCTCCTATGTGATCTTAATTATGCATCAAACTTCCCCAGCTGGAGGAAGAGAAGGGAAAATGTGGCACTTGGGCTCAGCAGAAAGGACAAACTAGTGACAAGGAGAAAAGGAGAAGAGAAGGCTGCACCCTCAGCCCAGTGATCCACACCAACACCAATACCCACGCGGCTGTACCACCTGAATTCTACTCAGGAAAAGCTTGCTGACAAGTATTTGGAATTAATGCTAATGCTGCTTATATTCTTTCGAATGCAGCAAGATGCACAATTCAGAGGAAAAGACAGGAACTAAAAGACAGGAGGTCTGCCCTGCCATGAGGTAGCAGAACAGAATGAAACCCTGTTCTGAGATTTGATCTAAGCAAAGTTCCTAGAATACAGTGGTGCCTCGCAAGACGAAATTAATCCATTCCGTGAGTCTCTTCGTCTAGCGGTTTTTTCGTCTTGCGAAGCAACCCTATTAGCGTCTTAGCAGATTAGCGCTATTAGCGGTTTAGCGGCTATTAAAGGCTTAGCGGCTATTAAAGGATTAGCGGTTTAGCGGCTAAAAGGTTATTAGCGGCTTAGCAGCTTAGAAAAAGGGGGGAAAGTGGAAAAAAATCGGAACACTTGCAAGACGTTTTCGTCTTGCAAAGCAAGCCCATAGAGATAATCGTCTTGCGAAGCAGCTCAAAAACGGAAAACCCTTTCGTCTAGCGGGTTTTCCGTCTTGCGAGGCATTCGTCTTGCGGGGCACCACTCTACACAGGAAACTTTCCACAGGGTTATTAATCCTTGTCACAACCATAAAAGACCACTGGTTAAGGCCAAATAGCAATACGAAGTTGTCAAAGGTCAACCAAGCACTTCTTTGGCTGTATCAGACATGCAAAGTAAAGTTCAGGTGACAAGGATACATATATGACTTTTTCGGGGTGACTTTGCACACAATGCAGAAACTTGAACAGAGGACAGTGAATTGTCAAAGCCTAAGCATCTTCTGGAAGTATTGCAACGTATTTTATCTGAGCTACCTTTTACTTGCCAGGAGTAATCCAAATGAGGCCAGGGATTTCGGCGTCCTTGCATGAAATGCATATAAGTTTATGCAGCTTTGTTTTAAACTCTCAGTCTCAAGCAGAAATATAAATAAATACAAGAAAGATCTTCCATGGATATTTTTAAACAACCCTTCCCAGGCCTGCTGGGATTTGTTGAGCAGACAATCAAGTGCCTGGATGTATTCTTAAAACTTTATTTCCCTCTCTTTGCATCTGCTGTAGGATTAGTGTGTGTCCTATCCGACATCTTGAACAGAGGAAACAAGATCAGTTGCCTTGACTTTCTCCTTCCTAATTGTGCTCTTTTATCCTCTAGCCTAAAGCTGTTGTGTTTTCAGTTTCAAGTGCTGATAGCGAGGATAAGCCAGGAGGAAGGTTGAAATCAACGCCAAAAATAAATGAATTTGAATTATGCTATTAAAAAAAAAAGAATCCTTGTGAGCATATTATTCATATGCTGTTTGCTCCCCCCTCCTTTCCCTTTTGAAATCAAAATGCACATTTAGAGGCCAACTTAGAGGATGCTTTTTAGACTCCAGACCACCCCTTCCCCTCCCCACTGGCATCTCCCAGCCCCCAATGTGCAGGCTGCGCTGACAGCAAACTAAATAGGGTAACTGCAGCCATGTCACGAGTGACACTCGGGTGCCCTTAGGCAAAAGCCAGGGATAATCCCAAAGGCAGGATGCAAATGAAATGTCTCGTCAGCTCTCAGGACTTAATGTATTTCGTCTTAAACATTTACATTAACAGATGGTCCCCTGCAGTCCCATAAACCTGCTTCTGAGTTCATTTCTCTGTCCCTCTTGGCCCTGTTCATCATTCTGAGGGTAGCAGGGAATGTCATATGGGGGTTAAAGTGGAACAAACAAAGAGATGCAGGTGGGGGACATCAGCGCCACCAATAAAGATGCATTTGACCTCTGTTTATATTTTAAAAAAAATCAGTGGCAGGGCAGGGAAAGAAGGAGGGAAAAATATTTGACGAAAACTGACCAGGGCGTTTTTCTTGCTGAGCAGTTTAGCCTGCCACTTGCTTAGAAAAAGGGAGGTCACGTGCTATGGCATGGGTGGGGAAACTTTATCAACCCAGGGGCCAGTGTCCTTCTGGGCAACCTTCCACAGATCACATGTCAGTGGTGGGTGGAGTATCAAATGCAAATTTTACCTTTCTACAGTAAACAAGTTTTGACACAAAACCTCTCTATTCTTCATCCAGACGAGCTTTATCAGAGTTCAAGGAAGCATTTCAGCCTGTCAAAAACACTTGGAGGATGAACCAGGGCCAGTGAAGGGTGTGGTCTGGGGAGGGAGGAGAGTCCTTTGGCCACCAGGCTTGATGTTCTCCACTTTTGTGCTATGATAACTTTATGAAGTGACCTTTCTTCATGCCAAGCACCTGAAAGTCGTTGTCAACTCAACTCAACTGAGGTTCACTTCTTACGTCACGCTCAAAGTGGTTCACTACTCAGGAGACATTAAAAACAACAGGTGGGATTCACTTAACGATCACCTTCAGTGAAAGCCCTGTGGAAGCATTTTTGCCTGTGCAACTGGGCTTTCTCTCCACGCACTCCATGTGTACCCCAGGGTTTCTTTTCAGATGGATTTCACCAGAATTCAGTTCCGGCATCTGTCAGGTGGGCACCATTGCCATTATAAGAGAACAAGGTAGGTGTTCATGGTGAGTTATGGCCCCTCTTGTTCTAGAAAAATAGCGGTGTGTACCCCAAAAATGGTTCTAGGAGCATCAGTAGAAGCCCCATAACAGTGTACAGGTGGAGGAGAACGGGAATAATTCCATTTGGAAATGCTTGCCCAGACAGAACACTTATTAAAGTGCAATGTTGAATTCCATCCAATGTCATTCCTAAAAATCTTCAATACCAGCCAGGTTCTTTACAAAAACAAATAATCAATTAAAACTATCAAACAACTTGTGTTTCAACCATCCATACAATGTAATTCTCAATGTCTAACAGTTCAATTTACTAGAACAGACAATAGTCTTCTAATGACTGCATTAAATGACAAATCAAAATCCATTTATCCAAACCATTGGTGTTATAGGGGCAACATGAGAATGCCTCCTGGGTGCATGAACGTTTCATATCTATTGCTCTCCTGTAACATTTCTATACTATATCTATGATCTGCTCCACCTTCTCCATTGCTTGTCCCTCTGCTAATATATGGAAGTGCAGCAAAGAATAACAGCAAGATTAAATTAACCAAATAGGTTGCATACATGGAATTTATACCACAATTCTGAGTAGTGGCAAGTCAGGATATTCATAAGCTTGGCTCAAGACGACTACCAAAATGATACTCTCATATGCTTCATGGATTCTTTGATAGGAATAGTATCAAGTAACAGAATTTAGTTAGTTAGAGGGGGAAGCAACATACTGCCCCACATCTTGGTTCCATTCAAGTTATTGTATTAAAAAAATATCACTGGTGTCTGACAGCAGGGTTTAGCTAAAAATGCATAATTACTACAAACCTTCTCCATCTGGATGGCACCCAGGGGGGAAAATGCACAAGCAATTCCATTCTCGCACTCAGCTGGAAGCTTTAAAATGTTTTTTTTTTAAAAAAAGGAAAAGAAAAGAAAAAGTGACTCCATCACTTGTTCAAAAAGCAATATATTTATAAAGTGCTTCTACAATGCCTCAAGCAGTTGGATAATCTAGCACATACTGTGGATATTTGTTATGTCCTCTACTGTCAGGGACTGGTCTGAGGAGGAATGGTGGAGACCGCCCCACCTCTCCTACACTTCAGAGGCTGCAGAGGGGAGAAGCTGCGAAATATTGGGAGAGGAGCAGGAAGCAGAAGAAGCAGCACCAGGGGAGAGACAGCTGACAGATTCAGTGTCTTTTGAAAGCCTTCCAGACCCACCTTCTCCCAGAACGTGGCAGGCACAGAAAGTAGGAGAACAGAAAGCTCAGAGGCAGAAAGCACAGATCAGCCAACATAGGGATGATGTAGAATGGGGGGGGGGCTTTACTCGGACCAACACCATTACTGCAAAAAAGCCACTTTTCACTTTGAATAAAGGATTTGATAAGAACTCTTCTTGTTTATCTAATTCTTTGATGCCCACCATGGGAGGGATCAGAGTCCCTGAAGCCTGACATCTACATCTGATCTGGAAATTGACACACTGTTTTGATTCATAGCAAGGACCAAAGAGCCATCAGTATAAACTCTTGAGGCAAAACAGAAGGATCTGCTCTTTTCTCCTCAGCAAATCTAGAACATCATATGTCTCAAGGAGAGAACACTGAAGACAAGGGGCAGGCAGAATCCATACTCTACAGGAAGGTGGACTACTGAGCTCCAGATGTTGTTGCATCCAGCATGGACAATAATCAGAGATTATGGGAGCTGTAGTCCAGCAATTCCAAGTTCCCCATCCCTGCCCTTCAAGGAAGATGCACCACGTTCTCTGGCTTACACTTACCGTATTTCTGTTCACCATGCATTTCTTTCACTGACCTGCAAATTCAGCACCATTTTCAAAATGAAACACAGCTTATTTCAGAGGCAATCTCAGCCAATAAAGGATCATGTATGAAATGTGATACCATCAGGTTATCTTAGAGTTAAGATTTTCCTGTGTGACAATTTCACAAGATCAATTCACAGTGAGGGCAGGAAGTATTGCCCTCATTCTGAATAGGCTTTCTGACAATGTCACATAGTCAATCGGATTTTACTATGTAATGTGTCATGAAAATAAACCAGAGGAAGGGCAATGCTTTCTGCCCTCGCTTTGAATGGGTGGCATTACTGTTCATTTTGCACTCCCCCAAACAATCCACCAAACTGAGGACTATGGGGCAGTGGTGGTGAATTTGTCATGAAATGTATCCCATTTTAGCTTACCCAGTGAAAATGCAGGCTGAGTTACTTACGCAAGTGAAAGCTAAATTTGTGGTTTTCTCCCCCACCCTCTTTTCCCTTCCTGAGAATATTAATTTGAATGAGTATCAATTAGGATACTAATTCAGCAGAAAGACAGAGACACAAAGCAAAAGAAAGAGTGAGAGCAGAGCAAGCAATGACTGCAAGTGATAGGACCCAGGGGAGCTAGCAACACAGATGTCAGGAAAATCCATTTCAGAAATTGTGCACAGAGATACAGCTGTGTTCTAGTGGGGAGGGGGGGAACAGGGGGTACTAAAACCAAGGTCTGAAGAAATGTGAAAGAGAATATGCTGCCCTTGCATCTTGTCACATAAAGCCCCCTAAAGGAGCTCTTCAGAGATACAACAGAAGGCAAAGAGACAAACAGGGCAGTCCTAACCATGTCTCCTTCAGAAGTAAGTTCTATTGAATTAAGTGGAACTCAGGTTAGGATTGCAGGCATGACTTGGCTTGAATGTGAGATCTTGGGCTTTCCCTCCTGCTTTATATGGTACACTCCACCACAAGGATAGGGGGAAACATCAAGTCGAGTGCAAGGCATTTAGCTTCTGGGAACGAAGGACAAGATGTCACCTCCATCATGTACAGACTGGACTGGTGGTTGACTCTTGCTTCAGCACTGGCAATGGGACAGCATTGCATCAACACTTGTAATGGGAGAGAAGTTAAAAGACCCTCCCTTGTGGAAGCAAACCCCAAATCTGCTCTCACTGCTTGGCACTAAGTATCCCTGCTATCACACAGAGGGATCCCATAGCAGACTGCATATCCGCACTGTCCTTCTAAACCAGGATTTGGGGTTGTTTTTTGCATTATATATATCCACACACACCCAACCCATCAAAATATCAGGTTTGTTTATTATTATTATTATTATTATTATTATTGATGATGATGATGATGATGCAGAAAAGCTAATATGAATTTCACACCACTACTGAAAATTTTATTAGCTGCGCCTCTTGCCATTCTTTGGCTCAATCAGTTCTCACTGGCTCCACAACTGTGGCCACGATCAGACAGCGGCTGGCCTTCCATAAAGCTCACACATCTAAGCTGCAACACTCAGTGCTTGCTGCAGGCTTGGTCCTGGCTATCGATTACTCCTGCGCAGCACATAGCTCCAGTACTATTTGGCAGAAAGCCAATGATATCAGATATGGTAAGTCCCCCTCACCCACCCATTGCTTTCCTCGCTCTCTCTTTAATCATAAATTAGTTAAGTGCCTGGCAGGTCTTCATCTCTTTTCCCCTCCCACCATCTCCCTTTCGACTAACGTGCCAAAGCACCATAATGGTTCTTTGTAAACCTAATTGAAACAAATGCTATTGACCCAGACACATTTGCAAGTAAATCTAGTTGGACCTCAATCAGGGAGCATGTGTTTGACACCAAATTATGCTTAAGTGCTGCAGGAAGAAAAATGGGAACGTGTGCTCCAGCTGATAGCGAGACAAAGGAAGGACTTAATTAAAGGCCTGAAAGATATGCTGCTGGGTCCAATAAAGAGAGATTTGGGACTGGGAGAAGCAGGATCCCCTTCACAGGAAAAAACTCAGCTTTCTGGAGGGTTTTTCTCTGTGTGTTCTCCAAACAACTCCTTTCTAACTGTGCCTTCCATCAAGGCCACCGGGCCAAGATGAAAATCTCAACTCCTGGTAATGGCAGGGTTGGGAAACAAAGAAAACGGAAGAGTCAACCTGACTGCTGCTGAAATTGCTATAAAAACTGCAATTGATTTAGATGGGAGCTGGATGGGTCTGCAAAGGAGAAGCTGCAATTATGGCTCTAGCCATATCCTGTAAATTGTTAATCGATTCAGCACTTAATAATTAGCCATGTGTTATAGAAAATGAAACAAACAAACAAACCACTGAGCGTCAACAGAACCAACTGTGGTAAGCACCCAAATCTATGGTCCAGTAACAGAGGAAAATGGAAGAAATGGGGAAGGGGAGAGGGTGCAATTGCTGGGGACTTGGGGGGAATACACTGTTGCGCTTTTTCAAATGTTTTGCTGCTGGAAGCATTTCGGCTTGCCTGGTGGAATTATCTCCCCTCTCCACCCCATATTGTTCTAGGGGTTCTCTCGACTTCTCCAGAGCCAATTTGGGGGGTGGGACAGCCAGGGGATGGAGGAGGGAAGCCCTATTGCACTAGCAAAAGTCCTTGTCTGAGCTTCCACTACTTATTCAATTTAGAAGCTACTGCTGATATCTCTTTAATGATCCATTATAAAAAGAGGAGCAGGGGAATAGATATGGTCTTCATAACCAATGAATTATTCCTGGAAAAACAGATGAACATAAGGCAGATAAGACTGATCTATTTTCCCAGTTAAGGAATAATATTTTCACCAACAGACAGATGGTCCCATTATAGTCTCCATACAAGCACTAAAGTAGAGGTGGCAACAGGGGCCAACTCCTGATTTACTAAACTACAGGGGATAAGCATGGTGAAAGCAAACTTTCTTCCCTTAGAGGTTCTCTTAGATGCAATCTGGGAGTGCAGCTATTGGCATAAATCTTCAATACGAAAGCAAGGAAGCCTAACTGAGACAGAGAGGTAATGCTGTAAAAAAGGGTCTGCTTTTCATGGTTTCCAGAGGGTAGCCGTGTTAGCCTGTTACTGCAAAAAGAGGGGGTGCACCTGCTCATCTTCCAATGAGATATAGGCTGCCAATGGGTGGCAGTGCCCTTCTGCCTCTACAGAGGATGAACAGACCAACCTCTCTAGCCAAAAAGGATAAATGGACAGCAATCTGACCACAGAAAGAGCACCATTCAGTATCAGAACTTTTCAGCCTCCTAGGGCATGGACCTTAAAGTTAACATTCTCGAACTTCAGAGGAAGATTCCTCAGTGAACCTGCTGAATTAAATTCAACTTTCCCACCGGTGGCCTGAACTGAGATGATGGTTTTTAATTGGAGCATACATTTTAATGAGCATACCAATGCCAGGATGTTTGCATCGTCATAGACAATGCTTTGTGAATGGTCACTGTAATCATTTTGCATACATTTTACCTTTAATGTAATTATCATAGGCTGGGTTCATTGGGGGTGGGGTGGGCAAATTGCATTTCATTATTCCCCAACTGGGCAAATTGCATTTCATTATTCCACAACTTCAGTGCTTCAATGCTTATTCCACCCCCCAACCCTTTGTACACACCCTTTGTACATATAGCTGCCAAATCAGGGTAACATTTTATATGGCTAATGAATTGTCTATGAAAGCTTACACCTCGATACATTTCTTAGGTTGTTTTTCATTAGATTACCTTTGGTTTGCTACGTTACGACACCACAAGAACTGCTGCTTGTTCACCCTTTACAGTATGTCTCCAACTCCTCATAGTATACCTGTAGGATATCAGGGGAAGTAAAAGCATTCACTATTCCCTGAATCAGGGATGGGAAATCTCAGACCTGGGGGCTAAGTATGACCCGACAGCCTCTGTATCTGGACCTTAGAATTTTACCCAAGCCACACTCCTTCTCAGGCCACAGCCCCTCACCTGCCCTGCTGTGCACCCTCATTGAGTGCTTTTGCCTAGTTGGAATGGGTCCTTAGACTGCGTCTTGCTTTCCTGGATGGAGGTTGGAGGTGGGTGGGTGCATGTGCACGTGCGCGTGCGCTTATGTGTGGAGGCTCACAGAACCCTCTGACTTATGCAGGGCTGAAAGGTAGTCTATTGTACAAAGTCATAAGTCATATTCATGTAGTAAAGTAAAGGTAAAGGGACCCCTGACCATTAGGTCCAGTCGTGACTGACTCTGGGATTGTGGCTCTCATCTCGCTTTATTGGCCGAGGGAGTCGGCGTACAGCTTCCGGGTCGTGTGGCCAGCATGACTAAGCCGCTTCTGGGGAACCAGAGCAGCGCATGGAAACGCCATTTACCTTCCCACCAGAGCGGTAACTATTTATCTACTTGCACTTTGAGGTGCTTTCGAACTGCTAGGTTGGCAGGAACAGGGACCAAGCAACAAGAGCTCACCCTGTCACGAGGATTCGAACCGCCAACCTTCTGATCGGCAAGTCCAAGGCTAAGTGGTTAAACCACAGTGCCACCTGGGTGCAATTTCTCGTTTCTTCTTTTTTGTGTCCTATCATCTTCTGTGCACTTGTAATTTTGTACTTTTTATTATTCAGTAAAGAATATATATATATATATATATATATATATATATATATATATATATGAGCCTCACTCAATGCTCCAGCCATTTTTACCTCTCAGAACTGCACCTGAGAACCATGCACCTCATGGCAATCCAAATGGTTTTGCATCAGGAGCAAACTTTGCACACTGTGATCGCACACTACAGGAGACAGAAGGACAGGGTAGCACCTGCCCTTCCCTCCTTCCTTCCCTCCCTTAAGGTGTTAATAATGATAATAATAATATTTATTATTTGTACTCCACCCATCTGACTGGGTTGCCCCAGCCACTCAGGATGGCTTGAACAAATATAAAAGCATAATAAAACATCAGACGTTAAAAACTTCCCTATAAACTTGAAATGCTTTTTTTATAATAATATTTATTCATTTTCAATAGACATAACAAAAATGTCTATTGAAAATGAATAAATATTATTATATTATTATATATATTATTATTATATAATATAATATATTATTATTATATATATATTATTATATATATTATTATTATATAATATAATATAATATAATATATTATATATTAATAATAGTATATTATATATATTATATATTATAACATATATTATTATAAATTTATATATATATATATATATATATATATATATATATATATATATATATATATACAAACTTGAAATGCACAGACAGCCCAAGTTCTGCCATGTGCAGAATCCCAGTGAACTTCTACCCCTAATCTGTCAGCAAAGTACCTGATGGAAATCAATGCTTTTCCTTGTTGCTGTCTGCTGGGTTTGCAGTGAAGCAAAGCTGAGGGGTCTTATCTCCCACACAGATCAGTAGATACGTTGCGCCTGTGATGTGTTTGTCTGTCAGATTCATAAACACAACAAGCTACGCCAGCGGCGATGCAAAGCAGAAAGGGGGGGCATTCACATGGTTCACAGATTGCAGCACACAACATCCATCAGTCCAAACAAGCCAAACCACAGCCCTCCATAGCAGCGGGCATTGTGGGCTGTGGCTGTTGCCAAGGCTGGCCTGAGTGACATCCATGCAGATTGTTCCAGTTCCAACGTACTGCCAGAGGAAGTGCCTTCTACCCAGCAGCATTAATTTTGATGCAGAGAATTTCTCTACCCAAAAAAGCATGCTCCCCTGTAGTGAGATCAAAGAACATTGCACCAAGAAACAATCCCGAAAGAATTATGGTCAAAAACCAAAAAATTACACTGTGAATTATTGTAGCGCTGGAAGGAACTTCAATGATCATCTAGTCCAACCCCCTGAAATGCAGGGAAATAATAAAAATATCTAAGCTGTTTACATAGATACAATAACATTACAGTTATATTCAACAAGTGTTAATAAAATCTGGGTAAAAACAGAAGAAAACAATATGTATCACAGATGAAACAGAGCAGTGTACAAAGCAGATAATTAAGAAATCAGAACTGAAAGTACAGGAAAGCTTGGGTGAAAACATAAGTTATAAAGAGGTGTTTCAATATCATTACTATCCCTGTCTTGCATATCGCAGGAGAGGAGTTTGCTCTTGCGTTCAGATCCTGCTTGTGGGTTTCCCATAGGCATCCAGTTTGCCACTGTGAAAACAGGATGCTAGACAAGATGGGCTACTGGATCTTATCCTCCCACACTCTGGGTCTGGTCAACCTACGTATGTTGCCTTTAAATGTGAACTCAGTTGAATTCCTCTCACTTCCTTACTTCCTGGTCCATTTTAAATACAGTGGTACCTTGGGTTACATATGCTTCAGGTTATATACGCTTCAGGTTACAGACTTCGCTAACCCAGAAATAGTACCTTGGGTTAAGAACTTTGCTTCAGGATGAGAACAGAAATCGTGCAGCGGCGGCTCGGCGGCAGCAGGAGGCCCCATTAGCTAAAGTGGTGCTTCAGGTTAAGAACAGACCTCCAGAACAAATTAAGTTCTTAACCCGAGGTACCACTGTACCATTTTTGGTCTTCTCTGCTGCACGTGTGATTTAGTGCTCTGGGCACAAAAAGATCTGTTGGCTTCCCTGCCAATTCATGTCCAAATGGAAGGCCCCAATGACAGGTTCAAAACCTTATGGTGCATCTTCCCTCTGACTGACCGACCACACACACACACACACACACACACACACACACACACATTGAAACAACCCCCCTCAAAAAAACAACAACACCACACTCAGTTACAAAAGTTGCAGTTGCACCCAGCATCAGAATGCAGTGATCTCTTAAAACATATCCTATTGATTTCAAATGGCATAACACAGATACATTATGGTATGGTCAAAATTAAAAAATTCCTTCCAGTAGCACCTTAAAGACCAACTAAGTTAGTTCTTGGTATGAGCTTTCGTGTGCATGCACACTTCTTCAGATACACACTTCTTCAGGTATCTGAAGAAGTGTGCATGCACACGAAAGCTCATACCAAGAACTAACTTAGTTGGTCTTTAAGGTGCTACTGGAAGGAATTTTTTTTATTTTGACTATGGCAGACCAACACGACTACCTATCTGTAACTGATTATGGTATGGGATTTCTTACAGAAAAATGATCTCCAAAACAATCAAGCCTGCACTGGGAAATTTAGGAAAGCAAATCAACTTACCCAACAGGAAAGAAGCAAAGTTGTAGGATTAGCACCAAGCCTTGTAAAACTTGCTGTGGAATTTAATGAGCATATTAAGACCCCAGCCTCTGTTGGAATATCGGCACCTGTGGGGTGGTGCCAGCTCAGAAGGAAGAATAATACCTGCCAAGTCACCAACACCTTATTTTCCTGTTGTGAAGGATACCTTGGCAAACTCCCAGCTAAGCACTTCCACATCTGGCATATTGGAGAACAAGAGAACACATATCAACTGGGTAATGCTCAAAAAGATAGGGAAAGAATTCTATGCCTATGCCATTGCGACAAGCAGTGACAAGAAGAGGAAACAGATTTTAAAATCCCTGTTGAGAAAACTCATTAAATGGGAGCAGATGCAATAATGAATACTTGCCCAAAATTAATATTAAAAAAGGGGGAGCAGGAATATTCCATGCAGGCGTTATGCTGTGTCCACACTCTGAGATAACACACTCCTTGCTGGCTTTGCTCCAGGATGGAAAGGTTTAATGACACCCTGCCAGTCAGTCTGGTAACTGCTGAAAGCCCTGAGTTGCGTACAAATGGGATCCTGAGACTGACTGCCGGATCCATATTATAGGCTGTGCTGTAAAGCAAGGCTGCTCAATGATGTACAAATACCTGTAGGATTCAAGGGCACTTGTCCACTCTAAAATGCACATAGGGGCGTGCACACATGGACACAGACACACAGCTGCCTTATGCTGAGTCAGAACATTGGTCCATTGAGTTGATACATGAAGGATGTATTTAACCCTAGAGAGAGAATCCTTTGTAAATTTACACATGCTGCACCTCCCTCTGCAAGATGCATCTTCCAGACTGTAGTATGTCATAAGCACAGAGCATAAATAAGCAAGATTCCTGATTCCAATAATGCAGGTAGAGGAGCCTGTAAGGAAGCTATGCAAAAAAACATTCCAGAAGTTTCACGGAAGTAAGTACAGGCCCATACTACACACTTGGGGAGGGGAGTCCACAGGGCCACTTCTTAAGATGCATGTGAATATTATTAGGAACTAGCTGATCTGATCTTCCTGGGAGGCTCAGCTAATTGTTCCATGACCAATGGATGGTCATCTGGTGACAGCATGGAAGCAGACCTTCTTGGTGGGAGCACTCAGCCTTTGGTCAAGAGGTGGAGACAAGAAGGAGCTTTAAATGCCTCCAAAAGTAGATGTTTGCACGTGCTTTTAATTATTTAATTTATTAATTACTTTTGCTTACACAGCTCAGTTTTATTTACTCTTATATAGTCCTAGTCAAGTGCATTTATAACCCACTCAGAGGAGAGTGCTTTGTTTTGCTTTTACAATCAAGTGATATATAAATTTTGTTTTGAAAATACAGAAAATATTGAATTACATTCAGTGCTAGTGAGCTTTATTGAATAATATTGTGTTGTGATTCACTGGTTTCTCATGACTTGTACCTAGCATATTATATGTGAACCGCTTAGAGATCCTGCTACATAAAACAATTTTTTTGAAAACCCAACATTTCAAAGGAAAGTGATGATGTTGACAACATTTTCAGCAGGTGTTTTTCCTAAGCAGGATGAATCTCAAAGTTTCCCAGGAGGGGTCCGAGTTTCTTTAGCTGCTGGGCAGAAAAAGTATCACTGAAAAAAACCTAAACCTGCCATCAGTGTGGATGTGGGTGGCTGAACACGAGAGATAGTTGCTGCTGATATACTGGAAATACTAGTAACTTTTAAAATTGATTTCAATCTGTCTTTTATTAAGGGAGAAGAAGGAAAGGGAGGGAGGAAACCTCACCCTCCCAGTTATAATACAACTCTCAGATTAACTTTTCTTACAAGAATCCAGAGGCTTGTGCAAATTCTTGTTTTTGTTACTGTCAAGGGCATTATGGAAGCTGACGGGCGTATTAGCAATTTATGGGCTGCCTGGCGCTATCCCAACTAACAGTATCATTTCTCATACAATACTATAACTAATTAAAGGTTTGTCGCTTGGGCCATAATTTGGTGCGACAGCGGTTACTGAATGCGGGGGGCGAGAATCAGAAGCAAAATAATACAGAGCTTCAAAGAGGGATGTGGAGGAGGAGGAGGACAGACAGCAGCTGGTCCTGCTGCTCTGAGAAAGAAAAGGAGAACAGGTGAGACAGGGACTGCCGGCTGGCACCTGAATGGACATCATCTTCTGCTTTGCCCATGCGCCCCAACCTGGTCTGCTTTAGCCATTGGTTAAGAGAGGCAGAGGCTATCACAAAGTTGTACGCAGAGGACTGGCCAGGCAAAATGAGCACAACCACCACACAAACAAACAAACAAACAAAAGCACCCACAGGGCTTTGTAGAGTGTTGAAAAGCAGCAATTCCTTCTGTGTAGTGACTTCGCAACCGTATCAGCTGGGAATAATGCTGTGCTGAAATCTGCCCCCCCCCAAAGTCTAAAAAAGTATTCGTCCTCCACAAAAGAGGCTTGTGTTTTTCTGCCTCGTTTGTTGGGCACTTTAGAATTTCTCTGAAATTGCAGTGGTTGGGGGGGTTGAGGGCAGTGAAGAGTTCTCCCCCCCCTTTCTGTTAAATGTTTCTTCAGCATTGGGTGGCCTTCCTGGCTGGCTGTTCTCCCTTGATCTGAAAAAGCTCCATGGAAGGAGTCATACCCCATAATGCATTCCCATGTGTTTTAGTTAGTTAATTAATGCTTTAATATATTTATATATCCCACCTTTTCTCAAAGGAGATCCAAGGTGGTTCATACATTTCTTGTCCCTTTCGGCTGAGAGGAAGTGATTGGCCCAAGGCCACCCAGTGAGATTCATGGCTGATCTAGAATGATTTTGATACTATACTTCACCGAAATGTTTAAATGTTCCTTTGATTGTCCTTGAATCTTACCCACCACACTTACCACCCACTCCTCCCACGCCTGTGTGGTCCACTGCACCTTTTGAGAACCACTTCCCTGCACAAACACCTTTGGTAGTTCCCTTAGCAGGGTCAATTGCAGCTGCTCAAGGTCCTACATGCCTTCAGCTTGACCTCAACACTCCCTGCTTCTCCCGAGAGCCTCAAGCACCCACAGAACTGGACGGGCACCACCAGGATGGAGAAGACTGTCCCACAGCAATAATGTTTAAGGACAGCATGATGACAGTAACAATTAGCGCACGTCATTCCTCTAATTCTAGGCTTTCCATAAGTACAGAAATCAGTGCTGCATTTGGCTTGGATTTCTTATGTTCAGCAATGGTCTATAAAGGAGGTTTCATAGGATACTCCTCCCCCCCTTCAAATGTATTATAAATAAAGGAGACACACTGGCTCAGTTGTTAAGTGCTTTTTTGGCAATTAGCTTAGTAATAACAAAGCTCATCTCTCCAGAGGGTGTTCCTGGATAGCACGGCAGTTCCTGAGTAAAACTGGAAGAAAGCAAGCTGCAGAACTCCAAGACCCTGATTTGTAAACTACAATGGCCACATTTTAAAAGTACCACAAACAAATGGACTTCATAAGGAGTGAAATGGCATGGCACTTAAGAACAATTTTGTATATTTCCATGGCACTGTTAAACTGGCGGCAACTGAAATAATTTTCTGAAGATTCAATTATCTTTCTGAGATGCAATTAAACAAGGGAAACCTTTTCACCTACCCATATTGACATTTTACAACTGTCTCCCATCCAAAATATGACTCCTGGCCATCATATACAGCCGATTTTGGGTGCAGATCAGCCAAAGATATACCACCAGACAAGTTCCATATCGTATTTGTTAGAGAATGATGGCTCTGTACAGGTGACCAACTCACCACATAGTAAGGTTTTTCTTCATGGATTTGGTCAGTTGTCAATATGCAAAGGCGTGGTAAGAAGGGTCATTGCTTAGTGGAGGAGCACATAATTTGCATGCAGAATGTCCCAGGAATCTCCAGGAAGGACTGGGAAAGACTCCTGCCTAATGTCCTGGACAGCCACTGCCAATTGGAGAAGACAGAACAGAACTAGAGTAACCAATGGTCTAATTTGATATAGGGCAGCTTCCTGTGTTGCTATGATATTTTTCCCCCAGGCATGAATTCTAATGTGTGCCACAGGCTGGTGGTCTTATCAAGTAGTAAATGTTTCCCACATTAATTTAGTTGCCTGCATTAAAAACATGACTGCAGCTTCCACTCAGGACTGATCCTGCCATTATGCAGAGTGAGGCAACCACCTCAGGTAGCGGAGGGAAAATGAGGCAGCATGGTGCTGGAGGAGCTTGGGTTACCACCAGGGGCTTAGAGTGGGGGTGAGACTGCCAGGGCAATGGCCCCGGGCACATTTTTCTGGTGGGCAAATTTGGCTCCTCATGCTGCCCTGTCAGCCTTGCACAGCTTTGTGAGGCTGGGATTTGTCGTGGCTAAAAATTGGCTGCTGTTTCTTTAATGCTAAAAGAACTAAGTCAGCATGAGTCAGCAGCCTTTCACCAAATTGTACCTGTATATATAGAGTGGTCAATGTTAGTGTTGGGTGTGGGTTGGTTGGATGGTAGAAAGCTGGTTGGGTTTAGTGTGTGTGTGTGTAAAGCTGACGGTCGTGATTGGAGAAGACGACTTTTTAGGAATCAAAGCAGCAATACTCTGCAAGAATACTCTTTCACAAAGACTCTTTTGTGCCAACTAAGGTCTGAGGACTAGGCAAATGAGTAAAAAGGAGGTCAGAACCTTTCCCCCCCAAACACTGACAAGATTGAGGGGCGCATGGCTGTTGTGTCCTCCTCACACTGCCCTCCCAGCCCTGAGCCACTTTGCAAGGCTGGGATGATCCAAGGGCCGCGTCGGCCAGCCAGGCTCCCCCCTGCACAGGAGGAGAAGGGAGTGCAGCACAGCCCCTCCTGGCTCTGGTAGGGGGTCGCTTCAGTGGCATTTGTGGCGAGGACTGGGCTGGGCTGGGCTGGCATGTCCTACTCACCCTCCATGCCCTGCCTCAAGCTCTGGCAAGTCAAGGCAGCAAAATCCCTGCCATCTACCTCTCCCTGAACCACTGGCATCTTCAGTGTACTATTAAAAAAATTAATCCCAAACTTTACCATCCTGTTGCAGGCTATCAGTTCCTCCCACTGTATGGATTTGACAGAGCCTGTCATTTCACATATTATATTATTGAAGAAAAAAAACCCAAATCGCAGTCGCTCTCTTAAAAGCTATAATATGATCTACTTTTTCCCATACCATCTTAAAGAAATGAGTCAGTTCACTCTAAGGCCATTTAACAAAGAGAACAAAATGACCAGGATCCTGTCATCTCTTGATCATTATCAGCTGCTATGATTAAGCTCCTCTCCAAACTCTTGACAACCGGGTTCCCTCTTTTGTCAATGTCTAAAGGCACATGCACATTGGGATGCTGCTGTAATACAATTTCTACCCATGATATCAAGTGAAAAAGCCTCTCCTACTCATCTCTTATTAGTGTTTGTTTTTTAACCAATATGCATTGCACACATACTTCTCTTTACAGCCTTCCAAAGTCTGCTGATGGTTAGATAATTCATTTGCCAACATGTGGCATATTATATCAAGCTATTAGGAAGCTGCAATCTGACTTGATTAAGTCACTAAGTGGCTGATAGTAGCAAGGGTCCCATTGTGTAGGGATGAAATCTTCCATTTATTCACTTCTATGAGCACATGACTGTGTCAGAGCGGCCTGTTCTGAGCAGCATTAGACCACCACATACCTTCCTCATTTAAGCATTTACTGCAACTGCCTCACTGTGAATTGAAGGCTACCTGCATAATTGTTTTCCATGTAAAGCCTCTGGCAATGTTTCAAGAGGCACATAATTCAAGGAGTGTATAAAGACCTGCCTGACCTCAGCCACTGACCACAGAAGGAGAAGCTGCAGGGAAGGAAGGGCTGAGGTCCAGTGGCTGAGTACAACCTTTGCATATAAAAAGTTCCATTTTCAATCTGCTATTAGCCAACAGCAATTGGGTGTATAGATCTAGATCTAGATCTGAAGTAAATTCCATAGAATCCATAGAATAGAACTCCTTGAGAGTTCTATTTTATATTTTAGTGGGATGCATGAAGAAAAAGATATTTAACAGAAGCACAACTCCCAAGAGCATTCAACTGGGAAAAGCTTGGCGCTCCTCCTCTTTTGAACTTTTTCTTTTTGGGACAAATGTCAAAATTTACTTATGATATTCCTGCTTATGAGAATCAAACATATCCAATGTGAATTTGTTCAAAAGCTGTAATCCCCCCCAAGTTCTTTGGAGCAATTTTTTTTCACCTTTTAAGATTTTTTATTGAGATTTTCCAATAATACATTAAAATTACAACTCTTGGGTGATGAATTAAGAGATGTCGTACATCCTAGTTCATTTATGATTGGGGGGGGGGACTGTGAAATGTTGAAACTGTATTGCTGGAGTTTCCAATGAATGTGCAATGATTAATTAAGTCAGTATTAAAGATTTTGCATTTCACCATTCTGGCATTATCAAGTTTCTTCTAGTTTTTCCTCCAGCCCATTTCTTCTTGTATTTGGGTTAAGTCTCATGGTTTTCTTTGAAGCAACCCACATTGTGATCTGAAGATGGGCTAGAAGCATAGAGCAGCAGATCCTTCATTGCATTTACATCCCTTTTTTACTATGCCAGCTTTAAGTTTCTGCAAAAGAGTTGTATGGGTCAAATCTCTTTCCAGTAAATGGTCTAGCCTAGGAGCCAATAGATCTATGGCTGCTCTAGCTATGCCCACTACCACATTTTCAGGACTTTGGGCTACTGCTGGTGATATCACCTCCAGCAGTATCTTCTCACCAGCCAGCACTTTCAGCAGACACAGCAAGGATCCTCTGCAATAACAGAAGTGAAAAGACTGCCCTTCCTCACCCACAATGTAGGAGACCACCCTATCACTTCTGGGATGCAGTTCCATCAAATAGAAGGCAGCCAGAACTAAGAGTGGCAGATGTATGTTTCCCCATCCACGACATATCTCCAAACCCCATTTAGGCCAAAATCGACCACTGGTGTACACAATTTTGCATGCACCTATTTAGATGGAACTCTCAATGTTGGTGCTGCATGACGACTAGCAACATGGAAGATAGCTAAAACTTATCAGATGGTGTGGAGATCCAGGAAAGCATAGGGGAGAGGGATGTGGTAAAGTCCAACTAATTGAAAAGCCAGAGGCCACAGAGGTGGTGGTTATGAACTGCTACTTGGGAAGCACTGAGGCGACTACCACAAGTGGGAAATTAAATTCTCCCTTGCTCCAGACTTAAAAGAACAAAATTCAACTCAGCTGCAGATTCCATGGTTTCACGATTACATCCAATATTGCTCTTCCCATTTGTTCACAAAATATGGATGCAGCACATTAAAGATTCATCCACACAGTCCCCCTTTGCCCTTGCTTCTCCCTTCTTTTCAGAGAAGCAATCTCCAAATTATTAGCTTTGTTTGGCAAATAATCATTGCTATCTATAGCAATTACGGCAACGCCAAATTCCCCTGCAGAGATTGCCGAGTCATCTGCACCCCAGAAACTTGTTTGGGTTCAAAGGTCTTCATTTTTCTACTCTGCATTGAACACACACACACATGCAGTATGAGAAAGACAGAGAAGCAGACAGGACCAAGGTAGAGACATACAACAGAGACAAAGGAAGGAAGAATAGGAGCGCATTTGTATTACAGTACTACAAACGCTTTGATTGCTCTAATTACACCTAAAGGAAAACAAAACTGTTTTCCTGGTTGCAAGCGCATGAATAATTAACTGTTGAGGAAGGAAAGAACGAAAGACAGGAAAGCTACAACAGCCTAACAAAGTCAAGCTGCAGGCAAATCCTTCAGGAACTGAGGCCTGTCATCATCCTCTGCTTGCATTTCAATATAGTTGTGTGAAGGTGATACTGAAGGTTTTGTCTTCACCTCCCAGTCCACAAAGCCTGGTCCATAGCTCTCTCATCTCAGGCTATGACTGAGCAAAGAAGAAAATGGATGTGTGGTACATCTGAATTGTGGCTTCCTCATAAAAGGCAAAGGGCATAATCTGGAGGAAGGTGTCGGGACAAGTAGCCCTTAAGCCCAATTGCACGGGGGTGGCGGCGGCATATTTATCTCCAGGAGTCACAACCTTTACTGAGTTGTTGTGTAGGCAGCGAGCCTGGCATGGGCTCCTTTGGGAGGAAATGTGGGGTGTAAATTTAATAGAATCAGTAAATAAGCACATGGAGAGAAGATGGGAGTGCTGGGCTCCAGGCCAGGTGGAGTTTAATGCTCTGCTCTCCTCAGTAAGGATGCACAGTCAAAGACTTATAGTCAGGTTCAGAGAGCATTAAAGGACTCAGTTGAGAGACTGAGCTGTTTCTAACACAATCATCCAACTCCTGGGCTCTGTCCATGGTCCTGAAATATCTACCACCCATCTTTCCAGGAATTCTAATATTGCTTGGACTCTGTCTCTTTCCTGCTCTGCTCTTTGCACTGCCATATTTGCATCCTCCTGACTTGCCCATGACATTTGTTTTGCCAGAACAGGACACCAGTATCACAACAGTAGACTCTGCTCCCCTTGCGCACATTCTGACACATACATGCAACGTGCCTATATGTGTAGGTACTTTGCATGCATGTGGCAGAATGTTGCTCTCCTGCAAACATTTGGAGTGCCCACCCAGCTGAAAGGGGGTTTTGCCTCTAGTTATTCTGTAACTTTCCTTATGCCACTTTCAACTCTGGAATGCAACATAGTATGCAAACCAACAAGCAACAAAATGAAAAACAATATAAAAATTATATTGCAAATGTTTTTGCCTTCTCATTACTCCCTTCCTTGAACTCTGCCTACCAACAATGCTCACTTACTATGCTCAGCCAACACTGGAAGCCATCTTTCAGTTAGAGCTGCTGCACAAACATTTTTCTAGTTACTGGGGGTTGTTTGCTGGATTTTAATGAACTGCATGTGCTTTCTATTCATTTTTTAAAACAACCTACCTTTATGCTCTTAAAAATGTTGTATGTGGGCTTGGATACCTCTTTTGTGTAACACACAACTAACAAGATGAGGAGGAGGAGGAGGGACAATAACAATTTCCACGCATCACCAACAGGTTTGTACTTGATAAATCCCTGAGGAATTGAACCCAACATGTCATACCTGCAGAGCCATTGTCCTGGTTCCCATCTTTTAGAAAGCAGGTTCTTAAACTTGTTGAGCCAATAATCTGATCTTGTCAGGAGCAGCAACTTATAGTATGATATCAATAATGAAACTCCTGGAAATACAATGGCTACTTTCTGGAGTAATGGAGTGAAAAATAAATGAGTGTCAAGTTAATAACAATTCCAAGGAGAAACCACAGCTTGTGAGAAGTTTTAATTATAATTCCATCCATTTTTATTGAACCATTGTAGGGCGACTGGGGCAGAAAATACAACCTGATGCAGATCTGCAAATGGAAACAGGAGATGGATCTATCCTGAACGTGGGGTTGAAGGGGAGGGGTGCTCCTTGTTGCAAAGCAGTAAAAACCCTTCCTAGTAATTAATCAAGTGATCAGAAGCCTCATTTCCCCCCTTACCCATGAGTTCAGCTAACACTGGCATGACATTAAATAACCAGCGGCTAAATAAAGCAATTTCCAAATTATGGATGTTTAGCAAAATAAATGAACATGCTCAATAAGAAGTGAGGCTGACAAGAGAGAGGGAGAGAATTCATGTGCCTGGTTATTTATTTATTTCACCTCTGGAAATAAAAGCTTTGTGGAGTTCAAAGCTGCAATTGCTACATGTGCCGTGATGGATTAGCTCTGGTAAGCTGAAATAAACAGCCATCTGTCTTCTTGCCCACGTTGGTGCGAGCTTACTGTACAGTGCATGGAGACAAAACACACACAAAGCCCCCCCTCACAATTCAGAATCTGGGGCTACAGTTGCTGAGCCCTTGCAAAATGACCTGCGGTCCAAATGAAACCAAACAGTGGCTTGGAAAGGCAGACTGCTCCCTGCCACTTTGTTTTTCTCTCCCAATTCGATGTAAAAACAGATATTTCATAGATTCTTACTACTTTGGGAATATCGCCAGAAACCAAATGTTTTCAAAGGGTCATGAAAACTGAGCAGGTATTTCTTAAGAATATGTATAGCAGAAAGCATTTCACACATTCTCCTCCTCTCATAATAATAATAATAATAATAATAATAATAATAATAATAATAATTAATAATTAATTTTATTTATATCCCATCCTCCCCAGCCGAAGCCGGGCTCAGGGTGGCTAACAACAATAAAACAGTATAAAAGTATAGCATAAACAACACTCTAAAATCATTCATTATAAAATTAATTAATTCAGGCCACTGGCAACCATTAGGCCAGAGCTCCGCAAAGACTGCTGAGGGAGGGAGTCAGGCTGTGCCCTGGCCAAAGGCCTGGTGGAACAGCTCTGTCATACAATTCCAAGTGTTGGTTTTAACCTACAAAGCCCTATATGGCTCAGGGCTCAAATACTGGAGGGGTCACCACTCCTGACATGATGTTATATTCCTCACCTGCAGCCATTTTCCATATGTCCCTAAAGAAGTCTGGAAGGTAGAACCACATCCCCAGTGAGGCCAGCCTTACATGAACTGTAAAAACCTTCCAGGACCAAGTTAAGACCTTCTTCTTTTCCCAGGTGTTTGAAAGGTTCTGCTGTGTCATCATGGCCCATAGACTGCTGAAGTGCTATTGCTATTGCTGTTGTTGATGTGATTTGTGATGTTGCTTTTCTTTTAGTTTATTGGTGATAACTAAGCTTTTAATTTTCTATTTTGATTCTGTCCATTAGTCAGCTAGAGACTGTTTCTATTAGGCAATAAAATAGTAATAATAATTGTAATAATAATGCAAGCAGCGGATGGGTGAATGTTGTGCAACAGAAGAATCTAACGCAATAGTTGTGCTAGCAGAAACGTGCTGCACAACACAATGTGCAATCTATTGCTTCACCAGCAACCTGCTTAGGTAGTGTCTCATGCAACAATGTACTCCTGGTGCAAAATATTTCACCAGTTGAACAAGCATGCTGCTAAGTGACTTTAAATTGGAGCTACATTGGATATAACCCAGAGATTCCTTGTAGCACAGAAGGAGAGAAAGCAAACAAGATGTTCTGTCATATTCTATTGCTTCTTTACAGGTTATCTTTGACTCTAAAATCCCTTGCCCACCAGGAGATCACTCTAGCCCAGCACTGCATTTCTTCAATCACCTCGAAGTAGCAGCCACTGCAAAGCACACGTCAAGAATGCTACTTAAGATATAGGCATGTCATCAGTCTCTCCCTAGGATGAAGCTGACACATTATCCAAGGAGCATATCCCACAAGCTGTGCAACACTGTAGATATATTTAAGTTAGGGGTGGGGTGGGGGTTTAAGAGAAAGAGAAATCTTTCTTTTTCCAAGATCTGAATCTAAAAGGCTTTGCTAGAAGAAGTGGTCTGATACACAAATATTGAGAAAAAGAAAGCTCTGCACCAGCTTCCCTCATTGGGCTGCTAGATGTTGTCGGACTCAACTCCCATCAGCCCTAATCAGCATGACTAATGGTTGGGGGTGATGGCAGTTGCGGTCAAAAACATCCGGAGAGACCAGGTTGCAGAAGATGCTTTACACTTAAAAACCAAGGGTTCTGCTTTGATTGCTGAAGCATGACTGATATTAGCTGAATTGCATGAGCCATGGGTAATTCCAGACTTATAGAATTTTTGGTTGAAAGTCATAATGGGAAAGATTCCTTTTAATTTTCTTGCTTCTGAGCGGACTTCAGTTTTTAATCCTGACATCTATTTTCTGAAGAAGAATAACAACCTGTCATAGGTAAACTTCTCTTGGAATCAGACACTAGGAAAAGATATAACATTGTCTCTGCACCCAAGCTTCTCTGGTGGTCACAACTTCACTCTTAAGGACATAATGTAGAATTAGTAACAATCTCTCTCCAAAATGATGCCCTGCCTTGTTGGTTGTGGGGTTGGAATAGGGATAGTTGGGTCAGTCTAGTTCCTGCCTATGTACATGTGTTCATTCATAAACCTGCTCTGCCACATTGATGCAATAAACTGTGACGGTTTTTCCTGATGGGAAAGAAATATGAGGCCAAAGCAGCTGGAAAGAGAAGCTGGCAGTGGCACTTGGCTATCCATTTAGCTATAGCCCATTTTTATAGCTACATTCCCATAGTTACCACCTCCTTGGTACATCAGTTCATAGAATCATAGAATTGCAGAGTGGGAAGGAACCAGGAGGATCATCTAATCCAACCCAGCACGACAAGGATCTTTCACTCAATGTGTGGCTCGAACCCACGACCCTGAGATTAACAGTCTCATTCTCTACCGACTGAGCTATCCCTCAGGGACTTACTTGTCTTTCCATGCATCTTTCCATGCTGATCTTCCACTTTGCTTTCTTAGGGCCCCTTCTCTTATTCCAAAGTGCCTCCATACAATGTAACCCAGGGCATTCCCTGAAGTATGTGTGCCAGGGGTCACATAGAGCATGCCATAGCACCACTTGGTACAACCATAGTTTTCCAATAACCGTAGAGGCACTTTTCCAGCTCCACCCCTACCTGCTTCTGATAATAGCTACTGAGAATCCACAGCTTTGCCTGTCAGAGGCATTGGGTCATGTTACATCCTCCTGAGTGTTGTCAGAATGTCCAGTGTGGTGGAGTCACTTGAGACTCTGCAGCACAGACCAAAAGGATATATCTCTCACTGAGCTTCCTTAGTATTTTATTTGTCTCACCTTCACTGCTTTTTTGTGACCTAATGGCCCAGGGCTGTGGTTATACTAATGACTTTTCTATACTGAAGCCACAGAGCGTGGAGTGTTTTCAGAGAGGTTAGCAGACTGGAGAGTAATTCAAAAGCAAAACAAAACTAGCAGTTGAATTTCAGCTTCTCTGCCCATCTCATCAGCGTTTCCTGATTCAAATCTCGACAGATTAGCATCATACAGTGCCTAGAGACAACAAAGCAGAAGTAGCGATCAGACATAGGACAGAGCATGTACACATAAATGCCACATGCATGATCTTGATATTGCTAATATAACTTGATAGAAAGCAGACTGCTCCCATATGGAGTCAATAAGGTCTGCTTGTCAAGCGAATATCAGTGATCTGAGCCTAAATATGGATGCTCATTCTTCTGTCACATTGAATGGTTACAATTCTCTTTGCCTAAAATAAGGCACATTGCCATGCAATGTGCTGTTAAACGGCTATTTTGGGGTTGCTAGTGGAGTTTATTTGGTCCCAGGGCTTAGCCCTAGAATGTTTTCCCACTGCCACTGCTCAAAAGTGTGGAATGCTTTTGAGAAGGTACAGAATGCCATGTGAGTAAAAACCTCCAACTATTCATTATCTGGGATTTAGGGGGGCAAAGGGGACAATTATTATTATTATTATTATTAGTAGTAGTAGTAGTAGTAGTAGTAGTAGTAGTATACTGGCCTTCACCTGTAGATCTCTGGGTGGTTCACAGCATAAAAAGTTAATGGGTGTTATATTTAGACTGGCATGCTGACACTACCAGCAAGATTCAGGTAGGTAGCCAGCTACCATATTTTGACTACCAGCAAGGATTTCCAGCTTTCCTTTTGGTAGGTTTCCATTGCCAAAAACAGTTGCCAAGTACACAGAAATCTAGTGGGAGACACTTTCCCAATGACTCATCTCCATGCCAGAAAAAGCTTTATCCACCAACTTTATGCCTATCAGATAGTTGTTGAAGTTACAAGAGGACCCTATCATGAGAAAGAAAAGCTGTTAGTTCTATTCTCCTATCCATATCTGAGTTAAATATTCTTCCACCTCCTGTAGGTTAGTATTGCCTACACCAACTGGCAGTGGCTCTTCAGTATTTTGGATAAGGGAGCCAGTGTGGTGTAGTGGTTAAGAGCGGTAGTCTCGTTATCTGGGGAACCGGGTTCACTTCCCCGCTCCTCCACATGCAGCTGCTGGGTGACCTTGGGCCAGTCACACTTCTCTGAAGTCTCTCAGCTTCACTCACCTCACAGAGTGTTTGTTGTGGGGGAGGAAGGGAAAGGAAAATGTTAGCCGCTTTGAGACTCCTTCAGGTAGTGATAAAGTGGGATATCATATCCAAACTCTTCTTCCCCAGCCCGAGTTAGTAATGTTAGGGATTGAACCGTGGACCTTCTGGATGCAAAGCATGTGCTTTGCAGCTCTTCCCAAGACACTGCCTCTTAGGCTAACAACCTCATGGGGTTGCTGTGAGAGTCATGTATCCTGCTTGGAGATCCTTGGAGGAAGGCTGGGATAGAAAAGTGATAAGTAAATAAGTAAATAGGGTGTGTCTGTGTGAAGGCACTCCTATTAATAGGAAGGAAAGGCTGATCCATATTGCTTTATGAAATAATGAATTAGCAGATAAAACCTCCAGGTCTAATGAAGTATCTCAGTCAGGAAAACCACAAGTTCGTTGGCAAACAGCTACTGGACTGTCTATTGGCTTGCCAACTTCTGTATTGTATGACTGATTAGGGATTGCAGACATCGGGAACGACCTGTCATCAGGTCCTGTGCAGAAATTGTCAATTGCCAAGGAAGGAAGTATCTCTGCAATACATGCCAGGCCCGGCAGTTTCCCAAATGATGTGGCTAACAGTAGCAAGACAGTCCTTCAAAGGTTGCAATAAGGAGAGGTGTAAGGCAAAGCTGCAATAGGCATCAGGTTTGCAGGAAGGAAATGAACTGTGCAGCCCCAGACATGTCTACTCAAAAGTAGGCTCCACTGAGTTCAGTGAGACTTTATCTCATGTAAGAATGCAGTCTAAGCAAGACAAACTTGATTATGGCTATAGTATATGCATTAAACAATATTTGTTAACTCCCATTTCATTTTCTGCTGGTCTTTTGATTTAGCAGAGTCCCATCCTTAAAACTAATCCCTAATTAGCTTTTATGATAAATGGTATATTTATTTCCAGTTACCATTTCAGCAGCCCTAATGGAGGCTTGTGCAACAGCCAAAAACAAACCAAAAGACAGAGCGAGAAAGAGAGATGCAGGCGTTTCGACCTGACAGGTTATTTTGCTGCAGTAATTAACCAGGAGTTAACAAAAATACATTGCTGCATTATTTATTCCCAGCTCAGCATTGGTACTTCTGTGTGTCCAAGTGACTTGGAAATACTTCCGCTTAACCAAGAAGATTTGCAGTAGTAAGATAATAAGTTCATAATAGTACACGGCTCACCTTTTTTAAAAAAAGAGTTTCCATTAATGGATCTGAAAGTGTAATGGGAACTGTTTATTACCTGCTGAGCTACGGTGGGAAATGCAACAAATATTTAATGGCTGTCCATTTATTTACTCACCACAGAAATGCAGACATTTCACTTTAGATGGTAAGGTCGTAAGCATTTGAGGCTTATACAAGCTCTGTGCAGACTGTCAACCAGGGATAAGATGTGAGGAAGGCATAGGCATTCACTGTCCTTACCCACGTCACAGTTCTTCTTTTTTTAAAAAAAAAAACTTGCATTTTCAAAAACAGGAACAGAAAGCATATTTAAACCCCTCCCCTCCCCCTGTCCCACTTACAGCTTTGTACCCTAGTGGTCCCGGGCCCTAAGGAAGTTAGATTAGCTTCCACCAGATCCAGGGCCTTTTCAACTCTGGCTCCGGCCTGGTGGAACGCTCTGCCTCATGAGACCAGGGCCCTGCAGGATCTGATTTCTTTCCACAGGGACCGTAAGACAGAGTTGTTCCGCCTGGCCAATTTGATTCCCTCCCCCTCCTTCTTTTTTCTTTTCCCTTTCTCCTCCTGTGATGAGGCTGCATTTTAATATTTTAATGTTTCAATATTTTAATTGTTGTATTTTAATCTTGTTTTTAAGTTGTATTCATTCAACTTGCTTTTATTATTGTTTGTTAGCCTTGGCTGGGGAGGGAGGGGTATAAATAAAAATTATTTATTATTATTATTATTATTATTATTATTATTATTATTATTATTATTATTACCAAATACAGCATGTATGCATATACCATATGACTCCCCTTCCACACTTTTCCTGGTTCCTTTGCTTTTCTACTACTCTACATAATGTTTTTAATCATCCAATTTGTTATCTATTAAATACTCTATCTATTTCAACTTTGTTGCATCTACTCAAGACTTGCTAAACTATGTATTTGTTTATACTGGTTCTTAAAATATTCAATAAACATCGTCCATTCCTCCTCATATTCCTTATCTTCGTTTTCTCTTATCCTGTTCATCAGACCAGCCAGTTCAGCATATTCAAACATTTTACCTTGCCATTCTTCCTTAGCGGGTACTACATTTGTTCTCCACCTTTGTGCCAATAAGGTTCTAGCTGCTCCCCCCATCACAGGGGGGACAGGGACAGTTCTATCATTAGGCAGAATGAGGCAAGCACCTCAGCGGGGAAAAGCTGAAGGGGGCACTGGCAGCAGACCCTGCCAATTCTTCCTGAACCTCCTCACCATTCATCTCTGGAAGACACAGCTATGTATGCCACAAAACCTTTCATTCACTTCCTAAACTAGCCTGCTTCCTCAGGTGTACACCCCATTGCCAATGTTGAAGGGATATTGCCAGTCCAGTCCACATCTGTATATGGAATAGGAAGGGCACCATTTTGTCTTTCACCTCAGACAGCAAAATGACATGTCTCCTGCATGATTCTAACCACACCACTGCTTTCATATATTGCACCGCAGATCAAATGTCCTCATGGGGCTACTGAGTCTGACCACTGGCCATCTATTTTAGTATATCTGACTTCAAGCTAGCAGGGGCTCTGTCTCTGAATTTTCAGGCAGCAGTCCAGTAATGCTTGATGCAGCACCATCTCACCTCCCCACAAACAAATAAGAATCCATTTCCAATTAATAGATGCCATCTAACCTCTCTGCAAACATTATTCAGGACGAAAGCTCTATAAGCAGGTCATCTGGAAGTAAGCTTAGTTTCTCTGAGCAGAGAATGGAATGGGTATCTCAAGAACTGTCTCTTCCCCTGTGAACAGGCCCTTGTGAACTAATCAAGAACAGGCCTGTTACATGTCCTCTACCCTGTGAGGTTTGAAGAGAGAGGCATAGAGTGTCAAGCCTTCTTGTTAATAGCAGCACCCAAATTGTGGCTCTCACTTCGCCACGTGATCTAGCCATCCACCTCTTGGGGTATATCATTTGAATGCAGGTTTTATGGCATAGCTCACTGCTCCCGGTTTGTGTGCCATAGCTTTTCCTGCTGCAATTTTAGTCCTTTGTGTCATTGCTGTGCATTTTGTTCTTTGATTATTGTTTCACATTGTTGATGATACCTGGCAGTAAGCTGTCCTGCAAACCTCTTTTGGGCAGGAGGGCATAAGAGAGTCACAATTTAATAAAACAAATAAGCAGAAACCCACCAATTACTTGAGCATTCTGAAATGCACATTGACAGTACCATAAAAGTAGCTGCAATGTGCTGGGAAGCAAAATCCACTTATCAGTCTACAATTCAGCTTTATTACAAAGGCCTACTAATACACGCCATAGCTCATTCCAAATAGCTGCTTAGTCCATTCCGAACTCAGAAACCATTTCTTCTTTTTTATTCGTTTCAATTAAAAGATGGACCTTGCAGGAGCTTAGCTCTAATGGCCAAATTGACTGAATATATTTGTCTACAGTTTGGTAAACAATGATACAAGACTTTGAAAAGGGGAAAAAAACTCTCGGGTACCATTGATTCCATACACAATGAACCAAATGAATGTACACATTAATTTATATAGGGTCTCAGGAAGCTGCTCTTACCAAGCCAGACAATTGGTCCATCACAGTATTGTAAAGGCTTCCCAGGTTTCAGGCAGGAGACATTCCCTGCTGGACCTGGAGATTCCTGGGACTGAGACTTGCTGCATGCAAAGCAGACGCCCTACCACTAAAGCTACAACCCTTTAGTTATATAGTTATATAGTTTAGTTATATATAAAATTTCCCCCTTCTTTTTGCATAGGTTTCTTTTTAAAAAATAGTAAAATCCATTCTGGGCTACATTTTATGTAACTTTCTGCTCTGCTAAACAACTACAAGAGCAGCACATTCATATATTTTCTTTGTTTGGAGTGTGACACTGAAAGGTTGTTATATCTGGTAGGGTGAAACAACTTTTGTGACACTGTTAAATAATCAAATTTATGGTGCAGGCATGTCAGGAGTTCATTGGGGCTTATTTCTAGTTAAGTGGTTATATAGGATTGCAGTCTTTATGCACCAGATAAAGCTATAGTGCTGCTGTAAGGAGGGAAATAGGGAAAGCTGGGGAACTTGCAATAAATGTTTTAAAACTGGGGGGTCCAGGGGGCTGGATGACATTCTGCTCATGCAGCCATGTCTCCCCTTCATCTTCTCTCCCTGAGCATCTTCAAAATCTACCACAGTGGGTCCTCCAACCTACTTAAACTAATTATCCACTTTTTCTCTTTGGAAGCATCCCACAAGCAGAGTTCTGTTTATGGAGACTCTAGATCCTACACATTTACGTAAAAGGTTTTCACTAGCAAGATTTGCATCCCTAAATTACAATCCTATACACACTGGTAACAAATGTTTAAATCTTACTCAAGTCTCTGGGGCTGATGCATACACACTTGCAACTTAATAGGATTTTCTCCTATACATTGCTATGCATAACGATGGCGCTCTCTATGAGCCATCAAAAGTTAGCAGCAACTGAATCTAACTTGGCCACAAAGTTTCCATTCCAGTCAATGGAATTCAGACAGGCAGTGTTGTGTCTTGCTGTAGTCAAGGCTCACTTTCGTCACACAGAAGGACAAATGTCAGCAACTAATTGCCTGTGAGTAAGCCCAAAAATGTAGACTGCTAATTGTAAAATGAATCACAAAAGTGTTCTACTGAAGGCCAATTTCCAAAGTAAAATGAAGAATTTAGCAAACGATGGTGATGACGGCAATCACAATGATACATGAGTTTTCACAACTTTTATCTCCTTTATTCCCAAGACTGGGGTTAGTGAGTCAGATAGGACTCAGCCCAAATCTTTCCTTATAAAAGCATATCACCCAAACCAATTGTGCCATACATTTATTTACTATTTAAAAGTTACCTACTAGCTTGATTTCTGTAACTTCCATCAATTCCCATTGGCCTTGTATCAGAGAACGTCTCAATGGAGTGTCCCCCAAATTTCTTAAGAAAAGAAACACAGTTGCAAGCAGTGCCTTTAAACACTTATAATTGGCCATGGTGCATTAACATAACATTTGCTATGCCAGCAAGTTTGGCTTTCTGCTGCGTTTCCTGTATTGTAGTTTTATTGTGTATGTGTAGCTGTGGCTGTGTTTTGATTTTGATTTTATGGGCCCGCATTAAGGAAAGTTGGAGCAATAAAGCATGATTGATTGACAATGTGTCTCAAAGCGTGACATTGCACCAAAGTGTCATGTTACCTATTAGTGCTGCAAGTCGAGAGAAATTTCTTTTGCTGTGCTCCTTACATCCGTCTTCGCACAGGCTGCAAACAAACTTTAGAAATTCATTACACAGAATATTTTGTGAAAGGAACCAGAGATATGGCATTTCCCTAGGCTTCACAGAAGCAAATATGTTGCCATGTTTGAAGGGGCCCAGGGAAAGGGGATGTCCTGGGTGCCCCATGCTACCTCGCTGCCTCTCCCCCCTCATCCTCCCCTGCCAGAGGTCCTACTGTCCTTTTAAAACCTTTGCTTGGTGAGGGGACCACTGTTCTCCCTCCTCACCACTCACTGCTGTCATTCTCCCATCTCTGGCTGCTCCAGAAGTCCAGTTGGCTTTGCAGCTCCAAAGGTGGCCTTCTGTTGCCTGAACTCGCTGCCATTCTTGCCTCGGGGAAAAGATATATATTAAAATGGTGCAAAGCTGTACCCTCAGCTTCCTACATGCTGCAGCTTGATGCCAGCCCCATCTCTGGCTGTGTTTGGGGGCAGCTTCCAAGCTCTTTTTAACATTCAGCACTTCTTCATTGCACAAATGATTATCACCTAAGGCTTGGCAGGCCAAGCTATTTGTTTCCAGGTTGCCTTTGCTCTATAAACCAGCAGATGGTTTTACAGCTTAGGGCCGGAGTGCTTGCATTAACCTTTCAAGCCCTGCTCCGGCTTCCCTTTAACTAGAGTCCTGCCAGCACTGTAAACACTCATTCCCGCACTGATTCTCACCTTGCCTCTTGTTCTCTCCAGCAACCTTTCCCCTTCTCCTTTTATTAGTCAGCCCACTGGTAATTTCTTTAAAAATTATATTTCCTGGGTTTATGTCTACTGCTTCATCATGCTTATCTCCTCCCTCCCTGCACTCTGCATGGCTTGATCTCTTATCTGGAATCATGACTGTGATCTCAGCCCTACAAGTATATTTCTAGGTCTTAATGATTTAAAAAGCCAGTGTCTCAATTTCTCACTTAATTGGGGGCATTTGTTTATAAGCAACTGAGCTCAAACAATGAATGTTGCCATTGTCTGACTTCCCATTTGGAGGTATTTCACAGCCTCACAAAGAGATCACTGACATTTATTCCAGCCTATCTTCCACTAATGTCCAGCATGTGCCTGTGTGTGTAAATCACATATAGCCATTGTGTTACCTTCCAGGTGATGTTGACTACACTCCCACCTGCCCCAGCATACATGGCCAATAATCAGGGATGGTAGTTGTAGTCTGCAATATTTTGAAGGCAGTATATTGTCTCCCGTGATACTTCCTCAACATACACAGTTTCAACTGGCTACTGGCTTGGGCTCTGAAATCATCTTTATAGGCTCCTTCTAATAAAATACAATCATAATGTGGGACAGGATGTGAGGCTACAAAACAGTTGTTGTGCTGCCACCGTCTATTTCATTACTTTGCACCTAGCTGGAGGAAGTGTGTAGTGAGCTGCTTAACCAGAACTATTAAAAAAAATTCAGTAATTTAAATGCCCACCCTCAGCCATATGTAAACATTTTCCTTGGGAATTCATGAAAAATAGATAAGCATTTGGCAAAACCTTCTTGCATGTGAAATTCCTATATTCAAATCATTATGTAAGAGGCTTTTTAAAAGTTGTGAAGAACCTTAGAATTAATCTTTGCAGATGTGGGGAGAGATCACATCAGAAACAATTAATATACAATATATTAAATATTTTTTGACATACTCTCCTTTGTATGTTTAATTCTGTTGCAGTATAACACAAAAGGCCTCCTGTTGTCCTAAATAGACACAATTGTGAACTGCTTGTTGTCCCACACTTTAGAGTGGGTAATTTTTACTATTAACAGAATTTTCCAGGTACTTTGAAGCCATTTATCCATTGCTGGCAAGCTTGGTTTCTTCCCATATTTTACAATCAATATCTCTGAGCATTGATAAGCAGGTTGTTTATCAAACACTGATTTATTGCTCAAACAGTCCCAACAAAAAAAACATTGGTTTTAGGAGTACAATTTCTCCTGTTTTCTCTTTGATAATTCTATCACTACATTTCCAGAAAGTTCTTGGGTGAGATTCAATGAAGTTCAATAGGGTGTCTGCTTGCGTAACACGGCTTCTCCTTTGTCTGCTTCTCCTGCAGCCTGGGCCCACCTCCAATCTGTTCCAGAGGGTTGGGGGCCCTCCAAAAAAAAAACAAAAAAAACCTGGGGTTGGATGGCACTGGAGGTGGGAGAGGAGGAAGGTGAAGTCATGCTGAAGTGGGTTTTTTTTTTTTTTGTGCAAATAGGCAGACATCACAGGATATCGCCCATTATATATTTACATGGCTGCTAGGTATTAACAAATCATGTGATTTGATCTTCGTGTCACCAGCAACATGAATGATGTAGGTCTTTTTCCCCCTCTCTTTTTTTGAACACACAATCTTACTATTTAAGTGACATATGTTTACCCATGTAAGTCCCATTTGATTCAATGTGGCTTATTCCAAGGTAAATATGAATAATGATAATTATACCCCATCCATCTGGCTGGGTTTCCCCAGCCACCGTGGGCAGCTTCCAGCAAAATATAAAAATTAATAGGATTGTAGCCCCCATACAATTTCCTTTTGACCTTACTCACAACTAGCTTGAGTTTGTGTATATATATATATATATATATATATGCAGGTTTTGGTGTCTTCGGGTGTCTTCCCGTGTAAGAGTCGGGGTGTCTGTGCGACGTTTCGACGAGGTCTCACTCGTCATCTTCAGGCTGGTGCTTTCGGCTTCTTGTTACTGGAACAGAGCAGAGTCTGGTGTTTGAGTTCCTATAAATACTGTTGAGGGGTGTGGTGTATAGCCTCCAACGTTCTGGGCAGAGAGGAAGTTCCTAGATTAGTGTGCCTTTTCTTCTTTTGTTCCTTAATTACTTGAGGGATATCTTGAGTGATTTCATGAGTGATATTCTGAATACCACTGGGTGGGTCATTAAGTGTAGATTAGTTGCTAAAGCTTTCGTGTCTTGACCTCTTGAGCTTGTGAAGAGTTTTTCTGAGAAGATGGCTGTGCTGCATTTAGTTGTGCTCTGGCTTGGCTTCGTGTATAGGGGCGAGCTGTGGTTTTGTGCCTTGTGCCAGCCAGATCTGTGTAGGGATTGCAGGGGGGTGCAGCATCCGGAGGTGCCACTATAGTTTGGCTACTGGATGGAGTCTGTAATATGTCTGTGGAGAGGGTCTGGGTTTGGGTCTGGTGTGGTTGATTGGTGACGGCGTTCTGTGTGCCTCTGGTTCTGGTGTCGGTTTTTGTGGGGAGGGCTAATTTCCAGATGTCTGGCAGGCGGGACGTGTCGTCACGCTTGTTCATGTTGTGAGGGTGTTTCTCTATCTCGATGGCTTCCATGATTATTCTCTTGTGGTGATGTTCCATGTTTTTGGTTGGTGCAGAAGGCTGTTTTGATATTGTGTTTATGGAGGATTTTGCTGATTTTGTCTGTAGTGCCCTTGATATAAGGAAGGAGGGCCATGCCATTGTTTTCTTCTGTGTCTTGGTTTTTGGGGGGTGTTTCTTTTTGGATTAGCTTCGTAACCCTGTTTTTCTGGTATCCATTGGCGATTAACACATTTGAGAGATTCTGCACCAACCAAAAAATAGCCAATATCCTCAGAAACCCAAAAGACAAAATCCAGCTGGAAAACCAAGGGGTCTATGAAATACCCTGCAAAGTCTGCCCAGCCACGTACATTGGACAAACAAACAGACGAATAAATGCACGTATCGCAGAACACAAGAATGCCGTCAAAAAAGAAGAAAAAACTTCCTCTCTTTTCCAACACATGAAAGAAACAGGACACGAAATTAATTTTGCAGATTCCAAATTGCTCTTTAACATGGAACATCACCACAAGAGAATAATCATGGAAGCCATCGAGATAGAGAAACACCCTCACAACATGAACAAGCGTGACGACACGTCCCGCCTGCCAGACATCTGGAAATTAGCCCTCCCCACAAAAACCGACACCAGAACCAGAGGCACACAGAACGCCGTCACCAATCAACCACACCAGACCCAAACCCAGACCCTCTCCACAGATAAATTACAAACTCCATCCAGTAGCCAAACTATAGTGGCACCTCCGGATGCTGCACCCCCCTGCAATCCCTACACAGATCTGGCTGGCACAGGGCACAAAACCACAGCTCGCCCCTATACACGAAGCCAAGCCAGAGCACAACTAAATGCAGCACAGCCATCTTCGAAAAACTCTTCACAAGCTCAAGAGGTCAAGACACGAAAGCTTTAGCAACTAATCCACACTTAATGACCCACCTAAGTGGTATTCAGAATATCACTCATGAAATCACTCAAGATATCCCTCAAGTAATTAAGGAACAAAAGAAGAAAAGGCACACTAATCTAGGAACTTCCTCTCTGCCCAGAACGTTGGAGGCTATACACCACACCCCCTCAACAGTATTTATAGGAACTCAAACACCAGATTCTGCTCTGTTCCAGTAACAAGAAGCCGAAAGCTCCAGCCTGAAGATGACGAGTGAGACCTCGTCGAAACGTCGCCCAGACACCCCAACTCTTACACGGGAAGACACCCGAAGACACCAAAACCTGCATTCCTGTACCCGTGAAAATCTACGAAAGCAAATATATATATATATATATATTCATATAAATTTATCTTCTGACTTTCTTTCATATCTTTAACAATTCTGTCCCATTCATTTATCTTTTCTAAATGTAAATTTCTGTTTTCACCATGTGTCTTTGATAGTTAACAACAATAAACAATATAATCTCATCAATACAACATCAATGAAAAAATAAGCAGTGTAAAAACCATCACACAGATGCTACTAAAACATTAAGTAAGAATGGGATAATTTTCCTTTCACATCTCCCCAAATGCCTACATGAATAATAAGGTCTTCAATGACCTCTTTAATGCTAGCACTGAACATGTCTAGCGTACTTCTGATGGCTGAGCATTCCACAAGGAGGTCATCACCACCAAGAATGTCGTGTGCCTTCTGCCACTCAATTTAACTTTGGATAATTCTGGCACACAGCGGAGCTCCATCTGTTGACCAAAGTGTGTTTGGATGTTCATTTGACACTCGTGGGGCATTGTAGCACTGAGAAATCACTGCTTCTCTTGACCCACTTTATTCTTCCACCCTACAAGATCTCTTGATGCTCTCATGATACTTTGCTGAATAAGGAAGGTCTGAGTTCATAACATTCAACAGATGCTGCATAGATGTACAACATGAGATAAACTCAAACACACTATTTTTTCATAATTCTTTTAAACATGAACCACAAAAACTACTTTGCACACAACTGCAGCATTGAGGTCATGCCCAAAGAGAGGTGCAAAGGGCATACATGAAGATATATCTGCTTTATTATTTACATATTTTCATTCATGTATGCAATATATAGATAGATAAACACACACACACACCAACAACAACAACTACTACTTTACCTTCCCTTTCCGATTCCCAACTTATACGGCTGCAAACCTCCTTTGCTCACAGAAAATGAATGTTCAATTCTTAACACCATATTAAGTTTTATGTGCACTAAATTTCACCAGAGGAAAATAAACAGTTTGTCTGCTCTCCATCTTTTCATTCTGCATTTTTATGCCTCGAGGTTTTTGCTTGTTAGACTCTAGGGGTTAGGGAAAAATATTCTGAACAGTTTTACCTGGATAAACACCCTATAAATTACAAATGATATTTATTGGCCTCCTAGGAAAGTCACTATATTGGAAATAGCAGGGGGGGGGGAAATAACTTTTAGATAGACAGACAGATACAGTTAATAGATAGATGCTCCGGCAATACATATCTATATCTACCTATTATGTCCTCCTTCCATTCCCAACGCTATACGTGACTTTAATTAACTTGTCTGCCATTTGGAATTCTAGTGGGATACAATGCAAGCAGGATCATTAAACCCAATCATATTTTCAGCCTCGCCTGATATTTCACTAGAGCTATTCAAATCAATTTACCCAACAGAGACATTTGTCCCTGGCCTGTCACCACGGCCCATACTGAGAGTCCTGCACTTCTTTATCTTTTGGCAAGGCCATCATAAGCAAGCGACACAAAGGGTGATGTATGGGAACTCAAATAAGTTATAAATCCTCCATCCCTTCATCAGCTGTCAAACGGAGAGAATTTACGCCAGCCGGCCTTGGCAACGGCTGCCTGGCTATGCTTAGAGAAAGTCAGCTTTAAGATGACACACACTTGGAGGTGAAGAATTTCTCTGCATTCAGAATCTGGGTGCAGGAGGTCGGAGAGAAGAAAAGGAAGTAACCTCAGTGACAGACGCACACACACTCTTCCCCCTGGGTGGTCTTGCAATATGAGCATGATGGCACAAGCCACAACAAGCACACCCCCCACAAGTACATATAAAGGTCACAATAATTTGCACACGTTGAACAGAAGAAGGAGAATTCAGAGCCTTTTGGTTTGACACCAGCAGCTCATATCTGTTAGGAATGGCATATAAAAACAACAACAAGCTTGTTCCAGTGATGGGGAAATCTATCAGTTTTGGTTTCTTGCCGTTTCTCATTTTTCCACTCTTAAGTTCACGTCTCGATACTATGACATCAGATTGCTTTTTTTCGTTTAAAGTCTTTATGAAAATACATCTGTGTTTCTCCTAATGCACACATTTTTATGAGCAAGCTTACTTAATATATGCATTTTTGCAAAACAATTTCCCCCAAATGTAATGCATTTTTGCACATAATTGTCACTAGTCTATCCATTTTTATGCACACTTTCCCCTAGTGTACACATTGCTTGGCTGGAGAACTGCATTGCAAAATTGGGAGAGGTGTGAATTTCAGAGGTATGGCTGTGTTTTGGTCCACATATTGTTTCAAAAAGTGCAAATTAGGTGGGTTCACCTTCAAATTTGAACTGAATCAAATCTCCCCAATCCCTAGCATATTCTCTTTTGTGATTTCCAGGCACAAACATTTTGTCACTGGGGGAAGAGAGTGCTAACCTTAAGGCATTGTGGGAAGATGCAAATGCAATGCCCCTGATCATCACAGGATTCAGAACTGGAGACATGCCATGCCTGTGCATATATGATGGGTAGAGATGAAAGCAGTGAGGACAGAGAGTGTACTGTCAGCATGACAAAAAACATGTCATGAGCACTGCCGAGCATGTTGAGCAACAGCTCAACGCCATGTGCAAGAGCAAGCCACTTAGTATTTCGAAGGGGAACAGCAATAAGGGATAAGAAAGGATGAGCATGTCGTTTCTGCCATTCTCCTATTATTCTGTGCATTTGCTCTACCTCATAAACTTCCAAAAGACCAAGTAATTTTGAATCGCAGAATGTGGGTCTGAAATTCAGATGAAGGGAAAATTGGGAGCCTCCTTAAATATCAAGCTGGTCAACACTTTGAAAAGAGTGCTAAGAAATACAAAGCTTTGAATGCAAACTGGGGGAGAATACCTATGCTAGGACGGGATAACACAGGAAGCTGCCTTATATCTCACCAGACCTTTGCTCCCTTTGCCCTGACCACCACCAGCTCCCTAGGCTTTCAGACAGGAGTCTTTCCCAGGCCTACATAAAGATGCTAGGAACTGCACCTGGCACCTTCTGCATGCAAACAGATGCTCTACCAATAAGCTATGTGTCTTCCACATATGTGAAATATGTGGACCGCAAATTCAAAATGCAGAAAATCGTATTCTGAGAAAAGTTTTACAGATAAATGTGCTGAACAAGTTAAGTCATTTTTAAATGTCCATATGTTAATTCATAGGTACAGGTGCAAATTTACAAAATGTTTATGTAGTTTAAACAGAAATACAATGCATCTCACCTTTGTGGGGAAGACAGTGTCCTGGTGATCTGTGAGCCTGCTCTAGAGATGCTCTTGACAGACATCTCCAAGGCCCCCCATTCTCCCTTCTCAGGCATCTTTATTTTAAATGTGTACTTGGAATGACTAGCCCTTCAAACAGAGAACTCTTTGAAGACGAGAAGTGTCCTTTGTAAAGTGGGAGACATGGCCAGCCAAGTTGTGAGCTGGGTTTTCTTATGATCTGATGATCTTCTTGCCTCATTGCTGGCCCTGATCCAAAAAGGCTTTGTGGGAAGCTCTTCACTCTTCCCCACTTAGGAAGAGCTGACCAAAGGCTCTTCTAGCTCAGCATCCTACTCCCACAGTGACCATCCAGATGCCTATGGGAAGCTCACAAGCAGGACATGAGAACAGCTACCCTCCCCTCACTTGTGGCCCCCCACAACTAGTGTTCAGAGGCAGTATGCCTCCAAGAGTGGAGGCAGAACATAGGCATCTTTGCTAGTAACCACTGACAGCCTCATCTTCCATGAATTTGTCTAATTCTCTTAAGAAATCCCTTCTGCTGCCGATGCTTCCTCCCATTACTGAAAACAACGGCTTGTGTTGTTGGATAAGCTGAATCTAAATTCAGGGCAGCTTCAGAGTTGGTCTCTGATGCAGCAGAAAGGGATAGTTTGGGAGGGGGGAATCCTTGGTGTGCATGTGAAAGGCTGCACACATACTTAAAAAGAGTTGATTAGGGAGTGTATTAAGTACAAATATTTGGACTGCAGCAAGGCAAGGCATTTTTTGAGCTTTGTGTTACCATTGGCACCCTTCCCCCTCTGCAACTTGGCTTTTTCAAAGACACACACACACACTCATCTCTGGGAGTTCAATAGCATCATAAAACCCACAATCTTTTCTACCCTGTGCACACATCTCATTATCCATCCTTAGTATACATCTTGAGCAATGCAATTTACTTCAATGTCACCAAGAGAGAGATGCTCCTCTGGGACTGTCATTACCATAAACCACAATCTGCTGCCAATTTATACGTCCTTATCCGCCCCGTATTTTAACTTCTCTCTAAATGATGACAAAGCGCTTTGTGGGCCCCCATCTCAAATGTTGCTTTAGCAGCTCTCCCAAGTGCCCAGTTCCCCTCTTCCATGAGCTGCCTCTTCATCCCAAAACAACTCACTCTGCATTTGGCCTCACTCCAGATTTGGGGTCTTTCAAGCTCTTTTCTTCTTTAGCTGCTGAAGATACTCACTGTTGCCTCTGCCCTTTCACAGCTTACACAGGGCAAAAGAAGCTTGTTTCCTTAGCTTGTTTTAGTTGAGTAGCCTTTTCCCACAGTGAGATTCCAGAAAACTCATAGCATATTTTGTCCCAAGAGTTACCAAAGAAGTGAATGGAAGATGATTTTAGACCAGGACCAGCATCATTCATTGCTTTTGCACCCTAATGGTCTCTTTCAGGCTGTGCTCTCACAAGAGCCCAGCTGGAAGCCAGGCTGCAGACTCCAGGAGAGTGGAGAAAGGCGTTTTCCTACCTACTGCTTTCATGTCTACCTTTCCCACATGAGAACAATTATGCTTAAATGCTTAACCAAGAATATTTCCAGCCTGCAATTCTATAGATGAAACCCCTAGGAACAAATGTCTTGGTGGATCAATACTGTGCACTGCCTCTCTCCTTGGAGATTTCAGGATCGTTCATTTTTCATTTATTAAATTGTTATCCTATTCTATGTCCAGATGAGCCCCCCCTGCCTTTGACATTGTTTTGCTTTATTTTTCATTGTTGTGAGTTCACAACCATAAAACAACACAATGGGGAAAAAGCCCTACCCAATACAAATTGGCCCTTAAATTCAATATGTTGCTGTTGCTGTTGTTGTTGTTTAGTCGTTTAGTCGTGTCCAACTCTTCGTGACAGCATGGACCAGAGCACGCCAGGCACTCCTGTCTTCCACTGCCTCCCGCAGTTTGGTCAAGCTCATGTTAGTAGCTAAATTCAATATACACTACAGCAATACAATATAGTATATAGAATCCACATACAAAAAGCCAGAATCATTCCTCAAATTTTTTTTGAAGAAGAAAGGTATTTGCCAGCCTTCTAAAGCTGTAATCCTATACCCACTTATCTAGGGAGTGAGATCCACTGTATTCAATTGGACTTGCATCTGTGTTGCACTGTAAATTCAGTAAACTTCATTGTGGAGGGAATTCCACAACACTGGTCCCAGCACTGAAAAGGGCCTATTCCTTAAGTTACCTCCATCTCTTTTTCTTTTCATTTTTTAACTTCTAAAGGGGTTCTGGAGCAAGACTCTCTTCATCACCTTTGGTGAAATGGCTTTCTGCTATCTTGCTTCCTGATACTAACACAGTGGCCTCCTAGTCAAGTTCTAGATCTTTGGCATGGATTGGAAGGCTGATTATGATGTCATTGTAAGCCTATATGATGCATGTTATGTAGTCACATAAGCATATGTGCCTGTTTCACTAAAAAGGCACACACTTGTGGAGTCCCACTTCTCTGTATTTTCTGAATGCCACAAAACAGACATGTGCCAAACCACTTATCACACATACGATTTTAAAGGAAAGAATTGATATTTTGAAATAATACACCACATGTAATGCAAATGTATGGAGGCAGAGCAGGACTGTGCCTGCTGGTCCTACCGACTCTGCCAGCCTCACCTTAGCATCTACGTGTTGAGCATAGATGTCTTCAAAGGACATCTACATGTGATCAGCTGCTTGAATGAAAGGTTCCCATTTGCATATGTCCAACTCCCATCAGTTCCAGACAGCATGGCCAGTAATTGAGGATGATGGGAACTGTAGTCCAGTAATATTTGGAGAGCAACAGGTTTCCCATCCCTGAATTATATGGCTGATTCCTTGTTTACCCCCATGTTGTGACTGGTATCTAGCTCCATCTTCCTTCCTATGGCCTATCAGATGTTCTGATGTAGAGAACCACAACACAAAGAATTGACCAAACTGCTCCATTTCAGATAGCCACCAGAGGGGAAGATTCTCAACAAAGTGTAATGACCCACTCTTGAATCCATTCAATATTAAATTACAATAAAATGTACAATATCAGATCTCTTCATTGTGGTCATATATATATATATATACAAAACAGTGTTGCCAGCACATGTCAACCAATCAACAGTCAATCCTGTGAAGAGGATTTGTGTCTTTGCTATGCATTACCCAATGCACAGGACCATTTAATTGCTTATAATAATAGTTACTTGGTTCGTACAATCAGTGAACCCGAGGCTAGTCAGAGAAATAATCTCACATGGAAAGTAATGCACCCCACAACCCCATCTTCCTAGGGAGATAAGGTAATGTCTATTGTATTTTAATATTTTGCTGGAGGGTACCCAGAGTGGCTGGGGAAACTCAGCCAGAAGGGCAGGGCATAAATAAATTATTATTATTATTATTATTATTATTATTATTATTATTAGACCAAGCCTAAGAAGTTAGGGCATCCGTGTCACAGTGAAAGAAATTGTGGTTCTTTGGGATATAACCTTACACATCTAGTTGGTTGCATGTTTCAAAAGATCTGAAAGAAAAGCTTCAGCAAAGACATTATCATTCTAAATCCGTAATATATGCATCCTTGCATCACACAGTGTGGAAGCATTGATGCTGCATGCTTTTCAGGACATCTAAAGACATGGCAGCATTTGAAGCCATATGCCAGTGGCCAAATGGGCAAATACTTCCTATATGCCCGTAGTTCTCCTTTCCTTCCACTGAGCATTCAGGAACTATGCTTGCTGCAGACTGGGAAACAGCTGCTTCTTTCTAACCTAGAGGCAGAAATAAAGTTGTCCCTCTATTGTGGAAAGTCTTTCTCAATGAAAAGGTGACACAGATGTATGTGATCATTATCAAAGTGTGATCACACGTTCCCGGAAGGCAACTGGGCTCTGGAGAATCTGCTGTTTGCATCTTGAAGAGCCTTCCTCTTCATACAGAATAGTGCTAACACAAGTGCAGAAAGCACCTGTTTTGTTTTTGGAGTGCGGGTGCCCATTTTCCCTAACAAGACATTATTGCACAAAGTGGAGACCTGGGAAGAAGAAGAGGAGCCTGGCATTTAGCAGATCACTCCACACCTGGGCTTAGCAAAGAGACAGAGAAATCTCATAATTTAAAGGCAGCCAGAGGAATACGAGAAGCAGACAGCATGCCGGGCAGGAGACTGTCTCTCTCATGTTAACATCTGTCAAGGTAGAAGCTGCTGCTGCTGAATAGTAGCTCCCTTCAGCTTGAAAAACCCTTACGTGTCACATGGCTTTAAAGCTAAGGAAATATACATATTGAATGCTGTCTGGAAAGGAGGAAAATAAAATTGTTATTTAAGAGTTGCAGCCAGCTTTTAAAATTAGATTTTGGATAGGCTGTTGCCTTAATGATGATGACTTGAATAATCAGTGCTATTTTTCTAGAAGAAGAGGTGCCAAAACTCACCACAAACGCCTCCCTCATTCTCTTAGGATGGCAGTGGTGCCCACCTGAGAGGTGCTAGAGCTGAAAAAATGTCCTGGTTATAATGGCAGTGAAAAATAATCTGAGAACCTAAGGAAAGAGAAATTGACCTTTCCCCCCTGATTCTGTGTATATGTGTTTCCAATACTCAGCTTTTCTTTCAGGTGAATTTGTTGAGATGGCTGCTCATCATAAATTACCATTCTCTTTCTCCATAAATGTACTTAATGATGAAGAAGGATTCTCCCCTTTTCTGGTAATAGAGCTTTTTTACTCTGCTAATAAGAAATCAGGCAGCCGCTGTCCCTGCCAAGTTCCAGATGCCTAGTTAAAATGGTTTTATATTTCAGGAGACCTTTGCACCATGAATGCTGTTCTGATGTTTTATTCTCCACTGATTTAATTCATGCTTTACATTCTGTATTTTGTACATTTTTTTATCCTTTGTAAGCTGGTTTGAGGCCCAGGTGAGGTAAAAAGCAGAATATAATTTAATAAATAAAGATGATAATTTAAAAAGGGCTGTCGCTCTTTTTGGAGCAAGGAGCTGGCTCATGGGGGCAAGAGGGGATGGAGCCGCAGCTCTCAGTCCCCAATCCAATCTGTGTTTAAGGCTAGTGATCATTTCCACTAATAATTAAAGAAAAGCAAGCATTCAATTCAATACCATTTGCACAGTAGGACCAAGCTGCCATTTTTTAAAAAATTGGCCTGTTTGTTTAGGCAGAACAGAACAGAAGGTGGAAGGGAATCCAGAGGAGACCATATCTCTCTCCTTCCAAACTGCAGTTTTGCTTCAGAGCAGGAGCTTCGGAAATCAAGAAAGCTCCCCCTCCCCTCCGCTACCACCCGGTTGTCGCTTCCTCTCAGCTGTCATTCCCCAAACACCAGCCATTTATACTGCAGTAAACAGTACATTAGCTCCCAGACAGTTCTTAATCCGTCATTTCTTTCGTTAGGATCCACTCTGTCTACTCAACAGATGAGGCTCCTTGAAGTGCCTCCCTTTCTCCTAATGAAGTGGCAGGCAAGTAACCTTTCTCTTTGGCAGAGCTCTGGAGTGGCGCAGTACCACTGCACAAGCATCGCCTCATTTAACCTCCTGTTTTCTTGATCTCCCTCCCTTTCTCTCCAGCCCTCCCCTTCCCATTACACTTAACGCCCTATGCTGGTGAGATGTTTGACCCTGACATTCCTGGAGGGCGACATCCTCCACCAACATTATCCCACCATCTGCTCTGCACTGAACTACTAGCTCCTGGGGTTTCGTTTCTCAGAGCTGTTCCATCCTTGACCTCTGCTGACACTGAGCCTGCCTGATACTGGAGAGGTGCTTGGGCTGCACAGGCGACAATTACCCCCTGAGAAATGCACAATGATTTCTATGAACTGCAAATAAGTTACTTATGCCCACGGAACTGGCAGAAGCAGCACCCCTCATTCTCTAATATCATAAAGCTGGTATTCTGAATAACACCATTCATGCTTTAAAGGGAAAACACTACTAGAAACTGAACGTTTCCTCTAATATTTCACAGGTACTGTAGCTTCTTTTGTGCAACTGAAACCCATGGCTTCTTGACCTGTATGGCCAGAGGAAGCAACCGGTTTCTATGAGGTGCCCTTAAGATGTTGTAGAAACGCAGCACTTATCAGCCCTGACCAGTGGCCATGCTGTAAGGGGCTGATGGGAATTGCAGTCCCACCTGAAGGACACCACTTTGTCTACCCCTGGCTGATGGGATGTGGTCGTTTAGAAAGGTAAAGCAAACACTACTATTCTTATCTCCCCTCCATTCATAATTCTTTGTCTCTCCTTTCTGTGTAAGAATAAATATGTCCAAACCCTTCAGACATTCTTCAAAATGCTCATGATTTGCATTTAGCGAAAGATGGTGATTCGGAAGGCTTCTGTTGCTGTTTCTGAATGGGGATCATAGTATACATTCAGAATGGAAGCCAAAGGTAATCATGATGTGTAACAAACAAGCTGACAAGAGAGCCAACACTATAACAAAAGCAACTTATCCTAATATCCACAGTTCTCTACTCTTAAGCACACAGTTGCACTTGACGATCCTTCCTTTTATTTTTAGCCTCTTACATTATGCATTCAATGAGCCGCTGTGAGATCTTGGGATTAACTTCTTCTAGAACACCTCTCTGTTGCTAATCAAACTAACCTTGGCTGTTAATTCGCACGTCTTAGTCACTTTCCCAACCTCTCTGCACCTAATTGTTCCTGAGAACAAACTCCTTGATAACTCTTGCCCTCCTTCTCCCTATTATTTTTAATACTCTGTTGGGAGCCGCCCAGAGTGGCTGGGGTAACCCAGCCAGATGGGCAGAGTATTTTTTTAAATTATTATTATTATTATTATTATTATCATCATCAGAGGAGAAAAAGAATTTTCATTACTTTTTTCTCACTGGTGCATCTTTCCACGTTATTGATTGTGTGTGTGTGTGTGTGTGTGTGCGCGCGCACACATGCACAGTGAATTTTCAGCTGCACAAAAACACGCATATGTCGCATGGAAGCCAGATTTCTTGTCTCAAGGTAATGGAGAAAGGGAGAGAATCACACTTTCCCAGTACTCAAATATTTCATCACTGGGGCAAGGATATTTTCCTGTCTACTCACCATGCCACTACCAGTGCCACTGAGACTATTGTGAGAGTATATAGGAATGGTCCTGGCTCCACTGGAGAGAGCCCATGACATCACTAGCAGCCAGTGACAAATCCTCTCCTCTGTGCTACCCTATTCTGTGCTGTTGTTGTTCCCCAAATTATTTGATGACATTGATTTCCCTCAGTAATGCTTGTCTCAAATTATCCTTTACATAGAGGCTAGACATGGGGAGGCAGATGCAGACCAGGATTATTGGCCCATCCACCACACCATACGCCCTGCTCTCCCCTCCTCTGATAGCTGAGCATTCATGCAGGGTCATGCAGAAGCCTGTGCATATACAGCAGTACACCCATAGGCTTCCCTTCATAAATGTTCATGCTCAACCCACAGGTATCAGGGTTAGTGCCAGTTGGGTATCTAATGATATGTATTTGAGAATATCCTAAAACACACATTTTTTAAATGCAAAGTGGTATGTTTTTTGAACCAAGATCTGCTCAAAAGAATTTAGAGATGTGTGTAACAATTTAAAAGACGATGATGCCCCATTCTGTGCACCCATGTACGTTCTGATTCAGGAGGTGAGAATTAAGTCAGTTGGCTTTAAAATGTGGACTGAACATAATTCTGTTCTATTCGCAACTGGCAGGACTTCCAAAAGCTGCAGGTGTGCCATAGCCACACCTTTGTCAAATGGCTCATCTCTCAGGGCTGCAGTGGTCTAATGAAGATGACCAGGCATAATGCCTTTGCCTGCTAAACTGCAGCTCCATCTTTACTCTAAGTACAGCATTCGCAAGAAGACATTTCAAAGGCATGAGCCCGGATTCAGCTGAGTTGCATATGAGCTGCCTCCATAAAGAACTCATGGCCCCAGCTCTCTTTTTACAGCTCTGAATCTGGAGTGGGTATGCACTCTTGTCTTCCCCAGATTATACTGCCTAACCTAGAGCTAAGTTATTTGACTGTAAGAAGCTAGTGTTAATGGGATAAAAGGATGAAACACTGCAGCAGGCTGGATGTTGTCATCTCACTGTACACCCAATTACACACCACCCAGAACTCAGGATCACTTGGACAATGGGATTAAGTCTAAATGAGCTGGGGGCAGCTGACACTTGACCAAACAACCCTCCTCTCCTCCCCACATCTTCTGTTGTTCATTATAAATGACCTATTACTGAGTCTGAGGTAATGCAAGCTCCGGTCAGGGCTAACAAAGACGTGGAGGGTGAGATCCTGTTTGTAGTGCGCAATCCCATTAGGGAAGATTAATCACCTTTTAACTTGCAATTCTGCATCTTGGCTTAAACACCAAGAAGGCAGGGAGAGAAGCATCCATCACATTAACCAAACAAGGTAGGAAACACTTTGCAGCTGATAAAATACAGGGCATTGAAGAAGCAAACAGGTTGGTCAGAATAAAGGACTTTGTTCTTGGGGTGGGGGACCAGGAGAGGGAAAGGACATTCAGTTGGGAGGCTATCCTCTTCCCAAAAAGAAGTATGGTAGGGCAAAAGCTCCAGGCGACAACAGAGCCCACTGTGGTTAGATTATGCACATATGAACACTAAGTAGTGCTGGAGTGCAATGAGCCTTGAAGAGGTCACCTTGGGGCCTTTGGAAAATACAGGATTGTCATTTGGCAGCCATCTTCCAAGCATCTTCTGCAATGTCATCAATGAAGATGAGCCTGAGGCATGAGAAGAAATAGGACAAATGCCAACAGTTGTCCAGTAGTAATAAAATAGGCAGTTTTTGGTGTATCACACTTGTCTGGATCTCAAGTGTGTGTGTGAGAGAGAGGGGGTGGGGAGGGAGAGAGAGACAGAGACCAGGAACCTGCTTTATAGTGGGCCAGACTATTTGTCAGTCTAGCCCAATATTGCCTAACTGGCAGTGGCCTGCCAGGATCCTTGGCAGAGGAACATCTTTTGCATCACCCACCACATGATCTTTTAAACTGGAGGTGAACCTGGAGGCTTTTGCATGCATAGTCTATGCTCTATTGTTGAGCTTCTGGTGAAGTAATGAGGAAGGTGAGCAGTTTGGTGTTAATGAGGCAGAAGGCATTCCACTATATTCATCTCACTTCTGGCTGGGGATTATTTTTCAATCTACCTTTAGCATTTCAAACCATACAGCTGCAATTTCTCCAAGACCTCAACTTTTGCTTTGCCACTCCCCTACCTACTGCTATCCATTGGTAGGTGAGTTTCCATCCGCTTTGAAACAGACAGGCATGGGGAAGTCTGAAACTGTGGACTAGCCCTGTGCCCCACACCTGCCCCAGATTCTGCTCTCCTTCTGATGATCAAAGAACAACCACTGCAGCATCACCCCCAATTGATTGTACTGCCTCAGGTAGCCCAGGTAGAACCATAGCCCTCAGCAGCTTCCTCCTTAACCATCCCAGATTCTAGCAGCAGGTCACCTGACTGACACCCATTTGATCCTGTAGCCCTGTTCTTTACAGTTTTGAGGTCTCATAGCTGTCTGTCTTCCACACCCCACCATTACTAGGGTTGCCATATTTCAAAAAGTTAAAACCAGAACACCCAGAAAGCACCACCTTTTGGAAATTCCCCCCAGACATCAATTCCACCTTTGAAATCCCAGAAATGTCTGGGAAAATCCAGACGTATGGCAGCCCTAACCATTATTGTCTCCTGTGAAGGGCACAGGGATGCACAGTTGCTCTTTTGGGGTGGCCAGCTTGTGAATCACATCAAAAGGGGAGCATCAACCCCCCCAAAAAGGATAAAAAAGAAACAGATTTGCATAAACACTACATATGCTAATTTATATGCACAGCTGTGTAAACAGTCCTATCTTGTCTTGCACTACTCACTGGAAATCCTACAGGCCTTCAGCCCTGCAGGGTCTGGAAATATGATACAGATACCCCTCTCAATCGCCCAGCAAAGGAAAGGCAAAGGTTCTGTTGACAAGTCCTGACATCAATTCCACTAGACTTGCCCCCCTGCACATTCACAGCAGCTCACCTCCATAATAGCCACTCTTCTAATATTCCCTTATTCATTCCCCAAGGGGAAATGAATGCTTTTCTTTATTTGTTTATTTATACTGCAAAACAAGAGAGTGAGAAAGAGACTGACAGTCTTGGCTCTGACTGACTGTAGCCTAATGCCCAATAATTGCTTCAAGCTGACATTGTGAAACATAGCACAATTCCATGCCTCTTATGGTAGTTTCCTCACAAGAGGAGGCAGCCCACTACAGTTAAAAAACCAAACAAAAATCCCTTCTCATCTCAGGCGAGTGAGATCCATTGTTATCTAATTATTTAACCATTCCCTGTAGCGCCACTTCTTGGACAACAAATTACAATAGAGGGGGAGGAGGGTAATTTATTCCCTAGGTCACTGCAGAATATTGTCTTTCATTCTTAAATATTCTTATTAACAAATTCTGTAAAAATAAAAAGTGTACTGTATTTCACTTCAATTTTTAAAAAATTGGGGGAAGGGAATCACATATAATTTAATAAACATTTGCAAGTGGTTCCTAAGTGAGTTGTAAAAGGGTAGGAGCACCTTCCCTATAATGAAAGGTGAATGGAGGATAAGTCTCCTGGTAGCTATCAGAACCAGATTACATACGATTTTAGGTAGTTGTCTAAATCAGGCCATTGGTCTTTACCTTAGTATTTTGGTCAGAGGCTCTCCAGGGTTTCAGATGGGAAGTCTCCCTCAGCCCTTCATGGAGATGCCAGGGTTCTGTGCTAAATTTAAGTGGCTACATAGCATTACCCCCAAAATACATGTTATTCTAACAGAAAGGTTAATGGAAGAAGAAATATTGACCGTTTACATCTGCAATCCAACAAACTGCAACCTAACCATCTAGCTAATATAAAATTTTGTATTAGCTTGAAATTTATGGGTTTCTTGAGACCCTAAATCATAGTTTAGTAAAAGGCGAAAGATTTATACGATCTGAAGAGAAACCAGTGGTTTACAGGTGGTACATGACCCCAGTCAAGCTGGCAAAAATCTATCATTTGCCCGATAATAAGTGTTGGAAATGTAAAGAGACTGAAGGTACCTTTTATCATCTTTGGTGGACATGCCCGAAGATTAAGGCCTTCTGGGAAATGATTTACAATGAAATGAAAAAGGTACTTAAATGTACTTTCTTGAAAAAACCAGAGGCTTTTCTCTTGGGCATTGCCGGCCATTTGGTGTCAAAAAGGGATAGAACTTTTTTTATGTATGCTACAACAGCAGCAAGAATACTCATCGCAAAGTATTGGAAGACACAAGATCTACCCACTCTGGAAGAATGGCAGACGAAGGTGATGGACTACATGACATTGGCTGAGATGACAGGCAGAATCCGTGACCAGGGAAAAGAGACGGCGGAAGAAGAATGGAGAAAATTTAAAAGCTATCTTAAGGACTATTATAAACTTGATGAATGTTAGAATGTTGTGGTTTTCAGGAATAAAGGGATACAGTGATATAAGGTCAGTATAAAGAAAAGACTAAGATGACAGAGGGTGGAAAGGAACAATTGGGAGTTGCTATAAAATTTTGGACATTGGGATGCAGAAAGGGGGGGGTATGGGGGAGTCCCGGAAAAGAGGTCTATGAAAAAATGTTATGAAATTATACGTGTTTGTATGTCTTTTTAAGTGTTTGTTTGTTTTTTAAAAAATTTTGTAAAACCAATAAAATTTTTATAAAAAATAAATAAATCATAGTTTAGTGGGTGTGTAAAACCGGCCACTGGTAGCTATTGGCCAGAATAACTATATTGAACCCCCAGCTTCAGAGGCAGCATTTATTGGAAAACCAGTTGCTGATGAGCCATAGCATGGGAGGACTACTTCCTTCATGTCTTGCTTGTGAGCTTCTGGTTGACCAATGTGGAAAACAGGGGGCTGGATGAGATAGAACTCTAGTATGAGGCAGCAGAATTATTCTTATGATTTTTGCAAAGAGAGTGGAAAATATGCTCACAAACAGCCCTGAAGCTCTGAACCGAAAGTGAATATGCTTAGCAAAAATATCATCTTTGGTGTTGGTGGGGTATGGACTGTGGCCAAGTTTTTTCTGGCCAACGTGCTGTCAATATCCAGAGCTAGCCTGAGCCTGCCCTGCATTGGTTTAGCATCCTGAAAGCTTGAGCTCCCTCCCACATACTTTCCCAGGTCTGCATCTCTCATTATAGGTCTTCACTGTTTATTTTATCAACTCTTCTCAGAGTAATGTATTTTGGGGTATGTAGAGGTTTCTCTCTCTCTCTCTCTCTCTCTCTCTCTCTCTCTGGGGACCTGATATAGGGTAGTGGATTTGTTGGTTGCAGAAATGCTTAGGTTTGAAGGATGAATGTGTTCACATTTCAAAGCAAACAGACCTAATTAGCCATTCTCATACTTAAATGCAGATTGGAACATAGCTATCCATTGGATTACACACTTCTCTGAATTTTGCAGCCCAGCTTCAGTTGAAGAAATTTGCACAGAAATGCAAAGATGGATGGAATAGAGCCACAATACAGCAGAATACCACAAGTCTCCAATTATCTCCCCTTCCAAAGGAAGCCAAACAAGTATGCATAGCTCCTGGAACTTCTCACCACTCAGGGAAGTTTAAAGTGTGTAAAGGTGTGAAGATCTTCTTAAAACAGCCACTCAAATGCTACCCAACCCCTGACTCTTATCTGCAAAGGAATAACCAAGAGACCCTGATTGAACAACACATCACAATACTTCATGGATAACTCTTCATAGGGTGCCGGTCTAACACCAACACACTCTGCCAGCGGAAGTTTGCAAAGCAGTGGAGCCACTGCTGAATCCACAGCCTTGCTACTTATAGCAGACATGGAGGAAGGTGGAGGTGGGGGGAGCAGGATGAGCAGGCTTGTATTGAGCCTAATGTCATTGTGAAACAGCTGTGAGACCAGCTCAAGGTTCAGCCTGTCTCAAGCCATCTCAGCTCAACCCCTCACCCTCCTCACCTTCAGAACACCCTTTTCTGGGGCTTTCTTCTAGACCCCATTGGGCCTAGCCAGCGGGCCTCTGTCCCCCTGCATACGCAGTGGCAGAAAGGGGAGGCCAGCACTGACAGGAGTCTGGCTCACTCAGGAGGGTTGGGTTTAGAGATATCTCTACTTAATTCAACGCTCATCCAATCCAAACTGGCAAAAGGGGTTTTGATTGCTCTGCCCATGACCATCTTGGAGAATAAAACACCAATGGAAAGGGCTGCCCATCCCAATGCAATTCTCCTCATTTATGTTCCTGGTAGATGGACTTCCAAAAGTCTTTGCATTGGTGAGGAATATTTCATGATACAGAAATGGCTCTTAGACACGGGGAAAATCACCAGCTTAATCTGACCAGGGAAGCTTTGCTTTGTAGCCAACGTGATGATGATTATTTCTATTATTATATTTATATCCTGCCTTTCCCCCACTCTGCCCATGTGTTTTTGATCTTTGCTGAGAAAACAATGGTCACATTTGCACTTCATGACGGTAAGCCAGGATTCCTAGCCTACTTTGCATCTGCATGTGACCCGTTCACTCCTGATTGCTCAAGCAGGTAAAGCTAATTGGAAAGGGCATCCTATCACAATGAGTGAGCCTGGGATCCTGGTTTTGGCTCCCAACTACGAATCCTAGTTTAAAGACTCCAGTTTACTGTTCTGGCCTGTTTCAGGATACTGGGCTTACCAGCCCTTCCTAGTTAGTTTTACCCACTCATGCAAAAGGAGGAGCAAAATGACTGAATGTAATGCTCCTTCAAAGAGACCCAAGATAAGCCCAGAACCCTGGCTGATTGTGAGGTGCAAGTGTGGCCAATATGAAGCTAAGGGGGGGGGAGTTTACTTTTGTGTTCCCTTTTCAGACAATTAGTGGAGACTTCAAACAACTTGCTAATGGTGACTCCATGATGGAAAGCTCCCCTCCTGCCCCAGTGAAGATACATTACATGGCATTTACTGTGATTATTTACAGCAGAGCCTATCAGATTAATAGTTGCCCACTGGAAAACTGCAGATTCAGGATTTCAGGTCCAAATGAGTCCTGAAGCAACTGTGTAACCTTTGCAACAACTATGGAAAGAGAGTCATTATTTAAAGCAATGCTGTCAATTTAGCTTAGGCTGTGAAATTTCAGGAGGATTAAATAAAGAAGCTGCTTCTTAAACAAACTTGAGGCATCTTTTCCTTGACTATGGACAATGTTTTTGGCCTCCAAATGAAAATGGGAAGCCCAGGCCATCAACAGAAGGTGAAACTAGCCACTAGAAAGTATAGGGAAGGAAGCCGTTAATCGAAGAAATCTACAAACCTTTAAGTGGCATGAGTTGAGTGCTGAACTGAATGTCCAACCTCCCAAATTTCTCACTATTCTGAGGGTCTGAGGGTTTCTTTCCCAATTCCCCTTTTTAGTCACTTTAAAAGCAAAGACACAGATCAGATGAGATCTGGCCAGCAACACAACTGCTGTGTCATTTGAAAAATGGAGCCACAAATGTCCTTGGGAAGAAGCTATGTGATGCAGTGTTGTTGTTTAGTCGTTTAGTCATGTCCGACTCTTCGTGACCCCATGGACCAGAGCACGCCAGCCACTCCTGTCTTCCACTGCCTTCCGCAGTTTGGTCAAACTCATGCAGTAGGCATTGTTATTTAGGCATTTCATGGGGTGAGGGGAAGATGGTCACCCCCATGAGCTGCCCATGGGGGCAGCAATTCACCCTATTTCGCCCCTGGCAGTGATGCTATATAATCACCTACTATCTTTTTTTGGGGAGGGGGTAACTCCGGTATTTTTTCAAAGCAGACAAGGTATGAAACATCTGCATTGCCAGTGGGTACACGACTGAACTATGGTTTCACTTTTACAATAACCAAAAATAATCTCTTACACCACTTATATATTTGTAAGACGTACTACTTCCACCTGAGAACCTTGCAATTTTAATCACACACACACACACACAAATAAATGTCTACAAATGTCTACAAATTTCTCATTCTCCCTCGTCGCTTCATTTAGAACATGACTGGGGAAACTGTGGCCCCTCCAGATATTACTGGACTACAAATCTCATCATTCCTGATCATTGGCCATGCTGGCTGATGAGTGTTGGAGTCCAACAACTTTTGGAGGGCTATAGGCGCCTCATCCTTGATTTAGCAGAAAGGTCCTATAAAGGTGGGGATGACCAGCTCACTGATTGGGCACTGCAGATGCTTCCCAGGGTGTCAAGGTTCCATTCTAGAATGCTCAGGAAATTCCATCATTCCTCGTCCTTCCTTTCTTTTTGAGGTTTCAACATCCACCAGTGTACCTGGGAAGGATAACCCAAGGATCAGAGAGATAGGAGGTGAGAAACTGATAAGCTAAACTTCAACTGCTGCTCGCTGTGTGTTCTGTCATCCATGAATGGACACCTTTGAATCCCCATGGCTGGACCTAAAGCAATACTCATTATAGCAGAGCAAAAGCAGTTCACTGTAAGATAAACACCATCCCTTTCTCTGCTCTCTCTCTCTTGCACTCAGGGTGACACATATTTAAGCTACACTCAGTGGACATGTCAAGACAGGATAGCTGTTCTTAATGCTCCCAAGGAGTTGTGATGCTATTTAATAGCACTGTTTCCCCAAATGCAGTTTCTCATGCAGCCTTTGCAGCTTCCTAAACTGTCCTAAGTGATGGCAGAACCGCAGGGTTTTGTAAGCAAGGAGGGGAAATGAAAACTGCCCAGAGCCAAATAGAGCTTGTGATCTTGGAAAACCTCTTTGTGAGATTAATTTGGAAAGGAGGGGAGGGGAGAAGGCAGCAAGAGTGAAATGGATTCTTCTAACTTCATTTGTGGTTTGCTCTTTGCAATCCACGGGTGTATTTGTTTGTGTGGTGTCTGCCTGCATCTCGTTGACTTACAGAGCCACAGCACCATCTAGCGGGGTAGAAAAAAAGGAAAACAAGAGCATTCTTTATTCTGCCAAATGAGTGAGGTGCAAGCTTTTTGACTGCTCTGATTTTCCATTGGGCTGAGAAATATCTCCATTACATCAGTTCAATTTTTACCCTTTTGGGGTTTTAAAAAAAGAAATTATTCATTTTTGCTCTTTTGTAGAAGAAACAACAAACAACATTCTATTTATAATTGCCCAAGCTCATTACTGCTAATATAAACATTGGGGGCCTATGCAAAAATAGAGATGTGTGGGCAGAGAACCATCTGCTGAGTATGTTGCCTGCCAGAAACTCTATTCTGCCTACGATAGCATGAATTTGGAGGTCTTGTGTGCTTAAAATGGGCTATGCAATCACACCCCAAACCCAATGGTTTTAAGGGGGTAGAGAAAAAATAGGCACCATTATAATCCAAGCTGGTCTTAAAGAAGTTCATTACATTTTTCCTTGTCAAAAATACTCAGTACCCCATAACTGAGTAAATACCTGGAAGGTTTTAGTATTTCCCACTAATAACAGAATGAGGAGAGACTGATGGAAACTGTTATGTTGCCAAATAACAAAACTATTTTAATAATTAGAAATGATAAGCGGCAGAGTTCTCACAACCTCTCACAGTTCACACATGGGAATTTTTTATTATTAGCATTCCTACACATCCCAGAGCATAAAGTTAGGGCTTGAGGGGCTCAGTCTTTATGAATTCTGATACAAACTGACCTGATTGCCATTTGCCAGATTTATGTGCAGATTGGAATTTTTGTTATTCAACAGGTTTTGCACTTCCCAAATGTCCTGATGCAATTTCAGGCTCAAAGGCTCATGTCAAAATAGATTTAACATGCATGTATTGAATACACACACACACACACACACACACACACACACACACACACACAGAGGTAGCATTTAAATATTATCTTGTTGACCTCAAGATGTATCAGACAATGACTAATCTCTGAGCAATAACCATGGTAGTTGGGCAAGGTCGGAGGTAGAGTTTCAACAACATCTGGATGGCACACAGTTGCAGCAGACAATGTTTCAAGAGCCCTGACCTTTCTTTAGGTTTAAAATATGCTATCCAAAGCAACAACAAAAAAATTCTGAAAGGAAGTTTAAACCAATTTTCTAGCTCTATAAATTTATTGACGGGTTCACAGCTCATCAGTTGAGAACATGCTGTGCATGCAGCACATCCCAGGTTCAATCTCTCTAACATACTAGAGGTATGTTAGAAGGATCAGGTGGCAGGTGAGGTGAAAGACCTTCTTCTGCCTGAGATCCTGGAAAACTGCTGCTGGTCAGGATAGACCACCCTGGGCAACATGGAGAAATAAGTTTCCTATAACACTGGGGCTCTGTGTGATGGCAGCATTTTGCAGGCTGATACTCATTTGACCTAGCTCTGTTTTATTATTTTCTGGGATTTACATTCTCTTGATTTGCTTTTTAAACCAGTCCACACATTGCTTTCTTTAAAAAGAAAAAAGGTCAGAAAAAATTGCCATGAGCAGAATAATTGGGCTGGTGATGCTGAGGAGATCAGCAGGTGATGCTTCTCACGGTATCAAAATCTCGAAATCATTAGCCTCTACTTGCTAATGTGCACAGATCCAGCTGCTGTTAAAGGCCAGATATGGTCTTAAAGTAGCCACCTTGGTCCTAGTTGGCAGGACATTCTCCAGAGTCTCTCTCTCTCTCTCTCTCTCTCTCTCTCTCTCTCTCTCTGTGTGTGTGTGTCTGTTAGAGCTAGGAAAGATCTGTGGCAGATGAACTATAAAAGACACAGATGCTTCCTAGGCCCCTACCAATCACATGACTGATGGCCTGTGATGCCTGTCATCCATCTTCATCATTCACCTGAGATCAGCAGGGCAGAGATGTAGCAGTTGGAAGGTCATTTAGTGCAATTTGGAGGCAAAAAGGAGCCGCTATGACAGATAGTTATGAGAAATCAGCAAAGCTGACAGAGGCTTTTATTGGGCCAAGCGAGGCAATTAAGTTAGAAGCACAAGCAAAGGGAAGATGAATTGGACCCCTGACCATGTTTCTGTTGAGATGACGGCCCATGTCCATTTGAAAAGAACAATTTATGCTTGGCGGGTGCATTATTGATACCAGAGTCAAGCAAGTTATTTTAGATGTGGAGCTGGCTTCAGCACCTTGGAGAGTTCATAATGCTAGAAGGCAGTCTGGGAGGGAGAGTGTGACTATGGAGGTATTCAAAACCCAACTCAAAATCAACTCCGTATTATCCCCTTCTTTGAGCCCATGATGAACAACAGGGTGGCCACCAAATTCAGCCCTGGTTCCTAGCTCCAGTTCGGACAAAATAGGACTTTGCTGAAATATCTACATCCTTCTATCAGATTTCCTGACGTCTGCAGGCCTTGCTAGATCTGTGAAAATATCTGTTGGCACTGGATTCTAAAAGGAAGCACACACCAATCCTCAGAAGCCTAAACACTTTCTGCAGCCTGCATGAAATATTATTCCTCCTCCCTACTTCTTAGATGGTTCTTTATTGATGCATTGATGCTATACTGATGTCTGAAGTCTTGAATAAAGAACTCTCAATGCTGACATGCACCAAAGACATGATTATTATTAGAAGTCTCTCAATTAGGAATGAGTGAACCTGTCTATTTCTAGTTCATATCACTTTTGCATTTGTCTTACCTGTAATTCCATTTTACAGTAATCTGTGAATCTTTTAATCCTCGACAAATAAGTATTTGAATACACATTTAAATATCTATTTTGAGCAGTTTAAACTGCCAAGAACTGTGCCACAGCATCAAGAGACCACATAACACCGGTCTTGAAAGACCTACATTGGCTCCCAGTACGTTTCCGAGCACAATTCAAAGTGTTGGTGCTGACCTTTAAAGCCCTAAACGGCCTCGGTCCTGTATATCTGAAGGAGCGTCTCCACCCCCATCCTTCTGCCCGGACACTGAGGTCCAGCACCAAGGGCCTTCTGGCAGTTCCCTCACTGTGAGAAGCCAAGTTACAGGGAACCAGGCAGAGGGCCTTCTCGGTAGTGGCGCCTTCCCTGTGGAACACCCTCCCACCAGATGTCAAAGAGAACAACAACTACCAGGCTTTTAGAAGACATCTGAAGGCAGCCCTGTTTCGGGAAGCTTTTAATGTTTGATGTATTATAGTATTTTAATATTCTTTTGGAAGCCGCCCAGAGTGGCTGGGGAAACCCAGCCAGATGGGTGGGGTATAAATAATAAATTATTATTATTATTATTATTATTATTATTATTATTATTAGAGAAGTGCAGAATCCTGTGGATAGTTTTGATCTCTGTGTTAGTAAAAGAGATGCAGATCAGGATATTGCATACAGGAGATCCACGGGGATCAAATGACTCAAGTATCCCCATGCTTGACTGGCTTAGCTTAATGTGGAGCCTTGCAGAAACAAGCTCCCTCCAGTTTAGCATCTCTACATGAAAACTTGGGGACATTGCCATTATGGTAAAACTCTGCCTTCATAAGCAGAGGCAGCAATACTTCTAAATACCTGTTGCTGGGAGATGCAGGAGGGAAGCATGTTCTTGTGCTGAGATCATGTTTGCTGGTTTCCCACAGGTATCAGGTTGGACAACTGTGAGAACAGGATGTTGGACTAGATGGGCCATTGACTTGATCAGCAAGCTCTTCTTAGGTTCTTAGGACATATATTTTAATGTGAGCCTATCTTATTTGTACTTCCCGAAACAATATGCGAATGGAAACACAGCTATCTTTCAAAATAAACTCTTATTTGAATATCGCGGTGCAGTTTTCAGACCAAAAAGTTGTACACCTTAGAAGTATGCATCAGAATGCATACAGTATGCATACAGCAAAATGCATTACAGTGGTACCTTGGGTTACATACGCTTCAGGTTACATACGCTTCAGGTTACAGACTCCGCTAACCCAGAAATAGTACCTCGGGTTAAGAACTTTGCTTCAGGATGAGAACAGAAATCGTGCTCCGGCAGTGCGGCGGCAGCAGGAGGCTCCATTAGCTAAAGTGGTGCTTCAGGTTAAGAACAGTTTCAGGTTAAGAAAGGACATCCAGAACGAATTAAGTTCTTAACCCAAGGTACCACTGTATATTAAGAGAAAAACACTTGCAAAAAATGTATTAGGAGAAACATGCTTTAAAATGCTGGTTATTTTTCATGAGCACTTAATTATTTTTTAAAAAAATTGCAAATGCATGCAGAACTGTGGCTAACTGAATTTAAGATTGGGCAACTGAAAAGCAGAGAAATCAAAACTGATCCACTATCCTGACCTTCTCCAGTACCAAAAAAATAGCAATTAGCAAAACTATATGTCTCCGTGAGTCAAACAGATTGCTGGTCCAACTTTAAAGTGTCACAAGAGAAATCCCAGCAGGAGTGAAAGGTTTTGGAACTGTTTAGTTGAAACTTCCTATCACTCAATTCCTGGGCCATCTGGTGGCAACTGGGAAGAAAAAGAATAATTATTAAAGCAGTTGAGCTTCCTTCAGTATATTTTATGAAAGAGCTACTAGGGTAAGCTTTGAAAAATCCTGCTCTTGCTTATGCAGTTATTTAACATTACTGTCTATGAAACACTGGCATTTACACATAACCAATGACGGTTATATTGCTTAAGCTGAGAGGGCGGGGTGTCACAATTTTTAATGCCAGGAACAGAGTGCTTCTGAAAATCAAAACTGAGTTATAAAGGAAACCTGCCACTTCTAATCAATACAGGTCTCTGCCTCAGGCTAGAGAGAATGACATGTGACAGACTTGCTTGCTGCACTAAGTGAAATATTAGGCAATCCGGTGAGTGTTGTTCTATAGCTGGTAGGGGAAAACTGCGGAAGAGGAGAACATAGCCTGGAATATGGGTGACTGGCTTCGGCTGGGGATTCACACCCCACTACCCAATTTCAGATTGTTGAACCAGTGTCAGCAATGGAGTTTGTGCCAGATTGTGAAACGGAGGATGTAACAAGGGTGTGCCAACACCCAGCTCAGGACAAAGGAGTGCACTGAAAAGGTCTCCATGCATCATCAGTCAGGTACATCGGGTTACATTCTCAGATCCTTATGAAGTAGGGGTGTGGACCCTTTTTCTAACCCTGCTCGAACGGCAATTCAGCACTGGAAGCTGGATTCTCCAGATGGAGAATGCTCTTTTTAGGGTAATATGAAGCAACTCCACATAGAATAATCACATACATCCCTCCGGCTCCTTTAACACACTCAGAGATATAAAGTCTATTTCAGAAGTGTCTAAATAACCCACCTAAATCTTCCTCTCGGGAATTGTTATTGAGACAACCGAGTTTAAAATTTTCATGTTTTTCCACAATGCTCCACAGCTCAGCCTATTGTAACAGCCCCTGGATAACAAGCTTGTAACATTGCTGAGATATGTCTCCATGCATAGCTAAACTCCACTGGAGATCAGTAGGCAGTCATCTTCCAATGAGAGGCAATAATGAGCATATTAGGAAGGTCGGATAACTATCAAGAATATGGGCCTGGGCTTATCCTTTTAACCTGCTTCTGTTTTTCTTCCCTCCATCATTTTTTTTAAAGAAACATTTACACTCACTCACACACACACACACAGTTTCTATTTGTAGTATGGATTTATTCAGCTCACCACACTGTCTCCATCAAATAAGGCTTCTAAGGGATCTTCAGAGATGACTGTTGAACTTGCTTCCATCCTACTGATGTCAGTGGATGCATGAGACTATTGTACATGCAGACACAGCATCCACATGTTTGCAGATTCACATGGGCACCGATACCACCAGGGGATGACTGCAGTTCTTGTGTCAAAATGTTGCATGCAACAAGCTGTCACAAAAATTACTCCAATCAGCTTAGCCATTTCCATGTTGGCCAAGGTGACAGAGAGGAGTGGCAGGAGAGAAATCAGTTGATTCTACTAGGGAAGAGGAGTGCACAATTCAGGCACAAGGATCAGATTTGCACTACTCAAACACTGACGCATAGCAAAAGTCTATCAGAGTGGGGAGTTGTTAAAATTTCACACAGCCCCAAGTTGCTAACAGTGACAATGTTTGGAAATTAACTTACATTTCAGCTTCGCAACTACAATCTCATGTGGATCTAGGAAGCATTCCTTCTTGGTTTTAGGCTCCTTTGGGAGGAGGGGCGGGATATTAATTAATTAATGCAGGAATGGGGAACCTACCACCCAATGGATGTTGCACTCCACTTGTCATCTGTTCCAGAAAGGCCAGTGTTTAGGGAAAATGGAAAGTGTGGTCAAGAAACATGGGTAGCACCACAGGTCACCCTCCATTTCCCTAAAGGATGAAGAATTTGCTACTCCGAAGGGACAGAGGTCTTTAGCATTTTATTTCACTTATGAATCCCAAGTGCAGCCACAACAAAATTTTCACCCACCAACATTTGGGAGATAAAAGTGAAGTGGAAAGAAAACACCACCTGTTTGCAGCTGCTTCTTTCCCCGACTTGTGATTTAAAAAAACAAAACAAAGAAAACAGTATTTATTAGAATTCCAACACATCAAATATTAAATGCAAAACAGTCATTCTGTACCGCAGGAGTGTGGTTAGCACTCCATCAGCTGTCTGATTCATCAGCCACCCCCTTGCCATTTCTAAGCCATTTTTAAAATATGGTATTTGTGAGTTAATCCCAAATAATTATGGGAGATGCAGGAAACAAGACACAGAGCTGATCAGATCTGGCTATGTGACAAACACACAAAGCCATATCAGAGTGAGGGCAGCAGGAATGCCACAATGGCACCACGCAGCTAAATCACAGTGAGGGGAACTATTTTCTTTGGTTTCACAAGCTTTGCTGAAAAATTGCTGGAATGGAGAAGGGTGCATTTTGTAAAATGTGTCCCCAGCTCCAGCTTAGCTGTGTTGGGCAGATGGGTTCACAGAATGCTCCTCATTCATCCTAAAATACAAATAACCCCCTTCAAGACATCATAATTTCAATGGAACTTCCTTTCTACACATGGGCTATGAGGGGTGTAGATTCAGAGCAGACAAGAAAAGCCTCAAATTAATCAATTCCTCCTGTGACTTTGGAAGTATCTCTCTTTAGTCTGACTCTCGGGGGATATTCATGCCACAGACTTAAACTGATTTCAAACTCATTCTCTTCTGCAGGGAACCTGAGAAACTGCAGTTCTGCAAGAGGGGCAAAGAGTCTGTAACAAAGAATTCTCGGTACCAAACAAATCCAGAGTTCTTCAAGTCGGGCAGATATACAGCCAATGTACATTTGAAACATAGATGGGGCCTTAGTACCATGAGGAGAACAGGTGAGAGGGAGGAGGAGGATATCCTTTAGAACACTGATAGGGAACATCAGGCCGGGGGGGGGGGCTAATGAGACCTCTATTTGGCCCTCAGGGGCTCTTCCAGGAAACTCCCCTTGTCCTTAAGGCCAGGTCCCTGAACAGCCATTTTTCATGCTTTTTCAAGCACCTTTGCCTGTCTGGAACCTGTCATTCAGCTGTGATAATGCCTCTCACTTACACTGATGTGGGGGTATATGTCAAAACCTCTGACTTTTGCATAGCTCAGATACAGACTACTGGACAAATGTAAGCAGCTGCTGCTTCACTAACGCTCACCTCTGCCTCTGGCCACTCCATGGCATGCGGCGCCTAGAAAATTGCCCATGAAGAAATGTGTTCCCCCATCTCTGCTCTAGAGAGCTCCCCTCGGGTCTCTCTGTGGACACCTGATGCAAAAAATTTGGAAACCAACTCTTCTGACGTTGATTCTCATTATTTTCAGGGCTAATTCAGTATCCCTGAGGAGTACACAAAACAATATGTCAGGCAGACATGCTTCCATACAAGCTCTTGGTCTGCATCTCAGCCTGATGCTCTGCAGTTGCTGAGAGGTGTTTCGGTGCTTGCTGAGAGGAACCTAAAAGCTCCTTGGACAGTTTCCACAATGGAAGACATATCTTGTTTGGCATGTGATGCTACAAAAAACCAAAAGCGCACTTCTGTGTGAAGGCTGCTGCGAAGACTTGGGATGTGAGAAAGGGAATGAAAGGCAGTGGAAATATGAAGCAAAAGGCCACTTCCGATATTGCTCCTGGGATCTATAAAAGCCACGCCACATTTTAACTTTTGCTTCTTATCTAGGTAGAATACAGAGTAGTAGTAGAGGAATGAGGATAGAACGTTTTTCAAGGATTGCAGGAATGGCACAGATTGGTGAAAAGAGAGGTACAGACAGTGAGTGTGAAGCAAACAAGATTGAAGAGAATAGGATAGGGTGTGTCCTGCTCTCCTGAGCTACAATTTGCGTAATTTGAATTCTATCTCTTTCAAATATCCATACCAAATCTTTCCACTGAGTTTGCCAACAACACTGAAGAGTACTACCAGGTAAAAATTAGCAGCTTACAAGTTTATTCATCAACAGCTAATGATACATGTGGATTTATTTTCTGCACCCCATACCCCTTTTATGCATATTGTTTTGAACTGTAAGGTAACAAATTGAGCACATTAGAAATAAATGAGTGGTAATTAAACAGTGGCAAAAAGGGGGCTTTTGCTAAAGCAAATCAAGTGCATTAGCAATAAAATTGCAGAGGCCACCCCACCCAGGCACAATGTAATTGGCCCCAATAGCAACAGGTACAATTATGAACATTCACCTTCTCAGTTCGAAAAGGAGGCAAAGCCGACCCATTTGGATAACCCTTGGGGTGCAGAACGTCAGACATTACCAATGCAACATGGGAACTGAAAATGCAGGCATCGCAACCCCACCACAAAGTTAACATTAAGGAATCTAGCTTAGAAGTGTATGTGGACACACATTCAAGAGAGAGGCACAATTTGTTTTTCCTGTTGGCTGAATGAAAAACCTGTTTTAACAATACCAATCAATAATGTATTGCGACCTATAATTTGAACATACACAGAAACAACAAAAACAAAGGAAAACTAATCATTGACCACCTGACAGATGTAGCAACAGACATCTGTTTGGTGTTTTGCTGTTTACACATGAGCCCCCTGCAGGTGACTGATCTGCTGCAAGCCAGGAACTCCTGGTCATTGGTGCAAGAGTGGTTTTTAAAAGGCCTCCACATGGTCATAGCCAACGGGAAGAAAAATGGCATATCCATCTGTGATCTAACTGCCATTTCTAAGTAGTTTTATTTAAATATTCATAACTTACTTGCTTCAGTAAGTAATGTAGAACACACACTGGATCAACAGTGAAATTAGACAAAAGCTTTCCTCGAGCCAATACACATCTCATGTCACATCACATCAATAAAGCCACAAATCAGCACTTCATTGGTCTTTGCACTAAATGGGATATTGGGCAAGTTGCAGCTAATTGTGCCAAGGGTACCAAGATAGACTATACTTTGGCTAATGTCCCAGGGCTAATCCACATGCTACCTGTTGCTACTTCATTTCTTCTGCCTTTCTCCTTCTGGACTCACACATGGAAGAAGGATTAAAAGGGTGCTGGTGACACTTGCAGAAACTTCCAAGGTCAGGAAAACCGCAGCAGTAAACCAAAGCATCTCTGACCATAGAGGCCAGTGCAATTGTTCCACGACAGACATGTGAGTGAGGGGAGAAGGAAAAGGGAGATGTAATATACTAAGCCCCTAAATTTTCAGCGTAACTCATCAAGATCCAGTTGAAATAAGCCTAAACTAGTGGAACAAAATATCACCAACTATGCTGGATGGCTCCATGAGGTTTGGCTGCCTAGTTTACAAGGATCCATTTCTGCACTATGAAGTTTCTCACAATATTATATCATCTTACGACCTATTGTGGACACATGAGAACCTTTGTGACCCAAATTACCTGACAATACATTATTTGCCAGCTGTGTTTGCACAGCATTTCCATTCTGGTCGAATTAACAATACATACACCCCTGTTAGCATCTGGATCACACTGGCACTCAGGACAGCAAGGACCTTGTGCAACATTATTGGAAAGATGCTAGACACCCCAGAGTGTGTTGGAGAACTGTGAGAACAAAATCTGCCATTGAATAAAGTCCAGTCCCAAACAATCATTTGCAAGCATAACACAACCAAGGACATACCTTTTGTAGATCTCAGCACGACAGGTTTTAGAGCGATCATTGTGAACTTACCTTTCTCGCTCCTTTTTGGAGACATCCTCCTACCACAACCACTTCTAAAACACCAGCACAGGAATTCAAGAGACACCTGGCTGTTGACAATTCAAATCTGCTTTTCCTTGTATGAGTGGGGCCACATTTGACACATTGCTCTTTAAAGACAGGAGCCTTTCTTCAGAACCAGGTCTTTGATGACCTCAGCCAGGAGGGCCAATATAAAGGACTTGAGTGCCTTCCAGCATTTTTCTGTGACATTTTCTTTATAGTCTTTTTAGTACCTTCTCTAGAAAACAGGCATGCTTACAGCCCTCCCTACATGATGCCTGCATACATAACATGTGTCTTATGATGCACAATTTAAGGATCAGAAGAAGCCCCACGAAGAGTCACTTTCACTCACATCAATCTGCCCTCCAATTGCCCTATATGACACCCTATCTGTTGATTCCTGAACATTAAGGAAGTTCTAATTACAGACTCAGAAATGAACTTGCTGACAATTTGAAGTCCATCTGAATTCATTAGTGCCAATGGGTTCTGTAGTGCTTTGGAATCATGTGGCCCAATTCATTAGAACCCAGAAAGGGCATGATGTCACTAACCCTTTTAGATCACTCCACCACACTTTTTTAAATGCAGCTTCATAGGTCCTAGGGTTGCATTTTCTGTGTAAAGTGGTTTCCTAAGAAGCATGCCTATGATTGACAAAGAAGTGTGTCTCATGGGGAACTGTGGGGCAGATAAGTGCCATGCTAAAAAACAAAACAACAAAAAATTAGGGGAAGGGAAAGGAAGAGGACAGCCAGAAAAGGCATCTGTTTCCAGACAGAGCTTAGGGCATATTTACTAACTGTGATTGAGCTGTGAATCTCTGCATAAAAGACAAAAGTGGGAATAATTCTGTGCCTATTGATATAGATCTGACTGCACTGCATTTGATTGGGATTTTAGAACTAGCTATCTATACATGCATCAATTCACATGCCACAGAGCAGCTGGGAGATTGCAAGTTTTAATTTTCCCCAATGGAGGGAACACATGTGTGTGTGCAGAAAACTAGCTTAAAAGGAAAAAGAATTCTAGGCCAAGTTTCTCTCTGATGTGCCAATTTTTGACATGTGTGAAGCAATTTGTTTTGTTTCTTTTGATAGGGTGCAGAAGAAATGCATCCAAACAAATGATATCTCATGTGCAGTCCAAATGGTATCACCCAGGGGGGAAAGTGTGTCACACATGTCTGCTGCATGTGTGGATCAGCATCAAATTCCTGCTCTCCCAATGATTTCCCCACACGCACCTTGGGTTTCCCCACATTAACACTAGATAAATGTAGTGCTCCATATCATGATAGTTGGAGTGACCAAACTGAAAGCAAGATTTGAATGACTAAAGGATGAATATACGCTTATAGGCTCATGAAACACCCAGTTCCCATCTTAAACATGAATGTGGTAAAGTCACCACAAGGTGATTTTAATGTGTCATTTTCGCTTGAAGAATACATCTTCTAAATGCCATTATGAGTTCTGTGGGGAGAGCTTAGCTTTCAGTGGATCTCCAGGACATGCTAAACTCATTCTCATTATACAGAAGGGCAGTCAGAAGATCCATTTCACAGTGACTTTACCATGTCAAAGATGAACATGAACACAGGACCAAAGTCCAGTAGCAACAGCACCATGGAGCCACCCTCCCAACTCCAGCATCACTGCAGCTTGCCTGGATGGTACTGGAGCAGGGAAGGGAAGGGACCAGGTTATGGCTGCAGAGATGCACTGGTGAAGCTAAACAGGCACTCCCACCAGAGCATCCAAACTGCCCATCACTCCAACACTGTCTACGACAGTTTCACTGATGCTGGTGTCAGGAGAGCAGTTCCACAGTGCATATCAACCACACTGGATACTACTGCCAAAGTCTACCAACAAGTGACACCTTAGCACACAATCACCAACAGGAAATTGTGAACATCATTTGCAGAACCAAAAAGCCTCCAAGAGTTCAATTTGATACCTTTTCAGCTTTTGCAGCCACTTAAGACAAGACTAAGTACCGGACACTGTGGCTGGAAAACTTTTAAGAAGTTAATGTACTTCATTTAGTAAAACTCTGATTACTGTCTAGCACACACAGTTCCATCTGGATGCTATAAAAAGAACATCAATAGCCCCTTTCATTTCATTTGTCTTTAAATATGAAAACAGAATGCACTCAAGCACTTTCATATTAGATCAAAGGGAAAATAATTATCCTACTCTTTCTTAAAGTAATCTAGCTTTTAAAGCTAGTTGCCTAGCAAGATGATGAGGCAGCTCCGACATTAGGATTCACACCCAGTGTTAAGCTACCAAACCAGACATCAAATGCCTTCTAGGTCCTTGCAAAATCCCATATAAAAAGCTGATACTCACGATCATTGCACTGGTTCCCAGAGTAGGAAGTCATGGAACAGTCACAAATGAAGCCTTCCCATTGCTGGATGCAGATGCCTTGGTTGGCACAGGAGTCTTCTTGGCAAGTGGTGCTTGGTCCTGAGATGGGATAGTGAGGAAAGCAAGAAAGAAAGAGCAGCGATTGGAAGAGAGTCATAATACGAGACCATTATTTATTGTCGTCATGCACCAAAGAAGAAAAGGAAACCAAACACTTTTTTCCCCTATTTCATGGACATGCAACAGAAATCCAGGACACACAGAAGACATGGAGAATTGCACACTCAGCAACAAACAGAAAACTGTGGCACGCAGCAGAAAGAAGGTGTGGAAGGTAGCATATTCCCTCTTAGGCAGGCTCAGAAGAAATGCTTATAATAACTGAAGTTTGCCTCCCCCACCATGCCAAGATTCACCATAATCATCCTAGTTCTCTCAACAATGCAGCCTGATTCTCCAAGTTGTCTATTACTTGCCTCCTCATGATTGCTTTTCATCAAGGATGGGGTGGGATGTCGTTTGGGACTCCTAATCATTTCTTCAATGCAGGTTGGAAAGGGAGAAGGGAACTGACAGTTCATTTCTCTAGTAAGTGTCCACTTTATCCAAAGACCTATCAGCTGGTCTTTGAAAGGACAATGTTTGGTAGGATCTGGTACAGTGTCAGCTCCTGCTCTTTGTTGGTGCCTTTGACCCTGCCTCTTGACCCTTTGTATCAATGCTATTTATTTTCAGCACCAGAAATATGAGAAACAAAAATTGGGATTATTCATTGGGTTAGTTCACCCACAGGCAGAACTGCATAGGAAACAAAGGGGGGTACACTCATATTTTGAGGATCCAGTTGCAGACTGCAGGTAGGAACCACTGATTTTATGCTCATTTGCCATATGAGATCAAGTTAATTCTCCATTATTATTTAATACTGTGCTTCAGTTCCTCTCCTTTAAATACAACAGCAAAAACTGTGGAGATTTCAGGATGAGGAACACACTTTTTGACTTGGTCCAAGCCACTGAGCCATCTGGGTATAATGAATTAACAGCATCCTCTGAGATTCATCAATCAAAGGGATTTTTTCCTCCTTCACTGTTGTGGAAGGAGGTGAGATCTGCCATGCACAAAACAGTTTGTCTTGCTATTTCACCAAACTCAGCAGATCTGAAAGACTAGAAAAAAGGAACTCTCCCTTACGACAATCAACAGAGAGTTGCATTTTGGATCAACGAATGAAGAAGAAAAACACCCAGCAGTTTACACTTCTGTATTTTCAACAATGCTCTTATATCCATCAAAGGAACAGTAGAGGGATTCATCTGGTATACTACTGACCAAGAAAATGCTGAAACAAAAGCAGGTGCAGCAGAGCTTAATGGGCTGGATCCAGAGTTCCAGTGAGTGGAATTCTGCTTGGGGGACACTTTCTCTGGAGGAATGGCAGAGGAAACTTTCACCAGTTCTGAGGGAGGCAGTTTTAGTCAAATCCTCCTCCCCCCATACTTCCTGAGAATCTGCTCTGTGGAGTTGAGGTACCCTCTGGAACATGCTGTAATAAGCAAGGGGCTGCAGCGGGACGCAGGGACTTGCCTCCTTTACTGGATCTCAGTTCCTGGCATTTGATCCATCCTTTCCCCTGTGCAAACTATTCTTCAGCCAAGGGCAAAGAAAATTCATCAAGTGATGCGTTCAGATGGGACAATGAGATGAACTTTACTTGTTGACATTCTGCTTCTTACAGGGCTGTGAAGAAGCAGAGGGGTTCCGACAGTGGTGAGGAAAACTAAACCTGAGTTCCCAGGCCTAACCCCTCACCTGGTTCACACATGCAAGTAAAACCACTTGACTATTTTTCATTTGACACCTGAGAGCTCATTGGGTAAACTGACTCCACTGAACAGCAACAATGCTAGCGTGAAGTTCAATGGGCCAAGGCCCAATAACAAGCTCGTTTTTTTGGGGGGGGGTTCAGGAATGTTCCCCTCAAAAAAGAGGTGAACCTGATTAAAATTGTATTAAAATCCAAACTGAGGGATACTTCAGAGTTTACCCCTCCTTTGAAGAGGTGCCCCACATGAAAAACTCCACCCCACAAGGGACCCTCTTTAGCTAAGTCTGCTTCACAAGGGGATGCCTTTTGTCCCCCAGCCCAGGAAAAGCCATAGCTCGATGATAGAATATATGCCAGGTTCCAGGTTCAGGCCCCAGCATCTCCAGGTATGGCTGTGAACAATTTCCTTCCTGAAGCTGCTAGTCACTGTACTGAATACTAAACTGGATGGGTGAAGGCTCTGACACAATATAAGACAGCTCCCTATGTTCCAGTGTTCCTCGAGGGCATCACTTCAAAGCAACCTCATAGCAAAGCAACAAAAATGGGAAACATGTTGTCCTGCTGTGCTTGAAAACATCAGCCTTTTGCATGTAAGTGCCTGGGAAACACGACTGGTTTCACTTTAAGCCTCTCTTTGTATGGCTATCTAGCTTGCATCCTTCTTTTCATATAGGCAACAGGCTGGCCTGAGTGGCATCAGCAGGATGGGAGTGGTTCAGGATATTAACACACCAGGGGCAGGGGGAAGATACAAACCCAGAGCTTCTTTCAGGATTTGAGCTGCTGTGTAACAAGCCTCAAGAACACCTGCAGGCAATGGCAGTGCTACCATCTTACAAACACAGTGCCTGTGAGTGATTTCATCTAAGGAGATGGGCTATGACAGCAGCAAAAAAAAGGAGGCTCCAGGCTTACAGGAGAAGCAGCTTTTGGATTTTACCCTCTTGCCGCTTTTTGCAAACAACACACCTATTTCTCTTTTATGGGGGAACACTTTGTTTGATTGAACTCAAAGCAGGTATTCTCTGGCTGGATTCTATTGACATGAGCATTTTCTCCATGGCTCCTCTACTAGGGAGTTAACTGCCACATTCATACACACTGGCACCAATGACCAAGAGGAAGCAGTGTCCAAAGATAAGCTAAATGAGACTCCACCTCAGATTCATCCCACTAGAACAGCTTTCCTTCTAGTACCTTGTGAGTTATAATTTCACAACTCAATGGGATTTAAGGGAGGATTATGTGAGGTGGACTAGGGAGTAAAGATGGCATAAGCTCATATGAACTACAAGCAACCTGTTTATGGATCATTCATCCTAATTTGCTTGTGCAAAGCTTATGCAGAGGTTGAACTATGTTAGGTGAGTTTACAGGGCAGCAGTTGAAGAAGGAGAGGTTGAACTATGTGAGTTTGCAGGGCAGCAGTTGAAGAAGGAGCAAAAAGGGTTTTCTTGTGTGTGTGTGTTTCTTTGTGGCTGATTAGCTGTTTTCCCTGTGTAAAGGTCAGAGGGGGCAGGGTTTCTGTTGAGGCAGGGGATTAGCTGTGGGAAGAGCTTATCAGAGTTTGCAGGGCAGTGGCGCGCGCCTAGCGGTGGGCGCAGTTATATCCATCTTTTAGATTTAGGGGAGCTAGTCTCAAATGTTTGTTGGGGGAAACCTAGGTTTTTTGTGGTTTTTTTTGGTGGGGGAAGTTATTTGTCCTGTCTTCAAGCTTTTTATGATGGAGGACCTCTGTAGCCACCCCCAACGACACGATCTCAAGATGGAAGGGGAGGAAACAGCTGCAGTCGCCTGCGATTCCTGCGCAATGTTTGCCATCTTGCCAAAGGTTGCAGGCAGCTTTACCTGCAGCAATTGCATGTTGATTGCCCTCTTAAAAGACAAAGTCCAGCAACTGGAGGAATGTGTAGCTACGCTCCAAAGAATTAGAGAGCTGGAGCTCTTCTTGGAAGCAACAGAGCACACCGTCTCCACCAAGGAGGAGACAGGGGACTCCCCTGAGAAGGAGTCTAGTTCACCAACACAGGAGCCAGATATATGGAGAAACGTGACTCAAAGAAGTAGGAGGCCCAGGGTTCACTCTGATTGCTTAGAAATACACAATCGCTTTGAGGTCCTCTCCCCTAGCATGGAAGACGAAGAGCAGACTCCATTTGAGGATCTCTCCCTCATTACAGTCGATCAGGTATATGAAGACGAGCAGCAAAGTCAGTCCTCAGGGAATGTGCAGGCGACCTTGGAACGGACAGCTCACGGAAGAACCCCGACCAAACCCAAGAGGAGGCGTGTAGTGGTGATAGGGGATTCCCTACTGAGGGGAACAGAAGCAGTGATCTGTGGGCCTGACAAGATGTCTCGGGAAGTGTGCTGTCTCCCCGGGGCTAAGATCCAAGATGTAACTGAACAACTGCAAGGAATCATAAAACCCACTGACAAATACCCCTTCCTCTTGGTTCATGTGGGAACCAACGACACTGCAAGCAATAGCCTCCAGAAGATCAAAAGAGACTACGAGGCTCTCGGCAGGAAATTGAAGCAACTAAATGCACAAATTGTCATCTCATCTGTCCTCCCAGTTGAACGACGTGGCCCAGGGAGAGAGGGGAAAATAGTGGAAGTGAACAGCTGGCTTCGCAAATGGTGTAAACAGGAACGGTTTGGATTCTTAGATCACGGACTGCAGTTTCTTGAAGATGGACTTCTGGCAAGTGATGGGCTGCACCTCACAACGGTTGGGAGAAATGTTTTTGCCAAAAATCTCAGAAACCTCATCAGGAGGGCTTTAAACTGACTAATGTGGGGGAGGGAGACAGTGCTCCTGAAGGTAGGAGTCTATCAATTAATGAAGATGATCATCCAAATGTCATAGACCAAATGGAGCAAACAGCACGCGGACCTAGTGGTGGGAGGAAAAAATCCTTAAATAAGAGACACGGGGGAATGATTAATGGACTTCAATGTCTGTACACTAATGCGCAAAGCATGGGAAATAAACAAGATGAGCTTGAGCTCTTGGTACAGCAAACTAAATATGACATAATAGGCATCACTGAAACCTGGTGGGATAAGTCCCACGATTGGAATGTAATAATGGGGGGATACAATCTATTTCAGAGAAACAGACCAGACAAGAAAGGAGGAGGAGTGGCGTTATATGTCAGGGATGTGTATACCTGTGAAGAGATCCAAGATTTAGATCCTCAAAGCCAAAGTGAGAGCATTTGGGTCAAAATTAAGGGAGAGAAGAATAACAGAGACCTCATTGTGGGAGTTTACTATAGATCCCCAAGCCAAACGGAGGACATAGATGATGCCTTCCTGGAACAGATGGCCAAGCATGCAAAAGGAAGGGAGATAGTAGTAATGGGGGACTTCAATTACCCGGATATTTGTTGGACATCAAACTCAGCCAAGAGCATAAGGTCAAACAGATTCCTCACTGGCCTTGCAGACAACTTCATTGTCCAGAAAGTGGGAGAAGCAACAAGAGGAACAGCCATTTTAGATCTGGTCCTAACCAATGTTGATGACCTGGTTAGTGGGGTAGAAGTGGAAGGATCATTAGGCACGAGTGATCATGCTCTTCTGAAGTTTACTATACAGCGGAAAGGAGCAGCCAAGCATACTAGGACTCAATTTCTTGACTTTAAGAAAGCCGACTTCACAAAACTTAGGGAAGTGCTGGGTGAGATCCCATGGACAGTAATACTAAAAGGCAAGGGAGTTCATGATGGCTGGGAGTTTGTTAAGAGGGAGATAGTAAAAGCACAACATCAGGCAATACCAATGAGACGGAAACATGGAAGGTGCCTAAAGAAGCCAGGGTTGCTCTCTAAAGAACTTTTAACTGAGTTAAGATTAAAAAAGGATGTGTACAAAAAAATGGAAAAGGGGGGAAACCACCAAAGAGGAATTCAAACAAATAGCCAGCACGTGTAGACACAAAGTCAGAAAAGCTAAAGCACAGAATGAACTCAGGCTTGCTAGAGAGGTTAAAAGCAACAAAAAAGGCTTTTATGGGTATGTTCGTAGCAAAAGGAAGAACAAAGAAACAGTGGGGTCACTCAGAGGAGAAGATGGTGAAATGCAAACAGGGGACACAGAAAGGGCTGAACTCCTCAATGCCTTCTTTGCCTCAGTCTTCTCCGATAAAGAAAACAATGCCCGACCTGAAGAATTTGGAGCAAATGATTCAGCAGAGGAAACACAGCCCAGAATAACTAAGGAGATAGTACAAGAATACTTGGCTAGTTTAGATGTATTCAAGTCTCCAGGGCCAGATGAACTGCATCCAAGAGTATTAAAAGAACTGACAGATGTGATCTCAGAACCACTGGCAGTCATCTTTGAGAATTCCTGGAGAACAGGCGAAGTCCCGGCAGACTGGAGGAGGGCAAATGTTGTCCCTATTTTCAAAAAGGGGAAAAGAGAGGACCCAAATAATTACCGCCCAGTCAGTCTGACATCAATACCAGGGAAGATTCTGGAGCAGATCAGCAAACAGTCTGTGAGCACCTAGAAAGGAATGCTGTGATCACCAATAGTCAGCATGGATTTCTGAAAAATAGGTCATGTCAGACTAACCTGATCTCGTTTTTTGACAGAATTACAAGCCTGGTAGATGAAGGGAACGCAGTGGATGTAGCCTACCTTGATTTCAGCAAGGCATTTGACAAGGTGCCCCATGATATTCTTGTAAAGAAGCTGGTAAAATGCGGTCTTGACTATGCTACCACTCAGTGGATTTGTAACTGGCTGGCCGACCGAACCCAAAGGGTGCTCATCAATGGTTCCTCTTCATCCTGGAGAAGAGTGACTAGTGGGGTGCCACAGGGTTCTGTCTTGGGCCCGGTCTTATTCAACATCTTTATCAACGACTTGGATGATGGACTCAAGGGCATCCTGATCAAATTTGCAGATGACACCAAACTGGGAGGGGTGGCTAACACCCCAGAGGACAGGATCACACCTCAAAACGACCTTGACAGATTAGAGAACTGGGCCAAAACAAACAAGATGAATTTTAACAGGGAGAAATGTAAAGTATTGCACTTGGGCAAAAAAAATGAGAGGCACAAATACAAGATGGGTGACACCTGGCTTGAGAGCAGTACATGTGAAAAGGATCTAGGAGTCTTGGTTGACCACAAACTTGACATGAGCCAACAGTGTGACGCGGCAGCTAAAAAAGCCAATGCAATTCTGGGCTGCATCAATAGGAGTATAGCATCTAGATCAAGGGAAGTAATAGTGCCACTGTATTCTGCTCTGGTCAGACCACACCTGGAGTACTGTGTCCAGTTCTGGGCACCACAATTCAAGAAGGACACTGACAAACTGGAACGTGTCCAGAGGAGGGCAACCAAAATGGTCAAAGGCCTGGAAACGATGCCTTATGAGGAACGGCTAAGGGAGCTGGGCATGTTTAGCCTGGAGAAGAGGAGGTTAAGGGGTGATATGATAGCCATGTTCAAATATATAAAAGGATGTCACATAGAGGAGGGAGAAAGGTTGTTTTCTGCTGCTCCAGAGAAGCGGACACGGAGCAATGGATCCAAACTACAAGAAAGAAGATTCCACCTAAACATTAGGAAGAACTTCCTGACAGTAAGAGCTGTTCGACCGTGGAATTTGCTGCCAAGGAGTGTGGTGGAGTCTCCTACTTTGGAGGTCTTTAAGCAGAGGCTTGACAACCATATGTCAGGAGTGCTTTGATGGTGTTTCCTGCTTGGCAGGGGGTTGGACTCGATGGCCCTTGTGGTCTCTTCCAACTCTATGATTCTATGATTCTATGATTCTATTCTAGGTCTCTATTGAGCTTTTGTTCTGATTTAAGTGTATCTGTTATGCTAGGAAAACATAGCACTTTAATACACCAACTCTGCAAACTTAAAATTAAATCCACATGGCCTTTATTTTATTTAAGGAGCTGGATGCATAATTTAATTAAGTAGTAGCAACTATTGTCAGCTGGTTCACCTCAACTAAATTCTTCTCAGAGAAAACCCATTGAAATAAGTCAGGCTTCCTCAAACTCGGCCCTCCAGATGTTTTGAGACTACAACTCCCATCATCCTTGACCAATGGTCCTCTTAGCTAGGGATCATGGGAGTTGTAGGCCAAAAACATCTGGAGGGCTGAGTTTGAGGAAGCCTGAAACAGGTGAAACTAAATGAGGGCTCATCCACACCACCCATTGTCCTGTGATTTCTTCTGAGGAATCTAGGCACAGGTCCTGCAGCTTTCCCTAGCAAAAACCCACCATTTACCACTGAATTGGAACAAATGGCCAATCCACAGAAAACTCAATTCTTGTTTGCTCTGGTTCAGCAGTAAACAGTGGGAAATAAACAGTGGGTTTTCATTCCCCCCCCCCCGGTCCCAGGGGCTACAAGATGGGTCAGAGCCACCTTTCTAATGCTGGAGCCTTTTAACTTCCAACAGGAAATACAAACTGGCTGAGCTTTATTTAGTTACAGCCTGTTTGATGGACAGAAGTTGAGCTTCTGGATCATTGTGCTCGCTTCACCTCTTTGGCATTCCCCGAGGAAGTTTCACATGAGGACTAGAGAGCAGTCTTGTGGAGAATTCTTCTTCTGCTATTTCTGTTCCTCGCTGATGTCATAATTCCCCTGCCTATGACACTAGAATCTTGGCCATGGCAAGGGGGATGTCACAGGGAATGAGGATTATGGAGGAGAAAGCAAGAGGAGCCCACCAGGGCTTTAGATGCCAAAGAAGTCTGTTTTCATGCACATGACCCTTCAAGTAACAGCCGAGGGCAGAAGCAATGGAGATAGGATACATAATTTATGTGCACAGGGAATGAGAATTGGCACTGAGTAACATCTTTCTCAAGCTCTCCACAAGGTGTCATATGCTTCATTTCTATTCATGGCATTTCTGGTGCCATTTAACAAGATCCTGCCTGCTTAATAAAGCTTTAAAATCTTAACGCTTAATTGTGCAATCACCGGTATAGATTTCAGATGAGTCTGTTTATAGGTTTTAATTTATGAAAAGAGTGTTTGGTTGTTATCATTTAAATCCATCCAACCAATCTCTCTCCCCCACCTCTGCCTCCAAATCTCTTTCTTTCTGTTTAAGGGGATTTTCTTTCACATTTTAGGAAAAATGAACTGGCTCTCTAGAAGCCCCCCCCCAACACAAATGAAGTAGAAAATAATAACCAGTGAAAGATTGTCAGCCTAGAATAACTGGCATTTACTGCACAGTTGTTGGTCTATACCGATTATCCCTACAAAAGTATGTGTGCTTGATAGGAGAAGTGACTCTGCGCATTAATTGGTATGTTATCAACACAAATCAGCAAATGAAACTTTTTCTATTACTCCCTCTCCTGGCCCAGAAAAGCCTCACCTATTCATTGTTACAGGTATAGGCTATTTTCAAAACTGCGCAAGAGGAAGGTAGCTTGTTCAGTGGATTGTTGTCTTTACCTTATCCCTCAGCAGCAGCACCCCCCAAAAAAAGCCTCTCCAAAAGGTGAAGCAGACCTGCATAGTGAGCTGTGTCTTCTAGGTGTGTTTAGGGGAAATTGTCTAAAAGAGGGCGGAGTTCCTCCACCTGATTTTGGCCTTTCCCCTCTGCCCCATGGCAGGCATGGATGACACAGTGCACAATATTTGGTCAGTACCCACCTTGATCTCTGAAGGGAGAAGCTTTTTGGGAGGCAGTGTGTGTTGAAAGGAGAGAGAAGGGTAAGGGAAAGATCCATTGCACAAACTCACTTTCCACTCTCATATCAATGGATGCAACCCTTTAAAAATATGGTGTCCCATGCACTTTCTAAAGATTGGGAAAATGTAAATAATAGGGATGGAGCATGCAGTGGTGGAGGAGGCCACTAGGGCGCCTAGGGCAGCAAACTCAGGGGTGGGGAGAGCTGCCCATAGGGGTGGGGTGCAGGGCCTTCAGAATCTACCTACCTCCTTCCACTCAGCCGCCCCACAGCTGGGGGGAGTGAGGCAGCGGGAGGAGCATTTGGGCAGCGCAGAGCCTGTTCATGTCCAAGCCACTGCGTCTATCCCAGGAGAGATGTGTGGCTCAGGCACGCTGCAGGCCCAGCAGTGAGTGCAGCCCGCCATTTTGTCACCCCCCTCAGTGGTGACACGCGGGGCGGTCCGTACCCACTACACACCCTCCCTCTGCCCCTGGGAACGTGACTCAGCATTCCATGAGTGGATTTGATTGTTATGCAATGTGAGGATAAGGAGGAAGGAAGCACAAGTGTCTTCCAACAGATAAGGAAAGTTAAGTTCATGCCTTTGGTTGACCAAAGATGCAAACATTGATGGACAGGGCCGAGGCAAACTAAAAGGTTTGGGGGTTTTAATTAACACTTACTATATAACTTAAAGCCCATTTTCTTTGTTGGAGGGGGGCATTTCTATAAAATGGGATGGAAATATTTATCTGTTCAGGAAACACTGCCCTTGCTCTTAACTGGCTTTGTTTGCCTTGAGTAAAATTAGCAGATACCCAGAACTTATTTGCTATATACGGTAATGCTGTGATCAGGGGCAGATTTTGGTAATCTTTCGTAATATGGTGCCCTATGTAAAGTCAAAAATTGGTGCACCCAAGTGTCACATAAATTTCTAATTATCTTTAAATGTTTTAATAGTTTTTTATTGATAATTTTATAGTTTCTTGTAAATCACTTAAGAGATTTTATTACAATCAAGTGATATATACATTTTGTTAAGAAATAAATAAATGTGACTGGTCCAAAAAAGTAGTGCCATAATTCAAAATCAGTGTTTTTTTGCCCTTGATGACATCATAACATACTCAGATCTGGGCAGCACACAGAACTGTGTTGTCAGCCAAAATGTGACTCCTGGCTGGTTGGACTCAAGAAGGAGAAAGAAGACCTAAAAGGAACACCCCTGTAAGGGAAGGTAATTCCAGATCCCAGTTGTATTTTTCAACATTCAAACTTGGTGGTTTGACTTCCAAATAAGCAAGAATAGAATGAGGCAGGTCATTATACAAGCTTATGAGCATATATCAAAATCAGGCTGTCCTCAGGTGGGTAGATGAGACTAAAGGTGTTTAGTTCAAAATGTCTAGTTATGACTCCCCAGATAAAACTTCAGATTTCTTCCTCTATTAAACAAAATGATACATACCTGCCTTTTTCTGCTCCCTTTCCCCTCACAACACTCAATAACAGTTTTGCATAGGCCATGCCTGTAAAAGGATGAGTAAGCTGGGATGCCCCTCCCACGGCAAAGTGAACCGCATAAAAGGGAATATGTCTGGATCTTATAATTGCAAGGAAAGCAAAGAGGGGAGTTAAGTGTGTGAGAAAAAGGAGATGTGTACAACACTCATCAGAAGTGGAAACGGAAGGAAGGAAGGAAGGAAGGAAGGAAGGAAGGAAGGAAGGAAGGAAGGAAGGAAGGAAGGAAGGTGATTAAAATGAGGAGTGTTAGAAAGGTATAGTGGGCAAGTCTTTCTCCACCAGACCTCCCCATCGTCCAGGTCACAGCAGCACAGAAAACAGCCCCTCAGATCTCAAGGGAGTTTCAAGTTTCCACGTGGACTCAGATATCCAAACCTATGCAGCAAAGATTGGTTTCCTGAAATTAAGGTACCTCTGCATGACACTGTCTGGCACTCAGAACAACTCAGAAGAAGAAGAAAAACATTTCCTCTATTTTATAGGAAAGAGGTGAGGGTCCTAAAACAGCCTAATGGAATTTGTAAATGCTCTGAAGGGCAGTGGCCTTGACAGCAGGTATTGTGTAGAGTTTTTGAATGTGAAGCCTATATAACAGCTCAGTCGTAACTGGCCAATTAGGTCAAGCTGCAACTCTGAGGACTACCTCATGCAATACTCATTTCAGACACAGAACATACACATCGGAAATAGCATATAGCCTGTGTGTAGATCATTATCTATGTCCATCACAAACAGATAAATCAATGCACGGACACAAGATGGGAAAATCTGGGAATCTGGCTAAATGTGGCTTCTTGGCACATGTCCTGAAACCAAATATGTATTTCTTGGAATCTGTTACTTTCATGCTAGCAGCATCACTCATCATGTCGGAACCAGGGAAATGAAAGGGATTCTTTTTTTCGACAGTCCTTTTCAACATCATGAGGGCTTTCTTGGCATCCCAATATCTCTCTCTTTTTCTCCATCATTTAGTAGGATTGTATTTTTTCTTGATTTTATTATCTTAACTCCCTGTCAACTGCTTTGACAAAGCAGTGTATAATTATTAGTAATAATAATAATTTTGTTGCATTTTATGATTATTATCCTGCTTCGTCTTTGGTTTAAAAATTATTTTAGCATATTAGATTTAATCACTTCCATCACTGCACCTCTTGGGTTTCATTATATTGCTATTTTTTGCTGTACATTCTCCCCCCCCCCCCCGCGAATCTTCCTGGAAAACTGTTAGTTGTCTAGACTTTTGTGTCATCTCTGTCAAGTCTTATAATATGATTAATCAAAATGGTAACTGGATAAGGTCAAGTATAATCTAAATTATGCCTTTTGGTTTCAATACATACACAAGAATCTTCACACTTGCCAGTCTTCATGTGTGTTTTGTTCTCCACAATCCCAAATAACTTTATCTAGAGAAAATATGTTTGATGCACCCCAGGAGAGTCTTAATGAAAATCTTAGGTGAACATGAAAAACCTGTCCTTCCCACCCTTATCCTTAAGTTTTTCCAAAACCCATTCCAACAGAAGAAACCCAGTTTTTGATTGTGCTTACCATCTCAGCACAGCAATTACTGAAGTTTTCTGGTGTTAGCATTTAAACGTCTTAGGAACAACTTTTGACTTCATTCATTAGCCACCAACATTAAATTACCTTCTTTACTTTGCTTTTCCTCTGATTTTAGTTAATGAAATCCATCTTGCCCAGCTCCAGTCTCCTGCAGTCCATTCTACTCTTCAACTTTGGACTTTCCTCCATCCACATCCTTCAGTGTCTTTGTTACCCAACACGCATTGATAACTGGTTTGTATGACATCACTAGATTCCTCTTTAAGAAGCTGGGCACAAACTTTTATTTCATCCAACGCTATTTCATCCAACGCAGACTTTGCCATCCTGCCACCCTCTCAGTATTTTGTACTACACCTCCCATCAGCTCCAGCCTGTCTGGGAGGTGTAGTTCAAAATGTCTGGAGGGCACCAGATTGTTGAAAGCTGTTCTAATGCATGGAACAGCACAAAGAGGTCACATTTCACCCACTTCTCTACAGTGTAGACTGGACTATAAACTTCTCAGTCCTCCAAAGGACTGATTCACATTTTTATTTCAGTAACCAGACATCCAGTGCCATGTTTTGTTATGTTAACCCCTTATTTCAGGAAATCAAGCTGTGCAGTTATGGATACTCTTAGAATGAGATACAGTCAAACCTCTTAAGCTACCCCAAACCATACCTAGACATTTCTCCCCCAAATCCTTGCCACCCCATTCTCCAACCTAGCAGGTTGTGGAATGCTTGCTGTACCCATTTGGCTTAGAGATGTGACTGCATCAAAGAATAATAATAATAATTAATAATAATAATAACAATAATAATAATAATTAAAAGGCTCTAAAGGTTACATTAAAAGGCATCTTTCAGTCCAAACTGGCAATGGAAACAAAAACCTTCTCTACCTTGCAGGTCAGCTTTGGTCAACTCAACTTTGTTAGCAAAAGAATGGAAAAAAGCGAAAACAATAAACCAGAGGTTAGTAAAATGGCAGATAAAACCGGGGTAACATCACTAAAAAGAAACAAACAAAAAACAACTGGAATAACCAGCACAGCCCTTACGCACACTTATGAGATTTGGGAGGGGTTACGCCACCAAAGACAACACACAGACACATCAGGAGAGAGGCAGCCATAAGGGCCTCAGTCCATCACTACCTGAACAACATCAATCCAAAACAGCAGACAACATAGCACAGACTAGGGAGGGGGGAGAGTAGACACATTTCTGAAGCACAGAACATCAGATGGAACATTAACAGCACATGATTCACCAATATTCATAAATCAAGCAGCAAACAATAGTGTTTCATTTCCTGCAAGGAGCCTCCCTATTCCCCAAGAAAAGCCTAGAGAATCAATAGGAATCAAATTAAGTCAATATGGCTGCCAGCGAACCAATCTGGGTATTTCCCTCTGTGATATGCACACCCAGAAAGACAAAAGACTCCTTCCTCAGATCACCTCTCCTCACTGGGTTTTATCACTATGGGTTTTTATTTCTTTGTATTTTAAAAGCAAGATAGACAGTCCAATGTAAATGGCAACGTTTTCTCCCTTGTAAGATAGCACAATCATCAATTGTGGAAGATGACTCCATCTATGGGCTCCTGCTTACGGAATCCACTGTGTTCTGGAGGAAGTGAACATGATGGCGGTCACTGAATATGCATGTGAATATTGCCCTGTCCACTTTCATATGTTCTGAATCCTACTCTGTTCCTAGATGGTAAAGTGGCAGCTGCCGCTAGGAAGATCTTTGCTCACCTGTCAGCTGTACCTTTTCCTGGGTGTAATGAGAAAGTTTATGATGTAGAGATGTTCCCTTAATATTAAGAAGTTGGTAGTTTCAAGGCTGCTAATGTGCCTGCCCATTATTGACATCAGATGACGCCATTCCCGCTGCCCCCCCCCTTCTGCAATTGAGCCTAAATGAAACCAGGCACAATTCAAAATGCTGGTAATCACGTTAAAATCTCTAAATAGTTTGGGCCCAGGAAACTAAAAGGACCACCTGTTCCAAGATGATCTTTCTTCTCATTGGGATTGATCTGCTGAGAGGACCTTGCTTGTACTGTAACTACAAAGGAATATTTCTCCCATGCCTTCCACCACTGTAACATTTAACACTTTTAACAGCCAATAGAGAGCAATCTTCATAATGCTTAAAAACTTGTTTCTTTGATGATATATGAAAACCTTGAAATGGCAATTACTTCTCCTTTGAAACTATTCTCTCTCCATCTCTTGACCAACACAATTAAGTATATTGATGCATATTATAAAGGGACTTATTGAAAATGAGAGAGAAATATAGCATTCCCCCCCACATCCATAACTTCTTCTTTTTCCATTTAGCCCAATGATCAAATCAGTGGTATAGTCAAAAATACATTCTCTTATGAGCCAAACGCAAGACCAACTGCTGAACAGATTAAGGCCTCTTAAATTTAAATTGCAAAACTGGGGGGGGGGGGTCCTCCATCCTCAAAAAGCCTTCTGTGCATTTTCACAAGATCTAGTCAACATGATTCCCTCCAGAGGTTGCTGGACTCCAACTCCCAACAGCCCCAGCCAATTTGACCAATGTGGACTAGCTTTGCCTCTCACCTCTCCTCAGCGATTGCCATTTCAGTCACCTTCCAACTGGTGAAAGATAAGGGGGACTTTTTGTATCCACAGAGACTTTGTGCATTTTAAAACCCCTGGAAAATTATGAATCTAACATGTGTAGGGAGCTTCCATGGATATGGAAAGCTCCCCTGCTTCAGAAAGTCACCTTGCATGAGTGGAGAGGATGAGAGAATACTGCAACACCACCATGATATACTGTATATCTTAGATAATATAGTGTTATCAATATCTGCATCCACACTTTACTATTCGGCACAATAATGGTGGTGTTCTGGAGAAAGTCAATGTTCTTTGTTGGGTTCTGATGATTGAGTAAAAAATGGGGGGTTGGTTTCTCATAGCTACCCTTTGTGACTCATGACTTTGTTGCTCTGAGAACAAATCATATCTCTGGGCAGGCTGTATTTGCCGAAGTACAGTTTGTGCGTTAAAGACTGGAGGGTGGTCACAATGGAGATGGTAGTGATGGTGGAATGGCAACAAATGATGGATGACATAAGAATGAAGTCATAAACAAGCAGCAGACATGGAGAGACTCTCTCTCTCTCTCTCTCTCTCTCTCTCACACACACACACACGTTACTCATTACAGAAAGTCTTAGTTCATTGCATTTTTTGTTCAGGATATCATCTAAAAGTGGCTTCATTCAATGCTACATTTGCTAGGGGATTATCAGCTGTTAAAACCAATGTCCATGGACTCAGTAAGTTGCACTTGACCCACCAGATCAACAGAGGAGGGCTGGGTGGGTGCTTTCTTGTTTATTTTGAAGGGAAGAGAGATCTCGTCTTCTAAGCTTTTCTTCTTCCATTTAAAGGTAATATTATTCTTGCCAGCAAGAAGATTGATTCCATTCCTTCCGAGGGCCCCAACTACAAATGTCAGCACAATCCATGCAAGGTGCTCATTTCTCTACAGAGCTGTTCTCAAAAGCCACAAAGTCCTGAACTCAAAAGATCCAGGTGGTAACTGGGTGGCTAGTTCTTTCTCGAATTTTAAGATCTTGCTTTCTCTTGTGTTGCTGAAGTATTCCAAATAGACATTTGAGGATGGTAGAAAGCTGGTAGATCAGTGACAGAGCACCTTCTTTGTAGGCAGATGGGTCCAGGTTCAACCCACAGCATCTTCAGGTAGGACTGGAAATGTCCCCTTGAGAGCCACTGCCAGTCAGTGCATTCAATACTGAGCCAGGTGAACGAGTGGTCTGACTTGGTATAAGGAAGATTCCAATGTTCTGCTGTAATTTGATTTCTAATTTCTCTGCTATTTGTCAATATGGGGACAATTGTGCCTGGTGGTGTCTGTACATTTTGTGAATTTTTAGTTGGGCAAAATAAAAATGTTTATTGAGCATCTTAACTCTGAAATAGTTAACTTGAACAAGCCAAATTTGTTAGCACCAAATTTGTTTCATGCCTTCCACAGAAACATATATGTGGCCTCTTCTCAGCGTATGTTTTGCATTGACAGGAAGATCTGGTTTTCCCAGCAGACATTTAGATTTTTGTTTGTTTGTTTTTAAGTAGCAATATCTGACTTGTGGCTTCCAATTATGTTGCTATTTTGTGCATTATTTATTGTTCTTATCCAGCTCCTTCAGACTTTCCTGTTAGCAACAGATATGGTTGTTGTCATTTCCTGCTGGTTTTCTATGTTGTGATAGGTTTTGGGGTTTTTTTGCATTTCACCTGTAGTGTTTTATTTTAGGAGTTGATGTTTTTATCTGGTTTTACTTATGTGAGATGCCTGGGGTCCATCTCAATGAAGAAAGTCAGGATCTAAGTTATTAAAATACTTATGATATACATAAATGAAATGGGTCCAGCTTCCTCTCTCTTGTTTCCAGATAAAATAGTGATTCCAGCAGCCTCTATGGCCCCAAATGAAGGGCTGCAACTCAATGGCAAAGCACCCACATTGCCTGGTCCCAGGTTCAATCCCCAAAATTTGCAGGTAGAGCTGGGAGACAGACTTCATTCTGAAACCTTGAAAAATGATTGCTAGTCAGTGTAGATGCTGCTTTTATGGGTGTGTTGACTCCCCTAAATCTCTGTGTCAAATGGGTGCTGAGTCTAACGGGCGTTGGAGTTTAATCAATGCTTGGTGCATTACGATGGGCTGCCAAGCACTGAATTTAGCAGTGTCATAGTATAAAGGTAAAGGTAAAGGTACCCCTGCCCGAACGGGCCAGTCTTGACAGACTCTGGGGTTTGTGCGCCCATCTCACATCTATAGGCCGGGGGCCAGCGCTGTCCGGAGACACTTCCGGGTCACGTGGCCAGCGTGACAAAGCTGCATCTGGCGAGCCAGCGCAGCACACGGAACGCCGTTTACCTTCCCGCTGGTAAGCGGTACCTATTTATCTACTTGCCCCCGGGGGTGCTTTCGAACTGCTAGGTTGGCAGGCGCTGGGACCGAGCAGCGGGAGCGCACCCCGCCGCGGGGATTTGAACCGCCGACCTTTCGATCGGCAAGCCCTAGGCGCTGAGGCTTTTACCCACAGCGCCACCCGCGTCCCCATGTCATAGTATAGGCCCAACCAGTTTTTCCCGTGTGCAGGAAGCTGCCTGGGAGAAGGTAGGCCATTAGCAGGGAACGAGAGATGGGCTATCAACAAAGGAAAGACTCTGAGCCAGCCAGAGAGTGGGAGAAGCCTCTTCCTGAGCTCTGAGATAGTAAACAGAGACAAAAGGAGAGCAGAAGGTTTAGGATTTTGAGGGCTCGGGGAAGTGTCCATCTGCTAAATGCAGTGAGCTGGGGAAGGGGTGTTGGAGCACAATGTGGGCTCCCAGCCATGAGAGAAACAGGACCCTCTTGGAGCGGGATAATTTGATCCCCTCCCTTGTAGGTTCAGGTTGTATATATATCATAAAGGCACCACAGTCTCTGCTGTGCATCATTCACAAAAGGAAACACAGACCTTGGAAGAGTGTGTTTGAAATCCCTGGAATCTCATACCATTTGGCTTGGACACTAATGGGCTGGATGAATTCTGCATAAGGCAGGTTCCTATGTTCCTACAATAAACTGCTGGTCAAGCAATCTTCTTTGCTATAACCGCTTCTGCTAATATGGTGTGCCTGTTGTGACCAAGTCATTTTCTTATGCGGCTGAGAGTGCTCAGGTTTTTATATAACTAATGCCAAGAATGTTATGATTTGATACAGCCTTTCTGCCTTAAATGCCACTCGTGACGATTATGTCATCCCACAGCTGAATACCTAAGGGCTGTGTGATAACCACCAGCTAAGGCTTGGATTCCTCACAGCTGGATGCAACAAAGCCCTTGGCTTTGCTAAAATACCTTTACAGGAGCATCTGAGCTGCCTGCAAAGCACTGATCAAACATTTAACAGGATAAGGAAGTAGCTGCCAAAAGCTTCTGTGTCAACTGCTGAAAAAAAGGCATTGTACAATGAATTCAAATCCAAAGGACCATCCACAAACTCAGTTCTTCCTTAATTTATATCTCAAATTTTCAGCTAAAGATTTAAACCCAGGTTGGGCTATGCACAACATTCCTCTAAAATGTCCTTTCCCCCCATAGCACTGGATCTGACAATTTATGCATTAGGTGGTGATTTTTCCTCATCTATGCTGTCACCTTCACTAGCTATTCTCTTTATTCTTTAAGATTCAGTGTAATATTACTGAGCAGAGCTTAAAAGACACAAGGAGCAATCCAATACGGAACCAGATCAATGGTCCATATATATATATATATATATATATATATATATATATATATATGCAGGTTTTGGTGTCTTCGGGTGTCTTCCCGTGTAAGAGTCGGGGTGTCTGGGCGACGTTTCGACGAGGTCTCACTCGTACATTCCTGTACCCGTGAAAATCTACGAAAGCATATATATATATATATATACACACTGGAACGCTCTGTTCCAGTAACAAGAAGCCGAAAGCACCAGCCTGAAGATGACGAGTGAGACCTCGTCGAAACGTCGCACAGACACCCCGACTCTTACACGGGAAGACACCCGAAGACACCAAAACCTGCATACACACTCCATATATATATACTCCAGGTATTTTGGCCATGCTGGCTGAGACTGATGGAAGGTGTAGTCCAAAACATCAGATTGGGGCAGGATGATCCGTGCTGACTAGTGAGGGTCCAAGGCAAAGGTCTTTCCCAAAGTTGCTGCTTGAAACTTTTGAATTGAAGTTGTCACTGACTGAACCTGAGACCTCATATACCGTATTTTTCGCACTATTGGACGCACCGGTCCATAGGACGCACCTAGATTGGGGGGGGGGAATAAAGGCAAAAAACAATTTATTCCCCCCCCCCCGCCAGGCGCGGGGCTGGGGCGGGGGAAGCCCGAGCTTCCCCCTCCCCCAGAACGGGACCCAGAGCCATGCCGAAGCTGCGCGCAGCTTTGGCATCGCTCTGGGAGCTTGCGGGGCTGGGGGAGGAGGAAGCCCTCCGCCAGCCTTCTAACCAAGTCGGGGGACAGCGCAAAAGGCGCGCTGCGCCCCTGCCGCTATCTCCCGAGTTTGCGGGGCTGGCGATGGGGAGGAGCAGGCTTCTCCCCCCGCCAGCCTTCTAACCAAGTCGGGGGACAGCGGGAAGGGCGCGCTGCGCCCCTGCCGCTGTCTCCCGAGTTTGCGGGGCTGGCGACAGGGAGGAGCAGGCTTCTCCCCCCGCCAGCCTTCTAACCAAGTCGGGGGACAGCGGGAAGGGCGCGCTGCGCCCCTGCCGCTGTCTCCCGAGTTTGCGGGGCTGGCGACAGGGAGGAGCAGGCTTCTCCCCCCGCCAGCCTTCTAACCAAGTCGGGGGACAGCGGGAAGGGCGCGCTGCGCCCCTGCCGCTGTCTCCCGAGTTTGCGGGGCTGGTGACAGGGAGGAGCAGGCTTATCCCCCCGCCAGCCTTCTAACCAAGTCGGGGGACAGCGGGAAGGGTGCGCTGCGCCCCTGCCACTGTCTCCCGAGTTTGCGGGGCTGGCGACGGGGAGGAGCAGGCTTCTCCCCCCGCCAGCCTTCTAACCAAGTCGGGGGACAGCGGGAAGGGCGCGCTGCGCCCCTGCCGCTGTCTCCCGAGTTTGCAGGGCTGGCGACAGGGAGGAGCAGGCTTCTCCCCCCGCCAGCCTTCTAGCCAAGTCGGGGGACAGCGGGAAGGGCGCGCTGCGCCTCTCCCGCTGTCTCCCGAGTTTGCGGGGCTGGTGACAGGAAGGAGCAGGCTTCTCCCCCCGCCAGCCTTCTAACCAAGTCGGGGGACAGCGGGAAGGGCGCGCTGCGCCTCTCCCGCTGTCTCCCGAGTTTGCGGGGCTGGCGATGGGGAGGAGCAGGCTTCTCCCCCCACCAGCCTTCTAGCCAAGTCGGGGGACAGCGGGAAGGGCGCGCTGCGCCCCTGCCGCTGTCTCCCGAGTTTGCGGGGCTGGCGACAGGGAGGAGCAGGCTTCTCCCCCCGCCAGCCTTCTAGCCAAGTCGGGGGACAGCGGGAAGGGCGCGCTGCGCCCCTGCCGCTGTCTCCCGAGTTTGTGGGGCTGGCGACGGGGAGGAGCAGGCTTCTCCCCCCGCCAGCCTTCTAACCAAGTCGGGGGACAGCGGGAAGGGCGCGCTGCGCCCCTGCTGCTGTCTCCCGAGTTTGCGGGGCTGGCAACGGGGAGGAGCAGGCTTCTCCCCCCGCCAGCCTTCTAACCAAGTCGGGGGACAGCGGGAAGGGCGCGCTGCGCCCCTGCCGCTGTCTCCCGAGTTTGCGGGGCTGGCGACGGGGAGGAGCAGGCTCCCCCCCCGCCAACCTTCTAACCAAGTCGGGGGACAGCGGGAAGGGCGCGCTGCGCCTCTCCCGCTGTCCCCCGAGCTTGTGGGACTGGCGGTGGGACTCTCCTGAAGCCTGGAGAGCGAGAGGGGTCTGTGCGCACCGACCCCTCTCGCTCTCCAGGCTTCAGCGAAAGCCTGCATTCGCACCATAGGACGCACACACATTTCCCCTTCATTTTTGGAGGGGAAAAAGTGCGTCCTATAGTGCGAAAAATACGGTATGTAAAAACAAGCATTCCACCTCTGAGCTATGAACTTTGACCTGTGCTTGTCTTTTTAAATATGGTTAACATCAATTAAAAAGGAAATTGGGCAACCAGGAGGATATCTGAAATCCTCCCAGTGCCAGAAAGTTAAGTAATCAGTCTTCCATAAAATTATATATATTTAAGAATATTAAACGCTCATTGTGAGCAGCCAGAAACTATTCTAAGACTCTTACGGGGACCCATCTCTCAAAAGAAAATGTTGTGAGCCACTAAAAGGATTGTTTAAAAAGCCTAAGTGCAAAAGGGGGCCTCTTCTGAACATAAAAGCAATGTTCAACATCACATGAATGGCCATGATTATATTTCCCTTTCTTTCTCCTCCCACCAGCACGTCCCTGAGTCCCCATGTGCCCTTAGGGGTCTCCCAACACTCTAGAAACTGCAGTGGGGGAGAAGAGAGGGAAACTCAAGTTATGCTAGCGGAAGTCCATTGTGTAAGTGGACTGACACCACCGGATGTCACCCAAAGTGTATTTTCTTTTTTCTGAGGACTCAGCAATGGCAGCAATGTTCTATTTCTCTTGTTTGATACTGAGAGATTGTCTCCTACCTGCCTTCTTCACAAGCCTTTGTCTGTTCAAGGACAAGTGTTTTCACAAAAACCTTATCACCCAGATTTCTCTTTCTATACCATTCTATATCAAAACATGGCACAAAAAGACACTGTCTCAAAGCAGTATGTCATTTATTACAAAATCATGTAAAATTTGAGAGACTGCTGGTGGGGAACACAGTTAACCTGGCCATGGGATCCACAGACTCTCAGAAAGGCCAGTGGGAGATTACCCAAAACATACAGGAACAGACCAGTAAAATAATGGTGAGACACAGAAAAAGTATAATTTGGCACTCTATAGAATATGAAAGGCAACTGTGTGCTGTACGGCAACTTGTGGAGTCCAATGCAGGGTTGAAGAACTTTTGATTATACCAGATTATAAAATCTTGGCATGCAGAGAGCTTTAAATGGGTAGGAAAAACTGAATAATCAGGGAAGTAATGTTCAAGACCTCTCTTCTTTTACTCCCTGTCATTGCTCTCTTTGACCAACTCACAGTGCAGAAGCATTTCCAGCTGTCTCCCTGTAATAGACACAATGTCTGAATTGGTCCCAGGGATGTGATGTAAAAGAGAACTTGGTCTCAAAGAGTGATGATGTCTTTGCTAAGGAGGTTATCAAAAGCTTGATGCTCAGGTGCAGATCTGGACTGTGGCATATGACTATACCCATGCAGTTAATCAGAGCTGGAGTGGTGGCAGTAGGGGCCAGCATGGGAGGGTCGAGCCACCCTTCAGAAACCAGCTTCACTGCAGATTACCTGTGCAACAGTGGAGCAGGACAGCGGGAAGGTTGGGGTTCTGCAGACAGACTGGTGGGAGCATGGATTGGATTGGTTCTGCTGGTGTGCCTCCACAGTACTGACTTCAGCACTGCCTTGAGCAAGTACCGCCCAGGTAAGCTGCAGCAATGTCGTGTCAGGAGGACAGCTCCACCCCAGCACACCTGCTGCTACTTCATGATGGGAAATAATGTGTGTTGTGTGACCTCAATTTCTATGTGGATTGCTTTTGTGTTGGGCACCTCCTAAATGTTTGTGCGTCTTCCATTCTGGAGATACACACAACATGAATGTCAGGGGACTGCCATCGGATCAGGAGAGGGAGGCAGGGGGATACAGAGAGCCTCCGATGCTTCTGAGGAACAGCCCCTCGTACAGCAGTGGGGAAAGCCACACCTCCAGTGGAGCAGAGGGGGAAGGGGGCAGCCAAGCGAGGGGAGGGCTTGAAGATGCTACTGAGAGCCCAAGCATCTCACCTAGCCCGGCTGGACGTGAGGCAGACACGCCGTTTCCGTCACCCAGCTTGCGCAGAGGGGTGAAAAGTAAGGAGGGGAGGTGGAGATTTGGGGTGTCTAAGTTCTTATGTTGGGGGAGAAACCGGAAGGGGTCACTCCCAGAATCTGCAAGTGACTAAGACGGACATGAACTTTGTGGTTCTGCACTGTAAATAGTTTGCACCAATAAAACCTGTAAAAGACAGATCAGAGTACTTCCTGCCTGGTTACTCACAAGCAACCACCACCAGCACCTGACAGTACCCAAAAAGGAATGCTACATTACAACATGGAGTGTTTCACAGTCACCTCTCATTTCTTTTGCACACCCAGGCTGGTTACAATCATGGAGGCTGAATGTGGATGGCGATGGAGGAGGAATGTCACAACGAGCATCTATGGAGGAAATATGTGGTGGCGATGCAAAGAGCAGCATGGAGGTAGGGAAGGCTGTGTGAGAAGGAATGGCATTTTAGGTAGGCTGTACCTTCACATCCACGCTCAATCTGCCCGCTGCGGTGAAGAGCATCGTTAATAAGATCTGGCAGGCGTCCGTTCAAGTCCACCGATGCCAGGCAGCCTTGAAACCCATCGCGAGATGCTACCAACTTGGGGAGGTTGCTGTACATTCCTTGAACCAGGCCAGCAATGTAAAGATCACCTGGAGGGAACCAAGCAACAGGACAGAGGAAAAGGTTAAGGCAAACAGTGGAGTTATGGGGTTGCATCCAATGCGTTCTGCTCACTCAAGGGGACTTCCTCTCACACTCCTCTCCCCACATGAACAGGAGACTGTGGGGGAAGAGAAAGGGGAAGGGGATGCCTGTTTTGCAAGTGGAACAGCAGCACAGACTATAACCCACAGTGTGCCCAGCACTTAGGATGCATTCAGACCTGGGGAATATTGTGTTTGTTTTCCTGATTATAATGCTATAACAGTGTCCCATTACTGAATGTTCTTTTCACACGGCAATGTCTGCTGCTTTGTGGAACTGTGACTTTTTGACCAATACACCACCGTGTTGCACCAAATTGCTCCCAAGGATATATCACCTCTTCCATTAACAAGCCCTCTTGGATCCACTTGTTGAGATTTGTGGTTTCCCTGCCAAAGCAGCTTTGTGTGTGAGACCAGGAGAGGCAGCCGAGTGCAGGCTCCCCAAGCACCTTTCATAACATTGAAACAAGAACTCTGGGCATGTCAACTTCAGCACCTTTGGCCCTGGAAAGTGTTTCTTCTTAGGTTTCCTAACCGAACAGCAAAACACGCACAAGTGAAAAGATAGAGGGAAGAGCTGCCCACAGAAGAACAGCCGGCTGATTTGATTTTCTTCTCAGTAGTGGTGCCTGCCCTGTGGAACGCTCTCCCATCAGATGTCAAGGCAATAAGCAACTATCTTACTTTAAAAAGACATCTGAAGGCAGCCCTGTTTAAGGAAGTTTTTACTGTTTAATGCTGTATTGTGTTTTAATATTCGGTTGGGAGCCGCCCAGAGTGGCTGGGGAAACCCAGCCAGATGGGCGGGGTATAAATAAAATCATTAGTAGCAGTAGTAGTAGTAGTAGTAGTAGTACAAATGACTGTCTGTTATAGAAATAGGGAGCTATTTTACTCAACGTATAAGTCTAGGAAGGAAAATGCAAAATATAAATCAAGACAACTTTCAACATATACCCAAATTTATGTACACTAAATTCAACTGTAACAGTTTTAGCCATATCTATATGGCCTGAAAGACCCACTGGAGGAGAGGACACACATTGGTGAGGGGGGGGGACTCATGACAGAGAGACTCATGAAAGCCTAGCCCAGTGGAAAAGTTCTAAGGTTCTTATATGTGTTCATTTTAAAAGACTGAGGCTTGGGTTTTGAAAACAACTCATCACATGTAAAAACTCTTCTTGAATTAGAGCATTTCAGACTGCAAATGGGAGATCACACAATTCACTGCTCTCCCATATAAAATCTGCCTTACAACTAGATGCCAGAGTAAAGGGGGTTTGCCCACCATTCTGTTTCATCCATTAGCATTTAGGAATGGAAGAATCCATTTTAAATGGATTTATACACAGAATATGGTAGTTCCAACCTGTTTGTGTTTTGTCCCTACTGAACTGCCTCTTGTATCAATGAATTCAAGTTACAATAAAGGAGATTTATGTGCTGGTTACTTTGGGTAATGTCAGGGAACTGACATCGGAGGAAAGGGAAGTGGTAAGGCTCCCAGAGACTGGGAGAGAGTCAACAGCCAAAGCAGGGACCAGCAGGGGGAGCGCGGGGTCTCTGGAGGAGGATCTCAGTAATGCTGAGAGAGACGCAGCAGCCCAGGCAGGAAGCAGCAGGGGAGAGAAAGGGGTGAGAGACACTTCGAGCGAAAATAGCGGGGAGGTGTCAGAAGCAACTGCAGGGAGACCCATGCTGCGCCGGAAGCTGCCACGTCGTGAGTCCAGGAGACGTGTTTCCGTTAAGGAACTTCTTTGCTGGAAGCGCTTCCGCAGACAGCCACTGTCAGACTCTACTAGTGACTAGAGCAGACATGTCTGAGGAGCTCTGTCACACACAGAGGTTTGTGGGGTCGCACAAACTCTGAAGGGGCACAATTTTAAGCACAAGCAGCTAACCATCCCTTGACAGGTAACCTGGAGTGTATATGTACATTATATTGTACATATAATGTGTACAATATATGGTAACTGTTTGTAGTTTTAGCGGAACACAAAAAACCTTGCTTCTCATTTAGATCAAGAAATGAGATGAAAATTAGAAGAAGAAAAAATCCATGTGGATAAACTCAAAAACGATTCTTTTCAGAAAACTGCATACCTACTAGTACTGTATGTGTAGAGCGCTGTGTGGTATGAAATTGTGTGTGTGTGTGTGTTCTTGAGGAATTTCTTCTTTGAGAATTCCAGTAGGAACTAACCTAGTCTGCACCTCTTGGACCAATATGCAGATAAGAATTTAGCTGCCCTCCAAGTTTCACAGTGCGCAAGGCAAGGTTCGGATGCGGTTCTCATCTCAAAAAAAACCTTATCAAAATACATTGATAAGAAATGAATATGCAAAGTACTGTCCATTCCAAATAGCACCTGACTTTTAAATGTGGGAGGTCTCTCCAAGACCTACCACCTAATTTGTTTTTGACTGGAATTGCCAAGGATTAAACCTAGTGCAAAATGGTGCATCATGAATACAAAGAATGTATTTTACCTGATCTGGTAAGATCCAGTTACTTACCCTTAAGGTCAAGGTTTTTGGCACCATTGATGACCTGAGTAACAACCCTGGTGTCCACTTTTAGGCTGTGGGTGTTGCTGTTGTCTCGGGAGATGACTACATTGTGCCACTGGTTGTCATTCAAAGGCCGGTCACTATTGCCTTTGATGACATTAGGTCCATTCCCAAGGTCAAACACGTAGTGTATATACCTGCAAATGACACAAGTACCTACTCAGAAGAAAGCCCAGAATGAAAATGAATTAATGGCTAAGACACAAAAAAGATTCAAAACATCTGCAACAGTCTGCTCTAATTTTCTAACCCAAATTCCAGATGGTCTTAATGAGTTGTCCATGGTCAAAGAGCAGAATAAGAAGCTTCATCAGAACAGGTCATATTTTATCCAACTTACCTTCCCAGGAGAAAGAAGAATATGAATTTATAGTCATTGTGACGGCACAATTGCCTACATGGATTGACCAACCTACTCCCAGAGACAACATAATATCTTACTTACCCCTTGACCAGCTCAACTGCAATGAAATCATTTCCATCACCACTGTTGAAAAGGATGAAGCCATCAGCAGAGGTTGTCTTGAACTGGAAGAAGAGGTGCATGGAGGTGTAGGCCTGCAAAGTTGCCAAGCTCAAGTAGCTGCTCTTGGTCTTGAAGGTGACAGGGTCCGCAATGATGTTGCGCAGCCCAAAGCGGGCTTTCAGTTCACAGTAATCAATGTCACCATTCTTGCACAAGTCAATGTAGAGAAGGCCATTGAACATGAGGCTCTGGAGGTGGCCAATGAAGCTGGAGGGAATGACAGAGATATAACGCTTCTCTGTCATTATCCCAGTCTCAATATTGTGGAATTCCAAACGGGTGTGGTCACCAACCATAGTACCTGAGGATCAGAAAACAGTAAATAAAGCTGAAAAAAAAGTTCTGCAGCTAATAGGACTGGTAACACGAGGCCTGCCTCCAAGTATTACTCTTGTTTAAGATTTCCAATACTAATGACCATTTTCTGCTCCCGCCTCTGTACTATGGAATGTCCTTCCCTTTTCCATACATGAAGCAGCCACCATCAGTTGCTTCAGGCATCTTGAAATGATATATATTTTTTCTCAAGGTTTTCCCTAACACATAAGATCAGACCTGGCTTTATGTGTTTCAACTCCCTGAATTTGTGTTTAATGTGGTTTTTTTATGCTTCCATGTGCTCTTATATTACTGCTTTATTAGTTTTATGAGGTATTTTTGCTTTAATCATATTCTTTGTTTTGTACTGCACACCACTTAAGAGATTTTAAAGAAATTATTAGATGCTATATAAATACTTTTAAAGGGGAGGAAATAAGTTATAATGTAGTGTGCATGTTACTGCTGCCAATGATCTTCTTTCCCTTTACTCTTGGTCGGGAAAAAGTTTTGCAAACTGGATGAAAGACCTGAGTACTGGGTTGCCTATTCCACATAGCCCAAACAGGGTTAGAAATAAGTCTCCAAGGGCTTGTTATAGAGATAACCTCAATGAAAGCCTGGGCAAGCTTAAAAGTGCAATGGCATTTCATCAGCACTCCATAGATCTATCACCTGCTGTAACTACCAGAACCAGAAAGCCACTATTTTTAATAAGCATAAAAAAATCAAGTTTACAAATTAAAATGTTTTGTGTGGTGAATGGCCCAATCTATAATGTGCTCCTGCATTTACATTAACCTCCACAAATATCCAACAATACTCCTTTAATCCTTTAGAAATGACATGTCCTTAATGACAGCTCAGCCAATTCTTGAAATTTGCATCGGAAAAACCTTTGTCTGTTTTGCCATCACAGTCCACTATTTATTACTTGAGCTGAAGTGCTACACTGTATGCTGTGTGATGTTATCACGCTTTTAAAAACAGCATACCTTAACTCCCAATAATATATAGTAATAATAGAAGCCCATGGCATTGTATGGGAAGGCTAATACCTGTGTTCCACAGGAAAGTCTAGCATCACTTCGTTCCTTCCTGGTTCTTATTATTGTTGAACCAAGGTTTGGCTTAGTGTACCATCTGATCAAGGACTCAAGGCTGGAAGTTTTTGCTCTGCTAAGTGTGCCTGCTTTACAGATTGGGCTCATAATGGTCTGGTTCAGTTAGCTTGACCAGCGCAGAACTTGAATGGGTGGTTGGGTGTTTCTTTCTCTTTAAGGCATGTCTCCCAACTACAACTGAGAGACTGAACTCGGGACTGTAAAGGACATTTTTCAGCTGCCAAACTGTTGCTTGCTGGGCAAACATTGAGCTACTAAGAGATATGGAATACGAGACTTTGGGGAGTCAGTAAGCAAAGGGAAGATAAGGTATGGATTAGCAGCTGGTTGGTGGATTTTGGGAAAGTAGGGCTAGGCTCATATCTCCACACAGCTCCTTGGGCCAGCCACTACAATGCTGTTCAGGTGTTTAATCTGAATGAATGATGGGGTAAGCAGGACAGCGTGAAGCAAGCCTCATTCCCACTGATGTCTGGCATAACTGGCATTAATCGGAAGGAATTGGTTTTTTCAGGGACAGGAACCCAGAATGACAGGAACCCAGAATGTGCAATTGAGGCAGCCCCCTTCAAGCACAGGCCAATCACATCTTTGGCCAGGGAGTGCATCATCATAAAGGGAGCAGGACTTGCCACATACATTCCTGCTGGTCCCTTCATGGGTTCAACCTGAATGCCTGAAAAGGGCTTACTTCTCAGCCCGCCTTGCAGGTTTGTTGAGAGTATAAAATTTAGCCCATTTTTCTCCTTGGAGGAAGGGTGCATGGCCAGCACATTCATTAGGTGGGGTGAGGGAATTGCCTCAGGCAGCAGAAGCCCCTAAGGCAACACCCTGGCAGATACCTTGCCTGCCCTGCCACCTCCACCACTGCCCAAAGTCGTGTGAAGTCTTGCACAATTTCAGTGTGATCTCACTTGAAATTGGGAGGCAGAGGCAGCAGGGTGCCACATCCTGTTTTTGTTTCAGGAGGCAAAATAGGATGTGCAGCCCCTGGAAGGGTGGGGTATGAATGAATGGTCTTCCATGTTACAGACTTCTCCAAAGACCCGTCTAACATTTTGGAATGTGCCATGCTCCATGCTGGAGTGAAGGACAGGGATCAAGAGTTCCCTGGGACTGCCTGGGTAGATCACTGTCAGTTTTTTTAATAGTGGGTGTAGATCGCAGTGTCTTGAAAGTTGGACATGCCTCTGTTGTATAGAATCAGATCTTACAGATGCAAGCAATTCAAAAACACTTTAGAAATAAATTTCCCTGCTTCCCAGTCTGAGGATTGTCAATTAAATTATCAAGGGCAAGGGGAGGGAGGGAGGGAGGAAAGAAATGTGATGACGAAGTCATAAGAATGATAATGTGCTCGAGAGTCATCCTGCTGCTTTTCGCAAGCAGAAATAGCTTTACCCTACTGTCTGATGTTATTTTGGTTATCATTTGGTCCTGCTCAGTGATGTGGCAGGGGGTAAGGGAGAAGAAAGCAAATGGATAAAGCAGCCTCATTAACTTCAGATGGCAAATTACCTCTCAGTTTGGGCATAGCATGTCTCTATGCTGGTCTTTAATTATTTGCTTCTAGAAAAGCTCTAATTAAATTACTTCAACAGTATTCACACAAACACACACTCACAAAACTATACGGCTTCATTGTTGGATGCTAGAACAGAGCCAAAATTTCACAGGATAATCCCACCCCCCAATAATATTTCTTTCCCCCCCCACTCCCCTAGCAAAATATTATCCACACTGTTCTGCAAGGGGAAAATTTATTTATTTATTTATTTATTTATTTATTTATTTATTTATTTGGATTTCTTACTTACCATTCACCCAGAGCAGGTCACAACAAATTTTAGGAAACCATTTTGACACTGCTTTGTTACACATGCATATCTGTTTATTTATCATTATGCAGATGCCCTCCATGGCTATGTCATGTAGATGTTTATTTATATCCTCACTTGCATGAATAATAACTTATATATTTCAATATGTAAGATTAATTTAAAGTGGTTTAGGATTCCACATTTGCGCTCATAAAGCTAACAATTATGGACTCTAAATTCCATGCACACATTTCCCCCCCAGCAAGCATGGCTGTGCAAGGCAGTGTGTGCCATCAAGCGGTTGTGCCTCAGAACTGCACCCTACTTAGCACTGATACTTTTCCAACATAGAGGTAGAAGACTGCAGTCCTAAACAGGTGCACAGGATCGTCTTATGTAAAGCCAGTAATTTACGTTTCTACTAGATATTCCTGCAAAAATTCAATACTTTGAAATGATAGGATGGCTATTTATATTCCATATTTCTCTCCCCTGCTCCATTTCACTCTAAACTCTCTTCTTCACAAATTTTAAGTCTGCCACTAGGCTAATAAAATGCACACTTACAAACTTGGATTTTGGCCGCTTTATGTTTCAAATCTTTTCTGGATGACAGGAAAACATTCTATGGGGCACAATCCAATAGTTACGGAATTCTGAGCCTCCTTCCTGACTTCAGAACAGTTACAAAAGATAATAGGGCATGTCTGGGATGTCAGAACTACAAATGAATTAAGAGGTGCAGTAGTAGGAAACCACCACTGGCTGCATTGTAACCCCTCTGATGGGTGGGGTACAAATAATGAATTATCATTATCATCATCATCATCCCTAACAAGGAAGTATGGCAAACATAAGCACAGAAGCATGGTACCCTTTCCTGTTGCCCCCACTGTTGTTAAATGGGATTAGTCTGAGTCTTTGCCCTTGGTTCAGATGTTTACCGAAGCCGATTACCTTGTTCACTATGGTGGAGAAGTGAGCATCTCTGTCACCAAGCTAATAAAGTGTATGTGATTCAGATGCTCCACGTGCCTCTTTTCATGGAAGCTACTTGTATAATTTGGGGTTCCTATGCTTCACATTACACTGTGAGCATAGTGTTAGGGACATTGGCATCCACCTGGGAACAGGATTACTGGGTCCAAGCTTTGTCCTAATTATTGGGGAAACAGGTAGTATTAAGGGTAAGGCATGGCCAAAGGTGCAAAGTGACAGAACTGTTATGTAACTTAGGTCTTCTCAATCAAAACGAGAAACCCATGATGAACCACCCACTCACCTTCGGCAACATCATCATCCACTGTCAGCTTGAGACTCTTTCCCCGACGTACCACACGGACTGTGTGCCATTCATTGTCATTGAGTTTCTGCCCAGCATAAAGCGTCTCAGGTCCTTTACCTGGGGACAGTGGTAAGTAGAAGAAAATTTTAAGGCCACATCTGTTGCACAGTAAAAGCCTGCCTGGTTGGAAAAGTCACTGAAATCATCTTGGTGTGATGATGGTGCAAAAGCTAATTTGTTAAAAGGTGGTACAAATTACATTTGCATGCCTTGCCCACTTAAAGCTGAATGGGGATTGTTATTCCCTTCTCTCTAAGATATTCCTTACCTATCTCAGCCCCACATAGTTTCAGAGGAAGACTAAATGTTCCCTCTTACTTTACATCAGCAAACTTCACTGCAGTGCTAAAGGATCATAAAACCAGTGGATAAGTCAGTAGGAAACTGAAATGACAATGTTTCTGCTTTGAGGGGAGGGGAGAAGGAACCTATTCCCCATGGAAAGTAAACAACTCTTCTATTTTTCCCAGTGATCATACACACCAGGTTGAGTTCTGCAAACACATCTCCAGACGAGGTCAAGCATATATGAGCCCTCAGCAATTCCAACATTACCCTTATACTGAACAGCCTGGCTACAGATATTACCATCTCCATAATAATCAGTCCAAACTCCGCCTTTTTCTTTGTTAATTGGGACTTTTTAGGTGCTTTCCTTTCTGTATAATGAAGTACCAAGCATAGATCCTCGGGTAGACAATGCTCCTGAAGGAAAGCCAGGCTTGCAATTCTTTCTGGCTGTCCATTCTCAATAAATGCTTATTGCTTGCAAATGGAAGTCCTTGTAGAACGGAGATCAGGGAATCACTTGTGGTTCAAGGGGTGCATCAAACACCCCAGACCACAGATATAAATGAGGCACATAATGCTCAAGCAGCATCAATAGAAGTTAAAAGGCTAAGCTACAAGTAAGCTAGCAGAAGGTCTGGTTCTAATGGAAAGCTGAATCAGGACTTTGCAGTAAATTGTGTGTTAAAGGTGGATTCCAGTGAGATGTCATCTCTGTCCAAGAAGTGATCAAGGATAGCAGACTGAACATAGCTTTACTGGCACACAAACACCAAGAAGTGGCTCTAGATAGATGGTTTCTTGGCACGGTGCCTAGATTTGAATGCTCAAAGTGGAAGACTCCCATTTATAGAAATATATTTGGAATTAATTGTGTCGTTCATGTAGTAAATGCATTAGTCCTGGATCTACTTCAGTGGTTAATTGGGCAAGTTAGGATAAGGGTAAACAGCATCCTTCCATGAATAAAAATCCATCCTGCCATCAGTGAAAAAGGCAGAAGATCTGGCTTGGGCATTTTAAGGGCAAAGAAATTCAAATTTTCTCCTTCATTTCTCATTTGAAAAAGTAGATATTTAGCAAATGTGTTTTGAAAGAAGGCCCCTTGGGACTAAAGGTGTGAGAATTCAAGCCACACAAGCAAGAAAACAAACAAAGCAAAATATTTGAAGTCAGTGGAATCAATTGGGATGAATGCAAGCAGAGTTTGGTTGTCTCTATTATGAAAGGACATAAAAGATTTGTAATTGGTTTCAGCATACAGGGCTCCTTACATAACTGCAACAACCTGGCAAATGCATTGGGGATGCTTCCCTAGATGCCATATAGGGGATTAATAACACCCAGGGCACAGCTATGGGTGAAAAACAGGCCAAAACGTTTATTGAGTATAGTGTGGAAAGCAGGGTTGGCATGGCATTGGGCCAGGATCCACTAGTCCCCTACAATATTCAATCTAAAGCCCATTACATCATCCCAGCACTCCTGCTGGAGAATCCCATGGGCGTTGACCAGCATATAAGGGCCATGGTCTATATTATGCTCCTGGAATCCCGCTGATAACCTGACATGAGTGGCATCAGGCCCAGCCCACCTCAGCTTGGACTGAGAACTGGTTTACTTGAGGGTCCCCTTTATGTTTAGATCCTACCCAATGACATTTCTGCCACAAGAGTGGGTGAGCTGTCAAAAGCTCGCTACTGGCCACTCCTATCACTGCAACCAGTCTAGCACTCTGAAGCACAGATCTTCTAGCCACATGCCATTGCGTGCCTCTGAGAGGTGAACTTCCTCAAAGCAGAAGTTCAAGTGGTTTTGCCGTTATTGATGGGTGGCTAATCCTGAGACCACGCTACGTTGCCACAAAGCCTATTAATTTGCTGCCCAGGTGCCTATATGTGGTCTCCACTCTTGAGGTCTCTGCAGCCATGCTAACCACCACAGGGACATGTTGGAAACATCACTTTCAGGCTGGTGAGAACTAGTGATGGTGGATCTGAATGGCCCTTTTAAAGATCCTGCTGGCCCCCATGAGAGGAGGAAGCCCACTAAGATCCCAGCCAGGGCAATCAACTACCAGTCATGGCAGCATCCAGGCCACCCCACAATCTGGCTCCCACTTTCATCCTTTGCCGGGCCACTGTTAGATGTGATACTTTGGAAACCATGCTCCTTCTCGGTATTCCATATAAAATACATTTGTAATGCAGCTGGGGCCAAATTTTTACATTGGTGGCAGCTAGCAAAAAAGGAGAATGATGTGGAGATTTTACAACCATTCTTCTGTGTTCAGCCAGCTCTGCTTTTCTGACTGGAAACAAAACTGTGTGACTTCTTTGACTTTGATAAGCAACGGCAGGCTGACATTCAGCGGATAAATAAATAAATAGCACATTGGCACCTAGTTGCACCTTTGCACATGTCCACATGACTCCAGGTTCTTTCTTTCAGCGTGGCAGCAATCCCATGCTTTAGGATCAGGGGTTTTGCTCTCAAAAGATACTGGGGGAAATAAATAAATATGCCAGCTACCGTTGCTTTCTAGAGCATAAATGCATTCACAAACAACAGAAATTCAAAACTAATAGCCCTGGGGTGAGGGAGAAGAGAGAAAGGATTATTCTGCCTTCAAAGGCTTTCTGGCTGTTTGTGGAATATTATTTACAAAGAGCTGATTTTAAATCATTTTAGATTTATCTGTCACTACTTTCTTCTTTATCACCAGGCTTTGTTGTTCTCTTGTTTTAGTGGCTGTTGTTTTTGCTCTCTGGAAGACATCTGCAGCGGGTGGAGGGGGGGGAATAGAGCTGTTTTTCATCTGTGATCACCTGCTGTAAGTTCCTGCTCAACATCACCTTTCTCAGCATTACATCACAACTGTTTCCACGGAAACAAAGTCTAACAGAAGAAGCAGAAGAAGAGGAGGCTGGAGTAGCCAGCCCAGGTGGACTGTCAAAATGAAATAAAAGTAAGAAACACCTTGCAGCCTTTCCCCCACTCATAGATAGTTGGCATTAAATAATGAGGGGGGGGGAATGGTGCGTGTTGCCCTAGAAGGAAGCTGAACTCCTGGAGACACTTTCTATTTTTAAATGTTTTTGATGAGATGGCAGCTGGTCGTTAGGCTCCCCCCCTTTTTTTTCTTTTTGGTTGCTCATTACTTACTTTTTATGAGTGAGTACAAATAAGAGGCAGGAAGATTAGCATATAGCAGAAAGCAGAATAATGAGAATTGTGCTTTAGCCATAGATTAACGACGAAGGTGCTGGAGTGAGGGTTGGAACTGCTACCGTTGTAAGGGGAGCTTTCAGCTTTGGGGACACTATATGTCCTTTGGGGTGGCCTCCAAGATTCCTGCCCTGGAATCTGTCCAGCCAGATGAGGGAAAGACAGCAGGCCTGTTGGTTGTTCTTAGCAAAGGTAACTATTGAATGTAATCCCACCAAAGCATGTCTCTGGATGCTTCCACATGGCCTGTGTATACAGCATTCATCCTAATTTATTTTGCAGGGAGGCTCGAGAAGGTTGGCATTTTAATGAGTATTCACTCTGATTTGTTTGCAGTGATTATCAATGGCATTGCATTAAAGTAAGTGTTATCCTACTCTTTCCACCGCATTTTCCTGCCACTTTCCTTATCTCAAAAAAGTCCACTCTTGGGGAAATGGGCTTTGTTGCACATCGGAAAACTTGGTGTGTGGGTTTGGTTAACAAAGAGCTACCCTGGAAGCAAGAAGAAGAAGAGCATGTACCATTAGTGGCAGTGTTCCAAGGGACAGGTGAAAAAGAAAATAAGACCAACAGGAAGTATAAATTACCCCCAAAGATAATGATCTTAGGGGCACATGTTTGTGTGCCAGACAGAAAACTCCCAGTCACACAATTGGATGTGCCATTCTATCCATTTGTGTGCCAAGCAATTGAAATGGAATGAGCTTTAAAAAAAATGGTAAGGTTGAAATCAGTCATCTTACCAACAAGTTTTAAGATTCATTGGCCTCTTTGGTTTAAATGTTTGGGGGCAAAGAAAGCATCCTGATGTGGGTCTCCTAACTCTGTGCATGAGTGTCTGTCTACATGCACACCCATGTATTCATGTGCAAATATCACTGTCTATTGTGCCTGCCTACTCTACCATAAATGTTAATGAAGCAGTCTATGGGACTGAATATAAATATCGAAAAGGCAGTTCCTCAAGGAGCATTGAAATGAAAAGAAGAACAAATAACTCGCAGTACCTTGTCACCAGCCAAACTAACATAAATACATACACATGCACACACATACAGGGTTTTGCTCATACGCAGGTTCTAGAGATTCCTTACCACCAGAGTTCTTGCAGCCAAAGGAAGAGCACAGAGGGGGCCTCAAATGGCTTTCCTTAGCCTTGCTCTTATTTTCCTTACCTGTGTGCTGTCTTGCTGTCCTTCCTTGGAGGAATCATTCCCTTTTAATATAACTGCTGGTACTTACCATGCTATCCCATTACAGTGAGACTGAAATACTATACCTCAGAAGTGTTGCTGGACTCCCATCAGACCCAACAAGCATCATCAATGGTCTGGGGTGATGGGAGCTGTCGTCCAGAAACTTCTGGTTACATGCAGAAGGCACCAGGTTCAATCCCCAGCATTTCCAGGTATGGCTGGGAGAGAACCCTGCCTGAAATCCTGGAGAGGAGCTATCAGTCAGTGTAGACAATACTGACCTAGATGGCCTGACTCTGTATAAAACATCTTCATTCGTTCCTATGAACATAACTATGCTCCACGGATGACAGAGGTATTTACAGACATATAGAAAATATTATGGAATCAGTTGTAAGGAGGGAACATTGGGACTGTGACAAATGCCATATCTCTAAGACACCACTGGTAAGCACCTGAAGCTGAGTTGATAGCGGATTCTCACAGCCTAAGTGGTCAAAATTTCACTTTCTGTTGTGGTGGTAGGTACAGAATCCTAGAACTGTAGAGTTGGAAAGGACCACAAGGGTCATCTAGTCCAACCACCTGCAATGCAGGAATCTTTTTGCCCAACATGGGGCTTAACCTCAGGCCCTAAGATTAAGAGTCTCATGCTCCACCGATTCCCTAATCTTCAGAATGTATTCATTCAGGTTGCAGCTTTTCAAAATCAATCATTCATTCTCTCATTCAGATCTTGAATGGTCAGGACCCAAATCTGCATTGCCACCCACAAAACCAGACTGTGGCCTGGTTTGCACATCACACTAAGCCAAACAATAGTTTAGCATGAACACATGAGTTTACAGGCTCCCAGGGAGGAGATTGTGGCTGCTTTGCTCATACAACCAAGGTTTGTTCTTGGTGTATGGCTTGTAGTTAGTTTGGAGAGGGATAATCCATGGGCCTAGGTTTGAATGACATACTAAGCCAAACTATGGTTTGGCTTCATATAATGCAGCAGCAAAATGACAATGAAGGAGTGAAGCAGCTCCAACCCCCTGCATGCTCATGTGTCCATGCTAAGCCATAGTTTTGCTTAATGTGATGCACAAAGCAATCTACTATAAGCAGTGCTGTTTTTCTAGAAAAAGAGATCCTGGAACTCACCATGAACACCTCCCTTGTTCTCTTAGAATGCCAATGGTGCCCGCCTGAAAGGTGCCGGAACTGAGTTCCTGTGAGTTTCCGCTGAAAAAAGCCCTGACTATAAGGTAAAAAAATAATGATAATCCACCGGATTGTGGGTAGAACAGTTCTATGAATCTACCTTTATTTTCCCCATAGGTACTGCTTCCACTGTTGCAACTTATTTAATAGTCTCTTTCAATAGCGAAGGGAAGGCACATCAAACATTTTAAGCTGCCAGTCCTTAGGGTACAGAATATGTTTTGTTTCTAGAAATTCAACTGAAAGCTCCCTTAGAGATTTAATGATGAAAAATGGAATGGAAACGATTTCCTAAATTACATCTGTGAACAGTAAAGAGCCTATTTAATTGTATGTTTTATAAGCATATGACTTTTAACAGTGTCACGTCCACACCATAATACTTGTTATGGTATTAAATGTTCCGAGTTTGTAAAATTTATTTTAAAAATTGCCCAGATGTTCGCTCCAGAGAAGCAGCCCCCTAAGTGTATTCTTGTACAAATCACCAAGTATTAACAACCATCAAATCAGGCTTGATTGGGGGGGGGGGGATGTCACGCTCTGATAACAGCTCAAATGGAGGCCAAGAGGTTTGCGGACAGGTGGATGTAATTTCGGAGTCTCGTAGCAACTCCCAGTCTTCTGTAGAGACAATTACTGCCAAGATCACAGCATACATTGGATCTAAATTCTACCTGTCCCTTCCCTCCATCTTAAGCCACTGTCAATAACTCTTTCTGGCACATGACAAATGACATGACTTAACCCAGGTAGACATTAGCAATTCAGAGGATATCACACCATTGCACACTGTAGGTGACACAAAGCAGATGGCTTTGTTTTATAGAAAGGGCACCCTGTAACCAATAGAGAAAGACAAATGCCAGAAACATTGCTGAATGCATTTCTAAGTACCCAGAAGAAATGAAAGTACCATATGCAAGTGCATTTAAGTGGGTAGCCTCTGAGATTGGCCAAAAGGCTAAGGAAACTAGAGCTATGAAAAAGTTAAAAAAAATATTCCTGCAATTTTTTTTACCATCTTTTAACAAAAAAGAAGAAGTTGCTTTTGGAAATCATCACAAGGGAAAGAACATTTTGGTGAAATAATCCTGAGTGCAGCATGGAGTATGTGATGCCTACCTTACTCTAGAAGTAGTCCAGGGATGTTTGTGAATGTTCTTTCTTAAATTCTACAAATCATCTCTCCCTTGGTTTGTACACTGCAGCCTTCCCAGGTGCCACACTTCAGTCAAAGCCCAGGGGAAGGCATGACAAGGTAACACTTCCCAGGAGGCTTTTTAATATCCGGAAGCACAGGCAGCTAGGGAGGCACCAATGTGCTGGAGAAATTTTTAGTGGGAAGAAAAACACACATATACCACCCATGGCTGCCACGCAATGATAAAGTAAGCTCAAAACCTCACACTCAACAAATCTCTAAAGAAATTCTTGAGTGCGCTCAGATTGATGCTGGAAAAAAATTCAAGACTGTTTTGCAGGGTACAAAAACTTTTGAGAAATTCAAGGATCGATTTCTGGAGAGCTCTAAGCAAAACATTAGAAGAGTAGCACAAGGAAGCACAACAAAAGATAACTGCCAGCAGAACTACTGCTTCATGACCTAGGCCATGGGTAGGCAAACTAAGGCCTGGGGGCTGAATCCGGCCCAATCGTCTGCCCACGGACAGTCCGCGATTCAGCGTGTTTTTACATGAGTAGAATTATTCATTTTATTTAAAATGCATCTCTGAGTTATTTGTGGGGCATGGGAATCAGTTCATTTTGCCAAAAAAATATAGTCCAGCCCACCACAAGGTCTGAGGGACAATGGATCAGCTCCCTGCGGAAAAAGTTTGCTGACCCCGACCTAGGCCAATTAGCCCTGACAGCTAGAACCACCAGCCACTCATGACATGTTATTATTTATTACTACTGCTCTCTTGCTGCTATATTATTGTTTCAAACCTTGCTGCTGACTTTTATGCTGCTTTCACAGACACACACCCCCTACCTTACACCTGACATCAGTACACACCAGCCCCACCCCAATATCCCCATGCATACAAATTATGGCACTCTCTACTCCCAACCAGTTCTCTTATTAAGTGGGAAGGTCTTAAGGGAGCGTCTGCATGTAACTTGACAAATGTGTTTGGAAGCTTATTCACAATCAGGAATCCTAACAACAAAGGTTTTCTGATCACACAAAAGCTTCTAAGCGCAGTCCCTTTACACCTTTCCTCTCAATATGGGAATGTTGGCATGGGGCATCCTGCTCACATTTTCAATCCATTATTCAGGCATAAAGACAGGACATGACTATGGACTGATCCCTTAGAGCCGTCTGCACAGAGTGGCTGCTGAAGTTGTGCTGCTTCCAACAAGTTGATACCCTGTTCCTTGTTACTGCCCTATGGCCTGTTTGTGCCTTGATGACCGAAACCCAGTTTTGTTCTTAATACACCATGTGCTTTGCAACATTATGCATTAACTATTGTGTGGTTGCAGATGATTCCTGATCCAAGTCCATGTTGCTAAATGGGAGGAACTTAAGATGTTTCCTAAGCTTGGTAGAGGACCACAACCCTCCTAACAAAATGGCAAATAAAGGCACTGGCAGCATTTTGAGCCAGAAAGCAGTTCTTTGGTAAACAGAACAGTAACATGGTGGAGGGTGGTGGAGGAAAACAATACGATTCATTCACCATTTCCTGTCTTTAATCTTAGGAAATATCCCCAAGGGCTCAATCTCTCTTAAACAGTGATACATCATGACATATTTTACACTGCCAGCTACAGCCTTGCATAGTGGATAATATGCGGTGCCTGCCAGTATTGCCTTAGTGGATGTGTTTACAAAAGTGATTTCCCTAGGGAGTCAAGCGTAGAGGGGGAAACTCAGTCTGTTCTATCTTATTACATATCAGTTGACACTGTCTATTGCGGGCTCTGGATCCTATAATGTAATATGGGAGCAAAGGCCTAGCTCAAGCCGCAAGAAAGCACACACCATGGTGTTTATGTAACATCATTCAAGTAAGATTCTTCACAGAACTTGGCAAGAGCAGGTGGAATTATTACAAGCCCAGATCACAGAAGCAGCGGGGAGAAATGCCAAAAGTTAAAACAGTATAGTTTAGAATGAGCATTTGGCACAGCTGAAAATAGATCCATTGCCTCTGTTTGTGTGTGTGCATGTGCATATGTGTGCATGCACTCATGTTCTAAGGATCATAGTGTTGCCTAAATGAATCTCAGTCCATTCACATTCTTTGGAATAGCTTTACATCTGCTGTTATTGTACTTTAGCCATAGACGCATAAAATTACACACACACACACACACACACACACACACACACACACACAGACATCCCTAAGTCATTGAGCATGTTTTTAGGAGAGCTATAAAGTGCCAGGAACATTAATTGTGCTTTAATTTATTATCCCATCTCCTCCTGCTGCTCCTGGCTACTGCTTTGTTAATTTCCCTTCCTATCCCTTCTTTAATAAGCTTTCCCTATTAATGTGTTAAGAGGGAGTTTAAAAAAAAATAAATATTCTCTTTACTGCATCCTGGTGCCTGACTGCTATGCCAAGGAGGAGCTTCCTATATATTTGATTAATATTTTACAAATAAAAGCCACAGCTGCCAATAATAGGAGAATAGCTTCTGCCAAGATATTACCTAAGCACAGAGATCAAATATCCTTGCAATAGTAACACAAGGAGACATTGCATGTGGTATAAAAATCAGAGGCTCCAGCCATGTATATTCAAGGATCTTAAAACCATTTCCCATGTTGCAAATCAGAGGGTTCCCAGGACAATCGCTATATCCATCATATAGATTTGGTTGTGTGGCATTTCCCCATTGGTGCTGTAAGGTGTGGTGAGGCCCACCAGGTCTTCTCATTTGGTCTGCCAAGCTGTCTTGGCCAAACCAAGCCCACCTGTTGTCAGATGTGGGGCAGGTAAAGAACTAGCTAATTTAGGGAGGCTTGCTTAGCCCTGTGTGCAAAATTCTGCAAGCCCAACAACCAACTGATTGTGACATCAGTCCATTATGCTGTCAGGTTACTGAGTGGTGGGCTTCAGAAATGGTGCTACATCAGGCAACTTCACACCATTTCCCAGATTGGGAAAGCAGTAGAGGTGGGAGAGAGGGAGATGGATTGATGGACTCCAAGGACCTGCCTTTCACTATCAAGTGATTTGGGAAGAAAATGGAAATTATTCACACAGCTTGGCAGGAAAGAACAGCACACTTGTATCCCATTGCCTGAATCATATCTGGTGAGTGAAATTTACGGCCCATCCAAAATTCTATTTGTCCCATGATTTCTCGTCAGGGGTCTGAGAGGTTGTTGTGGTTGTTGTTGTTTTGTCCCACTGCTTTCCCCTGGAAAACCCAGAGTTTATTGTTGAATCAGAAGAAACGTCAATCTGCAGAAAACCTGACTGACATTTGTTCTAAACCAGCAGTCAGCCACAGGTTTCCTGGAGAAAGTTGTGGGACAAAATGCAAAAAAATTAAATAAACCCTCGCAGACTCCTGACTAGGAATCATGGAACAAACAGAAGTGTGGATGGGCTCTTAGTGTAGTAGATGGAGGGGCCCTGTGGTTATTCTACCACACATCCAACTTGTGGGTCACCATGCCATCACAAACTTCCCCTGTGTGGAGTAGAGCAAGTGCAGCTCCGCTTTGAGCACATCATGGTATAATGAATTAACTAGTCCCTTGTAGATTCCATGTGTGTGGTTCTTCACACATTCTGCTAAATGTTTTGTGTAAGGGACAGATCTGGCGAAGTCCACTCTCTCTGATCTCATTCTCTGCTACATGGAATGGGGCTCTTCCCTGTCTAAAAGGCAGGAGAGAAGGTTGGGAGTGTGGCATGTTAGGTAAGGGCGGGACTATGAGTTTGTGGTTTGTTTTCTGCAAGTATTTAGTACGTTAACAGTGTGATTCTATGCATGTTGACTCAGAAATAAGCTGCACCAAGTCCAATAGGGCTTACTCCCAGGTATGTGCGCAACCTAAACTTTTGTTTTAATAGCAACCAGTCACACACCTATAATAATATAGTTGAAGGAAAAAAGAAGCACAGAATAATAGATAATCTGCTAAGGGCACTGAGCACGAAAGGTCCTACCCCTCTCTTTGAGAAGGAGAACTCTGGCCTTTTGATTCGTGGCTCTGAAAATACTGCCTTGTTTTCTCTAAAGAGAACATATTGACTGGAAGCAGGCTGAGGATGGAGTTCTGAGAAATTAGAAATGTATTTCCAGGAGGAGGGAGCTTTCAGATTTTTAATAACTTTAGCTCTGCTGTGAGCTCATCAAGACATTAGCTTCCCACATTCTGAGTTAGGCGCTGCAGTTCTCAGGCAAGAGCACAAAAGTGCTCAAGGGGAAAACAGGCACCAGGGGAGTCCTTTATTCAGGATGGCTAAGTTGCCTGCTCCAGGATATGGTCATTTCCATGACAGCTGCACACATACAGCTGTTGGTGCCAACTCTTAGAGCAATTTTTGGACCAGCAGGAGGTTGAGGATCTGTTTATTTGCTAATGGGCTGGTCAGATTATTGCTTTGTTTATTATTTTAGTACTGTTAATGTTGTTCGGTAGAATTTTGCATTTGGTATGTTTTTCCCCCATGGATGTTTGTTATATGAACTATTAATCCAGGGGATGCCTGGAAAGCTCAGTTGGTTGCAGGATGGTGCTGATAATGTCAAGGTTGCAGGTTCAATCCCTGTGTGGGACAACTGTATTGCAGACTAAACGATCCTCAGGGTCCGTTCAAACTCTATAATTCTATGATTATATTATTTCCCCCAATGCTATTAGGTATGGTATATTTTATATTTGTTTTGTTTTTGGCTGAATGTTGGGTGACAATCAACGAATTAACGAATGAGTGAGTGAGTGAGTGAATGAATGAATGAATTTTCCCTTTGCATGGTCTTAACAGGTAAGGACCGAGCCAAACTGAAGCTTCAGGAATGTTGTGAAATGAACATGACGAAAGTTCTTACATCAGAACTGGCAGCCCTTTATGAAGTCATAAAGTGACTCATTGCATCAGGGCTGGGCAGGAGCAATCTACTCACCATCCCTGAAGCTTTTCATCAGGGAGTAACCATTTCACAGAAATCCTAGCAGGTTGTAGCCCTAAGTTTTAATTTATATATTTTAAAACTGTTGCTATATCTGTATTGTCCCTGTTATACCTAATTGCAAATTGAAATGTATCCCTATCATGTTTTATGACTTCTTTAATATTATATGTGAGCTGGAACTGGTCTGTGACTGAAATAATAAATTCATTCATTCAGGTTGTAGTCTTCCAGGTTGTAGGAGGAATAATTCCTTTAAAGTTGCAACTGTTTGTCCATTTTGTGTTCTGCTTTGTTGATAAGATGTTTGATTTTGGTTATAGTGATTGTTCTGACCACAAGGTTCAGCCCAGGGACCTGGTTGCTAAAGGAAAATGAAGCCAAGGGTCTTAAGGGAGAAAAAGGAAAGCTTAACAAGTTGGGGGTGAAGGAGGAAAATGCAACAGAACACTGTACTAGCCTTTGGACTGGGGGGGGGGACTGGAAGTGAAAATGTGTATATGGGTAAAGCTGGTAGTTAGAGAAAGATTAGTTGAATACTTCTTAAATGGTAGTATTTGGGAGCACAGATGGCGCACCACAGAAGAAAAAAGCCAGGAGAAAGATGCAAATAGACCTGAAAGTTAAACGGAGAAATGAAAATTGGTAAGTAATTGGCTTGGTTAGGGAAGCAATCCAGGCTTATCTGGATATTTTCCCTCTTGTTATTTTTATTAGCTCTTCAAACTGTTTTTAAAACAAATCTTTTTTTAAAAGAGCATTTTCAAAACCCATTATCTTGTTGCTCTGCAAGAAGCTTAAGAAAAGACTGAGTTCATTCATTTGACTTTAAATGTACCTGTTTAATGGAGGCAGAAAGGAGGATTGCATGTATGTATGTATGTATGTATGTATGTATGTATGTATGTATTCATTCATTCATTTTCCAACTTTCTGCCGGTACAGGAGCCAAGGCATCTCACAGCCCAGGCAGGCTTATATAGGAATATACAGCCTTTCAGATAGCCTGGACCCAAGCCATATTGGGTTTTGAAGGTCATAACTAGCCTTTGAAATGGACCAGTAGCCAATGAAGCTGTTGTAGCAGGGGGTTTCTGTTCTCCATGTAACCTGCTCTAGTTAGCATTCTGGCTGCAACATCTTGGACCCATTTAAGTTTCTGAACTTTCCAAAGGCAGCCCGACACAGAGTGTTTGGCAGTAATCCAATAGGATGTAGCTAAGTGTTCAGATTGGACATCCCCAGGAATGGGCTCGGCTGGCACACCAGTTTTAAACGTGCAAACACATTCCTAGCCAAAGCTGAAACCTGGGCATTTAGGCTCAGGGATGAATCCACACCCATACTGTGAACCTGAATCTTCAGTGAGTGTATAACTCCATCCAGCACATGTTGAATCCCTATCCCTTGGTTGACCTTTTTAATGACCAGGAGCGCCTCCTCTGTCTTGTCTGGTTTACGCTTCAATTTGTTCACTTTCATCCAGTCCATTACTGACACCAGCCTCTGGTTTAGCACCAAAACAGCTCCCTCAGATTTAGATGGAAAGGGGGAAAAACCAGAGTTTGGTGTCATCCATATAGTGGTGGCACCAAAGCCCAAAACTCCAGACAATCTCTCCCAACAGTTTCATAAAAATGTTAGCTACCATGGGGAACAGGACAGAACCCCGAGGGACACCATATAGACCAAAGGCCAGGGCATCCAATAGGAGTTCCCCAGAACCACATTAAAACCTAACTGGAGAACAACTATTGCAGGAGAGTGCCCTGCTTCAGAATAGCAGCATGCTTTAAGAAAGCTGACAGACCAGTATACTGAATTGGATCACTGCAAACTTCAGTGATGTCATCATTCCTTGGCCCTCTTGCCTACTTGCTGCCAGAAAACACTCTTAGTCACTGAGATGTGTCATTCAAAGTACCCGCAACTCAAGCATACTTGAGTCACAGAAACACCTGAGAGCATGGTGTGAAATGACAGCTGCTCAGCCACCCACTTAATACTACCATCACCACCACCACTAATGTCTTGGCACTGTATTCCTCACTAACATTCCCAGGCTTGCCTCCCTCCTCCCAGATCAGCCTCTGTCCTTAACTCTTCCGTCTCTGAAAGCCCTGCCATGGGGCTTTTGTATTAACTGTCAAGATCCCTTAGAGCAGATTCCCTGCCCTCATTAGTCAGCCCAGGGGTAGCAGAGGATGCTGACAAATCTGTAGAGTCTGCAGTGACATTCCGAGGGACCGATGTAGGTTTAGAGACTGTCAAGGGGAAAAAAGTAACCCAAGGCAACTTCTGTGGACTCATTTGAAATTCAGATTTATACATTGCGCTGCAAGATTCATTTCAGTGAAGAAGTGGTTTCAGGCTATAATGACCTGGATTTTTTATTTTATTTTATTACAAATGTGTTGGCAGGGTGGCAGGAGAGGCTGGCATCAAGAGAGTGTGTTCATGCAAACAGGAAGCAACTGTTCCATCATAAAGAATAAGGAAGAGCACACAGGAAATGTTAAAATCCTTCACTTTTACCTAACTTCATTATTTTCCTGTGCCAAACAACAAAATTAGGCTGACATAAGGAATTGCTGTCCCAGAATAAGGAACTCGGAGCTCCTGAGTTGGGTTAAAACACAAGGTACGAATGCAATTTCCCACGCTCCTCCCATAGAGGCCTTCCCTGGCAACCTGAGGTTTCCCTCTCCATGCTGAAATTAGGATTGAAATAAGTATGCTATTGTAGCCTGAATAATAGGTTGCAGTGTGAGCTTGGCTATTGTGTATGAATTTGGTGCCTGCAACAGTTTCTACACATTGAAATGCGCCCACAAGTCTGAAAGAGCTGGCAAATTCTGAGTTAAAACCTCACTGCTTCACGATTATGCTTCCATTCTTTTCACTTCTCTGCCACGCTTCAGGCAATTACTGGGCATGTGGTAGCCACAGTGGAAATTCCCTGCACAACGGCTCATGACCTATGGCCAGCTGGCCACATCCATACAATTGCCACATCCCACATTCACCTGTTTGAGAATTCCCTGAAAGTCAAACAGCAGAAGCATGTTGACCAGCAGGCTAGAGAGAGCATAGATTTCCCAAGGGCCTCTCCCTGCCCACTCCTGGCAAGGGCTCAATGGTTATGTGAATAGCCCCTGGACCAGCCTGACTTTTTCCTGAGTCATCCAAATGCTTTCCATAAAACAGGACACCCTCTAAAAGGTTGCTTGACAGATACCTGTCCAGTCTCTCTAAAAATCTATGGAAAAATGAACATATGAAGCAATTTATTCTACTGTTCACATCCAAGACACACTTTATGTTCTCATTCAATACTTCTGCCTGGCTGGAATGTGTCCATGCATGCAATAATGCCTCTTGCTTACAGAGATGGAAGATGGAGGGATGTGTGTATGTGTAAACCCCTGAATTTTGCTTTGATGGGATACAGCCTACTGTACAAAGGTAAGAATCACATTGGTTGTTCTGCCCATCAAAGGGGGGCTGTCTGAAGAGCTGTTTATAGCTTGCAAAAGCCTCAGAAGCAGGACCTGAATGCAACAGGACTCTCCCCACTTGTGATTCCCAGTACTGGATATGCACCACAACCATCATGATTACTCTTCCCTGATTGCCTTATAACCCCCATTAACTTGTCTAAATTCCTTTCAAAGCCATCTGAGTTACACTCTTCCATAGGATTCCAGAGTCAATTCCATGCCCTGGGTGAAGAAGAAGTAGAATCATGACAGAGAAGCAACTGTACCCTGAAAATCTCAGGAGGACTATAGCAGGCATAGGCAAACTCGGCCCTCCAGATGTTTTGGGACTACAACTCCCATCATCCCTAGCTAACAGGACCAGTGGTCAGGGGTGATGGGAATTGTAGTCTCAAAATATCTGGAGAGCTGAGTTTGCCTATGCCTGGACTATGTTGTTGTTGTTTAGTCGTTTAGTCGTGTACGACTCTTCATGACCCCATGGACCAGAGCACGCCAGGCACTTCTGTCCTCCACTGCCTCCCGCAGTTTGATCAAACTCATGCTGGTAGCTTCAAGAACACCATCCAACCATCTCATCCTCTGTCATCCCCTTCTCCTTGTGCCCTCCATCTTTCCCAACATCAGGATCTTTTCCAGGGAGTCTTCTCTTCTTAGGAGGTGTCCAGATTATTGGAGCCTCAGCTTCAGGATCTGTCCTTCCAGGGAGCACTCAGGGCTGATTTCCTTAAGAATGGATAGGTTTGTTCTTCTTGCAGTCCATGGGACTCTCAAGAGTCTCCTCCAGCACCATAATTCAAAAGCATCAATTCTTCGGCGATCAGCCTTCTTGATGGTCCAGCTCTCACTTTCATACATCACTACTGGGAAAACCATAGCTTTTACTATACGGACCTTTGTTGGCAAGGTGATGTATCTACTTTTTAAGATGCTGTCTAGGTTTGTCATTGCTTTTCTCCCAAGAAGCAGGCGTCTTTTAATTTCGTGACTGCTGTCACCATCTGCAGTGATCATGGAGCCCAAGAAAGTAAAATCTCTTACTGCCTCCATTTCTTCCCCTTCTATTTGCCAGGAGGTGATGGGACCAGTGGCCATGATCTTCGTTTTCTTGATGTTGAGCTTCAGACCATATTTTGCGCTCTCCTCTTTCACCCTCAATAAAAGGTTCTTTAATTCCTCCTCACTTTCTGCCATCAAGGTTGTGTCATCTGCATATCTGAGGTTGTTGATATTTCTTCCAGGAATCTTAATTCCGGTTTGGGATTCATCCAGCCCAGCCTTTCGCATGATGAATTCTGCATATAAGTTAAATAAGCAGGGAGACAATATACAGCCTTGTCGTACTCCTTTCCCAATTTTGAACCAATCAGTTGTTCCATATCCAGTTCTAACTGTAGCTTCTTGTCCCACATAGAGATTTCTCAGGAGACAGATGAGGTGATCAGGCACTCCTATTTCTCTAAGAACTTGCCATAGTTTGCTGTGGTCGATGCACTCAAAGGCTTTTGCATAGTCAATGAAGCAGAAGTAGATGTCTTTCTGGAACTCTCTAGCTTTCTCCATAATCCAGCGCATGTTTGCAATTTGGTCTCTGGTTCCTCTGCCTCTTCTCTGCCTGGACTATAGAGAGAGGAAATTCAGAGGCAAATTCTCTGCCTGGACTATAGAGAGAGGAAATCTCTGCCTGGACTATAGAGAGAGGAAATTCAGAGGAAAAGCAATCAGGACTAAGGAATACGAATGGGATCTGCACTTTTTATGTTGGGTCTATGACCCCTTTAAGAGGGATGGAAGCACCATTCAAATCAGGATTTTAGAAAATCAACATTTAGGATCCTAGCTTCAATCCTTTACAAGGCTGCAGTAATCCTCATCAAACCTCCCATCAGCTCAGAAGCCCCATTCACTGGATGCCAATTCCATTCATCCTATGAAACAAAGTGTAGATTTCTCTGGGAAAACCAAATTCATTTTCCTTCCCATCAGCTAGAATAAGCAGAATCGACAGATACTTCTGCCAAAGCAAATGTGAGCCATGAGAGTGGAATGGCAAATGATCTGGATGTTCATTTCCTATCTAAACATGTGGTGGCTTGAACCAATTAGTATCAAGTGCATCACACCTAACATCTCTTCCATCCTAACCCAAGCAGAAATGAAGAAGGAAACAACTAGGAAAGACATTCAAACTTAATTAGGCACCAGTTGATAAAGACCACTTTTAATGCCTCAATAGTCTGAAAGCTCATTGTGCATGTGTTTCTGTGGATGAGTCAGCAGCTTTGGTGTAAATTAAGTATTTAGAGCTGCTGTCTGCCCTCATCCTTTCTACAGTTAAGATCAAACCTTTGCTTCCACACCTCAAAGTCTATCAAAACCAGGTTCTCAAGGGCTTGTATTGGCACTGAACAGTTTGGTGAATGCCACTGAAGAAACCAGATCTTTACACTAACACTTCTGGGAGAGGAACTGGATCTCAGGCTTCCACACACCCTAAATATAAAACATTGTAAAATTATACTCTCCGCGAAAGAAAAATCTTGGAAGAGCAAAACAAACAGGAACAGCTTTAAGTAAGATGCTCTCTTCTAAAAGGTAACTGTTTACTTGCATTTGGATAAGTGCAACATTCATTTGTTTAAATTTATATCCTGCCCATCCTCCCCAAAGAGTCATGGATGCCCAACAACAAGTGATAAAGCAATAAAAACAAGTTTTAAAACATTTCCAGTACAGCCTAGGAAAGATCTCAAGAAGCCTTTTGGAACATGTTTGTGAATACAGAGATCTGTCATTTTTGAAGCCATGACCATTGGGAAAAGTGCAACTGCACCCAAGAGAATAGCTAGCAACCACCAGTGATTGGCTTTAGCTCAAGGAAGGGCTGTAGTTCAGTTGTAAAGCTCCAGCCTTGCACGCAGAAGTTCTTTGGGGCAATCCCTGGCATCTCCAGGTAGCGCTGGGAGAGAAACCCATCTGAAGTACTAGCAAGCCTTTGAAAGTCAGTGTAGATAATATTGAGCTTGATGGACCAATGGTCTGACACTGTGTAAGGCTGCTTCCTATGCTCCTAATGGTACACAAAGTGTGTGCGGGAGGAGGGCTGCAGCGGGGTGAAGAGGAAGGGGGAATCTCATCATATCATCATATGAATGGAAGTGCACCTGCATGACACTGTTGAGTTCCATTGGAAAATCCCACATTTGCTGTCAGATGTATGAGAGCATCCAACGGAATTCAATGGGTATTTCAACTATATTGTTTAGGGGGTCCAATATTAATCATTTAATTACATATCAATTTAATACATTTTCAGGGTTCATAGTAACAATACTCTTATGAAGAAAAAAACCAACAAGAATTTTAATGTGTGCCTGGAGTGCTCTGGTCCATGGGGTCACGAAGAGTCGGACATGACTAAACAACTAAACAACAACAACAACATGGGGCCTTTAGCTGCCATTCATACCTATTCTCCATTTGTTGAACCAAGTTTTAATTCTGGAGATATCTCCCTATATTGACTGGAGAATGGTTTTGTTGTCTACTTGTATTGTCTGGATAATTTCAGTGATTTGTATACTGTGAAACTTACTTGCTACCATACAGTGACTTGACCACATAATATATTCACTAAGTGGGTCCTATGACTTTGTATGTTAGCTGCTGAATGCATATGAGGCCAGGAACTTGCTGAAGCCAAGCAAGACTAGGTCTAGTCAATGTCCGGATGGGGGACCATGGGTAGAATGCAATGCTGTGCTATGGCGAATGTCCCAGCATCACAAACATTGCAGACTGCCAGATGGAACAATCCCCCCTCTCCAGCCACTATGAGCTGTTCTGGGGGTTCTCCTGGAAGGGGGGCAGGGGAGGAGAAGAGGGAAAGCCCATTGTGCAAGCAGGTGCCTTCATGCAGGACATGTGCTGATGGGACTCGTCAAGAGAAACCCACCCCATATGTGTACCACCTTAAGTTCCACAATAGGAAAAAGAAACAAAATAAAATCTCATGCAAGAGTCATGCAAGAGACTCTGAGGAGCTGCTGCTAGCATAGCTAACAGAAAGCTAAACAGACAGTCTGACCCTGGTATAAAACATCTATCTGTGGTCCTATAAATGAATGCAATCAAGGGATGAAAACCCTTATCATGGCCTTATAACCTAATATAAATATATGAAGCTGCCTTATGTTGAACCAGTCCATTGGCCCATCAAGCCAGTACTGCCTACTAAAAATGGCTCTCCAGACATTCAGGCAGAGGTCTTTTACTTGAGATCTTTTAACTGGACATTGTGAAGTGAACTTTGGATTCTCTGCATGCAAAGCTGGTACTCTACCACTGAATAGTGGCTCCTCCTCTCCAGGATACATTCCAGCTTAGTTTATCGCACTCTCCTTCCCTAAACCTTCTTCACTGGAAACTATGCAAATAAATCTCCTGTGCCCCATCACATATTGCCGCCATGCACAATTGAGCAGCTGCTGCACCTTTGGCCACGAATGAGGTGGTGCCTTTCCTTTCTACTGCTCACAGGAGCACAGTGAGAATTAATTCACTCAGCACTTAAAGCAATAAAGAGCATATAAATATTAGTGTTTATACATCCTTCGTGGGGTCTCAGATTCTGCTGACAAGCCAGCTGTGGTAATGAACGCTCCCCAATGTGCTATTATATTTAGATCAACATTTATTTTGGGAAATGTGCACGTAAAAAGCCTTCTCTGAATGCCTGAAGGTGCTAAAGGCAACATTTATGGCCTTTGTCATTAGAAAATCCCAAGTGGCAGGAAAAAAAATTGAGGGAAATAATACCATGCTAAATTCATGGGGTGTCATTCAACTAACCACTACTGAGAGGAGAAATTAATGAACATGACTAAGTTAGGCCAGAAAATTTCAGTGGGTCTATTCTGCATAAAACTTAGTTCAATACCACCTATTGATTATTGTGGTCTACAGAATCAAGCTATAAAATTGCTTGTTGGTTAAGGACTACCTTTGCTTAAATGTACGGTTTTCCACAGCCCTTTCAAGCGCAGTCCCAGTAACATTTGGGAGAGATCAGGACCTAGACAACCACAGAAGATGACTCCAATCTAGTACTGCAGGAGTGGCCAATGCAGTCCCCTCCAGTTGTTTGACTAAAATTGCCTGGCCACTGGCCTTTCTGGCTGTAGCCTGGAGTCCAATAGCATCCAGGGTAGCATATTAGCAACTCCTGCTGCACTGCATCGATCTATAAGTTGAGCTGTGAATTTGTATAATTTCCTAAGACAGTGGTTATTAAATTTATTATAACCAAACCTCTAAAAAATAATTGTCCTGCCCAATTTTTTTTGGAAACAGGCTTTATTGACTGTTTATTCTCACCTTGAGAAAATTCAGCAAAGTGGCCTCTGTGCCTTTTGGGGTGCAGTTATGGTTCCTGCTTAAATATTTTATTGTTGTTGTTGAAGGAAGCAGTGGGCCTGGTGTTTCTTCGTTCATATTCTCTTTGCATGTTGCTTCTTTCATCCACCATTATTATTATTATTATTATTAGTAGTAGTAGTAGTAGTAGTAGTAGTAGTAGTAGTATTAGTACACTGCCCTTCATCCAAGGATCACATCATGGTACACAACATCAAAATACAAAATTACAATATGAAATACTAAAAAACCCCACAAAAACACCTCAATAACCTCCCTCCCACAAAAACATTTTAAAAGCCATAGAATGTTTAATCAGCCAAAGGCCTAGTTATAGAGAAACGTTTTTGTCTGGCACCTAAAGATATGTAATGAAGGCACCAGGCAAGCCTTCCTGGGGATAGCTCTCAAATTATGGGTGGCAGAAAAGCCCTGTTCTCATGTTGCCAGCTTTTGGACTTCTCATGGAGGGGGTATGTAGATGATGATTTAAGGGTTCAGATCAGTTCATATGGGGAGAGGTGGTCAAAACCAGCATGTTGAATTGGGCCTATAAACTAAGTGGTAGTCAGTACAGTCATGCAAAGATCAGTGTAATATGCTCAAATCACCCTGCCCTAGTGGGCAACCTTGCTGCTGAATTCTGCATCAGCTAAAGTTTCCAAACCATCTTCAAGGGCAGCCCCATTGCAGTAATCTAACCTAGAGGTTACCAGAGCATGTCATATCAGTCGGGAAATCCCCAAGGGCTGTTTGCAAAACAATTAGATCCATCAGCCTCTAAGGGCAGGATCATCCTCATAGGTCCCCTGCTTCTGCAGAGGGAGAAAGGTGCTGAAATCTTAAATTTCACCAGGAAGTGATTTGACCCTGACAAAGGACTTGTCAGTACCCCCCCACTTTCAGATCACCTTCTTCTGCCCAGCTGAGAAAACAAGGAGTGACCTGTCACGTAAATTGGGTCAATGGCATGTTGGGAAAACCCCGGGGTCCTCATGAAGTCCTGAGCCACCCCAGAGCTAACCACTTCAACATGGATGTTGAAGTCCACCAACACCAGCAGTCTGGGAGTCCTCAACACCACCACTGAGACCAGCTCTGTCAGCTCAAGCAGGGAGACAGCTGGGCAGCAAGTCAGGCGGTAAACTAGCAGAATCTGTACCAATTGCCCAATGCCAGGAATGGACACTTTGGACCCTTACACATCTAGATAGAGAGCCTGGAGAGAGAGATGGACTATAGCAATTCCCCCTCCCTGACCAACTCTACAACTAATAGAAAAACAAAAAACCCACCCATCTTTCTGCAATCACCTTAGCACATTTCTTCATACGCTGAACATAATGCAGTGGTGTCTCTGAAGGGCCAATGTAATGACAATAATTCCCTGTCATTAACCTCTGAGACATGCTTGTAGTGCTTCTGAAAGGAGGGCTAGAGAAGCCTGAATGAGCTGGAACGCTTAATAAAATGCAATCTAACAAACAATAATAATAATTGTCTGTCTGTCTGTCTGTCTGTCTGTCTGTCTGTCTGTCTGTCTGTCTGTCTGTTGCTGGGTAATCAAGCCCTACTACCCATTCTGAAGAAAGACGGACATGCTTAAACATGTTGCAATGTCAGCCTCAGGCTACATTGCTATACTCGCTCGCCTGGAAGTGAGCCCCATTGGACTTACTCCTGAGTAGACATGAATAGCACTGCAGTGATAGGGTCCGTCCAGACATCCCTTATATTTTGCATTCATGATTTTTTGAGCTCGTGATGTTATTGGGGAGGCTATACACAATCCTACTTTCGAATAATATTTGAGGCTTCCCAAGTTTCAAGGGGGACATGCTGCTTTGTTTCCAATCAGTGCACGTGCCCTAGCTCTCTGCTCAAAACTTGTAACTTTGTACATCACAAATGTCCTGGATTGCTTTTTGTCTCACTTGTGTTATGCTGCAGAGCAAGAGTGATCCTCCCGGTGGCAATATTGCTGTAACATTGGGGAAGCATCCCAGAACAACCTACAAAGCAGAATTAAGTTGTGGATGGTCCATCATAAAACCATCACTAGAAGAAGAAGAGTTTGGATTTGATATCCTGCCTTTCACTCCCTTTAATGAGTCTCAAAGTGGCTAACAATCTCCTTTCCCTTCCTCCCCCACAACAAACACTCTGTGACATGAGTGAGGCTGAGAGACTTCAGAGAAGTGTGACTGGCCCAAGGTCACCCAGCAGCTGCATGTGGAGGAGCGGAGACGCGAACCCGGTTCCCCAGATTGTGAGCCTACTGCTCTTAACCACTACACCACACTGGCTCTCACTAATGCACTATTATTGCATCAACTACCTGTTGCAGAAAAATCCAGTCTGCAGGGGCTCTTAGTGTGTCACTGATGTTCCTGGAGGATGCTGAATGGGACCAGCTACGTGGCTGAACATCATAGTCAGGCTGCAGTCCTGCCTACACTTGCCCTCTGACAAAAACTGTGACCTTGCTTTGTATCGTTTGCCTACTCAAAATCCCATAAATGTGCATGTGTTAGAGCATGTCATACCTATACATACAACCACATAACAGGATCTCTATACTATTCCTTTAAGATTATTGAAAAACACAGCATGCACAAGCAATTTTGTGGCATTCAATGCCCGAAGCAAAAACAGAAGCAGTAACACCAAGGTTACAGATCTGATCCCCATACGGGACAGTTGCACATTCCTGCATTGCAGGAGGTCGGACAACCTGCGGCCCTCCAGATGTTTCTGGACTACAACTTCATCAGCCCCAGCCAGCATAGCCAGGGATCAGGGATGATGGGAGGTGTAGTCCAACAACATCTGGAGGGCTGCAGTTTGTGCACCCCTGGAAAAGACGATCCTCGGGGCTGCTTTCCAACTCTACAATTCTATGATTTGGAGGAGGAGGAGGAGACTTTATCCAAACAATAAACTGCACCAAGGTCAATGAAAATTGGGTGCCCCTAACCACACACTGCTTTTAGCTAATCTGTTTGTAACGTTTGCCCAGGGGCAGCTGAGGCAGCACTCTCTAAGCAAGTGCCAGGTGGGAGCCACCATCTAAATTTCCCAGAGCTTTGAGACAAAAGAAAATGGCAGCTCCTAGACCCACTTGCTCAGTATGAGGGAACCAAGGCCAGTTTCCATGCAGGTGGACCCTGCCAGGTCACTGGACTGCTGGCAGTTACCCAAAAGTATTGGTGCAGCTTTAGACTGAAAAACTCAAAGAGTTCTCTTTAGCTTTTTCAAAGAAATTAACTTGTCTGTCACAATTTCACCACGGCTCTAGAATCACCATGTTCCGGCCCTTATGGCCTTACAGGGTTTAACAGGAAATATGTCCTTGCCACTGAGCTCACAGGAGCGGCAGACTGTAAGTGAGAGAAATATCCTCTGGTGCACCACCGTGGTGATAACTCTCCTGCAGTGGAATAACCGAAGCAATGTTATAAAACAGAATGTATATTTCAGTGAATTAAATCCCCTCTTGACTTACTCTCAGCAGGAAATAGGACTTCGGTGCAACACTACTGATACTCTGGTGCCCTCTGGCGGCTAGCAGCATACAGTGCAATGATGATTCAGAAGATCTCAACAAAACTCATATCCTATTCGTTTTAATACATGTTTTAGTCAGTACATGTTTCAGACCCGTACTGTGCTCCTTCATAACATTTAAAGCATCAACAAAATGTTGACATCAAGAACCCTGCCTTTAACCATCTCAATTCCTACTTCACACACTTGAAACGAAAAACAGCCAAGTCACTTCAAATGTTTCTGTCTCTTTTTTTTATGTGTACGCTACAAAGACTTGTGATAGCATGCATTTTCTACATAGTGAATCAGACATTTATGTTTTGGCAGTAAGGAGTCATTTACACAGTGGCTGTGTGTCCCATCTCTGCAGCCCCCATGCTCCTTGAATCTGTGTGGCTTAATTCAACATGGGGCAGCAGACACTGCTGTGGACCAAAAAATAACCTAGTTTTCCAAGAGATGCATCCCATTTTTTAATGGACAGCAAAGCAAACTGTTGTGCAAATCTATTCCAATGGCATTGGCAGCTAAGAACAACAGTTCATTTTTAAAAATACTATCCCACGATCTAATACACAAACACTCTAAACTAGGAATAAAAGCGCCCTACCCTAAAAAGTTATTGTGAAGGGACCCCGAGGGTCATCTAGTCCAAACCTGTGCAATGCAGGAATGTGGTGCCCCATCCAATATGAAACCATACCAGACCCTGCTTAGCTTTGCAAATGTCCAAGCAGTTTTATTGCTGCACCACTAAGAAAGAAAGATGTATGCAAAGCACTTCTCTTTCATTTTCTCTTATATTAGGGTGTGTGTGTGTGTGTGTGTGTGTGTGTGGAATTCCCACTCCCAAGTTGCAAGGTTATAAACTTGTTGATATTCGTTATTCCTTTCTTTGGAGTAGTGGGGTCCACTTAAGTGTGGGGTGGTGAGTGGCAATGCAATCCTGGGCACCTCCTGGTTGATAGTGTGGAGGGAAATGAGTCTGAATTATCAAGTAAGCTTCATACAAAGGCGATCAGTTAGAAGCTGCACAGAGCGTGGGAGCTAATTGGAAGCTAAATACTGGTAAGGGGCTGGTTGGGGAATGATGAAATGCACAACTTGAAACAGTCAGAGTTGGGGCATTTAGGAATCCCTAATATTTTTTAAGAAGATCCCAGATACAGTCCTGGGCACCTCCACCAAAAGAGGCTCATGTGACGCGAAAGACCTCCGCCTGTGACTTTGGAGAGCCACAACCAGATTAGGCATAACTTGGGCAGATGGACAAGTAGTCTGACAAGGTAACTATGTTTCCAGTTTAAAATGGCCTCCCTGTGTATCTACTTAATGCACGCTGGCTATTTAAAAACCAGAGCCTAATAAGCGCCTGTTGGACCAAGCCAGTGACCCATCTATTCCAGCATCCTATTCCCACTGCAGCCAACCAGATACCTATGGGAAGCACACAAGCGGTACTTGCTTACAACAGCACTCATTTTCCTTATTTATTTACAGCTTTCATAACCAGGATTGTAGAAGCCATATTGCTGCTTTGCTTTCTGTTTTATGTGCAGAGCCATAGAATCTAGAAATGTATTTAAAAAACAACAACTCATATTTAAAATGCTATAGGATGCAATCCTACCTGGGAGTATGTCATTGAATTCAATGGAACATACTTCTAAGCAGGCATGTGTAAAATTGCACTCTTGTTTTCTCAGTGCCTCTACACCCATCCACTCAACTAGTCAAGGGTTAAGCATTCTGAGAAACCTGCCTACGTTGATGGGTGCAAGAAGTGAAGTTACAGGGAACCAGGCAGAGGGCCTTCTCAGTAGTGGCGCCCACCCTGTGGAATGCCCTCCCACCAGATATCAAGGAAATAAATAACCATCTGACTTGTAGAAGACATCTGAAGGCAGCCCTGTTTAGGGAAGTCTTTAATGTTTGATGTTTTATCATGTTTTTAATATTCTGTTGGGAGCCGCCGAAAGTGGCTGGGGAAACCCAGCCAGATGGGCGGGGTATAAATAAAAATGTTTTTTTTATTATTATTAGATCCATGATGGCTGATCCAGGGTAGACATTTCACACAACTGAATCATATCATCACAGTTACAATTACTATTTGATAGAAGCTAATGGCATAAAGGCACCCCCACCCCAAAATGATCATAGAACTACTTTAAAAAATCTTCTGGTTTCCCAGCAATAAAGAATCTTATATTTTATGACAATCTGAAAAAAAACTTGAAAGTTGCTAATGGCTCACTCACGTGCTCGCTTCCACTCTCTGGGCTGGCTTGGATGTAGGACTAAGCTATGGTTTAGCATTATGTGAATGAGTCACATGAGCTCAGGCTCCCAACTCTGCCCCCCCCCCTTCACTAGAGCAGCTGTGAGGAAGAGATGAGAAGCATTGACTTCTAGTTTTAAAATAAAAATAGCTAGCAGTTATGTCTGGACTTGGGGGATCACGTTTAGTTTAAACCAAAAGTGGCGAACCTGTGGCCTCTAGATGTTGCTAGACTTAGGTGTCACCAAGGAAGGGGAAGAGGATCCTGGCGATGGATGTAGGCAGGATTAGTACACACTGGTGCAAGCTGAAGATGAGGAAGGGGAGGTTGGGAACTTGAGAGATACTCACAGGACCCCAGAGGACGGCAGTTCAGGGAAGCCAGGGGAGATGGACACAACAGAACCAGACACAGCATGCTCTTGAGGAGTTGGGAACAGCAGAAAGTGAACTCCAGGAGACTGAGGCAGGCAAGGGAACACAGCCCAGCTTACTAGTGGACCAGGTGGAGATCATGGGGCTCATTAGGTCTGGAAGGAAGCTATGGTCATGTAGCTAAATTAGGCTCAGGGATCACTTGCTTCATCTAGTTAAGAGGCACAGCTGCTCAACTGGAGCAAACGTCAGGTGCAGCATTCAAGAGTGGGAAGGATAAAAGGGAAGCAAGGCAGAGATTCTGTGTCTGCTCAACTTTCTCTGTTGATGGCTGCTTTGGGAATAATGCTATCAATGTCTCCTAGTGACTGCAGTATGTCTCTGAACATCAGTTGCTGGAATATATACGGTAAGTAGGAAGAATACTGTAGTGCTCAGTTCCTTCTTGAAGGTTTCTGAGAGGCAACTGCTTGGCCACTGTATGTTGGACTAGATAGGCCTTGGGGTGATCCAGCAAAGGCTCTTCTCATGTCCTTACGTGTGTGTATTTTTAATGTAATGGGGAACTCTGGTTAGTTCAAATGTGGGAGCAAATGAAATCTTCCTCATGGCTACACTAGAGGAAGAGTCTTGAGAGAAGAGCTTGGGAGCACAAGGTTCATGCAGACTCCTTCAGTTACCATGAAACCAGAGTTTAGCATTGTATCCAAATCTCTCTCATATACACACACACACTCACGCATATACAGTTTCCAGGCAACTGCCCCTTTTAAACAACTACTCAGTTAATATTGCTTTTCATATCAGTTTGGCGCACAGAGCATGCAGCTGAATGTCAATCTCAAGATAAATTATAACTCAGTAAACAAAATTAAAAACCAGGGTGTCCTGATTCTAGATCTCAAGGAACTAATTGTAATGCAGTTGAAGACTTTGGGGTACTTGGGATTAACAAAAAAACTATTTCTCATTTGGAATTTCCCTGACCCCTTTGAGTCATATCTAACTGCATATTGAAATATCCCGCTTGATGGAAAGTAGTATTACATACATGCTGCTGGCAGGCAGTGGACTTTCTATGGATACATGCTCCTATGGAAATCCATTCACCTAAGACTAGGATGCAGTTATTGCTTATCACATTCAACACTTACTTAACATCACACAACCTATGGCACGTTACTTGCATCAAATGTGGCACATATATATATATATATATATATATATATATATATATATATATATGCTTTTGTAGATTTTCACGGGTACAGGAATGCAGGTTTTGGTGTCTTCGGGTGTCTTCCCGTGTAAGAGTCGGGGTGTCTGGGCGACGTTTCGACACCCCCCAAACACCCCCAAAAAACCAAGACACAGAAGAAAACAATGGCATGGCCCTCCTTCCTTATATCAAGGGCACTACAGACAAAATTAGCAAAATCCTCCATAAACACAATATCAAAACAGCCTTCTGCACCAACCAAAAAATAGCCAATATCCTCAGAAACCCAAAAGACAAAATCCAGCTGGAAAACCAAGGGGTCTATGAAATACCCTGCAAAGTCTGCCCAGCCACGTACATTGGACAAACAAACAGACGAATAAATGCACGTATCGCAGAACACAAGAATGCCGTCAAAAAAGAAGAAAAAACTTCCTCTCTTTTCCAACACATGAAAGAAACAGGACACGAAATTAATTTTGCAGATTCCAAATTGCTCTTTAACATGGAACATCACCACAAGAGAATAATCATGGAAGCCATCGAGATAGAGAAACACCCTCACAACGTGAACAAGCGTGACGACACGTCCCGCCTGCCAGACATCTGGAAATTAGCCCTCCCCACAAAAACCGACACCAGAACCAGAGGCACACAGAACGCCGTCACCAATCAACCACACCAGACCCAAACCCAGACCCTCTCCACAGACATATTACAGACTCCATCCAGTAGCCAAACTATAGTGGCACCTCCGGATGCTGCACCCCCCTGCAATCCCTACACAGATCTGGCTGGCACAAGGCACAAAACCACAGCTCGCCCCTATACACGAAGCAGCCAGAGCACAACTAAATGCAGCACAGCCATCTTCTCAGAAAAACTCTTCACAAGCTCAAGAGGTCAAGACACGAAAGCTTTAGCAACTAATCTACACTTAATGACCCACCCAGTGGTATTCAGAATATCACTCATGAAATCACTCAAGATATCCCTCAAGTAATTAAGTAATTAAGGAACAAAAGAAGAAAGGGCACACTAATCTAGGAACTTCCTCTCTGCCCAGAACGTTGGAGGCTATACACCACACCCCTCAACAGTATTTATAGGAACTCAAACACCAGATTCTGCTCTGTTCCAGTAACAAGAAGCCGAAAGCACCAGCCTGAAGATGACGAGTGAGACCTCGTCAAAACGTCGCTCAGACACCCCGACTCTTACACGGGAAGACACCCGAAGACACCAAAACCTGCATATATATATATATATATATATATATATATATATATATATATATAGGCTCACCTCTACAAAATCTCGCTAAATTTCTCGCTAAGCAACTTCAGCCCTATGCAGAATCCATCGCTTCACACGTTACTAACTCCTTCCAGTTCATAGAAACAATAAAGAAGCAATACCTACATCCCGATGACCTACTTGTGAGCTTCGATGTTGTATCTCTCTTCACTCAAGTGCCCATTAATGAAGCCTTGACAGCCATTCAAAACAAATACAACCCCCCCAAATACATCCTGGACCTGACCAACCACTGCCTAACCAACACGTACTTCATCCACAATGGACAAAGATACAAACAGATAGAAGGAGCACCTATGGGATCACCCCTCTCACCGGTCATCGCAAATTTGTACATGGAACACTTTGAAACCAATGCTTTAGACAAGTCAGAACACAAACCCAAACTTTGGCTCAGATATGTTGACGACACCTTTGTAATTTGGCCACACGGGAAAGAAAAACTAGATAGCTTCCTCACACATCTCAACAGCCTACACCCCAAAATACAATTCACTATGGAAATAGAAGACAACAACCAACTCCCCTTTCTTGACGTCCTAATCTACAAAAAACCTGATGGCTCCCTAGGACACACTATCTACCGGAAAAAAACACACACCAACCGCTACTTACATGCACAATCACACCACCACCCTGCACAAATAAACTCCGTAGCCAAGACTCTCATCTCCAGAACCAAACGCCTGGCTGACAAAGACCACTTGACAACTGAGTTACAGAATCTCTCAAATGTGTTAATCGCCAATGGATACCAGAAAAACAGGGTTACGAAGCTAATCCAAAAAGAAACACCCCCCAAAAACCAAGACACAGAAGAAAACAATGGCATGGCCCTCCTTCCTTATATCAAGGGCACTACAGACAAAATCAGCAAAATCCTCCATAAACACAATATCAAAACAGCCTTCTGCACCAACCAAAAAATAGCCAATATCCTCAGAAACCCAAAAGACAAAATCCAGCTGGAAAACCAAGGGGTCTATGAAATACCCTGCAAAGTCTGCCCAGCCACGTACATTGGACAAACAAACAGACGAATAAATGCACGTATCGCAGAACACAAGAATGCCGTCAAAAAAGAAGAAAAAACTTCCTCTCTTTTCCAACACATGAAAGAAACAGGACACGAAATTAATTTTGCAGATTCCAAATTGCTCTTTAACATGGAACATCACCACAAGAGAATAATCATGGAAGCCATCGAGATAGAGAAACACCCTCACAACATGAACAAGCGTGACGACACGTCCCGCCTGCCAGACATCTGGAAATTAGCCCTCCCCACAAAAACCGACACCAGAACCAGAGGCACACAGAACGCCGTCACCAATCAACCACACCAGACCCAAACCCAGACCCTCTCCACAGACATATTACAGACTCCATCCAGTAGCCAAACTATAGTGGCACCTCCGGATGCTGCACCCCCCTGCAATCCCTACACAGATCTGGCTGGCACAAGGCACAAAACCACAGCTCGCCCCTATACACGAAGCCAAGCCAGAGCACAACTAAATGCAGCACAGCCATCTTCTCAGAAAAACTCTTCACAAGCTCAAGAGGTCAAGACACAAAAGCTTTAGCAACTAATCTACACTTAATGACCCACCCAGTGGTATTCAGAATATCACTCATGAAATCACTCAAGATATCCCTCAAGTAATTAAGGAACGAAAGAAGAAGAGGCACACTAATCTAGGAACTTCCTCTCTGCCCAGAACGTTGGAGGCTATACACCACACCCCTCAACAGTATTTATAGGAACTCAAACACCAGATTCTGCTCTGTTCCAGTAACAAGAAGCCGAAAGCACCAGCCTGAAGATGACGAGTGAGACCTCGTCGAAACGTCGCACAGACACCCCGACTCTTACACGGGAAGACACCCGAAGACACCAAAACCTGCATATATATATATACATATATATATATATATATCCCTCTCTCAGTAGGTGGGATTTAGTCACAGAATAATGTGTGAAATGAGGAGAAATATATATATATAAATATTCACCCACTATGAACATTTAAAGAAATAAAATCAATTTGAATGAATCATCCAAAATTGACCACCTGTACATTTACTTTCTTCCTTACTTACTTTCTGAAGTGGCACCATTGACATCACTTGCACTCAGTGATGCCATAATGAAGCCAAATCCATGTGGTTACATAATGTAGTTATATAATCCAATGATCAAATAGGCAGCAAAGCAACAGCAAGTAGGGGAAACAATACTAAATATGATTCCAAAAAATAAATATTTCCTCTAGGGCTGAATATTTCCAGTCCATACCACTTTTGCAATTGTAAGTCCAGTTTCTGATGTACTTCTGCATTAATCTGTAATTTTTTTAAAAAAAACCTGCCCTCAAATGTATATCAAAACCCACATTTGAATGAAATTTCTCACAAAATGCACATTTCTAAATGGATTTTATCTCAAAACACACATCCATTTCTAGACAAATCTTATCTCAATATATGCATTTTTGAAATGCATTTGGGGGTAGGTTTTTGGTTGTTGTTTTTTAAGCTGAAAGCTGCAAAATTAAGAGAAGTGCAAATCCAAAAGGCAGCCATGTTCTAATCTACACATTCGTCTGCTGGGTGTGAATCAGGTCAGTTTGTATCTGAATTCACAAATACCGAATACCTCCAAACATCTCTAGCACCCCACCATCACTATTTTTGGTCCAATAATCGAACAGTGAGTCCTGCATGAAAAGTCTCACAAAAAGAAAAGTGAAGAAGAAGACTTTAAACCCAACTAGATAATAATCCATGCCTCTGCTTTATATAAGGGTTCCCAAGGCAGTGCAGGATGTTCTGTTGCACACAAAGAAATGACTCATAATAGTTGAATTCCACGAATGTAGTTCAAGAATATTGAATAGCTGAAATTGACTAATAGCCTAACTGTGAAGTCACTGAGGAACTCTGAATAGCAAATCTATGATACAGCTCAGAAGCACTAAAGTTCTGGTTTGTGAATTGCAGGGCTGTGAATTGTTCGGGAACACAGAAAAACTCTGTGTGTAACTGGTCCCATAGCCTCGTTCAGAATATCTTATTCATGAGTGTCAGGGGCTCAGGAACAGAGGCACAGGGGAGAGAGGAGATGGAGAGCGAAGGGGAAGGATCTGAGGGCAGCGTAGGGGAGTATGGCAGTGACCCGAGAGATTCCATGAGCTTCTCCAGCGAATCAGAAGATTCCCAGAAGGAGGCGCCTATGGTCAGGGCAAGGGGGGCCAGCGGGGACTCCCAAAGCAGCAGCTGGAGATCAGGACCAGCTTCCCCACCAGAGCATAGTGGAGGGGAGGAGTCCCAGGTGTCAGGGCCAGCGTCTCCTCCAGCAGGGAGAGAAGATGAGTCGAGACTGACCACACCTCCAGCGGAGAGTGGGGGAACGGAGGGGAGGTCAAGTACAGCTAGCCTCCCCGAAGGGGGAAGCAGTGACAGGAGCAGTGTAACGGTCAGGAGGAAGGTTGCCGGCTGGGCGCGCGCGCCAAGTTCAAATGTACAGGTGCGCGGGACAGCAGAAAGCCCGGATCGGGAACCAGGTCCTAAAGCCCTGGTTTACTCAGCGTCAGAAGAGTCTAGGAAGGGCGAGACCCCAGCTGACAGGCGGACCCAGAGGAGGAAAGAGCAGAGGAAGAGGTGGAGCAAGGCTAGGGTCTTAAACTGGTGTCTGGGGGGAGGAGACTCAGACGGAGCTTCAGCGGTCTAGCTGGGGTGTGTCTTTGAGAATGCCTCTTGGTTACCTGGATGAAGAGGCATGTTGCCATGTGTATAACATGTTGCTTCACCTGCTTTTGCCTCCAGCTCCACCCACCCCATCCATGTGGCTAGCGACCGAGGAGAAATACAATTTTCTTTGCATGCTAATGAGAAATTGCCTAACCTGCACTTCTTAAACCAATGCATGAACTGAAACACAACAATCCTTTGAAACTCACACTTCTCCAAATTTTGCAAAGCAACCAAAGAATATGCACAAAAATGCATCTATTGGAGTGAAATGTGCACATTTTAGTGAAAACAAGAAAGCATTGTATTAGAGAAGTTTTCTCCCAAAGGTTTGAACATTACAGCATACAAAAAAATGTGCTTTTTGGGAGAAATTTAACACGCTGACAAATTTTCACAAGAATTTAAAACATTTTGCAAATCTCTGCTGCAATCTGAAGAACTAAATTTAAGATTGGAAAAATGAGAAACTCAGAGAACCGAAATTGACAGATTAATCCATCCCTACATGTGGCCACCAGCAGTGGCATAGCGTGGGAGGTGCCAGAGGAGCCATGGCCCTGGAAGCGGATTTTTGAGGGGGAGTGAAGCAGGGACACACCCCCCACGCGCGCAGGCACCCACAGTGTGGCACAGACAAGCACTCCTCTCCTGGTGTCAGAGGAACCAATGCTCACAGAGAGGAGCACCAGGCTGGGCCACGCTGGGGGTGCCAGCATGGGGGCACCTGCTTTGCACCCCCTCAGTGCTGTCAGCTGACTGGGCTCCCCCCTCCCCGCACAGGCAGGCGGCACCACCCTCCCCAGATTGCAAGGCTGCTGGGAGTGGTGGCGGCGTGGGGACCAGGCAGCCAAGCACCCGTCAATCCCAACCTTGCATTTGCTGGTGAGAGGTGTGTGGTTGTTGCACCCTTCTTGTGCCACCCTCTTCAGATCCGAGCCTTGCAAGGTCGCTTGGGGAGGGCGGTGTGGGGGTGTGGTAACCATGCTCCCTTCAATCCCAGCCTCCTGTGAGCCTTGCAAGGCCTTGGATCCGTGAAGGGCAGCATGAGGAGGGCACAGCAATCATGACGCTTGGGGCTGGTGTTGCTCCAGTGGCAGCAGGGGCTGGACGGGCGCAGTGAGCTCTGTTTGTCCTCTGTCTCTCATCTTGCCTCACCCCATCCCTGGCGCATGCAGGAGTGCACACAAACACACCAACCCCAGGCAACATGGAGACACACTCACCACTGATCACCAGAAGGTTGCCCCAGATGGGAATCTAGCTCTCAATCTGAAACAGGCCTCTACCTCTGCAGTACAGCTATGATCCTAACTGAAGAATAATACAAGTTAGAACTCCTAGGCCAATTGTCACTGGGAGTTGTTGTTGTTGTTTTTACCCAGAAGCACAGCTTGATGTCAACACTCTCTTCCCATGTCCCCCCTGTCCTTAAAACACTTCTGTAGGCATGTAGCCCACTGCTGTGCAAGGACATTTTTGAACCGGGGCCACAGTTTACAAGTGTGTCTCATCAATAGCTGCTTCACCTTAAGGAGCATAATTCTGTTTCATTAATACATACCCTCTTGCTTAAAGTGAATACAGAAATGTCATTCACAGACTCTGGGACAAGAATTACGACAATTATTGCTGTCATAAAGATAAGAAAATGCCAGATCTGTAGACTTTAACATGGTAAAAGGCACACATATGCGCGCGCGCGCGCACACACACACACACACACACACACATTGGTATTTGAAACCTAAATCCATGTAGAGAGGCTGGTGGATTCCAAGGGAACACATCTCTGTGCAAATACGCTTAGTTGCAGCATCCTAATGCAGTAGGATGTTTACCACCATTGCCGGCCTAAAACAATTTGGCACCTGAGGCAGAGTCCAAATGACACTTCCCTCCACACCAGGGAAGAAGGGGTGAGGGAAGCAGCGGAGAAAGATGGACATTGGGATATGCAGTCCCTGTGGATCCTGCTGCCTGAGGCAGTCGCCTCACCTTGTCTCATGGGTGGGCCAGCCCTAAAGGCTGTGGTAGTTTCTTCAAACATATTTAATTATTTGCTTTTTAAAATGATATTGCTGCCACATGGCATGGCATACAGGTCACAATACAGGTCTGCTCTAAGCAAGGCAGACACCATTTTGACTCACAAATGACTTGAATGCAGGGTCATTCTAGGGTATATTTGGGGGTAAAAAAAATGGCAGCCACCACGAGATATGGTGGCAGCCATGTTCTCTTCACACAAGAGAAAATGCCCTGGAAAAAGACAGAATTGGCATCATTTGGGGGTCGAGGGAATGGTGGTTGGCTGTGTTGCTGCCTCTGCTGTTGAATCTCAGGTGGCAGGAATATAAAGTTGTTGCTTTAAAAAAATGTTACGGAACCTTTAAGGAAGCAGTCTTTAAAACGGCAGAAGGTGGAATGAATTTTGTTGTGTGCATAACTGATTTATTTATTTTGAATGACCTCGGATTCATAGCTCATGAAGGGGGCAACAATATTGGGAGCAATTAACTATGGCCGTAACAAAGAGTGGTGTTATCTTTATACTACAAATGTATGCTTCAAACTTTATGCTTTCCTGTGTGCTTTTTTTAAAAATGGGTAATTATCTGATATGTATGTGTTCTCCACAAGATGGGTTTTTTTTCTATCTGCAGATTTCCCAGTTGCTTGGAGAAACAGCCTCATTTACTATTCCTTTAATTGCTCCAGGGACACAATAAACAACTCATTAGGTTGTCAGCCTGTCAGGGAGCATGTTAATGTCTTTTACAGTGCCTATATTTTACTGTCTGTCAAATTCAACTTGTCAAATTCAATAGCTGCTCTTGTTTAAAGGAAGGCAACATCTAATACTGGCATGCTCTTTGAGTGACCTTCATTTGGATAGGGACCAACCAAAGAGATTGCTATTTTGTTGAGAAGACAGTTGCAAATAGGGAGTGTCACTAAGGTGTAACAGGAAGAACTCCTGGGCCCTCTGACATACCGTATTTTTCGCCCTATAGGACACACCGGCCCATAGGGCGCAACTAGTTATTTTGGGGGGAAATAAAGGGGAAAAAATTATTCCCCCCCCCCAGCCGTGGCTTCAGCGCGCCCCGTGCTCCAGGCAGCAGGCTGCTACCCGCAGCCTAGGGAGCCCCGTGGGAACTCCCGCAGGGCTCCCTAGGCTACGGATATCTGCGCGAAGCGCGGGGCGCTCTGCTTCAGTGCACCCTGCGGGAACTCCCGCGGGCTCCCCAGGCTTGCTGATAGTTCCTGAAGCCTGGAGAGTGAGAGGGGTTGGTGCGCACCGACCCCTCTCGTTCTCCAAGCTTCAGCGAAAGCCTGCATTCACCCCACAGGACGCACACAGATTTCCCCTTCATTTTTGGAGGGGGGAAAGTGCGTCCTATAGGGTGAAAAATACAGTACTTCTCCCTCTATAAAGCATCATTTCCCCAGTGCCCCTTTCCCCATGGTCCTATTTTGGAAAAGGAAGTACAATGTGATATTCTGCTACTTCAGCTGCTGATATTGTATCACTTCTATTCTGCCGGCAAGGGGGAAAGGCAGTGCCTGTATCATAGTTCTCTGCCTAGAAATAGCATTGGCTCTCCTGCATCTTCTGAAGCGTTTGCTGACCTACCCTCCTTAGGGAAGAAAGGTGGGATATAAATTTAATAAACCAAGACATTTTCTTCACACACAATTCACAACTTACAGAATTCACCTCCATGATTTCCGTGGCCATTAGATTTCCCCCAACCCCACAAAGGATTAGACAATGCAGGGAGAATATATCTCATTGGCTATCGGCCAGAATAGCTAAACTGGGGGTGGGGAACTGGCAGCAATCTAGATGCTGGTGAACTACAGTTCCAGCATCCCTGACCATTTACCCTGTGGTCTGGGGCTGGTGGGAATCCAACCACACCTGGAGTGTCACAGGTTCTCCACCCCTTACCCAAAAGTAAGCCCCATGTACAGAGTTATTATACTGCTAAATGCCAGACACTGGGGGTAATAAAACAGGGAGCTGTCATCACAAACATGCTCTCCTTTTAAGTGCTCAGAGACATCTTACTGACCACAGTCAGGGCACTGGGCTAGATAGATCTTCAGCTTGATCCAGCAAAGATGCTCTTCACACTTATTTATTACATTTATACCCTTCCCTTTCTTTCAAGGAGCTCAGTGAGGAGTAAATGGTCCCTCTTACTCCCCATTCCATTCTCACAACTGTTGGATAAAAGCAGCAATGCAAAAGCCAGCTCCAGATGGCTGGAATGCAAAACAGGATGTTGTTGTTTCGAACTGTACTGTTGGAGAAAAGGGGGAGTCTATTCTTTGTACTGAGCACCGGATGTTAGCTCAGAGTGTCATCTGACCTGTGCTGGAAGTACAGGGGAGGAGTTGTGACTCTTCTGATGGAGTCTGGAGGGAGCAGTCACGTTTCTCTGTACTGCTGAATGACAGGAATAAAAGACATGTAAATAGGACTCCTGTCTGTCTCATTTCCCCTCCCTGGGGGGGAAAGCAAGGAGAGAGAAGCAGAGGGTGTGTTCTCCTCACGTCTAATGAGGAGAATCGCCGGTTTACAACCTAGCCTGCCGGGAGTAGCAGACAGAAGGTAAACAAGTATCTAGCTCAGTTTGCTAGCTCTTCACTAGCCTAATTGTACCCCCCCTCTCTCTTAAAAATATTTTATTTATGATTTTTAAATTTATACATTTCAATAATTTTATAATCATTTTAACATTTCAAAACTTGACTTGCTTCCCCATCTTTCTGTGGTTCCTTAAACACATTTTTAATATTTTCTGCATATCCAAACTAACTTAATTTGCTCATTTATTCATCTACTTTAAATATATACTATTATAAAACTGCAGGTTATTACAATAGTACCTCTCTCTTTTGACTGTTCTTCCACTGGAACTGGTTAACCACTTCTGATGCAGGTCATCGTCTACCACCATTTCTCAAAATATAATAATTTGTGCTCTCTTAAGTGTGCAAGCATATATGAATTTTCATATAAGTGAGCTTGAAACATCACTGGGTATGCCTGCCCAGCTTTTACAGCTTCCCCTCCTGAATTGACACATTTGGCTCATATTTATGACATGAGATGCCACTTTACAATTCCATGATGATGTTTTTCTCCTCATGTTCTACATATCTCTCTTTCCCAATAGCACCTGATGAAGAAGCATGAAGTTTCTGAATCTACACTATCCTATCAATGTATGCAATGACTAAAGGTAAAAGGTAAAGGTAAAGGACCCCTGGATGGTTAAGTCCAGTAAAAAGCTGAGAGAGCCGGCGTTTGTCCACAGACAGCTTTCCGGGTCATGTGGCCAGCATGACTAAACCGCTTCTGGCTCAACAGAACGCCATGACGGAAACCAGAGCACACAGAAACACTGTTTACCTTCCCACTGCAACAGTACCTGTTTATCTACTTGCACTGGCATGCTTTTGAACTGCTAGGTTGGCAGGAGCTGGGACAGAGCAACAGGAGCTCACACCATCATAGGGATTTGAACCACCAACCTTCTGATCGGCAAGCCCAAGAGGTTTAGACTACAGCGTACAATGTGTGCACAATAACATAAGAAGAGCCCTGCTGGATGAAGCCAAAGACCCATCCTATTCACAGAATGGCCAACCAGATGCCAATGGTAAGCCAACAACATGGCCTGTGCTGGATATGCTCATTCATATCAGTGCCATCATCACCACCTGCAATAGCAGGATAATTGGATGCTGCACTGATGCAAGTTACTCACGTTCCCTGTTCCTCCACATCACAGTACTAGGCCATTCCAGTGTGGCTGAAACCCATAATTTCAGGCTTAATGTTTATAGGAAATTGAAGAGGGGATCTCCTCCCATGTTGTCCACTTCTCTAGTTTCAGGGGACTGGGGAACATTTGTCTTGAGCTAAAGGAGGTTTTCTGTATTAAGAACCCATTGTTTTTAATTGTACAACCTCTCCAAACTATTATCTCCATTTTATAGTGGAGAAAAGCTACATTTATTATCAGTCATGGAAAGCTCAGTAAAGAAAATGGGCGGGGGGGAATCCTGCGAATGCAACAAAAGGCTGGTGGTTCAGTGCCTGATTCATTTCAGAGTCTCCTCCCACAAAAAAGCATGTTTCTTCTTCTGTCGAGGCAAGTAAATAAATATTACCTTTCCCCTCAAGGGATACATATCAGCCCTGGACTGTCATAATAGCATTTTCATGGATCTTCCCTACTGACATGATTTTTGAAGGATATATATTTAGATGCTCAGAGACATTAGACTGGCCCGTTAGGACAGTGAAGTAGATAGATCTCCAGTTTGACACACAAACACACACACACGAAATACATAGAGTGAAATATTGCCTAGAGTATTGCAAAAGATGTCTTCAACTATATCACTGCATTTCACTGGGCAAGTCAACTCTAGTCCTTGCAATGGGAAATGGTTTACAGAAGATCAGCTCCTTATTGGAGACCACCTTTCTTTGAAGTGTACTCAACTGGGACTGCCTGCAGGGAATTGTCAATACTTTTGAGACTCATAGCTCTCAAAGGTAAAAGGGGCCTTCAGAAGCAGCTGTGAAGAGGGTGGTCATTCCTCCCTTGTCTCTCAAACCCCCCCACCCCACCCAATGTTTCATTTGTGCTTTGAGTGGCTCAGGAAGCACAGTGGGAAAATCCTGCATTCCCTCTCACTGTCACAGCAGATTACAAGTGTTATTTCAAATTGCAATTGAGAAGGACATGGAAAGGGGGTGAAAGTATAAAATAATGCAAATATTTGTGGATTTTTAAAGGTAGCAATTGCAGATGGGTGCAGAAACCAAAGAGAAAGGACACATACAAAAACTAACATGGACTATAAATAGGGAGATTCATCAGTTACTACTAAAAAAAAACTGAGCCTGCTACTAGGGATGGGAGCGGGGGGAGTCAAATAATAACTCCACTATCCTGGGGGTTGGCTTTCCATTTGCCTGTCATTCAGGAGCTATATAAATTAGTTCTCCTCTTTCCTTTTCCTTAGCATTGCCTAACCTCTGGGCTAAGATAAGAATGGCTGACAGCAGATGACTTGCTGTTTTCCTTTGGTCCCAACTACGCACAGAAAGGCTTGAACACCTTGTTTTGCTCACTATGGAAACCTTATTTTAGCTAAAAGAAGAAACAGGTTATATTGATTCCTGGCATGGATCATTGCTTCAGTTGTCAAAAACACGTCGAACATTTATATGAGAAGGCTATATATAAGCGCTGGGGTTTTTGGTGTGTTTTTTTTTAAAGCAACCCCACGACTTATGTGCAGTTAACTTGTGTGCATTCTGCTTTGCATGCTTGGCAGAAAGAAAGAAAGAAAGAAAGAAAGAAAGAAAGAAAGAGGGAGTGGGAGTCTGGGAAAAAGGACTTTGGCAATCCCACTCACCACTGAACCCAGTGTGTTTTTACTATATGCAATTTTGGCTCTAGGTGCCAACCCCGGAACATAGTTTCACCTTCGTGCATTCCTGCATTCTATATGTTTCCCATCTTACCTTTATTTCTAACATTTTGAGAGTTGCTGGGCATTTCCCAGTTATTTTTTCATTCTCTCATACATTAGCTAAGCCATTGCCTAGTGGGAATAATAGCCTGATATATTGGAGGGACCATAGGTCAATGGTAGAGTGCATGTTTTGCATGTATCTGGTCCCAGAGATATCCTCTGGTGGTACAGGGACCCCTGGCAGAGGGCAAAGAAAATCCCTATGCCCCAAGCCTTGGAGTGCTGCTGCCATTCAGAGTGGTCAAAACTGCTGGAGGGACTGCTAGGCTGGCTCCATCAAGGGCAGCTTCGTAAGTTCATCGTCAGAGGGACACTGGTAAACAACTGACGGGCAGGACCAAAACAGACATTATTAAGATATCAGCTTTGCTCTACAGCCACTGTTAGTGCTTAGTTTCCAAAGGCAGAAGTGTTGAAATGGGCTTGGAAGTAAATGATCTGAAAGACCTTCTCTCTAATCTCATGTTTCTGGAGAGTAAGTGGTGGATGCCTGGTAATGAAAGAAAGATATTGTGGACATGTTTGAAAGTCCCATTGCTTTCTGTTTTTAAAAACGTTTCTCAGGGTTGGGTCTCAGGCTCAGCTTTGGAATACAGTTATAGGTATATACTCTTGACCAAATTATGTCATTGTGTGTGTGTGTGTGTGTGTGAGAGAGAGAGAGAGAGAGAGAGAGAGAGAGAGAGAGCACAAAGAAATCACTGTAAGAGAAAGAGATGAAGAAATGGCTGTGTGTTGCTTGACAGAAGGAAGGAAGGAAGGAAGGAAGGAAGGGAGGGAGGGAGGGAGGGAGGGAGGGAGGGAGGGAGGAAGGAAGGAAGGAAGGAAGGAAGGAAGGAAGGAAGGACATATTCCATGGGAGCTTGATGAAGAGAGGAAAAGCAGCTGGACTGCTAGCAAAAAATAGTTGGATGTCCAAGTAATTACAATTTGACAGTTAAACTGAGAAAGTAAGGCAGAAAAAGGAAATGTGTATGTGTGTGCTTTCCCCCCAGCACAAAGCTGAGAAAGAACAGCACACGGCAGGTCTTTGTGTCAAAATTGGTATTTGAGAGCGACCTCTTGCTTCTCTTTAGAACAGAATAATCCTTCAGAGCATCAAGCAACAAAGAAAGCAATTGTGAGCACTATTCCAGGCGCCTGTCAATGCCCTTCGAACAAAACAACCACTGAATTTCATAGCCGCTCTCAGACACATTTTTCTCTCACCCCAACAAAAGTGCCGAGCGCATAAGTATAGAGGGAGATGCTAAACATTGTCCAAAGTATTAAAATCAAGTCACAAGCAAGGCAGCAGCAGCAGCATCAACCAAGGAACGGCCAAGGATTTAACATGGCTCTACTGCTGCCCTCAGACTTTGAGCCTTCTTAAACCCACCTGGAGACTGATTTACTCCTGTGACAGTCTATTAACTTGGAACATTGCTGAGTTAGGGCCTCCTGCAGGGACACATACATATAGATTAAGAACACCCTCATAAGACCAAAGTGAATGAAAGCTGCAGATTACTCTCCCCCCACCCCCAATCCTTTCCTCACATATTTCTATGGGCAAAACACAAACACAAACTTGGAAGTACTTTGAACTACATTTTGAAAATTCCATGCACAGCATAGCACCATTAAAATCCAATAGGACCTGCTGAAATTCTGTTGAGCGGTGCAGTTTCGGATATCCTGAACACGACCTTCTATAGCAGGTGTGGATTTCCACAGTACTCCCATCAAAGAATGGTAACAGGATATAGCTCATTTTAGAAAGTTGTTTCAGTAGCAGGTATTTGATCTCCACGTCATCCAACTACATTTTACTGAAGAATGAACACTGTACACGGGTCTTTGAGTGTGTCAATCACTCTCAAAGGCCAAATGTGAAAGAGGGCACCAATACAGTCAGCTGCAGCTGAAACAATTTTGATTTTTGAAAAATCAAAACCTGTAAACGTTTCAGATTTGATCTTAGCATTTGATTGTTTTGTGTCACCTCTTGATGTTATCTGAATAGTCAAAGTAATGAATAAAGCGGTACAAAAACCAGCACCGATAACTGCTGATTAACTCTCAAGTACTAACACTGACCACTATTGCATATTAGCTGCCAAACATACAAAACATTTTTGTATGTCAGATACAATGGTACCTCTGGTTATGAATTTAATTTGTTCCGAAGATCCATTCTCAAGCTGAAACTGTTCTTATCCTGAGGCGCGCTTTCACTAATGGGGCCTCCTGCTGTGCGTGCACTTTCCGTTCGCATCCTGGGCCAAAGTTTGCAACCAGGAGCAGCTACTTCCAGGTTAGTGGAGTTCGTAATCCAAAGTGTTCATAACCCGAAGCGGTCGTAACCAGACGTACCACTGTATATTGTTTGATGTTTGATCGTGTTTTTAATATTTTGTTGGGAGCTGCCCAGAGTGGCTGGGTAGGCCCAGCCAGATGGGTGGAGTATGAGCAAATAATTAATAATAATAATAATACTTTAAATGAAGAATATATTTCAGTGCTGTTGAGTGACGATGATGATTTCTATACCACCCTTTATTCAAGGATCACAGGGTGGTTTACAATATAAAAACACAAAAATGTATACCAACATAGTAAACAAAACCATAGCTCCCACAGTTTAAAACACCATAGATTGTTCAATTAGGAGTGCCTGGCGTGCTCTGGTCCATGGGGTCACAAAGAATCAGGCATGACTAAACAACCAGCGGCGTAGCGTGGGTTATCAGCACCCGGGGCAAGGCAAGTAATTTGCGCCCCCTAACCCGGGGCAAGGCAAGTAATTTGCGCCCCCTAACACCTAACCATGGTCATTAATACTGACGGCTCTACTCTGGGGCAAACTTCGTGGTGACTACTGCCCTCCGTGGTGGTGTTTTTGCAATTAAAGGACCCTGCCTCAAATAAAGCATCTTGGGGATTGGGGACTGGGATTTGCCAAGGGAGCTGGAAATTGCAGTTCAGTGGCGGTTCAGGGGGAGAGGGTCCCTTCCGTGTCTGGGTGCCGTGGGCCCCTTTGCGCCAAGACGCGCGTCTTTGGGCGTCGCGGCGCAGCCTTCTCGGTCTCCCTTCCCGGCCCGGCTAGTCCCGACGCGGCTTCTTTCTGGCGCGGGGAGGGGGCGGCTCTGGGGTCAGTGCGTCGGCCGGCCTCCAGCGCGGGTGGGGGGGCCCCGTCGGGGCGGGTGGGCGGTCTTGGCGCGCAGGCACTAGAGCGCCGCCGATGGCGCGTTTGGTGGGCTGTGCGCGTCCAGACAGCGACCCGAGCCTGGGCGGCGTGGCGCTTGGTGCCGGAGCCTCCGCCCGCAGCGCCCCGTCGGGAGACCCGGCCAGAAGGAGCCTCGAGCCGGCTGTCGGACGCGGTTGAAGCAGCCAGGGCGGCATGGCAGGCGGCGGCGGCTCCTCGGCGACTCCACGCGGCCAGCCCAGCGCGCTGGCCGAGCCCCGCAGGCGAACGCTGCCCGTCGGTGAGGAGGGGCTGCCTGGCGCGCCCTCCGTGGCCCTGACGCGCGGGGACCGTGGTGAGCGCTGAGAGCCGCTGCCAGCTCATCGGTTCCACGAGACATGGGGCTCTGCTACAGCCTGCCCCCAAGGCTCTTCGGCGACTCCGGAGGCAGCGAGCGCGCCCCCCCGAAGTTGCGCCCGGTGCGGCCGGCACCCCTGCCACCCCCCACGCTACGCCACTGTAAACAACAACAGATTGCTCAGTTAGCCAAAGGTCTGGGAGAAGGTTAATGTTTTTGCCTGGTGCCTAAAAGTATGTAACAAATGTACCAGGTGAGCAACCCTGAGGAGAGCAGTCCACAAATGGGGAAACTGCAGAAAAGGCCAGTTCTTGTGTTGCTGTCCTCTGAACCTCTTGTAGCGGAGGCACATGAAGAAGGGCCTCAGGGGAGCATTTGCAAGCGTTTGGCACCATTTTAGAGTGAATTGCCGAAAGTCAGATTTTTTATGAAATTGTGACCCCGGGGCTTGGGGAGTTTTTTTTTTAAAAAAAATCTTTTTCTGCCGGTTAAGTTGTCGAGGGCTGATTTCTTTTCCTGTGATAAAAAGCCTTCTGTTTCGACCGCCAAACCTCTCAGGGGAGCATTTGCAACTGTTTGGCACCATTTTTGAGTGAATTGCCGAAAGTCAGATTTTTGATCACAGGGTGCTTGGTTCTTATGGGGGGAGGCAGTCCTTGAGGTACTGTGGTCCTGAGCCATTTAAGGATTGAGAGGTCAAAACCACCACATTGAATTGGGCCCAGAAACTGGCAGTCAGTGCAACTGGGCCAGGATTGGCATTATGTGTTCAAATAGTCTTTCCTGGTGAGCAACCTGGCCACTGAATTCTGCACCAGCTGAAGTTTCTGAACTGTACTCAGAGGCTGCCCCATGTATAACAGGTTGCAGTAATCTAACCTAGAGGTCACTAGAGCATAAATAACAACAGTTAGGCTGACCCTGACCAGATAGGGGCACACTACCAAGATCAAAAACATGAAAAGCTTCCTTATACCTAATCAGACTATTGACCCATCTAGATCAGAATTCTCTACACAGACTGGCAGTGGCTCTCCTGAGTTTTCATGTAGCAGTCTTTCCCAGTCTACCTGGAGAAGTCTGGGATTTAACGAGACACCTTTTAAAGCAGCCTTCTCCAGCATGGTACCTGCTAGATGTTCTAGACTTTGCTCCTATCAGCCTCAGCTAGCATGACAAGCGTTTAAGTAGGGTGTTTAAGTTCAAAACATTGGGAGGCCACCAAACTGGGGTAAGGCTGTTCTACAGCATCTACTTTACCACTGAGCTACCAGCCTCTCCTTCAAATAAAACCAAATATCCAATAGTGAAGGCAAATATCACATGCTAAGACAAAATACCAGACATCATTTTATGCCAGACACAGAATATTCAGACAAAAAAGTGACAAAATTCCTTAAAAGCCATTGATCTATTGATCTTTCATGAATTTGTCTAGTGCTACTGAGGTTGTTCTCTACCTGCTCTTCCCACACATTGCTTTGTCTCAGACTGCTGCTGAATCTGTTCCATTGATTTGGCTGAACTGATTCTGGGTTCTCTGTTGCTTAACTTCCTTACCTTCTAGAATCTCATCTAACCTGGCCCTAGAATCTCATCTAACCTGGCCCTAACTATGCCCACCAATTATCACCTTTCGCAGAGTCAGTGTGAAGTTGTCACCCCTAGAGAAACTGACCTCTCAATATAGTCACTATCGCAGACTGTCTATGAACATTCCATGTTGCTGGTTCTATTATTACAACATTAGAATAACTGTGAACATTCCATGGAATCTTGTAAGCACATACCATTGTGCGTTACAATATGGATACTGTGGCCCAAACAGCATGCTGTCATGTGACTAATGACCATCACTTAATGCCTATCACTGGCTGGTGAGTTAAATTAGGTTTGCAAGAACAACCACAAACCCAGAACTTGAATTTGCAAAATCAACACAGCTGTGTTTGGTTTTAAAGGCTGTAATTGTCAAGGAAGAAAGGCAACAAACATGCACAACTATAGCAGTCCCACCCTTTCAAAGAACTGTCAGCAAAGCCTGAACATTCAGTACCATGGCTACTTGCTAATTGAACGGATGGTCCAAAGAAAAATAATTGACTAGAGAGAATTAAGAGAGGAGCTGCAACAATAGAACATTCTAAAAGGACTATCACAACGAATGGCTGAGGGAGCACAGCATAATTAGGAAAGGAAAGGACATTTCCATGCTTTATCTATATAAATAAAAAAGTTACTAGCAAAAGAGAGGGAGAATAATTGTTCATTGTATTCTGGTTGCATGAGAATCCAGTTGAATGATAAATCAGGAGACAGGACTGATTTAAACATTTCCACCTAACTACATGAACTGTTAGTAGCTTCTCTGAAAGTTATCAATGAATATGGAAAGTTTTAGTAATATTCAAGATGATAATATAGAATTGGGCTATCAAATCTGTTTAAGCTGCTTATGTGTCCAATAAGTGAGACACCTCTTTAACTTTCTGCTTATTATTGCCACCCTACTTGTGTGACAGAATAATACCTGTTAGAATCTAAACCCATTACAATTGAATTCAGTCACAGCACATGATCTGGATAAGAATAATAAAGCCATTATATGTTGTTGCAAAGGGGTTTTTAAAGCATTTCTCCAACTGCACAAAATCTCCTTCAGATACCCCACATTTTAAAAAAGCTTGTTTACACCCTGCATCCGTGGCGGTTTAGCCATAGATGACTTTAGTTATTATCTACTACACAGGGACAATTCATTTATGAATCTGCCTTAGTAGTACAGTAACTAACAGCAACAAAAAAGGGAGAGTACTTTAAGGGTATTTACATGGATGCAATGAAGAGGTGAAGGCTGATGATCCGATTAAAGAGGAGAATGTATATTAATATGGTTTGGGAAGTGGGCTCTAAGTATGGAAACTGAATACATTCAGCCCTGATATAATTTGTGTACATGCTGTCCCAGACATTGCCTGTCATTTAAATGCTAAATCAACAAATATGCCTAATGTGTTTAATCCCCTTCCCATTTCCAAACTGAACATCATCAGCTTTCCAAATGCAGGACATTTTCCCAGTTCCATAATTTGTGTCCAACACACTTAAAATAAATATTGCTGTGGCAATCCAGCTGCACTTTTCTCAGCTACAAGAAACGGGCACATCGCATACTAAATGCCATCACTATGGGTTAAAATCCTCTTGGATGAGGTCATTAGGTGAAGATGCGCCAATATAGTAATAGAACAAGAGTCACTGAAAGAACAGTAAATCTAAACTTACTAACAAGTTAATTATGATCACTGATATTTAATAATATTTTGGTCAGCTGTCTTCTGGAAGATGTCCTACTTGCTTCTAGTGGCATTTACTTTTGCTTCCTTCACCTCTACACTAGCTCATCATTATGGGTGGGCTAAAGACAGGACATCCACATGAAAACAGGAATTTCAAGAAGGATTGGATGAAGAATTTAAGCACATCAAACAAGAACCAGATACTGATCCCTACTTTTCATTCACCAGTTTTTATGGAGTGTAAGAAGTCTAGTTTGGGATATAAGAAAGGGCCAGATTCCACATTACTTCCCTCTCAACCCAGGTCACTTTAGGAGGGAATCGAGTGCATGCAGCTCTTCCTCATCCACCTGATAAGCCATCCTTGTAGGGACAGGAATGTCCAAATGCTACCTACACACATAGATTTCAGCATGTGTAAAGAGAAAATGCACAATAGTTGTAATCAAGTCAGGAAGTCATCTTTGTGAATTGAATGAATTCAGAAGTTCTGCAGAGCTGGGAATAGGCAGTAAGGCAATATATGGCTCATGGGAGAAATATATTCCACTCCAGCCCAAAGACATTGGCAAGGTTGTTCATAATGAAGCCACAAAGCCCTACATGATGCTTATTAAGGACACCCCCCCCCTCTTTTTAAGGCTTTGTTAATTTTGAAAATGGCTGTTCAATGGGGGGGGGGAGCTCAAACCACAATCCAGCAGACAAAACAGTGAGGCTTAAATGTGTATAACATGCACTGGAGTGCAGCCTGTGTCCTTGACTGCTTATACAAGAAAATGAAACACTTCTTAGGAATCGTTCATGTTAAGCCTGGTGCTGCACAAAGGGATGAGCATGATTACTTTCCCAATACTAAAACTCTATTATTCTAGGGCTACAAAGGGTAGCTTGAAACCTAAGAAATAATAAATGCCATTCTGTGATCACAAGCTGGTGGCTGAAACGTTACAGGGACATGGAAAGAGATCAAAAAGATAGGATGGGGGAAAGCAGTATCAGAGGAACATTTGTGCCCAGGGACTCCTAATGCAAACAATTTATCAGTATCTGCAATTTACTAGTTACAGCATACAGACAAGCTTGCATGAGAACAACAGTGAGCCTTGAGTGACATTCAGAGGTCACAACCAAGGCAGGAAGTTGGGGAAGGGAGGCAAATACTATGCTGACAATTATTTTGCAAATTGAGCATGCACAATTGCCATGCCTTATTTGAACAGCAACTTTATGATCTGAATATGCCATCTTGGGTGTATAAATTAGATTTCTAAGTACAGTGGTACCTCGGTTTTCGAACGTCTCCATTGACGAACATTTCAGTTTTCGAACACCATAAACCTGGAAGTAAATGCTACGGTTTTCGAACATGCCTCGGAAGTCGAACTTCTAAGGTGGCTTCTGCTGAGTGTAATATCCTGTCAGCTGGGAAACCACACCTTGATTTTTGAACATTTCAGAACTCAAACGGCCTTCCAGAATGGATTATGTTAGAAAACCGAGGTACCACTGTAAACAGAACGATGTAACAACTGAATTGCTGGCTATATTTAAGTGGAAAAGGTGAACTAGTGAAGAATGGAAACTGTCTGTTCTTACAGCTCAAGAATGTTGACAGCATACTTGAATAAATCCCAGTAATCATTTGCATCCTTGATCCTACCTAATAAGAACCAGACAGAGAGACAAATAACAATTAATATGCTCTAAGAGGAAAGAGTAGACCTGAATGTCTTAAAATAGGGGCAGCCAGGGGTGCCAAATTTAATAAAATATGGGGGGGGAGGTAAGCCCTGCCCCACATAATCAATCACATCATGTGGCGCACGCACGCACGCACACACACACACAAAAAATTTGAATGGAAATGCCCATCAATTTTAGGGGGACAGCCCCTTCAAATATTTCACTGGGGAGCGAAGGGACCTCAGCCCCTAGCAGTTGGCTTCTATGGGGGCAGCTAAAATTTGGGGCTGCTGAGAATTGGAGTCCTGGGCAAACAAATGGAGTGGGTTATCTCAATATATTGTGCAATCCCTCTTTCCAAGACTGATCTCCATATATATGGGAAGAAAGTACTTCCTCACCCCTGCAATAGACCTTTGAGACAAGAATGTCTCCCGCTGGTGATTGGTTTTTGTCCCTCAGACACAGTGTTTTTTTGGTGGGGAGGGCATCCTTAAAAAGTAGCCCCTGTGCAAATGGACGGATACTATCCCTCCATCCATTTGCACGAGATGTTTTCTAAGGCTGCACCCAAAAATAATAATATTGGAGGGCAGTTCCATCACCATGAGGATGCCCTGAGGGATTTTTTATTTTTATTTTTTTGAGCCTGAGAGTAGGTTTGTTCAGTCCCACTATGGAAAACATCCTGTGGAAACCAATGGAAATTATCCCTGTTTGCACAGAGACAGCTTTCAAAGCTGGAGAATAATTCTGGGCTTCTTATGCTCTATTCTCTTTTGAGGCAAACCATCGCTCCCCTAAAGTTTGTTTCTGGGTATGAGGCCAGGGAACATCATCATCATATCAAAACATGTAGCATCTGTTCACCATGTAATTTTATTATAACAATGCCAAACATCATCCTCATTTACTTTATTTTTGAAAAAGCTCTCTAGGCATGTGGATACTATTTAACAAAATTTTGCATGATGGTTCCTGAGCTGAAGGAGCAAGCCTCTGCCTACATTTGGACACAACTGGAAGCCCTACTGGATGAAGATGCCAGTCTGGCCCTTTCAAAACTGATTTTAACCACTGATTCCAAAACTTTATAAGGCCTCTTAGAATTCACTGGGCAATTTCTGCTAGTTATTATTATTTTGCTTACAGAGAGTGCACTAGATATTCTGCAGATATTCCTGTTCTTTGCTTCAATTATGAGGGCTTATCACTTACCAGGTGTTTAAAAAAAAAATGAATCCTATAATAACACAATATGAGTAAGTTGATTAATTTACCAGTACAGCTGGATTGAAAGCCGGCAATAATCCTATTATTCATTTACCTTCATAGCCTGGACTTCCTTGGAAATCACAGTGCCAGATCTAAGCAGAAACTGTTTATTTTTCACAATGAAAACAATCTTGAAGCATATACTCCCCTTTTCTTTTCAAAAACATGCTTCTTCAGACATCAAGATTCCATTTAGATATGGGAAGGACTGTGGAAGGTTCTAAATCTCATTCAGCAAAGAGGCTGAGAGCACTATCAATGTTTGGAAAACAGGAAGTTGCTTTCAGTCCATTGGTCCATAATGGTCAATATTGTCCACACTGACTGGAAATGGCTCTTTGTCAGGGACTGGACAGAGAAGGAATGGTGGAGACTGCCTCCCCAGCCTGACCCTTCCAGAGAAGAGGAAGATAGTTTAGATTTACAGCAGGGGTTTGAGGGAAGTCACAGCTCAGAGGCAGATGAGGGGGAAAGCTGGGAAATAATGGTAGAGGAGGAGGAGGAAATGGAAGCAACAGGAGGGCAACAGGAGGAGAATGCGGCTGGAGACAGCACAAGAGGTGATGTGAGAGCAACTTGGAAGGGGTGAGAGGGACTGAAGGATGCAGAATGCCTGAACTGATTCACATTCCCATCCAAGACAACGTTCCTTATTTAGGGATACTTCAGACATCATTTGTGAGTAAGAAAACCTGTGAGAAATCCATATAATTGTGCTGAACACATATTATTCCGAGAGGGAAATTTATGCCATCTGATAAGACCAGACTTCGGTGTACACTTTCACCAAACTATGGTTGAAAGACTTGGTCAGAATAAAAGAACAAGGCAAGGATATTTTAAACAATGGTAATTGGGACTAGGGATTCCGAGCACAATTAGGAACATTATAAATAAACACTGGCACATCGCTGAAGATATTCCTGGCTGTAAAGATCCACCCCTTTTGGGCCTGAGAAAGAAAGGGTCCCTACGAAATCAATTAGTTAGGACTGACTGTCTAGAACCATCATCTACAATTATGAGAGGTCATTACAGATGCGGCAAATGTAATATGTGCCCCTATAGTCTGCAAGTGAAAGAGATTAAAAGTGAACATATGTGGTTTACTTACAAAATTAATTCCATGACAACTTGTAACTCAAAAAATGTTCAAGGTTTTTTTCTTTAAAGACTTCTGCAGACTTAAAACACTACTGATCCTTCCTCCCTGTGCATTGGTGGGACTGCTTTGGCTACAGGTAAAAAAAAAAAGGTAAAGGACCCCTGGACGGTTAAGTCCAACATCAATCATGTCTTGAATATCAGAAATGAAAGGTATTGATTGACTGATTGACTTGCAAATTCTCTATACTACCAAGGGGGGGGGGAGATAAGTATGATAGTTGGGTATATGCTAAATTAAACTAATCTTATATTCCACTGCCACTTTGGGAGTCTTGAGGCTGTGTTATTTGCCATCCTAATTACTCAATATAAAAATCTGTATTTAAATGAAAGTAGTATTTATTTATTTTAGAATGAGTGGATTCCCTAAATTTCAATCTGTCATAGTTCCAACATTCCAGAGCTTTTCAGTCTATCTGAATTCCATTGTAGAAAGTTAGAAATGGAACAAATGTTCCTGGTTTGGAACCATTTTTTATTTAATATAAAAAGAATTATGCAGTTATGCAATTTTCAAAAGGTGGTTGATTGTTCCATATGGTCAAAGCAACCAACTGGCACTGCAGATCAAAGTTTGGCTGGAAGGCCTCTCTCTCATTTTACTTGCTGTAATCAATACAACGCCATTCATTCAAGAGGACCTGAGGCACGTTCTTACCTTAGACTGACAGACATTATTTGAATAAGCAAAGTGCTTGATTTTCCGTAGCACTGCTGGAGGAGAGAAGCATGGAGAATACACTGTCAATACCTCCTACAGAACTGTGAACTGATTTGGGCTGGTAGTATTCTGCTACCCTTACAATGAATTTTCATTGACTAAATGAAGCTGTAGGATACCCAGAGGTCTACTATAAGCAGCAGATGATTTGGTGGTTGGTCAGGCTTATTAGTAACAATAATGGCATTAATATTGATAATGGTAACAGATAGGTGGAATCTGACATAGCACTAAGGCAATTTTGCACTAGCAAAAGGACTTTTACTTGCATAGCACAATGTTCTTCCCCTCTTCTCCTGCTCTGTCCCTCCTAAATCTGTTCTAATGGTTTTCCCCAACCCTCTGGAGCAGATTTAAGGAATGCACAAATGGAAATCCTTGCACTGAGGGGACCCATTCATGGAATGTCACTTATTATTGTTATGGTTACTGTTATTATTTCTCACCTTTCCTCCAAGGAGCTCAAGGTCATGTACATGGTTTCCCCCTTTCCCTTTTTATTCTCACAACAACCTGCTTAGCTGAAAGATGGCAGCTGGCCCAAGGACACGAAGTGAGGCTTGTGGTTGTGAGAACCCAGGTCTCCCTGAACCTACACTTTAACCATTACATTACACTGGTACAAAAGTTACAGCGCAGGAGACCGTAATGAAGTAGGCCAGGACAGAAACAGAAGCAATGGTAGTGTGTCCAGGATTGCGAAGTCTGTAACTTCATAACAGAGGGAGCAGTGATGGACTTCAGGGCCTCAAATTTCAGCAATGCCCTGTGTGAGGCCAAAATTCGGGACCCGTCAGCCTCTTGCCTCCCATTCTACCTTATAGCTGTGTTGCCCCTGAGGGTTTGCACCCACTACAAGAATGATAGCTTTTAAGACTTGTGGCTGTGCCTCATGTCCTAACAGAATCATAAGGACTGTAATGTGAGTTATGCCCCACTGTTAGTTTGCCTGGATTTCCCCAGCCACTCTGGGCAGCTTACAGCATAGATCTTGCAGAGATCTGATTCACCTGAAGGAACTCTAGCAGATGATGCTTCCTTTCTTCTCTGATTGTGGGCTGCAAAACAGCCCACAGCTGGAGGGCAGCATGTTCTCCTGGGTTCTTGCTCCTTTATACAACAACCTGCTATGCTGAAAGATGGCAGCTGGGCCCAAGGACACCAAGTGAAGCTTGTGGCTGAGTGAGGATTTGAGAACCCAGGTCTCCCTGGACCTACACTTTAACTATTACACTACACTGGTACAAAAGTTACAGTGCAGGAGACCCTAATGAAGGAGACCAGGACAGAAACAGAAGCTATGGTAGTGTCCAGGATTGTGGAGTCTGTAATTTCATTAGGGAGGGAGCAGTGGTGGACCTCAGGGCCTCAAATTTCAGCAGCGCCCTATGTGGGGTCAAAATTTGGGACCCCTCTGCCTCTTGCCTTCCATTCTACCTCATAGCTGTGGTGCCCCGGAGGGTTTGAACGCAGTGCAACCAAACCAGTCGTGCTCCCCTAAATCTGCCTCTAGAGGCAAGAAGAGTGAAATGATACCTCTCATGCTTCTGTGTTTGGTGAGCTAGAAAACCTCCTGGACGCTGACATGAAGTGAAAGCAGAGAAAAAGCACAAGGAAAAATTAAGATGTGATGGTTTGGGGCCAGGCCATGAAGGTCAAGGGATAGGGAGGGCAACTGTGAAGCGAAATTTCTGGCTGAGCTGGCAAAGATTAAACACAGTGATTAAGCACAGAACAGGATTTAGCAGGGAACTGAAAGAATGTGACATTTCCTCCAGAGCAATCGTAGCCAACAGGTAGCTTCCAGATGTTGTTGGACTACAATTCCCATCATCCCTGACTAGCGGTAATGCTAGCTGGATTTTAACAACATCTGGAGGGCATCACATTGACAAACCATCTTTCAGGAGGATGTGGTGCCTGGGCCATAAGGTTTTTCCTACTACAATTTTTTTTTGTATGCTATTTTCATTCACATATGCATTTTTTTGCACACTTCATGCTAGTTAGCATATTTTTGCAAACATTTCTTGGCTCCATGTGCGTCCCTCCCAAAGCTGTGCGCTCGTTGGAAGAGGACAACCATCCCAGGCAGGAGTGTACCGTTCTTTGGTCAAGGGTATACGATAGCTGCGCTCCCCTGCTAGAACCTCCAAACCAGCTTGAGAGTATACCTATATTGTTCTACTTCTGCATCTCTCTCTCTCTCTCTCTCTCTCTCTGTCTCTGTCTCTGTCACACACATATACCCACATAGAGAGAAGAGACATTATTAAATATTGCAGCTGGCATGGAAAGCTGCTTGCATGAAATAAGGTTTATTCCTGAAAACAAAGTGCTTGTGTACTTTGAACATCAATGGCATCATCCAATGAATACCACATCACTTCACTGCCCTATAATCTCCCTCAACTGGTAGAACACAAATCCGTCCTGTAAACTTGCAGAGTATAATTCTGCCACCTGTAAAGTACAATTCCACCATGATTTTTTCCTTAAACATTCTCATTACACATGCACCAGCACACACGCACTTACATACACACGAATGGTTAGCAATAAAAATGTTTTAGTACTGTAAGCAAACCCAGCTGGTTCATACAACAAAATTATATATTTCAAACTGCATATTACATCCATTCTCTGGTTCTTACCCACTTTACCACTATCTGAAAAGTATGCACACAAAGAAACCTAATTTGTGTTATTGTGTGTGGTGAAAGCCCAAGGCACAACAGATGCTTGTCCAACTCTCCTTTCCCCCATACATGCTTATCTTTCTTTCCACATAAGTAGCCCAAAATCACAGAATACACCCAATCAAATCTAAGCCCTTTCAGCTCTCCCCAAAGCACTTGGCAATGCACAACCTTGAGCTGCACGTTTTAAGGATTGAAACCGACACTCCTTGTTCTTGCACTGCAGCTGCCCCCCAATGCCTGAAAGTCTGCACAGGCTAATGGGCCACACAGGTTAGGAATTGCATGTGTGTGTGTTTGCTGGGGTGCGTGCAGAGAAGCAAGGCAATCTGAAGACATGCTGGGGCTGAGGCTTACCCTGCAAGCAGCCAATTCTTCTAGGCTACTCACAAGCCATGAAAACCCCAAATTAACAATCTCAGAAAATTAGAATATTAAATGAAATCAGCAAAACAAGAACTGCAAATAGAGCAATATTGGACCTCTGAGAAGTAGAAGCATGCATATGTACTCAGTACTTGGTTTGGGCCCCCTTTGCATCAATTACTGCCATGCGGCGTGGCATGGATGCTATCAGCCTGTGGCACTGCTGAGGTGTTATGGAAGACCAGGAAGCTTCAATAGCAGCCTTCAGCTCTTTTGCATTGCTCAACCTCATGTCTCTTGGCAATGCCCCATGGATTCTCTATGGGGTTCAGGTCAGGTGAGTTTGCTGGCCAATCAAACACAGTAATCCCATGGGCACTGAATCAGGTTTTGGTACTTTTGGCAGTGTGGGCAGGTGCCAAAGTCCTGCTGGAAAATGAAGTCAGCATCCCCATAAAGCTCGTCTGCAGAAGGAAGCATGAAATGCTCCAATATCTCCTGGTAGGCGGCTGTGTTGACCCTGGACTTAATGAAGCACAGTGGACCAACACCAGCTGATGACATGGCTCCCCAAATCTCTTTTCTGATGAGAGCAGATTTTGCCATCTCATTTGGAAACCAAGGACCCAGAGTCTGAAGGAAGAATGGGGAGGCACACAATGCATTGTGCACTGTGTCCAGTGTGAAGTTTCCACAGTCTGTGTTGATTTGGGGAGCTATGTCATCAGCTGGTGTCGGTCATTTAATATTCTAATTTTCTGAGATTGTTAATTGGGGGTTTTCATCAGCTGTATGCCATGATCGTCACAATTATAACAAATAAAGGCTTGACATATCTCGCTTTGCATGTCATGAGTCTATCTCATATATTAGTTTCACCTTTTCCGAGTTTCACCTGTAATTATCATGGGGCATTTGAACTTTGCCATTTTTACCATTAAAAGCTATGTCTTCTTTATGCCTTTGAAACAATTTGCAATGCTCATCTATTCCCACTATATTGATTTTGTGATTCCAGCACATGAGTGCTCTTGGTTGTAGAGACTGAGAAAGTAATGTATGTTTCTTACATAGATCAGAACAAAAAGCAAGTGAGTACTGATACTCCAGCATCCATAATCTAGCAGGTCAAGATACCTGCTGTAAAACTGTTACCCTGACATTTTACGTAAGTGATCCATATAAAGCACAGGCTACTTTACTGAATCTTAGGCTCCCAGTCCTTCCACTTTCGAACAAAGTGCGGTCCATTTGTCTCCTACACATTTCTTCTCTTGTCTTGTATTACAGCATCTGTGGTTATTCCTTGTTCTGCTTTTAATTTTCTGCCATCTACCCTTCATGGCCTAGCCTATTTGATTGTTGTTATCTCATGGGCTGTTAAGTTATTTCTCTGGAACTTTTGATATCCAACTGTGATGCTTGTCTGGAAGTGTTTGGTGCAGCTGCTTCTCTATGTGGAAGTTTTAAGATGCTATAGCCCATCTGTGTTGCTGTCTACACAACTGAAAAAAGGCTAAAACTAGTATCATATTGCATTTGGAGAAGGAGAAGAAGGAAGAACAGATGCTGTTTGGAGGCCCCATTCTACTCCAGGTAAGGAGCTGATACACTTAAGCCAGCCTCCTACAGGTAACACCTACACAACACCTGCCTGCATAAAAATTTGCAGCAGTTATTATTATTTTTAAGGGGAAAAAACATTTCATGCATCAGCAACAGATCCATGGCAACACATCCCTTTGTGTTTCCAAGTTTATGGTGGACTTCTGATTTTATAAATAATATAGCAACTTCAGGGTCAGCTTATTCTGACAACTAAAATATAACACTCTGTAAAAATAAGAATGCCCTCTCATCCTGTGAAAGAAACTTAGTCAGTCAATCAGATAGTTATTTAAATCCATACCTGAATGACTTTGTATAGCAGGAGTGGGAAGCTTTTCCCAGCCAAATGGCTGCATTCCCTGCTGCTCAACTTTCCAGGGCGTCACATGCCAGTGGTTTGTAGAGCCAGAAGCCAAGTGGATGGAGGCCTGAACATAGATTTTACCTGCAAACACATTCACGCACCCTTCTCTATCCTCCATCCAGGCAACCAAAAGTCACTTTGCCTCTGTGACCTTCTCCTCCTTCACCACAACTTTGTCCCTCCCCCCCACCCCAATGGCACAACTGTTCCTCCTCACCCAGCTCAGATGGTGCAACATTCTTGCCCCCAATGCTTCAGAGTGAGGGATGCTAGGACAACCAGGCATGTCTTCCCCAGAGTATTGTAGGAGCATTGCCAGTACTGCAGGGGCTACAATCCAACACCCACTTATCTAAATGTATGTCCACCTGAACTCAGTGGGACTTCTCAAAACTGAGAGAATCGGTGGTAAAATGGCAAACAAAATTCAATGGAAACAAGTGTAGAGTGAAGCATGTTGGTGCAAAACTATCTTCCTTTCCCATATGTGCTCACGGGGTCTGAACTGGAAGCAATTGACCAGGTACAAGACCTTGCAGTTGTAGTGGATAGCTTGATGAAGAAAAAGGTGACTTCCATGCTACAGATCATTAGGAAAGGAATTAAAAATAAAACTGCTAGTATCATAATGCTATTATACAAATGTATCGTGCAGCTTCATTTGGAATACTCTTATCAAAAAGAAGTTAGATTTCAAAAAAGGTTCAGAAAAGGGAAATGAAAATGATCAAGAGAGTGGAACAACTCCCTATGAAGAATTGTAAATAAAACAAAACAGAGCACAATTGGGGATGGGTTAATGTGCAAAACAACAACAACCCTGTTGAGTAAAACTACATATATTAGAGTTGGAAAACAGGGTCCTGGCTGGGTTCCACACCAGAACAATCAGTACTTTAAGGAGGAAATAAATTTTCGATAATATTCCTAGTGATGCCAGGGATATGATGGCAAACAAAACCAGAGTGCTAGGTACTAGAGAAAATGCTAGAGGGTGATGAAAATGCAAAGGCCTTTCTTCAAAAAAGCAGAAAATGTGCTAGGTCATAGGTCAACCATCACATTATGAAGAAGGTCCATGAATATTTTTTCTTAAATATGGACAATGGAGACCTATTCAGAGCTGTGATAGTGATGGAGTATTTAATCTTTCCCTCCCGTACTGTATTCCCAATCCATTTCTCTGCCCACAATGGGCAGGGTAGGTAGTTAAAACAGCTTTGGGAGTGCGATTCTGTTCTGTAATCAATACACAGGAAATGGTTGAACACCCTCTTCTACAAACAAACTGGCAGCTGCCTTATAGCTGTATTGGGGAGGGAGGTGTTGTTGTTGTTGTTGTTATGCTCAGGAGATTGACCACAGATTTCCTGCATAAAATGTAGCTGGGCCCCTGTGGTATAATCTACACACCTGCCCCACATTCCTTAAAAAAGGACAAAGTCATTGATACAATGCACAAAGAATGTATTATACTCATGAAGAGAGGATTCTTCCCAAGCTGTCTATAATCTTTGACTAGACAGACTAATATTAATCACCTACCTACATGCTGGGAAATGAATGCTGATCATGTGGGCAGCTACAGATTAAGATGGTTCCTCCTGCTTATTCTTAGAACGGCTGAAACAGTAAGATGACTATTTCCAATGCTTGAGCACAATTGTGCTCAGCAGATAAAAGGCAGGAGGGAAGGGGAGCTGAGGGCAAACTGCTGCTACACTGGTTAACAGTGCCTGCTAACTTGTCTCTAAGTTTGTAAGACAACCAGTGATGCAATAATGCCATCAATGATGCAATAACGACAGGCAGACAAACCCACTGGTTGAGAGGTTAGCTGTGGTAGAAAGCTAACCACCATAGTAAAAAACATAAACCCAAGACCAGCTTCATGGATTTTAAAGTACACACTGTTTATTGAACTCTTCTTTGAAATAGAATTCATTGATAATACTTCTATCCTTCTACTTGAATGGCAAAGGATCCATCAGAAGATAAGGAATTACTTTGGGTACAGATAAAATTATGACATTCAGAGTACACAGCCATTAACATAGAGTGCACATAGCTGCTTTGTACTGAGTGTATTATTGGCCAACTATTATCTACTGCACTCTGCCCCAATCTGGTGTCTTCCAGATGCTGTAGAACTGCCTCTCCTCTCATCCCTGCTCATTGACCATGCTTGTGGTCAATGTTGTGATCAAAACATTGTGGTCAAAACATGTCAGAGGACCAAGCTGGCAGGCAAAGGCTGGTCTACTGTGAGTGTACAACTCTCCAGTGTGTTAAGCAGGTATCATTCCAGTTTTGCTACATGTGATTATTTTAATTGGGGACTGAACATAAATCCAATTGAACCCAAGCAAATGTTCTAAAGAACCAGTGAACCAAATTTTCAGGTGGGAGGGGGAAAGAGCTATTTTATAAAAACCATTTCTTTTTTAAATACTAAGTCAATGTCATGGGTTTGTGTTTTTTAGGATTGTATCATTACTTCTCACTAGCTCTAATGTCACCCATAAATTTCCACTTGTTTGCCCTTCCTTTGAGCTCCATATCAATTTTGTGCATTTCCACCACAATAGCAATGCATGACTACTTCAATCATATGTGTTAGAAGTGGGCCACAAACACTGTTATTACATACAGAGTTAATATATTTGGAATGCCAAGTTCTTTGGAACATTGTGCCTTTTAAAAGTGCCATATTAAATATAGAAAACAAAATAATCTGTAAGGAGAGCAACCGCACTGGAGTGACTAATAACTTCACATCAACAATTAATTAGTGCCGACATTTTCCTCCTGTGAAATGTCACCTTGATGCCTACTTAGAGATGTATTTTGAAATAAGCAGCTGAACAGCAGCCAACCACATTTGCCGCATGTAGATCAGCCTGTCATTCTGCACAGATTAGGCAAGGTACTGCATCACTAGATGGTGCTCATTATCTGCCAGATTTGATTCACTAAACATTAGAAGGTTATTAAAAACATGCTTTACAGAAGCAACACAACTCAGCTAGATTTATAGACACAGCTATTTAGGTTGCTTTGTTCTTCTCCAGTTTTATTAAGTTGCACCATATGTTCTTAAAACATAAATTTAGAATGACGTTTTGAGAGAGAGAGTTCCAGAGAGAGAGTATGTTCCAGAGAGGTAGACACATGTTTGAAGAAACTAGTGTCAATAAATAGCACCCTTTCTCACAATATACAGAAGGGTAGCACCTGATAACATTTGCTTTCTAACTTTTTGAGTGATTCAACCTTAAATTTGTTCCCTGTGATACTGAAAATCTCATCCACTGACCTTGTTTTCTGAAACCACAATTTCCTTACTTGGATCTCTATTTCTTCAAGACTTTGTAGGGATGAAAATCAGCATGTTCAAACTTCAGCGTGAAAAGGGGAAAGGAGATGGTGTCTTAGGAAGTGCGCGTTTTAATAGCATAATTTCTGCCAGTGAATTTGTATGCTGTGGAAACATATAAATTAATGTGGAAACATGATTGCATTAAACCTTCCAAGAAGTATCGAATCTAGAATCTTCTACTCCTATCAGAAAGTACAGTGGTACCTCTGGTTATGTGCTTAATTCGTTCCGGAGGTCCGTTCTTAACCTGAAGCACCACTTTAGCTAATGGGGCCTCCCGCCGCCGCCATGCAATTTCTGTTCTCATCCTGAAGCAAAGTTCTTAATTCGAGGTACTATTTCTGGGTTAGCGGAGTCTGTAACCTGAAGCGTCTGTAACCTGAAGCATATGTAACCCGAGGTACCACTGTATTGTATAACACAAGTGGGGGAGGGGAATGCGGCCCCAGGACTTTCTCCAGAGCAAGACTGATGACACCATCAGCAGTAGTGCTAGGAATAACTGACACACCATTTTTTCCACTGGCAAGTGAATGAAATGAAAGAGAGACTTTCAAGTCCTTTACTTCACACTAGCAAGATAAATGGCAGCACTTGTTTACAGGATTGTTTGCATCTCTAATTAAAAGCTTAAGGCTACATTTCACAATAGTAAAGAGCTTTTGTTAAAGCTCAACATGTTTTGCAGGTTTAACCCACAGAAGCAAGCACAGCTGAGTTTAGTGCTACTTACATCCAGGTCATTATGCACAGGACTGCAGTTACGCTACAAAAAAAAAGCTTACTATTTATGGTGCCACAGGACACTATTATTCTTCCCTCACTGTTGTAGTAAATTGTCTTTAGTCAGCTGTCTGCAAGTTTGGATTCTTTACTGATTACCTATCCATCACCCTAAGGTCCCCAAGCGGGTCACAGTATTAAAACACAGTATTAAAAACACTTTAAAATAAGTTACAATCACAAAAACAAGGTGGATCCTCAAAATATCAAAACGCCAATGTCAAAAGCCACTGTGCAAAGGTACATATTCAGCATTTTCCAGAAGTTGTATAATGAAGGTGCCAGATACACCTCTGAGGGGAGTTTCACAGCTTAGAGGTCACCACAGATAAAGCCCTCTACTGGGCCACCACCAACATCTGAAGGAACCTCCCAAGAAAGACCATTCCACTGTCAAACAGCTCTTTCCATCAGAAACATCTTCCTGGTTTTTAGTTGGAATCTCCTTTCTTGTAACTTGAAGGCAGTGGTTCGAATCCTACCCTCCAGAGCAGCAGAAAACAAGCTTGTTCCAACTTCCACGTGACAGCCCTTCAGATAGTTGAAAATAGCTATCATATTTCCTCTCTGTCTCTTCTTTTCCAGGCTAAACACACCCAGCTCCTTCAATCATTACACATAAGGATTGGTTTCCAGAAACTTGCCTTCATCTGCACACATTCCAGCTTGTCAGCATCCTTCTTAAACTGTGATGCCCAGATCTGGACCCAGTATTCCAGTTGTGGTCTGACCAAGACAGAATAGGGTGGTACTATTACTTTCCTTGATCTAGACACTATACTTCTGTTGATGGAGCCTAGATTAGCACTAGCTTTTTTTGCTGCTGCCTCACACTGTTGACTCATATTAAGCTTGTGGTCCACCAAGACCCCTAGACCCTACTAGTAAGCCAGGTGTCCACCCGTTTTATATTTGTGCAGCTAGTTCTTCTTGACCAAGTACAGAACCTAATATTTGCCCCTACAGAAATGCATTTTGGGCCCAGTTCTCTAATCTGTTAAAGGCATCTTGAATCCCAGTTCCGTCTTCTGTGGCATTAGTTACCCCTCCCAGTTTGGTGCCATCTGCAAATTTGATGAGCATCCCTTCAATTCCTTCACCCAAGTCATTTATAATGATGTTGAACAACAGCGGGCTCAAGACAGAATCCTTCAACACCCCACTTCCCACTTTTTCCCAAGATGATGAGGAACCATTAGTGAGTACTCTTTGGGTTTCGTCAGTCAATCAGCTACAAATCCAATTAACAGTTATCTCATCCAGCCCACACTTTACCAGTTTCCTCACAAGAATACCATGGGAGACTGTGTCAAAAGCTTTACTGAAATATAGACTACGTGGGTGTCTAGGAAAGCTCAGTCAGTATAGCATAAGACTCTTAGAAGAAGAAGAGTTTGGATTTGATATCCTGCTTTATCACTACCCGAAGGAATCTCAAAGCAGCTAACATTCTCCTTTCCCTTCCTCCCCCACAACAAACACTCTGTGAGGTGAGTGGGGCTGAGAGACTTCAAAGAAGTGTGACTAACCCAATGTCACCCAACTGCTGCATGTGGAGGAACGGAGACACGAACTCGGTTTCCCATATTACGAGTCTACCGCTCCTAACCACTACACCACACTGGCTCTCTTAGTTTAAGGGTTGGTGGTTCAAGCCCCACCTTCGGCAAAAGATCACTGCATTGCAGGGGGTTGGACTAGACACTTGTGGTCCCTTTCAACTCTTTGATCCTTGCAATCTTACATTCACAGCTCCCCACTGATCCCCCAAGCTTGCAACTCTTGCCTCCCACTTTTCTTTCTTGTGGGAATTGTCTGCATTTAATTCCTCAAAATTTCACCTTTAAAAAACTCCCATCCATCTTGGACTCCCTTCTCTTTGAGTATTTCTGACTATGGGATCTCAACCCAGTAGTTCTTTAAGCTTTTTGAAATCATCCTTCTTGAAGTCCCAAGTGCATATTTGATGACACTCAGCTTTTCCTTGCATCTGTATCATGAAACCCAAGAGAACATGATCGCTTCCTCCTAAGGTTCCCAGTACTTCATCAATTCCTATTGGTGAGGACCAGGTCCAAGATAGATCTCCTTGTTGCTTCCTCTACCTTCTGGGAAATGAAATTGTCAGCGAGGCAACTGAGGAATTTGTTGGACCTTACATTCTTGGCAGAGTTTGAGGTCCAATGGATTTTGGGATAGTTGAAGTCTTCCATGACTACTATATCTCTCCCTTTTTGAATATTTAGTAATCTGCTCTAGGAAGATATTATCCAAGTCTTCAGTCTGGCTTGAAGGTCTATAGCAGACACCTACATTAAGGTCACTGTTGTTTTCCTCTCCTACAATTTTTACCCATATACTCTTACTCTGCCTTCCATGTTCCAGGTTGTAAGTGTACACATCCTTTACATATAATGCTACTCCTCCCCCCTTCCTGTTTGGTCTATTCCTTTTGAACAGGTTATACCCCCTCAATTTCTACATTGCAGTCATGAGTCTCATCCCACCCAATTACAGTAATGCCTATTAGGTCATATTTGCCATTCTGTATTAAGAGCTCAAAATTGTCTTGCTTGTTTCCCACTCTCTGTGCATTAGTCTAGAGACAACCGTAAATCTTTTCCTCTAGTTACTTCCTTCTTGGAGTTTCCTGCCCTTTAGCAGGTTTCTATATAGTACCACCTCAGTTTCCTGTGCATCTATGAATCCATTGTGGAGCTGCTTTAAAACAGGGGTTATATCTTAATGGAACCTCAGCCAGGACCAACTGAACTTTCTGTGTCATCTTTGAGAACATTCTTTTTGCAGGATACGGCTGTGGATTTAGGACTATGAGGGGATCTCATGATTTGCTCCTGCCTTCAACATTACCCCCATGCCACTCCATAGTGTTAGAAAGACAGATACTGAATTTGTTCAGCATCTCTGACTTCCTTCAAAGTAGCAAGAGCACAGAAGAAGAGGCCACGAGAAATAAAATAAAAAAGTGAGTCCACTTCAACTTCCCCTAAGGGTAAGGGGTAAAGAAACATGTGGAATCTTGAAAGACTAGAGTGCATTCTAGGACATAAATCTGAGCTGCAAAGAAAGAAGCACAACTGCTGAGTGAAGAAGCAAATCAAAAGACATATATTCGCAGCAGGCGAACATCACTGAGCCACTCAGTAGGGATGGGGGCTTTTGTTATTATGAAACAACTTTTCAAAAGTTCACATCTCTGACTTTCAGCCTGAATGCACAAAAGACATACACATACAAAGGAATAACAAGAACCCCTGCTGGAAGGAGAAGCTGGTGTTCTCTTTAATGCTCTCTCATGACTTTCAAAGGATGACAGTAAGGAACTCAAAGGTATCAATCACTTTCACTGTGTAAAGCATTAAAGATCATGCTGAATACTTACAAAATGGGTCATTCAAAAAAAAATTATAAAAAGACACACACACCCCAAGGTATGGAGGGAAGCTGACATGTTGGATCAGAAAATGGCAGTATAGCCCAAGATGCTGGACCTCCTAAGGTTAACAAGTTGTGCTTTTTCCCACTCCCGTACACTGAACCTTAAGTGTGATCTTAGGTGCATTCCAATGGCTGATAACCATGCAGAAGCTGCATGGTTTCTCACTTGAAGTGGAGAAACGCTCACCTTTAGCTCCCAGATCACACAGTCAAATGCTATGTTGCCACCTCTCTGCAGTGGGGGTGGGGGGAGTTAGAACAGGGGTAAGACAGAGGGATGAGCATTCAATGGAAGGGCTACTAAGGTCTAGCAATATTGAGGAGTAGCAGAAACAGCTCATCAGAGCATGAAACTCCACTGCAGTTGCTACCACAGCAGAGAATGAAAAAGTTCTACTCTGGCATTTCATTTTGCAGGTCCCCCGGTGATTGTGATAAGTGAAGATTCCAATACTGGGTGGAAAAGAACAGTGTTTTGCAGCTCTGAGGGCCAGATTCTAGTGATGTTTCTAATGCATTTACCTGGCTCATAATGGTAATGTCTCCAGCTCACAGTGCTTTCATACATTACAAATGAGGTGTCATCTCCCAACTCCCACAAATGCTCGGAATGTAAACCAAGCTTCTAAATATGATCAGGGAACCTAGGCAGGAAACCCAAAGATGTGGATTAGTCAAGGGTGTCTGAGTATTCACTACAGTTGTCATCAGGTGCCCTGGAAAGTATATGGCCCAGAACTCCTTGCTTCTAGGCTGCTATTATGGGAACATTGTTGGGTATACTCATGCGGGATCAGTTTCCAGGGTGTCTGACATCCCTACTGAGTTCCTAGGCACATATTTGTCCAGGGTGCCTAAGAGTCTCAGGGATGCTGCCATTTCAGATGGCATGGAGACATCACATAGATGTTTTTGCCACCAAGTAAGTTTTGGATGGAATCAAGAGGGCAGCGAGAGCTCAGAGGCTCATGGGTACAGAATGTGTGTGTGTGTGTGTGTGTGTGTGTGTGTGTGTGTGTTGGGGATGTAGCAGGACTGTGTACACTGTCACAATCCCAGTTATTGAGTTGTGAGGAGTTTGCCCATCACTTCCAAGTGTTCTGTCATGAGTTGTACTCATGCTGATGTGTTTTTTCCACCTCAGTTTTAAATGGTATTTTCTTGGAGTATTTATTTTTCTTATTTCTTTAAACAATTTTCACCCTCTCCTTCATCACCAGGCAGTATCAGGGTGGGTTACGCAATAAAATTAGCCAATAAAATGCTAAATAGCACTAAAACCTTTAAGAAAACCTAATGTGCTTATTCACAGTATAAAAATAGGTTACCCCACCATATAATACCAGAAGAGCTTGCATTGGCTTCCCAACTGCTAGAGATCTGAGTGCCTATGTACAAAGCTGTCAATAAATTAGGGCCAGGTTTTAGAAGGAATTCCTCTCCCTATACTGCTTATGCCTGAATTTTAAGGTCTGCCAGGGAGGTCCTCTTTGTTATTCCTTCCCCAGGAAGAAACGGTCCTCTTTCTGGTGGCAGCTGGGTGAGGGAAACCCTATCTACTGAGATAAAGTTGAAATTGTTTGGTTTCTTGGCGTATTACTCACCAGGCCAAAGAACTGAGAGTGGGCCTACTCAGTCATTTATGGCCCTTTCCTGAAGAACACTGAACTGCCAGTGGTAGTTGCTGGTGTGGAACCTTTCATTGTCTTTGTGCCATGTGGTTATCTGCTCATAAATAAAGCAGTGGGTATATACAGCTGCCTCTGAGCCTCACATGAGGTCAGGGACAAGACACACTCCTTGAGGGGAGTGTGATCCTGGCTACAATAGTTAAGTAGGGCCAGCCAAAATATGCTCTGGATTTGGCTTAGGGGCAAAAAAGTGGATGAGATGGGCATGGCTTCATATATATATATACACACACACACACACACACACACATATATATATATATATGGAGTAGGTGAATTGTGTGAAACTCGGGTGCCAGGAAAATGGGCCATAGATGAAGGGTGAGCAAAGGGAAGCAGAATGTGTTAAGTTCGTGAATTCATATTCTGAGGGTCTGGGTGTAAAATAACATGGCACAGAGATTGGCTGCAAGTGATCTGGTTCTCAGAATGGGTTGCTGACCCAGATGGCTATGTTCTACCTCCACTGCCAGAGGCAGTATGCTTCTGACTGCCATTTGCTGGAAACTGCAGAAGCAGGGGAGTAGTGCTGCTGAGCTCTGGTCCTGTTTGTGGGCTTCCCACAGGCATCTGGTGGGCCACTGTGAGAACAGAATGCCGGACTAGATGGGCCATTGGCCTGACCCAGAAGGATCTTCTTATGATCTTATGAGCCAGAAAGGCTCTAGGTCTCAAAAGGGAGAAGGAGAAAGATCCAGAACCCAGGCCATCTTTGTCTACAGCTAACAGGTCAAAAAGCCAGTTGAGGTTTACTGAGCTTTTCCCACCTGCCTCCTAGATCATGGGTAGGCAAACTAAGGCCTGGGGGCCAGATCTGGCCCAATCGCCTTCTCAATCCAGCCCACAGATGGTCCGGGAATCAGTATGTTTTTACACGAGTGGAATGTGTCCTTTTATTTAAAATGCATCTTGGGGTTATTTGTGGGGCATAGGAATTCGTTCATTATTTTTTTTCCAAAATATAGTCCAGCCCCCCACAAGGTCTGAGGGACAGTGGACTGGCCCCCTGCTGAAAAAGTTTGCTGACCCCTGTCCTAGATGATCAAAGGATCAAAAATTTAAACTGGAGGCTGGAAGATGGATTAGAGGAAGTTAGTGAAGCCTCTCACCCTAGGTATGGAAATGTAGCACTCACTAGAAAACTGAGATGATGTTGTGCACCACAATTCACAACAAGGGTCTGCTCTTCTAACCCGCATGCATAGACCCTGGATGTGACAGCTACAGGTAACTGTAGTTGAGGAGCTCTTAAGAGTCTCCAAAAGGAAGGATTTATTGCTCCCCGCCACCCCACACTACAGTGGTACCTCGGGTTAAGTACTTAATTCGTTCCGGAGGTCTGTTCTTAACCTGAAGCACCACTTTAGCTAATGGGGCCTCCTGCTGCCGGAGCACAATTTCTGTTCTCATCTTGAAGCAAAGTTCTTAACCCGAGGTACTATTTCTGGGTTAGCGGAGTCTGTAACCCGAAGCGTATGTAACCCGAGGTACCACTGTACTCTCTCCTACCATGGAAAATATGAAGGGATTATAGATTGTGAATTAGTTCTTTGGTAGACTGCTACTGAGAGAACAACGAAATTGGCTGTGTGTATGTCTCTGTATTAATAATAGGCAGAATATTATTCTATTAAATAACTTCCATCTCCCATACACTGCCGGTCTCAACATCAAAGCTGGCATGATGAATGTACATATTTATACCTTAACAACTGGCTGGAGACTTGAAATGGGTTTTGTGTCCCCAGCAGCCACCACACTCCCCACACCGCCTTCTCCTTCTCCTCCTCTCTTGTTTAAACTCAACCTGTAAAGCTTTTCCAAAGAGCAATTTTGATTGCTGTAGCCTCTGAAGGATTTCTCTCCCTCTATTCCCTTATCCTCGAGGGGAGGAAAGGGCACAGAAGAAAAGTGGCCTTTTGAGTCCTTTATGTTTCAACTTAAAAAAAAATAATTAATAAAAAGGCCCAGGATTGCTGCAAAATGAAAATGAAAAGAGTAGTAATGAAACACACACAGTCTTGCTGAGGGTAATATAACTGCCAAGTTTAACACTTTCCAGGAAGAGGAAATTCCTAACTGGATACCATAAGATCTGACTTACATGTTGCATCTTCTTCTCTCTCTCTTACGTCTCCCCAGTGCATAAAAATTAGATGCTACAAACACATTATTTGAATGGCAGTACGTGCAACATGCTCCATGAAAAGACCCATATCTCACAAAGTCCTTTTCTCTCCAGGCTAATTGCACGCATTAGCATTCAGACAATACGTTTGTTCCTATTTTTAGACAAGAGGCGTGATGAGCAAGAGTGCATCTGGGCAATATACAATGAAGTTTAAATTTGAGCCAGAGCTCACTGGGCCTTAGCTGCAGAACCTGTTTCCACACCAGCACTCAACCCTGGAATGTGAAAAGTAGCAACGGAAAAAATAATGCCTTTGAACAGGCACAGAGTGCACACATCTACTAGGAAGGGGGAAAGGCATCGCTCTGTTTTCAGTCTGTCTCAGTTTTACATGCATTTAATCAGAAGTCCATTCTGTCTCCTTTAAAAAAAATTGCACAAACATAAACACATTTAAATTATTTACATTTTCTCTAAAATGTACATTTTTGAAAGCATCCCGATTTCCTAAAGCATATACTTTGGGACACATTTTCCTTAAAGTACACATTTTCCTATTAATTTTCTCTTAAATAAGATATCTTTGTATGTTTTCCCTAAGATGTGCATTTTTGGACACATTTATGAGATGAGAACTGCACTGCAAAGTTAAGAGAAGTGTGCATTCTGAAGGATTAACTGTGTTCCTTTTAACTAGAGATGCAAAAGATTCGACCTGGGGCTTTGGCAGGCATCACACATGCTCTGCAACTGAGCCACAGTCCTTCACCCACCCCAATGCAACCATTTTCACACCCAGCTCCTATGCATTTTGTATTAGGTGAATATTAGGTATTCCAGGAGAGAAGACACCATTTCCAAGCAGATTTGATCCCCAGAAAGGGCTGTAGCTCAATGGTAGATACAGAAAGCCCCAAGTTCAATCTCTAGGCAGGACTGGGGAGATATCTCTGCCTGAAATCCTGGGAAGCTGCCACCAGTCGATCAGTGTAGAAAATACTGAGCTACAGTATAAGTACTAATGGTCTGAATCGGCATAAGGCAGCTTACTAAATTCTCAATGTAATTGAACTGACATTGGCTTTCACTGCATATATTTTAACTTTCTTTGGCCTCCATCAGTTTCCCAACAAACTGTGTCAAAATGGGAGGAAACATAGAAAATGATGGGATCTAACGACTCAGTACAGTGGTACCTCGGGTTACATACGCTTCAGGTTACATACATGTCAGGTTACAGACTCCGCTAACCCAGAAATAGTACCTCGGGTTAAAATTTTTGCTTCAGGATGAGAACAGAAATAGTGCTCCGGCGGCAGCAGGAGGCCCCATTAGCTAAAGTGGTGCTTCAGGTTAAGAACAGTTTAAGGTTAAGAACGGACCTCCGGAATGAATTAAGTACTTAACCCGAGGTACCACTGTACTATGGATGTATATATTTCCCATAGGTTTTAAAGAGAACCACCACTGTAAAAATCAAACATGAGTTGCAGCTATCATAAGGGGCAGAAGGCACAGCATTTATTTTAAGATTTTTATACACAACTTCAACTGGATTTAAGTTCTAAAGAAGGGAATACAGACTTAGCAAATGGACACTGATTTAGGTTTTCTTAATACAGAGAGCGCAACTTTGTGTATCAATCTGGTGCACCAAAATCCAATATATTGTGAGGGCAGGAAGAGCACTGCACTCTGTGAGAGATAGCAAGAATCAAACTTGAATAAATCTTCTGGAAAAACTGCTCTCTCTACTTGTCCCTTCAAGGCATTGCAAGCATTTCTATCAGAGCTAGCCAATGGGCACTAAAAAAAACATCAAGATGATGAGATTGGCCCCGCTTGACTAAGTCCTCCTCAGTGCCAGGAATTCCCTATAAATAGTAAAGTGTGCCAGGAAATATATTCTGAGTCTATATGGAAAGTTCAGGTATACTGGGCACAGAAGTTCACCACACCTGAATGTTTCCTCCTAGAGGTCATGATCCAATCTAGAAGTTAATAACCCTTTATGCGGTTAATAACCCTTTATGGAATGTATAAGTTTTCATGATTCTTCACTAGCACTAGTTAGTCAACAAGTACTTCCATTGTTTCAAATACCTTTTGTCCATCTGGCAGTTACTTCTTCTCCACCCCATCCATGGTCTCAATTTCCAAAGCTGCCTTTCAACCCAACTGGTTGGGTGACCATTGTGATCTTGTTTATGTATTTCTGTGACATCACTGTGTCAGATGTGGCACTGTGATGTCACTGAGAAAACCATACAGGCAGCCACATTCAAGCCAGAGGAATCTACTGTCTTGGCAAATAAGGCCAATGGGTGCAGAGACAATACATTTGCACTGAAAACCAGGCATGGAAGAAAAAAAAAGAAGGGGTGCTTTCTAAATCCATGAATATGAACACACACAAAAGTAATTTTGTCTCAACCAAATCAATGTTTATCTAATATTGGAGATGGGGAAACAAGGCATCTTTCAACATATCCTACCCCGGTACATTTTTCAAGGGGGTGTCCCTCTTTGCAGCTTAGTGTACAATACAGCATGCTAACCTTTATATCTACTTTGCAAGTGCAAATGTTGGCTCACTTGGAGCAAGTAATGGAAAAAGGAACACAGTTCAGTAAGATCTCATGGTTGCTTTTGGCCATTAATTAGAAAGGACAATGACTGGAAGAAAGCTAAAATAGTCTGCCACTCCCCTTTAATGTCTAGGATGCTGCTAAAGGGGCAACAAACTCATTGTTTTCATTCTGCTTAACAACATAACATTTGCTAGTAACCACAAAACATCCATTAAACTAGGGGTAGCCACTCCAGATGTTGTTGGGCTACAACAGCCACTATCCCTATGTTGGAAATGCAACAGCAGAGATTGTTCAGTGTATAACTCCAGGGTTAATGCTGTTCTCAGGGTTAGACAACTGTGTGTGTGTGTGGAGGTGTGTGTGTGTGTGTGTGTGTGTGTGTGTGTGTGTGGAGGTGTCAATTAGCAACTAGGCAGAGTGAGATAGCATGTGTTCTGATAGAGATTCTTCACTCTGTATGTTTGGTTGAATGTTCCCATTAGGCACAAGGCTTGAAGTCAGAATGACAAAACCTGTTTCCTCCCCCTCAAATTATGCCGTTTATGTTCAGTTTTCCTGTTTAAAGCTTCATCAGGATTTCTTTTCCCCTTCGGACTCATATCTGCATTATTAAAGTGAATTGGCTAACACCCTGTGCTAGCCTGTGCTTTATGGGAATTGTATTCCAATAACATCTTCATAACACCATGGAGGCTATGTCCTGTACTAAAGTATCCCACACAATAGAACTACCTACTGTACTGTACACTACAGGAATCTACACAGGCCTTAAAGAAAACCTCCATCACTACAGTCTCCAGTTAGCATTCAAATGGATTTAAGTTCTGAAAGGTCAGTCATGTGAAGTGGCAATGCAAGAAAGGTATGTAGAGGACAGGATGGCACAGCCAATCCTTCTCCAACTTGCATATCAGGAGAAAGGAAAAGAGGTGTCTGCTATACAAAGCAGCAAATAGGCCAGGGTAGGGAATATTCCCTAATTCCACTGTGGGCAACCTTCTGGGGGATGTCATGGATCAGCATGCCCAGAATCAAAGGCAAGCAGAGCAACCTACTTGCTTTTGTCAAGTAGGCCACACACAAGTCACAAGCCCCACACAGCTCTCCAGCCTCTAATCAGGCAAGCAAGAGGCATCATCACAATTCAGGGACACATTCCAGCTAAGCAAAAGTACTCAAGCAGCTGCAGAACAAGGCCACCGATGGGTGTAGCCTGGCATGGCCTGCTGAGATTCCTGAGGGCCAGAGAGGCCTGGAAAGCCTGGGCCTGAGGTTCCCACCTCAGCTTAAGATTTCCAGAGGCAATTTATCAAGCAATGGAAACAACTTCTTTCACTAGCAGAATCACTATAGTGGTTCATTGTACAACCCCCCACAAACAGCACACAAAGGTGCTGCCATCCACTGACAAATATTGGATAGTCTCTGCAGGCCACCCAAAAGGGCTGCCCCCCATAGCTCACAGTTTATCCTCCTTTGTTGTACACATGCAGTGGAGGAGAGAGCCGTCGGAGGTTCCGTACGACCAAGCTGAAATAGCTCTCCTCTACTTCGTACTTCAGAATCCATCGGGCTCTCCTCCTCCAATGGTGATTAACGACCTAAATCTTTAATGAGGCTTCAGGCACGCTCCCATTACGAAGAGTATCCAAGCAGCAGAAGGAGTCAAGAAATGTGTGCTACATTGCTACGTTTATTTCTAACTACACAGGACAGAAAAGAAAAGCATCTGTGAGAGTCAGTGAACAACTGAACAAAGAAACAGGAAACCAGTAACATCAACATCCGTCTCCAGTGAGACTTCCAACAGTCTGGAATGTAAACAGAGTCTTGTGACTCCAAAAACAGCATAGTGGCATAACAGAAATCTAACAAGAGCTTGGTTAGTGGGTGTGGCTTTGCTATACAGTGGTACCTCTGGTTACGAATTTCCAGAGGCCCAGCCACATCCCAAAAACTTCATAACTGGAGGAGCCCTTCTGTGCACGCATGCATAGAAACCCGGAAGTATACACTTCCGGGATTGTCGCATTTGTAACCCCAAGGATTATGTTACCCAAAGGTAACGTAACCCGAGGGTCCACTGTATTGGCTGGGGTGCCATCTTGACTAAAATATTGGGTGGTCCAAGTAAGCCCCACCCTGCCTAACTGATCACATAATACAGTGCACGCACACCATTTGAATAGCAATGCCCATCAACTTTGGGGGTGCCCGCCCCCTCAAATATTTTTTTGGGGGGTGAAGTCTCCTCGGCCCCAAGGAGTTGTCTCCTAAGCTATATAGGAAATTCCACACACACCCTTTTCTTTTTGTTTAAACAAATAAATCTGTCCACTCCTATGCTGGTGGGAAACATGGGCATGCATTCCCCCCCCCCCAAAGGAAACCGTTTCTAAAAGAAAGTACTCAAATACTAGCATGACATCATCTGACCCACAAGGGGCCAAGATCCTCAGCCCAATTCATCGCAGTAGAGCCAGTGAGGTGAATAAACGAAGGGAGCAAATGACAGAGGAAGGGAAGCTGCTGATGCCACTCTGAAAATCTTTGTTTAGACATAGTAGCAGTTACTCTTGAGGAACCTGTTTACATTCACTGAGCAGGTGCACAAGCTTTTGAACAGCTCACTTTCTCACTTGGGCAGGCTTGGAAAGCATGTGATCTCCCAAGCTAATGCTACTAAGACACAGTAATCACACCTTAGTTTTTACAGCCCTAATCAAGAAGTAGAAAGGGAGGCTGGTGGCCCTTGATAGGCCATGTCTGGCTCAGTGGGCCACAAGTTGTGCAAGCCTGGTCAGTGTGGATGTTACTGTAGTAAACTCCCTTGAGGATGCTGAAATTGGAAAGTCACATGCTTAAATGAGGGTGGAAGAAAAGTGCACGATGGACAACAAGTATGTGAGTAGAAGTGGTTGTGTCCTGCTTGTTTCATCTTGTGTCAGTCTCCCTTTTAAGCCTAAAGTGACTCTCATTTAGGGCTCCATACCATATCTCATAACATTTGCTTTAATTAATGAATACAGTGCTCAGAACTATTGGTAACTTAACTCTAATTTGCTTGCTTTTGTTTCTGCTCCAGAATAAGTGATCTGAGGATTGCAGTATACAGTGTGCCATGAAAACTTCTTTGGGGAAAACAAAGGGACCCCTAACCGTTAGGTCCAGTCACAGACGACTTTGGGGTTGTGGTGCTCATCTTGCTTTACTGGCCAAGGCAGCCAGTAATGTCTCTACAAGCCTGGCCTCTCTCCTGTTCTCTCTTCCTCCAGTATTTACCCTCTGCTACACTGAAACCTAGTTATTGTATTACACATATTTTTGCTATCTCATGACCTTCTCTAATCTCCCCACACATACACACACCAAAGAAAATCACTATGGGCAGGATAACCATTAAAGGTAAAGGTAAAGGGACCCCTGACCATCAGGACTAGTCATGGACGACTCTGGGGTTGCAGCGCTCATCTCGCTTTACTGGCCGAGGGAGCCGGCATTTAGCTTCTGGGTCATGTGGCCAGCATGACTAAGCCGCTTCTGGCAAACCAGAGCAGCACACGGAAATGCCGTTTACCTTCCCACCGGAGCAGTACATATTTATCTACTTGCACTTTGACGTGCTTTCGAACTGCTAGGTTGGCAGAAGCAGGGACCGAGCAATGGGAGCTCACCCTGTGGCGGGGATTCAAACTGCTAACCTTCTGATCGGCAAGCCCTAGGCTCTGTGGTTTAGACCACAGCGCCACCCACCACTTAATTTAATTGCAGTGTCAGGGGATACAATGCAGGTGCCTTATGTCAAACTGACAGTATACAAGCCATGACTAAGAGACCAGCTCTTTTATATAAGTGCTCCCTGGAGCAAAGGGTCTATGGGAATCTCCTGTCTGTAGAAAGTTTCAACAGAATTGCTCGTAACTTCCTGAGGATGCTATGTGGTAATGTTTATTGCACTAACTTTAATGTCTGTAAACCTTTTGCTTATAAGAGTGTTATCAGCAATGTAAAGATGGTATATTTGCTACTTTCATAACATGCTGACATCCCTTGATCAAGTAGGAAAAGTCAAACTTGCATTTTTAACCAAGACAATCATAAATACCCCCACCCAGTACTTGGTGCTTTCTATGAGCTATATTTAAAGAAAGGAGAAATGTCAACTTAAAACTGTTGTGCCCATTTGTGAAAGTGGACCCTGTGTACAAAAGGACACTGGAAGTCCATTTTAGATGCCCTACTGCTGTGAAAACATCTCCTTTACTGTACAAGAGCTTCAATTTAAGTAGCTACTTTGCTTCCCTGTTGATCTGGAAGTAGCAATCTTTTCCTCCCTTGATTATGCTTTCCTCCGCCTTTTTTTACAGAACCAACTTCTCTTAGAAAACCTGAAATGAATTCTACACTGCTTACCTGTGCAGACACCCCAGAAAGAGAAGAATATTCTGCTTACAGCGCCAAGTTAACATATATATAAGTGCAGATCCTTGCATCATTATTGTAGTTGTTTATGTTATTGACTTCCCTTTAAACAATCCAGAACTTTCACAATAAACTCCGAGTGAGGCAGCCATGTTAGTCTGTTGCTGAATAACCAGCAAAGAGTGTTGTGGCATCTTAAAGGCTAGCAAATTTATGATGGCATTAGCTTTCATGCGCTTTGTGGCACAATAAAAATGTTAGTCTTCAAGGTGCAAAAAACCACACACAAAAACCCTTTTGTTGTTTTAGTGAAAAACAGGCATCACAAAGGAAATCAGTCAGCAAACAACTGTTATGATCCTCATCAATGGAATTACCATCCCAAAAAGAAAACATTCAGCATGGAACTCACTTTAACTTGTACAAAATATATCCAGAATATGCACCAAAGAGTTCAGAAGGACCTACAGGCCACATTCAACTCCTTCCAACACATATTAATCACAAGAGCAGCATTACCTGTTCTTTCCAGTGCACCAGGCAGGCTGACTAACCGCCCTGTGTGGGAGAGCCATCTTACCTGATTCAGGAGCATCCTTCCACTGCAAAATGATGGCTGCATTTCATGCTGCTTAGGTTCCTGATATAAAATGAGCATCGGTGGAACAGATTAGAATCCTACTGCATTGCTTGCCTACTGCAGGGTCCAAAAGCAAGAGACAGCTTTGGAATTAGAGATCCATAACCAGCAGAGAAATAACTTACCTTTCAACCTATTAGTAGGAAACCTGTTTTGACAAAAACCATTGGCAGAAGGATACCCAACATATATCCAAAAGTGACTATGCTTTTCATTCTCTTTTTGTTAACCAGAATGGATGTGTTTTCGCTGAGTGATATCCCCCTCCCCCCGCGACAACATTTGAATTCACACCAGCAGCTTTGGCACTGCCAGAAACATTGCTGCTTTCAATTTTAAAATGAAAACACTGGTGCTATGCAACACAAGAGCGAAATTAATTCAGAGCCGCACAGACTGTATTGCATAGCTGAAAGAATGTTCTAACCACCTGTTTATGAGCAAAACTCAGTCATAAAACCAGCTGTGAGCAACAAACAGCAATGACAAACAACAATTTCTCACTCCTTTTGAAATGCATAATGGCATCTAAATCACACAGCATCACAGGAGTACTCTGCAAGGATGAGACGATTGTAATTGACATAGCTACCCATATGCCCTTCTCCACTATGTGGTGTGTTGTTGAGCTATAAAACTGGTTGTGTTTAAGAGAAACAGAGCTTTTAAATCCCAAGGTGAGAGTGGAGACGACCACAGATAGATTCCTTACCCTTACAGCGCCTAGATTGCCTCTCCAGAGAATGCAAGGTAGGATTTATAACCTCAGACAAGCAGTATCCACCGCCATACACTGAAATAACACTGTCAAAACATTTCACATTCATATTGGAGGATGGGGTTCAGACTGGAAGGAAGGTGGAGCAAAGTACAGATGAACAAGGAAAAAGTGTTTAGGTGCTTAGAGGTGAAGGCAGTTAAACCATCCAATGTATACTGTCAGCAACCTACCCGGATAGAAACCAACTTACCTGCACATCTTGAAGATCCATATTAAGGAGAAGGCAGTGGGTTTCACATGGGAGAGGGAAGGACATGCTTTGGTGGTGAAGCACATGTTCTGCGTGCAAAAGGACCCTAATCTAATTCCTGGTATCTCCTGGTGGGTCTGAAAAAGACACACTGCCTGAAACCCCAGTTAGCTGCTGCCAGTCAGTGTTGACAGTACTGAACAAGACAGATCAATGGTTTGACTCAGTATAAGGCAGCTTCTTATGTTCCCATGATAGCTTGAATTGTACCACAAGAGTGTGAGAAAGAAATGAAATGGAAGTATAGCTTTAAAAAAGAGAAGCATTTGAAGTGTTAGGGCAAAACATGAAACATGTACTGAAACCCCTAATAGTTATAGGCCTTGTATAAGCCATATTTGGACATTCAGCATTAAACATCTATAGCACATATCCAGCAGCTACATAGAAAGAAGTTGGGGAGCTTAAATAGTTCTTCTGCCAAATTTCCAATTACTCAAAAACCATGTTTAGTCATAGTGCACTGGTGAATGGGAAGGTAGGCTTTTAAGGGGTAGACATGGAGGTAAGCCAAGATATTTACTATATTTTTTTGGGGGGGGCAGCTCATTTTCTCCCAACTAGGGTTGCCATATTTTGAAGAATAAAAAAACAGGATGCTATGATGACTCTTATTTTAAATACCCCTACTATATGTAGGCTATTGAAGCTGTGATATATGGCTGAGGGTGGCAGGAGAAGAGAAGAGGAAACCAAGTCTTTAGCCACCAGTTATGTCTATGACTCATCCAGAAAGTATAGCCAGAGACATTTAGGCAAATTTTAAAATTCCAGCTGGACAGAAATTTTACCTAAAGAGGATGTGTCCTAGAAAAAAAGGACACATGGCAACCTATAAAAATGTGGGGAAGCTTGGTATTTGTTGCATCCAAACCTGGTTTAAAGCAGGGGTAGCCAATGTGGTACCCTTCAGATGTGGTTGGACCAGAATTTCCACCAGCTCCACAGCAACATGTGGAGGGCACCACGTTGATGAGCCCTGGTTTAAAAGGGTCCGTCTGTGTTAGCAGATCTCAAAGAGTTCCATTTGACCATCATAAACTTCATCTTGTCATTTTGATCCCAAAACCTTGTATGGTTCACAGGGACAATTAATTTTATCAGCAGAGGTACCAGCGGATACTATGAACCAAAAATAGTGTCGATTAATACTGTATGTAGACACAATGCGCAATGTTCACATCTTTCTTGGGAACCTGGAACATCAGCCAAACAAAGTGACAATTGTGAAGGCAACAAAGCATAGCTCACAACCTTTCCAAGCTGTGTGTTGTCCTGTGTTCTAGATTGGAACAGGGGATAATTCGATTCCATTTGAATTTTAATGCAAACCTATCTAATTTGCACTTCCTCAAACAATATGTAAACCAAAACACAGCTGTTTTTCAAAATGTGCTCTAATCTGAATTTTGCACTGCAGTTATCTCACGAAAAATGTTGGCAAAAAGGGATAGTGTACATAAGGGAGAAGTATACATAAATGCATATATTAATGAAAAAAACACACAGAAGTACATTATATTCAAAGGGCTCACAAAAAAGTATAGATCAGGCAAAACTGCATATTTTAAGAGAAATGCACCTCAAAATGTTTATGATTTTTCTCAATGACTTTAAAAAATCCACAAACTAATGCAGGAATGTGCCAAACTGAATTTAAGATTGAAAAAAATGACAGACAGACAGAAAGCAAAATAAACAGATTTGTTCATCCATAGTTCTAGATAAGATGTATTCAGTATAAGACGCATAGCCTACACAATAAACAATACTAGTCTAGACTCCTTTCTCAGAAAATCTACTCCTGCCCCCTTTAATAATAAATGGTTGTATCCAATGGAGTTGTCCTATTAGTGCAATGCAAAAGGACTTGTGCACATCTACCCACATACCTCTGTGCACCCCCTCCCAAGAAAAAAATCTGTTCTGATGGGTAGAGGGGGAAATCCCAGAACAAAATGGGGGATATGGAGGCATGCAGAGAGACAAAATTTCATTGTGCAGGTGAAAGTCCTTGCCCTAACAGGACAGCTTCACTACATAAATAGTCAACACCTTTAAAGACAGTCAGCAAATAGAGTTTAATAATAATAATAATAATAATAATAATAATAATAATAATAATAATATTTATTTATTTATACCCCGCCCTCCCCAGCCAAGACTGGGCTCAGGGCGGCTAACAACCAATAATAAAAACAAGTTGATTAAAATACAATTTAAAAAAGATTAAAATACAACACTAAAACATTAGAATGCAGCCTCTTCACAGGAGGAGAAAGGAAAAGAAAGAGGGGGAGGGAATCAAACTGATTCTAAGCCAAAGGCTAGATGGAACAACTCTGTCTTACAGGCCCTGCGGAAAGAGATCAGATCCCACAGGGCCCTGGTCTCAAGAGACAGAGCATTCCCCCAGGCCGGAGCCAGTGTTGAGAAGGCCCTGGCTCTGGTTGAGGCTAATCTGACTTCCTTAGGGCCCGGGACCTCTAGGGTGTTGCACCTAGACACTCAGCCAAGCTTCCCTTTCCCTAGAAATATCAAAAGCTGCTTCCAAAGAGAGTCAGCAGTACTAGCATACCATGGAAAACTCAGTTTTACATGCTGGGCATTTAATAAACAAAACAAAAGCTGACACGCTAGAGAGCCATCTTTCCCAGAAGAGATTGGACGCTCCCTGACCCAATGTGCCTTCAAACTAACAAGTTACATAATATGACAAGCCATCAATTTATGCAAATGTGCAGCAGCATTTATCATGCCACACATGAATGATGTATTATTATCCAAAGCACTTCAGGCAGGCAATGCATAAAGGGAAAACAAGCACGGAGAAATCTGGGAAACTCCAGACCACTATCTAATACACTCCCTTGGGCCTTACAGACACAGTCAAGCAAAAGGTAGACAAACATTGCAACTGAGATTTCCAGCAGATCATGTTGCAAGTATCAGAGGAGAGAAAAACCAAGATAAAAAGTCACTCTATGGAACAGTTTAGGTCCATGGCTCACTATAGCACATCTGCCACATGGAAGCAACTTTGAGTTACCCACATCGTAGCTATCTTCATGCAGAGAGTGGACACTAAACTCTTTGTTTGAAATGACTCACCATACAGATTGGATCAAAACACCACAAGTATCCCTTTCTTTCTTTCTTTCTTTCTTTCTTTCTTTCTTTCTTTCTTTCTTTCAACACAGTAGTCAGTATCTCCAGTGGGACTTCCTACCAAGTAAGTATGCCTCAGCCTCCTAAAGTCTTACATACTTTTTAATGCCACAATAACAGCAGATTATATTCACTGATTATGCCATATGTGTTCTGGAGCAGTAGATAACACCTCAACTTTCTTCAGTGAGAGCAATCAATTCTTTCAGAAGAAGAGAGATGCAGACCACCAACTGTCTGGTCTCCATGCCCCGTTCTTTTTGAACAGAAAGATGGGTATACCAACATATACTGTAGGACATGATCATGGAGTCAGATATTGTTGACAGCTAGGATGCAGAATCTGCAGTCCTCCAGCTATGGTTAGACTCAAAACCCTATCAGCCCCAACCATCATGGCCAATGGTTAGAGGGTGGTAGGAGTTAGCAAGAACTGGAGGCCACAGCAAGATTCTATATATTGTATCCCTTCATTTGTAGAAAAATATCATAATATACTGAATGGAAAAACTTGGTTCCCAGTGGATACTGCTAGGAACAGACAAAATGAGGGCATTATTATTTAATATGTATATTATAGTTGTTTCAAAAGATACTAATCATACATAAAGTCAGATTAAAGAAGCAAGACTGTGGGAAAAGGTCTCTCTAATCCAAGAGATTTACTTGGTAATAATATGTGATGCTTAATACTCCTGCCTAGTAACAACTTGGGCCGGGTGAGGGAGACAGGCAACTGAGGATTATGGTTTCTCTCTTTAGAAAACCTCAACCTTAACAAAAAGCACTCTGAGGTAAATCCTAATTATATGAGCAGGATTGATAAGCATAGCCAAGTGCAAGAAGAGTTGGCTACAAGTTTCACCTGTCCCTATAACAATGGCCATTTTCAGAATATCGCTAGACAAACAAACAAATGCATCTTGTTGAGAGCCCTAAAGCAGCTAAAGCGTGGAAGAATTGTGCACTCATCTGGAGGCATTTTGGAAGTTTTTACCAAAGCTAATCACCTGTGAACCTAGCAGTTCGAAAGCACGTCAAAGTGCAAGTAGATAAATAGGTACCACTCCGGTGAGAAGGTAAACGACGTTTCCGTGTGCTGCTCTGGTTTGCCAGAAGCGGCTTAGTCATGCTGGCCACATGAGCCGGAAGCTGTACGCCGGCTCTCTCGGCCAATAAAGCAAGATGAGCACCACAACCCCAGAGCCGGTCACGACTGGACCTAATGGTCAGGGGTCCCTTTTGTTGTTGTTGTTGTTGTTGTTGTTGTTTAGTCGTTTAGTCATGTCCGACTCTTCGTGACCCCATGGACCAAAGCACGCCAGGCACTTCTGTCTTCCACTGCCTCCTGCAGTTTGGTCAAACTCATGGTGGTAGCTTCGAGAACACTGTCCAGCCATCTCGTCCTCTGTCGTCCCCTTCTCCTTGTGCCCTCCATCTTTCCCAACATCAGGGTCTTTTCCAGGGAGTCTTCTCATGTACTGGAGCCTCAACTTCATGATCTGTCCTTCCAGGGAGCACTCAGGGCTGATTTCCTTAAGAATGGATAGGGTTGATCTTTTTGCAGTCCTTTACCTTAATCACCTGTCAACTGGAGGTGCCTGAAGAGGCACCGAAAACTAGCTTGCCTCTTCAGTCAGGTGGTCAGCTGCACTAAAAACTTTCAAAAGATATGCACTTTCCCCTGCCCCTGTCAGGGATTGTGACCTTTCTCTGTAAACCAGGGCCAAATAATTTAGAGCTTAAGAAAATAAAACAGAAAAGATTAAAACTTTTTTAAAAATAAACAGCAACAATAAAGGTTCTGTTAATTTTTAACTTGGGAACTTTGAAAAGTGGGGTGCAAGGCGACAGTCAGCAAACCAGAAACACAATCCAAATGCTCACAGATGGGATATTGCAAGTATGTGGAAAAGCAAGAAGCAAGGTGGCATTTAAAAACTGGCAGTCCTTACAGTGAGAGCAATAAGTTAGACCCAAAGGTCAAAACAAGTGAAGGGGACAGGTGTCAAAACACACATTATTTTGACCTTTGTATTCAACACAAAACTGTTCTAATAATTAAAAAGAGTGATCTCCTGTCAGCTTCTCTTTGCGTAATGCATTAACTCTTTATTTTTGCTCATTTCAGCAGTGGACATGCTGTCACCAACATAAAGCCACTGTTTCAAGCAGCTTCACGGTAGCCTAAAAGGGATGGAGCAGGGCAGGGATAGACTGAAGACTAAATGACTTGTACGGGTTCTACAGAATTCTTACACCTACAAAACACAAACTGTATCAGAAAGAAAGGGAAACTGTCAAAGCAACAAGTGATTCAGATAGCTCAAGCCTGCACTGGGCACTGGCTAGCCTGATGCAGAAATCTGTACGCGCAACATAGGATTGCTTAGCTGATTTCAGAAAATCATCTACCATTTCCACCCCATTTGTCAACAGTGGAGAAGGCAGTAAGTAAAGGGCGGCTTTTTCTTAGCTGTGGAGGTCTGGCTATGGAACTACCTCCTCAAGAAGATTTGTCCAGCACCAATGCCATTTTTTAATTTTATTTTTTTTTAGAAGCCAGGAAAGACCCTTGCTAATTACTCAGACTTTAAAAACTTTCCCCGGGTTCCTCTACACACACACACACACACACACACACACACACAAGCTGTATTCTTATGTACTACATTTTTTTTAAAAAAGGGGGATTTATTTTTGTTTTAAACATTGTCCTTGGGCAGCTTTGAATTTATTTCATGAAGAAAAGTGGAGGTATGCTTCATTGGTTCCCAGTACGTTTCCGAGCACAATTCAAAGTGTTGGTGCTGACCTTTAAAGCCCTAAACGGCCTCGGTCCTGTATACCTGAAGAAGCATCTTCACCCTCATTGTTCAGCCCAGACACTGAGATCCAGCGCCGAGGGCCTTCTGGCGGTTCCCTCGCTGCGAGAAGTGAGGTTACAGGGAACCAGGCAGAGGGCCTTCTCGGTAGTGGCGCCTGCCCTGTGGAACACCCTCCCAGCAGATGTCAAGGCAATAAACAACTATTTTACTTTTAAAAGACAACTGAAGGCAGCCCTGTTTAGGGAAGTTTTTAATGTCTGACGCTGTATTGTTTTTAATATTTGATTGGAAGCCGCCCAGAGTGGCTGAGGAAACCCAGCCAGATGGGCGGGGTATAAATAATAGAATATTATAATATTATTATTATTAAAAGCATAATAGATACTTTAATTAATATGGGCTCTACAGCGCCTTGTGTGTACTCTTTTGGATCAGGGCTTGTGCAAGATGTGGGCTGGGATTTGGCTGAATCGAGATTGTGAATATCCAGCTAAATGGATGGTTGGTACATTGAGCTCTGGCACAGCAGATCACCAGTTGTGGAAATGGGGTGTTGATTCTAGTTATTCTCCCCCCACATTCCCCAGTGATTGACAATCAATGCCAAAACTGAGAGCGCCAACCTTCTGCTTGGCATGAAGACTTTTTTGCCTCCATCTATGCATGAGAATTTCTGGAGCAGGACCAGAATTCATCCCTACCAAGTTATGCCACTGAAATCGGCGGTCTATCCAGCATATAAGAAATCCAATTTCCAAGATTTCAAATCCCATTTCTGGCACAGGAGGGGCTTCCATTTAATTTGTGTATGTAAATGCAACTGTTTCTCAGCTGGATGAAAGGCTGGTTTGTGCTATGGGTAACGTACACAGATGCAGAATAATTGCTGATATTATAAACCTTTGATACCAAGCCGCTCAGTGTGTCCCCCCCCCCTTCTTCCTGCATTATTTACTGCAATTCCAGGGGACATAAAATCAGCCATTTAGAAATCAAGCACTGTTATTTGCACTGCCCATGAAATACTGAGAAACAATGGGCTCTTTCCAGACAATCAGTTTATGGAGCAATAAATGCATGATTGTTACTAGTTCGTTGAAATATATCCAGATTTCTCCATCAAGGAAGCATTTCTGTTGGGGGCATGTGCCTTTTCCAAGGACTCAAATGGCAATATTTTTGGGCAGGGAAAAAATAGATTTCTCCACAAGCTACTGGGCCCATAAGTGCCATGCTGAACGTGGCTGTATACGTGTCAAGGGCATTTCATGTCTAATTGCCAGTGATGCCACAAGAGACAAACAGCTCCCCACTGCTGTGCTATTTTGTGAGCTTTTATTTTTCTAAATTATCTTATTTTTAACATGCTCTGCAGGTGTGCAGTCTCCCACTGTGCCCCCACAGTGCTGGAGCACTCAGAGATTAAAATAGCAGAAAGGCGACCCTCATCTACCACCCTCCTACGTTGCCCTGACATTTAGGGAATTTTAAAGAAGGTGGGCTTTCCGCTCTGAAAACTTGGGAGGAGGGGAGCTTGTGTGGCTCATGAACAAGCCACGCAACATTTTCCTTCTCGCAATACCCACGTGTTTTTCCATTTTCTTGAAAGTGGGGTTGTTGTTTTTAGAAGCTGCAGTGATTCCAAAGTTCTATTTTCTTTTCAGGTGGTTCTTTAAAGCCTGCATGGTGCTCCTCTCCAACAGTATCATTAAAGATGTATCATTAGAGATGTAGCAAGGCATCCATGGGAGGGAAGGAGTATTAGCGGTTTTATGAAATTTAATTACAGATGTGGATCACCTAATCAGGCATTTTGATCCTTTAGGAGGGGCGGCAACACTACAGGTGCCTGTAATGAAATTACATTGGCCCCTTTAGCTTGCAAAGAGCCTTCCGGAGGAGGTAATCACCATAACAGAAAGGGAGGTAGGGACAGAAGTACTTAACCCTTCCCCTCCGCAACCGCTTTACCCCCAGAGCTTCCCCTCTTCAGCAGCTTTCACCCCCATCAATTTCCTACATCCATGTTCACTGCACAAATATCTGGCTAGAACCCCTCAGGGATAGAGAAGGAAGTTCTTTGAGAAAAGAGGCCAGTGGGGAAGGGTTAATTATTCATTTCCCCAGTGCAAATTAACCCCTTCTAAGGATCCTCCGTAAGGGAGAAGGGGCTGCCAGGGCTTTTTCGCACACAGCTGAAGAACAACATGGTCACGAATTTGTCACGGTTTGGGGGCCATTCCGGACCACAGCAACACTGACTGCCATGACCAATCCTCCTTTAAGATTGACAAGATACCCATGCCCCACCTATAATGGCTCTAATAATAATAATAATAATAATAATAATAATAATAATAATAATAATAATAATAATAATTTATTATTTATACCCCGCCCATCTGGCTGGGTTTCCCCAGCCACTCTGGGCGGCTTCCAAAAGAATATTAAAAACAGTACAGCTTCAAACATTAAAAACTTCCCTAAAGAGGGCTGCCTTCAGATGACTTTTAAAAGTAAAATAGTTGTTTATTGCTTTGACATCTGCTGGGAGGGCGTTCCACAGGGCAGGCGCCACTACCGAGAAGGCCCTCTGCCTGGTTCCCTGTAACCTTACTTCTCGCAATGAGGGAACCGCCAGAAGGCCCTCGGTGCTGGATCTCAGTGTCCGGGCTGAATGATGGGGATGGAGACGGTCCTTCAGGTATACAGGACCGAGGCCATTTAGGGCTTTAAAGGTCAGCACCAGCACTTTGAATTGTGCTCGGAAACGTACTGGGAGCCAATGCAGATCTCTCAGAACCGGTGTTATGTGGTCCCGGCGGCCACTCCCAGTCACCAGTCTAGCTGCCGCATTCTGGATTAATTGCAGTTTCTGGGTCACCTTCAAAGGTAGCCCCACGTAGAGCGCGTTGCAGTAGTCCAAGCAGGAGATAACTAGAGCATGCACCACTCTGGCAAGACAGTCCGCGGGCAGGTAGGGTCTTAGCCTGCGTACCAGGTGGAGCTGGTAGACAGCTGCCCTGGACACAGAATTAACCTGTGCCTCCATGGACAGCTGTGAGTCCAAAATGACTCCCAGGCTGCGCACCTGTTCCTTCAGGGGCACAGTTACCCCATTCAGGACCAGGGAATCCTCCACACCCGCCCGCCCCCTGTCCCCCAAAAACAGTACTTCTGTCTTGTCAGGATTCAACCTCAATCTGTTAGCTGCCATCCATCCTCCAACAGCCTCCAGGCACTCACACAGGACCTTCACCGCCTTCACTGGTTCTGATTTAAAGGAGAGGTAGAGCTGGGTGTCATCTGAGGAGGAATCTAAGGTTTGGCAGCAGCTAGACACCATCTTTTTCTTTTTTCTTTTGGCTGGTGCTTCTCCCTTGGCCCTTGGCCCAACCAGATGTGGCACGCCATTTCCCTCTCATCATTTAATATAGCACTTCAAGATAAACGTTTGGCAGAATACCTAAGTGAGATATAAATACGCTTTTTTAAAAAGGGAGATTTAATTTCTAAGCTCCATTAGTGAGCGTTTAGCACATTCCCTGAATCAAGAAGGCATGTGGGGTGGGAGGGGAGGCAAGAGAAGAGAAGGGCTCCACACAAAAGTCTGCATGTGCAAGCTCTCTATGAAAATGTCTGGGTCCAATGGAGACTGCTAATCCCAACCTACCATAGCAAACCGCTTAGCAGCAGCACAGGTAATAAAACTGGAGCTGTGGAACAATCCCCCTGACCCCCTACACCACCGCTGCTTACCTCAGCAGTTGCACAGGTAGCACCCATCAGGTACTCCCACTGCTGCGCCTGTGGAACTCCCACCTGCCCTGTCTAAGCTCCAGCCAAGCAAGCAGCAATGGTGAAGATACAGAGTAGGGCAGCTCTGCCATGCTTACTTATTTATTTAAATAATTTGTATGCCGCTTAACGGCCATAGTCTCTAAGAGGTTTACAAAGATAAAACACAACCAATAGACATCAGTTAAAACTATAAAAGTGAGCATCAACAGAAATACCCCACTTTTGGCAGCTTTGCACAGCTAGGGAAGTCTCAAACTGGGCTTGAGGGAGTTGGCATTTGGTGGGTGGTGGCGGTCAGTCTGGAGTTGTCTCTGGGTCCAATTTTAAACCAAGATGGGAAAGAATTTGGAGGCTCAACATGGAGGTGGACACTATGAGCTCCTGAAGCTTGTAATCAAACCCATGGCTAGCAAACTTCAATGACATTGCTAAGGAGAACCCATAATACGTACATCTTTCCATTGTAGTGAGAGCAAATTATTTTTCTTGACCCCATTAGCCAGTTGCAAACCTAACAATGTTCTCTACTGCAGTCTCTGTTTTGGGAAATGCATGTTGCATAATGAGTTGGGTTTTTTTTAATGCTACATCTTCTGGTGTACAAATTAAATTACATCAGTTTGTTTTCATTATTTTCTCCCTCCTTGGCAGTCAGTTTTAGACATTCCCTGCAAGCTCATACCAGTGTTCGCTTTTAAGAGATGGAAACACACTAGCCCCAGTTCTTCAATGATACTGCAACAGTGGCAGTGGTGGACTTGGGACAGGACTTTGGGCATGTGCCGCAGCTCTGTGGCAGAGCATCTGTGGTGCACGTAGGAGATTCCAGGTTCAATCCCAAGCATCTCCAGGTAGGGCTGAAAATATGTCTGATATCCTTGGCAGCAGCAGCCAACCACAGTGAACAATACTAAGCTAGATAGGGCAATGGTCTGACTAGATGCATGCCCCTATGTTCCAACATCCCTAAATTCAGGGTCTCACTCAACAGTATGAGCAAGAGGGCTGGGTTATTGCATTTTGAAGTGAATTAATACATTTTAACATTAAAATCTGTTTTCCCCATAAACCATTCAACCCAGACACCTAATGCCTTCCTAAACAAGCCTGAGATGTGCATTTCGGTGCTTGAAGCTAGGGTGGGGGTGGACAATACAATACCAAGAGGAACAGAGAGAGATTATCCAATGCTGTGTGTCTGGCAGAGTATAAAGGTTGTGCAACGAAGAAATACAGGTTGCGATGCTCATCTCGCTTTACTGGCCAAGGGAGCCAGCATACAGCTTCTGGGTCATGTGGCCAGCATGACTAAGCCACTTCTGGAGAACCAGAGCAGTGCACGGAAACGCCGTTTACCTTCCCACCGGAGTAGTACCAATTTATCTACTTGCACTTCGTGCTTTCGAACTGCTAGGTGGGCAGGAGCAGGGACTGAGCAACAGGAGCTCACCCCGTTGTGGGGATTTGAACTGCCAACCTTCTGATCGGCAAGCTCTAGGCTCTGTGGTTTAACCCACAGCACCACCCACATCCCTAGGATAACCGTTACTCATTAAGTATTCCATTTTTTAAAAAAAAAATCTTGAGGAAAGGAGGAAAGGCTGTGTTTCAAATTCTGCATATAACCTTCAGGCTCTTTCATCAACTTGGGTGGTTTGGGGAAATCACACCTTTTCTCAAAGGAACCTAGGAAGCTGCCTTATATGAGTCAGCCATTGGCCCGTCTAGCTCAGCATCTCTCCAGAGTTTTGGACAGGGAATCGTTCCTAGCCAAACCTGGGATGCCAGGGATTGAACCTGAGCCCTTCTGCACAGATGCTCTACCCCCTGAGCCAACAGCCCTTTCTCTCGAGAATGCTGCTCCTTCCCCTGCTTACCATCAGCAAAGTGGAGATGCTTCCTCTTCTCCATCGCATGCCAGGCTTGCAAAGGAGCTTCTGGAGTCTGTCACAGCCAACTACAAAACCAAGGTGAGCTACTACGTGCTCCAACATCATCCTACTTAGTAGGCTTTACCCAAGCAGTAGAAAATGACTATCTTTCACCCACAGCTGTCTCTGCTGGTCTGCAGTACATACTTTTCCTTCCTACCAATAAAGGGGTATAGGAAGGAGAACACTTGTTATAGTGTGAAGCCGCAGGGTACTTCTGTTTCAGTACTTTTAAAAGATGCCTGCTTTTATTAGTTTGCTCTTCTGCTTTTGACCTTACACCGTTCTTTTTACTATTGGTGCTTCAATTATGGAATTTTATATGATTTTTTTTTTTAAAAAAAAAAAAAACCCTGTAAACTGCTAAAAAAAAGTGTGTATGAAAGCTAACACTGTACAGGCAGACCTCCACTCATACAAGGGGGCTTCTCCTTTCCTCCCCTCTACAGCCCTCTGTTCCTTCCCAAATCTGCTCCAGAGGCTCCTCCAATCCTCTGGGGCATGTTTTGGGGCCCATGGGGAAGCTGCCAGGGGGGAAAGGAAAGGAAAGTTCTGTCGCATTAGAGGAAGTATGTTCTGGTCTGTCCCACCATCCTATAGAAATATACAGTGGTACCTCGGGTTGAGAACTTAATTCATTCTGGAGGTCCATTCTTAACCTGAAACTGTTCTTAACCACTTTAGCTAATGGAGCCTCCCGCTGCTGCCGCGCCACTGCTGCGCAATTTCTGTTCTCATCCTAAAGCAAAGTTCTTAATCCGAGGCACTATTTCTGGGTTAGCAGAGTCTGTAACCTGAAGTGTCTGTAACCTGAAGCATCTGTAACCCGAGGTACCACTGTAAATACTATGGGCATAGCAAAAGCCCCTATAAGAACCACAGCTCCCATAATACTCTCTGATCTGGTTAACACAGCCATACCTAAGTGGAAATGCACAAGTGTGCAGGTTCCCAGAGAGGAAATGGCGGTACTGCCCCCCTCCCCTTAGATTTTTTTAAAAAAAGGATCTGAAATATCCCGGTTGTATGCCTTTGCTGTTTATGGAATCCCAGAGAGCAGAACTAGGCAAATCACTCATTCTTTGTAGGCTTCTTCTCATGCGACTTTAAGAACACAGCAGTAAGTCTCTCAGCAATAAGTCTCATGTCTAAACAACTTTGCATAGCTTTATTGTGCAAAGTTTACAACTGCAGAATTTTTCTGGAAAATGGCTTCTGGGCATTTTCCCTTGAATAGATTTTTACGTGTTTTCTGATGTTTTATTTTCATGTACCTGTGTCCTAAAATAGGGGGGGGGGACACCATACTATTTTCTTTTAAAAAATAGGAATGGCAGCTACTATAGTGATGATTGTGGGAACATAAAGCTTACCACCTCTCATCTAGAATTTATGCTGGTTATAGGAATTATACATGACAAGAACTCCATAGATCACCCTAGCGTCTTCGATTAATGTTTGAATTATAAAAAACTAAGCAGTAGATGGCAGTATGGGTTAACGGAAAGGCTTTGTTTTAAACAACATCTATAAAACATCTTGGTAACATAACCTGCCTGTTAAGTGAAAAAGTACAAGGAGCAAGAAAGACAATTTTTATAGATTCGGCCCAGTAACTCCTGGATGCATAGGCCAACTGTAAAGCAGCACCTGGCTTGTAAGAGCGGCTGCTGACAGTCCCTTTGCAGGAAAACTAGTTGGAGGGTCTCTAGGTCAAAAGAGAAAGCCATGGCTGTAATTTCTGTATGCAGGGAAAACTGCCTTACTGTAAGAGCAGGAAAAACTGCCTTACTGGGTCTTATCAAGGTCTAACTGGTCTAGCACCCTGAATCCAACAGAATCAAAGAATTATCAGCCCATGGGATAATCACATGCAATCAACATTTGGTAATTAAAGTATGCTGGGCTTAGCTGTTGTGGCTAAAAGTTACCGGCTGTGTTTGAATGCCATGCTTAACCATGGTTTAGTGTGAGTCTTGGATCCACATGCTTTCTCCCACATTGCCATAAAGAGGAGTTTAGAAGCTTTCATTTCCACTTTAAGTTAACCATGCTTTTCGCATTGCCAGACTGGCAAATGGTTAACATCGGTTAATATTCTGTGGTTAACCTTAGCTATGGTTTCTTTACACAAGCCAGCTTCAGAAATTATGTTTTGAAGCTGTCTTGTTTTAAATTAAACCATAATTAAGGTTAACCACAATTTAGACAAAAACAAACAAACAAACCCCCCACCATTTTTCACTTCTATGCAAAGTCCTTGGGAATGATAATTTTTAACAACAACGCCATCTGCATACAGTAGTCTGCTAGCCTGTCTCATTCCTATACAGTGGTACCTCGAGTTACAAATGCCTCAGGTTACAAACGCTTCAGGTTATAAACTCCAGTACCCTGGAAGAGTTACCTTGAGTTGAGAACTTTACCCAGGATGAGAACGGCGGTGCAGCGGCAGCAAGAGGCCCCATTAGCAAAAGCACGCCACTAGCTAAGAACAGTTTCAGGTTAAGAACGGACCCTCCGGAATAAATTAAGTTCATAACCAGTAGTTATGTTGGAGGATGGAAAGTGGGCACACATTACAATGTATCCATATAAAGATCCAGTTAAGTAAAACATCTGTCTTTTGAAACTCCACATCTACAAAGTCTCTTGTGACTGATAATTCTCTGTCCCCTACTCCCAGAGGCTACTATTTGTATTTTTAAAAACACACACTTAAGTACAGACACATTTAGCATCATGCCTAGTTTGGTCCCACGAGAACCTTGATAGTACAAGATATCATTTTGGGACTCTGAGGCATTCCCTAGTTGTCTCTTAACTTCCAAAGGAGGAAACGTCACAATTCCCTTACACCTTGTTTCACTGACTACTGAAACAGCATTTTTTTCTCCGGAGATTAGAGGGTTTTCCATTCTGTTTTATGTAAACATCTTTCTACCTTTCAAAACCATTAAGCCATTCATTTTATTGAATTGCGGATTTATGAGCCATCCTTCTAAAACAAATATTCAAGGTGACATACAACAACCCTCACAAAAAAAACCAACAACACAAAAAACCCCCCAGACAAAACCAAATAAAAATATTTTTTAAAGCACCACTTGCTCAATTATTGGTGTAAACAAGGTATAGTAGTCGCTCATCCTTAGGGGCATCTGGTGTTAAAATACGTTATCTAGTCCCATCTTCCTATGTTGCTTCTAAATAATTTATCATCTTTTCTTGCTCTTTTCTGAATACACGCCAGGTTGCCTTAATCTTCCTTAAAACATGGAAACCTACACTGGTCCCATGTTACCAGCTGAGACTTAATCAGTGCCAAAGAAAAACAAGTATGTTTACTTCTATGCATGTCTTATACATTCTGCTGCTCAGTGCTGGATTAACCAACCCCATAATGAACCCTTTTTGAATCTGTATCTCACAAATTCAAAGCCTCTCTGCCTGCACTCATGCAGAATACAAAAGCAGGTCCTTCCATCTCTGAAATAATATGTTATTGCAATGGAAAGAAAATGCTCACACTATCCCACGAACTGGCACTATTCCATCACTTTGATTTGGTGGAATGAAAGGGGGTTTCAAATGGCTATTTCATGTGTTGAAAGAATATAGGACAGGCAGTGGTGCCTGGTGCCAGCTAGACCTTGTGGAGCAGCTAGGAGGTCACAGGAGTGTGGCCATGTTGTTCTCTCGCTTACAAAGCCACTGTGGACACTTAGGACTCAGCTATACAGCTGCAAATACAACATTTTAAGTGCATTATACAAATGTGACACTAGCTGGCGATGGTGAGCTTATGGCAAATCTATTTTTCAAAAGGCTTTTTTAAAAAAAGGGTTTTCACAGTGGTTTTTTATATGTACCGTATTTTTTGCACCATAACACTCACTTTTTTCCTCCTAGAAAGTAAGGGGAAATGTCTGTGCGTGTTGTGGAGGAAATGCCTACGGGTGGCATGCCTACGGATTTTCCTCCTCTAAAAACTACGTGCGTGTTATGGTCAGGTGCGTGTTATAGAGCGAAAAATACGGTACCTAGATTCCACCTTAGAATCATAAAACTGTAGGATTGGAAGGGGCCCCAAGGGTCATCTAGTTCTGTGTGTGAAGGGCTTCCAGTTTTCCACCCAGTTGTGAGGCTTCAGTGTAGCACTGCCTTGAAGGGCAGACTGAACATGCTTAGAACTACTGTATACTTTTGGATTAGGGTGGGCCGAGTCCTACAGATACCTTATGAACAGAAATGCTTGCAGAGCTTCTCTGAGTTCAAATAGAAGTATAAAATGTATGGGGGACAGGAAGGAGTATGCAGCTTTGAGATTCTGGGTGAATTTTTTATGGTTTGACATTTTGTGAGGTAGCCCCATGCCCTTCACAGGCATATGAAAAGGGCTCTGCATGCAAGCTGGTATACTTATGCAGAGCACCTTGGGGAAAGGAGGCTGATTAGTCCAGGGTCCTGCCTCATACGAAGGAAGCTGTGCCTGTGCAGAGGTCCTTCACACACACACACACACACAGGCCAAACCCATTACTTTCATTAAATTTTGTGGTGTTATGCACCAATCTTGAGATTCAATCACCCATTTTTGAGTGCAAGGAGATGTGCAGTTAGTTAGATTCACTGGGGTGGGGTGGTGGTAGAAAGGGATGGGGTGGCCTGTAATGGAGAGCAACCAAGTGCTTAATGAACAACCATGCTCCCATTTGCCTGCTCAGACAGACAAAAGAATCCCAGTTCATCCCTGTCCAGATAATCATAGGGCATAGTAAGCTGTCCTATAATGAGCCAAGACATTATTCTATCTAGCTCCATATCGCCTATATGCTGACAGGCCAACAGCTCTGCAGAACTTCAGGCAGAATTCTGTCCCAGTCCCACCAAAAATGCCAAGGACTGCATGTGGGACTTTCTGTATGTGCTCTGCCACTGAGCTATAGCCCTTCCTCTAAAATCCTTCCTTTGTGTTGTTATCACTAGGAATTATTGCCAGAAGTACCAGAATGTTAAAGTCAGATTAATCCATCCATCGTCACAGGCAAGGTCCTAGTTCATCATCTCATATATGGTCCCGCTGAGACCATGTAACACCGGTCCTAAAGGATCTTCACTGGCTCCCAGAGGATTTCTGAGCACAATTCAAAGTGTTCGTGCTGACCTTTAAAGCCCAAAACAGCCTCAGTCCAGTATACCTGAAGAAGCATTGCAAGGGGTTGGACCGGATGGCCCTTGGGGTCCATTCGAATTTTACAATTCTATGATTCTATGAGCATCTCCACCCCCATTGTTCAGCCCGGACACTGAAGTCCACCTCTGAGGGTCTTTTGGCATTTCCCTCACAGAGAGAAATGAATCTACAGGGAACAAGGCCTTCTTGGTAGTGGTGCCCTCCCTAGGGAACACCCTCCCAACAGATGTCAAGGAAATAAGAACTACACAACATTTAAAAGACATCTGAAGGCAGACCTGTATTGGGAAGTTTTTAATGTTTGATGTTTTATTATGTTTTTATATGTGCTGGAAGCAGCCCAGAGTGGCTGAGGAAACCCAGCCAGACGGGCAGGGTATAAATAAAATAATCATAATCATAATAATTATAAAGGCTGATAACGCAGTTGTTCCACATCAGAAGTGACCTTGAAATTGATGAGAAATAATGGCATCAGATAGAAAACTCAGGAAGTGGGCAAGTCAAAGAGAGGCCGTTACTATGGGGGCAACAAATCCACAGTTAAGAGCATGTCCTGAATGCTGCCTGAGGCTAAAATCCTATGGAAACATACATAGGAAGGAGGCCCACAGCTCTCAGTAGGACCTACATTTGAGTACACATGTACAGGAGCAGGCTGTAAGGAACTAGTAGAGAGAGGAAAGAGGATATGCCTTCAAAGTTACTAATTATTCCGCACAGAAAAGAAAGCGTGCTGCTTAAAGGACGCAGCTCATAGCTTAAAAAAAGCAATGAGTGGGTGAGCAATTACCAAAGTACTCTTTGGAGAGAGCAGCACAGCAAGCAGGAGAGAATGCAATTAGTGCCTCTTTCAATTTGTAGCTCCCTCATAAGAAAATGTCCCCTGACCAACATGTCAGGGCAAGGGAAGAAGGAATGAAAACAGAGCGCCTGGGCAGTTTTTTTAGGCATATAAGTAGATACAATTTTTTAAGCCAGAAATAAGGTCTGGTTGATGAATTTACTAGTGGAACACGCCAGTAGAAAAGCAAATGGGGAGGACCATTCCTCAAGTATCTTTTCTTTATGGTTGCCACTTGGCAAACAACGAACACTCTAGCTATCAGAGTATATCTGTGGGATATGAACAAGGGGCCTTATGTTAATCGTGGTATCTAATTAGAAGTGCTTCGATTACTGTAACGATTACATTATTTTAAATGAAAGATAAGAGTTGAGACATAGGGTAATAAAGCCCTTTACTTCTTTTCTATTCTCTGATGTCCTCTTAATACAGCAGAGCATGTTCTTTTTATTGCATCTAAACACTCTGGGCCCCTCCATATGTCCTCCACATTGTGCATTCTTGATTATTTTCGCTCATGATGGTATTGGAGCAGTTACACATGCTTTCAATACTGTTTGTGTCTGCAGTCGTTTTTGAGTGGACATACTGCTTTGTTTTCAAAAAGTGCATGTCCTGTAATCGCCTGCTGAAATTCTGTCACTTTTCATACCACAAACGTTCCAGGGTTGGTGTTGCTTATCCCACATTTGTTGTGGTAAAGTGCAGGAGTCCTACTACGGATGGCAATAATGTGGTAACACCGGGAAGAATGGTGAAACAACAAAGAAAGTGGAATTATGTGTGGACGATCCAGTATAAGTTCATTGCTATTGATCCACGCGACAGTCATCTCCAGGCTTGACTACTGTAATTCGCTCTACGCGGGGCTGCCCTTGAAGCTGTCCCAGAAACTCCAGCGGGTACAGAATGCTGCAGCGAGGCTCCTCACGGGGTCTCTGCCATGGGAGCATATTCATCCAGTGCTTTTCAAGCTGCACTGGCTCCCGGTGGAGTACAGGGTCAGATTTAAGGTGCTGCTTTTGACCTTTAAAGCCCTTCACGGCCTAGGACCCGCGTACCTACGGGACCGCCTCGCCTGGTATGCCCCACGGAGAGCCTCAAGGTCCATAAATAACAACACCCTAGTGGTCCCAGGCCCTAAGGAAGTTAGATTGGCTTCAACCAGAGCCAGGGCCTTTTCAGCACTGGCCCCAACTTGGTGGAACGCTCTGTCTCATGAGACCAGGGCCCTGCAGGATCTGATTTCTTTCCGCAGGGCCTGTAAGACAGAGTTGTTCCGCCTGGCCTTTGGATTGGAGCCAATTTGATTCCCTCCGCCCCCCTTTTTCTTTTTTCTTTTCCTTCTCCTGCAATGAGGCTTCATTTTAATATTTTAATGTTCCATTATTTTAATGTTGTATTTTATTTTTGTTTTTAAGTTGTAATCACTCATCTTGTTTTTATTATTGCTTGTAAGCCGCTCTGAGCCCGGCCTTGGCTGGGGAGGGCGGGGTATAAATAAAAAATTATTATTATTATTATTATTATTATTGCAGTATTATTGAGTCAATGGCATGATGCAGAATATACCCCCAGGCACCTAAGTCTGGGGGAACCTTCTGTCCTTATGCCTGTTTGTATATGTGCTCTTTCAGAGAGAAGGGAACCTGTGGTGTGTTGGACAACCCTAGCCTGTGAGATCCTGAATGCCTATGCTGTTTTCCAACAGGCTGAACTGACTGAACTTTTTAAAGATGCACACGTAGAAAAAGTTTCATTTTATTTACCGGTATTTGTTTAGTGATTTATAGGGTAATTCTATGTGTATCCCATAGACAAAAGTCCCATTGAGTTCCTGCTGACTATGTCCCAAGTTTTGGCCCAGATGGGCCTCCAAGGCAGTTTAAAATCTTGAAAAACACCATCAAATCCATAATGTAAAATACAACCAAATCAAGGAAAAAGAGTGCACCAAGCAAACAAACCCTAGAACCAGATGAAATAAAGTTATCAGGAGAGATTCAGCACTAGATGGGTCTACCTAGACACATCCCTAATTTCCCATAATGCCCATGATATGATGCTATGTCAGCAGTATTGCGGTAAATTACAATCCAGTCACCTAGTGCTTCTCAGAGTGCTGGGTCAGGGAAATATGAAGGCAACTCAAGCCATGAATCAGTAATGGTCCTTGCAGATAGGACTGGCAAATACTCAAATCTCAATCCCTGGAAGGTCACTGCTTGTTAGTGTAGGCAATACTGAACTACATGGGACCAATTACCAAGGCAACTTCGCATCTCAGATACGATATAAGGCTAGGGCACTTGCTATTGGATAGAAGAATCCAAGATCGTGAGGAATCTTCCAGGCTCCTTCAGTTCCCATGAGTGCTGAGATGCAGCGCACATGGTGGAATATACTTGTGATTTTCAACTTTTAAAGAACAACCCAAGAAAACAGCTATTTTTAGCAAGAATCTGTCCACTTCTTCTGTGACAGGCAATATTTAAATTATAACCTTCCAGTCTTTCATTTGCAGCACCAAGCAACTGATGCATAATTTAAAAATATAGGGCCAAGCTGTTCATTTTTGCAGCAAAAAAATAATTTGCACTTTGAATACAGAAAGTTGCTTTTTCAAAGTGCAGGAGCAGAACAGGTAGCTGTACAACACTAATTCTCTGAAAATTGAATACCCCAGCCAAGAAACACCTTTGTGTGTGTGTGTGTGTGTGTGTGTGTATTGGGGGGGGGGTACTTAATCAAAGCTGCAAGTAGGGTTGGGGGAGAAATTCAATTCATTCGCATTTAAATGTGAATCTACCTAATTCATACTTTATGAAACAATATGCAAACCAAAACACAGGCATCCTTCAGTATTTGCACTTCTCTGACTTTTGCATCGCAGCTCTCCAGTCAAGTAAGGTGAGCAAAAAAAGGCATGTTACTAAGGTAAAGTGTGCATATAAATGCATGTATTAGTAAAAATAAGATACAAAAATGCATTGTATTAATAAATATTTATTAGGCTTGATAAAAAAATATGTATATTGCATAAAAATGTGTCTGTATTAGGAGAAATTTGCACTAACATATGTAGGGATTTTCATAAGGATTTTAATAATAATAATAATCACAAACTGATTTGGAAATGTGGAGAACTGAACTTAAGATTGCAGAAGTCAGAAACAGAGAGAAACTGAAGTTGACACATTCACCTGTCCCTAGTTATCTACTGCATGGCTACATCACTGAACATTGTGGAATTTCAGTCTCATATCTAATAGGCATGTTGCAAGCATTTTGTCAGAATGGGGGCAAACACAGCCCTCTTCCCCGGGTTGCACTTACCCCAAACCTACAAGCCAATTCTACCAGCACCCCTTATGCGAGGCTCTCCTACCAAAAAAAAAAAACTTTATCGAGGGCATGAAAAAGACCAAAGCAGTGGCCCCTGTTGGCCGTCTTCTGAACTGGTGCCATCTTCCACTAGGGACGAAGAGAGCAGCTGTTGCCTTTGCCTCCCACCTGTCCCACTGTAAGCTTTTAAAACCCTCAAAATCTTGAATCCCTTCCTCAAATTTCGATGAATATAATTTTAACATTTTGTACATCACTGGGGCAGGGAAAGGTAAAGAAGATGATGAATACTCTGTGGATACTGGCTTAGAAGGCTCACATTGGCTCAGCCCCTTTTGGGGTGAACACAGGAATGTTTTCAAAGTATACAGCAATATTAATATAGTCAATGCATCTTTTTCTATTTGCAACACTGTGCATAATTTTACACATCTCTTTCATTTTCCTTCCTTACCTTTGCCCTCCCAAGCTAAGTTAAAGCACTTGCTACATCCCTTGATGAAATAAACACACACACCCCCAAATGCAGTTCTTGGGACCACAGTAGGAACCCATGAGCAAATGACCTTCCTTTCTCCCTTCCCCTGCAAGGATAAATGCAACCGGAGGGAGGCAGTTTTTATTGGGCTGTTGTGCTGGGAGGTTAACACTTCTTCCACCCTGCTTTCCAGATCCAAATTACGCGTACACAGCTGTCATTTGTCCCACAGGTCAAAACAAACAGATGGCTAATTCACACGTCTATGTTTTACCCCATGGGGGAAATAGCAGCTGTAGATTGTGAAACTGGCAGGGGGGAAAGGGTTAAAACCTTATTCCTCCGGTGCCACAGCCCTGAACCAAATCTCCGTCCATCATGTGGTTGCAATAACCTGTTTCACTGAAAAAGCAGCCAAGTGAAACCCAGATCTCCCGCCATCATGTCATCTGGCCCTTGGTTTAAGATACTTAGCAAGACTAACCACTGACTGCACAGCATATTTGTCAGAGGCTTTTGGGGAAAATTTACATTGGTCTGGTTCACAAATCATGCTAAGCTAAACCACGCCTTAGCACAAGCATGCAAGCACAGAGGCTCTTGGAGAAGAGATTGCGGCTGCTTTAATCCTTCCCAGTCTTTCTGCTGCTCTGCTGCACTAAGCTAAGCTGTAGTTTGGTATAGTATGCTGTCAGATCCCAGGCTCATGGTTTAGCTCTCCTGGACAAACCATGAAGCATAAGCCATATCTCATGGTTATACCTCATGGTCTGTCTGAAAAGAACTAAAGCACAAACTTGGCTTGGGATCATGCAGTAAGCGAAGCCAGGCTTAGTTCAGCAGAGAGCAGCAGAAGAAGAACCAGAGAGGAACAAAGTGACTGTGATTTCCTTAGCATTCACACTAAGCCAATGGTTTGGGCTTACCATGATGTGTAAACAAGGCCATTCCCGGGTATATGCCATCTCAGTACAAATGAGCCTCTTGCTTCTTGGCTTGGAGGTATTACTAAATTCCTATAATAGATGGGATGACCTGTTTTGTAGTCTGTACTACTGCTGAGTCCTGATATTTGCACAGTATTCCTAAGGACTAGCAGAAGCTTTTCTCGAACACCTGGCCTACCACCGGAATTTTTATTTTCTCTTTTAAAATGTATAAAAGCCTCTATTTCACACAGGAAATAGAAATATATAGAATGCCTAACTAATCCAGGGACACTTCCCCACTTTTATAAGCTCAGATGCAAATAGCCTCAAAGAAGCATGCACTAGCTGCTGAAATCATGAAATGCTGTGCCTGAAACTTGAACAACAAAGGTTTGCTTGGAGAAAGCAACACAAGGTAATAGCAACCAGCTTACCAGACTATTTATAGAGCAATTTCAGCTGCCCAGCTCTCTTCTGTCTGCAGGGCATGCAGATCAATAAAATGATAAAAAAGATTAGACAGCTGAGGAGACCGAGTGAGTGAATGACACACTTGATGGATGGATAGATTCGGAAAAGATACACAACCATCTAGTGCCATTACAGCTGATAAACCTATTGATAGATGTGCTCAGTTCCTACATACCTACAGTACATATTGGGAATATGAACATAAGAGCCTGCGTCCTGAGAAGCCACAATGGGAGAATTCTAAAGAGCAAAACCTCGAGGGGTCATATGTTTAAAAAGCAGCCCCATTCTTGCCCCCTAAAAGCAGGATCCCACTGCAATTGCCATGTATAATTTGTTCTTTTCTATTCCAAAGCTGCCATCCCTCTTTAGTGCTTGGCATGCTCAGATCAGCACAGTAGCTGTCACAGCTTCACCATTGTTTGGCATTATTTGCAGAAGAGCAGATAACAATTGTTCTTGAGTTCCTTGCAGTCTCCAAGGCAAAAGGGATTAGCAGGCACCCAAGCAATTTGCTAATCCAGCCTTCCTCATCTCAAGGGACAAATCAGAACTATCCAGTCCATTTCTCCTTGTCTGGAGAGAAGATTATTATTTTTTAAAAAAATACCCTTAAAAGATATACATTTATGACATATATCCTTCCTACTATCCCTGCTCCAAAAGTTGATTGCCTCCCCCTTAATTTTAGCATCCATCTATGTAAACATCATTGGTGTTGACTCATGTCACAATCTGTAAATTGTGTTGGCTTTTTCCTCCTCCTCCTTCTTGTTTTGAATTTGAGATCTAGGATCAGGCTCCTTCTTTACAACAGAACAACACCTTTTGGGTAGCAGCACCAACTTTTATGGAATGCCTGTGTACCTATGAGTTTCGCCTTACCCCATGTGCCCACTTGGACTGCTTCAAGCAATGAAATGGGCACTACTACAGCTGCAGCACAAGCCCCATTCTGCATTTGTAAGATGTTGGTTGTTTAGTGTGGCAGCACTTTGGAGATCCCTCCCTTCACTGCTAAAAAAAACCCCATCCTGTTTAGACAAGGCTAGCTAGATGCTTAGGAAGTTGAGGTAATTTTAAATCTGTTTTAGTATTTTAATTTTTGTATGTTTTGAAGTAGGGTTGTAAAATCTTCTTGATTTTGCTGTTTTTATCTTTTTTTTATT